>NC_136059.1:335175319-336425007 GCF_964261635.1 Lissotriton helveticus
TAGATATATATATTTTTTTAACCTAAATTACTCAAAATCCACTGGAGCACATATCTTGAGACATAGCAAAGGCACATCGGGCTACCAGTCCCTACAATTTTGCCAAGTTTGGTGGAAATCCATTCAGCCGTTCGGGCTAAAAGTGAGTCCAACCGCCCTATTGAAATTAAAATGGGCAAACACGTTTTGGGACCCCCCTTTTATCTCGGCCCCCACTTGACGAATCCCCCCAAACTTTCAGGGAAGGAGCAGAGCGGAGCAATTCAGCCAATTCCGTCCATCAACGCCAAAGTTATTCCCAATAGAATGTTGCGGATTTCCTATGGAAAACGATTCTAACTATAACTACCTACTGGCGACCGCCAGTAGGTAATATATATATATATATATATATATATATATATATATATATATATATATAATATATTTATATTTACATATATATGTGCACTTAAATCTCTTCAATCAATCTACTTGGCACTTTAATCGTTGGACCTGATCTTGTCATTGGATACTGAGAAATGTCACCATCAATGTCCAGGATCGGTTTTGACGGTGGAGAGGCAACAGCAGTCACCGGTGCTTTAGAACCAGTCTCTCCTTCAACATGTAGATCTCGGAATAGACGGTATTTACCACACCAGTGGTATCAATATGTCCTGAATGTGGTAAATACCTCACCAGTTTATCAGTCAAAAAGATTGTTTATTTAGACCTTAGGTCTTTAAACATGTACAAACATAGCGATCTTCGATTTAAAAACCAACTTGAGCTAAAAACTATATAATCCCTGTATAAATCTAAGAATCCATAAAAAAATCTTCTAAAAGGAGAATATTCTATAACAATTATTTAGATTCCAAGAATCATCAATAAAGACTGGAGTACAGTTAATCAAATCAATGCTGGTAATAAAACATCCCTCTACACATTTGTAAACACTTTTTAACTTCAAGCATAAATTTCCCTGTTGCACATGCTACATCTAATTAGTGCATATCAGTTAACAAGTCTACTGCCTGTGCACGATTCCTAACCTCATATTTTAAGAAGATTGGTCGTAGCTACTGTTTTCGTGCATCAAAAACATTTAGACAATCTAATACGATCTGCAAAGTATTGTATTTTGGCCCTCCTAATCTTATCATTCTCATAACATGGATTAATCCCAATCCTTATTTTTAATAATTCCCTCCTTAACCAACGAATGGGGAGAATATCCACATATGGGAACTTTTGACCGTTTTGGCAAGATTTCATCATAAAACATACAGATCTTTTTCCTTCCAAGTATTGCCTATCCTGGTCCCATGATATTTCTTTCCCTACTGTCCTAAATTCCTTCTTACTTATAGTTGGATGAAAATTCTGCTGGTATATCTCAATTCCCTACACACCATAAAAATTGTTTCTCTGACCCCCTTTGCCCACTTCATTTCACTCTGTAGGATCTCACATTTGCACCAAAAGGAAACCTTTTGCTCCTCTTCACAGCCCAGGCGTTGCCAGAATCTTATGAGTGCCATTCATGCCATTTTCTCCCATGAAACCATTCCGGTTTCTAATCCTATTGCCTAGATCATGGAGGATCTGGGTAAGGTCAGTAATTTTTTACACATTTCCCTTCTTCAACATCCCACTTCCTCTTACCACTGAAGAAGAGCAACTCTGCATCATATAAGAACTGAGGAGGTACCATAGCTGTGTAAGCTTTCAGAACTGGTCTATCCGTCTTTTCACCATAGATGTTATTAAATTTCATTAGGCCACTAACTGAGCATAGTGCCCGCATTCCTAATGCATCCAGGTGTACTTTCCACTTCATAGATTTCTCAAACCAGATTCCTAGGTATTTGTACTCCTTAACTATCTCCAAATGTGTGGAGCCTAGGACCCAGTTGAAGATCTTCCTCTTTTTGTTAAAGCATAGAATCTTCGTTTTTTCCAAGGTTACTGTTAATTTCTTATGACTACAGTAGTCACCAAACACTTTGAGCTTCTTTGCAGATCTATCTCTCTATCTATCTCCACAATCGCCAAGTCGTCTGCATATAGTAAGCATGCAATATGTTTCCAATATATTTGTGGGCTGGCACCCCGTACCGTTCTCAAAATGGCAGGCAGATTTGCTATAAATAAGGAGAAGAGCAACGGGGCCAAGACACATCCTGTCTTAACCCAATTTCAATTAAAATCTTCTGTGACAGTGTACTCTCTGTATCCTGAATAACCTGGGCTCAATTCTGACTATGTAACCCTTGTATTATAGACAGAAGGTCCTTAGGGTATCCAAATCGCCTAGCATTTCCTATAGCCAATCTTGTTCTACCAGGTCAAATGCAGCCCGAAAGACTACGAAACAGCAGAACAGACTACCCCCCCCCTGTTTTATCGACTTCTGAGCCATTGCCCAAAATGCAAAACAGTGATCAATTGTGGAGTGGTCCTCCCTGAAGCTATCCTGTTCTGGAGGCACCATTTGGTTGACCTCAGCCCACTTCTTACGTTTTTCCAAAATTAATTAAGAAAATATCTTTTCACTGATATCCAAGAGATTGATTAACCTATATTTTTAGGGCATCAATATATCTCCTCGTTTATGGATAGGTTTAATAATTGCCCCTCTCCAGTTTACTGCAATTTTCCCAGGATCAAGGATGCTATTGAACATTTTTTTTTTTTAAATCTGCCCACCAGTCTGGTCTAGTTCGTATGATTACAGCCGGAAGATTATCTGGACCCGCTGCCCGGGGGTAGTGTTAACTTAGATATAATTTGTCTTACATTGGGTACTGTGAAGAGAGACCTAATATCTTGTTCCACCTCTATCCATGATCTATATTTCTGTCTTTCTTGTCCAACCCCTTTCCCATACAATTCTCCCAGGTAATTCTCCCAGGCTTCTTCAGTCACCAAACAGTTCATAGCTCCCTGTTTCTTACCAGTGCCTTCTTGGACTAATTTCCAGAACATTTTTACATTTCTTGTTTCTATAGCTTCCAGTAGTCTTCCCCAGCACTTCTCTTTAATTGTTCTTTTGTGTTTTCTAGTAGAGTTTTTATATTGTTTCCTTAGATTCTGAATGCTATTGAACGTGTATAGATCATACTTTGATCTTAGATGTCTTTCCTTTTTTCTTATATTCAATTTTAGCATCCTACATTCCTCATTGAACCAGTTCTTATTTTTGCACTGAGTTCCCCCCTTTCTATGGTCCCTACGGCTATTTCTTTTTAAACCATATTTACCACACCAGTGGTATCAATATGTCCTGAATGTAGTAAATACCTCACCATTTACCAACCATCTCATGAGGAGGTCCATTGAAAGACAGCACCTTCTTTACAAATGTTCATGTTTTTGCAAAAAGGACAATACACATGTGCACATAGCCTTTATCAATTTTAAACCCAGATTTTATTTTGTTACTTGTTTTTCATTGCAGCACTTCCCGTTCAGGCTTTGCAGCATGCGGAATCTGCTAAAGAAATTCTGCTGAATGGGCTTGACATGTCGAAATCCGAGGAAGAAAAGAGAGAGATATTGGGAACCCTTGTGACCATCTACTACACTTTAGGAGCAGCGCACCTGATGCAAAATAAATATCCTTTCATATTTCATATATTTACATACACTTTACAAGTGCAAATGTCTCAAGTTAGTGTGTGTGTCTGTGTGCGTTTCTCTCTGGGCAACCGCTGGCACAAGCAAGCATAACGCTGCTTATAAATCATACCACACAACTATTATAATTAAAGAAACAGTGGTCCCTAAGCAGTAGATTAGAGTATTTTCTGGAAAAATAATAATTCCCATGAAATATTTCATTGACTATACAATTCCAATTTATTTTCAAAGATAAAACCAACAAAGCAAATTTAAGGAATGTGCCACCACCGGGGTAAATCCAAAGCAGGTGTTAAAAACAGAGTAAAATTAGACAACATACAATCAAAAGGCAAGGTGTGACCAAAAATCATATACAAAAATAGGGTCACTTTTTTAGAAAACAGTTTACTTCTCCACCCAAAAAGGAAGTTTATACATGATCTAGCCGGTCAGAGTGTGTGTCAACGGGGTTTCGAACCTGTGTCAAAATAGGATCATCATTCGTCAGAGTGTGTGTCAACGGTGTTTCGAACGCATATCAATATGGGATCATCATTAGGACACCTAATCATACGCCTGAGACAGAACTAAACAGTACAATGATACATTGAAAACCTGAAATGAAAAGGAGAAAGGAAAAGAAAAAGGACATTTATTTACTGAAGATTCTCCGTCCAGGAGAATTATCAATTAGGGCAGTATGCGTCACATGCATGGACTAGAAGATCATGAAGAGGGTTTATGTGAACGTTTTAATATTGATTTTAAGTGAGAGGCTTGAGCTGAATCTGTCAAGTGACAGGTCAGTGAGTTGTGAGGGCCCAGATATATTAACGTGAGCTATGCGTGGTGATTTTACGTGTACCAACCTAGTGAGTATTTGTGAAACATGATCTTCTAGCATGTGTTGATATAAGGATGGCATTAATGGACAGACCAGGAAAATATTAATTGACACACACATGCACTGATGCATGCACGCACACACACACTACTTTGCCATTTCTACAGCGCAGCCTTCAAGCATAGAATTAACTCAGTGCCATCCACCCCGAGCTGTAAAATGACAAAAACCTTTATCACTCTAGGCACAGTATTATAGCTTTGGATTGGTAAAATACCATCCCGGCCATCCTGGAATGAATAAAAGCAACATCTGACATGTGTTACACTATCATTATAGCTCTTTAGAGAGGTTCAGCTTTGTCCAGACACAAGGGAGCACCCAGTATAAGTCAAAACAACACCCTTTCAGGCTTAGAGTGCTTCATAAATTATGCAAAAAAGAAGCAAAGAACTCTGGATAGTTCCAATATTTAGGTGGAGAGCAGCTCCTCTATAGAGCACCCTACAAAACCAGCGACCCTGAACCTGCCCACATGAAATGTTTTTGTTTTTTTTCTAGCATAGTTTTTAAGCATAGGATTAGCACAGTGCCATTCACACCGAGCTGGAAAGGGACAAAGTATTTTGCCATTTCTACAGCAAAGTCTTTAAGCATAGAATTAGCACAGTGCCATGCATGCAAGCTGTAAAATTACAAAAGCCTTGTATCACTCCAGGCACAGTATTACAGCTTTGGATTGGTGAAATACCAGCCAAGCCAAACTGGAATGGATAAAAGCAACCCCTGGCATGTGGTTTGCTATCATTATAACTATTCAGAGAGGTTTATCTTTGTCCAGACACAAGGGAGAACCCAGTATAAGTCAAAATAATAACCTTTCAGGCTTAGAGTACCGCATGCATTTTCAAAAAAGAAGCAGACAAATCTAAGTAGTTCCCAAGTTTATGTGGAGAGCAGCTCCTCTATAGAGCACCCTACAACACAAGCAATACTCTGAATCTGCTCACCTCAAATGTCTTTTTTCCTACCAAAGTTTTTAAACATAGTATTAGCACAGTGCTATCTATGTCGAGCTAGAAAGGGACAAAGCCTTTTGCCAACTCTACACCAAAGTCTTTAAACATATGATTAGCACAGTGCCACCCACACTGAGCTGCAAAATGATAAAAGTCTTTTACCAGTCCAGGCACAGTATTACAGCTTTGAATTGGTAAAATACCATCCAAGCCAACCTAAAATTATTTTAAAAGCAATCCCTGACACACTTTTACTATCATTTTAGCTTTTTGAAGATGTTTAGCTTTGTACAGTCCCAAGGTAGCACCCAGATTTATATATTGAAGAAGTAGTTGGGGTCTGGTGGCTGAAGTAGCCTGTTACTGTATCATAATGTAGTGCTCTTTGAAGAAATGCATCTTCAGCTCTTTTCTAAATTGGAGCAAAGCTGGGATGACCCTGGAATATTTAGGGACATTGTTCCAGATCCTATGTGCATAGATGGCAAAGGCATCTTACCTTGTATTTTTGTTGCTCCCAGTCTGATGGTATCCTACCTGCGGGTAAGTTGAGATACACATGAGATGGTGAGCTTGTCATCCAGAAAACTGTGTGCTGGCTGCGACACTTCTGAAGGCACTTTCTGGGAGTAACAATTTCACTGGAAAGAGTTGGTTCCAGGTTGTCTTTCTTTTCTTGCCAGGGTATTCCTTTAAGCTGAAGTTGTTATCCAAGGTGAATCCATGTGACTAATATAGCACATGGTCAAGAAAGTGGTAATGCGCTAAAAACTGAAACAGCAGTGCTAGAGAAAGGCTTGTAATACCATATCTGCCACCTAGCATGGACATTAAGCAGAGATAGCAAATTGTAGGAACTGATACCCTAGACTTGCCCTAAAAGTGCACTTGGTACCCCTGTTCTCGTAGGGCACGTAGGAAAACAAAAGAGAAAAAAGTAAAAAGTATAGTAAGAGCCATTACCGTTCTGTTGCCTCTTCTCTGTGGAATCCCCTAAACCGACATAAAAAAATAGGAGTCTGTTTGTCAAAGGGTGTTTGCTGTCACTTCCACTGCCCCTAGCATTTTGGTGAATCAATGTCCAAGCCACTTAGACAAGTACAGCAATGCTAATCAATGTGACATGCTGATATGGAAAAAGCATTGATGAACACAGGAACACAAATGTTGCCACGATCAGCCTAGCAATGCCAGTGAATCTGAAGTGCAGATACTAATATGGGTACTAATATGGGTACCAATAAAGAGACCAGGAAAACACCATTGAATTCTCAGGACAATGTAGCAAGGCCACGGAATCTGGTATATGCTGATATTGTTACTGCATTGACATAGAGACCAGGAAAACTCTAATTGCTGAAACTAGTATATGAAAGCCAACTGGTCAGATAGGTGATAATGCTAGATATATCAGAAAAACATAATCGATTGCTAAAGCCAGTCTGTTAAGATGTTAAGGAATCTGGTATTTGTTAACACTGGTATTAGCAATGGTGGAGAGACCAGGAAACACATTTGATTGCACACAGGGGTATAGAAACGCCAAAAAGTCTGCAGAAAATGAGAATAGACTATAATAGAACATAATTACCATTCCATCATCCTTATTTATAGTGATAACATACTACTCAACATTTGAAGGTTCAAATGAGTGATGTTTCTCATTTTCAAAAGATACATAATCTATTTTATGTTTTATGTCTACAACCTGTCTTTTCTTTGACTGCCAAACTGGAAGGGAATCACTTTACAACCTGCAGAAGGTAGAGAAAATCCTGGAGGAGCTACAGGCATTGGAGGGACAGAAAGCCAAAGGATTGAAAGTCACAGAGATAGATCTTGCTCTTTCACTGGGGAGGTAAGGCTGGTTTGTGATATTTAATTACTGTTCTGATTGCACCAAGACATGTAAGAGGTGACACCCTACTTCATTCTGTTGCAGGTAGTGTGTCCACCATCTCAAATCTCTGTAAAGTGTAGCTTGGAGTAAATAAAAATAAATAACAAACGGAGTAGTTGAATTGTTATAGTCCAAAGGATGATCCAGTTTTCTGAGCCTGTGTCAGCTGATCTTATTGAGTTGAATAATTGTCCATTTATACTTGTTGGTAGATTCAGTGAAATTATGAATCCTCTATTAAGAAGTGTTGCTGTGTTTCCATCTGACCAGCATAAGAGTCAGGAGGTCTCATGTAACCTAGAAAATATAATTGGCCCTTGGATATTTTTGTTATCCTTTGCCCCAAAGAACTAACCAGTTTCATAAATCTTACTCTCCAATTGGCTTCCAGTTATTTGCTTTTCCTCTATTCATTATTTTGTGACATCATTCAGGTTTCCATGTTTGGTCTCTTTCTGCTTTTATCAGTACAGATTTCTAACCGCGCTATGATGTGTTGCTACTTATCTATTTCTGACCTTTAGTTCCCTCACTCACAAAGTTAGATGAAGACAGTGTCGCTCTGTTCCTGGATAAAAGGAATTTATTTCAGGTTTTTTTTACCTCACAATCGTGGATGCAATTCATGCCAAAGAAGAGTGGTCAATTCTACTATGCATTAATAATGAAATTGTGCGGTTTGGGAATGCAACCTCACAACCTAGCACAATATATATCTCATTCATGAACATAATGATATTAACATGTAACTTTATCCTTTAGTTGTAGTGCTGAATATATTCCTGTTATTAAGAAATCAGTTAGGCTTGTGGAAATGATTAATTTTGGGCAACTGGTCATTCAGGAAAAGGTGTTTTTCAGCTCACTGACCCATGGAGTTCACTTCTTTGTCCTGGGTATAGGAGGGTGCAAATCCAATCCTTCAGAGCTCCTCTCAGGTTACAGAAAGCAGGGTAAATCCTCTTCTGATCTTCTGCAGGTCCAGAAAGGTTTCTCGAGAGGGAGCCTTGGGTGCCACATTTAAGGGATTGCTCTAGCTAGGGGGTGGACGGTGAATCCTGACTCCTCCATAACCAATGGGGTAAAAATTCCTAAGGGCATCCCTCCCCACTTATGCAGCAGTTCTTGTTTATTCTACTGCAGAGAATCCAACCATGCCTTTTACTCCTTCAACCTAGGATGGAGAATCCCTTTCTCCTTTGGGCCCATTCTGAAGTATGCCTGTTGAAATGAGTAGCTTCCTCCTTTGTGGTCACTCAGAACTGGTTCTGGGGTAGTATCCCTCCCACAGTCTGCTGGTTGGGGAACAAAGATTTGCCTTCCCCAGGTCTCACTTTACATTTAGTTTTGAAAGAGCAGTCCATTTATAAATCAATAATGTTTCTTGGTCCACCCTAAGTGGGCTTCCTCCAAGGGGAAGAAAAACACCTCCTCACAAAGCAGTCTGTAAATCATTACTTGTTTAGTGTGTTTATCAGTGGTTGTGCAGCCTCTAAAACTCACACAGGCTTAGAGATGAGAAATATATTGAATAATGTGGAATAAAAGTTATTCAGTCCTTGAAATGAAAATCAAAAGAAAGTTTGGCTGTATTGCAATAGGAGTCATTGTTGGTTCCACCTAACGCAAACTCATATATCTCATAAACATAAAACTTTATGCCTATAAAATAAAATGTACTGTGCAAGACTACTAGATAGATAAATGTTGGAAATTAAATTTATGTGAGAAGCCCATTGTCTCTTATTTTTTTATGAAAAATGTGAGTGAGTTCTGGAATAGTGACTAGAAGAAATGTGTAATATTTTTCCAGTTAAGGATTTGAATTAGAAAATTCTGGATTTTTTCAGGCCAGAAAAAGACAAACACATCGACAAGGTAATGGAACCATTAATGTGAAAACTTACAGTGCATTGTGTAAACCTAACTTCTAGATGTGAAACCTAAGAAGTATTCTTAAAATGTCTGATGTCAGTTTCTCCCCTGAATCCTTCCAGTGATGCAGGTTGGCTCGTCTAATCTGTATTTTCTCTGGTTTAGAGTAAAAGGGGTACCTTCCTGCACAAAACCAATCCTACAAGGCATTTTCCTCTTTCTACGTCTGTTGCAGAATGCAGTACGCATAGAAAGAGGAAAAAATGTGGCGTCGGATTTCACACTTTCCGAGGTTTACATCGCTTTGTAAATCTAGAGTAGCTGTAATTTCCATGGGTGTTGCATGGGAAAACCCACTGTGACGCCCATGGAGGGCCTCCTGGGCGCAGAGTTTTTTATTTTATTTATTTTTACTTTAAGAGTTTTATATAGCGCTGGCTAGACCCAGAGGTATCAGAGCGCTTTACATGAGTAAGATGATAAAAAGCAAACATGGCATACAAGTAGATAAAAGATAATGAAACAACATGCGAAATATACCAATCAAAAATAGATAAACAGGTGCAAGAGCTATACACTTCAAGTAATTAGGCAGGTGATGTTAAGGAAATGGACAAATAATTAGACAAATATAACATGGTAATGTGGGATCAAGTGCAGGTCACAGGTTAGGACCCCCAATAATAATTGGGCCAACATGGCATACAAGTAGATAAGGAATAATGAAGACAACATGCGGTATAGACAGATCAAATAGGTAAACAGGGGCAGAAGCTAAACATTTCAGGTAATTAGGTAAATAATGTTCAGTAAATGGACATGTTTTACTGGCCAAATATAACATGATGATTGGAGATCAAGTGCAGGTCACAGGTTAGGATCCCCAATAATAATTGAGGAGGTGGATTTTGAGATCTTTTTTGAAACTGGAATAGGAGGGGATACAGCGCAGTGTAAGCAGCAATTTGCGCTGCCTCGCCTTGCTCATGATTTATGAGGCCACTCAAAGCCATGCGGGGTGGCTTTGTGTGGCTTCATAAATCTTTATGAGAGTCCTGCGTCACACACGTACCACTTTACATGATGCGAATGTGACGCTGGGGTCTCATAAATGAGTCCCTAATTATCCAACGATATCTAATAACAGCAAATTGTGTCAAATATTGAAGCATGACTTTTTGTGACTCCCTTTTTAAAAAAAGCCTTGCTCTCTCAGAGCATTTATGTAAAGATTTAGGCCCTCATTTACTAAATTTTTTTCCTTATGCAGCTCAGCAAGCCTTCCTGCTGCTCTGACCTACGTCAACAGATAAGGCCAGGATTGTGCCTTATCTATGAGACACGGAGCATTCCGCTCCTCTTTTACTAGGCTGGTACTCCATTGTTGTAGGGATGATTGTTTTTGTGCCGAAAGGGACACTTTCCTGCACAAAAACAATAAATGGAGGCAAATTTCTCTTTTTTCAGAAAGAGGAAAAATAAAGAGAAAAGACATAATTTCTCCTCGTTGCACCTCCCCCATGCCTCCCCTGGGGAAGCAGAGGCTGTCGACACATTCTCAGGTTTACAGCATGTTGTAAATCAGGGAATGTGCTAAAAGCCATGGGTGTTACGTGGGAACACCTACCATAACGCCCATTGCATGCTTCCCCGAAGCAGTGTGAGGCAATCCAGCGACTTGCGCTGTGTTGCCTTACACTGTAGCTAGGGGGCCATGAAAAACCACTGAGGGGGGCTTTCCATGTCCTCGTAGAAATTTCTAATCCCTGTGCACCACTGGAACTTCCCAAAAAGTGACGTTCCAGCGGCACACATGGCTTGTAAATACACCTCTTGATATCCTCTGTTGGATGAGGACTAGCAGGGTGCCTTGGCATAGCGGTACACTTCTTTGCTACAAACAGGCTTGTCTTTTTCTATTAGGGCCTGTGTGCTGCAGAACAAACTGAGCTTGGCTGCTGGCTATTTTGAGAATGCTGTTGATGGTGTGAACATGACTGAAGGAGATCGAGTGCCTCAGCTAATAAGCATTTATCAGGAGATGGCTAAAGCGGAACAGCTGCGGGGCAAGCATGACCGTGCCATTGAGCACCTACTGCAGGTAAGCTTAATGGGACTGCATATCTCTATTGATGGTTGCTTTGGTGATACAGTCACTGAAATCTTTCCAAAGGAATTAGTATTACACATTTCTTCTGTTTATGAGCATCTGGCTAATATAAATGCAATTCAATTAAATTGCATTTATGTTATGTAAACCAAATTAGATATATACATATTTCCATTTAATTTATAATTCATTTTAATTCTCCTAAGCTGTAGTAGACTCTTAACAGGGGCTAGCTAAATTGTGGCCAAACCAATAAAATATTTATAAAAACAAAAAATTATGAATCCTGTTAAGCAAAGTTTAAAATATACCATTCAGGTCAAATGTATTTAAACGTTTTGTTCTTAGACTCGAAAAATGCATAAGCCCATTGCTAGAAATGTAAAAGTAGAAGTGGTAATTTATTGTCCCACTTGAATTACTTTAATTTTTTTCCAATTGACAAGCAATTTAGTATTAGGCCTGTAAGGCTGCTCGAATCACAGGATTCCAGGCAAATCTATGCGACTTTTTTAGTCTTTGCCATTTGCCCAATATGGAATTTTACAAACAATACAATTCCTCATTGTTGTTATAGTGCAAATGCAATTTCACAAGCTCATGGGCTAAATACTCCTTTCAAGGGGGAATAGGTGAGCTAACTTTTGTTAAGGTCCTTTAAGATAAGGTCATTTCTGTAATGACATTCAAGTGGATCCTGTGTTGTGGTTTGGTTGTCTTGGGTAGCTCTGGACCTAAACGCCAAATCTAATGAGTGAACTATTTCCAGAAAAACTTTCAGTTGAGACGTTATAGCTATCTTCTAAAATGTAAAACCCTCAGATTCCCCCAACAGTGCCCATACACTGTCCTTAAGCTAACACAACATCACAAATGGCCTCAGTATTAACATTGTACGAGAAAGTCATCCTTTCTGTCCTGATCACCCCCATTATTTTGACTAATACTTGTGGTACCCGACTCTGACTGCGCCCTAGGCCCTGCTAACCAGGCCCAAGGCCAGCCGCTAACCAGACCCAGGGCCAGTGCTCTGATTAAAAGGTATATGGTAATTAGGTGTAATTACAAATGGCACTCACAACCTACCTGTAAGTCCCAAGAATATGGTAGGGTTTTTAGGTGTTGAGGCCCAGGAGCCTTGAGGAAATTAAGTGTGCACTGCTGTGTTGCCTGCTGACATTTTAAAAGTCAGCACTGCTTTGCAAGCTGCTTTCAAATTGAAACGACATGCAAATTCGACTTTGCATTTAAAGGTATTTCCAAAGTATTAAGCTACCTTAGTTTTACATATAAGTCATCCCTAAGTTGTTTTATACGCCCTGGTTAGGGAAAATCTACCAATCTCGTTTTTCCTCACTGTAGCATTTTAGCTCCATAGGCTAACATGGAGATACTGTAATACAGTGTAACTGTTGATAGAAATGAGCTAAAATAATATTTCAAGAGCCTCAAAGATTGGTAATTATAAATCCAACAACTCATTACTGTTGAATTTATCATAAATAATACAGAAGAGAAGTTATAGAACTTTCATTTCTGTGAGCCAAAATCCAGGCTTCTGACAGCCTCTCCTGATTGGCCAGCCTTAACAGACTTAGCCCAACTGCTTCGATAAGGTGATAAGTGGCCTGCATAGAGGCAGAGGTTATCTTATGGGGGAGCTCTGCAACTGCAGAGAACAGGCCAGGAAGCGGGCCTGGTAAAACAAATTGGGCTTCAAAGAGAGCAGAACAGTAAGGAATGCCAACCATGCTTACCCCTCTTCATTTAACCCCCAGCCAGATGGCAGCCCCAGAAATTGAATTTTCAGGTGGTGTGGAAAGGGAGTGCTAAGGGAAATGAGCCACACCAGTGGGTTGGTTAAACCAGCTCTTACTCCCAAGGAGTGAAAATCTCCATCTTGAATTTTGAAGTGCAGTGCTTTGTGGGACAAGAGTATGCTACACTTTGGAGGAAGCTGTCATGCTTTTGGGTGGCACTCTGTACCACATTGGCCAGGGTTGCCAGCCTGCATGTGGCCCCTGAACATTGGATATATATGTGAGAGCTGCATAGCAACTCAGATCTGCTGCCTGAAACTACAAATAGAAGAAGATCTGCCCGGGTGGAACCCTGGCCTGCACCAAGAGGTCTGTGCTCTAAATGACTGCGCCTGTTGCACACTAAGGAACTACAGCCCCAAGGACTTCAGCTTGTTTCAAAAAGAGGAGTGGACTCCCTGAAAGCAACAGGTTAAAAGGGCTCCACCTGCATCATCACTTGCAAGAAGAACCTCGCTGACCACCTTCAGCTGGACTTTAAAGGATTTAGCCAGGTGCACTGTGGGAACTGTAGTTCCAACTTCCAAGGCGCAACTCAGAGACTCTGGAACTTTGGAATTGTGTTTGGGATACTTTGAACCCTGAAGAGGAGCTTCGGGAAGAATTTCCAGAAGTTTGGAACAACTTTTGGAAAAAGCTCCATAAGATTACCGACCTACATCGAGAGTTAAGCTGACTACCTCACAGCACGACCCAGCATAGATTTCCATTTTTTTGCGCTGAAAGCTGCGGAGCTCAAGACTTTTAGGAGTTGACAGGGGATTCCCCCTGAATTAATCAGCCGAAGCCTCTGCGAGTCCAGCCTGCTGGAGAGGCCAGCTCGACGTCAAGAGAAAACACGCACATGATGCCCAAAAATGGAGCAGATTGAGTTCTTCTACTAGTACAAACTTGTTGTGATAGTCCCGCTCCGACAGCTTTCAACCTTTTCATCCTCACTTCTCCTTTACCAGCAGCCATGTATTTATAGAGCACAATCCAGATTGTGCAGTAATTTCTTATTCGAGATAAGCAGTCTGTCAGTTAAACTAGACTGGTTCTTATTTTGCTTTGGAGCTAACTATATTAACTATTCAATATTGACGTCATATGTGCTTGGATTATATTACTTTTGCATATTCTTTCAGTGATGGTACCAAAAATGTTTGCAAAACATATTTTACAGTAATTATTTTACAGTGAAATTAAGGTCTTCGGTCTGTGAACGACATTTTAGGAGTGTGTCTATAACCAAACACTGTTATTTGTGATTGTAATTTTGACACTTTCTCTTACTCCAGGCACATTCAATTTCCAAAGCACTTTATAATAAAGGCAGTATTGAAGCAGCTGAGACAGCGTTACTACTAGCAAAAGCATACGCCAGTTCTGGAAACTACCAATCTGCAGGTAGGTAAGGATGATGAACTAGGACTCTTGCTCACATACAAAGGTATTTTGAAATATCAAGATAGTGTTTGCATTTTTAGCAATGGACTTTATACGAGAATTCAAGATGTTGTGTAGTTTTAAATCCTTGTCTCAGACACACAAGTCTACCTCGAAGGTACCTGTTGAACCTCTGCTCTCCTCAAGCACTGCAATCTCTGTGAATCACAAAGGCGTTCTCCATAAGCATCATAGACTTTCACCATGCCACTTTGGCAGTGAAGGGGAGGAGCAAGAAGGGCCGGTAGTTCTTGAGGTTGGTGGGGTCAGCTGTGGACTTCTTGAGCAGGGGCCTGACTTCTGCGTGCTTCCAGTCATCTGGGAAGGTGCCTGTTTTGAAGGTGGTGTTGATGGTGCGTTGTAGTTTGTGCCAGGGGGGAGGGCCGCAGGGGCAAGCATGACCAGGTTTGGGGCAGCCATCAGGTAGTTAGACATCTCGACTTACCAGTATCCACTACATACCTTATAGTGGCTGTCCTGCGGTTTGTAGGAGTACCTCTGCTCTTGTAGGGGTACCCACACACTTAGCTGAACTGAAGGGCCTCCCTTAGGAGTAACTTATAGGTTTTAAGTGCAGTGACCGGGGTATAAGGGAACCCTTATATCTGAAGAGAAGGGTGCATGCATCCTGTCACGCAGACTGCACTGGCAGCTCTGCAGACACAGTTTGCATGGGCTCCCAGGGGTAGCATAATACAGGCTTCATAGGGGACCAAATGCCATGGGTATCCCAGTACCATATACTTGGGGCTTACAATGGTACCCAAGTAAGCCAAGTGTGAGGTGCACAAAGAACTTACCAGCAAGTTTAGAGGAAAGAGGACAGTCACTGGGTCCTGATTAGCAGTATCCCAGTGAACTACAGTAAAAAACACTGACACCAGGCAAAAAGTGGGGGTATCCATGCCAGAAAGATCCTACACAATTAAAGAAGATAAGACTAAACTTGCCCAGTTGAGTCTTCATTTTATAAGTGAAAATATCTGTAAAGTCCACCTGCGTTGGCGTGGTTACTCCCAAATCCATGTCGCACTGAAAAGTCCATCCCTCTGTAGGGAAATTGCCCACCTCAAAAGTTTGGGCTTTTTACCCTTCATCTGTTTTAGCCGTTCAAGGGGCTTATGGTCTGTCTGAACAATTAAGTGAGTGCCAAACAGGTATGGCCTCAGCTACTTCAAGGCCCTGACCACAGCAAAGTCCTCCCTCTCCAATGGCCGATCTTGGCCTCCACCTACCAGGTGGCCCAAGTACACAACCTTGCTCTACCCTATCTGGCACTTACTAGCCTTGATAGTGGGGGCTGCCTTCTGCAGGACCTAAAGTACATTTCTGAGGTGGACCAAGTGATCCCCACAGGTAGACCTAAATACAGCTATATCATCAAGATTTGCTGCACCAAAATCTTCCAGATCTGAGAGAACTGTATTCACTAGCCTCTGAAATGTGGCAGGTGCATTATTCAAACCCCAAAGGGCATTACAGTAAACTGAAAATGCCCTCCAGGGTCTGAGAATGCTGTCTTAGGCTTTCCACTCAGGTCAAAGGTGCTGATATACTTAGCCAAAGTCAAAGTATCTATCAATTCATCTGCCCAGGGAATCAGTCTTCGTGACTGCATTGAGGCCTCTGCAGTCCCCACAAAACCTCATCTCTCTCTTTCCAACCTGGGAATGAGGTTTTAGCACAAGGACTACTGGATTAGCCAACGGGCTGTCTGAAGGCTCAATTACCCCCAACTCCAGCATCTTCTGGTCCTTTGTCCTGATGCAATCCCTGACATGGGCAAGCTGCCTGTAGATGTTATTCTTGACAGACAGGCTGTCACCTGTGTTCACCTCATGTGCACAACAGGTAGTCTGACTGGGTGTCAAGGAGAAGAGTTCATGGTATTGACTGAGAACCTGTCTGCAGTCAGTGTGTTGTTGTTCGGAGAGTATGTCTGCCAAGACTACTCCTTCAAATGAACCATCAGCCGAAGTGAGAGGAGATCAGGGAGAGGGTCACTTTCTTTCTCCTGTCCCTCATCATTAGCCATGATCAAGTTCATGTCAGCCCTGTCAATGTAAGGCTTTAGGCGGTTCACATGAAGCTCCTCGTGGGGGCTTCTAGGAGTACCCCGGTCCACCATGTAGGTGACCTTACCTTTTTTTCCAAGGATGGTATGGTGCCACTACACCTCACTTGGAGGGTTCTTTGGCCACAGACTCCAAGACCCACACTTTCTGTCCTGACTGGTAAACAGTCAGAGCAGTCTTTTGGTCATGCTATAACTTCTAAATTTCTTTTCTGGCCACCAGGTTTTTGCTGTCCTTCTTCAAATACTCAACCATGTGTGAACGCAGGCCCAGCACATAATCAACAATGTCTTGCTTAAGAGGTTTGATAGGCTGCTCCCAGCCCTCATTCACTAGAGTAAGGGGATCCCTAACTGGATGTTCAAATAAAAGTTCTAAGGGACTGTACCCAACTCCCATTTGTGCAACTTCCCGGTAGGCAAATAGAATGCAAGGTAATAAAACATCCCATCTTCTCCTAAGCTTGTCAGATAGTCCTTTAATCATACTTTGTAGGGCTTTGTTGAACCTTTCAACTAACCCATTGCATTGTGGATGGTAGGTGTGGTACATTTGTAATTTACTCAACACTCTTTCCACATAGCTGTCAGGTAGCCAGACATGAAGTTTGCACCTCTGTCTGACACCATCTCCCTGGGAAAGCCCACTCTCGTAAATATTCCCAGGAGGACATTGGCCACTGCAGGAGTTGTACTGGACCAAAGGGGAATAGCTTCTGGGTATCTGGTGGCATGGTCCACCACCACCAGGATATAACTGTTCCCAGATGCTGTAAGAGGGTCTAAGGGACCAACAATGCCCCTTTCAAAGGGAACCCCAAACACTAGTAGTGGGATTAAGGGGGCCTTTGTAGTGGCATCTATTTTACCACTGGCTTGACAGGTGACACAGGAGCGACAAGATTCCTTTGCGTCTTCAGACACATGGGGCCAGTGAAAGTGTGAGACAAGCCTCTCTCAAGTCTTACGTTGCCCAAAATGCCCTGCAAAGGATATGTCATGTGCAAGGGTCAAGAGGTCCTACCTCCTGGTGGTACCAGGCTTGGGGTCCTTAGCCTCATAATAAAGGAACCCATCCTCCCAATAGACCTTGTGGGTACCATTGACATCCCCTGCCTCTGCAGCAGCTTGCTACCTAAGGCTCTCAAGACAGGAGCAGGATTTCTGCTTCCGAATTCCTCCCAGGGGAGTCCCCCTGCTCCCAGTATCTCTGCCAAGTGAGGCCCCAGCTCCTCTGGGGCAGTTTCCTCACAAGGGGCAAGATCATCTTCCTTAGAAGACTGATCCTCACATGAAACCTGGGGGAAGGGTAACATCTTACCCTTCTTCCCTTTCTTGTTGGTAGCAGTCTGGGCCATTATTCCAGGCTCCACTCCTTCTTGATTTCCCTGCTTCTTGGCCTGTGCTCTGGTCATCATAAACATTTAATCAGAGATCCCAAGTATGGCTGCATGAGTCCTCAACTCAACTTCAGCCTATTTTGATGTTTCCATTACATTCCAACAAACTTTATTTCGGTCGATGTGCATAAAAAGTAGATGATAAAAACCGTTGCAATAAAAACAGATAACAAAAACCAATACATTACAGATAAGGTAAAAACACAAGTTGCATATTTAGCAGCATTAAAGTACATCACAGGGTGGGAGGTCCGTGGGATTCGAAGCACTTTCTCGACCTCGCCCAACTACCAAGTCAAATACCCTGAGTGAAGCCACAACAATCATACAAAATGTACACATATCATTTTAATGTAATCAAATTTCAGTTCATCATTAATGTTGATTGTTAAAATATGGAAGACGTAAAAATAAGTTAAAAGGGTTCAAATGTATCAATGTATGCACTATGGGAATTTTGTAATTGCGGTGGTGGGTTTAACAGCACCCTATGACTATGCCACATGGATTTTAAAAATCGGGATACGGCAAAAACAATGGGTGGGTAAGTATCAGATTTCAAGATTCTAAATGCCTCCATACAGTGCATACACCCCTAAATTACTGTAAAGTGGAACCTGCCAGTGCTTTCTGGCTGTTTTATAACCGGGACCAAAGAAGAAAACATGAAGCTCTGATTCATCGGCACAATTGCAAGTGGGGCACCCAAGGGGAGTGGCTTTTAGCCATTTGTTGGTGAAGGCACGGAGCGGCAGGGTCCCTATTCTGAACTGGAAATATAATTTCCTTGCCATGGTGGGTTGGATATCATCCAGAAATGGCTCAATCAAATACTCTGCTTTGATACTTAAAAAATCTGCCGTTCGGTGACCAAGTCCACAGTTCCCCTGGATGTCTGCTGGTTTGAGCGACCTTTAGGCTCTTACTAGTTCTGAGCGTGAGGTTGCCGGGCACGCTTCCTCAGGGTTGCTCCGTAAGCTTGGATTGCCCAACCTACAGCATACATGCCTTATATATGAAAGCCATGGTAATTTACCTAGACCCAGTAACTCCTTTAGCTCTGACTGGTAGACTGCTAGTTACGGGGTCACCCACAGTCTGTGCCAAAAGGTTAGTCGTCTAAGTCCAATCTCCTCCGCAATAAGTCTAATTCCCAAGTCCAGACGTAGAGGGATGAGGGGGTACTTGGCAGGATACCTAATATCAGTCTCATAAAGTTATTCTCTGTTTTAGTCAATCCGCCAGAGGGACGATGGCCCCATAGTTCGGCCCCATACATTGCGGCTCCCCTAGCTTGCACTTTGTCGATCTCAGCTACCGGGCCGGCCGGTTTGTGGGAGGAGTTCCTATATATTTTTGCAATTCCCCCCACAGTTTGTGCTAGCTTGAGACTTGCTTTGGCTAGTTGCGGGTCCCACTCGAATGTTTCGGACAGTGTAATGCCTAAATAGTCAAAGACAATCACCCTCTCGAGCAAGGTACCATTTAGGGAGGGATTTGGGCGGGATGTGCTGGCTGGATTAAAGACTATGAATTTGGTTTTGAATGAGTTGATCTTCAGTCCCCTGTTTTTACAGAAAGTAGCAAAGCTATCAAGAACCCTCTGGATGCCCATGGGCGATGTAGATAGTAGCAAAGTGTCGCCCATGAACATCATTGCTGGCACCTTGCTACGTGCCAGCTTTGGGGTGTCGTTATCCTTTACCTCGTTTAGGTGGGCAACCAGAGCGTTGCTGAAAAGGCAAAACAGGGTAGGGTCACAAGTGATTCCTTGTTGGAATCTAGCTGGTTTCTTAAGAGAGGAGAAAAGAACATGTGTGAAATGTGCAAAGATCAGGGGGCTTATTTATGAGCCCCTTGCAACACTTTTGCGCCGCCGTTGAGTCACCTTTCTTGACGAAGCGGCGGTGTAATTAATGCGCCACTGTGCTTCATATTTACAAAGTGCTGCATCTAGGCAGATACATCATTTTGAAAACCCCGGTGCCACATTATACCTGCGTCAGTTATAATGCATGCAGGGTGGGCGTTCCCCCGCAAGAAAGCCTCGTAGAAGTGGCGCATTGAAATCTATTACATTTCACTGCGCCACTTCTAGGACACCACAGCGTCAAATCCTTATGCCTGCCTCATAGCAGGCGAAAGGGTGACGCAGTGTAATAGTTATAGGCCACCCCATGCATTGCTGGAGTTGCGTCATGCTTACGACACAAATGTGTGAGTTTTGTGCTGACAGATGTGTCAGGATTCCTAACGTATCTGTAAATCTTTAGTAAATACGGCGCAGCCATGGTGTCGCAAGGAGGGAGCAGTGAAAAGTGTTGCATCTGTGTTTTATCGCAACACTTTTCACAAATGATGTCCCAAGTTCTTACTGAGAAAGTTAAGGACCAGCAGATGGCTTGTAAGACTTGGTGGCAGATTTTTTTTAAATACACACAACGCAGCACCCAAAGAGACTGAGCTGCATTGCGTGACAGGGAGGGAGCAGGAGAGCGCCATATCTTCAGAGATATGGCTCTCTCCTCCCCTCTCCCTAGCACTGGCACTGATTTCAGCTGCCGCGTTTCCACGCACACACCTAAGCGCCATAGCGCTAGGGTGAGTGCTTGAGTCTAGCATAGGTACCATTCTTAGACAAGTTTAAAAGCTTTTATGTGTGCTGCACAGTGCAGCACGCATGCAAAGTCAGAAAAGAAAGTAGAAATAAAAATATTTTCCTGTTAGCGCCTCCTTTTAAGTGATGTTAACTTTTGGTGCTAAACCCTGTCTACATTTCTTTGTAGATAGGGTTTTGCGTCAAAAGGCATTGGTGGTTGCATGGTAGCACCCATGTAACGCCCTCTTGGCGCTTAGTATCGCAAAGCAGTGCTTTGTGCTACTTTTAGGTTACTTTCTAATGCAAAAGAAGTAATTTCCCCAAAAACATTTTGTGCTGGTTAGCGTCACTTTTGTGATGCTAACCCAGAGCAAAATGTTTGAAAATCTACCCATTGTTATGGTAGTTTCCGTGATGTCAAAGATACTGCTGTAGGACACATCGTCAGGATCACATTGCCAGAAGGGACGAGGAATGTTTGGACCAAAAGAAGTTACTGTGCAACTGAAAAAACTATTAAGGTGTTGGTGAATAGTGGAAGGAAGAACAAAGATTCAGATATAATTTTGCATATTAAAGTTAAAAAATAGTATTTGACTACTGAAAGACATTGTTTCCGTTTCTTATTTTAGATGTTGCGGAAAAGTACTTTGCGGAAAGTCTGAATGCATACCAGACAGCACTGGGTCCTGATGATTCTCAGACTCTCAGGATTTTAGTAGAATACAGCAAGTGGCTTGTGAAAATTGGAAGAAATCAGGTAAGATGCTGCTAACACTAACTGACCTGTCTTTATTGAGGTTTTGTTGCTGTGAGTAAATGTTCCTTTTCTTTGCCTGGTTTATTTCGGTTTCCCTTTTGCCTTCTGTGAAGGGCATATTAAAAAAACAATCTTCAAAAGCAGCAAAATGCTAGTACATGCCTGATTAATGCAGACATGAACAGAGAGACCAGGCATCTAAATGCTAAGATTGGTGCATGGACTCCAGAAGAGACACCATGCTTCTACGGCACAATGCTCCCTCCACTAGCTGCCTGTTAAAGCCATAATATATTCATGTCACGTGCTTAAATCTGATTTTACTCTATCGAAAGTCTCAATACCTGGCTTGTTTTTCAATGCCAAGGGAACGTTAGAAAAAGCTGATGAGAGGAAAAAAAATACTTTTTTTCATTCTTTTGGGGTGGATGCTTATATATATTTAGTGCATTATCTGAACCAGACAATGGTGAAGCTGGCAAGGTCATAGGTTGTATCACAAAACTTTGAAGCAGCTCAAGTAACCTTTTGGACCTAAAGGGTTCGTTGCATCGAAGAAATCTAAATTAGCTTCCAGAGTTCAGGGTGCATAGCAGCCTACTGGTAATTGCCACTCTTTGGAGGGGTCTAATGTTTTCTTGTGCATGTTTGCAGACGTTCGTCATGAACATTTGTGAGGCCCGTTAATATTGCACAGTTTGAATTGCCAGATATGGGAGAATTTGTGACATGCGAGAAATCCTACACTGTTTAGGTGCTGGATGTAGCCAGAAGGACAATTTGGTTATGGGTGGATGTAAAGTGGCTGTGGAGGTGAGAGATGTACAAGTAGTAGATTACAAGAGAAAATCATGCAGGGGAAGAATTAAAACAAACCCATGACTTTATGGCATTGTTGACTGAGAAAGGGACATTTTCCCTGCCTTTGCAGAAATCCCAGTAAACCAAGGGGCTTATTTATGAGAGGCGTGCGCCGCTGAAGGGTCACTTTTTCTGATGCTCCGGTGGTGCAAACCTCTCAACCATAGCTATGAGGCCACACAAAGCCACGTTGCATGGCTTTGCATGGCCTCGTGGATATGGAGTAAGGCAAGGCAGCGCAATGAGCTGGGTTGCCTCACTCTACGCCAGGCGTTCCCTGGGTGTTGCGGTGGGTTGTCCCACGGAACACCCATGGATTTTGACGCTGCCCTAGATTTAGTTAATCATGTAAACCTGGGGCAGCTGCAAAATGTTTTACTGCCCCAGAGCAGGTGTAACAACGAGGAATATTTTAATTTCTCCTCGTTTTTTCCTAAGGCTTCTCAGGATTGTTTCTGTGCAGGAAGGTTCCCCTTCCTGCATACAACAGACACAGGGTGCCTGCACTGGGGCTAAGTAGCAAATTGTGCACAAGCGCAAGGGGAAATTACAGGAATGCACCGTATTTCATAAATACGGGGCATTCCTGCCATTTCACGTTGGTGTAGGGCAGTGCAGCAAGAAGACTTGTGGTGCTGACCTACGCCAGTTCCCCATAAATGATGCTCTAAATATGAGTGTGTGGAGCACAGTGAATAAGATCATGATGGCATTAGTGCTGCTGTGCAAGTCCTTATTGATATGGAGAGGAAAGGATCACAGAATATCATGATCAAGTTTTGGATCCTGAGTATGCGGTGCTAATAGACTGGATTTGGGAGACATTATAAGTGGATTCTGGGCAATCTTACACTAAACCTCCTATCAAAGAAGCATAAGTTGAAGAAGTTGTTTGAATCCAATGCACTTGCATGAGTATTTTGAAGTATGCCCACAGCCTTAGTAGAGTATTATTTGTCTATTATCTGTGATTTATGTCCAAAAAATGATTTCCATTTCCAGTAATCAGCTCGTTAATATATTGAAATATCACTATCTTTAAATATAATATTATTTGCATGTCTCTACCTGCTAAAACTGGGTTTCCATACATCTATTGTTTGTGGTTTTGCTGCTGAAGCATGTTGGAGACATGTCTTATTTGATTTCCTCATATGCACCAAATAGGTACCATTTAAAAGATTTTTCAACATGTAAATATTTATAATTTTTGCTTGTCGTTTTCCCTAGGAAGCTTACAAGCTGCTGAATAGCACATGCGGTTCTCAGTTGAAGACCTCTGGAGAATTTAGTGAGACAGTGGCTGAAGTGCTGAATCTTATGGGAGCAATCTGTGTGGCAGAGGGCAAAATGCAAAAAGCCCACAAGATTCTGAGCAGGGTAAGAGTGTTGAATCACACTTTGGAACAATATACTGCTTGCAACCCATTTCAGTAAAAATTGCATATCGACCGGTTTTGGTCTTAGTCATTAAATATTCATTATGTCCTTTACTTGTGCAGCGTGATTTTATAGTTTCAGAAGAAAAAGTATAATGATCTAAATCAGATTCCCTTGTTAGTGCCCTGCGGTGGCTCCTCTGCACTGGCGAAGGAGCATCGCCCCCCTGCTGGTCAGCTGAGGGAAATGAAAAATAATGATAATAAAACAGTATTATTATCCTTTTATTTTTCCTTTGGGCGGAGCTGAGTCTTTGGGGGCGGCGCCATGCTATGATAGGCACAAAAGGAGAGTGGTGGAGAGCACTGCTGTCACTGCGCATTACGGTTTTGCTGTCTGTCTTCGGCCGGCCAAACCGTCATGCCTATTGACATCTCCTCAACCCGAGCTGCATTGCCGACGCAAGAGAACCGCTGGTGTAGGCTCCCAGTCCCGTTGGAGCGGAAAGCAAGCCTGCTCAGGCCAATTCCAGCACTTCTCCCATACTGGCCAGCATAAGAGAAGCGCTAGGATTGGCCTTGGGGAGTCTAAGTGCCTCCGCACGTACACAGCAGAAAGGAGAAGAGTGGCAATTGACGATGCGCAGGTAAGTTATTTTCTTTTTTTTGTATATTTTGTCATCCCTCCCCCGCCACTCTGCCACGAGACCAGTTGCTACTGTTAGTGTCATACATGGGTCACTGCTTTGTTGACACAGATTAAAGAATGTGCAGCACTAATCTTAGTTCTTGGCTTTCTCATTTTCAATTTAGGGCAACTCTGACTCCTAGTGGCGGGCCTGGGAACCTCCTAGTGGCAGGCCTGAAAACTGCTTCAATGGACAGTGTGTTGGTTTGCCCATGTGGCATATGCATGTGGCAACAGTGTGTTGGTATTCCCATGTGGAATATGCATGTGTAAGTCAGACACAGTATAGCTCTACTAATAACAAAGAGGGGTACTAATGGTCTAATAGCTTTGGGCTAAAAAGATGGATCCGTAGTGGCACATCCTGTGTTTTGTATGTATTACTGCACAGAGGAAAAGAAAAAGAAGAAGAAGAAACCCATCAGCCCACCCAATGGCGGTGCATCATCATCTGGGATTTTATGAAACAACTGGTATCTTATTTTGGGTATCTCACTAGTTATTATCGTGAAATAACCCAATGTAGATCCACCAGTGATGTGACAAGCCAAAGATAAAGATTCAAAGATACAGTGGTGCTGAGGATGATTTGCAGTGTTGAAAATGTGAAAAAACAAGATTTAAATGTGAAGCTAAAATTAACTACTATGATGCCAAAGAAAGCTTTATTGTGCGGTCATCATAGTATCAAGGTTAAAAATAGTGTTGGATAGTATGAAAAAATGGTAACTATCTTGTAATGGTTAGAGAGGTCAACATGTTTCAGCCATCTGCGGTCAATATGTAGACCAGTGGCTTTCTTCAGGACCGGATTCAAAAACACTACTGCAAAATGATGTGAAAAACTATAAATATGTGTATAACACAAAGATACGTCCTACCATATTTTGAGTTCCAAGGTGTAGGAGTGAAGTATCTGTGGTTAGATTCTTTTCCTGTGAAATAAACATAAATATACAAACACAAACAATATGTAAAGATGCCACTCTGGAGACTGAAAAATAGCCATTACAACGCATAGCGACACTGAGGGCCTAAACGATGATATCCCGTGGGTGATGATTAATTGAGATTCTCCTTATGTCCAGTATTTCTCGACCTATTTCATATTGAATCTACCAACATGTTCTTTATTAAAAACATGATCAACTGTTTGACAACGTACCCATGAAGAGTTGATCCATCGAAGGAAATCTCCATTTTAGAATTGGTTCTTTCTTCCCCTAAGTTGCCAAACGATCACAAACATCGGCAAGATCTAAAAACATCGGCAATTTAGGGTTATCTCTGAAAAGGACGACAACACATATACAAGAATATATGTATTTCATCTTGTATTCAAAATTATAAAACTGATTAGACACAATCTAACATTGTTATTAGTCACTGATGATCAGAGATTTACACTTAACAAATGTGTCTCTGAGGTGGCACTTACTTTGTCTGGACACAGGAGATAAGATTTTGTAGGCAATGATGAGATACGTTTTCATACAGGACCCCATGCTAAATATGCATGTTTGTAAACATTCCTATTCAGGCTCCCGTACATTATGCCATTATGATATAAATATAGCCCCCACTTTTTATGTAACTATTTGTCAGATTGGCTGATCGTGCAAGATACGGAAGACTACTGAATTATTATCAATCAACTCGGAACAGCGTTTCTTCTGGTCCGATACGCAGATATAGATATATCAGAATGTAATACAGCAAGGATGAACAACAAGGTTCGTTGCTCGATTTTCAATCTAACATGCTTGATACTGTGGTTTTGATTGGCCAGTCTAGTTAGACACATGGGATCAACGTGTTTGTGCGGACCTGCTCTTCCTTCGGTCCGTGATACAGACATACACATATTAGACTTATGATTGACTGCCCGAGTGAGACGGAAAATACAATTAACGAGTCTGATTGTCCGGCAAGTCAATACAGAGTAACCAATGAGCTTTATTCAATATGAATGCGGCCGAGCTTTGCCTAGGGTCTGACATATAGACACGTATACATTGCTTTAGTTTGAGTAAACCGGAAACACTACAAATTTCCGGTTTCCAAAACACTGGTCTCCTCTCTGGTCCGCAAGTTCATTACGGGCGTGGCAGAAACAGGATATAAAAGACGGCCGTTCTGTTCTGTTCGGTACCTCCCCCTCAGCTCAGGACGAAGCTTGGGGTACCGACGGACAGGTACAGCGGCTAAGATACCTAGATGGCGCATCAAAGGATTTGCTAACAACGAAGACATGTCCTCGTGCTTTTGAGACACTGGAAGTCTTCCAGAAGAGAACGCGTTCTGATCACCGCACCGCTTTCTTTTGAGCTTCAACTCGTACTACTTCTACACAATAGAGCTAGGTCATATCACTAACATATGCCCTTCTACATAGCTGCATGTACCTGGAACTTATACTATATAATCTAGAAATAAGTAGTCTTTGAGATCTTTTCTGAAACCTTCTACGAGAGAGGGCTCTTTGAACCCCCCTTTTTTCTCGAAGGCATCTTTCATTAAGATAGAGCATTGTCTATACAATCCGGGTCTTGATTCCAACTTATGTCCCGCCATTATTAAAAGACAACTCATGAGTCCATTGACAGATAAGGGACATCATACAGTCATTATCTAACGCATGATGGTCTGCTACAGACTGTCCTTCCTTATATTGCAAATGGAATAATTACCAAGGTTAATGGAGAAATATGATAAAAATGTTGGGATAACACTTGGTCCGATGTTTTCTTTCTCACATTTTCTTAGTGTGGGGCCTCATTGCCTGAGCGAGCGCCAGGAGAGGTGAGGCTTGATCCCAAGATTGTTCTGGGTGAGTTGCAGTTGGTATACTATATGGATACGAAAGCAAACGGCTAAAAAGACATTGTTTAATATAAAAAAAACATTGTTTAATGTACAAAGCCTAGCAAGCACAGTGGCTATTTTTCAGTCTCCAGAGTGGCATCTTTACATATTGTTTGTGTTTGTATATTTATGTTTATTTCACAGGAAAAGAATCTAACCACAGATACTTCACTCCTACACCTTGGAGCTCAAAATATGGTAGGACGCATCTTTGTGTTATACACATATTTATAGTTTTTCACATAATTTTGCAATAGTGTTTTTGAATCCGGTCCTGAAAAAAGCCACTGGTCTACATATTGACCGCAGATGGCTGAAATATGTTGACCTCTCTAACCATTACAAGATAATTGCTATTTTTTCATACTATCCAACACTATTTTTAACCTTGACACTATGATGACCGCACAATAAAGCTTTCTTTGGCATCATAGTAGTTAATTTTAGCTTCAAATTTAGATCTTGTTTTTTCATATTTTCAACACTGTAAATCATCCTCAGCACCACTGTATCTTTGAATCTTTATCTTTGGCTTGTCACATCACTGGTGGATCTACATTGGGTTATTTCACGATAATAACTAGTGAGATACCCAAAATAAGATACCAGTTGTTTCATAAAATCCCAGATGATGATGCTCCGCCATTGGGTGGGCTGATGGGTTTCTTCTTCTTTTTCTTTTCCTCTGTGCCGTAATACATACAAAACATAGGGATGTGACATTACGGATCCTTCTTTTTAGCCCAAAGCTATTAGACCATTAGTACCCCTCTTTGTTATTAGTTTAGTTAGAATGGGGGATAGAGTACTACTGGGTCTTTACTCTTATTCCCCTTGGACCCTCATGCAAGTTTTGGTTGTATATACATTATAGCTCTATCGATTCATGTCTGTTCACAATCACAAGATCCCTACTTTCTGCTTCTTTTGCATCATCTCATTCGTCCTTTGGATATGATAGCGATGAAGAAAGGGTCTGGGTTTATGCCATGCACATTGCGCCATTGGCTCTGTGCCGTAGCTTACTTGCATAAACTCTGTGTTTTGTACTTGGGAAGCAGTCACCTGGTGATCACCTGTTCTATGTGAGCTTCCATTGGTATGAGGTCTTTTTGTAGCTGCCTGGCATGAATGCAGGGCAGTGAGGCACTGATCCCGAAATAGACATTGGTTATAATCAGCAGAGTCAAGAGGTACGTACAGGATCTCACCCATCAGGCACCCCCCTCTCTGCAGTTGAAGCCCTGAACAAACCATAATGGACAGGCAAAAACCTGTATTCCATCTAGGAGCTGAGTCCCTGGCATATATAGAAAGACAGGGTTCTCAATGGAGGTACTTGTTTATTGTGGGGGTTACTGAGATAGTGAGGCACACTCCCAGGGACCCTCCCGCTCCAACTGGAGGTCAACCTTGCTGGCCGTAATCCACTAATTCATGGGATGGTGAAAGTACCAGTTCACAAAATCGATACCTGTTTCTGCCGGACTCTCTTGTCACAGTTCTGTTGTACGTCGCCTGCTCCGGAGACTACAGTCTCTGTTTTTTGGGTTCAGTGCTGCCAACCAGTTGCATTGAGAGGTTGAGGCCATCTCCAGCCCTTGGCATGAGTCCTGGGCCGAAGACTCCTGCTGCTCCAGTTACACCAGCGGTTCGCACCAGAGAGTCGCGCCCATCTCTTCTGCTTGCAATCTGTAGCAGTCTTAGTGGATTGTCCTTTTCTGATTGCTCCAAACTTCTCAGTGGTTGAGTCTGCTTCTGTGCTGGTCATGTGATTGTTGAGAAGCATCACCAGTCAGACACCTTGTGGTGAGCCTAAGTAGGAGAATACGACTCCGATGCCCCTTTGCTTAGTTGCACCAACAGTTCACTCAAGGCCCGGGTGGGCACAACAGGAAGTGGATGCATTAACCCTTGCTAAGGTTTGTCCACTGGAAGTCCCACTCCCATGATTGTGGGAGTCACCTTGACTGTCGAGCCACTGTGTGCACAGGAGTATGTGACTCTGCCACCCACTTTGCCATTTTGCGACTTTGAGAAGCATTACTTGCCACTAGGTTCTCTGGTGAAGCTGCTGTGTTGTAAGGGGTCTGTTTTAGTACCAGTGACCAATCTCTTCGTGACAAAGCCCCCAGTAGCAGTTCCTGTTTCAGAAGTAGTTGACACAATTTTGGATGATGAGCCTAATTACATGAGGGAAACGAGGCCCAGAAACACTTTTTTTGTTGCGGAGCCATCTTCCATATCTAACACATGGATCTTTTGACATGACGAATTGTATGAAATCTAGAAGATCATCTCCTTAGGTTAAGTATCCACTAAAGCTGGGTCAATGGTTAATCTTGTATATGATTCTCCAGAATAGTGTGCCGCCATGCTGTGCTGCTGTAGCAGATGAAATAATTGTGTTTTTGTTTATAGTCTTCTTTGTCACTCAGGCGTTCCCTGGGCTAGGTACAAAGGTACCCTGGGTAATCGATTCTATGTTCATCCTTACCAATGAACCACACCTACTCATTTTGACTGAAACATGGCTAAATGAATCGTCTATGCCCATTCTAGACATACTGGTACCCCCAAACTATGGCATCACTAGACTAGATTAAAGGACAGGCCAGGTGGTGGTATCGATTGCATACATCAAAGCAATCTACCAGCAAACCGATCCCACTCCCCATCATTATTATCTTCCTGCGAATACCTATACCTAGGTATTACTGGTAATAACAAGCCAATATGCTCACTACATACATTCTACCACCCTCCAGGAGATAACCTCACTTTCATCGAACACCTAATGGCTATCCTAGGTACAAATGTTGAACTTCATAATACTCAAATATTCCTGGGTGACTTCAATCTCCATTGGTATGATCTGAATGACCCAGGGCTCAATAGCCTCAAAGCATTCCTCACAGACCTTAACCTCACCCAAATCTGCACCAGTCCCACACACGATAAAGGCGCAATCCTCGATCTGGTAATTTCCAAAGATGACTCCACGGTGCTAGAATCGATCCTCCCATGCGACTGGTCTGACCACCTCATCATTACATTCAACATCAATGAATCAACTAAAGTACCCACTACACAACCCACAAGAACAAAAATTTGGAAGCAGGATATGAAAAACGCCAGTTCCAATGTACTCTCAAGCTCCATCCCTAACAGCTTGCTCCCCCCTGAAGGATCATCTGATGTTCATAGCCTTACCAATCACTACTTCCACTCCATGAACACGTTACTAGACAAACTAGCTCCGCTTCAACTGAAAAGAGACACCAATAAAGACTCAAAACCCTGGTATGATGGCAGGTTAAATGAAGGCAGAAGATCCCTCAGATTAATCGAACAACGGTGGAGATCTGTCCCATCCTCTGACCACCTCAAGGCTCTAAGAACCACAAGCAATGCCTATTTCAGAAAGGTGAGACGATCTAAAACTGACTTCTTCAGCACTCAATTAAACCTAGCCAAGAATTGACCCAAAAAACTATTCGAATTAATCAAGGTGCAAACTAAGGGTGCACCCCCCTCCACCAGGATAATCCAGACATTAGACCCAATTGTGAGGATTTTGACGTATTCTTTACTAGGAAGACGGCAAGCATAAAGACGGACCTGCTCAGCGACTTAATAACCCTCGCGGACACTCTCTCCAATTACCACACCTCTAGCCCACCCCTCAGCTCTTCAAAATTCGACCTCAAAAACAACGTGTCATGGTCCTCCTTCAACTTTTACAGTGAAGAATCTATATAAAATATTCTGATGGCTTTGAATCCCTCCAACCACTTCACAGACCCTCTCCCCGCAAACTACCTAAAAGACTTAATACCACTTGTACTACCTCTGTGGACCAAGATCATAAACACATCCCTCTGTCAGGTAACCTTCCCAGATATCCTTAAAGCAGGACAGGTATCCCCTATCTTAAAGAAGCCATTGGCGGACCCATCGGACTCAACCAATACCAATCTGGCTTCTGGGCAGGCCACAGTACAGAATCAGCCATGACACTCATAATAGACGACACACTAAAAATCCTTGACCAAAATGAAACCTGTTTACTAATCTTGCTTGACCTATCTTCGGCCATGACACAGTCAAACATGACAACTTGCTAGACCTCCTGAAACACAGAATGGGTTTATCAGTTCTGTACTTACTTGATTCACCTCCTTCCTTTAAAACAGATCACAAAGATTCACGGTCAACATTCCTTATCCAATCCTGTCCCAGTCACTCTAGGAGTACCGCAAGGTTCGTGCCTCTCACCCACGCTTTTCAACCTCTATATGGAACCACTCACCAAACTTCTCAGCGCATCTAGGGTCCACTATCACATGTATGCAGATGATACGCAACTCTACATAAAAATCTATTCCCTTGAGGACATCAAATCTCTCAACTCAACGCTGCAAAAACTCAATCCGGGCTGGCCGAAAACCATCTGAAACTAAACACCCTCAAAACTGAATTCCTCCTAATCGCTCCCCTAAACTATTCTCCCATCATTCACGACTGGCTGAATCACCTAACAGCACTCAAAGGTCAACCACTCATTGTTGATTCAGCAAAACCACTGGGAATAATGGTGGACAGAAACCTAAACATGCAGAAACATATCAGTGCCTCTACAAACAGAGCAAATTTTCAAATAAACACCTTGAGAAAACTGAAACACCTTTTGCCCGCAAATGACTTCAAACAGGCAGTGCAAGCCTTAGTAATCCCAAGAGTAGAATATGGGTGCGTCACCCTTTGCGGTCTTCCCAGATCAACGACAGACGCTATGAGCCACATTCAACACAGCGGCTAGACTAATCACAGGCTCCAAAAGAAACTGTCATATCTCCCCGGACCTTAGAGCTCTCAACTGGCTACCGTTCGAGGCGGGAATTCATCTGAAAATCGCTTGTATGACGCACAAGGCCCCACACCACAATACTCCAAGTCATCTAACACAAACACTTTCACTCTCATGTGGTAACAGATCCACCAGGAGCTCCAAGAATCTTCTTTTGAAACTGAAAAGATTCGCCAAGAAAAAACATAACCGATCCTTCTCAGGAATGGCCCCCATGATCTGGAATGCCCTACCCCCAGAAACGAGACCAAACCCCTATACTGTTTTTTTTAAAAAAAGAAGTGAAATCAATTCTCATGTCTAAGTTTACGTGAAATATTTTATATCTGTATTTTTTGTGACTATCTTGTATTGGACCTCTCTCAACAAGATTTGAACTATATTCTCAGGGATAATATGTTTCTAAAAAGTATATATATATAACCTGTAATGTATATGTTTGCTATTGTTAGCTACTTCTATGTACTAGACTCAATCATATATTTTTCTACTATATTTGTATCTGCTCCTTACATCTTGCTTGTAAAGCACTCTGATACCTGCAAGGTTCTTGTTCGCGCTATATAAAACTCTCAAAATAAAAAATAAATAATTAACATTTGTTTCTTATTTCAAAGTTTCATTCTTTAAATGGGAATCAGACTCTCTAGGTTTCTACCTACATTGTCGAAGTGGACATTTTTGGATTTACAGTCACAATGATCATGTGTTATTGACTGCAGGGGATTTATCTGTCACTATGGACAGTGGTTATGTACGTGCAGACCCTTTTCACTCATTTTAAAGGCCAGGTGCAATGGCATAGACAGAGGAAGTGATAGAACCAGTACTGAGAAGGTGTGACTGTCCGTTGTCTTTTATGACGGTCCGTTGTCTTTTATTTAGCGGTCTGAGGATATAAGGCACACCTGCCCAGTGGCAAGCATTGTGTCTAATGCACTAGGCCTTAAATTAACTTCCATCTAAAGCCAATACAACCTATTAACTATAGCAGCAATGGTTTATATCTTAATTTCAGGCATAAAGTGAAGTACCTCTTTGTGAACAGGGTGAATTGCCTTACCACACATCTACAATTCCAGCATAAAACCGTCTCTAATGTCCCTATTGCTGGCAACTTGTGATGCATCTGTTCTCCTGTAACAAAGAAGTACTTATCTGCTCAAATGTAATAAGTTATTTCTGTTGAGGTCTGATATCACAAAGCCTGCTGCCAGCAGGTCACGGAGGATAATTACACGAAGATCACGGCGGATAATTGCAGCTGCGTTTTAACAAAGAAACAGTAACATGCCTGTTCCTTCTGATATGTTTTTTGAAAATTAAAAGCTATTAGCAGGAAGGAGGTTTTTGAGGCAACATGACCTGATAAAGGACCTTAAAAGGCCTTCTGCCTCTTTAGTATATATATATATGATCATGAAACTCCATGGTGACGTTCAATATCCTTATAATATACGATAGGGCTACCTAATTCCATACAATAAGTAAACAGGATTCCCAAAAATACGGATTGTTCATAATCTTAGCTGAAGGAAATTGCCACACTTACCACTGTCCACTGAGTGTTATGAATAAGGAAAAGAAGAACCGTACGTTGGCGCTTCTAATGATAAAAGTGATTGAAAGATGCAGGATCCTTATGGTATAATGAATAAAAGATAAATAAATATTCCTATGAAATGCCCCCAACACACTAGTATTTCTCCCAATCTGCTTGGGTCAACTGAGACAAGAAACCTCCAAGATAGAAGTACACACATTCCATGCTTGAAGCTTATAATAAATAGTTTATGATAAATAAAAAAAATAGCTATTAACTATGCACAACCACCAACATACTCTTACTCCATTCAGATATTGTGGACAGCTTCTAACAGCCGAGCAGGGATACCAAACTTCTCATGGTCTAAGACATTCCTGGTTGCCCTTCATAAATTAGTGGAGGTGTCCTGATAACATGCATAATAGCACTGTTGGCTCACTTGAAGCTGCCCTTCACCTTTTTCTCCGCCATAACGTCCAAATAAGGCCACCAATAATAAGCTGAGGTAGACCTAAGTCTTGGTCAGGCTTTGCTCCGAAAGGACAGATTCATCATCTACTGTAAAGGTCTAGGGAAGGATGGGCTGCTCAGCCTTTGCCAGAAAGTAATTCTTGAATTGTAACTTTTCTTTTATAACTAAGTATGATCTAGCCTTATTTCCTTCAGCGAACTCGCTCTAAGATATGTAATAACTTCACTATAGTCTCTACTTTAAGCACCGCACCCACTCTGACTCGCTCTCCGCTTCCGAGCTGAGTGGTCGCTCCCCTGCTGCTGCGGTATCGTTGTATAGCGCATATGATCTGATTTGGAGTCTTATTAAGAACTACAGCCTGCTGTGTGCTCTGATTGTCGCTGCGTGCTTTGACTGACGCTTTTGCCCATTTGCATAGTTAAATTGCCGATTTGCATTGTTACATTGCCAGCGTGACTTTGTTTGCAGATTTTGTGCCTGTGCTCAATTCGCCGCTTTGCTCATTTGCATTTTTATTTGCTAGCGTGACTCTGTTGCAGCATTTGTGTTTTCCCCCAAGCGCTCTTGCCGTCCTGACCCCTCCGCCTCCATTTTGTTGTTATTGTCCTCCTCCTTAGCCCGCCCCGCCTCCCAGCTGAACCGCCCTCGCCCCTCCCCCTCCACTATCCATATATGACAGGAGTTCCCGCGCGCAGCGTTCACGCGCAGCGACCGCGCCCAATTCGCGCCGAAGGTGCGCCGAAGGTGCGCCGAAGGTAAGCCCGTCTACGCCCGTCCGCGCCTGGACCACGCCCAGCGCCATACCCCCTGCCCCTTGCGCTGCCCAGCCCTCCCGCATTACCTACGATGCCGCCACCCTCCTAGCCCTTAACCCCGGTCGCGCCCCCAACTGCGTCCAAGCCGCTCCTGGACACACCCATGGACCTTTCTCTTGCTACTCCTGCAAATTCATCGGCACCGACAACATCTCCGCTACGACCACACCACAGATTCCCGACCCCAACTACCTACAATGCATCTTGCTCAACACCCGATCGGTCCACAGGCACGCAATTGACCTATGGAATCTACTAGACACCACCTCTCCAGACATCGCCTTCCTAACGGAAACATGGATGAACGCTTCCTCCGCCCCAGACATCACCATTGCCATCCCTGAAGACTATAAGATCACACGCAAGGACCGTACCGGCCACACAGGAGGAGGAATCGCTATCGTCCATAAAAAATCAATCCACATCTCAACCAGCTCTGACGTCAATCTCGCCAACTCTGAACACCTTCACTTCCAGATCCACATCGACCCCAAGACCACACTCAGAGGCACCCTCCTCTACAGACCACCAGGACCCCGCGCAAAATTCAGTGAAGACATCACGGACTTCATCACTCCACACGCGCTCCCCTCCAAAGATTACATCCTTCTGGGAGACCTCAACTTTCACCTTGAAAAGAACAACGACCGCAACACCACCACCCTCTTGGACAACCTCGGACTTAAACAACTGGTCACTTCCCCCACCCACATAGCAGGTCATACTCTCGACCCTATCTTCACCTCCAGCAATCACGTCTCCTTCAGCCACACCACAGATCTCCTCTGGACTGACCACAGCTGCGTTCACTTTACCTACAACAAGCCTAAACTCATCAACCACCCCCAACCAACGCTGCAAAGAAACTGGAACAAAATCACCATCGACCAGATCTCCTCATCACTCCTTCTAAACACCCCAGCCCACTCTTCTAACCCAGACCAAGCCGCCGCCAACTTCGCCCTATGGTTATCCAACAGCGCCGACATCCTAGCACCACTGAAAAAACGTCAAAGCAAATCTGGCAACAAGAAGGCCTCATGGTTCAACGATGATCTTAAAAAGTCCAAGAAACTCTGCCGCTCCCTTGAAAAGGCCTGGAAAAAAGACCCAACCACTAGCACCAAGGACGCCTTCAAAAACGCCACCCGCATACACCACCAACTAATCCGAAAGGCCAAGAAAACAGCATTCAAGGACCGACTAGACAACAACGCCCACAACAGCAAGGAACTTTTCAACATCGTCAAGGAATTCACCAATCCCTCGGCCAACTCCAACGACATCACCCCCTCCCAAGCCCTCTGCGACTCCCTGGCTTTATTCTTCCACAACAAAATTGCAGACATCCACAACAGCTTTAACAACCAACCCGAAGACCAACCCACCCAACCATATGCTGAACATTCACCCCCCTTGAACACCCTTAACGACTGGAACCCAATCTCCACGGAGGACACCATCCGCCTGATGAACTCCATCCACTCAGGATCCCCCACAGACCCATGTCCTCACCACATCTTCAACAAAGCAGACTCCATCATAGCACCACACCTCCGAGACGTCATCAACTGCTCCTTCAACTCCGCCACCTTCCCGGAAAGCTGGAAACACGCTGAACTCACCGCCCTTCTGAAAAAACCCACAGCGGACCCCACCGAACTCAAAAATGACCGCCCCATCTCGCTCCTTCCTTTCCCGGCCAAAGTCATCGAGAAAGCTGTCAACAACCAGCTCGCCGCTTTCCTCGAAGCCAACAAATCCCTCGACTCCTCACAGTCCGGCTTCCGAGCCAAACACAGCACTGAGACCGCCCTCATCGCAGCAACAGACGAAATTCGAACTCTACTGGACAATGGAGACACAGTCGCCCTCATCCTTCTCGACCTCTCTGCAGCCTTCGACACAGTCTGCCACAACACCCTTTTACAACGCCTCAAAAACATCGGAATCCAAGGAAAAGCACTAGAATGGATCACCTCCTTCCTCACCGGAAGAACCCAGAGAGTCCGCCTTCCACCATTCAAGTCCGAGGCCACTGAAGTCATCTGTGGCGTACCACAAGGATCCTCACTCAGTCCCACCCTATTCAACGTATACATGAGCCCCCTCGCGGCCATCGCCCGCCAACACAACCTCAAAATCATCTCCTACGCGGATGACACTCAACTGATCCTTTCACTCACCAATGACCCTAGCACCGCCAAAACTAACCTACACGAAGGAATGAAAGAAGTTGCCGAATGGATGAAACACAGCCGTCTGAAACTGAACTCAGATAAAACAGAAGTCCTCATATTAGGTACATCCCCCTCTGCATGGGACGACTCCTGGTGGCCGGAAGCCCTTGGAAAAGCACCCATCCCGACGGACCACGCACGGAACCTGGGCGTCATCCTGGACTCCTCACTCTCAATGACCAGACAAGTCAACGCCGTCTCATCATCCTGCTTCAACATCCTTCGCATGCTCAAAAAAACATTTCGCTGGATCCCCACCGAAACCAGAAAAACAGTCACCCACGCTCTGGTCACGAGCCGTCTGGACTACGGAAACACCCTCTACGCAGGTACTACCGCTAAACTCCAGAAAAAACTCCAACGAATCCAAAACGCCTCAGCCAGGATCATATTAGACATCCCGCGTAACGAACACATCTCTGGTCACCTGAAAAACCTCCACTGGCTACCCGTCAATAAGAGGATCACTTTCCGACTTCTGACCCACGCACACAAGGCACTCTACGAAATCGGACCAGAATGCCTCAACTCACGGCTGTCCTTCTACACCCCCCCCGCCAACTACGATCCTCCAACCAAGCCCTCGCCACTGTACCTCGCATCAACAAGACCACCATGGGAGGTAGATCCTTCTCATACCTGGCGGCTAAAACATGGAACTCACTTCCCACTTACCTTCGCCTTACCCAGAACCACCTAGCATTCAGAAAGCAACTTAAAACGTGGATATTTGACAAGTAATCCTCCTCCCCTCCCTAAGCGCCTTGAGACCCTCTGGGTATGTAGTGCGCTATATAAATGTTATGACTTATGACTTATGACTCTTCTTCTGTCACACCTCCTTCCATAGAAAACATCTGTTTCAATTTCTCTTCTTCTCCTTAGTTCACTGCCCTAATAGATAAAAAGTGGGAAATCATTGCTATATAATTTGTAATGTTTGGTGAATAGTCAGTCCTCTACCTATGCTCCTGCAGATGTGCCATCTATCTGCAAATGGAACTGAAATGGCTGTCCCACCCCTTCAAAAAACTGTAATGGCTCCTTGTGAATGAGGCGAAAGAGCAGAATGCCGTCACTCGCAGCAAAATTAGCCAATGGCTGAAGTGGGCTAAGCCACTGCCTCCCTCCTCCCTAAGCCGCCTCCCCCCTTATGCTGTAGTGAGCAGAAGACCAACGGATGAAGAGGACTGGCTTAAAGCCATTACATTCAAGTATATTGTAGGTGATTTTAATTAAATTAAACGGTCTTGACCTAAAAGTGGAAGGCTTCTTTAGGCGTCAGGTAGCAACTTATCATCTTTCAATGAGGGAAAAGTGAATACAGGTTCCTGAATCCTCAGTTCTCTTCTTAAAGACTCTCAAGATCTATAACTTCTTATGCGTACTGTTGCTTAGTGCACATGTGAATAAGGTCATATATCTAAGTTGCTGCTGTATGTACAGATTCTATGGGAAGTGGTAACATTCCATGAGAGATCCTCGTGCACCAAGAGATCATGATGCTGCATAGGTAGATGGTACACAAAGCTATTGTATCAGCTAGAAGTTCAGTCACAAGTTGGCAACTTTAAGCATTATTCAAGGAAACAATTATTCTAACAACATAAACATCATCGTATACCATGTCTTAAAACGCTCCAAGGCACACAAAGAACCTGAACATTACTCAAACCCTATGGGTGGAATGGATCACAGTGCAGGCACTTACCATATAATCCCCCAGAACATAGAGTAAGTACGACTCTGAGATTCCCAGTGGAAAGTTCTTGATAGAAATGCATTTCCTGCTGTATTGCTCAGTGTTAAGCCTGACTTTGGAAAACAAATTCTCATGAGAGTAAAATTACAACTCATTAATGTTCAGAAAGGCAGAACAGTCCACTACCATGAATCTATTAAAGCACCTGTATGCCCCACATTGGCATCACCAGCATCAGATTTGTTCACTGACATCCTGCATTGTGGGTATCCTCTGGAAAAATATGGCTATTAGAAACACATAATTGATCCCTACCTTCCAGTACAGCAGAGGTGATTCAGTATTGTCACCTCTGGTTGTGGCCCCAGGCGAATAATGTTGGAAAATGCCTATTCAGTTTTCAAGCAAAGAAACTAGTAAAATTACCCACTGAAGCAAAACTCGCCCCCAGGATGCATTCATTAGTGATGATATGTCTACATCCACGTATAATTTAGGATTAAATTCTGCATCATGATTTACCCAGCCATGACTGATGAAAATGTCCTTTCGTAATTGAATTTATCAATATGGAAAGCCTGGCACTGTTGTTTTTTCCAGTATTTGTAAATGCAATAGCATGAATGCTGGCATTGTAGGCGTCAAGGTGACATTTAAAATTGCACTTAACAGATACTTACGTGTACATTAATTGATATTCATGGTCAATGTGAAGGCAGCTCTTTATCCTGGAAATGCATGCAGAAAAACTATTTAAAGATGGAAGTTAGTACGTCTTCATAGAAATAAAGAAACAAGATCATGCCCTTATTTGATACAGGTGTAGGTGGAAGGATTCCTCCATAGAGGAAAAATAAATTATGCAAATGTTTCCGTTATTTATTTATACAAAATCTTCAACCTGGTGGAAATCCCACATTGAGTCTGTTTTCAACTCACATAGATTTCAAAGCGTTCTTGTGAGTCTCATAAACGTCAGATTCATCTTCGCAGTAAGGCTACCTCATTGTGGGATTATCTATCTGTAGCAAACATACCCTTGCTTACTGCCAAATGTACAAGTAAAAGCAAGAATGTTTGTTAAAAAGAAGCAAAAACATGAAGTCTTCATAAATAAGCTGTTGTGTTAATTAATTGCAGGACCGATCAACTAGGTGCCCCTATCAGACTTACATATTTAACATTTTTCTGCACCGAGCTACATAACCAGATTAATTTTCCTCTTTTGTTTGCTACCACTCTAGTGTTTGGAAATCCAGACTGCAGTATACGGCTCTCAGCACAAGAAGCCCAAGCAGACACAAGAGCTGTTGAACATGTTACAGAAGTAAGTTATGTTTGAAGTATGTCTTCATGGTGCTGCCATATTGCTTTTTCAGAGCCTCAGTTATGGAAATCACCACAATCTGCTGCAATTCGAATGTAACTTCCACTAGTTAAAACAAAAACCTCTCTTAACTGATACCCTTCTGCACCATACAATTGCATTGATGATACATCCAGCCCCTTGTATTTTCCTCCACTACTAACTCATCCCACCACATCCCTCAATCACTGCACCCTTCAACTCCGGACCCAGCCATCCATCCTCCCTAGATCTTTTTTTGCTGACCTCAAACAACCAGTGAAGGAAGAACCTGTTATTTAATGGAGAGGCATTGAGTGGATGTATGGGTCTGTGAGTGGGTGCATGAGTCTGTGAGAGAGTGCATGAGTGTCTGAATGGGTTTGTGAATGGCTGTATGGGTCTGTGAGTGGGTGCATGAGGGTCTGAGTGGGTGTGTGAGCAGCTGAGTGTGAGAGGCAGTGTATAAAGCCCCCATTAGGATGGCGGACGGACTTTGCCCGCCCACCATCCTCGTGCAAAACGGGACCGGCTGCCATAGGAGCGGCGGTCCGCGCCTTGAGCATAAGGATGCGCCCACCACACTGGCGGGCGCATCCCGTATTTTTAACATTGCGGCGGGCGGTGCAGAAAGTGCCACCCGCCGCAATGGTAAAAATGCACGTTGTGCATTTCAAAGCACAACATGACAGGCACCGCGTGGTGCCTGCCATGTTGCACTTTGAAATGCGGGGGTACCATAGGTACCCCCATGTGCACCACCCACTCCCCCGGACTCCCAGGGGGCCTGCAACGGGCCCCTGCAGGGAGTCTCCGCATGCCTTGCCGCCACGGAAAAGCATGTCAGGAAGCCCCTCATAATATGGCTGGCGGTGTCTCAGAGACACCGCCACCATATTAAACATTTTCCGCCCCGGCCGCAAGGCGACCGGAGCGGAAAAGCGGCGGATGATGTTTACATCCGCCGCGGTCCCCCCGCTATAGTAATATGGCGGGGTGGAAATGGGTGGCGGGCGGGCATTAATGTCGGGCGGATCATCACCGCCACCATGGCGGTGGCGATCCGCCCGACATCGTAATGGGCCCCTAAGTGTCTGTATGAGTGACTCGGCTTCAAAAGATCTGCACCTGCCCTTGTATCCAACAAGAGTCCACTATTTTGCACAAAATATCTACACAAGTGAAGTCCTTTCTACCAGGTAATTACTAAGTGCTACCTCCTTGGGTAAATGTCCAGTACGTATTCTACACTACAGCTCCATAATGGAGCAGGAGTAAATGTCACCAGTGACCTTATGTGCGTTTTGGCAATGTGTTTGTATCCAGAAATATGTGATAATATGAATAAATCCTCCTATAGAGAAGACAACACGAGTGCAAAGAGGTAAATCTCCACAAAACAAGGGGCCTTCCTCTTAACTGTATGAGGCAAGTGTTTTTTTACTTGGTGAAGATGTCCTCATACTCCTCGGCATCAAGAACTCCTCACCAAGATCAGCAGGAAACGCACTGTGGGAGTTGTTAAGCTGCCCGTCATTCTCGCAAAAGGCAGGAAGACCTTTGGATACTACTAAGGAGGGCAGGGCCAAACTGGGAAGCATCCAAGTGAATTCCACATTAGCATACTCATAGAACCATGGACTTTGCTGTCACCAGTAGAGGACAAGAAATAACCCACTCATCACAGTCACTCGCTATGCTTATATGTGTAAGTACTTATAGCTAAGGTTTAATTTTTATACAATGAGCATCAGGGCCAAAATGGCCCAGGGAACCCCATCCCTGTGGGCCGGCCACCACTTAATAGGGCAGCAGGGCTGCACTGCCCCACTCCCTGGGCCAATTTCGGATCCTATCCCCCAGGGCTCAACCTTAATTGAATGGGGTAGGTGGGAAGGTAGGATTTCAGCCACTGGGACCCAATTCCCCAGGGCCCAACCTTCAATGACTGTGTGCCCTGAAGCTCAACGAGGGCCCCCAGCGGAGGGATCCTGAATGCCTCTGCTGACTCCCCGCCCCCTGTGGGAGCCGGCATTGCTTTTAAACACAGAGAGCTGCTAAACATGCATCTCCCTGTGTGTGAGGCAATCCTTTAATCTGTTTTCCTGTCCGCTTGACAGCGGGCAGGTAAACAGAAGAACGCTCTGCTCTCAGCAAGTGGGAGTGGTTTCCCAGCTCTCGCATGCTGGGAGCGGGGTTCATGTTTACTCTGAATTGACAGGAGCTGTCATAGTTCTTACCAAGTTAAAGCAAACAGCTATGTTCCGGGGCTGGGCACCGTGGTACATAGCAAGAGCTGGCCCACTGTCTTGATTACTGCAGTAGAACATGTAGGGCCACTCCAACTCAATTTCTAAATTACAAAGAGACTAAAAACATGCTGTTCGCTTCTTTTTAGGCCTGAAACTACAAGACCATATAACATCTTCTCTGAGATCCCTCCAGTGACTCCCAGTAATTAAAAGAGCAAAAATAAAATCCCCATAATAACTTCTAAAGCGCACAATTGCCAAGGCGTCTTGGTGCTGATGGAGGCACGAAAGTCAGGAAGAGCTAGATCACTGTTTGTGAGGGAAGAGCCAGGTTTTAATCTGGCTCCTAAACTGAGACCTGGATGATATGTGCCTAATATTTAGTGGAAGTTCGTTCCAGAGCTTAGATGCCAGAAAAGAGAAACATCTGCCCTCCTGACTCTGGGCACGCAAAGCAGAGCTTTATTATCAGATCTCAACATCCAGCGCGGCATGCCATTGAAATAATTTGCGGATGTCGTTAGTTGCCCCTCCTTACAGGGCTTTATGAGCAAGGCATAGTGCCTTGAACTCAATATGCTGCTCAACTGGGAGCCAAAGCCGATTTCTAATGGCATCCGAGATGTGACTATATTTTGGAATATTAGGCAGGGTACGTGCCGCCGCATTCTGCAAGGATTGGAGTTGGACATGTGACGTTTGTTGACACCTAGATACTGAGTGTTGCAGTAGTCTAGGCGAGAAAGAATGAGGGCTACCACCACTGTTTTCCTCAACTGCATAGATAGGAAGGGTAGGATTTTTCGAAGTATTTTTAAGAGGCAGTAGCAGGCAGACGTCAGTTGGTTGATTTGCCCTGAGAAATTGAGCTGGGCATCAAACAAAATCCCAAGGTTCCTGACTATGGTGGCTGGAACAGGACAGGCTCCTGCCTCTGCAGACCACCATGACAGGGTTCAAATAGGAGGCCTATCTCCAAATTCCATGACCCCGGTCTTGTTAGCCTTCAGTTCTAAGTAGTTTTTGTGCATCCAGTTCATAATGTGGTCAAGACAGCTATGGAATCTGTCTGCGATTGGATCTGCCATTGATGAGATGGAAAATTTGATTTGAGTATCATCTGCATACGATACAAGTGAAAATCCATGGTCCCTGATCAGTTTGGCTAGTGGGGAGACATAAATGTTAAACAACGTTGGGAAGAGTGCGGACCCTTGTGGAACTCCCACGGAAGGTAAAAATTGCCAGATTCCAAGTTGTCCTAGCACACCCTTTGTTCTACGGCAGAGAGGAAAGAGGTGAGAAGGAGGTTGCTGAAAACCCACCTCTCTAAGTAGATGTATAGGAAGAACACTCCATTGTGCATGCATCCTAGTCCCCTTCTTTCAAAGAGACCTTGCCAGTTAGACGTCTAAACCTAGCTACTGCTCATGTTCTTAGGTCCCCTTTGTCTCTGAGACTTTGACACTTTGAGGGGCCCAGGCTCCACACCCACCTGAACTGGTCCTCCGACCAGTCCAGGTGCAATCAGTGTAAACTTGGTCTTTTGTTCTGCTCTTGTTTGCCTTTTTGCTTTCGTTTCCCTCGCTCTCCTTTTTGCCTTCTGTTTGCCTTTTGCTGTCGATTTTCAGTTAGTTTGCTCTCGTATTTCTCTCATTCTTGCTCTGCCTTTGGTTGCCTTTTGCTCCTGTATTTCTCTCACTTTGCCTCTGGTTTGCCTTTTGCGCTCGTATGGCTCACTTTTCCTTTGGTTTTACATTTGCTGCCTTCTGCTTCTCTCACTCGATCTGCCTCAATTGCCTGTCTTTTCACCTGGCCGCCCCCAGCACGCTTCCTACTTTTCCCCCTTCCACCTCCCTCCACTCGTTACCTGCTCTCTTATGTGCTTCTCTGGCCTCTTCTTCCTACCTCTCCTAACCCCATCCACCTCACCCACACACCCCTCCCACCTCCCAAGACCTACTTAGTGGCGGCCTCAGCACAGACACGCAGCGGGTGTGCCACTGGCAAGCCCATCTGAGCCCGTCTGTATCTGGGCCACGCCCAGCACCAGAAACCCTGGTTCTACTCCACTCCACACCTACTCTGCCACTGATCTCCGAGCATTAAACATAGGACACACTAACAAACTTTGCTGACCTGCCTCCTTCCGCTCCACAGTAGGCCCTTTCTCCTCCAACACCTCCCCACACATCTTGAGCAAAACCATCTTCTTGGCTCCTCCCAGTTGAATTCCGCAGCAGCCACAGCACCAAGACTGCTCTCATCACACCTGCAGAGGATGACCCACATTCGGAACACTGTCATGCAATGTAGGGCATCCTCCTAAGAGGCTGTGCTGTGCTGTGTTGTGTTGTGTTGTGTTATGTGACAGGGAGAGAGCAAAGAGAGCACCATGTTCACAAAGAAATGGCACTCTCCTCCCCTCTCCCTAGTGCCGGCGCTGATATCAGCTGCTGGGCGCTAGGATGCGTGCCTGAGTGTAGCATAGGTTTCCCTTCCTGTACAAAATACTATGCTTACACATGTACAGAAGAATTTCCTACTTTGCATGTGCACTGCACAGTGCAGCACGTATGCAAATTCAGAAAGGCACAGAGAAATGTAAACATTTCTTCGTTTAACACCTGTTTTTCAGTTGCGCTACTTTTTAGCGCTAAACCCTTTCCGCTAATGGTCGTGAATTGGGTTTAACCTCAAAAAGCATTGGTGGCTGCATGGAAACACCCATGTAACACCGTCTTAATGGAAAGTAATGCAAAGCAGCATTTTGTGCTCCTTTGTGTTTCTTTTCCATACAAACCATAGCAAATATTTCTTTGAGTTGGTTTGTGAATCCCAAAATGGGTAAAAAAGTAACACCTACCCACGCTAAACTTTTCAGAATCTGGGCCGACTTCCGAGCCCTCCTGAACCTATCAGCAGCGTTCGACACAGTATCCCACCATACTCCGATCACCAGGCTACAAAACATCGGGAACGCCCTCAGATGGATTGCGTAATTTCTCACTGGAAGAACCCAAAATGTCAGCCTACCTCCATTCACCTATAAACCCAAGGAAATCATCGGTGGGATCCCTCCGGGATTGTCCCTCAGCCCCAACCTCTTTAAAATCTACATAACACACTTGGCCAACATCATCAGATTCGATAGGCTTAACATAACACTCAATTTATTCTCTCCTTCGCTAAGGACTCACCACCACCAGAGCGAGATTCTACAGGTGCATGACGTGCGCAGCCAACAGGATGAGAGAGAACTGCCTTAATCCTGGTTTCTTCACTGTGCGCATGCTCCAAAAGATCTTCAAGTGGCTTCTCACAAACACTTGATGCACCATCACACAAGCCCTTATCATGAGCAGACTGGACTACAGCCATACTACTGGATCTCTAAACACCTTCAGAGGCTACAGGCCCTCCAGAATGCTGCTGCCAGACATATCCATTACCTCCCCGGATGAACCCACAACGCCCCTTACCTCGAGGAACTCCAGTGGCTCCCAGTACAGAAGAGATGCCAACTCAAGCTACTGACCAATGCTTACAAAGTCCTTCACAGCATAGGACCACCCTACATCAACAACGGCCTGAACTTCCACCAACCTGCCAGACAACTATGCTCCACCTCCCTAGCTCTTGCCCACACTCACCACATCAACAGAGGCTCGAGCGGAGAACGCTCCTTCCCCTACCTCGCAGCGAAAGTCTGGAACAAACTCCATCTGCACATCCGTACCTCCTAATCTCTACCGGAATTCCGACAATCCCTCAAGGCCTGGCTATTCAACTGATCCCATTGCATCCTGCAAGATCCTGGATACCCTCTCAGGTGAGTAGCAGCGCTGTACAAATTGAGGTAATAATTGATTCATTTATCTCTAAGGCTGTACTGTCCACGGCTCAGTCACCTTGTTACACCATACAATAATGCAAAAGCTAAGAAATAACAATCGCTCCCTCCTGGCCATTCCCAGAATTAAAAGAGCAAGAGGCGGAGGCCGAACATATTGTTATCTAGTATCTAAGCTTTGAAACTCTCTGCCTAGTCACCTCAGAGCCAACAGCAATGTTAGGTTTCAGATCGCAACTGAAGACACACCTCTTCCCCTACAGTAATGCATTTCATAATCATGATTCCTGTTAGCGCTCAGAAGCCTTTCTCTGGGTAGCTATGAGCTTTACAAGACTCAGTAACATAACATCTCTTTATCAGTGTGCATGGACATGTACCCAGTATTAGCATACTATCCAACACTGTTGACTGACTGATTGTAATCAATCTAACTCCAAGATTTGGCCTTTTGGCTAGAGCTCCGTACCTTGGAACTTACAGACCAATGTTCCAGTCCAAACCTCGGCGCTTTGCTCTACATCATGTGATTCTGGGCAAATCACTTTATCTCCCTGTGCCTAAAAATTTGAAATATATTTGTGTAATCCCAGCTTGATGCACACGATCTATTAGATCATCTCCCAACCTCACATGTAATGTACAGCACTCAGTTGTTTCTTAGCTACGCTGGTGCTATAGAAATACTAATACAGAAATACATTTCCCCACGTCCATGTATCTGATCCCAAAAGTATTCTGAGTCTACAATAATGTGGTTCGAAGGACTTTACTACAACTGCAAATAAATAAATAAAGTCTAGTTCTTTGGGTGGAGAGAGAAAGGTTTTTGTTCTTCCATGTCTTGATTTCACGTGTGCATGATGCAGTATTTTAGTCTGTTTAATTTACAATTCGTTTCATCAGTCATTTTGCAAAACCACACACATTACTAACAGACGTTAAAAATTGTGAATGATCAAATTCCATCTTTAAATCAGTTTTACAGAGTTTCCGGATCAGAAAACTGATCATTGGTTGTATAGAACGATCCAATGATTGAAATAGAAGTTGCCACCTCAAGGAGGTGTATAGCCTTGCCTACTCAGTCACCATGACTGTGCCTTCAGTACTACCATCCATCATATTTCATGATTCAGTATTCGGACTACGCTTTGGGATTTCTTACTTTACCCCCTTTTATGTCTTCATATATTCTTCTACTAGGCAGAGATGGCTTAGGTATAGTTTACCTACACATAGCTGTGGTACATCCGGAAATCCGACTATGTCTGAGATGACCTTGGTGAGAGTGACCTGACCTGCATTCCCTCACATGACAATTATATTCACTTTAGAAGGAATTTTTGGAAAAGAATAAGCGAGGGAATACTGATCTGAAGCCGACTTTCATTCCCAATAGGTCATGTCAAGCAACTCATTGCAGTCGATGTTGTATTAGTAACACGAGATTCCCACTGAACACTAACACACACTGGCAGGCTTGACTTGGCCTTCATATTGGATCTCATCTCAGGCACGTGAGACCTCTGTACCTCACGCGAGACCGAGCATTCTGCCTGCATTTCATATATTTTTTGTCGAGAGTTGATCGTAACTGAAGTAAAGCCACGTGTGTACTGTAAAGATTCAAGCCAGAGGTTGTGATTTCTTTCTTGTAGGTCTGCAGGCACCGGCGAAGGCAACAAAACCAGATAGAAGAGGCATCAAGAGCATCATCATACGGGACCATGAACAGAGACCAGGGCGCAAAATAACCAATGATTTGTGCTGGTGCTAGGGCAATGCCCATTGGCAGCAGTAATGTACTTTCCAATTCAAAATGTTTGGCGTTGGAAAGGAGCCAAAACCACTTTGCACTGCTTTGTGTCAAGGGTCAGTACTTTGAGCATATCGACGCAAGCATCCATAAATGTTGACACAAATCCCAATCTACCTACTCCTACTAACCTGAATGGCCTTTGCATCAAAAATTAACACCTTCTGCAATCATGCTGAAACAGGGGAAATGCAATCATTTACCTCATTAACCGACGCATTGTATGACTGCAGCAGTGCGTGGCACACGTTCAACGCGCCCGACCCTTCTGTGAATGTCTCTGCATAGGAATCCATATTGGAGGAGTATGCCTCCAGTACCAGTCCTACCCTGGACGGTGCACCTTCGCTGATGGGCCCTGGTACAAGTCTGCGCACTGTGCAAGCTAGCCTGTTTGGATGACGTCAGAGGAGGCTACTCCTTATAGATCGGGCTCTCTTCAGCATCTTCCACTTGGCGCAATGCAGCGCAGGAAATTTGGGTGCTGTGCTCCCTGAACAATTTATAAATTTGGGCTCAGAATTCAACTGGCACCTACAACAACGAGAAGAACCCACATTTACACCAGCACCAATTTTATTTATTACAGGGACTGTATTTATATTAATGATGGGTTTTGAACTTTTAAAAACGAGCCAATGATTGTTGAATATAAATGATGGTATCGCATTTACAATGCAGAACTTGCAGATGTAAAATTATTTTCTTTCAGATTTATCTTTTTATTTTGAGTATGAAGTGCGATATATACCAGAATGGAAAACAGACGGTAAGGTTTCAATAGTCATTGCATTATTTATTATAATGGAATGAAGTAGGCAGCATTCAATTCTGGTATTTTCAATTCTGGTATTTGTGAAGCTCTGTAAACAAATCTTTTAGGAGTATGCACCATTGTTCTTAAAGAAAGCTGGAGGATATTTTCAATGTACCATTCTTGTTTATCCGGGAATGAGGGTAAAGGGTTGAAACCTCAGTTAAGCAGATTTACTTAAACTAAAACACAAATGCCATTGCTGGCCCAGAGATTACAAATTTCCGAGAAACTGCATTAAAACTTTTTACACATACGTCAGTTACAATGTACTGTATAGTAACAACGTCTCTGGTGAGACCAAACCACAGGGGGACATAGCAAGACTAAACCTTTACAGGGGGGAGCTTCGTGGGTGTGGAGGGGGGGGGGCGAAGAACCATCCAATAATGTAAGGAGAAGGGTTCCTCACTCTTCTGTTGTAGGACCAGAAGTAAGTATATTTTATCTGGACGCACGTGAGGCTATTTATCTTGTCATGCAGATGTGAAGTCACAGAACTCAGAAGGAAGTAAGGCTAACATCGTGGGAATTGGGAATGAACTGGTCAAGCTCATACCTGCAATAAAGAAAGTGAAAAAGCCGCTTTTCAAAGTTAGCATGTGCACTCACCCCAAAACCCAACCATAACGCAGCATAACTAAAAAAAAAGGCATTATACACAAAGCGTACATTCACAGTGGAAGAGTCTCATGGTGTTAATATGAAATGTATATTTTCTACCCAAGTCAATGTTTCTCATTTTATTGCCTTCAGACCGATGAAAGCCTGAGTGCACTTGCTGAGATTTGAACCTGTGACTCGGAGGAAAAACCATACAAAAGGTGCATTGGTCCACGAAGCAACTTGGCTTGTCTGGCTATAGACAAAAGGCTTTTCCAATGTCTACACTGACACTTGGCACCATGTTAAAGGTGCATGTTCATTGGGGCTCAAGTCGGAGTCGGTGGGAATGATCTACAATCTGCATGACTCCTGTTTGTAGGCAAACATGTCATTCCATTGTTGGCTCCTTGCTGCTAACAGGGCTAAACGGGACAGCCCTGGCAATTTTCTCGGAGCAGGACCTTGCCTGGCCGCAAGAGGATGGAAACATTTGCTTGCTTCTTTTATCCCTAGGGGCTCATATTGCAGCACTTGTGCAAAACCGGAGCTCACCATTCCAGCCTCCCAGGGAAACACCCGATGTCCATTATGGTCGGGCAGCCATCTCTTCACCAACAGAGCTTAGAGGTCCCCTTGAGTGCAGACACAATCAAAGATACATTGACATGGTTCACATCAAAGGGTAGTCTTTACTCATCAAAAGGGAAGGTCTTTGCTATCTTGGAGGCCTAAATTGCTTCTTCACCAAATATAAATTTACACTAAAGGTCAACCATGAACTGATTAACGTAACTTTGTGACCTCCATAATGCCTTCTTTTAGGGTGCTCTGAAGGTGACTGGCTTGCTTTTCAACAGGGCAGGCATGAAAGAGGACTTGCGAATGTGGCCATACTTCATTTCCGCCTTTAACGGCTCAGGACTGTTGCAGGTACATTGGCCACCAAACCAGCAAGCACACTGTTTCACTGGGGCATCCAATGGGAAGGGATTCAGAGCCCCTCTTGTTGTGCTTAGTGGTACCTCATATTGATGCAAGCTCCAGAGAATTGAACATCTGGATCCTGAAGGTTTCCCCAATCAAGTGCTTCTTTAACTCGACCAGCAGTTTAACCTGAAAGTGGTGATTTGGCAAGAAAATATGGCATCTCGGTTATGTACCGGTAATCTTCATTACTCAGTCACAGCCTTCCTCATTACACTCCTTGAACTTCAGTCTCCTCTACGTACAGAATTGACCCATATACATGTTTATTTGTTTGCCCCTACCAATATGGTAATACTCAGAATATCCTTTAGTGTGACCTATAAAGGCAGGGCTAACCATACACACATCCAGCTATCCAAACAAACTAAAACAAATTGAAGTTTACACTTAATAATATCCACAGTGTGTGTATATGTATATATTACTTTAAAAGTATGGAGGGAAATTAGGACTCGAAGGAGGAAGACTTACTCGGATTATTTAAGATTACTGGTAAATTATATGATCATTACCATCCTCATCCGTCTTTCTCATTCTAGTACTCATTGTAGGAGCGTATATCAAAACAAGTAAACACAGCAGTTACAAAAAACATAGCACCAATATAGATTGCAATACAAAGTGTCGGTTTATTTACAAACACTACAGTGTCGCTCTACCACTATGGTACTGCAGCTAGAACAGGAGTATGAAAAGATGAAGAAATGACCTCTCATATGTGATTTATAATGAGAAATACATGTACAAGACGAGGCCAGGACCCCGCAGCACATGTCTTTCAGAAAAGCACCCTTAAAAGCTGCCCATGAAGAGGAAATACCTCTGGCCGAGTGACGCTGAATTGTAGATGGTAAAGGCCGAGCAGCTTCTGATAAACTGAACTAATCATCCTTGTCCATCTACTTAAAGTGGAAGCACAAGGCTGGTGACCTTTGTTTGCTATTTTAAATGTAACAAACGAGGACTCCATCTGCCGAAAGAAAGGTTGTTGAGCACAGAACTCCCTGATCAGTCCCTAGAAGGGAAAACAAGGGGCCTGGAGTACTATTTTTCCATCTGCAAAAGTGGTTGCAAACTGTACTCTGAATGTTTTTTGAATGGAATAGTATTTTTTACACTCACTCATGTACTACTGGGTTGATTCACAAGATACCGAATGGCAGGAACTCACAGAATAACCTGCCTGATTAGTCCATTTGTAAGGTCACTATTCGCAACCTCAATTGGCAGTAATCTCAAGGATGGCGGCCTGCCAAGAGAACAGACCAACGATCTTATGATGATGATCGCAATCCAAAAGGAAAACTTTTGGAATAAAAAAAGTAGCTCAGATTTCTTGAAGGAACCAAAGCTTTCCAATTTGCAAAACTTCAGGGGGCGCAGGCCATGGTCCCAAGGGCCACTGCCTTATCCTTCGGAGGTTCCCAACATAATTCCCTAAGGGAAAGGGGCAACAAAGACTTCTTCCCTTTTGCAAATCAATTAGCACCACAATTCTGAGCCAGAACTAATCCCTGGATTACAATAGTAATTGCTGTCCTAAACCTTTGAAAAATTCCTTTCTGAATCAGAAATAGAAGGTGGACGCCCCTCCTATTTGCAGTTTGGTAAGAATTGTAACCAGGCTTTTGTACATAAATCAAAGCCCTTCTTGGTTGCAAAGTTTGTGATTTGCAATTGCAAAAAGAGCTTTGTACTTGAGGGCATAAGTCCTGTGTGAAGACAAGACCACCTTCAACACAAAAGACGGGTAAGGTCTTAACACCACCTTATCAAACAAACTAATAAAATGTTAATGAGAAAGGAGTCCCTATTTCTCCCAATCAATGTCCGAAGAATTGGCCACTGCAAGGATGTAATAAATTATAAGGGCCCTGAAATCAGATGTTCAAAGGGACATCCTCCTGTGATACATTAAGCACTAGAGCCAATTCTCATGAAGGGACCGGAGTATATACAATCAGGCTTATCATACAAGATCCTCTGAGGCAGCCCATTGGCTTCACAACATAGACCGTGCCAGCTGCCTGTCCCAGGAATTTCAGTATGCTACCCTCTTCACAGGAAGAAGCTTGAATAACCCTGGACATACACCAGGGATTGTCTCCAGTGTCTTTCATACACTTTAAAATGGCTTTGACTCCTGGAGTTCTGAACTGACTGAGCTACATCAGCAGAACATCCCAAGATACTAGCCTATGCCTTTCAATTTCCAGACATTTAGGGAGAGACGTTGTTGAGCGATGGCGCAAAATCGGAATGAGAGATACCAGGGAGTAAAGAGCATAGTTAAGAATAGAGTATGAACTGGAGCGATCAGTGACAGGAAAGAGGAGACACAAGAGTCCACAAGAATGTGGAGGAAGGAGAGAGAAAGATCAGAGGATAAGATGGAGGCCCAGAGTACACAGGGAAAGAGTAAAGACTGACGAGGAAGGAGGAAAGCAACAGGGGTGTCAGAGGGAAGGAGTAAGAATAAAAAGAGAACAGGCGGGAGGTTTTAGCCAATGCTGTGCCATGAAGCTTTTGGGTTAAAATGCTTTACAAATCTAAATGAAAATAACCCCATTGCATGACAGACACCACGTGCTAAGTCAGACAAATGTAGAAGATAGGTTGCTAATGAGAGACAGGGAGCTTGGTGGAAAATGGTCACTGATCCCAAACTGTTTAGAGAGATCGGATTATTTTCCATGCTTGATACTGCTATTTTTCAATAAACTGTGTATTATGTTGGTTGTACCTTGTCTTGGTGGTATGCCTTTATGTATTCTTTGAGTCCCCAGGTCTTACACAGCCACACCCAGCCAAACACAAATGTGTTTCAGTGAGATATTGGCAGCCTAATCCCTCTGACCTCATTAGCATAATTAGATTACACCAGAATGCACCTGTGAAGCACAATTATTTAGGAGACTTGATGTTGTGGCCATTGTATATTTACCAGACAATATATGGTTGGTTAGTGTTGAAGAATTATCCTAGGACCTGACGAAAGACTTTACCTCTCATGAACACCAAAGTTTGGATTTTAATCACAATGTTGCATTACTAATTTGAAAATGTACGGATTCATTGCTGAAACCATGTTAGAATGTATAATCTAGCCTTGAGAAAGCCCTGGCTCCACCAGCCATATAGGGCGAAACACGTGGCGACTGTTCACTTTCCCTAATTTGCTTAACGAAAAAACAAAAAACGAGTGAAATTAATACAATAATGTGGTGCATAAAAAGACCTACTTTCACTCAAATCACCCTGGACTAATGAGTGTTATTTGAACAAGGAATTACCCTCTAACAATAATATTCTTTGGAAAAGAGGAACACCTGCTCACAATCCTTCCCTCACCTGTTTATTCAAGGCTGTAAAGGTCCAGAGCCTTGAGCAAAAGTTCCACCTACAACACTAGGGATTCATATCCAGTATCAGGATCTCTGGTCCGTTCACTCGTTCACTCTTTTCACAACCATATGGTTGGTTAGTGAATGCTGGTTGCTACGTATAATGTTTAATACAGCTAGTAACTGCTACGTTTTGTAGGTTTCACCAACAGACAACTTTCGCTTTCAGTAGCAACATACCAATTGTATCCAATATAGACTTAAAGTAGGTTTTGTGTGTGCTCCATGCTCATTATTTTAATAGTCTTCCTCCCTATTCTTGTATTTCTCCCACCCAATGGGCATTTCAGTGCTTGGATGAATTGTATTCTACCACGGACATTAGGGCTTATGCTGCAGTGCTTTCACAACTTCTTTCCTGCAAAATTAGCTATGAGTCTCTGGGGTGAGGTCACAGGTTTGTTGTTTAAAAAGGTTCTTTTAACTTTTGTTATACCCTCAGAAAAAACTGTCTTAGCCTCAAATTGAGGCTTTTTTCTGTTACACCAGGATTTAAAATTGATAAGACCTGTCAGTATCGTCCTCATATATGTTATTTTATTTATTTTAAGAGTTTTATATAGCGCTGGCTAGACCCGGAGGTAGTTGCCAAATTACAAAAAAACATAACATTTAAAACATTTAAAGAACATAGAGGGTAAGTAAAATGGACTGAAAAAAGGTAACGGGGTAGGGAAAGGGGGTAAGGTATGGACACGACGAAGGAACAGTTTGCCCCACGTCCGGCTGGGTAGGTGACGGCCACGGTGGAATCCACAGCCCATCTCCTCTTCAGCTATCAGGTAGCTCCACCGGGCATCCGTCAGATAGCTAGGTCTCAACGGAAAAACATTTAAAGAGCGAACATTCCCAAACCTCCGTTATGTGGAGACTCCCTAAACACTGTGGAATCTCTCAGAGGGGTGTCTGAGACTCCAGGACATGAATGCTAGGATCCCTCCCCAACAAGGGGAGAAGGAGTGCTTTGGTAAGGGGCACATCCCAGTAGGCCAATTAAGGCCTTTTCCACTATATGTGAAACCCTTAACACTGTGGACTCTCTCAGAGGGGAATCTGAGGCTCCGGGGCAAAAATGCTGGATCACTCCCCAACAAGGGGAGAGGGAGTGCTTTGGCAAGGGGCACAAACATGGAGGCCATTTAGGGACAGTTGGGCGGTAGTGGGGGACTGATACAGCAGACAAGGAGAAATGAGAGTAGGTACTCTAGTACTGACGCCTACTGCCCTAGAGCAGCTAACAATGGTAGAAGGGAAAAACCACGAATATAAAATAAGTAGGCTGCCGAACTGAACGTAGTTAATTCAAAGTCAAGAACCCTCATGGTCTAAAATGGGAGGGCCAGCAGAAAGTGAGTTAAGGGTGAAAGAGAGTAGGCAGAATAAGGAGATCGGAGAAACATTGGGAACAAACCATAGCAGAGGGGGAAGGTAAGATGTGGCCCGGGGGAAGGTTTGGTCGCCATTTTAATGTCAGGGCGGTACTGGCAGACTTCACAGGGATGGTCAAACAATAGATAGATGAGGTGTTGCGAGGTACGAACCTTCGTGTTAAAACATACGAGTAAACGGCGGTGTAGAATATGACATAAAAAAATGGGGGTTGGGGGGGGGCAGCGGTATCAGCAATATTCTTGGAAGATGTGTGGATCAGGATAAGTTACTTACCTGTAATCCTAGTTCTCTTCCAGGGGTATAAGCACTGAATATTCCCGCACGTGGGCGGGAATATTCAGTGCTTATGACTATTGATGAGGATCCCCTGGAAGAGAAGTATAGGTGCCACAGCAGCACAGGTGTTCAGTACGTACGCTCGCACATCATCCAGCGTATTTTTACAATATTGTGCCCCACTCTGTCTGTATGGTGTCCCTAGCGTGTCACGGGTTATGGAAGTTGTTGCCAGTTCGCATTGGCATACTCCATGCACTGCAGGGGTACAACGGCTCTCAGTGCGGCCCTGAGGGACAGTGTTATAATGAAGAATAGAAGGGGGGGGGGGTAAGAGGGAGTGCATGACCTGCATTGTAACAAGTGTCTCAAAGTTTTACTTATCTGCGCCGCCATTTGATTTTTGCTTTTACCCGGGTCGCGCCACAGGGCACACACGACAATCGGCGATGAGGCACAAAGGTGAAACCCTGCAGTTATCATCCGTGAAAGTTCCGCTTTCCTTTGCACACACTCACTTCTCGCACAAATAGCAGTCAGTATCTTGCCTGCGTGTGATTTCTCCGATGTTTGGTCAGGAAACACTGGCGGAGTCCATCGTAGTTCGCATTGCAGCTTCCGTGTCCCTCAAAATCAAAGTTGTTTTTGGGCTAACAATAGCGCAATAACTTAAGTCAATCGCAGCACTCTTCGATTCGTTGGCCCCAGGCTCCTCCAGCGGCACCTCACGGCAATTAGCAATCTGATCCCCAGTACGGCAAAGCAATGTCGCAGGGGCAGATCGGAAAATCAGGCCGGCAGGCACACAATTGAGGGGGTGTTCTTCTTGAGATGCCCAAAAGTCGACAAAGCAGGCTAGAGACTCACCCGGCGGAACATGCGGCTTCGGGGCACGGATCCCGCTCGGAGAACTCAGGTCCACTCCAGGGGGATGGTGCTCTATGTCTCGCCACCACAGGCGAAGCTCTCACCTGGCTCTTCAAAATTAACTTGGAAAGCTGTAAGTCCCCAGCAGACAGCACATGCACAATCAGTTGAATGAATCCCCAAAAAACAAACCTACCTTCTGTGAGTAAACACCATGCTCTGCAAAGCACTGTACATGCAGCAGTACCTCTGTAAGGCCTAAAGAAGCTATGAACATATCATTCTGACCTTAACGAAACTATCCCGTCTCCACCTATAAGACCCCATCATATTCAAGATCACCTTCATCACTTACAATGCACCAACCATAACCAGGAGACATTCACCACCTCAGAGCAGATCGCATCACACTACAAGCCAGGACATTGCCAGACTGGAAAACAGACACTCACTACACACAGGGAGAATAAAGAATAAAAACGAGGCCTTCTCGGTCATTGCTTTTAGATTGGTACTGACCTCACTGTGCCAAACATTTTTTTTTTTAAAACACTAATGATTGGACACACCTGCCCAACGGAAGGTGCGGAATATATATGCAGTGTATGCATGTACACTACCACTCACACTAACTTAGCCTTTAATGTGAGATGCAGTTTCCACTCCTGCAACACACAGTAACACACTGGTTGGAAATCTAAAACCGACGAAGGAAATTAAGACAAAAGTAAAAGCCTATCCTTTTGCACCAGGCATGTTAGATGTGTTTGTAAATAAGAAAACAACAATAATTCTTCGTTCTGTCGAACTGGGGAACGTGAGAGTCCAATAAATAATGTGAAAACTGTGGTATATACACTCTACTATAGAGATCCCAGATTCCTACTTACACAATTTGCTCAAACCTGAAGGAGCGATTGTTACGAAATTACTTTCTCGTCGTCTCTTTGCTCTTTTCTCTCCATCTATTTCCTTTCCAAAACCCCTGTTTCTTTACTGAATGGCCAAAAGTGGTTATTCCTGGCTTTCCTGAGGCGGAAGCCGGGGAAAGCTAGCTAGCCGAATCTGTTAATATTTGTTTTTTAAAACTGTCACTTGAGACGATTTTACCCACCTTATTACCGCATTTTCCCCTCGCAGCCAATTAGGCGCTGGTGCGGGGAACAGCCAGAGAGGCAGACATCTTGAGGGAAGTTTTCCGGGTCTAGCTTCTTGGCCCCTCACGCCCTCACCTGTATATAATGGCCATCATTACCCGGGCGCGCCAAGGGCAAGCCCGTCTGCGCCAGGTCGGGCCCAGGGACCACGATCCCTGGTCCAAAACTTCTGGCACGGATTATCTATTCTTCTGCCCAGCTTGGGGAAATCAGAATTGTGAAACTCTCCACATGGATTTCCATAGCTCCAGTTTTTGCCATAAGTGTAATTTTCATCTTGATGTTCCCCAATTATGCAGACGTTTTTCTTTTGGCACTAAGTCTTCTCCTAATTTTATATTCCTCATCTTAAATTGTCGCTCATTAGCTAAGCACAAAAGAGACATCTACGATCTCTTGAATGATGAGCTACCAGACGCCTTGTTTCTCACTGAGACATGGCTACACGATAGTTCAGGCCCAGATATCGCTGAAGCCCTGCCATGCAATTATCCAATAGTCAGGGTGGATAGACTTAATAAAATCAGGGGGGGGGGGGGGGGGAGTGGATTGCCATAATATTTAAAAACTCATTGCAATGAACCCTCTAACCTATTACCCTAAGCAATTGCGAGTCCGCCCTTTTTAAACTCACCTTACTCCCGAATTTTACCCTCACTGGCTTACTAGTCTACCGGCCTCCTGGCCCTATACATTCATGGGCGATACAATTTTCCGACATCATAGCCTCAATACTTGTAAATTCTAGTAATTTTTCTATCTTTGGTGACCTTAATCTTCATCTAGAGGATCCTAAAAACAATATAGGTAAAAATCTTATTGATGACCTTGCGGCTATGAATATCGCGCTATGGAATTCTGGACCCACCCATAAAGGTGGCCACTTACTCGATCCAATATTTTCGAACCTCTCCCATATACATTGCTTCCCCGCACTTCCTCTTCATTGGTCTGATCATTTTTTATCCAAATTTAGTCTGTTTGCTCCTGTTGCCCTGATGCTCCCTAACAGGACATTAACAACCTGCAAAAGAGACTGGAAAAAGTTAGATGTGAACCGCCTTAAGTATGTTCTAGATTCCCAGCTCCTGTGCGATTTTAGAGATATGGACGACATGGATGATGTGTCAACTAAGATAAATACTTGGCTTACGGAGGTTATTGATACTTGTCTTCCCCTGTCGTATAAAAAAGTGAATGCCCACAAATCTCCAGCTTTCTGGTTTAATGAACTGCTAAAAGCGGATAAATCCAAATGCAAACGGTTGGAACGCATCTGGAGGAAAGATTACTCCCTAGAAGCAGGGCTCTCTTATAAAAAAAAGAATTAAAGTCATATCACAAGGCCTGTACCACAACTAGGGCAAGCTATGTCGCTAGGACTGTTGCAGAGGCAACAAATAAATCCAAAATACTTTAGTCTAGTTAAAGAACTAGCAGGCACCCAAACCATTGCCAAACCACCCCCATTGAGCAGCAACCAATGTGATGAACTTGCGCAGTTCTCCACAAAGAAGATTGACAATATATATCTGGACATATCGAAACAGCATAGTAATAGTCTCCAGCAGTGTCCGGTATAAATAATACCAAACATCTTACCGCCTCTCATCCATCTCATACCTATGATGCCCTAATTTCTTGGCCAGATATCAACGCTCAAGGCCCAATGGATAATCTAGGCAAACTCAAATCAGGCTCTCCAGCTGACCCACTTCCTATTTCTGTACTTAAACTACTCGACACTCCTCAGCTTTCCGTGATCTGCAGAACCCTTAATCTGTCTTTAAAAAATTCCACTGTCCCAGCAATGTGGAAACATGCCATGGTGACACCGCTTTAGAAAAAGCCTACGGCTGACCCGAAAATCCTAGCTAATTTCCGTCCTATTTCTCTTTTGCCCGCTTTTTCCAAAATTTTGGAGAGACACGTCCATTTCCATCTCGCCCAGTTTATTGAGGCCAATGACGTACTTCACCCTTCCCAATCAGGTCTCCGCCCTGGGTTTTCCACTGAAACAACTTTGTTGGGCGCTACAGAAATCCTACGCCATCTTATAGATAGAGGAGACACAGCTGCGCTGATTCTACTTGATCTCAGCGCAGCATTTGACACCATCTCTCACACTATACTGATAAAGTCTCTCACTTCAATGGGCATTGGCGGTCAAGCTCTGGGCTGGCTTACATCCTTTCTAAATCACCGCACATTCCAAATCTTCTCAAATACTGCCACTTTCAACATTCATGCGTCCCCTTATGGAGTACCTCAGGGTTCGATACTCAGCCCTTTGTTGTTCAATCTATATGTAACACCATTGGCACATATTGCTGAACAAGGTCTAACTCTGTTCACATATGCAGATGACTCTCATATCACCTTTTCCCTCTCAAATTCGGACCAAGCTTCCATCTACTTTCTTCAATCAGGCCTTAGGAAAATTGCCAATTGGATGAATGACAATTTGCTCAAATTGAACGGAGGGAAAACCGAAGTTCTAATACTGGGTCCTAAACATGACATTTGGAGTTCCAGGCACTGGCCATCAGAGATGGGTCCCCTTCCTCTTCCACCTGACCACGTACGAAATTTGGGGGTTACCATTGACAAAGGTTTAACTATGTAGCCTCAGGTTAGGAAGTTATCGGCCATATGCTTTACCATTCTGCGATGGCTAAAGAAAATCATATGGATGTTGCCCTGCGACACACAGAAGTCTGTGATCAATGCCCTTATAACCTCACGGTTAGACTATGGCAATGTCCTCTACTTAGGGGCAACACAGGCAGTCACTAGACGCCTACAGTGAGTCCAAAATGCCGCTGCAAGGCTGTTATGCAAGTCATAAAATATAACACATTTCCGGGCACCTCCGTGATTTACATTGGCTCAGGGTGGAGTAGAGTCAAGTTCAAAACTCTGAGCTACATGTACAAAATAAAACTGGGTACTGCCCCCAGATACCTACAATCCCTTGTGCATACTTACACTCCTGCACGCTGTCTCCGTTCCTCAGCTCAAGGCTTTTTTAGCCTGCCCAAAGTCAGACTCTCCAGAATGGGCGGAAGGTCTTTTTCACTTTTGAGCCCTAAACCGTGGATTTCTCTCCCCTTGAATATCCGTACTGAAACAAGCTATGCTCGTTTTCACAGAGCAATTAAGACCTGGTTATTCAATCAATAAATCTTTTCTCCATCAAGGTTTTAACTTTTGGTTATCCAGCATACTGTCTCTTTAGCGCCGGGAAACCCTTTTGGGTAGCTGTCGCACTCTATAAGCTTAATAAATAAATACATAAATAAATAAATTAAGCTAGATACCATAAGATCACCTCGGTGGCATTGTACTAAACGATCAGTCTAAAATAATAAATATAAACAGGCACTTTCAAAGTGTAACATACTCCTGGGTGTATTATTTGCAGGAGTAAAGTTCTCAATACATTTTAAAATAAAACCTGTAATACCGTGAATGTTTCTAGTACATAATTTAGAGGACAAACGGGATTGTCTGCAATGAGCAGGAGTTTTGCAAAACCTTATTTATTATTTTCTCCTGATATAGGTATTGCTCCAATATGGAAAACAGTAGTATTACTCTGCTTCTCTTTAATTACACACTTGAACAATTTTTAGGATTTAATACTGACCATATTTAAACAGATGGACAGGCACACACTCCATTGTGAAACGAACATCGAACGTAGACCCTTGAAGTAGTCGGGACTAGGAGTCAGCTGAACACAAGTTCACATAGCGTGGTTGGATGCCTTAGGGCGCAGTATGAGTGAATGGGAGAAAACAATATTAACTGACTCCTGAATTGCAAACCTTTAAGTTGCCCTAGGGACATTGTATGCACAATGTGCATATGCATAGAATATTCACAGATTGCCATCTTCGAAGTTAGCTATAGATTGCAATGTAAGTGTTAAAAACCCGGCTGTACATGCCCATGAATGAATCAAGCCCCAACTAGGCTTGATCCCATCTTTGCATTCTACACCATCTCCGTGGATAAAAACATCCATATTCGTACAAAAATAGCTACATTGAACATTCTGATTCAAAGACCCAACTGTAAGAATCCATCTAGTTTCCCCAAGTGTTATTCCAATAGTCTTTTGGGATCAAGCATTGTTCTTCTTCTTCATCACCATCCTCTGTCGCTTGAATTCTTTGCCTTTTTTCTTTGGTTTGAGGGGCTTCTCTGGTGGACTGGTCTCTATCTGAACTGGCTTCTCCTCAGCATAGGTTTTGAAGACGTCCTCTGTGGGATCTGCTGGAATAATGGCTTTTCCTTCAGTCTGTCTCAATTTTTGCAAGTCCTTCATTTGCTGTTTCTCTTTGAATTTAGCTGCTGTGGCCAAGCGTATCAACCGGCGATGCTAAGGAATGCAAACAACAAACATGTTAGAAAGACATACTTTGACTTCTGCATTTACAAGAAAAACACTTAAAAATTATAAATGCATACTTACAAATTATATTTGCAAAATAAATGTAATTTAAGATTTTCAGAAAATGAAAATTTCAGCACTGATCATAAAAAGTTGTTTCCTACTCAATTTTATAGAATTATGGCACTATCACCTTTAGTGCAGAGAGAGAGTACATGTATTGTGGTCTGATGACTTGTACAGACCTGGAGCAGGCATTAAACGGATACACCGTCACATAACAAGAAACCTATTTTGATATATTCCACCTTAACAGAGGTTAGCTCAGTTTACTAATTCTTATTGTGTTTAATGAAAGTACCAGTAAATGTTTTTCATTGAGATTGATAATGTATGTAATTTGGATGGTATTACCCAAAAAAAAAAAAAGTATAGCAATTTTTCAATAAGCTCCATGATAACCTCTTACGTTGAAGAAAAAGAGAATTGGGTAAGGCACCTATCTACAATGACCGTCAACGACTGCCCACTGATGGTCAACCTCTATACTCTTCAAGGTGAGATCGTACGGAACAGCAACTACTGTGAGGGTAATTAAACCATTCCAGCTGCTACATTATATCCATAAGGTCATAGCTGGAATGCCTATATTGATCTCAGTCTTTGGGGAGTACTGTGGGTCACTTTCAGACTATTGTTTTTTACACGCTGAGACATTCCAGTATCATATGCAACCTGGCAGATAAATCAACCCAAGTGTTCTTGTTTATCTTGTTGGAGTTATTCTCAAGCAAAAATTTGCAAATACATCCCCTGTGTGAGGCACTCCAATCAATCAATCATGCCATTTGTATAGCGCACTACTCACCCGGGAGGGTCTCAAGGCGCTTGGGGGGAGGGGTATGCTACTGCTCGAACAGCCAGGTTTTGAGTTGTTTCCTGAAGGCGAGATGGTCCTGGGTCAGCCGAAGGTGGATGGGGAGGGAGTTCCAAGTCTTGGCAGCCAGGTAAAAGAAGGATCTTCCTCCGGCGGTGGCTCTTCGGATGCGTGGTACGGCTGCGAGGGCGAGGCTGGTGGACCGTAGCTGGCGGGTGGGCGTGTAGAAGGTCAGGCGGTCGTTGAGGTACTTGGGGCCCAGGTCGTGGAGAGACCATACCATTAGTCACCACTAACGTCCACGCACATTTAATTCTTTCCCCTGATATGGGCTTATTTCTTCTTTTTTTAGCTCTCCTTGACAAAGGGCGTGCAGCCCGAAATGCATTGGAGTACGTGTACAAACTGCATCGTCAACCGATTTACAGTGATATGATTGTAATATCATTGAAACATTAACTTAATGAAATAATACGGATGAATAAATCTACATTTCATCATTGAACTTTGTAATCATTTCGATGAACACTTAAGGAGTGCCTCACACAGGGGATGTATTTGCAAATTTTTGCATACACTTATTAGCTTTATATCTCCAGACGCTAGGCGGGACCGCCTCCCTGGAGTGCACCCATCCGCGCCTCAAATCAACATTTAAATCATAACCAACTGCGTTGTGCACCTCCCACCTATTCTCTCTTTTGTTATTCTCAAGCACCCATATCGTGCAGTAACCAGCAACAAACAAACATTGAGGAATCCACCAATCAGCATCCCTGATAACTGCAACACAATTTCTCAGTTACTTTATAATGCAAGAAAGCTCAGTAAAACGCATGTACAAATCTAGTGAAACACCACATGGGAAATTAAATGAACACTTCTTTGTTACCATAAAGCTCAAAGGGAGCATGTGGTCCAAGAGACCAGCATTACCTGACACAGAGACCGACATACAATTTTTAATAAAACCAGCATGTCTCATAGAGGCATGGTTTCGTCAAAGAGCACCATATGTAGTTTTTAATTATGCTGCTCATGCCCTCACAGCTAGTTTGTTAACTAACGTTGAACTGCTCCTGCCGGGTGACAATATAATAATGAATCAAATGCTTTAAAAAAAAAAAAAGAAATTTTTGATGATGGTGAATAAGAATGCCATTTATTTTTAACTCTCTGTTCGGAAAGCTGACCAGGTCGTCCTCACACCTGGCCCATTTCCAAGCTTCTCCCAACATTTACCACGCTTACACGAGACACGACTGAACGAGCAATAACACACTTGAAAATACATACACAGCGTGTGACATCACAACTTTTATCCACGTAATGCACATATCAATTCTGCCTTGTAGGACATTATAACTATGCGCTATAAACAGATTTTCAATGGGAACATATAAACTACTTTAGAAGGGAAAGTGGCAACATTTTATAATTGGCCATGACTTCTAGTATCCTTCACATTTGAGCTATTATGGAACAATATCAATTTCTTCTGAAAAGTCTAGGAGTATTGAGCAGGAGCTGCAACGTGCCGCTACTAACCGGTTGTCTATGAGCTCATTGGGTTTGACTGTTCCAACCGCAGTGTGCGCTCCGCTTTACCCCACAGAGTACGCACCCAAAAACAATGCCTAATGAAATACCTTCCGGCTACTGGATTTGGAGGATCTGTCACATTCCTTGGCTTCTCTTAAACCATCCAACCATTTCTGTAATCCACTCGCCGCCAAGTTGCTCAAAGACCTTGGCGTGGCCCTTCTACCTCTCTGGTCCAGAATCATCCAACAATCTCTTACAGGGGAGGATTCCTAACTGTCTTAAAATGGGGCAAGTCACCCCCATACCCACGAAGCCCAATACAGACCTAACAGATCCCAATCATTTCCGGCCGATTACCAACATCAGCCTTTAGCAAAACTGCTCAAGAAATGGGTCCACACACAGCTCTGTGACCACATCGAGAAATTTCAGCTCCTAGACCAACCTGTCAGGCTTTAGATCAGGTCAGAGCACAGAAACAGCTCTAACTCACATTATTGAGGACGCCTTGAGAGTTCTTGACCAGGATATGCCTTGTCTTCTACTACTTCTGGACTTGTCCTCTGCTTTTGACACGATCAAACATAATAACTTGATTAACCTTCAATATAGGATGGGGTTATCTGGCCCCGTCTTAAATTCCTCCTCTTTCCTGAATAACAGAACACAAAGAATCAAAGTCAACCTTTCTTTGGCTGCCAGCACCTCGGTCTCTATTGGGGTGCCTCAAGGATCTGCCTTCTCGCCCAGCCTCTTCAATCTAATCATGGAACCTCTAACTGCCATTCTGAATGACTCAAACATTCAGTACCACATGTACGTGGATGGCACTCAACTGAATTTGAAGAGGTCCTCTCCAGAATACACTAAAACTCTTAATGGAGCGCTTAAAAAAAACTCAACAATGGATAACACTTAACCATCTATTACTTAATTCCCTCAAAACAGAATTTCTCCTGATTAACCTCTGCAACCATGAGGCCCTCCACGCAAAACTAGATCAAAAAAATCTCTGCACTTAACTGCACCCCGCATATGGTGGACTTCGCTTGCTCTTTAGGTGTCACCCTGGACAAATTTCTTAACATGCAAGGTCACATCAGTACCACCATTAAGGGTGACAATCGGCTCAACACTCTTAGGACAATCAAACCTTTCCTACCTCCCGAGCGCATCCAGTCAGCAGTCCAATCCTTAGTTATCTCACAAGTAGAATACGGATTGGTGACCCTATCTGGGCTTCCTAAATCTAAGTTAGCTCCACTAAGAGCTACTCTGAAGGCCTCTGCCAGACTAATCACAGGCGCCAGAAAGCATGATTATATCACACCTGACTTAGTCCTGCTTAACTGGCTTCCCATAGAAGAAAGGATCCACTTCAAGATAGCCTGTCTGACACTCAAAGCTATTAACTTCAATATCCCAGTTTATCTGGCAAAAAAACTCGAGCTCTCCGGATCCAGGCGAAACTTAAGAAGCTCCAATACCCTTCTACTGACACCACTGAAATTTAAAAAAAAACAAACAAAGAAAAACTTACAATGGCACCTTCGCAGGGCTGGCTCCAAGAACTTGGAATGCCCTTCCAACGGGGATCAGAGCCAACTCCTCGACTGCTTTCTTAAAAAAACAGGTCAAATGGCTACTGTTGAAAGAACTTCTTCAGCAATAGCCTCTATGTCATTTGCTAGACACTTCCCTCTCGCGCTTGACAATCATTTTTACTTTGTGTGTTGAAATGTATGCTTGACAATTATTTTCACTTTGTGCTTGAAATATGTGCTGGACAATCATTTTTACTTGGGCTTTAAAATGTATTTTGTCGTTCTTTGGAAGTAGACCGATGATAAAACTGCTAATCAGCCCCATCTAGTTGGGCTTTTATCTGTTAGTTCTCTAGCTACCTCTTATTCCCCTAGCACCCACATTTACTTTTATGTTTCAGGTTACTCTCATGTTGCTTTATTGTATTGTACTTGTACTGTTTCTTCACGCCAACGTTAGTTTTCCTCTTTGTACAGCGCTCTGATACCAGTCTGGGTCTTGTTTGCACTTTATAAAACTTTTCAAATAAAATAAATAATACTCCAATTGGCTCAAAGTGTTAACAATGTTGTCCATTTACATATACATTTCAACCTAACATTTCTATAGGTGCTCTCTACTTAAATGTGCTCATTTCATCAGCCTCTGAAGGCTCAGATGCAGGGGTTCAAGTCAGGATGCAGATGGCTAAAAGGGGTTTACCATGTTTGGAGACTGATAATGTGGGTTTTCATACAAAGTTGGCCCCCCGAAGCTGCCTTGGAAAATCTTTATCAGATTTAAAACAAAGCGAGGACCAATTTCAACAAGAGCCGCATCTTCTTCAATAATCTGGAAGAAAAAATGCCAATCCTTAAATTACAATCCGGCAAACAACGATTAATAAAGATTGTGTGAAGGAACCTATAAGAGACAAGTCTAGGTTTGTTTTTGCATACTACCTTTAGCTGTAAATCACTGCCAGACTTAGTCCAGGACACACAAACATTCCATGAATCTCCACCAGTCACATGTCAATGTTTAACAAAAATATCTTCTAAAAGAAATATTATTGATATGGGAGACAGAAATATTGTATATTTTGATGTAGATTTTCTATCATTAAATAGAATGAGGGGGGGATACTTTGGTAAACAATATTTAGGACACAATATTTCTGTTGGACAATGTTTTGGTTATCATCACATTTTCATAGCATCATTCCCACTCAACATTACACAGTAGAGTAAACCATGCCAACACAAATGCCAAGTCACAATAGAATTCTTACGTCCTAGCACTACAGAGACCATGAGAAGAAGGGGTTTGTTTGCCTATAAATTAATACATTGGCTCATCTTTTCAGTGTTAGTGGTGAAATGTATAGATTCGAGAGTCCTCTGGAGCTGTGGTGAAAAGTGAGTAGAATAAGGTCATAGATGACTACAAGGTTTCAACCATAGAATAATGAACGAAGATGCAAGCACGGAAATAAATATAGTGTGGTGGGGCAGGGAATAAAGGTCTTATTTTCTTGTATGATTCAACTGCAAACAATGGGAAGATATCCAGGAATTTCACTGAAGATAAACTGATGAAAATAATCTAATGGAGATAAGGAGGAGAAATTGTAGATTTTAACATCTTCTCCATGGAATGCCACACACATTTAATGAAGAGGCAGTGGAGAAGGGCGGATGCAGACAATTATGTGTCGCAGAACGGGGTCCTGGTAATCTCCAAGTTAAATAGGGAAGGGAGAGAAAATGTTCCACAAGTTAAATAATATGACCAATTAGAAATGTGTTCATTAATCTCTCGGGGGACACTGGGATAATCCAAGAAAGGAATAGCCAGATAAAGTGAGACAGAAACACAGAAAAAATGTTTGCATAATGGAAGGGCATTGCTTAATTAGAGGGGAACAGTTTTTGTAGAACGAGTGAAGAAAGATTTAAGAGGGCACAGAAGAGATTCACTTAGCAGCAACCCAGTGGCTTGTAAAGCACCCGTGTTCACGTAAATTGAGGGAATAAAGAAACTGTATGAAGGAAACAGGCCGGTTTTTTTTTTAACTAGGGTGGCATTTCAAGGATGCTATAATGCATTGCAAAAATCCACAGGAGAGAGGTTAAAAATTGCAGTAAAGTAAAGAGGGCAGGTTTGACTCTTACTGGAGGACATCAGGGAAACATTGAGGGTATTAGCTGGTTTAGTGCCTTGCAGATAAGTGGAGAGTTCAGTTTTAGAGATTGGTAAAAAGGAAGAAAGTGAGATCCCAAGGACATCAACACAACTAACCTGAAAATTTCGGAACCAGATCCTGTTATCAGCTACAGTGAAGCTGAAAACATGATCTACGAACGGCTGACTTTTTGGGTGATACCGGGGCGTGGAAAATATCTAAAGGGAAGAAAAGATTAAAACAGACAATGCGTTTAAATTAACATCAGGATTTGCAATATATTGAAACATAACCAGCTCATAGTCTGTCCACACCACTGCTCATTAAATGTTGTAACATAATATCAAAATACTAACACCGTGGAGCAGAGGGTACACAAAAGAGCACTGAAAATGCATTGCAAATCAATGATCTATTTATTGTTAAGTTGTGACAAAGTTTTAAGAAAGAAACACTTAAACACCTTAACCTTGTTGTACGTTTGGCCTTGGCCATTACCTCAGCTGGGGAGGTTTACCATTCTAATTTACGCCTTAAACACTCTGGGGCTCGCTCCAAGGTGTAGTAATGGCAAAGTGTCCAAGTCTGCATTTGACATGATTTTCACACTATTTTGTGAAGTAGTTAAACACGAAGACTGTAGACTTTCATATAAATACCTCTTTATTGTTAAGGTATATTATGAAGCATAGAGTATACAAGTACAGAGCCCAAAAGAAGACATTTAGATCCTACTACTCTCTAGTGCCATCTTTCCAGCAAGGAGTCTAGAACCTACACGTCATACCTACAGTCACATGCACAGGACCACAGACCATACCACACATCTACCCTTCACAGACATTTACCCAACACAAAGTAAAACTCGCAATACATAAACAACAAGCAGCGCGCACACACACACATACATTAAACCAATAAAATATTTAAGCAATAAATCTCTTGGGTAATCTCTTAACACGAGAACTCCTCCTACGAATCTCAACCAGATTTCCACTGAGTAGGAGTACTTTTGGACTGCGCATTTTCCACCAATCCTGTGTTTCAATCAACATCCTTCTCAGCTCTCACAATGACCTTAGCCACACAGGATAAGTTCCACCGTGGACGGTTAGCATACAGCACAGAATTCCCATACACTCTTTCCGCCTGAATAATATCTCTGCTTTTGAGAAAAGGTTTCTCTAAATGTAAAGTATCCTTGATATGAACCCAATCACAAACTTGCACCACCACGGCATTCTTGAGTTTCCTCTTACCTTCCAGAACATCCTCCACCTGAAGCCTAATGGCCTCATCACCTGCCACTCAGGCTCTCTCAGCCAATACCTGCACATCAATCACACCGGACATTCAATTTGGACACAGACAAGACCTCACACTCCTCCGGCTCATCAACTTAAAGGGTATCTGTCCACCAACACTTTGTTAAATCTTACAACTTTACTGTTGAATTTTGGGCAATACATAGGAGTACGTACATGCTTAATTTCATGTTTTAGAAAAAATCCTGCATTGGCGCTGAAATTAATTGTACCCCATAGGCAGATAAAACCTCTGCAGGAATACCTTCTTTGTAAAACATTTTTTTGAAACATTTCAAAACACTTGTAAGCATTGGGCTCAGCTACTCCTTTCACCTCCACCCATCTAGATAACTGGTCGATCACAGTAAAATATTGCATCTGCAAGGATAAAACATTAAATGATCCAAAAATCCCCCAAAAAATCAATAGATACTTTTTTGCCAAACACTCCCTGGACTCAAAGGACCGAATAAGAAAGTTGTATCTACAGTGGCATCCAGCAGAGACAGCGATAGGCATACAGCCCAGATGCACAGAGAGAACACTCTAAAGTGACCCTCACTGATCTCATGGGATCTTACCCTACCTACTAGGGAAGTTCTACTACCTCCATTTATCCGGGGGCACTGAAATTTTCGGGCCACTGTAAATGCAACTTTCTTACTCGGTCCTGACGAAGCTCCCTAGATCTCCGCCTGAGAATTACCGAGCTACCAAGGGGCATAATACCTCTTAAAGCAGCACCATACACTTTGTTTTAATAATGACAGAGGGATCATCTTAATAAAAATTAATCACTCTCCCTCCAGCCATTTTTTAAATACACTCTCTAGGACTTCACTGCCACTTACACCCACGCATCCATACAGTTTCATCAGAAGATCTCAGAAAAAGAGACCCTTCGGTGGACCCGTAGGGTATTGCAGCGCCGGCCCGACGAGGAGCAAAAGCCCAATGATGAAGCATGATATCCTTCGGGGTGTGTGAGGGCATCACGATGAGGGCACACTGCGCCCCACAATTACTTCCCTTCTTTCTCTCTCTACTTATACCAAAAGGGATTCACCGTTTCTAAGTTTAACTTCGGTAGCACGGGTTACCGGACCTTTTGAATAGTTCCTAGAGTCCCCCTCTTTTGATAAATAGGATAAATGTTTTGCAGCCTGCCACATATGGTTGCAGAGCTGGGGCAGATACCATGTGTTCCTTGATGAGATCAAAACTCTGCTGACATTTGGTTGACCAAGTGAAATCTGTATTTTTGGGGGGCAAATTTCAGGAGCATTCTGTCAAATCAGAGCAATTTTGTAGAAATGTGGAGTAAAACTCCCACATCCCCAACAAATATCTAAGTTGATCTTTATCTTAGGGATGTAAAGGCTTTACAATTGCCTTTACCAAGCCTGGCTTGGGTTTGACACCCTCAGATGAAAGAATGTGACCAAGGTACTCCACCTCCTTAACTGCAAAAACACATTTGTCTTTTCTCAAAGTAACACCACTCTCACATAACACCTTTAACACTAGTCTTAAAGTATAATAGTGCTCCTCCAAAGTGTGGGCAAATAACAAAACAAGTCTTGGAATGCCACAACAGTTTTCAACCCCCGCAACATTTTTGTCATAAGCTTCTGAAAAACCAATGCAACAGAGATGAGGCCAAATGGCATCTCGCTAAACTGGAAAGTACCATCAGGTGTAACAAAAGCAGTCAAATAACGGGACTCAGCTCCCAACATCACCTAGTGATGTGCCGCTTTCAAATCCAGTTTCGTATACCATCCGGTGTGACCTACTACAGTTGCCATATCTTCGATGCTTGGAAGAAGAAAACTTTCCACCCAAATTGCATTGTTTACACTCCTCAAATTGATACAAAGTCGTAACTTCCCAGAACTCTTCTTCATTAGAATCTCTGGAAATAACCATAAATTGGCATCCACTGGTTCAACGATGCCATCTTGTGGTTTTCTTTTTTTGATTAAATATTTGTCAAATCACCTACTGCGAAGTTTAATAGGCACGCATCCATCCAGAACCAGGATGACATGTTTAAAATTCTTAATCACACCCACCTCATCAGTGAAAACTTTACTATTCTCAGAAATTCAATGGGCATTCTCACTGAAAATCACACCCCCAATGTCAATACTTCCCTCATGGGTAGCAGCAGGCTGTCGATCAGGTTTAACAATACCAAAACCAGCCGAGGGCCACCGACCAAGTATATTTAAACCTCTTTTTAGTTACAGAAACCTTTCCCTTGATTGTCTTCTTAGAAAATCCAATGGTTGCCCAAAAATAGCCATGCAAATGGGATCCGCTTCCTTCAGAAGCAGGCGCGACCACATCCGGAGGGAGAAAAACTTGATCGGACCATTTTTCCTTACATTTTGTAATATCAATAATGGTTACGTTGGCCCCTGAATCAACTAGCAAGGGAAAAAGGACACCATTAATGGTGAACTCCACCAACGGATCACTGTAACAGTGTTTAATGCCCCTTTTGCTTCCACCACATTCACTGTCAACCCTAATTCCTAAAATTATTCTCTACATGTTGAAAATCATTATCCTACTCCTGACTTTGCACAGCTCTCATGTGCATCCCTCTCAAGCTACCTCTTACCAGTGCCACGTCTACCAGCCCTACACACCTTCCCTAAAATACCCAAGTCTGTTGCACTTCCAGCACTCTTGTGAAACAGCAGGACAATTCTTAAAGGAAGACATATAGTACAATTAACCATATCTAAAACAGAGTTTTTTTAGAACTTCCTTCCCCTTTCATTGAAGACGTGGTCCCAGATTCCTCCCTACCTGACTGCTGACCTTTATTAGGCTAAATTAGGTTGTCAGCCCGGTTAATACTAGCAACCTGTTCAGCACTATATTAAAATATGTTTGAATCTTCTCTAGAAGACTCTGTTCTCTTTGCACTATCCACCACTTCATCGAAGGTGGAATTCTTACATGCTAACAGTCTTTCTTGGATTTTTTTTTTTGGGAGCTGCAACTCACCAGCAACTGATCCCTGATAAAAATCACAATAGGAGGCCAACCCTTTTAAATACGTTGTGTATGTGTCAACGGACTTAGATGGTGCTTGTACACTGGTAAAAAATGTATGTCTACGCACGTGAAGATGAACTCTGCCCTCAAAATGAACTTCCAATTGTTTAACAGCAGTTTGATACTTGTCTAACTCATCAGCTCTGCTAGATCTATATCAGGTAAATGATCAAAAATATTTTGACATTCTACACCCCCATATAATACGGTAAATGTATTTTCCCATCAGGGTGACATTTTTGACCATCCATAAACTAAATGGGCGATAAATGATCTGACCCACAGTCTTCATTTCACTTGTGGCTCCCCAGGCTCCTGGAAAAAAGGGGCAGTTGGAGTTACAGTTTGCATCCTGTTGACCAACAATAAATAGAATGGTCAATAAATGTTTAACAGCACAACCTATAATAATAATCAAATGATAAAAATAACCTGTAGCGTGTTCATCGCTGAAATATCAGAGTACAGTGAAATTAGCACAATAGTAAGTGCGCCAAACGCTGAAAAACTGGAGACTGTTGACCTGTGATACTCTTTAACCCCTCGCGTGCTTGTGACGGAACCATTCCGTTACGAGCCACGGTGGGGCTGTGCTGGTGACGGAATGGTTCCGTCACGGCCCGGCTGATTTTGCGCCTGCGCGGCGCGTTCTATTGAGCGGACGGGGCCATTCAGTCACAAGCACAGCGCCACCGCGGCTCGTGACGGAATGGTTTCGTCATGAGCATGGCGGCGCTGCGCGCCCCCGCCCCGCGGCGGAATTACCGCCACAGCCAAGGGGTAAAAATAAGCAATAAGCGTAGTAATCGCTGTTAATGCTTAAAGACTCCACTAGATGGTGCAACTGCAAAACAAACAAGTGTGCCAATCACTGTTAGCACTTGAAACCTCCAGGAGGCAGCATTACACTATAAAGCCCGGAAACAGTCTACCCACACGAAGACCAACAAGAACAGCTACCATGCACAAGCCACCCATAGACAGCGTGCTGCCAGATGAACACAGCGAGGTAACGTCTCGTTTAACAGCAAACTAGCCTCCCAGCTGCTTGAGTGCAAACCAGACGCAAGTACTTTGATGTTCCTTTTTAATGTTTTTTTTTACTTGAGATGGTCTCTTAAAGCAGCCGCACAAGAACTGCGTGGCAGACACTTGATGAGAAAACAATGTTGCCGGCTCGCACACAAGTACTGCCGCACGCCATAGGCAAAGCCTCAGAGATGACTCGAGAGCATGGCTATGCGCGACGCGACAGGCAAATCAACCGCAGAAAGCTTCCTTGAGCCAATGGCTTCACGCACTAAGACAGGCAGGTTAAATTTAATAAATGCGCTGCAGCGTGCTAACAGCCACAACGAGCACCGCACTGCAAATATACAGTTACCAGCTGCTGGGAGATTTTTTTGGACACCCGCTGTGCCGGCTACAACCAAATTCAGTAAGCCACAAAGAAATGGTCTCCTGGGCTCACATCAATACAATCAAACCAATTTAGCATGCTGTAACACTCCCTGATGAGGTGCTCACGATCCTGGTGTGCTCCTTGTTGCTAAATGTGAATAAGCTGAACTCAGAGACTGTAGACTTTCATATGAATACCTCTTTATTGTTAAGGTATATTATGAAGCATGCAGTATACAAGTACAGAGCCCAGCCGAAGACGTCCACATCCAACAGCTCTTTAGTGTCATCTCCCCAGGATTCCAGCCACACGTCATACCCACCGGACCACAGACTACAATAACATTTTTTTCTAAATGCTTTTTAAACTAAATGTTTCCTACATATCACTTACTAACTCAAAAATGCCTTGAACATTTAGTAAAGATATGAATAATCAAACCAACCTGAATAAAAAGCTCTTTCAAAAGAGCATAATGAGGCTCCTTATCAAAGATCTGTAAAACAGAAAAAACATTTAATATAATAGAAACGCAAAACCTTCCTCTTCAATGTCTGAACTGATATAACAACTCATTAACATACCGTAATAAAATCATTTTACTATGAAAGTGCTTAAAAGGTAACTTTGGCTGACCATAGAACATACCGGGTCGAAAGACAAGAGTGGCCGGGATCCTTTCAGACAGTTTCCAGTCATCTTCAGCTCTGCCAGGGTGTGAACTTGAGTAAACCAAAAAATGAGCATAATTCAAATTCATGCAAGAAGGTTTATAAAAAAAAAAATTATATACATACATGATACATTTAGTCTCCCTCCCCTGCCGCTGCTAGCGCCGGGACACCCCCGTCGGGGGTAGCCGTGCACTGTATATATGATAATAATAATAATAACAATACATACACTCCCCCAAACGTAGCACAAAGTCAGTTGTAAAAACAGACGTTTGTACTTACTATTCTGAACTAAAAATTTAGCTGACGGCCCTTGTGGAGAATTTGAAAACCTGTAAGAACAAAAACAAAGATTTATGGGTACAGAGTAACTTAACCAGTAATAAAGGTTTCAGAAAGAGAATACAAAAGTCAAGCAGAATGGTAATCCTGAAACAGTTCTGTTAGTTTGTGAAAGAAAGGGCAAACATTGTATAGCAGGATTTCTCGGTTTTTGAAAAAAAGTAAGATTTCAAATCAATGCTTAAGAATATGAAATTCACACTTCGAAACATTTCTGTAGCTGCATTCGTCTGTTCATTCCCCAAAGTTACCAAAACAGTAAACAAGCATTGCCAAAGCTAATAGGGCTTGTCTTTTGACTTTCCCAATGATTTGTCGGTCATGTTTAAACATGCATTTATCACGATTCAACGGCAGCCCCAGAGGGAGGTTTTGCATGATTCACCATGCATGGGAGGTCACAGGACACACCTTTTTTCTTTTGAATTTACTGTTCCAAGATGATGGATACCGTTATTGGGGCAGTAAAGAACAAAAAGTATATGAGATAAGCATTGGCAAATCCAATAAGCTTCACCTTCTGGCTTTGCCAAAGATTTTCCCAATGTTCGTCAGCATTGGCAAAATGAAAAATACAATGGTAACTGCTGATGCCAAACAAAATTAGTAAAAATGAAAACTGTGCGATGAAGTACACATGCACAGGTGTGGTCACTCAAGTGATTGTATGCAGCCTAATGCTTTGGTGCCCCAGCATGATGACATTTGCGCATTTGTCACCATGCATGGGCACATATGAGTCTGGAGGCTGAGGTGCCCATTTTCTTCTTTCTGAATTACCGTTCCAAGATGGCACATGTCCATCTTTGAGCAGCAAATAAAAATATATGAACGTGTGCAAAAGTTCTTTCCTTAGAAAGGGGTGGCCTGACACAAATTGCAGATTTTGGACCCTCCAGAAAAACAAATTTAAAAAGAAAGTGGAAGAGCAATGGTGGAGCAGGTAGACCCGCCAAGCAGTTGGAATATAAAAATTACCCAAAAAGCTCATCTATGGGGATGTGAATGGAGACAGAGCACAAAAGCAATAAAACCCATACACTCCTATGAGGTGATGAAAGAAAACGAAAAATTAGTTCCCAGATGTGGAGCAAAGGAAGTATGCTCCAGGGAGGGACAAACACATTAAGAGTACAGAAATCCATTGAATTAAAAACAAGCACATGAGACGGACAATTAAGTCAACCTTTTGTTAGCAACTGGCTAACCTAAAGCGCACTCCAAGTATTGAAATTATACACAATAGTTTTTCAACAACAGACAAGTAAAGGCAGTCTTTAGGTGAGACCGAAAAAGACCACTGTGTCTGCAGACCCAGAATGAAACTCATGCTCTACCAAGGCGGTACTTTAAGCCTGTGTCATTTAGTGCTAGTCAGTCTGTAAAGTCGTGCAACAAAAACAACACTTTGTAATACATAAAATTAGGGTCCAATACCGAATGCAACAGGAAAACTACAATGAGATCAGTCAACAAAGATAACTGTTTTGTGGGGGTTTGACTTATGATCAGGTCCAACAAATGCAATATGGACTGAAGCAGGTAAAGCGCTATTGCTGGGTTTGTGCCTGGCTGGTTAAGGAAGGCATGCAAGTGTTATGCTTCATGAATGGATTAGACTCTGCAACATTTTCCTGCTGTTTTTAACGGTTTTACAGTATTCCAAATATATTACTTAATCAATACGTCCCTGTAGGGGTACATATACAGTGGTACTTATACCCAAGGCAAACACAAAAATCACTAACCACAATGATAGTGAAAGTAAAGCTTTAGTCATATACTTTCTTGCTTTTTGAATTGTTTCCAAACATTAGTTATGCTGTCCAAGCGAACATTGAACATATACAATACAAAACACGAACATTTGTGCAGGACTGATATACATTAAAACATACATACAAAAATGCGTGATGAAACAATTATTGAAGAATGTCAACTATATGCGCAATAGTCCGATAGGTTAATCAATTAGATTATGGTCCTAGTAGACTTTGTGCAGTCGAATCTCAAATGAGGTGCGTCGACGTTTCGACCCTAGGGGGTGATGCGCTGGTTTATGCGCATCAGGGGCGGGTCTTCATCAGGACTGGATAGATGCGGGACAGCCTATGAATGCAATGGACATGTGTCAGGGGTGGGTCAGTGTTAACGTACAGGTGAGTTGAGGAACCTTAATATGCTCACCTTCTGAGGACTAAGATTCCTCTTTGATGTCTGGTCCTGTAGTTGGGACGGTGCTGGTCAGCCGACTCAGTACCTATAGCTGTGCTTCTATCTTATCTCTATAATTAAATTATGATCGACAACTGAGAATTGTTCTACATACTAATGACCTAGATTTATCAATACACAGAACACCAGGATTCTTCTGTTTCCATTCGGAAAAAAGTATATTATAGAAATCTTTCCATAATTCGATCCAACATTTGATATAAAGGCTTTGTAAAAGAAATGCTCAGGACTGGACACTGCAGAGTGTGCGTGGAAGTGTCTTGAAACCATACATTTTAAATATGTTTATCTAAGAGATACATGTGCTTTATTACAGTACTACATACTAAAAATAATAGCAAAAATTTCGAGAATTAAGTCTATGTGCGAAGAGCACTGTAGTCAGAGGCATAGGATGGAATGGGCCAGGCACAGTACCCAGTTTGGTTACCTACAGGATATTTAAAGAGGGGATTAGAGAGCATGAAATCTAAAGACTTCCATCGCCCGGTGGACTGGATTTCTTCAAGGTGAGACCAAGAATTGATTTGTCGGGGACAATAAACTACTTTCTCTACCTTCAAAGCGAGTTAGCTCTGCACATGAGTGAAATATTATATTATAAGTTAACAAGAAGTCCAACTGTCCAGAGCACCCATTAAGCGTCAATCCGTTCACATGCCTATTCACCTATCCACCTGTCCTCGTGTTTGACACTTCTATTTCAAGTGCTCGAGACTCTTGCATGAGTAAAAGCTACCATCCACCTTATTTTCTCATTAAATATAATGGAAATATTAGTTCATTTGCAGGTGAAGTTGTGAAGCCGTAAAGAGAGACCAAAAGGTAGGGAATCCAATGTTTAGTATTCCACTAATCCTCAAGTGCCCCAGACAGCTTTGGAAAGACAAATCTGACAGCACTGCATCCTTATGCAGGTCTTCATCCTTCTTATTGAGGCTACACACAAGGCTAGGTACACCTGGCATCCACCAGATACATGGCGAGATCCTCGCACCCAAAAAACATAGCAAGACACACAGTCAAAAGCAGAGAACCAGTGAAATCCATCAACAATGGTACAGCGAAGTCCTGAATCCCACCAGAGACATCAGAGAACCCCGGAAAAACACACTTGGGACACAAATCTGCTACACTGAAGTCAGACATCATTGGTAAGGAGCAATTGCCCCAGCAGATAAATGAACAATTGGCATCTAATCAAAGTAGTAACACAGAAGAATAAGCCAACAACATGTCTGAGTGGGAATTAATAAGTGTCAGAACTACAAAGCTGCCAAGTTGCACCTTCCCCGATCATCAGTTGTTTTTGGCTTTAGTGAGAGGCCCAGATGCTTTCCTTGCAGTGGCACCCCTCTTTGGGAGCAAAGGACACGTGGATAGCCCAATTAGTCCTCTTTCTGCCTCAATGCTGTCGACACATCTCTGCGTGCTCGGTGGCTCCGTGAGATTCTCTACACGGTAGAGGTCCGTCACCACTCCCTGAGCTGCAAGAATAGGGGATGGCAGAGATACACTCTCCTGGCACCTCCTAAATGATGTTTTACAGCATTCTTGCTTTCCCTCCCTTGCTCTACCATGCATCCTGCTTCATTCCCGGTAGGGCCCAGGATGAGCTTCATTTCACGTTACTGCTTGAACTGTTCCAAACCAACGCCCCGCACAGCAGAGTCTCCCAGGGCTGCAATAATTTCAAGCTTGGCCCAAGGAGCTTTTCTACTACATTTCAAGTGTCTGTGTTGCTCCCTCTTGCGGGGTCCCCAATTCTTTTTTCAAAATAAGCCTTGGGTGCTGCTACAGCCTTTTCTCCAGCATGTCAGACTGCGAACACCTCATGCCGCTCAATATAGACCCTGCCTCTCTCCATTTCCTTCCTCCTCACTCTGATTACAGTAGACATTGTGGCTGCAAATGTAATAGAGCAGCAAGCACCCGACAACAACACCCTACGGTAGCTCTCTTTCATCACATTTTCTTCTTAACCCCATGGATTTTAAACCGGGTGATATTATACAGCCAAGACCCATGGATTAACCCCCCTCCCCCCTCCCTCCACCCCAGTGGACAAATTCATACAGTCTCACCTGCAAAAAAGTTAAGAAAATGGTGCAGTCTCCTCGAATCCGAATGCCTCAGACCTGATCTTTCTGGCAAAACCCCCCGATATAGATCCTAGTATGTTCACCTTTCTAAAAAAAATGCCCGGGACCCCAAAAAACAACAAAACCACTGATGGCACCTTACAAGCCTGCTAAGAAACTCTGACGTCGCCAGCCCCTTGTAAACATTTTGAAAACTGGCCCTTAAAGCTTAAGAGACAGGCAAGGTGATTGACCCAGAGGTCTTTGCCAGATGGCCCTAACAGGCAGTTTTCCTCCTGTGAAATGCAACTTTGCGCTCTGCTAAGACTGTCGCAAGTTGGTTCTCATGAGAATTGACCTCAAACTCATCTAACTGGCTACTTCTGAAGGCGGCCCCATGGCTCAGCGAAAGCTGTTCAGGGACCGGTTTGAGAAGGACATAAGGAAATGTGTAAATACGTTCACAGCACTAGACAAAGCCTAAAAAACAAGTGTTCCAGCCGAACCTTTTTAGAGCGAGACGGTTGAGGCAGAAGACACTTGTCCAGCCACTCGTTCTTACAAGGCCCTCACAGGGGTTTCAGATTTTATCAACACAAACTCCAGATGTGTGGTTTCTTCCCCTCCAGATCAAGGGGCTTTGTGCGGGGTTGCTTCAACAGAGGTTCTCACAGAGGAACCCATTCCACTGCCAACACCCAAGTTACAAGTAACAATTATTCCCTAGTCCTCGGGGGGGGGGGGGGGGGCAGGATTCACCACTTTGTAAACAACTGGGTCAAAATCACCAACAATGCTTGTGTACTCAACTCTGTCTAAGGTTACAAAATACAGTATACTCAGATTCCTGTCCAACACAGCAAATCTCCTCAACTCTATTTTCCCCCCGAAAGGGGTACATTTTTAAGACTTCAGTATGTGTTGCCAAACCAGGCTACTGCCCCCGCCTGTCCTCATCCCAGAGGTTTCTGTAGCACTCTCTACTTGGTACAGAAGAAAGGGGGGTGAGTGGATCACTTCAAGATGGAGGCTATCCACCTTCTCAGGGATATTCTTCAGGAAGGGGACTGGATGGTCCAGTTGGAACTCAAAGACATCTACCTTGCAGTCCTCATTCTTGCCCCACAAAGATGTTTCCTGCAATTCCAATGGCACTCCCAATGGTTCGAATACCTAGCCCTGGCCTTCGGTTTATCCTCAGCTCCTTGGGCCTTCAACAAACTAATGAAACCAGCAGTCAAAACGCTGAGGGAGAAGGACACGTGATATTGAACGTCTATCTCAAAGACATGATTGTTATGGCCCAGACTCAACTGGTTCTGCTCCAACATCTTGCCTCGACAATCAACTTGTTGCAAAGACTTAGACTTCATCCTGAATAAGAATAAGTCGACCCGGATTCCCTCTCAGCAACTGGAATTTCTGGGCTACCAGGTGGATTCTGAAAAAAATCATTTACTGCTCCCTCTATAAAAATTAAGACAATCAAGAGAGAACTGCGGTCTGTGTTGAGCAAACAGATGGTCTGGTTGAGATCTGTTGCAAGGCTGGTGGGCCTCCTGACCTCATTGATCCAGGTGATCTTTCTGGGAGCTCTGCAAATGGAGATTCAACATCTTCGGCACACACCAACCTACAATTCACAGATTCTGTTATCTCAAGAAGAGAGGGCAGAAGAAACACGGCGGCGGCAACAAATAAAGGCCCAAAATGCCAGAGCCATCTTTGGGCCAGTTCCGGACGTGATCATTGAATCCGACACAAACATATAGGGCTAGAGAGCCAGATGTGGACATTTTTCTCAGAGGATGTCGCTGGTCACAAGACAAGTTAAGTATACAAATCACTTGTCTAGAGCATCTGGCAAGTTCTTTCTTTATCATGACACTCTCACCCAGGAAAACCAATTGTTGCATTCTCTTAAGAATGGATGAGTCAGTGGTATGATATATAAACAAACTGGGTGGAACCAGGTCTCGGATGCTTGCGGATTATCGCCCGGACTTTGGACACTTCTGCCTTTGCCATTGGATTACAGTGATAGCAGAATACCTGCCAGGACGGAAACACACAGTGGTGGACTGGAACGCCAGGTTTCAATTCCAGGTTTCTTTCGGATCCCGGCTACTGGGTGCGTCACTCTCAGGACTTTCAGGAGGTTCATTGAACCTTGGGCCCCGCAAGGTGGATCTGTCTGCGTCCCAACTAAATTATCAGTTGAAACATTTCTACAGTTCGTGACTGGATCTGGAGGTAATTGCCATGGATGCCTTTCTACAGGACTGGCCGACTCAGGTGAATACGCCTGTTTTCCGGTTGCAATGATTTCCAGGGTTGCAGCCTGCCCCAAATGTCAGTGGCTAACATTAGTGCTGGTCAATCCCATCTGGAAGACCTAATCTTAGTTCCCTGCACTTCTGGAAATGGCAGCAGAATTCCCAATAGCACTTCTGGTGTTTATGGAGCTTTAGTCGGACCTTGTGGTGCAAAATCAGTTAACACTAATAGCCTGGAAAATAGCAGTCAGCACGGCCGAATCTCTAAAATTTCGAAGGAAACTGCCCACTTCATACAAGAAGCTTGTGCTTCTTCCGCCCACAAGCGATACACTTCTGGATCAAGGAATCAAGGTTGAACTAGTATAATCTGAGCTTCCAGTCTGGACATAGAGTTCAACAATTTCGAGCAGAGATCTATGGTTAACATCAATTTAAGCAACTATGAGGGAAAGTAAAGTGCAGTAGTTTTGGGTTAGTTAGCGTAATAGAAGTTTCTTTTCCAACCATAGAAATGTTTATTGAAAATAATAATTGAAAAAAGGGACCATCATATTTCTGCAATAATGGGAAGAGAATTCAATTATGTAGTTAATGTTTACTTTGAAGGAAAAAAAACAACCTCTATGCTGGTAAAAACATTCCTTTTGTAAAACAAAGATTGTATAAGTTGTTCTCTTCATGGTGCAGCTAACAAAGGGAGCGGATTGGAATTAGGATGTTCAGGGCTTGTTTACTTTTCATGAATACACTGCTGATCAAACAAATTTCAATGGATGACCCAGTGGAATTATGGGACTCTGTAGCTGCAGTATATTCAGCCTAGTAACATATCCGTTTTTTAACGGTGAGAATTATGTTCAATGATTCTCACAGGGGTTCAATGGGCACTTATAACAAATAATAAGCACGGTTGGTTTACTTACTATCACTTTTCATTACATTTATGTTATGGTTCTTTAAAAGGAGAGCATACACTTTTTCTTTCCTTTTTCTCCACACAAAGAGAGAGAGAGTGGCCGATGATGATAAGTGGGTAAGCTGGCAAGTACCAGTCAGCAACCCCTTTGGTGTTCCTACCGTGAGGTACTCTCTCTTCCCCTTTAACATTTTTAGGTCTCGTCCTTTACCATTCCGAAGGAATGGGAAATGGCGAGAATTCAAGTGCTCGAACTGATTGTCAAACCACCGCTTTTTTTCGTGGCGTTTTCTTCGAGTGCACGTACAGGCACGCGCTTTTGGCCCATACACTTTCATGGCCATCTGTTCCTCAATGTCCCTCCCACCCTTCGTTTGATCTTGCCGCGAGTTCAGGCTAATGGCCCTCTCCCCTCCCCCAGCACAGAGCGCGCATCGCGGCCGCACAGCACATCAAAGGGCTTCTCCCAGCGTGTGCTGTGCGGCTTCTCCTCCCCTAATTATGTGGCCGGCCGTACTTGTGTTTCCCGGCCGCTTCCCGGCCACTCTTGTATTTAATTAGCAGCAGCAGCATTTCTCCTGCGCCAGGCCACATCAAAGGCTCTGTGCCACTTTCACCCACACAGCAACACTTACAGACACGCAACGCCACTCACACCCACGCAACACCACACTCACCCACGCAACACCACACTCAGCCACGCAACGCCACTCAGCCACGCAACGCCACTCACCCACGCAACGCCACTCACCCACGCAACGCCACTCACCCACGCAACGCCACTCACCCACGCAACGCCACTCACACATTGTGGGTGCAGATTGCGGGTGCAGATTGCGGGTGCAGATTGCGCGTGCAGATTCAGAGTGCAGATTGTGGGTGCAGATTGTGGGTGCAGATTGTGGGTGCAGATTGTGGGTGCAGATTCAGAGTGCAGATTGTGGGTGCAGATTGTGGGTGCAGATTGTGGGTGCAGATTGTGGGTGCAGATTGTGGGTGCAGATTCAGAGTGCAGATTCAGAGTGCAGATTCAGAGTGCCGATTGTGGGTGCAGATTCAGAGTGCAGATTCAGAGAAAACTCAGCAGCACCACCACCATTGCAATGCAATAGGTTTCGTTTTAACGCAAATTTAAGCTATAGGCCTTGTAAATGACAAAGCCTTTTATTTATGTTCCAAAAACCAGAACGCAAAAATAAAGGGCATTATCATTTACAATGCTAATAGTTCAGACTCGCGTTATTGCGAGACCTATTGCATTTCCAATGCTTGTTCTTTATAGTTATTGGTGGCAGGTGGAACCTAGCCTGGATGGTTGTTTTAAAAGTAGTTATTGATACACCGTGACAATCGGAGTAGTGTAAGTAATCACACTCAAGGGAATTGAGAAGGTTATTGAAAACCCTTGTATTGTCATTACTGTTAGGATTAGGTGTCATTCAGGTGAGGCCTTTCCTGATGTGGGCGCCCCTTGAGCGGGCACTATAGGCTCTTGCTGAATACACAAATACCTTGCAAGGGGCTGAAGGACGGAGTGTTTGGGAGGTGAGGGCAGGGAGGGTGGCTGCCATGTGGGACTTTGGTGGTGCTGCTGCCAGGAAGGCCAAGGGTCTGGCAATGCTGAGTCAGGAGACTGCACAAGCATAGTCCTGATTGCTGGAACAGATCACCAGGATTATGACATAGCAAAGCCAGTACAAATTGACCTAAAGTGGTCTGTGATATTTCAAAAAGTGCTCATTGCTTGTATGGGTTATTTTCATATTTGCTGTGAATGCCAGGGAGCCTGGTGAACCTGCGTCCGTAAAGAGATCCCAAATGACATTATCAGATTTCCACCAGGGTGCCAGTGTGGCCCTGGGTACTACCACCCAGGGGAACAGGAGCATGCCTGTGCCATTTAAAAGGCTTTCCCCCTTCGTTATAGGTGTGGGAATGAGCATACCTTTCCACACCTGGAGGGACTGAATTTCTGACCCCAAGGTAGCTCCTATTCCACGTAGCCGTGCCCACAGGTGGGGATTGGGTGGCTAAGGCAGAAAGGGCTTTGAAGGAGGGGTGGACGCCAGGAGTTTTCTCTACTCCTCCCAATGCCAAAAGTAGGAGAGTTCAGGTAACAGAACACACATTACTTCTCCACCTGACCAAAAGCAGGAGTGCGCTAGGCCAACAGGGAAGGGAGGAGACGGTATGGACCAAGAAGCCCACAGTGCAGTCTGCTATCAGTATGCCCCAGAGGAGAGGCTGGGGCACCAGTCTTGTAAAGGAAATCTACATCCATCGGGTGTTTAAAGTATAAGAAAAAGGAGAAATGGTTCAGTTTCTGTGACCTCATCATAAGTAAGGCATCATGACATCCCCATAGGTCCCAGGTTCATACTTGTATGCATATTTTCAAGGGTGCTCCAGAGCCATATGGCGCACACCTGTGTTTTTCACTTGATGTTTGAAGTCCACCCTGTACCACTCTAAGCCTCTGAGGAGAGCGACTTAGTGAAACCCATCTTCTCCCAGAGTCACTATCAATCCATTCACAGGGATCACCTTTTTATCTGATATATCGCCCTCGGGAGTGACTGACCCTCCGCGTTGTGGGTGCCAAGAGAATGCTTGAAATCGTAGGTGTAAAATAAAAATCATTGCGTTTGTGTTGACATTTTAGTTTGCTAATGTTGATAGGAGGAAAACCCTGTGAGCGACAATAAGTATTACTTTTGTTAATTAACAATGATATTCCTGTTGCGTTTAAGCCAGTATGTCTTTGTTTCTTAATGTTGTACTGGTAAAAGCTGTATGCCTGGTTTCATCACTGAAAACCCACTGACAAAGCCAAGCAGGCAAATCATATGTTTTGTTACAGGGACCTGAACAACAATTTGAGGGTGTGTAATACGAGGGTCCCAGAACACTGGAGGTTAAAGACCTCAGTTCACAAAATCGTGGCCCAGTAACAACAACGTATACTCGAGACTCGATTTCACACACAAATAACTAACTACATATGAATTACATAAATACTTGCTCAGTTCTAAAAAATATATATCCTTCAGTGGTACTGATTCAACTTCACTCTTTATTTTTGTATGCTATTTTTTAAACTTTTTTTGATTGTTAAAGCAGACTATACAAAAGGCAAGTCAGGCATGTCAGACAGTATTGTGCATTTTAGTAAACTGCACAAAGTCACTGAGTGAGTCTCTATTAGGTGTCATCCCGTTTATGCTAGTTAATCAGAGTTAACAGTATCACCTCACACATTCCAGTGACTATTTTACAACATTTTCACTGGTGCATGAAGTGAACACTCTTGCTTCGTAGACCGGAAAAGGCTGTAGCTTTATCACGTCAGAAAGGCAAAGTTGATTGGAGAGAAAATTAAATACACATCAGCATACTTACACTTTAACACACTGCAAATAGTCAGTTTTGAATTTAATGCCATCACAAACAGAATTTTTTCTCAACATTTAAACAAGCGGTAGGAAATGCAGGCCTTCGTGTCCTGGTCATAGATATTGGTCTCTTGTAGGTGTTCAAAAAGTGAACCAGCTTACCGAAATCTTAGATTTCTAAACATAGATCATTTAAAGGGCAGGAAAAATAAGGCATTTAATTAACTATACAAACTTTGAGTATACACAGAAGAGGCTAGACATCATTTTAACCAATAAAAATGAAAGTATTTTTCCAAATAATGTATATGAGAAAGGACAATTTAAAAGTGTTAGAAAAGCAACGTGTAACGTTTCTGTATCTATAGCATCCTTTCGTAGGTATGTAAATAAATGCGCTCACTCGTCTGGTCAGAAGGACAACCAAGTCATAGTCCAAATAAATATGTCCCATTTGCCATCTTTTGCGTGGCATGTACTAAGAAAATCCAAGCATCCCTAAACAGAAAACTTCTGAGATGCAGGAAGACTGGTTTGGAGAAGGACGAATATTCCATGTAATTAACTGCAAGGTAGACTTCAAGGGAAAAAATACTCATTCATATTTGCTAACAGAATATCTCTAAAATCAAATGGAAGTCCAGTATCAACATTAAAATTGACAGATTTCTTCATAGACAGTGCCCTCCTGTTAAAACATAAAAAGTATTAATCGGACGAGATCGCAGCATGCAAGTGAAGGCACTCAAGTGCACAACACATCAGAAACCTTGGGAAAGTCACTGTTACCAAAAGCGACAGATTTACAATGAGAATTCAACACAAACCACATCAGGGGCTTACGAGCACTGTGCTCGGAGCTATACTGAAAGACCTGGACTGGATTTATAAAATGCACCATTCATGGATCCACTTATTAAATTTACATACAAACTCTACCTACCATGCATAGAGGTCCTGTTTTTTCTTGGCTTCAAAATAAATGCATTTGTTACAGTTTTTCATTTCACAGACCTACGAAGTAATGTAGAAAAAATAAGATTGATAAAAATGATTGGAACAATATGTATACATTGCAACAGACTTGCCAAAAGGGTAGCTTAACACTATTATAATATTACATTGAAAATTAAACAGAAATCTCAAAAAGGTTCTAAGGACAAGCATTTAATGATTTCATAAAAACTAGAACAATTGCATTTACAGACCTAGGAGGGGCCTACAGGCATTTAGCTCCAGAAAGTGACCGCTCAGATAATTTAACTTTTGCAACTCTGAATAGCTCAAAGCTACTAGACAGCACCTCTCCTGGAGAGAAACAAGCATCACAGACAGAAAGTTCCAACTTAAAGACAGAAGCCTTAATCACAAATTTGCAGAGATCTGATGGGTGATCATGCAGCGCCAGCTGTCACTATTGCTGCAGAATAGACCAACGCATGGAGAAGAACCAAGTATTAAATGGCATTTTACAGCATGAAATAAACTATTCAAATAATGTTTCACTACAATTTTCAGTTTCTATTAGTAACTCAGTTCATTAAGAATTTGGAAAGAGTTTGTAACGATAAGTGCGGGGAAAAAAAGGGGAACCGAGTGTACATTATTTCATGAGGTCAACATTTCACCCATGGCCCCTACTTACGACAGCTTAACCTGCTATGCTTATCCAAATGAAACCTATTTGTCTGCATAATGCTGGGAGTATTGGACTTTAAAACAATTTCATTTTTACAAAGCATATTTCTGGCAACTCGAGTACCAGAATAACTTCTGCCTCCAATGTTTGAACTGGTTTGCTTGCTTAAATGCGTGAACCTTCTTATACGACAACATTTATATTTCTCGATATCATCTATTATCCTCCTTGAGAACATTACCAAACTTAACCCTTTCGCTGCTAGGCCTTTTTCACCCAAGAATGTCAAGACTTTTTTTTGGCTATTTGAGCAGAGACAGCTGGTGTTAAGGGGTGAGATGGGCGTCTCCCTGCCACCCTGGAGAAGTAGAAAAAAAGTGTGTGAAGGAACACCGAGCAGCTAGCAATACATTGTGCTTGCTGATTGGGGACTCCGCCGTGTGAATCGGAGGTCTTTTTTGGAGGGAGTGGGGGGGTGATAGCCCTTGGCCATGCACATGCATTGGCTGGGCAAATATTTATTGGACCTTGAGGCATAAATCAGGGCAGTGACGATACACTAGTGGATGTTACTGCAGAGGATAGAGTTTTACTTTGGGCTTTATTCACATGGCCCACGGAGAAGTCAGAACACTTCCATTTAGCTCAATAGCTGGGGGCATGGAAGGCTGTCTGAGACAATGTAGGAGTGGGTGTGTCAGTGGTCTCTGCCTCTTCCACCAAGACCCGGCAACTCTGGTTTATTTTCCAATGATAGGTGGGCTGGAGTTTGGTTAAGGGGGAGGGGGGTGGAGGGGGGTGGGGGGGTGGAGTCCAGCAGCTTTTATGGTTAGTTTGTGCCACTACAATCCAGTCACGAGGCCCAGGGGGAATGTTAAGTAGGTGAGTTTTTGTCTGAAGTTGTTTTGGCCTTCCATTGTCTTCTACAGTAGTCACATTGACATGGCATGATCTAGTACAGCGGCTCCCAAACTTTTTTGACCAGCCGCTCCCTTGACCTATTGCCCATTGTCAACAATTATGTTCCTTTATTTCCGGGGAAGGTGGGTGGGAATATAAGCCCGGCCTTGGGAGTACTCCCATTTTCCTCCCAGGAAATATTAGGAATGAAGCCAATGAAGGTATTCTAATATGTAATTGTAATTGTAAGCTTTATTTCGATATAAAAACATATCATAAAAGCTGCACTTCACAACAATAAAAACATAATTGGCACTTGCAGTACAATGAGCAACATATTTAGCAGTATACAATATAAAACAGTCAAAAATAGTTTTTAAGAAATATAGGAAAGCATACTACTGTATCAACAGTTTTTTTGCAGTTCTTAAGCGCCAGGCCCAGCCTAAGAATTTTGCCATACCGCAGGCAAAAAAGGGTCTCGCGTCAGTGCACAATATACGCAGAGCTTCTGAATGGGATCTTGTTCCCAGACTCCTGCATAAGGGTCTCAGCCACAACTTTCTAGGTGCTACATAGGTGTTGCATTCGAACAAGAGGTGTGCAACAGATTCAACCCTCATTTCGCAAAAGGGACAAAATGGCACAGTTTGTAAGGGCGGTTTCCAGGTTGAGGTAAATTGGCCAAGAGGGAGTACACCTAACCTGAATTTAATGTACAGTGCTCTGTCACCTGAGTTGTGGATAGAATCCAAATAGGGTTCCCTAAAAGGGAGTTCTTTAGTTAACAAAAACTGGGCGACAGATTTACAGTGATTAGTATTGGACATTCTTTCTTGTCCACCCACGACCAGTATGCCTTTTTTAGTACTTGTTTTGACGGAGCTGATTTATTATCCCAAGCATCACCTAGCCCCAGTTTGTAGAGAAGGCACTTAACATCCCTAAGCCAGGTAATTTTGTAGCATCCTGGAAGGGACAGAAGGTCTTCCAGAGCATCTGCATAGCTGTGGAGTTCAGGGACATTCCAGATTCTAGACCATAATAAAAGAGGTCGTAATTTTGCTTGGTCACATATTGGGCGGGAGCCCGCATCTAGAAAAATGGGGATTGTAGGAGTACTGTGGGGCAGTCTCATAAGATCTTTATGAAAATTATTGTCAAGGGAGACCAGGGTATCAGTTTTCTGGGAGCCCCACAGTTCTGCGCCGTATAGTGCTGCGCTTGCAACCTTTGCCCTGTAAATATCTAGGACTGCCCCAATGGGTTTCAATGGCGATGCTCGCTGCTGTTTAAGCAGGGCTCCAGCTACCCTCTTGTGAGCAAGAAACACCTTCTGATGGTGTGCCCTCCAGCTCATAGAGTCGGATAATCGTATGCCCAGATAGTCAAATTCCTTGACTCTCTAAATGGACAGAGTCTAGAACAGGAGGAACAACTGTTTTTTTGGGGGGGTTGAGGACAAGGAACTTGGTCTTTCCTATATTTATGGCCAGGCCTTTATCATCGCAGAAGGACTTAAAACTAGATAGCAATTTTTGAATACCCACTGAAGACTTAGAAATTAGAAGGGTGTCATCCGCGAACAGGAGCGTCGGAATTTTCTTCCCCGCCAGGGTCGGTGCATCAGATGGATCTTGTAAGAGATGCTCCACCACTCCGTTAACATAGAGAGAAAACAGAGTGGGGGCAAGCACACAACCCTGGCGGACGCCCCTGTTCACCGGAATGCGAGGTGTTTTTTCGCCCTGTGAGCCCCATCTAATTTGGGCAAAATTGCTATCGTGGAATTTGATCAGTAAGGCTAACAGGTAAGGTGGTAGGCCTAACTCATTAAGAACATTCCACAATAAAGTTCGTGGGACCAAATCAAACGCTGTGCGTAGGTCTATGAAGACCAAGTACAAGCTGCCCCCCCCCCCCCCCAACACCACAACTTTCCAATAGAGCATAAGGAGGCGAAATGTCTGCTCGATGGTGCCAGTCCCCGTTCTAAAGCCTGCTTGATAATTGGACAGTATCCGATTTTCCTCTGCCCACTGCAATAACCTGGCCAGGACAACTTTGCCCGCCACCTTTTGGGTTGAGTCCAGCAAGCTGATGGGGCGATAGTTTGCCGGGTCGTCTCTGGAGCCTTTCTTGAAAATAGGGACCACTTCCGCTCCCCTCCAAGAATCGGGGAAAGACCCTCCCAGCAGGGCCTCGTTTAGGAGGGAAGTGATCAATCTGCTCCACCGCGCCGGATAGGTTTTTAGCAAGTCGCCCGGAATCCCGTCAGGGCCAGCAGCTTTGTTGGAAACAATGCCCTTAATTGCATTTTCTACCTCCTGCCTAGAAAATGGACCATCACTACTTGTGAGGACAGTTGTAGGGCAAGGTAAAGGAGCCAAGATGTGGTGGCAAGCCCCCAGTGGGATGGAATACAGCTTGGCGAAATGTTCCAACCATACAGCACCAGGTATATTGCAAGTTATTTGCCGATCAATGGGCTTTTCCCTGGCTCTTAACAGATCCCAAAACTCTTTGGCGTTTTTCCTTTTACTTGCTTCGGCCAAGTCCCGCCAGAAATTTAGATCGTATGCCTCTTTTGCTTCGGTCACAGCTTTTTTATAAATCTTCCTTGCAGCTCTTACTTTATCTGGCTCATTATCTTTAACTGCAGAGATAAGAGCCCCCTTCGCTGCCCGGCATTTCGAGGAATACCACTTGGTTCTGGACGTGGAAGCACCTTTTGGACCCACCTTGTTGCTCGATTGGGAGATAGTAAACAAATCACTCAAAGCCTCTATGGTCTCTGTAAACAATGGTAAGATCTTTTTACCAGTGGGGCTTAGTGTATCAAGCTTGGAATCAGCCTCTAGCAAAATAGACCCAGCTTGTGTTAGCCTCTCTTCGTCCGCCGAGACTCTTGCCCACTTCAAGCGCCTACTACAGTTAGAGGGAACGATTTCACGTGAGGTTTTCCACTTGTGGTCTGGGCTAACATGAGTCCCATCTTGCCATGGGAAGGTGATCGAAAGGGAGAGTGGATTATGGTCACTGTCACAAGATACAATGACCTCCATGTCTTGGTGGAAGGGCCAAAGATTAAAATTGAGCATGACAAAGTCAATTCTGGAAGTTCGCCCCGTTCTGTTGTATGTATGGGCTCCCATAAGGTCCGATTTGGAGCGGCCATTGGCTGGTCTCAAGTTGTGTTCCAGACAAAGGGCATTGATATCTATTGCGCTTTGCGTCCATTTAGGGATCGGATCGATAGTTAAAATAGGAATACCTCTCCTTGAGTCCTCGTCAAAGGTATCCAGAATGTCTTCCCTGGACAATGGCTCAAAGCAACAGTTAAAATCCCCCGCAAGAAGGACATAAGAATCGATGTTACAAGAGGCTAGTTCGCTGCTTAGGCCTGTTGATGATAAACGTGAAGCCCCAACATTAGAGCCCCTCAGGTAGATGTTGAAGACTTCTAGGGTCCTACCTCCCTTACGATGCAGTGATAGCCATTGTAGGTCAGGTGATTTAGTAGACCTTTGGGTAACACCTAGCCTTAAGGCAATGCTAATCCAAATCAGTAGACCGCCTGAAGGACGACCTTTAGAGCCAACTTGTTGTACGGCTGGAACAAAGTAGGACGTAAACCCCACTCTGTGCTTTGGTTCTTGGCACCAGGTTTCCTGTAAAAGGCAGATGCTATAGGGTTCTAGAAAGGCGATCCAATCTGGATTCTCAAAATTGCGGGCAAGCCCAGCCACATTCCAACTCAGGATCTTTGTTACCGGTGCACCAGTGGTGGGCTGTGAGAAGGGGTGAGTAGGTAGGGAAAAATCGGGTGCAGCCCCTCTGGAAACATTTACACAGGGATCAGAATGTTGCGGTGATAGAGCCTTGGTTGTATCAGTATGGTTCACCTCTACTGCGCCCCATCGGATTAATGGTTGAGAAGTTGTACTAGGTAAAACTTCCAAAACAAGTGGGCCAAGAATAACAGGAGGCACCAACCCTTCCTTAGTGTCTAAGCTATTCGTAATTCCTACTAGGCCCGATGGATAGACTGGGGGTGCGTGCTCAGCTGGCCTTCGTGTATGCAGGGAGAAAGATTTCCCAGGGTTATGTTGAGTGTACTGGCTAAAAAGTCAATCCACCTCCTCCAGGCCGCCATATCTGTTTGAAGTTGGAAAGCCGTTCCAAAGTGGTTGGAATTGATTATAAGTTTTAGGATGGCTCTTCCAAGGTTGGCGCTGAACTAAGGACCATTCATCCACCGGGGTATGCTGGACACGTGGTGGATAAAAGAAAGACAGAGGTCTGGGTATAACTGGGGACCCTTCAGAACCAGGCCAGGAGCAGATGAATTGTGCCGTATGTGGGTCCTCGAAGGTCACCACTATACAGTCCCCTGGACTGGATTTCTTTGTTGGGCCCACCCAGCGGGTTCTTCGAACCATCAGGACTCTGCTTCTCCAGCCATTGGGGATAGGTCTATTTATATTTAGCCAATACATTATTTTATTTTCAAGCGACCAGTGGTTCTCATGCTGGTCTACACCAATCTGGGGAACACCCGTTAGTACCACCACATAATCGTTGGCCTCAGGGGTAAGGTCAATGTACCCCCCTCTAAAGTTGTCCTTTGTAGGAGGATCCTGTACGGTACTCAAGGTCGATTTGGACTGAGCGCCGGATTTGGACTTTCCTGATTGGGGGTTTGGGGCTCGTTCGGAAACCTTAGGTTTAGTGGCAAGGGGAATTTGGTCCACCGCCACAGATCTTGGCTTGGGAATTGGCCGTAAAGTAGCTGGGGCTGAGAGTGGGACATCCTGCACTGGAATGGTAGGAATTGGTGGTGTTACATCCAGTACAGGGTGGCCCTGGTTTTCAAGAGTTCTCAACCCAAGAGTGGCCAGGGCAATAATACTTTTTTCCATCTCGAGCAGGTTATTCTCTATTCTCGAGAGTCTAAGATCAAGAGGGGAAAGAAGTTTTTTTAAGGTTGACCAAACCAGATCTATGAATTCGCTTTCATTGTTGCCCAACCCTTCAGTCTGCAATCCCTCGATCTTTTGGTCGATGCTAGGTGGGGTGGCGTCGGAGTCCACAGTACCTCCATCCCTAAGGGGTTGAGACCCTATGCTTTTTTCTTGAGTCGCATTAGGTGACAGTACTCTTGTGGAGTTCAAGTTTTGGGGAAGACCAATTTTCGCTTTTTTGCGAGCATAGGCAGTACCTGTTCGACGCTTCCTTTTAGGTGGTTTACCAGTAGTGGAGTTTGGGGATAACTGAGGGTTGGGGGTCGAGTTCTGGGCGCAAAATGGAGCTGGAAGGTTGGCTTCATCTACGTTGGAATGTCGCTCTAGCGACGGAGAGGCAATGGAGTTGGTAGAGGTCCGATGGACATCAGCCTGTGTAACTACACATGGAGGAATGGCAGGGCGTTCCGGTGTAACCGCAGTGGCTATATGGCCTAGGGAGGATTTTTTTGAGAGCGCTATCACTTGTGACAGTCTTCTGGCAGCACCTAGTTCTAATGACACCCGGGTTTGCAATTTAGATATTTCATTATCAATAGCTATATTGGTGCGGGTGATAAAATCGTCCATAGGGCCGCTAGATTGCGATGCTGCCTTAGAGGCTTTACTCCGAGTGGCCCTAGTACTCATATCTTGTGAGACAAGGGAAGATTGCCAGTAAGATAAAAGCGATAGAGGGTGGGCCAGTCCAGTCCTCTCCGGCCTCAAACGGCCTCAAACGGTCCCACCCTTGTCCCGGGCTTCTCCCGCGCCCTCCCGCGCGGCTGAGCACTTGGCTCAAAATATACTGTCTGGAGGTAAGGGGGAGGAGCCGTCGAATGTCAGGTGGGGCGGGGCGGTCAGGGAGAGCGGGCCAGCTGGAAACGGCCTGGGCAACCCGGGACTCCTGGGATACTGAGTCCGGGTTGCTGCTCGCAGCCCTGTCGCACGCTCACCGCCCAGCAGCAAAGCAGAGCACAGCCTCGGGTTACCCTCTCAAGCGACGTGGGACCCGCGAAGCGGGTTCCACTAGGTGTAGAGCAAAGTCCGTGGGCACCAGCAAAGAGACGGCAGCAGCAAGGAAACGGCGTCCGTGTGAATTCTAATATGACAAGGAGCACTACTACTTATTTTCTCAGAACTAAACAGAGAAAGGTAGCACACTCGGTCTGCTTTCAAACCTAATTTATGTTTTACAAGGTGCTTGTTTAATAATCTTTACTACAGGGCCTCTCACTTGCACCGGGATTTTCTCTCCAAAAGAGGAGCTTTCCTTTTGTGCCTTTGGAAACACAATGTGACACAAAGGTGATGACAAGGTCTCATTTGTCCGATTTTGCCATTTCTGTTAATTCTCCAAACCTGGTTAAAAATTTACCAAACAGATGCCCAGTGCGAATACTCCGTATTGGCTGCTCTGCGATAAAAAATGAGGCCTAGACAGTTCCTTATTTGTCGGTTAATTACGCAAGGGTTCTGTAACTGGTCTCAACTCCTTTGCATGTGGCTTAAATAAGCCAGTTCTTATAGCTGCAGTTTCTGTTTGGACCCTGCTCACGTCTTAATCCGAACTGTCTTTATTATTAAATCGATATCGAAACTTCTAAAATCCTGTGTAGTGTCTTTTGCATTAGTAACATCGTTTTAAGTATGGTTCCCATGGAAGCATATTCCTCAGTTGTAGCTTTCAACATTTCAGGGTCACTGTGTGCAGTCACACACTGCTAAATATTTTATTGCACTGTCTTGAAGGTAGTTAGTTCTCCGAACCACATTAGTAGAGTCTATAATGCCAACTCCCTATTTAGGGAAAGGTTATCCGATAAGGGTGATAACCGTGGGTTTTTACTGAAAGAAAAAAACGCAGTGAGTTAAACTCAGCTCCCACATATTATACCCCAGAAGATTTCGAAACCTCAAAGGCTGACTTTCCAGGATTATTTGCAGTTTCTGAAGAGGTTTTTGTTTGGTGATGGTTTTCAAATTTTTATTAACAAATAACTAAGTCTGCCAATACAGAGCTAGAACAAGCTGCTTTTCCCCTCCAGTGGAAGCTATGTAGTAATTGGGCTATGGGCTTGTAATGAGCACGTTTGAAATTGCTTTGCTGGTCATAAAGCCTTGTAGGCTAAACATGTCATGATGATAAGAAACCAGAGAAAGGTTGCCACCTAGTGGCCACAGGAAGGAAAGCAAAAACATTTAAATTTATAGTGATTGGAATGAAAGAGGATCGCACAAACATGGTCCTCTGAGGAGAAGCCCGACTTTTACCATTCAGTGGTTCCCAAACTGTGTGCTTGGTGAGCGGCGCTTTAACGGCGCATCGGGGTGTCGTGGTTCATAATTCGGGAACCACTGATCTAGCAGTACATAAGCTTAAGTTGAGCTCCCTGTACAAGGATATGCCCTGCTTTTCTTGCTTCCGCGCCATCCCATCAACTCGGACCTTCAACCCTTGCCGCCATGTATCACGGAGTCATTGTAAATGAAAGTGCAGGCATCGCTTGGACTCTTACAGGGGGTGGGCGTCGGAGGCCACCAGGCAAGGATTTCGGCGCGGCTGCACCATTTTCTGCCACTCTGCGGTGTGTATTTGAGTGCGTTTAAATTTTTATCTTGTAAAAATAGCCATTACCCATAACGAAAGTATTGAAAACGCACTCAAATACACATATGAAATTGTGTTGTCTCTCTGGACTTGAAAGGGCCGGAGCTTGTGCACCTTCCCTGCTGTCCACTCCACTCCAAGGTCTGAATTAAGTACCACAATACTCTTCAAATAATGTTCTAAAAAAAAAAAAGATTTAAACATGTCACCGAGTAATAAAGAAAATGCATTTATCTGGGGTTCAGGCAGAACAAATGCAGTCCCCTGAAAGGAAATCAGAAGATATCCGTTTTCAAGTGGGGAAAATTTATAAAATCTACTTTAGACTTAGTAGAACTTAAAACAAGCTCTCCGCTTGAGAACAATCTACCAGAGAAACTATTTTTTTAAAAGCCCACGTTTGCCATGGTTCATTTGTAGACACGAAAACAAAAGTAGGAGCACCCATTCATGCGCTTCAAGGTACAGCATCAAGTGCCTGTTTACTCAGCTTCAGCACTGCTGCTACGGACTGATATCAGTGAACTATAACAGATGCTCATCACGAAATACTAAGTCAGTTTCCTTTGATGGTTTATGGATTAGGGAAACTCAAGACTATCAAAGTGCAATTACAACTTAATGAGGACATCCGTCCTATAGCTCAAAGACACAGAAACTGCATTTCATTTACAGGAAACTGTTGGAAGAGAACTTGAATCCTTATTCAAACATGGTATCATTGAGCTTTCCACTGGCCCAATGCCGTGGGTTTCTTCCACAGAGGTGGTACCCAAGAAGGACAGTGAAGGAGCTGTACACATCTTTGTTCAAATGTAACAAGCGAACAAGGCAATCGAAAGAGAACGACATCCAGGTCCGCAGATTGCTGACATAACACAATTAAATGGTGAGAAGGTATTCTTTCGCCTTGATTTGAATAAAGGATATCATCAATTGGAACTAGAGAAGAATTGCAGGTACATCACAACCTATTCTACACATATTGGTTTCTTGCGTTATAAACGACTATGTTTTAGTGCGTCATCAGCTGCAGTGCTTTTTCAAGATGTCAATCGACTTATACAGCCTGTCATAAATGCTTTCAATTATAGTCATGACATTGATTTTCTGATTTAAACAGACAGAGCACGATAAAGCTCTCATGCAAGTGTGTTGTTTCCTCACTGATGCAGGTTTGAATTTGAATGCTGAGAAATTAGAGTTCCATAAGAGAAAGCTAAAATTCTTTGGGCATATCTTTTCTGATGGGGGTATGATGTCCGATCTAGCTAAAGTGCATGAGTTGTTAACTGCCAGTCCCCCGCAAGATGTTTCCATGTTACGTTCATTTCTTGGCATGCCCAGCTACTGTTCTAGATACTTTGCCACCATAAGTGCTCCATTAATAGACTTGATGAAAAAGAATATTTAATTTCATTGGCCACATGAATGCGAGCAAAGATTCAAGAAAAATCAAACAAGCTATTGAGAATGCAACTGAAATGGCATGCTTTGAGCCAAAGCTTTATACCAAGGTTGTTGTTGGCGCTAGCCCCTTCGGGTTAGGTGCAATCTTTTCACAGCAAAGCAAACACCCAAATGCTCAAAGGCACATTGTGGGATATGCAAGCGAAGTTTGTCCCAAACCGAAGATGCTTATTCACAACCTGAGAAAGTACGTTTAGCAGTGGTGTGGGCTTGTGAACATTTCCACGTGGGCTTGTGAACATTTCCACGTATTCTTATATCGAAAGCCTATCACGCCTGTGACAGATCACTAAGCATCGCTGACCATCCTTGGAAATCCAAAGGCAAAGATGCCACCTCGCATTGAATGCTGGAGTCTACGATTATAAGAATACAACTACACAATTGTGCACCATCCAGAGAAAGATCAAAACCCTGCAGACTACTTCTCATGAGTGCCTCTACAGTGCCATGGTAACCATTGCAAGACGCGTGAAGTCTACATAAATTTCATTGCGAAATCAAGTACATCATCTACCATTTAGCTGGAACAAAACATCACGCAACGAGTCATGATAGTGACATGCTAAAACGAAAAGACCTTATTATCCATTTGTCTTGGAACCAGCACACTCAACCTCTTAACAGTGAAAGAGAGTACCAGAAGTTTAGAAATCTCAAAGATGAACTGCCTGTTACTCAAGCAGGAATTCTGAAAGGTTTGGGAATTTTTATTCCGAAGAGTCTGCAACGACAGATAATTGAAGTGACTCAGGAAGGACATTGTGGAATCGTTCCACAAAACGAGCTCTCCGACACCAAGTCTGGTCTTCTCATCTCGAAGAGAGTTGAAAGAGAATTGAAGGCCTGCCATCTCTGTAACTACCCTTCATCGAAAATCACTCAACACACTATAAACATTTCTGAGTTGCCAAAGTATGTATGGGAAAGAATTGCCATCGACTTTTTCGGTCATATTGACAATGGACATCACCTGAAGGCGATTGCTGATGAATACTCCTACTTTCCATTGACAGAAACTCTCGCATCTATCACTCAAGAAAGTCATCGATAGATTAGATGGCATCTTTGAAACATAGGGCGTTCCTGCAACAGGTGAAAGCCCTGCAATCTTGAAGAGACCCATGACTACCAAGTTACCTCAATGGACCAACAGAAGATCAAGTACCGAGGAAGAAACACATTTAAAAGACTTGGTTTGAGAGGAGGAGCTACGATAGCAACAAAGATGGCCGCGTGAGTTCCCGGCTCCGCCGACCTCCGTCTCCTGCCAGTAGATCCTGTCATATATCCTGAATTTGCGCCCTGCCTTCTTGTGTCTGAACTGGTCTGGATTGAAATGGTGCAATCCTGAGATTTCTGCCATTCCGGTGGAAAAAGATACGTTGTGTGGCACTTTGCGGCCTACACCAGCTTGAAAGCCGGGGTCTCGAGTACTGGCCCAGCCGGACTGAAGTTAAACAACATCGGCCGTGGTTGTGTGACAGGGTCCGGTCAGCTGAGGTGACAAGTTCTCTTTTGACCCGCTACGGACGGCGATTGGTGTGCTTGGTATATGTTGAAAGAGGGGTGACGACACATAATTGCAGCAGCGGACCGGGCTTCGTGGCCCGGTTTTGGGAGCGGCCGGTGCTCGCCGGGTGGGGTTCTCCGCCTGCGGTAGCTGCATCCGGACTATCATTGTCACCAACGGAGTGTCCCCCTCTGCAGTCTTCCGTTCCGCATCCACTTGTTTTCCCCTCAGAGGGACCGGGCTCTCCGGAGCCAACACTATGATTGAGACCGAATGCAGTGGTGTGGAAGGAACCGGTAGTGTCCCGTCACTACTAACTGTGTTGGCGGCCATAGGGTCATTCCATGAGTGTATTGATGCACACCTACGCACAATGATAACTTGCTTGACTGGAATTGAGTGGACTGGACCGGATCCTGTTCCACTGCGGGAAGCGGAAGTACTCGAGATGCCCTTGATGGCAACTTTGACGGGGGATCCAGACCCTGTGCTGTGGGAGGTGTCGGAGCCTTTGAACGGAATATCACGGACTCCTAAAAACGTGGTTGGATGAAGGCATGTTGAGTAAAAATGAACATGAATACCTATATTGCGAACACCCAATCATCCCCACTTTTTACCACCTGCCGAAGGTGCACAAGAACATTAAGCACCCACCAGGGAGACCAATTGTCTCGTCCATAGGAAGTCTTCTAGAAGCCACTTCCAGATTCATCGATAACTATCTATCCCCTTATGTCAAGGATCTTCCATCTTTTGTAAGAGACACTCAGGACTTCCTTAGGATCATTGACGACATACAATGGGATGATGACATGCTTCTCATCACTCTAGATGTCGCCAATTTGTACACCTGCATTGGGCACCAAGATGGACTCCAAGCCATTGAATGGTTTCTAAAGAAAAGCATGCACTTTCATCAACATAATCGCATGCTTTTAAAAATGATTGAGTTTTGTCTTTTTAATAACATCTTTCTTTTTTCAGGCACAATGTATCGCCAGATCAGGGGGACCGCCATGGGCACGTGCTTTGCCCCCAGCTACGCGAACCTATTCGTGGGCTGGTGGGAGAAGCACGTGGCCTGGGGGGGGACCAACGAACACTGGCTGGACAACATTATGGTTTGGACCAGATACATTGACGATTTGTTTGTCGTCTGGCGAGGAGACAGACCCTCGGCTGAGAGGTTTGTGGCGACGCTAGGCGAAAACAATCTCAATTTAAGATTCACCAGTGAGATCAGTGACAAAACAGTCCACTACCTTGATCTTGAAGTTTTTGCGGAAGGTGGCATTATTCAAACGAAGCTCTACCGCAAGCCGACGGCAGGTAATGCCGTCTTGCACGCTGCTAGTCACCATCCCAGATCTATGGTAAAAAACATTCCCTATGGTGAATTTTTGCGCCTGAAACGGAATTGCTCAGAACACAGCGATTTCCTACAGGCACAAAAAGCAGCAACCTCTAGATTTCTAGAACGAGGCTATTCGAGAAAATCACTCTGAGGCCTCAAAAAAAGTGGAACTAGTAAACAGAAAAGATCTGCTGGTGAACAAAAACCTGAAAAAAACAGAGAAAACAGAAAACAAAACCTGTAACTAGAATGATAACGACCTACAATATGAGATCAAAAGAGGTGGTCCAGATCTTTAACAACAATTGGCATATTCTGAAAACAGACAATGTTCTGAAGGATAGAATATCGCCTAGACCAACAATCACATACAGGCGTTGTCAATCCTTAGGTGACCATCTAACAAGGAGCCACTACAGGGACCCCCCGAAACCATCTAGATCCAAACCAATCCAGGGTTTCTACCCCTGTATGCATTGCAAAGCATGTAAATACAGTCAGAAGAAGACTAAGTACGAGGGTAGACCCAATGACCCCCGACCGACCAGAGTTATCAACAAGTTCTTGAACTGCAATTCGGAATTTGTTGTATACTGTCTTGTTTGCCCGTGCTCCAAGAGGTATGTTGGAAGTACGATCAATCTAGCAAAGAAGCCCATCCTAGAGCACATGCGTGCCATCACCAATAAGGATAAAAATTATCCAGTGGCACGCCACTTCGAAACCCACCATAACAGCAACAGAGACTTACTGTCCTTCTACTTGATAGATCAGCTGGAGAAACAGGAAAGAGGTGGGGATAAAATTAGAAGTCTGAGGGCCATGGAGTCGAAATCCATCATCGACCTCCAAACTATGAAGCCGGTGGGTCTAAATAATGATGAAGAACTATGGGTACACCTGGATTAAAATCATAGCGAGGGCAACTGTATTGAAATAAACAGGTAACATCTGAAACGAAATCAGGACACATCTTCTGCTATCTCTCCCGAAAGCTTTTTTGTATAATTAATCATGAAATGAATACAATTGAATTAGGGAGGTCTATGCCCATACAGGGCTAGACATTGTAAAAGAACAAGAAAATATGCCCATTCAGGGCTTAATGAGAAAAGTTACTTGCCTGTAGTCAATAACTACACAGAGAAAGATATTCAAAACACACGGTGTATGCAAATAGATTGTTGATTGATACTCGTTACATAGAAATGTTGAAATATGTGATGACCGTCACAAAGAGTTATACAAAATACCTGCATTATGTGTTGCACTTTATGCAAACTCTTGACTTTTTCTTATAAAAAGAATGTAATTTTTTCATGATGCGCGAGGAAAAATAATGTGTGTATATATATGAATTATATGTTTTTATTATATACATAATTTTTCTCTCACCTAGCAAGTCAAGTATTCAACAATCAATCCATATGGGGGTTCTTTCCCTTGTTTTTAAATGCACGAGCACTTTATGAATCGCCATTTTCTGTGTATCAACGCTAAGAATAACATTTGCACATTACAAGATGTCTGCCATAACTTTATTGAATTTTTGGCTTAGTCCTCTTTTGATGTTACTGAAGAGGTGGAGATATAATGGCGTATGAGTTTATTCACTTTGACACTGAGGAAGCCGTTTTACGGCTTCCTCAGTGTCAAAGTGCGAAACGCGTTTGTCTTCTTATGGGGTAGGGGGTCTGCTAATAAATCCATCAAAATACCACCAGTTTGGAGTGCCGTCTGCTTTCTTTCGAAAAAGCGAGCGTGTATCGATATATATATATATATATATATATTATACATACACAATTTTTTTTATTTAACAGAAGGGGAAGATGTAGAGTTGCGTGAGTTAGCAATGACGGAACTCTTTTGGATCCTGATGGACTCTGTAGAACTGAGCGTTGGAGCGGAGCCAAGTGAATGCAGGTTTAGAATGTTGAGCTTGCGGTTACACACGGATGAATAAAGACACGTAATACTAAGCCCTGAATTTGACTGTTACCCAAGCTGGGCAGGACGCTACAAGAAGGTTGCAGCTCTGCATCATTTTCAGCCCATTGGTGAGAAACGCCTGTATCGGTTAGCCAGTCCTTGCCCTTGGGTGGTGGGCCTTACATCCAGTAGCGGGCTAATCATTTTTTAGCCAGAAGGAACAAAAACTACAGTCGACCTTTTGGTCTGCTGTGGGAGGTGTTTTGTATATCCCAGTAAGAAGTGCAAGTAAGGTGTTGTGTTCAATAGGAGATTCAACTATCTCTTCGCCGGTGAGAAAAAGAACATCCCAGTAAGTCCTAACAGGGTGGCACTCCCATGTCAGATGGAAGAAACTAGTGGGGTCACATGGACATCCAGTGCATTTTGCAGGTTTTCCGGAGTCTATTCTCTGTACTTATACAGGGAGCAGTATAATCTATAAAGGAAGTTGAAGCGAAGGAGCTTGTGCTATAATGGATGGATATTAGTTTAGTTTGGACACAGCAATATTTACAGGTTTCTAGGGTACTATCGCAACCAATATCTAGCCGCCATTTTTCCCAGGCTCCATGATCTGTGCATGTATGTATCTTTGTATACAGGTTGTATAGTATAGAGACCGAGTCTTGCAGTTCTGATTTTTATATCAAATTGGTAAAGGGGGTTTGGGGGGGACTCTGAAGGTTTGTTTAGGAAGTCAGGCCAAGTCGACATTGTGGCGTGGCACATGTAATCGAATGTAGCTAGTGGTGCACATGTCTGATTCTCCCTAAACTGATCAAGAGTGAAGAACTTAACGCCCACAAACAGCTGCCCTACATGCAACAGTCCAGCATTCTGTAGTCTGAGATTCACACTCTTTTCTAAAGTTTTGGGAAAATATGGGTTATTCAGGAGAGAGCGATTGGCGAGTATGATTGTGCAAGTCCAGCTTGAGTAGCCAAGTGTCAAAGAGACCAGAGTGAGCCACAGACCACTTGTACGAAATGTATTGGTTTCAGCAGTGGTTACAGCAGTGCAGAGTCCCCAGTCAGCACTTGGTCTTTTTCTATAGGATAGGAACATGGGAGCTCCACCCGTGGGGGCATACTAAAATGCAATATAGCAGTATTGTGCAGCAAGGGAAGTATCATTCCATATCTAGGACCGCAAAGCCTCTCCCAACCACAGGGTAATGTCAATGTCTCCCATTTTAGACTTTGGGTGCGTCCTGCCCATGTAAGTCTGGTTACCAAGTATCTTACCTGGAGAAAAAAGGTTTGGTTAAGTGGAATTGGGAAGTTATTAAAACGATACACACATTTTGGTAGGACCACCATTTTAGTAAGGGCTATTTTGCCTGCCTTTGAAAGAGGAAGCCTTATCCATCTCTCAAATGGTAACCTAGCAAGGGCCAGGCCATAGTTGCCAAGAGTTATTTGGGATCGGTCTGTTCAGCATGATCCGCAAGTAGCAGACCGAGCCATCAACCAAGGTAGTAAAAATGCTATAGTTGGTTTACGAGATGCAGAGGTCAAGGTTAACATTTCAGATTTGGGCCAGTTGCCTAGTACTCCTGGCCTATCTCTGTACTCTTATTTCAGACATGAGTGGAGTAAGGTATGCTTCTAGGTTTTTGCTATAAAGTATTTCATCATCAGTATAGCGCGACAGCAACCCAGGCTTTTTTTTTAAATATATGTCCACTGTGTCAGTGTTTGAGGAGACGCAGGTTGTTAGATGTAGCCCTATCCGGGATGAATCCTGACTGTTAAGGTAGGATCAGACTAGTTATCGAAGGAGCCAATATCTTATCTAAATTGAGAGGGGACAGCAGTTTATAAGACGGACAATGCTACCCCTCCTTGCCTGGCTTCAAAAGAGCAGTAATAATTGCCTCCCTAGTGCTCATGGTGAGGGGAGAGGGGGAACTTCACTGACTGCCAGAACCTCCTTCTAGAGGGTGGCCAATTGTAGTGACAGTAACAGTTTGAGCGCTTTTTAGGTCTCACCTGACCCAGCACATGTGCTGGGCTGGCGAAACTTTTAGTAAGGGCTTCAAAAAATGCTACCATGGCCGGCCTACAGCTTGCCTGCATGTGCACACGCTTATGAGCAGAGGCGCCATATGGCTTTCATCATCATGCTCATAAAGCGCAGCACTTGATCGCGATCACTTTCACGGCCGAGCACACATTGAACGGATCATATGACTAGTCACATGATCACACCCTCCATTGCATTTAATCCCACCACTACGGTGTCTCACTTAGCTTCCTGGTCGCAGCAGATACCTCCCTAAATCACAGTAAGCCATGCACAACACTATCGGTGTCTCCGTCCCGCACTAGCTTTCTAAGTGCCCTAATGAGGCCTTCCTTCTTCCGCCGGTCACCGCACCGTTTCATTACCAGCATTGCTGGTTTTCATCTGTGGACATGCAGCCGTGGTCTGCCAATTTATTTAGATTATTCTCGTGCCTTACCGAAAGGTAAGCGCTGGTTTTCACCATTCCGGGTTTGACCACATCCTTGTTGCACCGCTCCACTTACTGATCCATTTATCTTCTTCTTCACAGGCTTCTCACTTCCAAATTCCCTCTAATGCTGCCTTATGAAATTTCGCCAGTTGACACCCGAACACGGTCTACCATAGGATTGCTTTTCATTGTGCTCTCTGCACGGTAAACCTTGCTCCTTCACTCCTCACTTTCGCCCTCACGCCTGCCCTAAATCTGCCTACAGTTTAATAATACCTACGCTCCTGGAGGCTCTGTATTTATATTACGAGAAGAGTCCGTACGAGCTTTTCTATTTGATCACAGTAAGCCTTTCATCCCAGCACCTCCTCACTTGTTCCATTGCGCATGCTACACCGTATTTACATCTGTATCGTATTTACCTAGGCTCCCACAAGCACCCTGACGGCGTTTCCAAATTCTCTAGAACTACAACCCTCTTCCTGGCCTCGCCTTCTTAATCACTTGATAAGTCTTACTTATCCAGCCTCCACGTTAGACTGCAAGTTTCTGACTCGTCCTCTAAAGCATCCCGCCCTTCCTTGACTCGCTGTTATTTTCACAATCCTTGCTTTATTAATGCAATCTGGCCTCTGCTTCGTAACCCCGTGGTATGTGTCATGAATCCAGCCCCCATGTTAGACTGCAAGTTTCTCACTCCTCACGGCAAACTCGTCCTCTCAAGCATCACGCCTTCTGCCTTCCTTCACTTGCCGTTATTTTCACGGTCCTTGCTTAGTTAATGTTTCAGGTACCTACTGCACTTCCACATTTACCAAAACATCATCTCGACTGATTAACTCTCCCTTCCTTTACGTTCCTTATTTAGTATACTTCACCACTGATTCACCAGCTACAACTATCACTACGTTGTTAGGAAATTTTTAAGACCTTTCTTTTTATTGTTAAAGATCAGCAATGGATCATTAAGACAGTTCCAGGGCACATTTTATATTCCTTTCTTTCTATATTTGGTATTCTAGGTATTTACTGATACAAGACAAAAATACTTCATATGGATGATGCTCCTGCTTTTTGTATGGTCCAGGACATTAAAATACTGGTCTTGCTGAGGGAGGGGGTGGGGGTGGGGGGTGGGTGGGGAGGAAGGGAGACGCGGTATAAGAGCCACATGGTAGCCTTAGATGAGAATGACAGATTTAGGGTGACTAGCTGGCAAAGAGGCAGATAATGGGAAGTGATTACAGTTCTCCTTAGATGACAGAAATAAGGACAAGGTCAGTATTAGGGGCATATCTGAAGAAGACAGCGGACACAAGAACAAATCAAAATGAGTTTATATTGTTTTGATCAAAGATTCACATGTAGCTGGAATTGTCCTTAGGATAAAAAAAGAAGAACTGGAGGGAAAGCAAAATGAATGGATTGAGGAGTCAAGTTTTGGCCATTTATTATCTTGTAGATAGTCGACTTGCCGTTCGTACACTAGCAATGCCCCTGGTTCAACAGTATGTTAATGAATACACATCAGCCCAACTTCTTTCCTTGGTTTTTGTGATGTCTGGTAGGGTAGGGAGGGATACCTTTTCACACATGTGGCCTTTTTTGGAGAGGCGAGTTCTTTCAGACGTTTAAGAGAGCCAGGGCCTTTTAATTTTACCTATTTTTTTTGTATAACATACCTACTTATAGTACCTTCTTGTGTGGCTAACCACTTAAATGGTCCCAAAGGCGAGACCTATTGGCTATGCCAATGCTTGTTAAAATTCAGCTGCGAGGTCATCATTGTCCGAGGTCTGCCCACCCCCCAGCCAGTCCATCAATGGCTTGGTTTCTTGTTCAGTTATGGATTCAAGAAAGAATTCCCAGGAGCCACCCTCTATCCCAGCAGGGGCAATATCTTTCATGTAATGGTGTATTTCAGAGACCGCAGTGAGGGTCCTTCTGGCATACAGGCTTGAATAGTAGGATCTCAACTAGTGGAAGACTTTGACCTAACCCCCCCACAATTGTTTGCCCAGTGTTAACGTCAGAGAGTGGATAGTTTCATTATTGCGTGCTCTTTTCACCAACCACACTAGATTTTTACTTGGTAGATTGCCCTCTTTTAATGTCCGGCTTCAATGTCTTTAGCTAAAAATCGTTCCTCACTGTCAGGGAGGTACTCATGCTATTGGTTGATTTTGCCAGTGTGGGTTTACATTTATCCCATTAAACAATTTACAACTGGAATACAATGAGGCTTAATTTGATAGCAATGATTCTTGGATGACCTGGGAAAAGGTCAGTTCATTTCGTATTGTGTGCAGAGCTGGACTTAGGTTTAGTTTTGTCCAGATAAGCAGATTTCTCAAGGCTTGTTCTTCTTCTTCTTCTTCTGGTAATTTCGCTGGGCTGTTTTTCGTAAACAACTTCTTAGAGCTTCTAATTTTAAGAGAATTAGATTTTTTTCAAAATGGATGCTCTGCCTTACAGTGACAGTTTTAAAATTGGTAAGGGAACAGATCACTTCCTCACTGCTTATTATGATCTGTATTTCCTCTACATTAGAGTTCAATGAAGAAGGAGAAAAAACCAATTCTGACTTTAAAGTGATCCAGCACATATGTGTATATATTATGATTTTGATAAACCAAGATCAGTCTATGATGAAAACATGTTTAAAAGTGATGGCGACAGGATGGCCAGCACAGCCTGCTTGCAGTTTCGTAATGTGAGAACTTATGAAAAAATTAACCTACTATGTATTACCATTAAATAAACATTTCTGCATACGCCCATATTTCAAAGCAGGCATTGAAAAACAGATGAGATAATGAAGAAGACCAAAGTACGGAAGTGAGAACGAACCACCACCACACAGTGACAGAGCCTTCAGTCTCTGCAAGATTAGGCAGTGTCCTCTAGTCTCACAGACGACAAACATCACAGATAGTCTGGTTCAAATCGGTAGGACTCTAAAGATTGTGACTAGCCATCAAAGAATCAACAGTACTTTGAATAGGAGAAACACAGAATTAAAATCTATATAGTATTGTCAGCTCACAAAACTTTAACAACACCATTGCCATGGAACGGAGACTATTCATACTGATGGTGAAAATGTACCTCATTGATCACAAACAGCTTGTCCTTGCGGTCCATTTTAGTGTCTGCAATGACAATAAGACAAATGTTAAGATACAGATGAAAGATATTTCCGAAAATGTCATTAAGTCTTAATGTATTTATTATGTCATATCAAACTGTATTTTCTATCAAAACAGTGCTGAACAAGACCGTTTTCCCCACAGCTGGGCATGCCTCACTCTGCCAAAGTGCTGCAAAGTGACGATGCATAGGATGGTTATGAATATGAAATTTGTAATAGAGAAGAGTATTTAGAGAGGAAAGGCTAATATATATATATATATATATATATATATATATATATATATATATATATATATATATATATATATATATATATATATATATATATATATATATATATATATATTCCAAGTTGGCTCCTGATTAGCAAGACCCCTGGCGCTCCAAGATCCGGTGCAGAACTCCTCAGCTGAGCCCAGCCTTAATTATGTCACACACCCCCTCACAACGAGGGATTAAGTTCGCACTCACAAAGGTTTTCCAAGTTTTCCAATTTTTAGTTTATTTTCTTATTGTCAGCTCATCAGTCACAAAAAACCGACGCGTTTCGCTGCTCTCACACGCAGCTTGCTCACGGTTAAACATTAGATTCGTTCTGACCCCTCCTATTTCTACAGGGTAAAACGCCAAACAGATTTCATTAAAGCACGTCACTTCCTGTATCACAACCGGAAGTTACCTGGGGATTGTAGTTTTTAGCTGTTTCAAAAACTACAATTTCACGTTATGTATTACATGATTAGCTTGGTATGCATTCGTTTATACATTTTTACATTTTCGACCTTGTATGCAACAGTATGATATTAATCACATTTTCGTGCGTGTGCATTCTATTGTGGTCGCACACACATATCTTCGATCATTTTATCCACATATGGTTATTGCCCCCTAGTGGGCTTTAAGGTACTACCTTTATCACAACACATAACTTGATACAGCTTGTATCTTATGATGTGCAAACTGCGCACTATTTCACCATTGTGGATAAAATGATCGAAGATGTGTGTGCGACCACAATAGAATGCACACGGTAGACACAATAATACGTGACACTAGTAACTTGTTAAGGTTGGTTAATTTGCAAGTGAATGGTATGTTCAGTCGTACCTAGTAAATACCGCAAGATAGACTTGAATCTCAGCTAGCGGAATTGATAAACAAAACGGTACTGACATTGTTAACTACCTACCTGCACAAAGGTTGTTTTCCCTGTTGAATTCCTTAGAAGGAAAAAAGAGGAATTACAAACAAGTATTAAAAAATCCAGCGATCAGCAGAGGAGACATAGTGAAAACATGGATAAGAGAGACGCCAAAAGAACTGAATTATTGGACTCTGCATTCTTTGAACAAAAACTGCAAACAACGAATAAGGACAAAAACAAATCTGATAACTCCAAAACAGATACGAGGAGTAAACTCAAGTTATGGGAAAGATTAAGCAAGAAAGAAATTAATAAATGGTGGGAACTAATTACCCTAAAGAAATATCTTGAAGTACGGAGAGTTCCCCGGGGGTTAAGATTATCATTAATGCCCAGCCAACAGGATGTGACAGACGAATTATTAAAGGAATGGGGTGAGCACATCCTGGAATCGTCTCTAGGCTTAATCACGATCCTTGTGAAACATCTCGAGGTGGCATTGGTCAAAATCAAGGAAGAGTTGGCTGACCTAGAAAAGGAATTGGCAACAATAGAAATGAATCCAGAAATGACCAAATTAAGGGAGGATTTCGAAAAGTATGTGGAGAAACATGAAGAGATTGTAAGAAACCGCAAACAATCCAAATTTCAACGGGATGCTGATGATTATATGTATGGAAGAGTCTTTACGTATGCCAGGAAGTTCGATATTTTCAAAAATCAGAGCGGGAAAGGCTCAGGAAATCAAACCGCAACAAGTGGAACATCAATGACATCTACAGGTACATCAGAGGACGGATCAGAGAATGAAAATAAGACCACGAATGATTTTTTAGACGACATGAGACTGGTTCTAAAACACAGATTTTGGGAACAAAACCAATCACAAACAATGAGAGGAAGGGGAAGAGGTCGCAAATGGGTCCCAAGATCTGGGACAGCCCCAAGAAACCAACAAGAAGAGGCAAAAGGAGGAAGTGGCCCCCAAAATATAGGAATAAAGACAAGATCGATGCGCAAAAGAAATCAGAAATAGAGTGGTCAGATATAGTTGACAATGACGAACAATTGGAGATCATCAACTTATCAAGTAGAAACATCAGTGAATATGAAACATCACTTTTGAAAAAAGGTATCAATTTCTGTCCGACAGAATCAATAAACATGGCACAAACTCGTATTGATGTATATAAATACATAAGGAAAATAAAATTGGCAAAAATCTTTGAAGAAAATGAACAAATGGCAAACTTTACAAAACAAAAAAAGAAAAAAGAATGGATAACATACAAGAAGAACAAGGACTGACAACTGGAGATCTACCGGCATTGGCGAACCTTGTGAATTTGGATATAACAAATGAGGAAGAAACAATTCCAGAATCAGGAATATGCCCCCAAAAAGGTGCAGGTTTAAGCAACATGAAAAAATCTTCAAAATTTTACCCACAATTACCACCTGGTAATAAAATTGATATCTTCCAGGAAGCCATTATCAATGAAATCTACAAAATAAAGGGAGAAAAATATCAAGACAACCTAAATGAAAAAGAGAGAATGGCTTTGAATGATCTAACAAAAGACAAGACAATAACAATAAAAATGGCGGATAAGGGAGGCAATATTGTTATTTTAAAGACTGAAGACTATGTGGCGGAAGCACATTTACAATTGGGAGACAAAAAAATACTACAGGAAATTGGACAAAAATCCAACAAACCACTTTAAGGAGAAATTAGACAAAAAACTCGAAACATGGAATGATCAAAATCTAATAGATTTAGACGAAAAGAAATTTCTTACAACAGATCATCCAGTGGTGGCTACAATCTACTTCCTAACCAAAGTGCATAAAAATCCACTTAGACCACCAGGGAGGCCCATTGTTTCTTCAAAAGGGTCACTGATGGAACCAATAGCCAACTATATTGATTTTTTTCTAATGCCCTTCGTGACCAATTTGAGTTCTTATTTACGCGATACCACTGACCTATTGAAACATCTTGAAGATTTACCTTGGCAATCGAACTATATGCTGGTCACAATGGACGTAGTATCTCTGTATACTAACATTGAAAATGATATTGGATTAAAAGCATGCGCACACTTCCTGAAAGACAGAGACATACAATTTAAAAAACAATCAGATGCTTATTGACATGGTGGAACTATGTTTAACTCAAAATGTTTTTTTATTTGGAGAAGAGATCTTCCAACAAGTAAAAGGATGTGCGATGGGCTTTTCATTCAGCCCAGCCTACGCATGTCTGACAATGGGCTGGTTCGAACAACAAATTGCATGGCACCCTGATAATGACTTCTACGTGAATAAAATCGCTAAATGGGTCAGATTTATTGATGACCTTTTGATTGTATGGGAGGGAACCAAACAAGAATTTGATGCATATTTCCAAATCCTGAACTCGTCAAATACTAATCTTAAATTCACGTACAGTATCAGCCAAACCAAAGCTATATTTCTAGACACAGAAATATACATCCAAGATGAACGTGTACAAACACTACACAGAAAGGAAACTGCAACAAATTCAACACTACATGCAAGCAGTTTCCATAAAGCTGCAGTGAAGGAAAACATTCCGTACGGAGAATTTTTAAGAGTGTGAAGGATTTGTTCAGAGGAGAAGGAATGGAAAACTAAGAGCTTTGCAATGGCACAGAGGTTCAAAAACCGGGGATACAACAAAGAGGTCATTAAAAAAGCGTGGAACAGAGCCAATGCCAAAGAAAGAAAGGATGTACTAATTTTGAAACGTAAAAACACAGTATCCACCGATAAACCAGAAGACAGAAAAGTAAGACTGATTTTGGATTATACACGGGAATCCAAACAAATTGTAAGGATTATCAGAAAAAACTGGAAACTGCTACAACTGGATCCAACTGTCAACAAAATTATGGGTAAACATCCTGAGATTACATATAGAAGGGCGAGAAACCTCAAAGATAGACTCATACAGAGCCACTTTAAAGACCATACCAAAAAGGCAAAAGGAATTCAATGGATGAAAACCAAAGGGTTCATAAAATGTCAGCACTGCAAGGTGTGTCAGATAGCAGTAAACAAAAAGGAGGTGTTGATGCCCAATAACAAAATGTGGCAAATTAAAGAACTAATCAACTGTTTAACTACACATGTAGTATACGTGATTGAATGTCCGTGTGCACTGAAATATATAGGAAGCACCAAAAATGAATTGAAAAAAAGAATCCTTGAACATGTAAGAGCCACAGTAAATAAAGACAGAAATAATGCGGTGGCAAAGCATATGGAGACTTTACACAATAGTGATTGGACATTGTTGAAATTCTATGCCTTGGAAACAATTCTCCCACATGAAAGGGGAGGTGACAGAGAAAAAACTTTGAGATGCAGAGAATCGCGTCAAATTCTAAATTTTAGGACGATGACCCCGAGGGGGCTCAACCAGAGTGAAGAACTGCATGTACATTTGTGACGCACAGTAATATAACAGTGGGACAGTTTGTGGTATCAAAAAGATGATTTGAATGTCAGTGCACAATATTCATAATGAACTTTATTATCCAAGAGGGGACTTTAAATGAATTGTATTAAGTATTTGTTTTGCATTCAATACCCAGTGAGAGATGACCTTGGTTATATGCATAAATGATAATGGCCCACCAGAGGGCGGAAGCAATGGTGAAATAGTGCGCAGTTTGCACATCATAAGATACAAGCTGTATCAAGTTATGTGTTGTGATAAAGGTAGTACCTTAAAGCCCACTAGGGGGCAATAACCATATGTGGATAAAATGATCGAAGATATGTGTGTGCGACCACAATAGAATGCACACGCACGAAAATGTGATTAATATCATACTGTTGCATACAAGGTCGAAAATGTAAAAATGTATAAACGAATGCATACCAAGCTAATCATGTAATACATAACGTGAAATTGTAGTTTTTGAAACAGCTAAAAACTACAATCCCCAGGTAACTTCCGGTTGTGATACAGGAAGTGACGTGCTTTAATGAAATCTGTTTGGCGTTTTACCCTGTAGAAATAGGAGGGGTCAGAACGAATCTAATGTTTAACCGTGAGCAAGCTGCGTGTGGGAGCAGCGAAACGCGCCGGTTTTTTGTGACTGATGAGCTGACAATAAGAAAATAAACTAAAAATTGGAAAACTTGGAAAACCTTTGTGAGTGCGAACTTAATCCCTCGTTGTGAGGGGGTGTGTGACATATATATATATATATATATATATATATATATACATATACACACACACACACACACACACACACACACACATCCTCCATTCAGTGCGCAAAGATGACTTGCAACCTAGACGTCAGGGGTGCTCGTTAAACGCCTGCACATACATAAATTCAAAGAGGTTCCCTAAAAAGTAAATTAGAGAACAGCACTCCAAGCAGTGTTGAAGTGTTTAATCAGCATGGCAGAAAAGTGTGTACAGCCCCAGGCGCTTTGGAAGCCGAAATGCATCTGACGCTGTACATGCTTTTCTGTCTCGCTGATTAAACACTGCTTGGAGTGCCATTCTGTAATTTACTTTTTACAAAACCTGTTTGAAAATATATATGAGACATGAAAATTAAAGTGTGGGTGGGAGACGATAGAAAATAATTTACATCAATTACATTACAGTTCACGAATTAACAATTTCATTATATTTCACACATTTATATTTTTGAGCAGAGAGTAAATGATTTGCTCAGAATCCAACTATATAAATCAAGTCCTGAAGCCAAGACAGTAGCTCAACCACTAGACTACATCTCCTGTCTATACACATAGGAAATAAAATGTGCATTTAAACTAGGCACTCGTATTCCAGTCTTTATTTCGATTTTGTGCAAATCATAAAAGACATCTCCATAAAAATGCATCATAATGTTAAAAAACGACCATAATTAAATCGAGTAGCAATGTTAGAAACAAGTTAAAATCAGTTAAAAACCATTAAAACAGAATACGTGATTTTAAATAGAAAGGAGTACATATGCATAGCAGCTACTTTCCTAGAGGGGGGGGGGGGGTAGAGTTGGCTTTCAAATGCATGGACTGTTGGGAGAATTTCATTGTATTAGCTCTGATTATCTAGGCCCATCCCAAGTACTTTGCCATAGCTACTACTATTGCTTATCTCGTGTCAGTCCTAAGAACCCTCAAGGCTGCCATAGCTACCCTGAACCCCAGGTTTTTGCAGATGGGGCTCAACCACCTTTGTCTAGGGTTTCTGTAGGACGGGCACACAAAGAGGCAGTGTGCAGTCGATTCCAACACTTCAGGGAAAAACGGGCAGTCACCTCCGCATCCCCGTTCCCAACTGGCCATAAAAGACCCCAGCGGTAAGGAGCCCACCCTGAACTGATGGTATAGTTTTCGTTCCAGGGTGTTTGTGATTAGATCCCAGTACGGTTCGAGAGTCTGGGTCATTTTAAGCTCTAAGAATCGTGATGTTAGTATGTTGTTTCTCTGGGAAAGGGACCGCTGTTCTATATAGCTCCAATAGGCTTCATTTAAGAGCTTCTTTGATGGAAAAGCCGCAAGAAGAGGGGGATTCCCATAGAGACCTGATGCCCATGGCTAATAAGGATAATTTGAGCTCTTTAAACCACGGTATCTGATGAGGAGGTCATGGACTTAACTTCACTCAAAGCCTGTGCATATTGTGTCAACTCTGGAGTCGTCACCAGTAGGCTATTGGGCGGAATCGAGCCTGATCCCTGATATTTCTGCTGCCAGTGTCGAGGTACAGAGGGGTCAGGGGTGTGGATTTGGGGAGCCCCAGGAGTGCTCTTAGAAAGTTATTATACGCCACAGCTAAGGATGATAAGTCTCTGAAGCCCCATAGTTCAGCCCCATAAAGAATGGAGGCACCCACCCTAATGTTGTAAATTTGAAGTGCGGGTGCGATGGGCTTGGATTTGGATAGCTTGTGCTCTCTTAGGAGAACTCCCGCCAGTTGTGAATGCTTCAAATTCATTACGTTAATATGGGGCTTCCAAGAAAGGTTATTCCCTATTGTTAGGCTAAGAGAAGGTGTCTATTTGCTCTAGAGGGGCCTGATCTAGACTAACCCTCCCCTTTACGGCTTTACTTTTGTTGAAGACCATGAATTTGGTTTTGGATACGTTAACCAAATCCTCGTATCGACAGAAAGCCTCAAAGCAATTCAGGGCATCTTGCAGTCCCCTGAATTGCTTTGAGGCTTAAACTAGGCAAATAGGTCTGGACATAGAACTTGCAGTGAAGCATGACTAGGGGAACATAAAAGGCGGTGCTCCATTGCAAGTGTGGAAGATGTGGAATTTATATTAGTAAAGTGAGATTGCGCAGAGGGAGGGCTGGGGCCTCCATGGAAGTTCATGAACATGAAAGCACACCAGGATTAAGACATACATGGTTTATTTTACAGCAGGGTGCCTACCTGCTTTAGAATGCGGCATCAATGTTCTTAAGTCCTGCATTAAATGTCTTGTCCGATAATCGATTCCTCTGGAAGAAAATACGAGCACACGCTCCTTGTTCTTCCATTTCCCCTGAAACGAAAAAACATGTCCATAAAAACACTTACATCTTCATCTCAACACCACCATGAAAACGGCTAGGCCTGAACAACCTCATATATTGCATTGTCGACCCTCTTTCTCCCACTCCCATACTGCAATAAATAAGTCGGAGACCTATAACAGCAAACGCACAGCTATTTCCTCATCCTATACCCGATTAGAAGAAGGTGGTTTCACTACAAGACTAACAACTGCATATCCACCAGGGCAGATCACTAGTTCTAAAATGGTGTGTCATTGGGAGGAGGGCTCAGTCATGACAGTAGCATCACAAAAATCATCAAACACACTGCTGTCTCCCAAGAAACCCATTTTACCGAACATAAAGTAATTAGCAATTACAGAGCTAGGTGGCATATTCAGTCCCTTCTCGCCAACGAACCAGAGACATAAAAATGATAGGAATGATATTTAATAAAATTATTAAGAGCTTAAATAAGCATGAAAATAACCTTTGGCTGATGTGCATTAGAACCAATCCAGATCCAAATTAAAGTAATTATGTTCAACAGGTATGCTTGGACTTAAGAAGAGCCAAAAAGCTGGGGCAAAAATAAAAACTCTTAAATTCTCACAAGCAATTGAAATTGAGGTTGAAAATGTTAATGACCCACTCTACCCATATTCTTTTTTTTACGAAAGCCTAAGTTTGCTTTGTTTTAAGGATTACATCACTTTTTTTGAGGGCCCTCACTAGACACCAAATTATTAATTGTTCTCCATATGCATCTATCATAACAAGAAAATAATCTTGTCTTTCTAAAAGCGCTAATTGACAACTCTAATCACGATCACATATCTACTTAGAACAAATATTGAAACATTTGTGAGTTAGACATAACAATTAGCTACTCAATGTTGTATTCAATCCTTTTTCCATATTAGTCGATATATCAAACTTGCATTGAAAAAAAGAGAGAAAAGAAATACTAATATTGTGCTCTGATATGCTTCAATCCACAAGACTTTAAAATGGCTTACAAAACTGAACTTGAAATGTAATAAAGCGGATACAACAGCAACATACATTGCTAGCAATCTCTTTACATTTACAAAAGATTGTATAAAGCACTGACACCAGCAGGTCTTTCTGTGCTCTAGTTAAGGCAAACCACATGGCCTTCCCGTACATTTGAAGATTTAACAAAGATTGAATCCTTAGAGGAAGAAGATTCCATAACGAAGGTGTCCAGATACAAAAGGCAGAATCAGAGACACAGATGCAATGGAACCAGGAAGAAATAAGCGAAACTGAATCAGAGGCCGTAAATGTCTAGCACGGGTGAATTGCTGTAGTTCTTTAGAAGTGGAAGTAGGTATTGTGCCAAACAGAGAGATGTATAATGAAGAGCGTTTTGAATATCTGCTTTGTAGAAGAAGCCAGTGAAGCTCAATTAGGATAAGGTATGCTCAAATACATCTTGGCGCACCAGTGACTAATCTGGCTGCCTGATTTTATATTGTGTGGAGTATGGTGAGAAGGAAATTCTTCATCCCTAAATACAGACTGCTGCAATAAATCAGGCGGAGACCTATAACAGCAAACGCACAGCTATTTCCAATCTGAGAGTAATGGAAGCACAGTACGAGGAAGTTTCAGATGGAACGAGAAGGAAGATGCAACCCCTCAGAGTTGACAGCCAATCTGACGTAAAACTATATTTTTTTACGCTGAGGCTTTTAATTATTGGGTATATGGGAAATGGCCCAAATTGGTATTGCTCAATAGATTCTTTCCAACAATCACGATTTCAATGTTGTCCATGTTCCGTCTCAACCAGTGGTATTCATCAATTAGTAGACTGACAAGAATTATTACATAAAGCTGTATTGTCTTGGAATGTGCAAGCAACACAGACAGGGTGGAAGGTGCATACGTAAGATAGGGAGACCAAGGGATGTGGAAATAAGACAGGAGAGGGTGGGGTGATGCAACATGGAGAAGCACACACATAAGAAAAGGGTAGGGGGTGGGAAGAAACACATAGGGTCAGGCAACAGCACGAGAGAACAAGCATTGAAAATGCAATAGTTCTCGCCTTTGATTACGTTAAAGCCATTTGCTTTGCTAATGGTATTGTATAGCAAAGCATATGGCTTTAACTTAATAAAAGGCGAGACCTATTGCATTTTCAATGCTTCTTTTAAAAGTTTGTCCTGACCGTGAGGAGGCAGGGCATTGTCCCAGTCGATGGCCATTTACCGCACTCCATCCATTGCATGGTAGTGCAAGGGATCAGCCAATGCGCCAGCACTGGATCCATTAGAAACCATCTGCAACATGACAGTTGTAATATATTTCAAACCAGATTTAGCAAATCCTCCGCAACTTCACTCAGTTGTTAGTATCACTGAGTAATGTGATATGCAGGGCTTTAAATGGGCCGGGTCCTGCCGGGGCTCAGCACCAGCAGTTCTAAAAAGCAGGTGCTGAGACGGGTCCATATCGGGCCCTCTATTTTTGCCTCCACCCTCAGGCTGGAGAAAAAAATCTTAACACTGCAACAGTACCACCCATACCTGCATTTTGTTAAAACTTTAAATAAACTCGTTATAGTTCTTTCACAGCCTCATCATTTCAAAACTGAAGCGTTCTCAATATGATGTACAAAGAAGCCATAGTTCTACGTGATGTTCTTACAGCCGGGCCAACCCTTTAGAACCTCGAGGTGCGGACATATCATGTAGGCAGTGTGGCTTCTCCTCAAATAATTTCATGGCTCTTAACATGTATTCACCCCTGCCTCCCTCACGAGGCCCCAAAATGACCATACCCCTCAAGACAGCGTTAATAAATTGCAGGTCACTGGTTAAGCACTCCTTCGACATTCAGCAATCCCTTAAGGATAACGACTGGGACTCTCTGTTCCTGACCGAAACTTGGCTTAATGAGGAGACTAACCCTGCCATTACCTTGTCCATCCCTGAGGGTTTCAGCATTATTTGCGCTAACCGACAGAGTGGATAAAGGGGGGTGGACTGGCAGTTATTTATGAAAATAAATGGACAATCACCTCCCCCCACTTTGATCCTATTGACTGTATTGAAGGACTTCCTTTTTGTATCAAACTTTCAGCATCAATATCATGGGCGGGTCTTTTGTTGTATCGCCCCCCTAACTCCAGTCCCTCTCACCTCCCGGCACTACTGGATTACATAACTCAAGCATGCACTCGCTATGCTAACTTTACGGTCCTTGGAGACTGAAATTTACATGTAGAAGATCTCACTTGCCCTATAAGTTCGAACTTCATATCCACTCTAGCAGCCTGTGACCTGCCCCAGTTAATTGCTCATCCTACCCATAGAGCTGGCCAAACACTGGACTTAATCTGTTCCAATCTTTCCGATATTTCGATTGATGATCCTATTCCAGTTATATGGTCAGATCATTTTCTTATCCCTTTTTCCATCCTAATGACCCGCTCCGATAGACCCACTTTAACCCCGAGGGAACTGGGTAGAAACTGGAGTAAAATCTCTCAGATCACCCTTCAAGAATATCTAAAAGATGGCAGTTATTCTCCCGCCGATGACTTGGACTCACGCATCTCTAATCTCAATGAATGGGTCGGGGAGGCTATTGACTCATTGGCTCCTCTCAGGCCTATAAAAACATTCAGGGCCTCACCTGCAGCCCCCCGGTATTCGGACGATCTACGACAAAAGAAATCTGCGTGTAAAGTATTGGAAAGGCGCTGGAGATCAGGATATTCGACAGATAGTAAACTAGAGTACCGTAAAGCCCTTAAGGAGTACCGAAAACTGATCATCAAGTATAAAAGAAGCTTTTTAGCTGATAAAATTGATAAGGCTAGTAATGCCCCGAGAGAAATCTTCTCAATTGTGAGATTGTTTACAGACCCCCAAGCTCTGATCCGACAGCAGTCAGTGTCCCAAAAACTCTGCACTCAGCTCTCCAAATTCTTTGAGGAAAAGATTGCTCAGATTTATGCCTCCTTTCCTACTAGCGATAGTTCTGACTCTTATGAGGCACAGATGGACCTTAACACCCCAGGCCCAGTTCTTACAGAATTTATGGAAATATCTGAGGAGTCTTCCCTCCGGGAATTATTAACTTGCAGGTCAGGATCTCCCGGGGATCCTTGGTCTGCAAAACAACATAAAGCGTTAGCGTCCTTACTCAATCCCCTTCTTAACCCAATATGGAATGCTTCTTTGAGCTCCGGTATCTATCCAGAGGCATGGAAACATGCCTTCCTAGTTCCAATCCTCAAAAAAAAGCCAATGCAGATCAAGAGAATCCGGCCAATTACAGGCCGATATCACTCCTTCCAGCTCCAGCTAAGATTTTGGAAAGACTAGCCCACCAGCAAATTGCTAGCTTTATAGAGAACCACGGCCTCTTCCATGACTCTCAACATGGCTTCCGTAGGGGCTATAGTACAGAGTCAGCCCTCATAGAAATGGCGGATTCTGTTAGCTCGACACTTGATCGGGGCTCGAGGGCGGTGTTAGTGCTGCTGGATTTATCAGCAGCTTTCGACATCGTCTCTCATCCTATACTGCTGAAAAGATTGAGGACTATAGGAATCCAGGGCAAGGTCCTTAAATGGATAGGCTCGTTCCTATCGGACCGAAAACAACAGGTCCACACCCCTCCCTTTACTTCCACAGCCAGGCCACTGAAATGGGGTGTCCCTCAGGGCTCGTCGTTAAGCCCTCTCCTATTTAATCTGTATTTTTCCCCACTAGGTGAAATGATTTCTCGCTCGGGCATTAAAACAACGTCTTATGCCGACGACATTCAGCTGCTTTTTACTTTTGATGAGCCATCCTCCTTCACTTTTAACCCCCTTAAATCCTGCCTTAGAAATATTGCCAAATGGATGGATCTAAATTTTCTCAGATTGAATGCAGGAAAAACTGAAGTGCTTTTTTTTTTTAATCAGCCATCCCCATTAAACTCTAATTTATGGTGGCCGGAAGACTTGAGCCAAGCCCCATCCCGAAGGACTCAGTTAGAAATTTGGGAGTTCGATGGGACCATCAACTATCCTTCGGGAGTCAGGTCCAAACTGTTTCTGCGGCGTGTTTTTCCAAGATTAAAGTCTAGAAAAACGTATAAACTATGCCTTGTGTTAACAGGAAAACGATAGTTCACGCGCTTATAATCTCTCACCTGGACTATGCGAACGGACTTTATCTGGGATTATCCACAGGCCTATGCCATAAACTCCAGATGGTTCAAAATGCCGCCGCCCGTTTGATCGGCGGCCTTTCCCGCAGGCAGCATATTTCTCCATATCTTCGTGAATTGCACTGGCTACCCGTAATTAAGAGAATTGATTTTGAAGCTATGACATTAGCTTATTGTACTACAAAGGGCAATGGCTCCGCCCATCTAAGATCCACCCTCCGCCCTCACAGTAATTCGAGAGCCTTTCGTTCAAGCACCAAACTCCTACTGGTAACCCCCAGATTTAAAAAAGCCCGTTCAGGAGGCAAAACTTTTGAAGTATGCGTCGCCAGAAGATGGAACAAACTGCCTCTCAATCTGCGTATGAGTATATCAGAACCTGCATTCCGTCGTTCCTTGAAAACATTTTTATTCTGCCTGTAAGCTTTTGTCTGGGAGATCATTTTCTAATCAATCAGCGCCGTACACCCCGTTGGGGTAGCTGCGCGCTTTATAAAATACAAAATAATAATAAGTTGTTGCTTATATGACTTATGTAACCAATAACCATTGGCAAAGCCAATAGTCCTTGCTTCTTGTAGGTGTAATGTTATTTGTTCTATTATATTTCTGGATGCAATGACAAAAACAGCAAAATACTAGTTGGGCGGCACACTATGCTAAGCACAGGTTTTTAGCTCAGGTGTTTTTAAACCACGCCCTTAATTACATGGGCCACGCACCTTCGAGAGACCTACCAGTTTTTTCAACCCACTGAAAGCCCTGAGATAAGTACTCCAAACTTGCATACATCTACTTTCCTGGTTAATTCCTCCCTTGATGCTTCCAGAAGGTGTGCTATTTTTACCAGGGATGTTTTTTTGCTCGACGCACCAGAAAAAGAAATGATTGGCCCGTGACTAGTCTGGTTGCAGCACCCCGGGATGAACGGATATCACTGGGAAACAAGCAGGGTATTTTTGCTGAGCCAGCAGGCTCCAATTCACAGGCTGGATGTTTCGCAATTCACCACATGTGAAGCACATTATTTTCCAATTAACTTAAATATAAACAAATACGGACCCGATTCGTCAAGCAGCTCTGAGAGGAAGCGCGGCGCGCGGGCAGCTAAATAAGTACACTGCTTTGCTGTTCTGCTATTTACATTTTCAAATTACAGACTACACATCCGGCACTGAAGTGGACAAATAGGACTCCCGTCTCTCTACAGTAGCCTCACTGCTGCAATGCTCCACTGTTAACTAAATAGTACATTGGGGAGAGCAAACAACAAAGAAACGGAGGAAGAGCACTTAAAGTCTTTAGGTCGTGTTCCTCTTTACTGATCCCCACTTGGGCAGTACTAGAGTGAAGACACGGGGTCTTCCCTTGATTTCATGCCCCTTAAAACTAATAGACAGCTGCCCTGCCCTGGCGTGGCCACAAGGTGACGCTGTCGCCACACGAGCAGCTGCCCAACACTTTCACGTCCTGCTCGCTCCTCCAGGTAGTTGGAGAGCGCTATCTTCAAGGAGCTATACTTAAGGAGCTGTTTTGAGAAGACTAGAATTGGTTCACTCCTTTCCACGTGAGCCCCCTCTTCTGCCGGTGGGGGGGGGCTCGTCAGCACCCGGAGGCAAGGAAGGGGGGTGACGAGTACTTACACATCGCCTTAACGAATGTGGGGATTTATATAAAGAGCCATGATGGGCAAGTCATCGCCTCTAGGTGCTGTAAGAATCAGACAGACGTTGAAGCCGCTACCACTGCAGCAGGCAGGGCGTTACTAATAAAGGAAATGTACTGGAAGAGGCCGCTTACAACAGTTTGGCCGATTCAACGCCCCAAAACAACGAGCATTTGCAACGTAATCGGTCAGATTGCATTGCAAATGCCTAGGTTTAAAATTGAGCGCGGCAACGCTTCACGGACACCGGGCTCAGTTTCTTTTTATATTTCTTAACATTAACACTGAGCGCGGTGTCCCTGAAGTGGGCGCTGCGCTCAGTGCTAAAGTTAAGAAATATATAAAGAAAGCGAGCGCGGAGTCCGTGAAGCGGACCCGCGCTCATTTTCAAAGTTAAAAACAAGTAGACATTGTATATTTGTAATAATAACAATGGTTTTTGCGTAGCGCTTTGATGTTGCTAGGCGCTACAAATTACCGCTGTTACAATTATTCAATGTGTTCCGCTTTGAAGAATGAAATGCTGAGTTGGCGCTGCCGACATTCAGACGCCTTAAAATCTCACTCCCTCTTCACCATTTCCAGCCTCCTGGAGAGCAGGGCGACCCATGTACCATGTCCCTCTGACAACCGAGGGTCGGGATCACCCTAATGCTCCACCCCCGAGGCTTCCGACGCTTTGTGTGACCTGCGGCACATCACGGCGCATATAGCCTTCACATAGAATAAGAGTGAAGTCAATATCCTGTTCTCTGCGCACGCTTCCCTGACCTGAGCGTTCGCACCCCTCGTACCCCGCCCCCCCCTTTTCATCTTCTTAAAGAGACGCATATTTATGCCACCACCTGGGGTGTTTTCTGCTGCGCAGAAACATGACAAAGCCGCTGCCAGACAAAAACAGCAAGTGTGCCAGGCCGGCAGCTTACGCGAAGATCGGGGGGCTCGTCAGTTGTGTAAGTCAAAACAGGGGACAACGGAGAAGGAAACAAGCGCATCCCGAAAACGAAAAAAACAAGGAGGGTCCATCAAATGCCTCCTTCCAGCAAGGAGAACGAGGCAACAATGACGAAAACCGCACACACAAAAAAAAGAAAAAAGGGGCGGGAACAGCTACTGAATCCCTCCCCTCCAGTACTCCGTGACCGGCCTCGTGGTTGCCATAGCATCGCTTCTGGAAATCAGTTTGCGACACCAGAACTCAGGTCACAGAGTCCTGAAAAGGAGGGATCACAGACGGACAAATCACCCAAACAGGGGCATTGTCCAATGGCAGGCCTCCGTTCTGCGAGGCCGGCTAATGGCAGAAGGGGCGTGGTTCCATGCCCCTTCTTGTTTACAAGAACTCTCGCCTGCAGCAGCGCATGTGCTGCAACGCAGGTTTCGACCTAAAAAGTAGTACACAAGGGTGACGGCTTGAAAAGACATGCACTCTCTGAGAGTGCTTACACAAAAATAAACAATCATTGGCAAATTCAGTACGACTTACCAGCGCAGCTGCTGTGCAGCATGGCTAAAAGTTGGCGCTTGAAATAATATTGATTGTTCGATTATTATTATATATATATTTTTTTAATATCCCAGCAGTAGCTTAAGTAAGGGTGCAAGACCTTATGTGGCTAATAGAGGTCCCTTTACAACTCCACAGGGACATCTAGTAAAAGCCTGTGGTACTGCACCCTTTTCTTGCTTTTGTAGAGTTTATTATTTATGTTACTGATTTGATATTTTTTAACAAATTAAACCTGATTTGATATTTTTTAACAAAATAAACCTAACAAACATTATCATTTGCAAAGAAACTGCTCAAAATGTCAGTAATGCAAGACATTTTGCATTGGAAATGCTTCTTTACTGTCACTACCTGGAACAAGTAAAGCCGGGAACATGGGAAATTAGGGGAAAACCTATCACACTGGTTAGTCGTAAGTTTCAGTTTGTTCAGACTTGCCTAGCACTTGATTACTACCTGCGGCATTAAGGAAATCTAGAATAAAAATCAGATTTTTTAAGAAGCCACTGCACATGTGCTCAGGACAAACATCACTGTATATATTTTATTCTGTCCAGGTCAAGTACATTGTTTTAAGTTTGATTCAGCTCGCCTGGGATACATTTCTAATTTTTTTCCAGAGTACTAAAACTACAATTTAATCTTTCCCGTTTAACATTACCCCCATGAACACCAACTGTATGTTGTGCACAGAGGGAAACAGACACTCGTACAAGTCCCTGCAGGGTGGCAGATTTCACAATGCCCGGCAAGGAATGAACAATTCACATAGCCCCACAAAGCTTAACCATTCACACGCCACGTGCACATGCAAAGAGCAATGCTCCTTAGAAGTGATAAACACAAGATTCATAAGCTGGTACTAAGAAACAGGTATTTGAGAGTGACAAGGACAGTCAACCAATGGAAAACAACAGGCTTCAAGTCAAAATTCATGGTAAGACATTACGCCTTGCTGTCTAGCAGCCTCAACCTAAAAACTAATTAACAGATTTGGAGTAATACAAGAAAAGCAGACTGTGGGTAAAGTTCTACTTTCATGCCACGTTTGGTGAAAATCCAGTCACTGGTTCTTAATGTAGGTGCAAGCAAAAATTCCAATGGGCACTATAATGGAAAAACATCTTTATTTACGCTCACTCTTACATTTTTAGGTCTCGGCTAGCATAGGCTGCGCTTGCGCAGTCTCGCTGGCGAGATTTTATGTTTTCCAGTAGTGGGGCTTGAACCCACCCCTCTTCTCCATTGGCTGGGCTCCTAAATGCTGGCCAGCCATTGGAGAAGAGGTTTGTCTGTCAATTCAAGCCCCGTCTTTTTTGGATTCGGGGGGAGGGAGGTGTTTTTTAGGTTCTTTCTCCCCGTGACGTCCTCATTCCAAAACACGCCCCCCCATCAACGCTGCCTACACGCCCAAGTCGGCTCTCTGATTGGTTGACAACTACCAAATAAACACTACCATTGGTGTTCCTTATTAACCCCTTCCATGCTGCAGCGATTTTCCCTGTGTGCTGCAAAATCGCGAGTGGATGGGTTTATGACGGCCCCCAGCCGTCATCAGCACACGAGCACCGTAGTGCATGACGGATGGGGGCCATCATCAGCATGCAAGGGGTTAACCAATCAGAGGGCCGACTGGCGCGTGCAGGCAGCGTTAGCAGACAACAGGCGATAGCAGCACTTCTCAGAAGCATGTTTGTACTGGCAGGGAGGGAGGGAGGGGGGCAGGAGAGCGTTTCTGCGCATCTCTGCATGGTTGTTACTAGCAGGTGCCCACCCAGCTTATCTCGTTATGGATACGGGCGCCACCCCGCTCCTTTAATTATTTAATTTTCGCTGGTGCCTACCCCGCGGCTTTTACCCATGTTTTAAATATTTATTTGCACGGGTGCCCACCCCGCTGTTTATTATCGCTCACGAGGGAGCCTATCCCTCGTTTTTGGCCCCGAAGAGAACACCCCCGCAACGTAATCAGCGCCGGGCTGGGATTGGACCCAGCGCCGCGCTGCGATTGGAGGAGCCAAGGAAAACAGGAAGCGGACAGGAGCCCACCCCGCGCTCCTGTGACCGGGAGGAGGCTCGCCCCACGAGCACATGGGCGGCATTTGCACCCGAGGCCCCCGAGAGCAAGGGAGAGCCCCGTGGTGCCCAGTGTGAGGAGTAAGAGCGAGACAAGGAGAAACAGCGGCCCGCCTCCCGTAGGGGCTCCCATGTGAGGAAGGGGAGCCCTGCCAAGGCAAGACCGTCCGGAGCCTCGAGGGCTTCATCGAGAAGTAGCCCGGGGTGCAGTCCAACAGCCGCCCGGAGCATCCGGCGGGGCTGAGGCGGTCCACACTTCCAAGAGAACTCCGCTTTACCATGCAGTTGGAGGGCCCGGCCTGTGGCGGTGATCACTGTGCCACCAGCACTTCCCAACCACAGCGCTCCTGCGGCACGGCGCACTCCGGCTTCACGGCCTCCGGTACTCCAGATACCCTTCCTTCTCTCGCGGCCATGCTGCCTCGGTTTGGGCCAGCGGGCCAGGCTCCCCCCCCCCCCCTCCGAGCCCCATGAAGAGCCTGTGCTGCAGGATCCACGCCATGGCGGAGGCCCGGAGCCCCCGCTAGGCCCCCCCCCCGGCGGAGCTGAGGCAGTCCTGTCCCCCCCTGGGTGCGCCCCAGCCTCCGCCCCCCCCCCCAGGTGAGCAGGAAGGGGGGGGGGGGAGGAAGCAGCGCATCCCTGGGCCGCCCCCTGCCCCCAGCGTCCCTTTAACTGCCCCCTCTGTGCCCTGCACCCCGCCGGTGCCTGCCCGCATCTACCCCAGTGTCAGCTCCCTCCACTCTCTGTCTCATCTGCTCCCCAAAGTTCCCTCTAACTGCCCCCTCACTTGCATCCGTAGCTGCCCCAACCCTACGGTCTGCCCCCGACCCCGCCAGTGCCTGCCCTCATCTACCCCAGTAAGTGTCAGCTCTCTCCACTCTGTGCTCCATCCCTCTCTGCCCATCTGCTCTCCAAAGTACCCTCTAACTGCCCCTTCTCTTGCATCTGAACCTGCCCCAACCACCTCTCTGTCCTGGACCCCGCTTGTGCCTGCCCGCATCTACCCCAGTGTCAGCACCCACCACTGTTTGCCCCGTCTGCGCCCCAAAGTTCACTAACTGCCCCTTCTCGCATCCATACCTGCCCCAACCCCCAGCCTGCCCTGGACCCCGCTGGAGCCTGCCCTCATATACCCAGAGTGCCAGCTCCCACCACTCTCTGCCCAGTCTCTTCCTTAAGTTCCCCCTAACTGCCCCTTCGCTTCTATCCATACCTGCTCCAACCACCGCTCTGCCCAGGACCCCACCAGTACCTGCCCTCATCTACCCCAACGAGTGTCAGTTCTCTCCACTCTGTGCTCCATCACTTTCTGCCCCATCTGTGCCCCTTCTCTTGCATCGTACCTGTCCCAACCCTACTGTCTGCCCTTGTCTCGCCAGTGCCTACCCTAATGTACCCCAGTGTCAGTCTCTCCACTCTCTGCCCCATTTGTTCCAACTGCCCCTTCTCTTGCATCTGCCCCAGCCCGCCCCTGACCTCGCCAATGCCAACCCTCATCCGCTCCATTAAGCGCCATTTCTTTACACTCTGTCCCCACTGCCCCATATCTGTTCCTCTAACTGCCCTTCTCTTGCCTCCCCATCTGCCCTCACACGCACCATCAATCTGACATATTTACGCCCCTATCCTGCTTCCCTCCGACTCTCAAATACTTCCTTTATCTGCCCCTTTTCTGATCCTTTCTCGTCCCTCCAATGGTTTCTTAGTCTCTGACATACTTGCTCCTGCCTAACTTACTCTCCAGCTGCCCCAGCTCCCTTCCCTAATCCTCCCTGCTGCATCTCAGCACCTCATCACCCTGATCACGACTTAAAAAATTTAAAAAACATGACCCACCCCTCTTCAATCTATCTTTCGAGTTTTTATTGTTCATTCTTACTTTTTCCCCCTTCGATTTCTTTTTTTCTGTCCGCACCCATGGTTCCTGTCCTTGTTGCTCTTCATCCTTATCTCGCTCAATTTTTACTTTCTCACTCTTATTCTTCACTGTTCATCCCCTCATATCTTCTGTGTAACCCATCTCATTTGTTTTCTCTTCACTTTCTCTCTTCTCCGTCATTTCATCTCTTGTCCTTCCACTTTTACAGTTTTTTGGTGTGCCCTTTTCTTCCTTCTCCCAAGTTCCCTTCTTTATTGTCGTCTGCATTTAAACCATTCTTTTTCTTCTCTCCATTTCCTTCCATCTTTGTTATTTTCCTTTCCTCTTTAATCAATTCAGTTGTCTTTTCCACCATTATCCGGTCTTTCCATTTTTCCTTCCTTCTCCCCTTCCTTCCTCTCCATATCCCTTTGCACCTGCCTCAGCTCCATTGTTTCCTTTTAAAATATTTATTTTCTCCCTTCTTTTTCTTTCACTTTCTCGTTCACTACTTCCTATCTCTTTCTTTCTTCCAGTCACCTTCTCTCCCTGTAGTCTCCCCTCAGCTCTTTCCTTCCATCTATTTTCTACCTTCTTTCATTCTTTCTCCTTTTCTGCTTTCCTCTGCTGTAAACTCCGACATCTTTTATATGTCTGCCCCATCTATTCCTCAAAGTTCCCTCTAACTGCCCCTGTATCTGCCCCATGGATTCAGACACGCCAGCCGTTCTCCTCATTAAGTTTGAGTAACTCTTGAACTTCTGAAGATGCTGTATTGTAAACATTGGTGCTGCCCCGGGTGCATTGTGGGTAAATAAATCTTGAGGGACCCCACCTCATGTATTTCGAAGATGTTTCCTGTCTGAGATCTGCCATGCTTCTGGGGTTCACTGGACGCAGAGACGCCTGGGGAAACTCTGGACAGTTTCCTTCTGTTTTTAGGACTTTTATCCATCTGTGTTTTGACAGCGCAGTTGTCAAGTGGCCTTTTGTTAACAATATACATACAGGTGGCTTCAGGTCCACCCCTTTCAGTGATTGGCTTTCTTACAAACAATCTTTTTCAGTTATTGGCTTGAGATTTACCCAATCAGCTTCAGCGGTACAGACCTCTCACCTAATAGTTGGCTATTTGAGTATATCCTTCCGCCTCTCCTTGAACGCTTACATTGAACTGCAGGTGGGACTACTTTACAACTCTTGCACCTGCTGATTCCCCCCGGTGTATCTCGCTCCAATGTGCTAACATTCCATGCCTTAGTACATTAAACACGTGCCTTGGCTTTGCCAAGGATTGTTTTCCATAATTATATCCGCACTTGGCACGCCCTGGTCCTGAAGTCACTTATTAGCACACGCGGACACTGCTCTGAAAGCTGGGTGTAGCACGGCAGGTAAGGATGGGGTGAAAAGAACAATTGAGAGGTGTGAACTTGCAAAGGGCCCGGTATGGGTGTGTGGCTCTGTGTGGGTGGCTCTGTGTGGGTGGCTCTGTGTGTGGGTGCAAATGCAATAGGTCTCGCATTTGCGAGAGATTACGCTATTGGCATTGTAAATGACAATGCCATTCATTTATATGTTTTAAAAACAAAAAAAAATAATGTCATGAGCAATGCCAATAGCTCTACCAATAGCTCTAACTTTAACAAAGACGTGACCATTGCATTGTAAATGCTTGTTTTTCCCATGCATGGAACTGAATGAAATTGGCATGCAGAATTTAGTCGATTAAGCTAAGCGAGTGCCAAATTCAGTGCTGCTCTGTCAATGGATGCCAAAGTTATAAGTAAATAAAAAAAGGCTTCTCAATGGATAGTGCGATTTAACTCTAAGTATACGGTGGCAAGTGCCTATGCATATCCAATCTATTTGAATGTGCTTGCACGACAAGAATTTTACTTCCAAAATGGATGAGGTGATTTGATGAAGCACTCCTTTGTATTAAATTTTTACTGGATCGCTACAATGTAAGATCCAGTGCTGGATCAGATATACCTACTTCAAATTCAGTGAACTGAAAGTGTTTGTTGAGTTATATTATTGTACGATAGTGATTGGGATGGCATCATGAGCTGCTCGTATATGCTTATATGGCATGAGACACAAAATTCCAATATAGTGCCCAGTCATGAAATTTATGCTGGAATACATGAGATTCAAGATCGAGTGATAATACGAATAGAAAGAATTCACATTAATTAATAGTTGTTAAACATGAAGTGAAGTCTTTGGGCTATTAAAGCTTTTCACTAATGCACAGCCACTAAAGATAGCTCCCATAAGAAACACATTCACTATAAATAACAAAATGGTGCAGGTTCACCAAAGCACTAAATCGAGGTGAGGCTACAGCCTGCATCTGTGAGCTACCTTTCATGTGGTGTTACACTTTTAAACAAGCATTTACAATGCAACGGTTTGGCCTTTGCAAAAGTTTAAGCTATTGGCATTGTAAATGACAAACTTTTTATTTATGTGTTGGTTTTGAAAACCGATAAATACAAGCATTGGCATAGCCAATAGGTCTCGCCTTTGGGACCTTATAAGTGTTTAGCCATGCAACCGTTAATGTTGTTGCAGTAAGGATATTGTGCTGCATAACTAAATACTTATAAGGTCCCAAAGGCGAGACCTATTGGCTATGCCATTGCTTGTTTATTAGACTTCTGTCTTGGGGTTACCTGGTTAATTCTACAGGCTTCAGTTGTGTTTCCTACCCAGTGACTGCACTGTAGCATAACATAAGACATGTGGAAACTAGTGTGTACTTAAGTCTAAATTAGCGGATGTTAGGCAATGGCACGTTGGAAAGGAAATGCACTTTATATTCAGTAGTAGATACATTTTTTGTGACCTCCTATCACAAGGCGTTTGACTGTACAATGTTTGAACGATTTCAAATGTGTTGTTTTTAGTGACGGAATTTATTTATGTGTACATTTAAGCCTGTTGCTTCCGGATACTGTAGATGTGCCTTTGAAAAAAATTACTAACCATAAAAGTGGAGTTAGGCGAGAATAGTAATTAGATCATCGACTCTACTACAGGGGAACAGAAATAAGTCAGTGTCTCTCTGATCTCCTCTACTTTGGAGCTGGGGAACCAGGTTCGAGCCTCGTCATCAGCTCAGCATCTTGTGATTCTGGGCATGTCACTTAATCTCCCTGCGCCTACCAAAAATTGAATGTGTCCTGGTGTAATTTAACTGCTCTTGTAAAGGGCTCCAAAACCTTCGGGTCGAGTTTGCGCTGTATAAATGTGCACACACAAAAAAACAGAAAAGAAAGAATCCCAAGTAAGCGCAGTGAACTGAACAGAAATATTTTGAGTGCTCTGTAAATCGCTCTCTCATTGGCAACTAAGGAAGTCTTTCGGACTCAAACTCATCAGCTTTGAATGATTTTGGGGGAACAGGCCAGAGGCGCAACTACTTATCAGGTGATTACTTGTCATCTATGGCCTGCTTGCTGGGGGGATACACTCGCCTGAATAAATGCAAACCTTTCAATAGATTTACGGTCTTAGCCAATATGACTCCCTCCTCCTTTGTACTCTTTTTAAGGTGCCTATGTGATGTCGTTTCCACAGCAAACTGAAAGTAGTAAACACATTTCATTGATTGCTAAAACCTACGTTTTCTAAATGTGCACTAAATGCACCGGTATTCTCTAGGCAGCAGGATAGATCACTGCATTAAGAGTTTGCTGTTTAGAGTAACAATCACATTTGTATATAGCATCTTGTACCACCCGCTGCCACCTCTAAGTGCACTAAACAGTAGATGCTACTATTGCCGATTGCATTGGTACTCCGTTTACTGAGCTCAGTCGACTAGATGGCTGTGTGGGCCTGGCCGGCATTTGAACCTGCAGGTAGCCCATCGCGTGTGTCAGCTCAGTGAGCCATGCACCTGCTCATCTGCATCGGTGTGCTACCAGCAGCTCACTGGTTGGAAGCCCGGCGCGCCCGACGACGCTTCTTTTTCCTTGAGAAGTCGGTAAATTGACGAACAGCGAGGAGAGCCGCAGTAGCACTTTTTATTTACTCTGTGGTAGCAAGCACTATATAAATGGGGAGTTATTAAGATGCTTTAGTTGAGACCGCACTATTCTTATTATTTGGAAGGCGTGTGTAGCTTTGGAGTTTACGTGTTTCTCGCCTACAAACTTTTCATCAGTGGTAGGACCTTTCCATTTGGCGACGAGGCAATTCTGACGCGGAGGGGGGAGCTTTAAAAATAAGTGTCCCTACAAAACCAATATGCAGCAGCATTCATTTACAATACCCCAAAGACCGTGGTCGCTCTAGGAATGGAGCCGAAGCTCTTTCCAGCACTTGGAACAATAGGAAATGAATTCAGCGAAAGGCAGAGGACAAACAGAGCATCGAAATGGCCGCCGGGGAGCAAGGTGGACGGACAGCCACACAAATCACCAGCAGGCCTTAATGAGTATTGTTTTATTTATTTATTTAAGTTTTATAGAGCGCGTAGTCACCCAGTGGGTATCCCAGCGCTATTGGGTGTGAGCAACGGGGTTCTGTCAGGCTTGACACCGCGTCCCAAGTAGCTTAAAGCCCGCAGCTCTGGGAAGATGGAGGCCTTACCAACTCTCCAACATCAGGGATTTTAGTTGTCATCCTGGCATACTAAGCAAGCGCAAACTAAATTTATGAGTTACCGAATCTGGTGATAATGAAAAGCAGAATCGCTTTAATTCCCGGCCGCAGTCCCCGAGGTGGAGGTGCGTTTATTGTTGCAGGAGTAGAATGTTGGCGGGATGAACAAATGGCCTGCGGACTGTCCACGAAACTCGAAGCCGCCTACTCCCGCACGGCTTCCTTACCACCACTCCGTGCCCGCTCCAGAGTCGCTACTGATGAACTGCCATCTTGTTAAAAAAAGTTTGACTCTAATAAATTGATGGTGCGTCGTCTTTAAGTGCATTGGTCTACAAAGTGATGCAGCTTGTACCATCATTCCAGCAGACAAATGTAGGGAGGCTAGTTTAAGCCCGACATGACTCCAGTTGAGTATCTTAAAACCCTGTTCTTGCTATGTATAGACAATTAAATGGCCTTCAACATAAGAAGGTGCTTAAGGGATCAAAGATGGATAAATACACAGTGACGTTTGCCGAAATGTGATGTGGAGTTCTTGATAGCGTTGGAAGTGCATAGATTTCTAACTCCATGTTAAACAAGCATTGGCCGCACGGCTTTACTTTTTCGGCCGTGAAATGAAATTTTAAAACAAGTCAGGTCCCGGGCAGGCAGCCAATCACAGCGCGGCCCGGGAATGACGTCACGGGGGTGTCCCGGGCAGGCATCCAATCACAGCGCGGCGCAGGACAAAGGGGCGGGACTTAAAAACACCGAGAAACGCCCCCGAATCGCGTTTTCACAAGAAAGCGTGATTGACAGCCTCTGTCTCCCAATGGCTAGCCTCCATTTATGGAGCTAGCCAATGGGAGACAGAGGCGGAACCAAAGCCAAATGTAGGAACATGAGATTTCGCCGTGGGCGGAGCAACTGCTATGCAGTTGCAACGCCAGGCGAAATCTAAAAATGTGGTTAATCACAACATTAACTTGACAGGCAGCAGGTTTATATATGTTACCTAACTGTTCATGTTATATGTATTTTAAGATTACTGCCCCAGTAGGGCGGAGTACAATTAATTTCAGAATGAGCATTTAATAGTTGTATCTGTACGCCTGGTGTGTTCTTATTCGCCGTACCTGGGAGCAGTGAATGGTCGTCAGGTGGGCGATTAGGTTATAGGGATGCCGACAGAGTGAGGCTTGATGGTGCGGGCTACTTGCATCAGTCTGCCTGGGGAAGTCGCAGACGCTGTTCCAGCCAGCCAAAGAGCCAGGTAATATTTGGTGAGGCTGAAAATAAGTTGGTGCGTGATAATTTCAGTGGTGGCAACCGGTTCCGAAATTAATTTGGAGGGTCTGGTAGCTTAGTCACGCACCTAACGACCATTCACTGCTCCCAGGTACGGCGAATAAGAGCACACCAGGCATACAGATACCACTATGACATATGACCGATTCTCAGTCACTATCGCCATCCATACGCAATTCTTGTGCCCGTGCACATCAGACGAAAGACACCATCTGACAACCACCCGCTGACCTAAGCCGCCTGCCCTCCTCTCACACCCAACACTCAGCCTCGTGGTTAAGAATAGAACCATCCAACACAGCCCCCAAAAACACATATTAAATGAGAATTTCATATCGCTCACCCCTTTGTCCTGAAGATGATCTTAACTAATTAAAGATCGAAACGTCGTCGACAACCCCCCCTGCAACAGGAACCCCTTTTCCTTGTACATATTTAGTTGGAGTTCCTTTTTCTGTTGTACCTGTGATGTTATATTATTTAGAGCACATTCACTTTGTCACAAAAACACACCTTATCACTTATGTGAGCACCTGATGAATCCCTGACTGTTATCAATTGTAAAATAAATTGTATATGTCTCCCTACACCCTTGCTCCCTCCATGATTAAATGCTCATTCTGAAATTAATTGTACTCCGCCCCACTGGGGCGGAAACGCCGGACCTTGTAAGGCCAACCCTGAACCACTGTTTTTTATAAACCTATTACAGCCCCAGGTTCGCTTATTGGGGTACCCTTGTTTTCCTATACTATTATATGTATTTTAAGAGCATGAAGCTGAACAAATATTGACAGTCTCCACTACAGCTAATTGTGCACCTACCTAAATGCAAGCTTAGACAATTGTAATTCAAATTATATGAGAACTATAGTAAGGTACGTACAGAGAAATTAGACCGTGTCTTGCTAAATGTTCGTGCTAGCGATCTAGATCATTGTTAGATAGGATACAGAATTTGAGGGGAAATATAGTTTATGTACTTATTTATATGTTGGGATAAATCTGAACTCTGATTATCACATTGATATTTATATTATCTTGTGTGCAGCAAATTATCCAGTGGTAACATTCTACTCAATTGAGATATGCCACTCATGTGAGACTTCAGCCTGACATACATATTCCTTAGTGGTACACATTTATGCAATGCCAACTATACACATTTTTGTTTTGCCTACGTTTGGAATTCTGGTATACATAGTGTGTAAGTAAGAGATTTTGATTATATATGTTGTTGGCCAACATATGAACGAATAAAATCATTTAAAGGCATTATATGTAACATTTGTGTACAAAATGTGGTGTTCAACTTGAAGTAATTTTACAGGCTCATCTGTGACAGGCTGCATGGACTGCGCAAGTCAGTCATATCACTCTTGCATCAAAAAGAGCAAGATATTTGGGGAAAGGGCGGTTTCTGTATGCTATGTTAACATTGACACTTGAAAGTTCTCATTACAAGACATAAAACTCTGGAACACCCAGCCGCCCAGTGAATATTTATACCACTTTAAGAAGTTTGGCCTTCACAAATACATCTTGTAACAATCTGCAGCACCAATCCCCTTGTTAAAAAACAAAACGGACTACAAGAGCAACTAGGGAGAACAAATAATGAACTAACTCCAGTCCTACAATGCTGTATCTACATTACCAATAAGTCCATAGTCTTCTCATAACCAGGGTGCAAACAGGGACCTCCTCATACACTCGTAACCCACGAAGAAGCTTTTTGGGAACTAATGAAAGCCAGTTTAGAATATCTGGTAACCTTGAACACTTCCACCTTACATGCTTCGCCCACCTACACGAATATCACCAATCCAAATGTTACAGTTAACGGAGCAATTAACATTGCCAGTTCATCAAATCATGCCAACACTAGCTTACAAAATCTAGTGGGGGCCCTAACGAACTCAAACTGCCTTCAAATGAGTCACCGACAGCTGCACATATTGGGCAAATCAAGGAGAGAACGTTAGGCTGGACGTATCCCTCATTTTACAGAACTGATAAGCCAGATAGCTCGGCAAGCGGAGAACTAGCTGCTGCCTTCAGACATATGTACATGGCATAGATGCACTAGTAGAGTGGGGATAATATCATGGAACAAGAACAGCATCTAGCAGACTGAGGTGATTAGCCAAACACAGTCTCGTACCATGGAAACCGGGGGAGGAACGCAATGCTCTTCACCCTGCCCGGGAACGGCCGCTGCCTGCTGCTCATCGTTGACCCGAGGTTTTTTCTTGTTTTTCTTAGCTTCAGCTGCGGAGCCACGTTTTCGCTTGTAAGCAGACATCTTGAGCGACCCGGAAGTTATCACCAAACGGACTTCAACAGATACACGAACGAAGAATAGAAATAAAAGAAGTCTTTTATTGCGATGTCTCTTTATTTGCAATACGAGGCGGCCATGTTGAACATGCTTCAGAAGAGGAAAATAATAAACAAAACTATACTATATTCTACTAAACTATATTCAGAATCTCCATTTTTTTAACTGTAGCAAAACGTTCTGATACACAAAACAACGCTGCAGATTTGTGATTCTAGAGCATGTTGAAATGTTCTCGTCTGTGGGCCAAGTTTACATTTGACCTCCCAGAGCCCGCCACACCCACCAACTCAGGGCAAGAAACAAACCTGGTGAAGCTTTATGACATGGAGCAGTGAGTGTCCACTAACATGCCGCTTTATCTGACATTGTCTTTCTTTTATGTCTATTATTTCACCCTCGGCTGGTCAGGCGCTTTCATCTCTTTGGTGTGGCTCCGGGGAAATTGGCGTTACTACGAGGTAGACGTAGACTCTTTGCGCTTTTGGTACAGAATCAATGGATAGCTTTAACAAAATAATTTTCTAATCAAGTAGTGTATAAGTAATAGTGAGCTTATATTTATTGTGCAAAGCAAAAAGCTCTGTAAATGTTAAACAACTGTAATTGTAATAAAGGACCCCTTAATAAACATAACTATTTTCGACACACATTAATACAACTAATGCTGTGTATTCAGCTTCTTCTTAGTGTTGGTGGAGCCAACGTGTTTCTATTCTAATCGGGAGATCTCTACCTACCCTGAACGAATGCGACCCCTCCAAACGAGCAAAAGCAGAACCGGTTCCAGGATTCATGCTAAGGGTGGGCCATGGAGAGGCAATTGGTGGATTCAAAGTTTAGAGAAGTTGTCCTGCGTCATCCAGGTGTCTGAGAACTATATCGAGTATGCTGGATGGTCTTGTGGAGTACATTACACTGCATACGCTAGTCTCTACCCATATATGCTAACATTTTTGTTGTATATTAGTTCTTCATTTAACATGGAAATTTTGCAGTAACTAAATAAATGTAAATTGATACTTGTATAGCGCACTACTCACCCACAAGGGTCTCAAGGCGCTTGTACGAATACCGCTGTGGAACCCATCCTGGCTTTCCCTGTGAGGTGTCCACTCCTGGGCACCCCCAAGGTGGAGGCCAGGCATCCTTAGCGTTGTGGGGGCCGTTGTGGAGATTAAGCAAGCTATTGCCCAGAGTTGCAGAGTGGGACTCCATGATTGGAATAGGCACCAAGCCAAGAATTATCAGGTCCGTGGAATTTTTGAGTCCAAGACCCACCGAGGTGGGGAATTGAACCCTGGTCCCGGGCTAGACCTCTGCATCAGGGTCTGCCGCTCTAACCATTGAGCCACACTTCTCCACAACTACACATTGTTTGTACAAGGCTGGGTGAGTATTCTAAGTTTATTGACATTAAATTCCATTGAAACCCAACACCTAACAGCTGGTGGTGTTTGTGCCCGATGAAAGCGTGCACTGACGACTGATGGTGTCTGTGCCTGGTGAAAAAGTGCACTGATGGTGTGGTTGTGTGTATGTGGTTGTATGTCTGGTTGTGGTTGTCTGTGTGTTGGTGTGTGTTGTTGACACATTCAGGTAATGTTCACGCTATATAAAATTGCATTAAATAAAACCAGCCCGCGACATAAGACAAGCCGCCGTGCGGTGCAAAAAACTGAAAAGTATCACAGCAACCACAAGCTGGGGACCACGGGTCAGATGGGAGTGGGTTTTCATTTTTTTTACAAACTGCGCCAATGGGCATTCTGCGTAGTTTGTGTCAGCGCTTTACCATACCGAGGCATTAGGAATACCGACCTGAGAGTGGCGCTTTAGATACAGTGCCTGTGCCGGACCTGTTGGCTTCGCTGCTGGTCTGCGAGGGCTGTGACTGTGTTTCTGGTACTGGATGTTAGTGGTGTGAGAGTGCTTCCGGTAGTGCAGGACTGTTAGTTTGGGAGGCGGGTGAGACTGTTAGTCTATGAAGGGTGTGCGAGTGTTGTACGTAGTGTGAAGGTGTGATAGTGCTGTTAGTGGGAGACTGCTACTCATGAGGAGTGTGCAAGTGTTGTTGGTAGTGTAAGACTGCAAGTTTGTGAGGGATATGGCTGTTGTGGGTATTGTGGAACTGCTAGTGTGGAAGAGCTGTGAGCGGCTAGTGATAGTAGGGGGATAAGAGAGTGGTGAAAGTAGCGTGGGGCTACTACTTTACACTGTTTTACACTCACCAACAAGCCAAACCGGCCGTCACCATCCAACTGCTACTGCAGTCATTCGCTGAGGGTATGCATATTTATTTTGGACAGGATGTCTCACTCACATTACTGGTCCGAAATCATGAAGTAGGTCATTGCTAGAAGTACACAGCTGAAAGTACATTTTAGTACCGAACTGAAAACATGTTAAAAACAAGTATCATGAAGATATTGTCGTAATGCCTTCATTGTAAAGGCATCTCGTTGTTCACCCTTCGTTATAAAGGCTGTTTCCCCTGATATTACCAAAATCATTGGCTGCAGCAAGCATACATGCATGCAGTCTCAAACATGTTCAAAACTGCCCCGGGTTGTTTGAAGACAAGTCTACTGTTTTAGGTATATAATTCACTAAAGGGCCCAATCTGACCCGCCCAACTTTTACCTGCAGTAGATACCAAAGTGAAGGTGTGCAGCACGCTATTGCAGTAGTGGTACAAAAGATTCATTTGGAGAGGATGTGGCGGAATGGTCAGAGATCCCTACATAAATATGAATCTGTCCTTATGTAATATAACTGGTGCTCATGTAAAGCAATCCTAAACCTGTAGGTCGCATTTGCGCTTTATAAAAACTACAAAACAAAATGCAAGATTGGTCAGTGTCGGACTCACTAACTGAACGGTGCAAAACTGTGAATAGACTTGGTGGGAAAAAATATACATGTACAAAACGGAGTTTGATGTAAAGCATTAGGAGACGAGGGAATGAAGTAAGAAGAGAATATGAGGTGGCCCCACAAGACAACTGTGGAGAGAGCACGGGTATACAGATAGGAGCACACAAAAGGGCACTACGACGAATGTCACCTTCATAGACTGACTTCTCAAAAGATCCGTGCCTCATGACCCAGTAATTCTGATCTGTGTATGAGAAATGTATGGTTTATTTTATGGCAATGGCATCTACTTAATGCATGTTTTGTTCATGAAGAATACTCTAACCTGCAGCAAAGTCACGGAAACCGATAGCGCGCTTTACCCTGCCACACTGATCATTGGTGTCGGGGCATGTAATTGCAGTAGCAGGCTGGGGTTGTGGCGGTGAGCGTTGGGGGAGGGGAGCCCATGTCAAGGGCGGAAAGCAATCGCGGCACAAGGGCAAGTGCGTTCACAGGACAGTAGTAACAACCATTGAAAAAGCCAATAGTCCTGGCTGTTAGGTATAATATTACTTGCTGTATTACATTTCTGGGTGCAATGACAGAAACAGCAAAATAAAAGTCGGGCAGCACACTTTGCTAAGAACAGGTTTTAGCCTAGGTGTTTTAAGCCAAGCCTTTAATTATATAGACCACGCCACATTGAGAGACACCCCCCAGTTTTTTCATCCCACTTAAAGCCATGAGAATGGAGTAATTTATTGGCCTTTGTTTTTGTGCGGCGCACATCTCGTGCTGATGTATTAAAAGGTGCTGGCATGTAATGCGGAAAGAAAAGAACCATTGTGGAAACAAGGAGGGCGCAGGCGGCACAGGAAGAGTACAACCTGCAGAAACAGGAGTGCAGAGAGTGGTGCAGGCTGCTGAAAAGGGGGCGGGGAACAGGCGACAGAGAAAGAAGGCACAGGCTGCAACAGAAGAGGGGTGAAGGGGGTGCAGGCCGCAGCGAGGGAGTGTGGGACAGGCTGCAGAAGAGGTTGGGGGTGCGGGTGAACTTGTAAGGAATAAGAAGGGTTCAGGAAAAGGGGGCTTAAAAACAATGAGGAGAGGACAGGGAGAGATGAGATAGGAGCGAGAGAAAACGGGCAGCAAAGGGGGAGGGAGGAAGAACCTGAAGTGACAGAGAGGAGACGAGTTTGGCAGCAAAAAGGGCGGTGGAGACAGAGGGAGGAAGAAGGCTGTGGTAAAAAATGTAAACTTCAAAGCAGTATTACAATTATTTTTGCAACATTGCATGTGTTTCAGCCCCATTGTTGATGCTGTTCCTATGAATGAAAACAAGGAATGGAGTAGGATACAAAATGCACATAGTAGTAGCAGCGTGTGACAGTTTTCGCGGCTCGATGCTGTTTGGGAGGTGGGAGGGGAAGTAGGCGAGGGGGGAGTGATAGGGATGAAAGCGCTAGCGGCCGCATGCTAGCAAATGGTGACCTGCAGAGCGCGTGAATGGGAAGAGCGGCCGTGGGAGGTGGGTGGGGAAGTAGGAGAGTGCGATGTGCACGCGGGGGCGGGGAGCAGCAGCCTTTGAAGTGTGATGAGGCACAGACAAATGGTGGTTTGTGAAGTAGCTGGTTTGTGCACGCGCATAGACACATGAACTGTGGCAAATCCGCCGTTGGTAGACTGTTCTTTTACCCTTACTATAATCTCCGCCAGCAATGCGCAAGCACATTGGCCGGCCGAGACCTAAAAAGAGCAATTGATGGACAGAATGCAGAACAATGTCATACATTCACCCCAGTACAGAGAACTGGGCCTAAATCCATAGTTTGTTTGCTCACCATGCCATTCCAGTTTGGGCCCAGCCATATGCAAATCAGTCTTGACCCTGCGCCAAATGGGAACAGTCCAGCCCGAACTACCAGGCCAGGTCCTCCCTGGACTGGAAACAAACATCCTAGGACCGGTTTTAGTTGGTCCCTTGCTCACTACACCACTGGATTCAAGCTAGCGTGGCTGATGAAGGGTGATGCCCCCAAACTGGTCCCAGGATGCTTGTTTCTAGTCCAGGGAGGACCTGTCTTGGCAGTTTGGGCTGGACTGTTCCCACAAGGAACAGGGTCAAGACTGATTTGCATATGGCTGTGTCCAAACTGGAGTGGTGTGATGAGCAATAGAATGATGGATTTTACCCATATCCTCGTGACTGGGGGTGAATGTTTGCATTGTCCAGCATTCCGTCCTTCAATTGTTTCTTTTGCCGTGGTTGTGTTGGTAACACATATACACGGCGTGCTATTTTCTTAATGGGTAAAGTGTAGTAACCTTTGCATCCAGCCAACCCTATCTCCTGTTCATCATGATATTAAAATGTTTGCTTTATATGACAACGAACCTGGGCAGCTGGCCAAGAAGGCCTTCTGTGGTAGAAATAATATGTTTCTTAGCTTTATTCTGGTACAGACGTGGAGAGTTCCCACATCACCGCCTGCCCTGGGTTCAGTGGCGTAACACAGGCCCCCCCAGCCCCCGCGGTGCTGGCAGGCCCCCAAGCTCCAAGGGGCCCCCTCAGCACAGTACTCTGGCCGGAGAGCTCCAGGTAGAGTGCGGAGGGGACCCCTCCATGTGCCTTGCAGGGGGGCCCCCCTCAAGGTTCGTACGCCAGTGCTTGGGTTCCATCCTCCAGCCCCCGCCCTAACCGAGCAGATTCTGGAAGACGATCCCAACATTCTAACATTCCCCCACTGCACACCCTCCCCTTTTAATACCAAGAAAACAAAGCCCTGTGCTGATACCAAAGAGGGAAGAAAAAAAATATACATGGATTACAAAAAAAATCTAAATTCATGGCTCTCGTTTCCTTTTTGAGAATCATCAGTGTCCTTTCATTCAATCAGAAAGGTGGTCTTCTACACTGCTTTTCGGTTGTAGCATGTGACGTATAAACATCTTTCAGCAAGGTTTTGGAAGAGTCCGGAACACGCAACATAGGAGGGAGCTTTCGCCACTTCACACTCCAGTGCAACCATCTCTTTTACTGCCTCTTGTCCACTCCAATTAGACGAAACTTCCTGGGACATATCTCTGGTACTTGCCTAGAGGAATCCCCACCACGTTGCTCAACCACCCTCCCCATTCCCAAACACACCCTTCCTCGAGAAAGACAGCATCATTAACTAAAACGCCATGTTAAACTGCTCACATTTGCGAGAGTTTGAACTATTGGCATTAAAAATAACAATGCCTTTTATATATGTGTTGGGTTCAAAACACATAAATAAAAGGTATTGTCATTTATAATGCCAATCGCTTAAATGCTCGTGAAAACGAGACCTATTACATTGAACATGCTTGTTTTAATATACAGCATTTGCAGTCTCACTCTTTCCTCAGAAATGGAAGGCTGACTAGCAAGATTTGAACAAGTTAAGCCACATATTGTAGGATCACATCTGCAGCAATGTGCCTTAACCCACTATATTATCTTACCAGTTTAGGACCCTGAGGAGTCACAGGAGCATTATAATCAGGACCCGCTGAAATTATGCGACAGGGGATGACCAAATTATGTTGCAGGGTGAACAAAAAGTATGCAACAAGAAAAGGAATACTGTGCAGCGCATTGTGGCACATTTTGTGGTTTTACTGCTGCATTATTTTGATATTTGTTACACTTGTTAACACTATCTGGGCAAAGGTTTCACCTCAGTACCAGTTTGACACCCAACTAAAGTGATAAGCAACTGAGAGGTGACCCGTCAGTCTTTGAAATGGGCCTTCCACTATGTGACAACACGTGTCGTTGCATTCTTAGCAACTTTTAATTAGTTTAAGATACCATTTTTTTTCAATCTGGAAATTATACCGCAGATAATGGATTATGTAGCAAATTCATAATTATAGGGAAAATGCAATGGTTGCAGAATTGCACAATTCCTTTGGACCTTAACTTACTCCATTTCTGTCTGATCATGTGGCAATAAGAGATAATTTGTTAAGAGAGAACAAATGCACAATTGCCTGTCACTTCTAAACTTTCCTCTCTTTTATTTTATCTATGTATTACTGTTAGCTGCTATTTTTATTGTGCTTTTATGGATACATCGTATCCGAATAAAGATCTTGATTAATTGATTGCCAGTCGCCTGTATCCTGAAGTTGGGTGTCTGTGCTTTAAGTTCCTTCTAATTATATTAGCAGACTCATCTTTCTACTTCCTCAGGAGTTTGGGATTAGGCACAACAGTGGTTGCACGTGTTGCCAGTTCCGCAGTGGGAGAGCTACCAGTGCTATTCTTTGTATAATGTGAATTTACACTGCTTTTGCCAATGCTGTGTACGTTTTTTGTTAAGAAAACTTTGCAAGAGTGTTTTCACTTCCAAAAAGGCAAAATGTTTCTCATTGTCAGTATTTCTTTTTTAGGTCTCGCCTAAAGCAATCCCGTTAGGGATGCTGGCGAGATTATAGTAAGGCTTTCAAAAGTGTACCCAAACTGCGGCTCGGCTACAGTGCATGTGAGCCGGGCGCGTGCACATCGCACGCCATTTGGGAGCCTGTGCGCCTCGGCATCAGATTTCAAAGAAATAAGCTCCCCCGCCATGCAATGACGAGAGCTTTTTTTTTTTTTTACAGCAATTTAGAGGCCTTACTGTTCCAGTCCTTCAGCACTCTGTTATCCCGGATGTTTTGCTAGTTCCAGTCATTGGTCCAAGATTTTTCAACTTTACAGTTTGTTATAATTAACATTCAGCAGTAATTACTTTTTCTGAACGTATTGAAATTATCTAGGGGATGCAGGGAAGGATTTCACAAACTATGTGGCTTGATGGTTACTTTCAGAACCTGATGGCCCAAAAGTGCCTTACAGCTAAAACTCATGTCTTTATATATTGTACCGATTCCGATAGTAAGCAATACCAACTTTAATGCAGGGGGGATAATCTCCCTACCAAAACTTTGTGGTTCTTTTCCTGTTACGAGAATGTTTCTACTTGACACACTTATAACAAGAACATGCATTGCCATTTGCAATGCGTCTGGCTTTATTTTTGTGAAACAATGCAACATTTGTGCATGCTCGTGTCTGTAAATTAAAGCTACAAAGGGCACTAGTCAGAAAATCCCAGCCTACTTGAAACACTCGTCTAATATTACCGAGTGCGGAATGCGAGCAAGGCTGTCACTCCTTTCATCCATCAATGCTTTCGCCCCTTTGATCTATTAATCTATTTGCCATTGCTTCACATTTCTATCAGCCCCATCCAACCTTTTTCATTCCTCCGTCAATTCATCCTTTCATATATATATATCCTCTCATTCACTGTTTCCCATCTGTCCATTCTTCTGTCGTTCCATCTATTCACCTTTTCACCTTGCGAACTTTTCACCCTTCCATCCAGCTTGCTTTCAACTACTGCCCCATACACACTACCTCCTCGCACATTGCCCCCTCACGCACCCCCCACACACACAACCCCACCACACCCACAACGACACACACATGCAAACCCCCCCCACACAACCCCCCACACACACAACCCCCCCACACACACACCCCACACACACACACCCCACACACACACACCCCACACACAACCCCCCACACACACACAACCCCCCCCACACACACACACAACCCCCCCCACACACACATACCAACACACACACAGACAACCCCACACACACAACCCCACACACACACAACCCACACAAAAACACACACAACCACACACCCACTCACACACTGCCCACTCACACACTGCCTACTCACACACTGCCTCCTCACACACTGCCCCCTCACACACTGCCCCCTCACACCCCCCTCACATACACACACAACCCCCCCACACACAAACACACAACCACACACACACCAGGATAGCAAAACATAGCACAGCAAAACATAGCATGGCATAACAAAACATAGCATAGCATAACAAAACATAGTATAGCATAACAAAACAACAAAAAACATAGCATAACAAAACACAACAAAACATAGCATAGCATAACAAAACATAGCATAGCATACCAATACATAGCATAGCATAACAAAACACAACATAGCATAGCATAACAAAACAAAGCAAAGCATAACAAAATATAGTATAGCATAACAAAACACAAAAAACATAGCATAACAAAACACAACAAAACATAGCATAGCACAACAAAACATAGCATAGCATAACAAAACATAGCATAGCATACCAATGCATAGCATAACAAAACACAACATAGCATAGCATAACAAAACAAAGCAAAGCATAACAAAATTTTGCATAAGAAAGCATAGTATAACAAAACATAGCATAGCAAAACAAAGCATAGCATAATAAAACACAACAAAACATAGCATCGCATAACAAAACATAGCATAGCTTAACAAAGCATAGCATAGCATAACAAAACATAGCATAGCATAATAAAACACAACATAGCATAGCATAACAAAACAAAGCAAAGCATAACAAAATATAGCATAAGAAAGCATAGCATAGCAAAACATAGCACAGCATAACAAAGCATAGCATAGCAAAACATAGCATAGCATAACAAAACATAGCATACCAAAACATAGCATAGCATAACATAACACAGCATAGCATATCTTAACAAAACAAAGCATAGGATAGCAAAACATAGCATAGCATAATAAAACAAAGCATAGCATAGCAAAACAAAATATAGCATAGCATAGCATAACAAAACAAAACATAGCATAGAAAAACACAACATAGCATAACAAAACACAACAAAACATAGCATAGCCTAACAAAACATAGCATAACAAAATAAAGCATATTATACCATAACAAAGCACAGCAAAACAAAACATAGCATAGCATAACAAAGCATAGCAACACAAAACATAGTATAGTATAACAGAACATAGAATAGCATAACATACAAAACACACCATAACATAAAACACAGCATAGCAGAACAAAACAGCATAACAAAACACAGCAAAACACAACAAAACATAGCATAGCATACCAAAACACAACAAAATATAGCATAGCATTATAAAACATAGCATAGGAAAGCATAGTGTAACAAAACAAAACATCATAGCATAGCATAACAAAACACAACAAAACCTAGGATAGCATAACAAAACATAGCAAAGCATAGCATAACAAAACATAGCATAGCAAAACAAAGCATAGCATAATAAAACACAACAAAACATAGCATAACAAAACATAGCATAGCAAAACACAACAAAACATAGCATAGCATAACAAAACACAACAAAACATAGTATAGCATAAAAATCCAAAGCATAGGATAGCAAAACTAAACATAGCACAGCATAACAAAACAAAGCATATGATAGCAAAACAAAACATAGCATAACAAAACTTAGCAAAACACAACAAAACATAGCATAGCTTGACAAAACACAACAAAACATAGCATAGCAAAACATAGCATAGCATACCAAACACAACAAAACATAGCATAGCATAAGAAAACATAGCATAGCAAAACAAAGCTTAGCATAATAAAAGCATAATAAAAGCACAACACAACAACATAGCATAACAAAACATAGCATAGCATAACAAAACATAGCATAGCATAACAAATCAAAGCATAGGATTGCAAAACATAGCATAGCATAACAAAACAAAACATAGGCTAGCAAAACAAAACATAGCATAGCATACAGCATCACTCAGCACCACCACAGCATCACCCAGGGGCACCACAACATCACTTGCATCACTGAACGCCACAGCATCACTCGTTCGCCACCACAACATGACTCAGCGCCACCACAGCATCAATCTGTGCGCCCATTCAACAACAACTGGTTCAAATATGTTCTCTCAATGTTTCAAGCTTTATCACAAATGTCACAAAAAGATGTTAATATTTCACTTCTGTTCTTGGATTTTCGTCACAATAAAATACACTGAACATAATCTTCACAAACGTTATTTACAAAAGTTTAAGCTATTATAAATTACAATAACTTTTATGTAAGTATTAATTATTTAAAAAAATGAAAAGCCATTGTTATTTGTAATACCAATACAGGAAAGTCACGTAAATACAACACATATTATATTATAAATGCTATAGGTGTCACATTTGCAAAATTTTTAACTATTGGCATTGTAAATGACAAAGCTATTAATTTAGCTATTTTCAAAACCAACACATAAAAAATGTGTCATTTACAATACCAATAGCTCAAACTTTCCTAATGCAAGACCTATTGAATTGCAAATGCTTGTTTAATATATCTCCAGAAGTTATGAATGCGTCAGAATAGGAATAAAATATTTTTAAAAACACAGCTTCTATGATATATCTCCTGATTGTATGTGCGTTTTCACAAACTTTTCTTGCGATGGCAAAATTCTACCACACTGTTTCTCCACTATAAAAATTGTTATCTTTTAATTATTGTATGATGTGGGCATGAAGTCTCATTCGATGGTGTCTCAAGTAACATCGTCAGGAACATCATTCCTGTCCCCAAGCCCTTCAAATAGTCCAATGCATTGGTGTTGTTCATGAAAGTTACACAACCAGGATTTGAAAGTGAGGCTTCAGACAAACGTGATGCATTATGAAAAAGACAAATATATGTTTTTCTGCTTGTGAACCTTGCTTGGTCGGCAGGGGGTTTTGCTTATTAAGGCCAGGCCCTATGCCGCTGTACAACAAGGCCTTTTCGCAATAGCGTATCTGGGCATTTAAAATGTGACTGTGTGACTTTAAAAAAAATGCTTTGATGTGCTATCATTGAGCCTTCCTCTTACCAAGGGTCTTCCAAGACCCACATTGTTTAATTGTCGAGAAAAGTCCTGTGTTGGGATATGTATTTTTGTGTTGCTCATTATCATATCTTAAATTTGAACTAAAGATGCAGGTCAACATTAAGCAATATATTAATTGTTTATAAACAGTTACATGTATAAAAGTTAAACCATAAAAACCTAAAGCACACTGTCTGCTCTATACTTAAATAACACCTGCCAACAAACCTTTCATCCATGCATGCACGGACAGCGGCTTGAAGCAACACTAGTGGTAGTGAGGCACTTTATAAAAGACAATGTATAATTGCTGCAAAGTATTCTTTATGTAAAACACTGTTGGACTTGGCCCTTTTTGCAGGGTCATACCTGAACTTTTTGTCTTCCTCCTGTATTGTGTCTGACCTGTTTTTGTTGGTTTTATGACTCTGGGCACTTTACCACTGCTGATGAGTGCTAAAGTGCCTATGCCCTCCCTATTTTAAAATTGATTTATGGATTAGTGACTCCATGATTGACTGATTTGGTTTACTTGTCAGACCCTAGTACAGTGCACCGGGGTGCCCAGGGCTGGTAAATCCAAATACTGCTGGTTGGCTTGCAGCACTGGTTGTGCCACCCACAGATGCAGCCTGTAAAAGTGTGTCTAAGTCTTGCCATTGCAGAGCCTGTGTGCAGTCTGGTACTGCCATGCTGACTGGTACTATCTTTTCAGAAGATTGCTGGACGGACAGTTACCATGCCGGTTTAAAGAGCTTATGTGAAGTACCATCCTATGTACAAAATACTTACTGTGACTGCGAAGTATCGATCAGGACACATAGGCCACACCATAGATATGAAGCCCTGAAGAAGTCTCATAGAGAGACGAAACGCATTGGCTATGTTTGTGATGGAAGAAGTTTTTTGTGAACAATAAAGAGAACCTCTTCTGAAACAAGACACAAAACGACTGGATTTCGATACTTTTTCTTCACCTTGTGTGCAAACAATTCGTGGAAAAAAAACTTTATTGAAAGCACAATTTGCTTATATATAAAATCTTGTGACTTACCTGTTATGAGTGTGCTGGAACCGATTTGTGTCATATGGGCAAGTGCAACCACCTGCCAGTTCATCAACCTTCTCTTTTCTTTATATCAGACACCCCTATGTTAGGCCCAAGGGCAGGGTGCATTGTAAGTATAAGGTAGGACAAGCCCTGATGTGTGTGGCTTGTCCTAATAGTGAATTACAGCCATTTTTGTTTTTCACTATTGCAAGGCTACCTATTCCCCATAGGCCAGAATGGGCAGTTTGATTATTACATCTTATAATCCTAACTGACTCAGGGAACTAGGTAGAAATTTGAGTTTAGTATGCCTAAACTCAGAATGATAAAATGCATCTTTTAGTGAAGTTGGTTTTAACATTCTCTGTTTGAAAATACCACTTTTAGAAAGTAGGTATTTTCTTGTCTAACTATCCAAGCCTGCCTCTGCTAGGTTGTGTATTCCTTGTCTGGAGTTTGAGTGACAGGGGCTGGGGGATTCCAGGAGACAGATTGAGTCAGCCCAGTGCTGAATAGAGAGATCTGCATCTAGATGGGAGGGAGGAGTTGCACCAGGGACCTGAATAGGGCTGTGCCTTTCCTCCACAAAGTTGGCTCCACCTCCTGTGGTGCGTCTGATGTCTCTGCCCTGCACTGTGAAAGGAAAGGAGTCATTTCAACAGAGTGCTCCAGGGCTGACCAGAACTGGTTTGGACTCGGCAAAGGCCTCTCCGCCTTCAGAGAAGAAAGAGAAACTGTGTATAAAAGAGGGGACTCAGACCCCAGAGAATTAGATCACTTTTGGACTACAAGAAGAAACCTTTGCTGAGGAGTGGAACCAGTGAGACTGAGGAGAGACTATCCCTAAGCTGAAGGGCTGCTTGGGGGATTGGCCTACAGTGGTTGCCTGACTGCCAAAGAAAGGAGAAAGGAACTTTGTGTACTTTCATCAACTTGTAAGGATCTCCAAGGGCTTGAGAAAAGAGCTTGCCTCCTGCTGAAGTCTCAGGGACAACAGACTTCACCCACCAGCTCCCCAAGAGTTCTTTTGAAGTGCCTGCAGTTGTGCTGGACTTTTTGAGGACTGCCCATTGCAAGGAGCTGGAAGTGTGACTCAAGAGCAAGAAGCGTGACGCCGAACTGCCGCTGCCGCTTGACAACACGTAGCACCTCGCATCGCTGGAAAAGAGGATCGACATCGCAGCAGACGCTGCCGCATCACCGAGAAGCGTGTCGCAGAAGAATCGTTGAGTCATCGTAGGGCCACCAAAGCACCTCGCATCGCCAGGGGAGAGGATCGACGTCCCAGCAGAAGCCATCGCATCTCCGGGAAGCATGTCACAGGGCCTGTCGCGGCTCGCATTCTTGTGGAAGCAACTCGTATCGCATGGGGAGAGGATCGACGTCGCAGCAGACGACGACGCATCACTGGGAAGCGTGTCGCAGGGCTTTTCGCGGCTCGCATTCTGTGACTCATCTCGCATCGCAGGAGAAGAGGATCGACATTGCAGCAGATGCTGCCGCATCACCGGGAAGCGTGTCGCATCAAGAAGAAAGCGCCATCTTTGTTTCTTTGCACCAGATCTTCAACGCATCACCGTCCTTGTGTGTAAGGGACTACTGCATCTTCTTCCCTGCAACACTTCTGTTGTAGGAGCGTTACGCATCTTAAGGTACATTGAACTTAAAGTGTCGCATTTACCATCTAAAGAGAACTAAGCCAATTCTACCATTTTAGGTACAGTATTGTGGATTTTTGTTGTTTGTGGTCGTGTGTTAAATCTATATAAAAGCTACTTATTTTTCATATACAACTTTTGTGGTGTCCATCTGCAGTGTTGTCACTTGGTTACCGTATGTGTTCACAAATGCTTTACACACTGCCTCTGAGATAAGCCTGTCTGCTCGTGCCAAGCTACCAAGGGGGTGAGCAGGGATTATTTTAGGAGTTTACCCCCTTACCAGAAGCAAGGGTTCTTATTTGTCACCGGTACCTACCTATGCCAACTAGAGACCCCCAGATCTAACAAATACAAAGACCCTGTTAAATACCGGGATCTAGTTGTTGCTTTTGTTGCTCTGGGAATATCCATGGGATAGATGGCTGTAAATGAAATGTAGGGATGTGGGTTTTTTAAAATGGTATCATTACTCAAGTTGTCAATCCTAGCTGCAGGCTGCAGATGATAGGTGACATTATTGACTGGTTCCAAGATCACTAATGCTATTTGCTCATAAAAGTGCGGACTCTGTCTTCACACTCGATATGCTGTTCCCTCTAAATAGTTAAGTTGAATCGTATTGACATTTAAATAGCATAGCTTACCCCTAATAAGGTGCTGAAGTATAATAGCAGGTAGGTAGTGCCCTACTCCAAGTGGTGTGGTTGGTTGGAAGGGAGTTCAACTGCTCTGCTATGTAAATTATAATTTTTTGGTGTTGTGGTTGATAGCTTGTGATTGTTATGTTTTACATTAGAGGGTTTGCACCAACACTAAGTGCCTGAATACAAGTTTGGCAGTGTAGCGCCTGATCCGCCCACCGTCAAACCTGTGATCGGGCAGCCTGCCAGATTACGAGTGTTTCTTGTGTCTGGCAGGTTTTTTGGCATTCTCTCAGAAAATGGGAACGCCAAAAACAGTTCATGCGTGGCATGGACTGTGAAGTCCATGCCACTCCGGAACCAGGGTGCATGCACACAGGGGGGCACATGTTGTGCCCTCCCTCATGCACCCCATAACCCTGAGGAACACCGGGCCCTGTAGTGCTCTCTTCATTTCCTGTCCGTCACGGTTTTCATGGAGGAGGAACCGCCATAAAAACCGTGGGGGAGAGGAAACTCGTTATATGCTTGGCGGGACTGTGGGGGTCCCGCCAAGCATATTGTGGTCTCAGACTGTCACAACACTGCCAGGGGCAATGGCAGTCCGGCTGCCCTAATTGTAATAGGGAGGTCGGAAGGTACCATGCCCCCGGGAGTCTGGTGGTCCGTGGACACCAGACTCAATTGAGCCCTAAGTGTTTTTGTAAATAGCAAATGTTATCACTTTATAACTTAAATCTATTACGTAGTTTACCAATGTCCCTCCTCTTTTGTCCTACACTAAACAAGTTGATATTCGCAGTTCTCTCTCTCATAATGCATACCTACTCTGGCTTGCAGAGTGCACAGTTATCTCAATACTGAGACATCCACAGAGCTCTCACATTGTACTTCGTCTCTGGCAATCATCATGCTCTGATATCCCAGTGCTGATATTTTCATAGCACTCTTGCAGTGCACCTCTTTCTCGTACTGCACCATCTATTGGTAATCCAATATTGAGTCATTTCACTTACCTGCATAATGCACAACTATTCCAATGCAATACTGAGACATCACAGACCCACTAGGATTTTTATAAAGCACTTCACCTCATTTTGGTCACTTTAGAGCCCTGCAGTTAGAAAAGTTTAGTTTCCCTGAAATGGAAGTAACAAGCTTCTGCGTGGAATTGGGGCTAAGGCTGTTCCAAAATATGATTGGAGACGTGGGAGACTTTGTGACCTCTGCTGAAATAAGTTGGATATTTGGTATGCAGCTTTGTTTCAGGTGAAACAGTGAGTGTATAGCTGCTGGGAACCTAAACACTTTCCAACCGGTCAATTTGGGAGAGGCACAATCACTGAACACTGTACTCTGTGTTTTCAGACTGCTTTAGTCATTGCTGCATGACTGTAGACAGTGGTGCTATGACCAAAGCACACATTAGCTCTTTGTAGCGGTCAGCTTGAAGCAGCGAGATAATTTTCCAGATGACGGTGAGTTAGAAACTAGTTTCCTTGATCACTAAGTTGATTTGCTGAGTGTAGTTCAGATCCGAGTCAAAAGTTATTTCCAAGGCTTTGACATGTTGGGAAGAGACCCTAGATTTAAAGCCAGATGAAAGGACGGACTCCACACCTTTGTAGGACTAGAATTTCCTTCTTTGATTTATTCAGACCAAGCTTAATTTGATTCCTGTGCTTCTTACTGAAGCAGATATATTTTTCTTTCATGCTTTCCCTGTTACTGAAGCAGATATATTTTTCTTTTTCACTTGGGAATCCCTCTGTATTCCCATGTTGACGTGGGGCTGCTTCGATCGTTACTCACTGATATTAGCATCAAGACTGCCCAGAATGACGTTGATACACAACTCTAATTGAAAGTCTCCTCTACTTCAAATATTAAACGCCTCAAATACTGCCTGCACCTCACCCAGACCGGTATGTCCAGTGTTTGCCGAAAGCTCATCCAAGACAGCATTCCTGTTACTGGCCAAGAACAACAAATGGGAAACAGTACAAACCTGGCTCAGTGTAATGAACTCACTGAATGCCAAGCCCCTTGGGTTCACCCTGGAAATCAACCTCACCATCCAAAAAACAATGACAGCCTGGTACCAGTTCTCTCTTCTAAAGAAAGTAAAACTATTTCTTATAGGTAGGAACTTCAGAACTTGTTCAAGCCCTCGTACTCTCACATCTGGAGGGTGATAACATTCTGTTCAGTGGTTTCCTGGACTCCACAATTACACCACTTAACAGCATCCTAAAAACCCCTGCATGTCTCATCCTTCGCCTGAAGAACAGTGCTCACATCACCTACATCCTGGTGGAAATCCATTGGCTTCCCTTGCCTTCTACATCATCTTCAAAACCAGCTACATCATTTACAAAGCTATTGCGAACAGCATCCTCCTTATCATGCAGACAACCTCATTATCTCTGGTAGCTCTCAACACACCCGCAACCAAGACACCATTAAAGAAGATATAAAAAACTAAAAAACAAGGCAGTCAGTCTTTTCTATCTGTGAACCCAGTATCTGAAACAGCATACCCGTATCAATTATTACCGCCCCAACGCTGCTCAAATTTAAGAAAGAGTAGAAGACACACCTCTTTAAGAAACGCCATATCACAATGCATTAATAGTCCACAAACAAGCTACCTCTCCTATCACGCATTGACTTTATGCTTGTCTTTGACGCTGTACAGTGCTCCATCGCCGTTTGGCCAGGTTTGACCTAGAAATTTCACTTGCATGCATAGACCCACCTCCTGCATTCATGATTACAGCCACCCATCCATATTTTCCTACCTATTTTACTTTGCTCTTAAGTTTCTGTATCTCAATTAGCACTTTGCTGATTCATCTAAAGCAGCTGGCCTCTTCACATACTAAAAACATTCACTTGATCTTCTGATCACCTAAATTATGTCCTGTTTATTTTTACATCTTGGAATTAATCATGCAGTTCAAGCTCACGGGATTTTTTTTTATTCTCAAAAGCCTCTTTGTCCAGTCCATGTGCTTTCCAATCAGGAGATTTCACCAAAAATGCTATTCTGTCTAATTTTTGCATGATGCTACTCATTATAAAATCTCTTCTATTTTGATTTACCTTAATCCTTTCACATTGTCGACCATTCTTCTTGCCATTTTTTCCTTCGTTATCTCTAGAACAATGTTGCATTTATGTACTTCTTATTTTTTATGTGCCCTCTTGTCTTATAAATGGCCTTACGTTACTCTAAACTATTCTACTTTCATTCTTATTTCTTTATTTAGAAGCAAGGCTCATATTTATGAAGGCGATTCACAAATATGTTTTTTTCCTAATTATCTGCTTCTTTCCATAATAACATGTCAGCTTGATTGTCTTTCATTGTGTCGTGCTTGGCATCTTCAGTTTTTCAACCTGAAACCGAAAAAAACTGATATGCTCTTTTTCTTGTCTCTATGAATATATTGCCACCAGTTTCTGTTATATTTTTTCCTGCTCAACTGTTTTTTTTCATTTCTGCTCCTACTGATGGTTTTGTTTTTGGTTAATTTATGAATATATTTCTCTTTGGTTACTTCAGTTAAAAATGTTTTACCAAATCCCATCTTATTTGCTATTTTGCCTCGGGACCTGTGTTTGCAACAGCATGCTGCGTAGGAAGACGAATGTGCAAAAATGAGATATACTGATATTAGGGGCTTTATCTGTATTTATATTGAAAAGGGGAGTTGCTTCAGAGTCATTAGTGCAGCTTTAAAATATTTGAATGGTAAATGTCAGTATGGGAGTGCAAAGTTACCTAACGTTAGAAAATCAATTTCAACAATTATTTTCTTTTGCTAAAGTCCAAAGGTTAGTGAGATTGGAATGCCCACACATGAAACCTGGGATATATGAAATGATGTTAGGATTTACATCATCCAATCTGTCCAATACAACAGTATGTGTCAACAACTTTTGTACAGGAAAAGGAACAACGTCACAGGTCAGTACTCAAGCGAGCAAAACGTATTGCAATTATCAAAGGAGCTGGCGATATAATTTGCAATATAAAAGTAAAGATTCTGTTTGACAGATATGTAATCAAATAACATAGAGGTTCAGAATTAGTAACATGGCTGTACAAAGCGGTGCACGAGCTAAGTGCGGTCACTTTGGTTCCTCTACAGGAAAAATGGGAGATGGAGCTCCAGATAAAGAGTAGGGACACACCCTTGAGTTCCCGAAGAAGGTGTCCCACAACTACTGGTTAAAAAACATACCATACCACATGCTACATCGGGCATATCTGATCCCAGAAATGCTACAGCGTTATTACCCTAACTCACACTTCACCTGCCCCAGATGCCCGGAACCCGGGGCCTCCTTCCTGCACATGTTTTGGGATTGTCCGACACTCCACACATACATGCAACCCACTAGAGGTCACCGGGCTTAAGGGTCTCAATACATGGGAGGTCTGCGCACAGGGCATAGGCAAACGCCGAAAGCACCAAAAAGTGGAAACGCTCTTTGCCTCCCTGACAATCCTTTTGGCGAAGAGATGCATAGCCATGTACTGGAGAGTGCTGGCGGGGCCGTCCATTGAGGCATGGCGGGCGTGGTTAAAAAGTGGTGAGCCTCTGAGGAAGAGGTGCTTAGGTCGGAAGAAATCATAGTCACACGCAAAGACCACATTTCTATGCAATGGGCCACAATGCTCCATGCCTTCATAGTTACCCATGCAAGCCGCTATATCCCGGTATAGGAAACACGCCAGGAGCACACACAAAATTCCCCCCGTAATTGGTCCCTCAGTGTCATGCATTCCTCCATCTGACCTTGGGAGGCTACCGCCGCCCCCACATAGTCCTGCACAGCCCGCACCATGCCATATAGAACCAAGCGACCAACGTCGTCCATTGAAGGTCCTAACTCTTATAAACACACAAGTTCCTATATACAGTGAATCTCAGTTCAATTTACCTACGTTGAAGAATTATATTCATACTATAAGAAAATACAATAGCCGGTGTTACCTAGCACCAGCACAGAGGTCCACACATAAGTAAATGAACTACGGCTCTTCGCACAGGCTGTACGAATACATCTGCCCTAGATACTAAGAAGAATGTTGAGTTACAACTCATGTTTCCAATTAATACTGTACAGCCGAGAACAAAAACTCTTGTGATTAATGTTTTAACCATCTGCGATGCTGATCTCATTAAATGTGGACCTTGTAAAATAACGAAATGCGAATAAAAAGATTAAAAAAAAAAATAATAACATAGAGGTTCAGTTCCTATTGTCTGAATGCTATTTTTAGGTTTTGCCTACAGCATGCAAGCGCTGTTAGCGAAAGCTATGTACATTTAAAAAAAGCTTAAAAAACGGGCTTAGAGCCTGCCCCATACTTACCGTTACTTACCATTGGTTGGATCCCATGTAGCGCTCATTACATTGCTTCTTATTGGTCAGGGTCCCCTGCGGCTTCCACTTTCTCTGCAGTTCTTTCATCATCCAGTTGTCTATGGAGCTTGGACCAAGTATAGTGTCCTACCACTAGCTGCTTGTAGAGTATTTTTTTTAATTTTTAATCAGGCACTCCTTAAGAATGTATGTGTTAGCGGGCTCTCTCTACCCTTCCCCTTCCCCATCCCTTCCTGCCACCCCTTTCCTGTTCCTATATGGTGTCATGGCCCTCCCAACCGCTCCATCCTGTCCTGGCCTCATCATGTCACTAAAAAGAGGGGGTCATTCAAAAGGTATTAATATGGGGTTTACCATCAGAATGGTTGCCTGTTACACTGCGCTCTCCTCATGGTCGACATGCACATATGAACTTCTTTGGTCCCTTAGCATATGTCTGATTAATTCAACGTGCATCTGTCTGATCCATGCAATGCAATTCGCCGAGCCAATCCGGATTCCTTATTGGGCTTCCTCTCAAATCTATGCAGGAGTCGGCTTGAACTGACTTTACAAAATAGCAGAACTAAAAACAAGCATTGACAAAGCCAATAGATTTCACCTATGCGAGACTCAGTGACTTTCTCAATGTTTTTTAAAAATGTTCCACAGCAGCCCGTGCTGCAACATGGCTCAAAATAAATAAAAACAACATGCTATGGCCTCCAGCATTGATGATGCCATAGCGCTTTCCTTTTATTTATTTTAAGCCATGTTGCACAACAGCCCACGCTGCTGTACTACATCTTTAAAAAAAAGCATCAACAATGCCAAATAGCTTTGCGTGAGCTATTTGGCTATGTTAATGTTTTTAAAGATGGCTTAAAGTAAATAAAAACAAAGTGTTAAGGCGTGGCCAGTGCTGGACATCATAGCGCTTTTTATTATTCTGAGGGGGCCAAAAAGGGACACGAGGAGGTGGGAGGGACTGCAAGAAACAGGGAAGCAGGAGCTGTTGGGAGAGCCAGGGCAAACAATAGGAACAGGAGAGGGGGTGGGAGGGAGGGATGGGGAAGGGTTGAGAGGCCAGCAACACACATACATTCTTAAGGAGTGCCTGATTACATTTTCTTTTAAATTGTCGCTCTAGCCCTAAGGCTACATCCTCTCCCCTTGTTGCTGTGCTGACAAATACTGCTTTACAACATTTGGTGTTTCTGAAGTGAACGTCAGGCGATTATTTAGAGTTAGTTTTGAAAGGGCAGGCCTAGAGGAAAAAAGAATGATAGAAAAACAATATGGCAAGCATCGACGCAATATTGTTTTGATAGCTGACTGTTTAACTTCGATTTGTACAATGCTTTGACTTTAATAAGTAACATTTATGTTGCTAGCATATTTTTGATGATTAAACTGAATCTAGTATAGACTATTTACAAGCCTCACTTTTTGTCTTTTTTCCAGTGTGGACAAGAGTCATGAATGTGCTTCTGGGTGTCCTACATAGGACATCTGTAAATATGTGCAATTCACGGAGACCTGTGCTTGCAGCAACATGTCACGTTGCAGGAAGATGCAGTACCCGAAGAGCGGTGTCCAAAGACTCTTCAGTGCTCAAGCACCTTCTGTTCAAAATCAAGTCCACAGGCCCCATTACTGTGGCTGAATATATGAGGGAGGTGTTGAGCAATCCTCTCAAGGGCTACTATGTCCACCATGATATGATTGGAGAAGAGGGAGACTTTGTGACATCTCCTGAAATAAGTCAAATATTTGGAGAGCTGCTTGCTGTCTGGTGCATCAGTGAGTGGATGGCTGCTGGGAGGCCCAAAACTTTGCAACTGGTCGAGTTGGGTCCTGGCAGGGGCACCCTGGCTGAAGACATACTTAGGGTTTTCAAACAGTTTCAGCCATTGCTGAAGGATTGTGACATCTCCCTTCATATGGTGGAGATCAGCCAAAAGCTGAGCGATATTCAGGCACTGAAGTTGACTGGAGAAAACATACCATCTGATCACAACAAAATATCTTATAAGAAAGGCACCACCAAGACTGGACTTCCAATAGTCTGGTATCAAGACCTAGGGGCCGTACCACGAGGTTTTAGCTTGTATTTAGCACATGAATTCTTTGATGCCTTGGCCATACACAAATTTCAGAAAACTGAACGAGGATGGGTAGAAGTTCTAATTACAGAGGACCCTAATGTTCCCAATATGCTGTGTTTTGTTCTGTCTCCAAATGCCACGTTGGCTGCGAGGACCTTGATACATGCTGAAGAAACACGAGATCATGTGGAAGTGTGTCCAGATGCAGCTGTCATCATCCAAAAGCTGGCCTCGCGCATTGACGCAGATGGGGGAGCTGCTCTGATTGCTGATTATGGGCACGATGGGGACAAGACAGACACTTTCAGAGGTTTTCGTGATCATAAGCTTCATGATGTGTTAATAGAGCCAGGGTCTGCAGACCTCACAGCAGATGTGGATTTCAGTTACTTAAGAAGGATGTTGCAAGGAAAGGTTGTCTCTCTTGGACCCATATCTCAACAGGAATTCTTAACCAATATGGGCATTGACATTAGACTGCAGGCACTGCTGTGGAAATCGGAAGATTCAACCACCAAGCAGCAATTGCTCAGTGGGTTCGATATGTTGGTAAATCCTCACAAAATGGGTGAACGATTTAAATTCTTTGCATTGTTGCCAGAAGAAAGGCTTTTTCCTTCAGTGCGGCAAGTCAAGACTGGCAAATCAAAAGCAGCACCACTACCCGTTGCTGGGTTTAGTAAACTGGCATTGAAATAAACCTATGGCTACCATAACGCCTTTTTGTAGTTATTTAACAATGGGAAATACTTTTTTTTTAAAGTATATAACCTAACATAATGTGTATTTGTGAAGCCCACGTTGGCCCTTGGGTCCCTTGGCACTGATATACCAGATGTTCGTTGTTACCAGACGTAATGCTACTCGTATCATATATCCTGAAAGATGGCTAACACCTGAAAGGAAAGTGATACTTATCACTGTTCAGATGACAAGATACATTATCATACAAAGAATTATCCCCACAATTTCCATCAACATTTCCCAGTTGTCTCACAATAGAAATTGAAAGTGAAAAGCCTGATGATTTGTGCTATCGGATTTTGCTTCGAAAGGTTTTAAGATATAAAGTTGTTGATATTGACGTAGTTGAAAAGCCTTGTCACAACTGATTGTGGCTACTTACATTGGACTAAGCAGTGTCTGGCAATAAAAACAAAGTTCTGCAGTTCACGTTGATTTGTCTTCTCTTCGTTGTCTGATTAAGAGCGACTGGAGGGGGGAAACACTGTTCTCTCCTACCTTGTCCACCACTGCTCTGTGGACGATAGGATTCTTCTGCCAGCCCAAAGTGTGGAAAAGTAGAAGGAAACTGGTTGTGAGATGCATGAGGGGAAAAGGCTTTAGATATGCGCCAGGTGTAGTAAAGAGGTGGAGTCAAGCCAGAGAAAGGATTTAGGGCCAGATGCATCAAGCATCCATTTTGCGATTCCTTATTAGCGAAAAATAAGGAATCGCTAATAAGGAATAGCAAAATGGAATGCATCAAGCAATCACTACATAAATAGCGGTTCCTTAGAATTCCTTAATTGCGACTCGCAATTAATGAATACCTCCCCATTCATTCCTATGGGCCCAGAGGCCCATAGGAATGAATGGGAAGACAATCTCAATTGAGATTGCGAGTTCAAGGGTGCAGGGGTGTCCAAAGGACACCCTGTTACACCCCTGATTTTGATCTGTGCACATATGTTGCGCACACACATGCCCTTAGGGCATGTGTGTGCGCAACATGAAACTTTAAAATATACACAAAAATGCATTTTTATAAGTTTTTGCAAATTACCACGAAGTTGTACTTCGTGGTAATTTGCGTGCCCTATTAGCGAATTCGCTATTTTTGAATCTTTCATGCATTGCATTTAAGGAATCTCAATTTGAGATTCCTTAAATGCAAACAATCGCAATTTAGCGAATTCTCTATTAACGACTTTTTGCATTTGGGATGATGCATCCCAAATGCAAAAATACCGGTCGCAAAGGGGCAGATTCTGAGAATCTGCCCCTTTGCGACCGGTTTTTAGCTTGATGCATCTGGCCCTTAGAGAGGCAGCAGTATAGAGAAGCATGCAGTGCTTAACTTGTGCTAGCAGATGCCAGAGTTTGGTACTTAGTCTTTTTTTCTATGGACCAGGATTATTCATCATCACACTTTGACAAGTGAGAAAAGCAGAAAAGGGAGCAAGCATTAGGAAAAAGGAAACGGCAAAATAAAAAGTGAGAAATTACATTAAAAAGAACTGTAAAATTAAAGATATATGCAAGAAGTGTAGCGTGGTAAAGGAAAGAAACATGAGGCGGAATTAAGACCAGGTAACCTTTGTTTTCGACAACCCTGGCATTCGATAGCGGCAGGCTGAAAAGAAAACCTTTGTGCAACTACACTTAAAAACAAGCATTTGCAATGCAGTCGGTCTCGCATTTGTGAGTTAGAGCAATTGTTGTAAACGATGTTTGTTTTTTACAGATTTGTTTGTTTGCAGTGGAGTGATCATTTAGAAAAAAGGGGAACGCTATACCAAAAAAAGGAACATTTGGCAAAAAGCGGTTGCATAGGTTTCTAACTCATAGTAGTGTTCTATTTAAAAACAGTCCCTCCAGAATCTGCATGGCAGTGGTGTAGCCAGTGACCATGAATTAGATGTGTTGTGAACGAAGTACATGCCCCAAAGAATACATGTCAGTGTGCGTGTTTTTAATTTTGGGCTTGTCCTTTACATCCATTGGTGAGACCAGTGCTACTTCGGGGTGTACAATGGAGTGTATGAAGTCATGACATTTTAACTGGGCCTGCAAAAATATACCAGTAAGAGCAGCACTTTCCTCTGTGTGTACAGGGTGGTGAAGCGGTCACTGGATCTCCGAGAGGCTAGTCATGGTAAGTTGTGTGGGCATGTTTTGCACCGAGTACAGTGCTGTTGTCGTATGGCTGTGAGAGTTGTATCACGTGTGGTGTGCAGGCTAGTGGGCAGCCAGGCAGAACAGAACAGTCCTATCGATGTATGTCCTTACTCTGGTATGCAGGCAGTGAGCGACTAATTTACACAAACAAGTCATCTACTCAATCGTATTCCAAATATGAAAATGAGGACAGAACACCATTGAACAATGCAGACACGCCAAACATTTCTATTCACTGCATGCAGTTATCAATTTAGCAGGCGCCTGCTTATTTTCAGGAGGTCCGATGTACAGTGTAGTACTCTATCCTGGTCAGACCACACCTGTAAAAGCAGTGCTTAATTCGAGCTGGTGGTTTCCGGTGCTCAGCGCCTAATTGTCAGCACCAGTGCATGGGACAGCCTGCCACAAGGTGGCGCTGTCTAGGTAATTTAGAGATGACCCCAACAACAGTTAATTATTAATGCTATAGTCATTAAAAATTACTATTACCTGCAGCCCAAGCCCTTCTTATAGCTTTGTGGGCCTGAAATAGTCTGAACTGTCACACTTGTAAGAGTGTGATGGTTAGTAGCTGTGCTGCTATCACTGGCAGCGCTGGCAGGGGCAATGTGTGGTGAAGGCTGCAGTGGCCTCTTCACGAGAGCCCTGGCACTTATTTTTTTACAAATTAATCACTTTGTAAGAGATCCCTACTCACTTATCACTCGCTTTTCACATGCACTGGTCACAGCAGCTGGGTTAATACTTTGCTTAGTCAGGCCCCTCTCCGTTTGACCCTCGTTACCTACAGGGACTGACTCTCTTTGAACAAGTGTTTCGAGACCCAGTAGCTGGCACCCCCTCTACTCGGTGACTGACCTGAGTTGGATATTCACTGTTACCACTGGTACATCCACTACTTGTACCACGTGTTCAAGGGGACATGAGACTCAGTGAGTGTGGGCAGCATGTGCCCAATTAGACAGACCGCCACATTTTACCACAGTTGTGGTAACTAGGATTACTTGATATGGCCCACACCAACGAGGCTCCAAAAACGAATTGTGCACATGTTTCTTCACTAGTACCCAGTCACCGGGACAAAGGTCATGGAACTGCTCCTGCTGTAGTGAGGTGGCAGCTTCCCTGACCTGCTGAGACACAGAACTGACCACACCAGCCAATGCTTTCCAGTAATCGAGTACCAAATCATCAGTTATGTTTACTAGCTGATTGGTTGGAACTGTAGGCTGTCTCATAGCCCTCCCATTATGATTTTGTGTGGGGATAGCCCAGTTCTTCTGTGTGGGGTACTTCTCAAACTGAACAGAAATGTCAAGGTATCAGGCCTTTTCCGAGACGTAGACACACACACCTTTGCCAAGTGGGACTTTAGCATTCCATTACCTTGCTTGCCCACTCCAGACGTCTCTGGTCGGTATGCTCAGTGAAACTTCTACTCAATTTGCAAAGCTGCACGAAGCATTGGCATCAACTCATTATTAAAATGAGTCCCTCTATCCAATTCAAAGTTGGTCGGAAATCCAAACCGTGGCATAAGCTCTCTAGAGAGTAGCCTGTCATTACACCTATTTGGATAGGCTTCTACCCATCGAGAGAACAAACACACAATCACTAGAACATATTTCAGGCCATTATCGATAAAATTGAGTTGTATCTTATGAAATGGTCCTCAAGATCTTCCTACATGACTCATTGTGTCTAGTGTTTTCTTTCCCACATTTTGTTGTTGACATATCACACACCTCTGGCACAGCACATCTGCAACAGCTCAGCATTGGGTAATGAACCGTGTCTGTCAAAAAAGACGCATCATTTCATCTCTTCCAACATGTGCGGGACCATAATAGTTTGTTGTCATTGGTGACAACAAACCATCAGGTAAAACTGGCATTCCATCTGTGTATACCCACACCTCATCTTCCTGCCTTTGTGTGCTACCCGCTTTGATCCATCCCTGTCTCCTTGTTTCTGGCTCTTCATCCAGTAATGCTTTTATTTCCTCCCATGTTTCTATAACTGAAACCATCAGCCTGCATTCTGTGACAACAGGTTGTTCTTTTAATGGGTCCCCATTGAAGATGCAGAATTTAGGGCGCATAGTGTGCAGTTTCATCCGTATAGCGGTTACCGACCGTCGCATAATCATTTCCCTGTCAATGGGCTGGACAGTTTACCACGCAATTTAGGCGGGTAACTGCAATGACAGCAGTAGGTTTTTCACGCTCTCTCTATTTCGGATGGGTGAACCTGAAGAGGTCATGAACCCACACTGAGACCACAATTGCCCAAAACCATGGACAACCCCAAATCCAGATTGGCTGTCCATGAAAATGGTAACTCTCAATTGTTCAGTAATGCTGCAAGCGCTGGTCAGCGCAATCACCTCAACTACCTGGGCTGAATCCTTGCAACCACAAAGCTTCCACCAGTCCCACAACTCTACAGATGGCATATGCACCTCTCCAGTTTCCTCCTGAATCTCTCAAGTAGGATCCATACACAAATAGCACATGATCTTATTCAAGCAATGGGACATATAAAATGTTTGTGCATAATTCAGTCACATCCAAACAATCGTGATCTGCTTCATCAATCAAAACCTTATTTCCTGGTTAGGGCATAAGTGTAGCCACATTCAAGCTTGTACATTGCACCAATTACACATTCTCAGCACCCGGTATCACCTATTTGTATTTGGTTAGCCGACTACTTGTGAGATGTTGCGTTAGAGTACAAGTAAACAAGATTTCAATAGAATGTGGTACATGCACTTTCAGCGGGTGACCCATCACAATGCTCTCACACTGTTCCACACTCATACATGTGGCAGTAACGGCCTTTGGACATCCAGGCAATGTTGCAGCTACAGGATCTAATGTAGCAGAGAAGTATGCAACAGGTCTGCGCGTAGTTCGGTGCATCTGCGTTAGAACGGACAATGCGCAGCCTCCGTGCTCACTGCAGAACGTTTATTAAAGTTGGGCATTCACAAAGCTGGAGCTCAACAAAGACTCTCTCGCAGTTCATTATAAGAGCGCTTACATTCATCATTTCATGGAACTGGATCTGACACATCCATGTGTGTAAGCTTCTGAAGTGGCTTATTTATTTATTTATTTATTTGCTGGTTTTTATAGCGCTTGAATCGACTCCAGATGGAGTATCTCTGCGCTTTTGGTGCCGGCTAAACAGAAGATGAGAATTTGGAGCAGATGCTAGATCTCGTTTTTAAATAAAACAGTTTTCAGTTGCCTTCTGAATTTTAAGTGCTCAGTACACTGTCTTAAGGACAGAGGAAGTCTGTTCCATAATGTGGGTCCTGCAATTGACAACGCTTTATTCCCATGCCTCGCTTTCTTGGCGCGAGGCACCACTAGGAGCAGATTGTTGCTTGATCTTAGTGTTCGAGATGGCATGTAGGGAATAAATTTGTTTCCAAGATATGCAGGCCCTTGTCCATGAAGACATTTGTGGATCAGGCAAGCTATCTTAAATTTTGTTCTTTGCCGGATCGAGAGCCAATGTAATTGCTCAAGGAGGGGTTTGGATGGAGTTCTTGGCGGGGCATTCAGAACTAGGCGGGCCGCTGTATTTTGAATGACCTGGAGTTTAGCCAGCACGCCTTCATTGGCAGAAAGCAGCAGGCCATTACAATAGTCGATCCGACTTAGCACGAGTGCCTGAACTAACGTCCTCCTAAAGGAATCCGGCAGTAGAGGGAAGACCTTACGCAACATGCTGATGGTATGGAAGCAAGAACCCGAGATGAAGTTGGAATGCTGTTTTAGAGATAGTTCTTGGTCCAGACGGACCCCCAGGTTTTTCACTATCTGCTTGGGTTCTGGGGCTGCTCCCAAATCCTGTGGCCACCAATCCGGGGCCCATAGCATCCTGGCTTCTGCAAACAGCATGACTTCCGTCTTACTGACGTTGCACTGAAGGCAGTTGGAGGACATCCAGTGCGCCACCGCCTTCATGCCTGATGAGAAGGAGTTTCTTACTTCAGCGGAGAGGGTTTTAAAGGGGAAGAGGAGCTGGGTGTCATCAGCGTAGGATACTGGGATAAACCCGTACCTACGCATCACTCTAGCCAGGGGTGCCACATAAATGTTGAAGAGGGTCGGGCTTAGACACGAACCCTGGGGCACCCCTTTCGATATCTCCATCTCCGCAGAACGATATGCACCCATGGTGACAGTCTGGGTGCGATCGGATAAAAAACTCCTTAACCAGGCAAGGGCTTTGTTCTTAATGCCAGCGTTCGACAACCGCTCAGTCAGGATGGAATGTGACACGGTGTCGAACGCTGCAGACAGATCTAAAAGAACCAAGATGACTGAAATGCCCTTGTCCTGGTACATGTGCAGGTCATCAGTGACTGACAGAAGGGTGGATTCAGTGCTATGTTTGGGTCTGAAACCTGACTGAGAGTAGTCCAGAGCCCCAGCAAGTTCGATATAGCTGGAGAGATGGTGGTTGGCATGCTTCTCAGTCAGTTTCCCTAGGAAAGGTAGTAAGGAGATGGGCCTCAGATTAGCCAATTCGGTCCACGGAGTCGCAGTGTTTTTCCTGATTGGCCTAACAATGGCTCGTTTCCATTCTCTAGGGACATTGCCTGTGCTCAGAGAGAGGTTTACCATGTCTCCAATCATGGGGCAGAGTTGGTCCGCTAGGGCGGGCATTATCCTCGCTGGGATAGTATCGTCTGGGCTACCACTTTTGATCTGTGAGATCAAAGAGAGGATATTCTCAGACGAAATAGGAGGGAAGGTATCAAGCGAGTAAGTACTCTGCTTCAGGTCGGCATCTATTTGGAGAGGCGCTGTATCTGTAGTGATGGTTTTGCTGGCACAAATTATTTTCTCATAGATTTTGTCTATTTTTTCTGTAAAAAATTGAGATATTTCATTGCACAACTGCTGTGATGCTACCTCAGATGTTTCACATGCTATAGGTTTGACAAATGTTTGAAGAATTTGATAGAGGACCCTGGGTGAATTCCCTGCAGCTGTGATTTGTGCCGTAATATGGGTTTTTCGTGCTACCCGGATGGCTTTGTGATAGATGGATAGTGAATCCCAATATTTGTTCTTGTCCTCTACCAAATGAGAAGTTCTCCACTTCTTCTCCAGCTTCCTGGCGGTTAACTTTAACGTCCTTAGACGGTCCGAGAACCAGACTTCCTGTTTTTTAGCAGGTCGGGGTTTAAATTGCTTCATGGGAGCAATTTTATCTATCGCATCCCTAGTTGCGCGTTCAAATTTTCCAAGTGCAATTTCAGCATTATCAGTGGGGAGGATGGCAAAGGGCTTGAATTTTTCCTTGAAGGAGTCAGCAGTAACTTTGTGCCATTGTCTGCGTACACTAGGTAGGGAGATAGTGCTTGCAGGGGTAGGGTTAGAATACGGGGTGTAGAATTCCATTAAGAAGTGATCAGTCCAGTTAACCTGAACTCCAGGTAGACATGAAACTGACAGGAAGTTAGTTAAAATCAGGTCAAGAGTGTGTCCAGCCTGATGGGTGGGCCCGGAATTTCGTTTTATAAGTCCTAGTAAGGATAAATCTGTCAGTAAGGTCTGTGCCTCATTACAATCCAGCCTTTCGCTGTGTACATTAAAATCCCCTACTAGTATGAAGTTACTCTCATTATTTATATGAGGGGCCAGTAACTCAATCAGCCTGTTGGAGAAGTTTGTGCAGGGCCCCGGAGGACGGTATATTAGGGCACCTTTTTGACTTTCTTTGGGGGACCATACAATTTTAAAAATTAGTAGTTCAATTTCAGGGGTACTCAGCTCGTCTAATATCGTGATGCTAATCTCTTGTTTGTGTACAATGGCTATCCCACCACCAATTTTTATTGGCCGATCCAGTCTGACTATCTTGTAGTCGACAGGGATTCCTAGGGTTATAGCAGGGTTGGAGTGTGGTTTTAACCATGTTTCTGTAAGATAGCATAAGTCGGGCTGTTTTGAGGAGATTAGGTCCCATACTTCTGCAGTATGTTTGGAAAGTGACCTAATATTGCAAAGTATGTTTTTCCTCCCCGAGGGAGTCTGGGTAGAATCATTCTCAGTATTGCTAGGCGATTTGCATGGTTGGTAGTGTTTCGCCCCAATATTATCTATTATTAGAGTACTAAACTGACTGTGGCAATGATGGCAGGAAAAAGGGCCCTCTATCTCAGGGAACACATCCCGTTTACAGCCCGATAGTGGGGCAGATTTGAGTTGCCGCAGTACCTGAGGTGTGTATTTGAGCACTCGTGGGGGGTGTCCTGAGAGACCAATTGATGCAGCCCCCATGGCCCCTGTGCCCCGTCCTGTCGCGGACGGGCGCAGACGGGCAGGTCTTCGGCTTGTCTTAGGCACCGTCCAGGGCGCCCCGCTGCGCGCAACCGCTGCGCGCTCGAGCCGACGAGGGGCTAAATAGCCCTCAGATAGTGATCAGCTAGAGCGCTAACCGCTCTACTTCCTGTGGGCGTCTGGCTCTTGCCTGCCCCGCCCTCCGCACAACGGTATTGGCTACCGAGTCGGACCGGGGCGGGCAGGCTGGAGTATTGAGCTCAGAGGCTGGGAAGTGTTTTGTGAGCCCTAGCGGCACCGGTGGAATGCAGTGTGCAAATAGCAATCTAAAGTGCAAGTACAGTTAAAATTCTTATTCAACTTTAGCTGAAGTGCGCCGCTATTGCAGAATGCTAGGCTCATTCAAAAAAATGTTCTTTTTAAAAATTCGTAATCAATTTTAAAATAGGCAATTGTCAAGGTAAAAACAGTTTACATGCAGAGCATCCGCTCTAATATTGTTTCTGGCGCCAAGCGGGGTCAGGAGATGCTGCCACCGTCGTCCCTTACCGTGCTGGGTTGTGCCTCCTCGCCGCCTAAATAGCCCTCAGATAGTGATCAGCTAGAGCGCTAACCGCTCTACTTCCTGTGGGCGTCTGGCTCTTGCCTGCCCCGCCCTCCGCACAACGGTATAGGCTACCGAGTCGGACCGGGGCGGGCAGGCTGGAGTATTGAGCTCAGAGGCTGGGAAGTGTTTTGTGAGCCCTAGCGGCACCGGTGGAATGCAGTGTGCAAATAGCAATCTAAAGTGCAAGTACAGTTAAAATTCTTATTCAACTTTAGCTGAAGTGCGCCGCTATTGCAGAATGCTAGGCTCAATTAAAAAGTGTTCTTTTTAAAAATTCGTAATCAATTTTAAAATAGGCAATTGTCAAGGTAAAAACAGTTTACATGCAGAGCATCCGCTCTAATATTGTTTCTGGCGCCAAGCGGGGTCAGGAGATGCTGCCACCGTCGTCCCTTACCGCGCTGGGTTGTGCCTCCTCGCCGCCTAAATAGCCCTCAGATAGTGATCAGCTAGAGCGCTAACCGCTCTACTTCCTGTGGGCGTCTGGCTCTTGCCTGCCCCGCCCTCCGCACAACGGTATTGGCTACCGAGTCGGACCGGGGCGGGCAGGCTGGAGTATTGAGCTCAGAGGCTGGGAAGTGTTTTGTGAGCCCTAGCGGCACCGGTGGAATGCAGTGTGCAAATAGCAATCTAAAGTGCAAGTACAGTTAAAATTCTTATTCAACTTTAGCTGAAGTGCGCCGCTATTGCAGAATGCTAGGCTCAATTAAAAAGTGTTCTTTTTAAAAATTCGTAATCAATTTTAAAATAGGCAATTGTCAAGGTAAAAACAGTTTACATGCAGAGCATCCGCTCTAATATTGTTTCTGGCGCCAAGCGGGGTCAGGAGATGCTGCCACCATCGTCCCTTACCGCGCTGGGTTGTGCCTCCTCGCCGCCTAAATAGCCCTCAGATAGTGATCAGCTAGAGCGCTAACCGCTCTACTTCCTGTGGGCGTCTGGCTCTTGCCTGCCCCGCCCTCCGCACAACGGTATTGGCTACCGAGTCGGACCGGGGCGGGCAGGCTGGAGTATTGAGCTCAGAGGCTGGGAAGTGTTTTGTGAGCCCTAGCGGCACCGGTGGAATGCAGTGTGCAAATAGCAATCTAAAGTGCAAGTACAGTTAAAATTCTTATTCAACTTTAGCTGAAGTGCGCCGCTATTGCAGAATGCTAGGCTCAATTAAAAAGTGTTCTTTTTAAAAATTCGTAATCAATTTTAAAATAGGCAATTGTCAAGGTAAAAACAGTTTACATGCAGAGCATCCGCTCTAATATTGTTTCTGGCGCCAAGCGGGGTCAGGAGATGCTGCCACCGTCGTCCCTTACCGCCTTAGCAGTCAATGAGAAATTTGGATTCCACTGGAGGCAATAGCCGATCATTCCTAGAAACATATGAACTTCCTTTTGGGTGCTTGGTGGTTTCATCTGTAAAATAGCAGTAATCCAACCCTGTGATACCTTTCTGGCTCCTTTCTCAATGTGATGTCCTAAGTAAAGGACCTTCCTCCTGCAAAACTGTAACTTTGTTGGTGATACCTTATGTCCAATCACTGCCAGATGATTCAGTAATGTAATGGTGTCACATATGAGTACCTGTCGCTACCGACAAGTCGACAATGTACTGTACCAGAACAGAATAATTTGGCATTACCATTGATTTTAAGTTCTTTTTGAGTGTTTGATGAAAATGGAAGGACTTTTGGTATACCCTTGTGAAACTCTGCAACATGTCGAGATGCGGTTTCCGAACCGGAAAGCAAATAAAAATAGACTATCCGGGTGTAAAGGGATGGAAAAGAAAGCTTGACACAGATCAATGACCGATAACCACGCTTTGCATGGAATCTGAGATAGTATCACAGCTAGATTTGGCACAATTGGATAGCATGATGTCACAATCTGATTAACATTGCGCAAAACCTGCATGATTCGATACTTTCCGTTTGGTGTCTGAATTCCCATTGTAGGTGAATTGCATGGGCTTCCCATGATCTCTCTCAAAACTCCTTGTTCAATCAAGGACTCAATCAAAGGTGTTATACCGGCAATGGTCTCAGGACTCAATATCTTAATGATTGGTATGGAACTCTATTCCCTTTGGAGTACAATAGACAGAACAATTCAATTTGCACAACAGATCTCGACCCAAGAGATTTACAGGGCTGGAATCACATATCACAAATTTGTGCAAATTCTCAACCAAACCAATTTGTACCTTTACAGGCTCAGTTACAGGGGTTGACATTAATCGGCTAGAAATTCCTACAACTTGGATTCTTTCTCCCGAGAGGGGTAGTTTGGGAACTTCCGCTGTTCTCACAGTGGAATGGGTAGCACCAGTGTCGACAATAAATGAAATAGGTGTCCTATTTACTTTTCATGGACAGTTACATGAGTAATCTTTACATAATCTTCTATTTTAAAGTTTGAAATTGGTAGATTTCTCCAAAGTATTATTTTGATGCTGCCACAACATACTTTGATTGTTTCTGTCACATCAGTCTTTGATTGTAACTGATTTTAGCTGAGTTGCTTGTCCTGTAATAGTTTTTGAAGGTTCTTCTTTAAAAATACAAAACAACTCAAATATGCATTTTAAGTGAATGTTTAGAATTTGTTGTATTTGTAGGTTAGAAGGATGTAATGAACTGAGTAAACCTACATTAGTGTGCGTTATTGATGGACTGGGTATAGAAAGTATTAGTATAATAAGTGTTTTAAAAAGTATTATAAAGAAGGTTTGTTTAAATGTTGTGTGGTATGCATATTGTTTTTTAAAACTACAACAATATTTTGTTAGTACTGGAAACAGATTAGTTTTACTTTTAAGGGAGTTTTAGGTCTCGCATGCGCTGCATAGGAAAATACCTTTAGGCATCGGTCTGGTTTTGCAGGCAAAAACGTGCACGCGTTGCATTACTTTGAATGTCAACGTTTGCACGTTTGGCGATTCCCTTGCGTGAGCGAGCGGCGCCATATGTTAGCAATTATCGCGCTCGCTCCCACAAGGGAAACGCTGCCTGCTCTCGGCCACACCCCCCAACCCCATACTTGCGCGAGGCTCGCGCTGGTTTTAACCTGTGAACATCACCCACATTGACTGCTGTTCTTATTCTTTGTTTGAACTTAGAGGTTTCTCATTCAGCCCTATACTTCATGTCCTCCAGACCTAGGTTTAAGTTCTAAGTAGCTCACTTGATCCTTGATCGCAAGTCTCCCACCTGTGCCCATACCACCACAGCCATTTTCACTTCCTCCTCATATTCCCCGCATCTTTCCTCTTGCTCTCAGGCATATTAACCCTCTTATAATTCTCCTGTTGTGTGATATAGAGACCCTTTTCGTGAAAAGAATCGGTGACCTCTGCAGTATCATCTTTCCACGAACCATGGGTGTCTAAAAGCAGCGTCCTTCGAGAAAGCGAGCTCGAGGGAAGTGGCCAGACTGCTGCTCTGGTGCCAGTGCCCCACCCTGGAGACCCTGCCCCCTGCACTGTGGGACAGTGGGACTTATGTGAAATAAGGGAGAGGCCTTCTTGCCCTTCACCTGCTAGACACGAGACTATCCTCTTTTAAATCTCAGTTCCACTGCTGCTATGTTGATACATGCCGTTTTATTTTCTTCAAAAAGAGACCAGAGCAGGAGCTTTCCTAGCTCTGACGGTAAATTACAAACCAGTTGTGGCTGGCATGTGGCACGAAGCCACACTTATCATGCTGGCCGCATATACTCTCAAGCAGGCCGAGGTACTGGAATCTATTTATAAAACTGCTGTAAAATTCCAGCGCCTAGACAAGAACGCACATAAGCCGTCTCATTTCCTCACTTGCAGAGTCTGCAGGTGAGGGCAAAGGGCCGCAACATCCAAGAAAATGTAAGGACTCCAGCAAAGCCTGCGGTAAAGCATGGTGGCTGCCTAGAAGGAAGGCATTCCAGCCCCCATTATAGAGCGTTCAATTCTATATATGTGCTATAGCTGCAGCTTGTCTGGGCAGCAGCAGAACATTTTACAGACATTTGTACTTCAGCAGTACCCTGAGGTGCTCTTTGTGTTTCTCTCTTCCTAGTCACCCATTTAACCAGCACACAAAAAAACACAAATTGGCCATAGGAAAGTCACACTTTGCTCACAGTCAGACGCATTTTGATTTGTCTAAAACCTCCATCTCACGAGGTACAAGTTCAGCAGTGCATCCACCAGCGGCACCACAACCCTCGTTTGGATTTGTTTGCTCTTTCTCTGGTGACAGTCTGCTGTGTCAATGTGCTACAAACTATTACAAATGTGGGCAGCAGCTCAAAGCGTGGTTGCCCGACAGATGACTAATTAGAATGATGTAATAAGTTTCTGTAAAAAGCACAGAAATATTATTCTGCTGCGTGTGGTCCTTGAGATCATATATTTGCAATTCTGCTGCCTTCTTGTGGTGATTTACTGTCTTAATTGCTTCATCACATTTAGCTTTTTACCTGCCCAGCCTTTCGTCACACAGCTCGCATGGAATTTAAAATTGCAGTTTTTTTGTGGTAGGCAGCAGTGGATGACACACACCACACGACACACATCATGTACTGATCATGTGTGACATTCCACCAAAACGCAACATTTTAGTCTCTGTCACACGAGGAAGGTCACTTTTTACCCCTTAGATGTCAGCTGGGACTTTCACCCAGGTTCTCTGGGTGCTCTCGAACATACAGATGCAGAAATTATAGATATTTGAATTGTTATAAAGCTTACAAGGCGGTTTGATTCCAGGAGTACCTTTTGAAGTAACCCTTTTATAATGTTGGTACTTATTTAAAGAGCTGTGTTAAGGTGTGTGAATGCTTTGAGTTTGTTTGATTATCCTGCTGTTGTATTTTGTTGTCTCGTCAGTGAAACTTTATAGCACCACAAATATAGCATTGAAAGTATTCCCTGTGATGAAACTAATTATAGTGTTAGGTGTATTGCTTATTTTTAATGACTTTTTAGTCAAGCAGAAATATTATGGCATTAAGATAAAGAAGAGATAAAAAAGAGGGGGTTTGCCTAAACTAACACTTATTTTAACCTCATAGCCATCTCTAAATTTGGCAATCAGCGTCACCATGTGGCAGACTGTGATAAGTGCTGGTGTTGACAGCTAGGTGCCAGTGCCGAGCAATGGAAACCACCAGCTCAAATGAAGCACTGCTTTCCTCAAAAGTACCGTAAATCTTCCTGAAAAGATGCATAGAGCTAGGTCATGTCTTATGGCGTAATGGTAGTCATTCAGCACTAGGTACAGTTCAAAATATGTGCGAAATATATTGTTTACAGATGCAGTAAACAGCATTGCACCCTTAACTTCGGTTTCAAACTGTACAGTTGCATGGTTCATGGCTAAACACTTACAAGGTCCCAAAGGCCAGACCTATTAGCTATGCCAATGCTTGTTTTAATACTGATTGGATTTTGGATTAATGTAGCTAAGTATTTTAATTAGATCGTTGTTAATATAGTTACTGTTTTACAGAATTGCTTAGCTGAAAAGAATTTCTAGTTAAAGTAAATGAATGTGCTTGCTTTACATTTTTATTGGAATTGTTGGTGGAGCAGGTGGGTCAAGTCATTAGTCAAGTAATTAGTCTGTTTCCTTCATAATTGCTTTTTAAGTTTTTTTTGGTGTGTGTTATCTTGCTTTGTTTAGTAATGTCAATAATATCATTTTAATAAGATGTTTTTGTATAAGAAAACCATAATTTTTCATTGTTTGATTATAATATTCTTCACTGTAGCATGTTTCTTTAATTATTTCCGTTTGGTATGCTAAAGCAAGACTATATACTTATTTCTGCTCATCATCTGTTCAATATTTTAGCAGAGCATTTTATTAATATTTTAATATATTTATTATGAACTTGACATGCTTTATTGTTCTGATTAGTTGTTTTGTAATTATGTCCATACTCAAAAGCATCTGAAATGAAAAAAAACATTTGTTACTACATACAATATTTGATCATATTGGTTCATGGTTTGACCACTAAAGACGACAGTTACTATCCTATAAGCTCCCGCTGGCAGCCCCAAAAAACAATGAACAAGCAGCGTCTCGGAGTGACCCATCAAATTGAGTGCCCAAGTCTCGGGGGCCTGTGGAGCACCTTGATGAGGTCACGAGTGCTGGAGGAGCTGGGAAGCTGAAGGGAGGAGAGAGTCCCCACCCAGTTTAAGAGATGCAGAACCCTGGCCAACAACATGCGGCCTCTCTCTGTGGAGCCAAAATACTTAAGAGTGCTTGAGGGAGTGATTGCGGGTGACTCAGATGCCTCCAGAGATGGTTCTGGGCACCACTGGGTTCTGTTGGAGCCAACACATCGGAAGGTAGGCTCCCTCAGAGGTCTCGGGTGACTGGGGCTTCCAGTGTGCTGGTCGGTGGCTCCCGGGAATGATGCTAGACTGACTGGTCCCTCAAGAGAATTTCAATGGAGCAACAAACGACTAATGTTGAACACATGTAAGAGGTGCTGGGAATAACCTAGCTGCTAAGGAGAGGGGTCCCAGCAATCATATGAAGTAATTTACAAATAGTACGCAATCAAATACAAGAAACTTTATGGGCCTGCATTGTTGTTTATTCACAATGTAGGTATAAGCTAATTATTATCCATTTTCAATACAAAATCACACAATAATTCATAGTGCCCCTGATGGGGAGGGAAGTGATAGTGCAGGGTAGTGTTGGTAGGAATAGTGACAGTAAAAAACAGCCATGAAGGGCCTCAATGTACTATGTAACCGAATTTCAGACATAGACAAAACAAAAGACCATTGGTTCAATACGTCATATTATGATAATCATGCTCCACCTATCACATTAAATGAGTAATTTATGGAAATGAAGCTGACTAAATACAGAAAGCTGTCGACGTTTCGACCCTCTATAATTGGCAGGCATTAATTGTATCCTTGCATCGGGGCCTTCATCAGGACGGGGGCGGGGCAGACAACCTATTTAATAAACAATATAAATGTATTTAGCATATGTTTGCATTAATTAAAAGGCAATTATTAATTGAGCACACATAGATAGAGACAAGACATACCAGAGGTTGCTTGTCTCTAGGCAGGATGACGAGGAGAACGCTCTCTGGGAGGGTGGTAGTCAGATTCTACAATTGAGGGGATCATGATTAGTAACCTAAAATTTAAAATTGTCCATATTAAAACGGGAGGAAATCCCACTTACATATAATCACGGTGTCGAGCAGCCAGTCGGTCTACAAAGAGAGTCAAAGGTGAAGATACCATAAGTAATGGGTTATCACCCACAAATTAAGTTGTAGATTGAATGGACTCGTGGGTATTGCAAAGTAACTTACAGAAATTGGAGCATGTATATGTCTCTCATTTCTAAAGCTGGTCTGATGATTCCATCGTGCTCATTCGTTATTCGGGAATTATCGCAATGCGTCTGGAAATACACTCGTCATCTAGAAATTAAGGACGGGATTTAGAAAAGGAATTCCTAAGGAATGCAGATAAGAACTCATCTGGGTATCGCCCTCTGCATACTTAAAGCTAGCTCACCTGCATGTATCAGAACTGAATCCGAATACACAATGCTTCACGATGATACTAATTCAATGGATGAGGAGCCCGCATTGATTCGTTGGTGTCGGGAGATACATTCACCGTCTAAAATTGAAAGACGGAGGTTAAACTTGCGGTTCTGACGAGTTTCGCTCTAAGTTTGTTAAGATAGTTAAACTGAATTGGCCTCAACATACCGTTGTGTGGATTGAATAACCTAGCAGCACCTGCCTCTGGGCTGATGAAGGAAGGGTGACACATAATGGAACCACAACCTGAGGAGATCACCGAATCCTAATCACCCGACATATGAGAAGTTCTGAGCCTTAATATAATACCACCAGTCACCTCTGGGCTTGTAGAGGAGAGCTTCTGCCCCAATCCTCATGCAATTAAAGTCACTCACCTAGCTGACAGACAACCGGGTCTGGCGCCTACCGACTCTCACTGCATCACCTGGAGATCCTGAGGCCAGGAGGGAGAAGGGGGATCTGACCAAACTGTGGCCACATTGCGGCAGGGTATTGAAGGCCATTCCTGGATGCTCAGAGGTGTTCATGCCCTCCTGCTTCTTGGAGTATTGTGCGGGATCCACTGCTTCATCTGTAGTGGCATGCATATGTAATTGAAAAGTGATTTGTAAGTCGTTGTGTAATTAATTGTGAACACTGAAATATTTGCTGCACACATGTTTGTAATGAATATGTTTGGTTATCTTGTTTTGTAGCATCAGTGCTAAAGTCGCCAAGAATATTATGCATAAATTGGAGCAAAAGTTAATATATGTAAGTTTGGTGTAATAGAGTTTCTAGCGGTATTCTTGGTTGTTTGTATAAAGGTAATTTTAAATAATTGTACTACTGATTATTGTAAAATATTGATTCCTTCATAATTTTCATTAACTGGTAGTATAAATGTGTTTTTCGTTGGTTAATGTAGTTGCATATTTAGTATGTTAATCATGAAATTGACCCTTAATGACTTTTTTGTTAGTTATCTTTTTCTTTCTTATCTGGGTTCCTCTTTAGGATGCTGTTGTAAATTTAAAGTACAGATATTTGTTATTCACTATGGTAATTAACTTGTGTAACGAACTTGCCACAGTATGAAATATCGCCATAAAAAAGGACGTGGTGCAGTATATTATGCATGATTGTAGTAAAACAAAAAAAGTGGGCACTTGTACAAAGTCTATAAATGAACTTAGCAGTTTTGTTTCTTAGGCACTTTAGATATTAGTAAAATGATTAGTGGTAGTAAAAACAGAACACTGCTGCTGGCTGCAGACATTGCGATGGAATACTGTCTTATAACTCGTAATACATTGCTGTATGTGTTTCTTTGTAAAGGTCTTCATATTATTTTTCAAATCAGGAAACGGTGCCAATTATTGTAAAAGGTATTTATGGGTGATTTCACTTCACATAATAAACATAGTACAATGAATATTGAGACCATCTGGTATTATTAAGGGAAATCCTCTCCCCAACCCAGAGTTTACATGGATCCACATTGCACCGTTGAAGTAATTAACTTCTACCAGCCAGATATACAGAATAACACAACATGGCACTATTATCCTTTGTCAGAGTTGTCTTCCCACACCATCTTTTAAATAACCATTGCTGTCCATCTAGAGGGCATGCTAGTCTTGAAACCCCACTCCCCTAGACTTCAATAGTGGTTCCCATTTAGCCTCAAAATTCAAAAGTGTATGGCCAATATACCTTGTTAGACGTTCCTGTGCCAATTGTGACCACAATCTATAGTACCACTGTGATAACAGGGATTGCCCTTTTCCCCCATATGAAATAATAGTAGTTTTTGATGCCTCCAAGCACTGGAACATCATGTGGTACATCTGCTGCCCTAAACATTTATATATATATATATCCCAAGTCACAAGACGTAACAACATTACGCCGATGCACTCCGCTCCGAGAAAAAATATTACCACCGATCAGAAATGTGGTCCAAGGTTGCTTTATTAAATTCCTTGCAGCATGTAATCAGGCATATGGAACAAAACCCTACGCGTTTCGGCGAAACCTTCGCCTTGATCACAGGTATTTCATATACTTTAGCAGAAACTTTAAATAAAGTTCTTTCAGAACACAAATCTCATGTGATTACGAAAGTGCATAAATGAAAATAAACAAAGGACTAACTGAGGCTTTACACGGCAGCCATCTTGTAGTGTTCAATATACTGTAACTTTGTATAAGCTGGCAACTTTATACATGCACGTCATTTTCAGTGTTGTTAATTTATACACATATATGGTGTCACCTTAAAAATATTTAGGGATGTTACCAGAACAGTTTCAACAATTATTGTCACACATAATGAATTTTGTACTAAATTATTGGTGCATCCATTTACTATTACACCGCATGTTGCAAACTCAAGACATAACCCCAGTGGGTATTCAAGAATCTATATACACATAGTCTCTGAAATATTCGATTGCATCATGTGACCAAGTTCTTATGTAAGTTATTTTCAATAAGCGCCAGATTAGTTGTGCTTCATGTGATTTCCCCAGTGGGCATAAGGCACCGGAAAGCAGTTACTTCTCAATGCCTAGACAAAGAAAAAAGACTAATTCAGAAACTTGAATATTACACAGTCTTAAGAAATCAGCATACCATAATTATATACCTCAGTATTTAGTCATAGTGAAATAAACTAATAAATGTGCTCTCCAAATAAAACTAATACAGTTAAAATCAGATGGCACGTAGAATACCGCCCAGCAACATTTCAATTACCGTCTAGTATTTCAAAACTCTTTTCATCAAGATTGTACACAGCCGTGTATAAGATACAGAAGACATTTAGAGCAAAAAGATCTACTGTGTAAGGAAACTACAGCTCACTCCCCCAGATGCCATGACATTTCCTCTTCTGAATTAAGACCTCTAGGAATAAGGGTATCTAAGTCCAGAATATAACGGTTTTCCAATTGTCGCAACCTTCTAATCCTGTCACCCCCTCTCTTCATTAGTGGGAGTTTATCGATGACAGAAAACTTTAGAAGATTGCGATTACTGCTATGTAGATCTTCAAAATGCCGGGCAATCGGAGAGTTGTGATCTTTATTCTGAATTGCCCTCATATGTTCCAACACTCGTTTTTTTGCCGGGAACATCGTGCTACCAACATATTTCTTGGAGCAAGGGCAAACCAGAACATAAACACAATACTCGGATAAACATGTAAGATGTTTCCCTATCATTTTCTCTTTCTCTTCCACAGGATAAAACACTTTTTTAACAGTGTTACTGTATTTGCACGCCTTGCATTTCATGCATGTAAAAAAGCCTTTGATTTCATTGTCCCTGCAGATGTTGATGCTAATCTCATTCTTGCTCAACTTGTCCCTGAGTGAATCTGCCTTGCGGAATGTCATGCTAGGAATATCACCCACGACTTCTTCCAAAGCAGGTTCAGTCCTGAGTACATTCCAATGTCTAGCTAAACTTTTGCGGACTTGCCAAGAGTTAGAATGGTAGGTAGAGATGAATCTGATAGTTTCATTAGCAAGTAATGGTTTATCCTTAGATACTAGCAAAGTTAAATGATCAATCCCGCTAGCTTTCAAAAAGGCTTCCTCAACAATATTCAAATGATAGCCTCTCTCCTTGAAACGTTCTTTCATACACAAGCTTTCAGATCTAAAATCTTCATCCGTACTGCAGTTCCTCCGTGCCCGGAGGAACTCTCCAAAGGGAATACTTCGGATCAAAGTTTTAGGATGGCCACTTGCTGCATGTAACAATGTATTACCGGCAGTCTCCTTCCGGTAAAGTTTTGTTACCAGTTTTTTCCGGCAACCTCCACAACTAGATCTAAAAACACCATTTTCTGATTATGGATTTGACCCTGTAATACAAGATTCAAATCATTTTTGTTCAGATCTTCAATGAAGAGCTCAGCAAGGTTCTTTGGACCTGCCCAGATGATAAACAGATCATCTATATAGCGCAGCCAAGATATTACATGGCTGCGATATAGATCATGCGATCTTGACACTTGCTGCTCCCAGCTCGCCATAAGAAGATTGGCGTAGCTGGGAGCAAAACAAGTCCCCATCGCGGTCCCTTGTCTTTGACGGTAGTAAGTCTCATGGAAAATAAAATAATTATTTTCCAGACAAAAGGTCACCATTTGTAAGATCATTTCAGTATGGTTGAAATACGAAAGACCTTGATTTTAAGAATTTGTGACATGCCTCAATACCATCCTGATGTCTAATAGACGTATATAAACTACACACGTCTAAGGAGATTAAAAGGTAATCCTCCTGCCACACCACATTTTTCAATTTGTTGATGAAATCTCTACTGTCTTTCAAGTACGAAGGTACATTTTCTACAAAGGGGCGCAAAAAATCAATGTATCTCGATGTGTTCTCTAACAGAGAACCTATCGAAGACACAATTGGCCTGCCCGGAGGTTTTGTTGGATGTTTATGGAGCTTGGGCAGCAAATAAAGAACTGCTACTTTCGGGTTGCGATTCAATAGAAAGGAATATTCATCCCATTCAATTGTACCTTTCGTCCGCCACTCTTTAAGCATATCAAAGTAAATGTTGTTACTACTTTCTATATTCTGTATAGAGGTAATCTCGTAGCATTCTGTACTACTCAGTTGTCGCATTCCCTCTCCCAGATAGTCTTGTACATCCAAAATAACAACATTCCCCCCTTTGTCTGATTGTCGGATGACAATTGAAGAATCAGATTCCAATGTCTTAATGGCAAGTCTTTCAGTTTTGCTCAAATTGTCATTAATCCAGCATTTCTTTTTGGCCAAATTTTTTAAGTCATTAATGACCAAAGATTCAAAAGTATCTATACTACAAAAAGGAAGAGTCGGATTAAAAGTTGATTTTGATTTGAAAGGATTAGGATGGTTAAGATTGGTTTTGAAACTCAAACTGGTAGCATCAATAGGATTATCAACAGGAGTGCCCTGTTCAAGATTCTTAAGGGCAAGCAAAGTTTCAACTTCATTAATTGTTTCACAAGCGGGCACAGTGGGAATCGACATTTTGCCAGTATTTTTTACTTTAAGCTTGTTCCACTTGTGAAGGCGCAACTTTCTCGTGAATTTAAACAGGTCGATTCGTTCTTTTGAATAACAAAAGCTGGAAGTGGGACAAAAAGAGAGACCATATTGCAATACATCATATTCACATGTAGTTAGTAAACGGGAAGATAGATTTACCACGTTTTGCTGATTCATTTTCCTCTTGTTTTGTTCTTTTGGCCCCGTGTTTCTACTCCCACTTGAGGTTTGCTTAACTCTCCACCTTCCGCCCCTCCTGGTTTGTTGCTGGTTTTGGTGGTATTTCCTCCAAAGGATCCTCTTCCTCTGCCTCTTCCTCTGAATCCTTGACCTCTCCCCCGGCCTCTGTCTATTTGCCAATTCTGGGCTTGTGATGATTGATTCATTAATTTGAACTCCTCCCAAAAATTTCGCAACTTGCTTGGATTTGTGTCTAATGGTGTTTGACCATCTTCTGAGACGTCACCTTCGACCACTTCTCCATCTGATTCTCCATTAGGTCGAACTTTATCAATATTGGCCTGCACTCCTTTTCTCTTTAAGTTGTCGTATTTACGGCTAAACGTGAAGATCCGACCTGATTGATAATCTATTTGATCCCTAAGGAATTTCCTTTCTTTTTTGGCCACAATCTCATCCTCATGTTTAGCAATCCGTTTGGTTATTTCTTCCATTTTTTTGTTATAATTCTCCTCGGATTCCTCTTTCAAAAGGTCGTCTTTAAGTTCGGAAATTTCTCTTAATAATGCCAATCTTGTTTTCCAAGCATGTTTAATGAGTATAGATAACATCCTATTTGAGCAGTCCATCAAGTTATCTGCCCATTCCTCAGCCAGCTCCATATCAGGTTCTTCATGCGAGGGAGCTATTAAAATTCTCAAGCCTCTAGGGACTCTTTTTTCCTCTTGGTATTTCTCGAGGGTAATAGCCTCCCACCATTTTGATATCTCCTTCCGAATTAATTTTTCAAGTTTCTGATATTTCTGGTGAGCAGAGGGCAAGGAGGTTAAGGATACACTGCTGTTACCATTGGCTGGAGTTTGAATAAACATGGACTGCGCTCTAAGTCTTCTACGTGCCTCTGTTTCTTCATCCATTGCTCTGATTTATAGAAGACAGCGTCTTCTATACATGCTTCTTTATTGCAATTTCAATTCACCTTGGACCCCCACAGGTCGAAAGTTCGTATTCAGTGGTTAAACTCGGACGCCTATGCCTCTAAATATCAAGCTGCTACGTTGATAGTCGGGCAGCGGACAGTTGCGTTATTTCAGTATGCAGGTAGTCGATAGATCCGACTGGTTAGCAAGTACAGTATTTGTCCGCGTACTACCACGCTGTGTTAATTAAGTGATTGGGAAGCGCAGCGGCAATGCACAGCAAAGACGATCTCTTACCACCAGGAAACCACTCAGTCGATAGGGTGTTAAATCCACCTCTACATTTCACGGCTGAGCTCCGTTTGTCCCCATAGCAGTTTGTTGTGCGACGCCGCGGCTGAAAATCACAGCGGAAAAGCGGAAGAATGCGTTTGCAGCTCCTGTCAATAACGCGGTCAACTGGTGTAGAAATTTACGAATATAATGTTTCTCGTCCTCCAAACACTCCAGGACACGTTCACTGCGGTGCACCACAGGGTCAGAGGTCTCCCTGTTCTCTATCCCAAGTCACAAGACGTAACAACATTACGCCGATGCACTCCGCTCCGAGAAAAAATATTACCACCGATCAGAAATGTGGTCCAAGGTTGCTTTATTAAATTCCTTGCAGCATGTAATCAGGCATATGGAACAAAACCCTACGCGTTTCGGCAAAACCTTCGCCTTGATCACAGGTATTTCATATACTTTAGCAGAAACTTTAAATAAAGTTCTTTCAGAACACAAATCTCATGTGATTACGAAAGTGCATAAATGAAAATAAACAAAGGACTAACTGAGGCTTTACACGGCAGCCATCTTGTAGTGTTCAATATACTGTAACTTTGTATAAGCTGGCAACTTTATACATGCACGTCATTTTCAGTGTTGTTAATTTATACACATATATGGTGTCACCTTAAAAATATTTAGGGATGTTACCAGAACAGTTTCAACAATTATTGTCACACATAATGAATTTTGTACTAAATTATTGGTGCATCTCCGTGCATCCATTTACTATTACACCGCATGTTGCAAACTCAAGACATAACCCCAGTGGGTATTCAAGAATCTATATACACATAGTCTCTGAAATATTCGATTGCATCATGTGACCAAGTTCTTATGTAAGTCATTTTCAATAAGCGCCATATATATAATAAGCGTATATATATATAAACATTGGTTCTGTTGGGGACGCAACTGATTTGTACAGTGTATTGAATACATATAAGGACAATTATTTCAAATGAGTAATATTCTTAGAAAACAAACCACAACTGACCACAAAGAAGGCAAGGTAAATCTTTAGTATTTTACCTTTTCGCAGGATAATTCAAAATGTATTAAGCAAACTGTCCACAAAAAGACAAATTCAAATAAATAGAGTAAGTGAGTCGTGACTGGTGACGGAGTGTGAAAAACGGTTTAGACAGAGACAAGCCGGATCATACAATTAGACAAAACAGTAATACAGCCAAAAATCCACTTTAAACTGCAACAATCCTAGGTAAATAAATTATTTCTATGGTTCATTAGGACTTTGTGCAGGTGGATATATAAACAGAACGTCGACGTTTCGACCCTAGATGAATAGCGGTGGTTTATGAGCGTCTAGAGTGGGTCTTCATCAGGACTGGAATGTGATGGGACAGCCTCAATTGTAGTAGGTGTGTCATTCAATAGTTCCTGGACTGTAGGGGTGGAGATTGTCAGCCGACTAACTCCAGGCGCGTTATTAGGGCAGTTTTCTTTAGTCTTTATTTTGATCTTCAACACCGGACTGTGGAAAGATCATGGAATGCAGGGCCGCCGTGGTGAGCGCTCAGGCAGGCTGAAAAGGACGTCTCACTCAGTCCGTGCAGTTTTCCGAATGACGGCCTGACATTTATAACATGGTGGTCTTAGACCCAGTCATTACCTGCTCGATTTTCTAGCAGAGGTATTCCAATGTCCGCTGCAGAGTTTTCAGCACTTCCTTCCAAAATGGCCTCACTATTGGGCATTCCCACCATTCATGCAAGGTTGTACATTGTGCTTCACATCCCCTCCAGATACATTAGTTTCAAGCGCATCAGGGTAGAATACCACCCGTACATTATTTTATAGTGAATTCTTTATTTGTAATGCTGTCCTTAATGTTTCCCTCTGATTCGCGTAAGCACCCTATCCAAAGCCTTCCCCGTTGTCTCATGACCGCATTAGCTTTTCAGATGTTTGAAGGATTTTATATTGATTAGATGTGGTTGTCCTAGAACTCGTCTATTTGTGTAGCAATTTTTCAAATAATGGTATTTTTTGTAGTCACTGCTTCTTTATTTAAATGTTGTAGGCCTCAGTGTTGTATTCGATCATACTGTAGTCATTCCACTTTGTCTACCTTAAAATCTATTTCACACTAGTTGAAGGATCAAGCATTCCCCTTCACAAACATATCTGATATTTAATTAAATCTTCCTTTTTTAATTCTCACCTCATCTAAGGCCGGGGTGAAATCAGGATGAAAGTAATGAGAGTGTATGGTTAAGGGAATGCTGTTAGTTTCTTCATCCCACACGGTCAGTGCTGTATCCACCGGTGTACTCATATGCTTTGGGGGGCATACTTGATTTTCCTAGTCATACAAAGTCCATAAAAGGTCTACCAGTTATTGCGTGATCCACATGGACCCAAGTTCTATTTGATTCCTCCTTTGACCATTCGTGATGACCCTAAGCTGCAAGACTTAATATCATGTCTGTACTTAGGTAAGAGCCATGTCCCCACCTATTCTGGCTTGCAGTAATAGTCTTGTGGAGACCCCAAGTCTGCATATGTGCCACAGCCATACAAACGTTGTTAGTTGTTTCTGTGTCTGTTCCAGGAACGTGCAGTCAACTCCGATCTGAAGGGCATAAACAAAAGGTATAAAAATCTCAGTTGGACTTTCACTGTATTTACATGTATTTGCCTCAACCAGGAGATTATAAAGGTGTCCGCTTAGACAAATATTTTCAATTTCTCAACTTGAAAACACTGTAGCGAGTTTATTATAAAAGCAGTGCAAGAGGCAGGTGGGTCTTTTTTATTTGGGGGTAAAAAATCACACAAGCAAAAAAGTTAACTTGAAGGGGTGCAAAGAACACAACCAAATAAAGCATGGAGTGCATGCATGAAACAGGATACTTGTGGATGGGAGACGGCAACGTGTAAGAAATGGAAATACGGGTGGGAGCTGGTTTACAGAAGCACTACAAAGAAAAAATACCGAGCACTGGGTGGAGATAAAGCAAAATGGTTTGTGGGAGAGGTGGTTAAGTGTTTGGGGGGGGGGGGATAAACACATGGTTGAAGGAGACCGGTATGAAGCACAGACTGGACATCAAATTGCAGGGGGATGCTCATGCGAGGGAAACACCAAGATTGAGCACAGGCAGTGGCAAGAAAACTTGTGGGGGAGGAAAGAACATAAACAAGAGAGCAATTGGAATTGTGTTATGGATCTCTTGGCACAGGTAGAAAGAGCACAAGGGAGGCGGGAACATGAAGCATGGGGGTGGACACGGGGATATGCAGCAGTATGCAAGCAAAAAGTCAATCAAATGATGCATTTGGAATTTGCACTTTGAGCAAATCTGACACATGACATTAATACAGAAACATTTGCCATGGAAATGGATGAAGCCTAAACCTTCTAATGCAATAGCAGTCATCAGCATGCATCATAAAAATTCAAGTTACGAAGAGTTGGCACCTTGTGTTGCAGACAAAGAATCCATTTGATTGGAGAAATGGATTATTGGATGTGTATGCCGCTTTTTAAAATAGGACACATGTGGAACCTCCTTCAAATGCTTAATGGTGACATTGTCTGGAGCTCTTGGATACACTGTGCTGTAAAAATAGCTCTATATCACTGTCATGAGAACAAACTGGTGCCAAGGTGTAAATTGTATACAACGCTTTTATCTGTGAAAGCCATCAAGATGCAAGTGCTAAGAGGCACGCATGTTAATTAAGACACTATCACCGAACAGTGATGTGGAAACGTTTCACAGCAAAGCCCAGAAGCAAGCACTTCAAACAATAGTTTGATCCTTTAAAATGCAAGCTTTACCTGAAAAGCTTCCAACAGGTGTGAATTGTTTTAGACTGGTTCTATTTAAACTGGCGATGAAAACACATTGTTACTAATGCCACCTACAGACAAAATGACTGTGCTAAATAGTGACAAAAAATGTGAGCACAACTACAAAATCGCTCCGAAGATTAGTTTAGATACACCCGATTGTAAATGTCCCCACATAAAAGAGCTTAATGTACCCATAACTGCCTTTCCCTGTAGACATTCACAATCGGGGAGCGAGGAGCTATGTTTGCCACACTTTGTGAACGTTCCTTCTTTTTCCAACCCTGCACAATATATTAGAGATTGGCTAGGTGAGAGGAGCAAGATATTACTTTTACATATATGGCAACAATCCACTATGACGTTTGGCTTAAAGGCTGGGTCAGAAATTCAGTCAACACAACAAGATGATTCAAGTGTTTACTTAACTAATTTTGCCATAATCCAAATTCAGGTTACGAGATGGCCGCATTTTTTCCTTAAACATAACACAAACTCAGTTTGAAAGTATTTAACATTATTTTTTATTACAAATGTACAAAATAAATTCAATATCCTGGACCTGTACAGAGTTTGCTACAAGGCATAACGGAGTTTGCAGTCAATCAAAAGCAATAACATGCCCATGATAGTGGCTTTGATTTTCATTTAAGTAACTGCACAGTCGCTAAGGTAAGGATATTAGAGTGGGTCTTTAAATGTTTCTTTGCAATTTCTTCATAGACACGCCCATCATATTATAGAGATGTATATCAGCTGGTCAAAATCTGAATGTTTCGAAGCACTGTCGTTTATGGCAGTTTCCACAGAAATAGGAGTTTAGGATTTTTCAGCAGCCTTTTTCCCAATTAAATATATCATATCAGCTGAACAAAGTTAACCTGAGAAAAGACCAAACGTACAGAATAAAATTATGCCAGGGGTGAAGGCTTTTCATATGTTTTATATTCACAAATGAAAACCTTTCGAAATGCTCCACTGTTGTCAGACTTATTTCTGAAAAAAGCACAAGTGCATTTTTGCCTTTCTTTCCTTCAAAAGTCACTTGCCCCTGCTAGTTAAGTTTGGCGAAAAACAAGAACTACTCATGCTGACTTGTATACTAATGTATGTGACTTCAAATGGCATTGGCTTTCAAGAAGTATACATTCAAAAATGGGTATTTTTTGTGCTACGCGAATTATCAAATAATAGGTACGCCAAAAAGACAAATACGCAATAACAATTATTAGAACATTGGAATGTTGGGAGCTCCATTGAGAACAATGGAGTGCTCCAGGTTTATAATGACTGGTATAAGCCCGGAGCTCCAACATTCCAATGTTTCTTTGTTCACAGCTGTGGCTGTGAACAAAGGCTTCAGGGAGCCTGAGGGGATTTCAATCCCCTCGCGCGCCCTAAAGCCTTTGTTTTATTTGTTAGAACATTCTGCCCTCTAGTGGCAGAATGTTCTAATAGCCTTATAGCCCTTCGTAGCTGGGCTATACCGGCTATTAAAGTCCCGCTCCCTTGTTAAAGGCTATCGCCTTCGGCGCAGGCCTTTAATAGACGGTATAGCTAGGCTATACCAGCTATTAAAGTCCCACTCCCTTGTTAAAACCGGTATAGCCAGCTACGGCGGACTATAAGGCTATATTAAAACGTCTTCATTTACAGCCAACACTCCCATGACAGAGAACCTTCCAAGCACATTCACCACTCTCTCCATAGGCTGTAACCTCTTAATTACATCGCACTTGTTGCTTAAGCCATTCGAGTGATTTGCTTGCATGTGTAAGTAAAGGAAAGTAAATGACTATGTAGCACACACGTTTATTTACAGTATGGGGCTTATCACAACCTAGCAAATCAGGGAGGTACAGCAGTGAGGTGAAATTAGCCAGATTAGAGCATTAATGAAACATCTCGCTGTGCACTTATATATTTACATTAGGAATCTAAACCTTTGCATGCAAATATTTTTTATAACAAAACCCCCTTTACATCTAGATTCTCCCAGACATTGGGCAGCAAAATGTGTTGCTTTCGTACCGTCTACACTGCCTGAGACTAACCTTTGTAGAAGATGTAAGTGACGAGCATGAAGTTCACCAGTACTGAAGAATATTCATAATTAAGTCTGAACACATCTGTAGTTAACAAATGCTGCTTTCACAGATTTTGGTTATTACACCTCTTTTAAATTTGAATCCACATTGTCCTTCCCTGTGCATATACGTAGGATGCTATGACACTTGGGGTGAATTAAAAAAGAGATACCCTGAAGCCTATTGACGGCTCCCTTTTATTACATTTCCAATTACTACCATTTTAAGATTGTCAAGATCTTCAGCATATCTTTCAATTCACCCAGTGCTCTACTGCTGACATGTTAGTAACATAAACCATGGTTTTAAGTTCAGTTTGTGTGAAATCAAATATCAATTGTGTGTGTAGTATTTAATTAATAGTTTGCTGTTACAGGTTTCTGTTGTTATGCCTTTAAATTTGGTTAGTACCGAGAGCATTCCTTGCAGTGCTATGGATGAAATATCTGTTCAATAATTGGTAGTTATGTCTCGGATTCACCAACATCTTCATCGGGACAACAATAGTACTCCACAAAACAGATTTGCCCATCTTCATTTCGGATCATGTATTGTAGGGAGAGGAAACCCCGGTTATCTGTTCGAATGGAAACTTTGCACGATAAAGCCAGAGCTTTGGTTGACGGCTTCAGCAAAGAGATCTTATACCTAGTGGGAATGAAAAGGAACATTAAATTCAGCAGAAATAGGCGGTTCACGCAAGAAAGCTAAAACATGAAGCAAAATTACATAACTGAAAGAAGCTGCTCAACAAATGTACTACCTCAGAGGTCCAGCACTACATCATTGAATGAAGCTGGCATATCAGTCTATTACTTTGCACATTAATCATAACTCCTTATTACGGCAGAAGAGTATGGTATGGAAAATCAACAGCGTGAGTATAGGGAGGAACAATGTAGTGAAAAAGCCCATGGGGGTAAAATTTGAGAAAAGCAAAAAGCACATTCAAATATTGCATGATCAAAACAAGATGTGTCTCAATAAAAGTGTTACCAATATTTCTAAACCCCAAAACTTCTATGACTGCCCCACACTCAACTGGGCATGTTTCAGCAGCAAAGGTTATTACAAAAAAATCTCAGAATATTAAATCGAGCATAGGGTTGGATACAATATAGTATACTATTAAGATGGGAGATGGCCACAATAGAACCGAGAAAGGAATAAACTAGTCTAAAAGAGGAGCTGAACCAAAACTATAATTTGTCTAGACTAAATAAGAAGGAAAATCAGAACTCTTCAAGCCATTTGCATCAACCCAAAACCCTAATGTATGCAGTGCCCTGCATCTCAGGTATTTCTGATTACTACAACAGCAAACATTTCACAGCAAAGGCCAAGTATTGCCCAAATCTAGAAACTCCAAATGGAAAACAAATTCTTGAGGCAATTAATGAGGACACAAATTCCACTACAATGTTTCACTCCGCTGCCAAGAGCAACATAGATAAAAAGCCTAAATTAAAGCTGAAGGCTCCCACTTTCTGTCGCACTCAGAGCATCAGCAGAAGCAATTCCCCTTTTAAATTCATAAAATAAAAATGCAATTATTGCTAGAGGAAAACAGTCCAGAGCTTGGTATTGGTCATTTAGTAAGCCCTCAGAAAAAAACTTGAGATTGTTGAGGAAAGTGGTGTGGTGTGAGTTATCGGACACAAATAACTGAAAATCTTGAAAATAACTATGGCTAAAATGTTGGTAGCTTAGAGTGCCTACATTATCAGCTTTAGAAATAACAATCTAGTTAAAAAGGGCTCTTTGCTGAACATGTGAATAAAAACGATCATCTGTCAAGAGACAAATTAGAAACGATACACTTCCAAACTTGATCACAGACTGCACTCCTCAATTCCCTCTGAAACCAAAGCTGAAGAGCCCCTAACTGATCTATACTGAAGCCATGATTACATGCTCTCAACCCTTCTGTTCCCATATGCTGCCTATTCTCATGCCAAAGCTTAACCTCATTATCTGAGACACTGTGTCTTTCTTGTATCTATTGCCTTGAGGAACCCACTGTCATATGCTATTTCATGTTTCCTTAGGCCTACTAGGTTTTTACTAAGTATTATTTATAGATTGCCATTCCTCTTTACAGATGATTCAAGATGGTCTTTTTCATAAATTATATTAAGCACCACATGATAATACTACAGATGCACGCAGAAATTATTTTGCATCCCTACCTTCATAATGTCATATTTCTAAAAAGAATCCCAAGCTTAATTTCCCAGGGATTAGTTTCTGTATTATTAGGAACTGTCAAGATTGTTTGATAAGCACCCAAGAAATTCACTTGTGACATTTTCTGCTGTAATATCACATTAAGTCCCATCAGTTGTTTATAAGACTCCCTGCAATCTTGAAAAGAGCCAAACATCCATAACCCACAACGCATGCATTCCTTCGCACTATGTAGTTTAGAAGCGGCACTTCAAATATGGCTTTTGCTGACCATCTTCACAGTTTTAAACACCTTTGTAGTAGCTAAGTGAATCTTGATCCTAAAATAATAAGGAACTTGTCCTCTGTACTATAAACCTATGTAAACTATTTAGCATGGCACATTCTGTGTACGCTTTTGACGCATGTATTTTTCTGGCGATATATTAGTTTCATATCATATTTTGACTTTTTATTGTTGCTTTCTCTTTTTCTACTCTTTCAGAGGGCTCACCCAACATCATGGCACACCCATTTGTGATGAGGACATCAAAGACTACAAAGGAGCCAGTTATACAATGTTTATTCACAATCTTAACTATGCCTTACACTGACTCTTGGTGGATGAACGCATAAGAAAGTGCTGACCCTAACGTCTGGTGTCATACGAACTGTCTGTGTGCACTGGGGCAGAAATAATTGCATTTCTAAGAGACCCCATTTTCGAAGGCAACCTGCCCATAGACCGGAGCTCCCTACTTGCATTCCTAGATTAACTCAAATGTCACCTCTTTTTGCAATTGTTAACCTAACCGAAAAGCAACAGGGTATTTACCAAACAGTCCCAAATCAATCTGATTAATTAACCCGTTAAGTGCTGCCTTCGGCCGTTGAACGTTCGGAGCACTACCTGGCTGGTGCTGCGCACGTTCAACGGCCGACGCAGCCCCGCCCGTTCTTAAAAACGGACGCACTGCCGCGAAAAAACAGCCGTGGTAAACGGGTTAATTTTTAAAATCCCAATGAGAGATACAATAAACATATGAAAGTCAATGTAAAAATAACAGATGCAATAAAAAGAAAACAACACCTACAGCTTTCTACTGGGCTCCATTGGTTCTCCGAGATACTCGCCATGGCTTTAATGACCTGGTGCCCCCAATCTGACTAAACCCCAACTATAAGTACCAAAGTCAGAATACATTTCTGGCAAGTAGTAGTAAGTGAAAATTCCTGTAAATACACTGGAGGTCAGTGGGGAATTCCGTGTGGGCAGTAAAAGAGGGAAGATAACCATAAACACTCATCTAAAAATAAAAGGTTACCGGATGCATAATAATTAAATAAACCAGATACCGTAACTAAATTTGTTCTTTATTTCTTCTAGGTGATGTAATCACAGTCATATTCTATATTGTACATTTTTATCACATCTTCAGAATAATCCATAATACAAAGGTGAGCTTGCTCTCTGATAAAGCGTATGCGTGTGTGTGTGAGTGATTTTTTCAAATCCTTTTTACCGTGTCCGTGACACGTGTGTGTCATGGACATTGTAAAAAGGGTTGCCTTGCGGAATCCATCCTCATATGCTATTTCATGTTTCCTTATGGATACTACCCTTATTATGGATTATTTCTAGATTACCATTCCTCTTTTTGGATGATGTAAGGTTGTCTGTTTCATAAATTATGTTGAGCACCACAGGATAAAACTGCAGATGGAGAAGGGGGAGGGGGGAGAGAGAAAGAGAGGAAGGGGAAGAGGGGGGACAGAGGGAGAGAGAGAGAGTGTGCTTGTGTGTTAGGACACTACAAAATTTGATTAGGATTTTAAAAATTCCCTTTGCTTTTCTGAAGTTGAGGTGATTCTTAATTAATGGTTTTGCTCCATTCTTCAGAATTCATAAACATAGAGCAGTTTAATTAAAGGATATGTTATAAAAACCTTTCCAAGAACGTGTATTCATGAGATTGTGATGCTAAGTTTGTATTTGTAAATATTGATTTATGGTGTATGCTTATGTCATATACTGATTGAAGTCTCATTAGCGTTTTTTCCATTTATTTTTGTACCTTGCTGTTTTCTGTTACCAACAGCCATTCAACAGCGGTTTTAGATAACTGCAAAGCACATGCAGGCTGTATTTCAAATTTGTGAAGAAATGTTTAACGTGTAAGATGACTTGGAAATATATCAGTTGATAATATAAATAAATCGACTATGCAAGATTTTAATGGTTCGTGCTTACTGGATCATCTGCATGCCCTCTACATTTATATTGTTAGTTTGTTTAATTGCATTGAACCTGTGGGTAACTAATGCTCGTAGAGATGTACTTCAGCACTAGCCCTGAAAGAGAGCCTAATTTAGCCCAAATCCCTGTTTAAATGGAAACGTGTTTGCAGTGGCTAGAATGTAAATTACACAGAGAGGGCAAGGACGCTACTTTCAGCCAGGAAAAGGGACATTGTAAAGAGACAGAAGTTTATTCCTCACTGCAGTCTGCTCTGCTTCCACTAGTCTTCCAAGGCAACAACTCAGTGACTAGTGCTCATAATTCAAGCGGCAGCATTCGGGGTTGGACTCAAATACCATGACAAAATACAAAGGAGAAGAAGTACAAGGATTGGAATACAATAAGGTTTCTGAGAAATACAGAAAATTACAGTGATACAGAAAGTAAACCAATAGGTGAGCATTGTTATATAAAACTACACATTTATCCAACGAAACCGGACGCTGTGGAAAACCAAAGAACTAAATATAATACAGCAGCATGTTAATGCATTAATTGTATACCTGTTTGTTTGAGTTTGGCTGCAATGGAAAGCTTCCATCAGATCTGAATCCTTGGGATAGTCCAGGTGGGCACTTCCTGCATTTCCAAAAGTGGACAACCTGAGACCGAAGTGGGAAATTGGCATTAAAAGTCAAATTAAATTGAACAAATGTATGCCCAGTTAAGGAAAAGCTGCAGGAGAGCACAAAAAGGTAGGTGGCGTGTCCCGCATGGAAAAAATCACTGAGTTTTGCCACCAGTGAACCAAAGGGGAATAGCCAGTACTGTCCCATCTACTTTCCAGGCTTTGGATTGGTTCCCTAAGAGAGGGAACAAAGGGTTGAGTCTTTTTGTATAAAAGGCTCTCTTCTAAGACCTCGGTAACAATATCCCAACATGGGACACTGTGTGCTGCAGAGCACAGCAGTACTGATAGACAGATATGGAAACAATCCCTGCTGACCAGCTAGAACGTTAGATGTTCGAAAAGAACATAAAGACTAATTCATCAGGCTGTAAAAAGAGTTCATATAATAATGATTATTGTAAGGGGTAATCTGTATTTGTTGTACTATAAAATGAAATGTACTATAAAATGAAACCGCATAGAAATAACGGTAAACAGATGAAGATACACAACTTTGGCGAACCTATCCAAAGATAGGACATTCCTTAAACTCCCTAAAGAGGCACGTTAAATGAAATAACCCTGATGATGTACTATGTTATATTTGCACAAGGGACAATAAATCCTCTTTAATAATCCTCTTTAAATTTCTGTTTGACAATCAATGAAAAAGAAGTTTTAAATTACGAACCATCTTCATCACCATATGCTATCAGTAGACCTTGGTTTACCACGTTCATATTTCGTTTTGTTCTCTTACTTGCAATTTGGTATTTTTATCAGTGAAAGTCACACAACTTTGATCAGCAGTAAGATTTTCGAGCATGCTTCTTCATCACTTTTATCTCCAAATTTCTATAAATGTTTAAATAAAGATTATTTCTGTCCATACACTGTTCCCTGAGTAAGTCTAGTAAACACTTCGAACTAACAAAACTTTGGACCTCATGAATATATAATGTTTTATCCCAATATATCCATCTCACCCAACACATCCCTTACAGACTAAATATAGCAATGTAATTAACCATAAGTGGATTTGTATGGATATTAACACTGTTCTTTATGGTTTATGAATTCATACCAAATAAATGTTTTGAACTTAACTGAGATTGAAATCTATGGTAATTAATTTATTAAAATATGCATTGATCATTTAGAATGAATAACTGTAAATATTCCTTAATCGATATGTAATCTTGGCTAGCATACACTCCTTCCATGAAAATACAATGCAGAACAATCTATTTTAGCCCTTGCTTGCATTCACATACAATTACAAATAGCAATCATACAAATTAAAATAATAAAGCAGTCAAAACACCACACTATCTGATCAACAGCTGCAGCCTTCGACTATTTCACAATACCTGAAAAAAGGCTTATCTGGAGACATGGTAATTTGCAGGACCTCACTGGTCATGTCTAGTTCGGAAAACGCTTCACGCAGGCCCTCAGACTGCAAAATGATTTTATTGATGACATTTGTGCTGCAGAAGTCAAAATCTAGTGTCTCTTCGGGTTCCTGGGTGTAAATTTTGCAAACCGTCACCACCCCACCTTCCTCCAGAAACAGCGTCAATGGATGTCCATAGCCCTGGTAACACATCCGCAGAGCTGTTGAGGTTCCTGAAGAAAAAAGGAAGCAGCATGCTTATTAAAAAAGAGACTCTTAAGAACAACAACAGCTGAAGCTATTCTGAGAATAGCTCTACTAAAATCCAGACTCAACCAGTGTTTGTGATAAATACGATAGTTCATTTTATAGCATATATTGAGTGACTATGTGAAAAAAACTGACCTCTCCAAAAGAATACATGACTATCCGAGCAGTTTTCAACAGTTTGAGCTTGTGTTTATTCAGATACACTTTTAAGGACCGTAGTTGGGTCTTTTGGTCTGCGGAGGACATTTAGCAGTAAGTGCTGAAATCCAGTTATCAACCTAGTAGAGCAACACATGGACTATGGTTGCTATATTTCAGTTATCAACAAACATTTCTATTAATAATGATATTGCACTAATTGGACAATCTGGAATTTCATAAAGAAAATGGGTACACAAAAGGGCCACCGCCAGGCAGGATTCAGAAGCTGCAACAGATCCTGCAATGAGTTAAATGTACACAGGGCGATTTAGGCATCTATATAAAACTTTATAAATAAATAAATAAATAAACAAATTCAATTGACATAAAAACATTTGCTTTACAAAACATACGCTACTGAGACCCCCAAGTGCCGCAGAGTGAAGGATTCTGCTTGTCCTCAGGTTATCCGAGTGCTCAATGTCAAGAAGTCTGCGTAACCCAGAGAGACCTCTACTAGCTCACTGTGTAGTAATCTACCTGCTCTAATGAGTCCATTCTTAGCCTCAATGTGAGGCAGTCTACCAATAATTTGAAGTCCATTTCAGTTACAGGTTGAAATCGTTTATCTGCATTATGGGTGCTATCCTGTGGCCTACTGAATTATGTCTGTAATAACGATGCACTCCTGGTTCTTAGTACAAGCACTCTACCTGCAATGACATGGAGTACAGTGTAAGGCACAATACTTGCACCAAACCAGGGGGTCTATGGATTGGGTTCAGCATGAAGCACACTCTACCTAAACAAAAAAAGACTCTTGGTGCTCAGACTAAGGGTTAAAGCAGATCCCAAGGGTATTATGAGATACTCTACTTTAATTAATACAACTTAGGCTTAGTGATTTGATGTAAGGCACTCTACCCTCACAAAAAAGTCTCTCCCATGAGACAGTATTATGCATAGGATAAGGCAGAATGCTTGAAGTATCTGAATAGCATGACCCTTGCGGAAAGGAAGCACATAGCTGTACCGGGGAAAAGATACAGACAATTAATGATTAGAGGGGTAGCTGGGTTCCGAGAGCAGAAGGAGACTGATACTTCATTGCTGTGCGGTGTTATATAAAGAAGAGTGTCTTCAGTTCTTCTATAAATTGGAAACAGGGTAACACCGTAAAACCTTAGAATGTGACTTGAACACCTTTGCAACAAGGAGCAGGATCTGTGTAAGACAACCTACCTACGTTACATAAATAAACTCAGATCTATGTGAAGAACTCCATCTGCACTAAAATAAAATCTGCTCCTTGGGCTCATTTTGAGGTATGCTGCCAGCCAAGAGGCAGCTACATTACTTTGGAACAGAGCCTAAGGGTCTCTACCTTATATAAAGTACTTACCACCAGTATAAGCAAGTGCATACTCTACTTGGTAGTTAAAAGAGCTCTTCAAAGAGCAAGTTGCACATCTGCTAGCAGTGGAGGCAAGTATGAATTCACAAGTTGCCATCAGATCTTCTATTAGTCAGGGAACTGTCTAGTCCCTGAGAACCAGAATTTGAGCTTCTTTGAAGTATACAAAGGGCAGTCTCTAGGCGGTTAGTGTTTAAAAGTCTCTACCCGCAGGGCAGGTCATACCCCAGACATAATTTTCCGCTTACATCAGCATATTGAATTCAATCAAGTCATGCAAATTACTTGGAGAGACCCTTTCTGTGTGTGTATTTTATCATCATTAGGGAAAACCCATCACCAACAGGTCTGAGTAGGTCAATGAAAGAGCAACAACCAAGAGGATTCGAAACACTGCATAATCTTTCAGTGAGATCTACCAGGAACCTAATAAATCAACTGGTTTCCAGGAGGAAATCACTAATTTGGAAACTAAATGTTATAGCTTTAAGGGGGTGGTTTCCTTAGCATTAGATACAACAGCATGATTTAACTACTGCCAGCGGTTTACCCACAACTTAAAAAAGCAGAAAACGCAACTAAAAAGTTAGTGGCCAGGAGATTAAGATCTGTCAAATGAAATTAAGTGTGTCCAAAATCTGTAGAAACACCATTAAATGTTCAGCACCACAAAGAAGAGGAATGAATTCTAAATAAGAAAAACTCAACTCACAATATTTTTTAAATTGAGAGTCTGAATAGCCCGGTGGCCTTTGTTGACAAACACTCTCCTTCACCAGAACTGTTTAATACATTTCCCAATTTCTTCTTTGAGAAGGTGGTGAAGACCAGAGAGGAACTTGGAACCAATCTTTGGGTTTCTCGAGGGGATAGTCTGGTGAGACAGTATCTTTACATTTTGGGAAAAATAAGCAAGCCCTTATTTCAGTAGAAACTTTGATGAGTCCTAATTGCCCATCAGAGCCTCTCATGGAAAAGAAGCTTTTGAGCCTTCATGTCACAGACATCACTGTATCACTTAATACAGTGGTGGTGCCAAGTGATTTCAAGAAAGGAATAATCCACCTGCTACTTAGGAAGGCAGGGTTGGGTCTAGAGGTCCAGGCTAATTTTATGTCAATCTGCAGCTTGTCCGACTTGGCAGAGGTTATTACAGCAAATATTCACAGCTCGTCTCCCACCAATATGGGGAAATTACTAAAATCCTGGACAAAACACAAATAATCCCAGCATAGGCTTGGAGCCGGCGAGGACGTGTATAATTGATCATCTAACGATGATGCTGAACGAAAGCTACTCAGTGAAGGTTGTTTTATTAGGTCTGTCTCCTACCTTTGATACTGTAGACGACTGTGTCTTTATTCAAACGCTTTCAGGGTGTAAGTGGCTCTGCTCAAGGCTGCTTATCAGCCTTCCTTGCAGATCAAACTCAAATAATATTGTTACAGCAAGCAAATGATGGACAGAATGCTGACCATGCAAACATTCTTCCCAGTCAAAAGATCTGGGTTAAATCCATTGTTATTTTGCCCACTACGCCACCCCAGCTTGGGCTCAGCCATATGCATATCAGTCTGGACCCTGTTCCCCATGGGAACAGTCCAGACTGAACTGCCAGGCCTGGTCCTCCCTGGACCGGAAACAAGCATCCTGGGACTGGCTTCAGGGTATGTCACCCTTCTTCAGCCAGGCTAGCTTGAATCCAGTGGCACAGTGAGCAAGTGACCCACATCTGGGCATACCCATCCCACTTAGGGCGAAAAGTGTTACAGCAAACAAATGATGGACGGAATGCTGACAATACAAATATTCTCCCCCAATCAAAAGATCTGGGTTAAATCCATCTTTCTTTTGCCCACTACGCCACCCCAGTTTGGACCCAGCCATATGCAAATGAGTCTGGATCCGGTGGCTGGGGCCAAACTGGAATTGCATGGTGAGCTAAAAAACGATGGATTTAGGCCCAGATCTCTGTACTGAGGTAAATGTATGACATTGTTCTGCATTCTGTCCATCAATTGTTCTTTTTGCAAACTCAAATAGTACACATGAGCCACGTCAGATAAGTGGTTCTGTAATGTTGAACAACTATGTCCCCGTGTGTCTATCACGGAATGTACACATTCATGCAAACACGGTGTGTTTCAGTGGAGGCGCTGTGTTTAAGGAAAGGAGCACACAGGAGTGTATGGACACAGCACGTGAGATACTAACACATGCTACAGACGTCGATTTAGCCTCGCACATCTGTGAGGGTGAGATACGAGCACCCCTTGTGTGATCACTAACATCCGCAGATGTAGCGCCTAAATGTAGCAATGAAAGGGACTGGTAGCAACAGGGCCCACGAATTTGCCCTAACTAATGGGTGTGAGGGTGCCACAGTCACAATCTCTGCGTCCGTTGACAGCATCACCACTAACACACTTCTAGCAACCACACACACAACTAATATGAACCGGTTTACAGTGCGCTTTGAGCCCCGTGCATATGGTTCCAAAGCACTGTAGAAATGTGCCAAGACCATATAACACAATTGCATTACCATATGTTTGATGGAGCAGTAGTATCCTCTGCTGGCATTATGTTTTACATGTTATAAGAGAGTGACTGGACTAAACAGGGCCGGTGCTACACTGAGGCGACTGTGGGAAGCGGTTAGGCATGTACCAGAAACCAGGCGCTAGATCTCAGCTGAAAGCGTCTCCTTTGGCACTCCTAGCAGGACGTGCTACCCTGCCACTAACTTCCGTTTTGGCCGGAACTCAGATTTGTTGCACCGGAGCTGGTGTGACAGGCGAGCCTCGTCACCACAGATTTTATGTACATATAATTCCTGTATCCTGATTGACAGCGAGTCAATCCATTTTTTTTATCGTAATGAAAAGTTTTTTGCACTTTTGTATCTAAAATTGCAAAAGGAAGGGGCTGAAAATAGGCATGTGAAATGCAAATAAAGAGACAAATGAAATGTCTTCAAACATCCCTTGTAAAGTGTCACGAGCCTCGCCTCAGAAGCCCGGTACGGCCCGGGGCCGGGCGTGCTCACCACTTAATAAAATGAAGAGAGCCTCAGAGGCCCGGCCAGGGCCCTGGCGTGCGCACTATTTAATAAACGAAGAGTGGACAGGCAGTCCTCTCCCATTTATGTAAATTTTACTTGTAGTTAATATCCTTCACTAGTGCAAATTGTTTTTTGTGAATAGCAAAGATGGATTTACACTTGTAACTACTGATATTTACGTGCTCAAATGAACTTCAGGAACAACCCCCTAACAAAAGATAAGATCAGTTCTGGCTCCCACAGGCCTCTCTATACTACCTGCAAGGTGCTATTAGAATCATATTACACTGCATGCATTACAAAAGGCATAGCACGTCCTTTGGGCATTTTTTCTTCATCTTTGACCCATGGCTTGTGCTAGACTTGTACGTGTAACCTTTCCTAAAACTTGCTCGAAGTAAGATGATGAGACAGTTTCAGCTACCAAGACTAGAAGTGCCAAGCCAGGCACCGGCTAAAATGCTATAACTCTTATCTGCACATTTTCAGACTGACATGAACTGTGGAGGATGATTTAAAATCCGGGTACTGTAGTGTGACAGATAAATCAATAACGAGTTGATGTCACAATTATTTATTTAAGATAAAATGTAAAGGACCCGCAAGGAGCGGATATAACAACAACAGGTGGTAACGGGCGCCAGCTGTCATCTCTCTGACAGTTGAGCTGACGTCATATAAATAGCATATGAACATTCCATGATCTGACATCGTGATGTCAGATCATGGAGATGGAAAACATACTGCTCATCAACTCCCCTTCACATAACATACAGAAGTACAACATCTCCCAATTTTCCCATGAAGAATAAAACATTTACAAAGTAATTACTCCATTACATAGTCTTTGAATCTCGCGGGCATACAGATGTTTCTCCCACTTCTAGTAGACATTCCTTCTATGGTTTCAGAAATGATCTCACTCGCATTTTCAGTAGTTGCTCTTGTGCCAACATTTCTAGGATTCGAGTTAGTGATGTCTTGCGTTACAACAGAGTCATTTCCATCTCCATAGGTACCCCCGGAACTATCAACTAATTCCAAGGAAAACCTTTGGTTGTCACTTGCATGCGATTGGTATGAATTATTTGGCATGTCTTCCCATTCAAGTCTATGGTTTCACGTTCAATAGTACTATAATTTCTTTCCGTCTCACTGAGTCTTCTAGAAATAAAAGCAATTGTGTTCTCCTCCTTCCCCTTTCTTTGACAAAATACTGCACCAATACCTTCATTACTTGCATCTACAGTCACTATGTTTACCAATTGCGGATCATATGGTTTTAATGCAGGTGCATTAGCTATTTCTTCCTTCACCATCTTGTACGCTTGTTCCTGCTCAGTTGTCCATTTAAACACAACATTTTTCCTCAAAAGTTTCCTGAGTGGTTCTACTTTTTCAGCATATTTCTGCAAGAACTTAGCATAGTATTCACTGAGGCCCAGAAAACTCTTAAGTGCTTCTTTGTCTTTGGGTTCTGGGGCCTCCCTTATGGCTTGTACAAGATCATCCTTTGGTAGAATTCCTTCCGCAGTTAATACATGCCCTAAATATTCAATTTCATTGGTCATAAATTTGCATTTGTCCTTTGACACAGTCATGCCTTTCTTCTCAATGACCCCCAAAACTTTATCAATTAGCTCCAAGTGGTCATGCTCTGTTTCAGAATGTAAAAGTATGTCATCCTGAAAGGCTTCGACTCCTTTCATTCCTCCAAACAGAATGTCCATAAGTTTCTGAAAGACACCTGAGGACGAAGCCAGCCCAAAAGGTAGTCTCACATACCTGAATGCTCCGTAAGGTGTTATAAACGTGGTTAGCATTTTTGACCTTTCTGATAGACAAACTTGATGGTAAGCTGCTCTTAGGTCAATTAATGAGAAAAACTTGGAACCAGACACTGATTGGAGTATGTCCTGAATTTTAGGCAGTGGATGACAGTTCACTAATATGTTCCTATTCAATGACCTCAGGTCCACACATAACCTGATGTCCCCTGTTTTTTTTTTCTTGGAAACCACAATTGCAGAAATCCATTCGGATTCATCCGCTTCTTCAATTACTCCTTCCTTCATCAATTTCTCTAGTACTTCCTTGAGTTCCATTTTAATTGACAAAGGTACCGTTCTGACTTTATGTTTGCATGGTATGGCACCCTCCTTAAGTTTTATATCATGGCTGAAACCTTTGACACACCCAATAACATTTTTGAAAACCTCTTTATGTCTTTCTAGAGTGTCATTCAAATTTGATTTACCTTCATCAACAACAATATTGTTCACCCATTCTTCTCTCAAAATAACAGGGTCTTTAGCTCCAGGAACCAATATAACTCCTAATTGGGCTAAGTCTCTCCACCCCACTAAAATCCTCCCTTTTTCTGCCACATAGATCTTAGTTTCAATGACTCTTCCCCTGAAAGTGACAGTATCATTAAAATATCCTAACATGTTTATTTCCTTCTCTCCAAATGCTTTAGGGTTTACATCTGATTCAGTGAGTGGTACATTATGCCATTTCTCTTCAAAAAGTACATCAGAAATGGTTGTTATGGGTGCACCAGAATCTGCAGTGAACTTGAGCTCAACCTCCCCAATCTTCACATCCCCTATTGGACCTCTAATCTTACCGTCCTCCATTTCAACATAAAGGATAATATTCGAACACATTTCCTCATCAAAGTTTCCCACAGTGTTAATACTCATGTTGTTACTCGTTCCCTTTGTTTTACACAGAGTGGAATAATGGCCATATTTCTTGCATTTGATACACTTCTTACCAATTGCGGGACAATTTTTATAGTCTGCTAGGTGATCATTTGATCCACATCTGAAACAACTCACTTGCTTACCTCCTACTTTCATTTCCCCCACATTTTTCACATATGTCTTACCATCATTTTTCTTTCTGTCCTGCAAGTAAAATACATTAGTGTTATTCCCAGCATGTGATAATTCTCTGGTAGACACTAGCGATCTCTCTATACCCCTAGCTATGTCTATGACTTCCTGCAATGTTGGCCTTTTGCATGCCAACAACCTCTCCTGAACTTTCTTAGAGTAGCAATAGAAAACGATTTGATCCCTTATGTAAATATCAGTCATTTCATCATATTCACATTCAACAGCAAGAATTCTTAAACAAGCAATATATTCATCAACGGTTTCCCCTTCCTGCTGCTTCCTTAGAGCAAACCTATGCCTTGCGACCATTATGTTATTTTCCTCATCAAATTGTTTTTCAAGCCTTTTCAAAGCTTCCTCATACTCATTCATAGGTATAAAAGTTCCTGGTGGGTTTTCAAATTCGGGTAGACTGTCAAAAACATCTTGCCCGGCCTTTCCCAATAGGCCAAACAATAAAGAACACTTTCTTTCTGCATCAAATGCTTTCCCATCAATGGATACTATATAATTCTCGAAAGCCCTTTTCCATTTCTTCCACTTCATAGTGGGTTTACCAGGCTCTTCCAAAAAACGGGGAGGTGCACATATATTGTTGCTCTCAGCCATACTTCTATTTGGATATTATTATTATAAAGAAATTAGTAAATTTTCCAGTGTGGTATTTATATTTCTGAATAATACTTGTTCAAGTTATTTAACTTGCTCACTTCCTATTGTGTAATATATGCACACATTTAACAATAATATCGCTTATCCGTTTTTGAAATATCCTTTCTTTTCCATTTAGAAAGATTTTCTTTTAACACAGCACAGTGCTCGCCGTGAATTCCAAAAACACTCTGTGTTTACATATGCAATTTTTTTTCTTTTCAAAATGGCCGCACGCTTCCACATACGATGACGTTGTTCATATGCGGTCCAATCAGCACTAGGAACAAGCTCCCAGAATGCTTCACGCGTCACAGCTGAGGAGAATCACAGCCTTCAGCGGACGCTCGAACCTGACAGGATAGCGCGCCAAAAAGTAAGTCCTCACAGCTGCCGCTTCAAGATTACGAACATACGCTTAGCGCTTGTCCTTCACTTCAGTTTACCACAAGAGTCGATATCAAGCGCACATAACGATTTTGAACTGGTTAATCTTTAGTCGCGCTCACATCCGCTTGCAGCTTATGCTAATCCTTAGTCGCGCTCATTTTCAATTCATATGAATCCACGCTGTCCATCCATTAGCTTATTCTATTAATGCTGCACTTCTCATTCCGGCACCGCTTACATGTGACAATGTACTCACGTAGAGAAGTTCTCCACCATTCCGCTTTTAAAAAATTTCCCAGTTTACAGGTTTCATCAATCAAACCCGCAACGATGGAAACTTCACTTTATATGCCCGCAGGTCCTTTTTTCATCCCACGTCCTCGTCGCCAATTGTAGTGTGACAGATAAATCAATAACGAGTTGATGTCACAATTATTTATTTAAGATAAAATGTAAAGGACCCGCAAGGAGCGGATATAACAACAACAGGTGGTAACGGGCGCCAGCTGTCATCTCTCTGACAGTTGAGCTGACGTCATATAAATAGCATATGAACATTCCATGATCTGACATCGTGATGTCAGATCATGGAGATGGAAAACATACTGCTCATCAACTCCCCTTCACATAACATACAGAAGTACAACAGGTACTCAGCAGATTTACCAAACTCACTACTGTGGATCTCATTATAATGATTTATACTCTACAAACAAAGGATATTGTTTTTCGACTGGGTAAACTGTTACACTTGCTTCACAACAATGAACGAGAATTCCAGGGACGGACTCGTGAATGCCTAAACAAAGGTACTTTTTATGTCCTTGTCAGGCAAGACTAACCCTCCCTCTGATACAGGCAGCTATCGGTGGACATTGTTATAGGCTTCTGGGCAGTTCGGGTCTGTTTATTTTGTAGCTTTAAAGGTTACCATTAAAACCAAAATTTGTGTCCACGTTTTGAGTTGTGCTATTTGTAGTCTTAGTGAGCCTCAGAGGCCCGGTACAGCCTGGGCATGCGCACCACTTAATAAAATGAAGAGCCTCAGAGGCTCGGCCAAAGCCCTGGCATGCGCACTATTTAATAAATGAAGAGCCTCAAGAGTCCCGGTCTGGCCCGGACTCGGGCATGCACACTACTTACTGTCACTGCCACCCTGGGAGCAGACCTGCAAACGCTGATAAAGATCGTCGTTGCCCCTGAGGCTGGGACTACAGAACACATATTGTGTAGAAAGTTGGAAAAGGTATTTACTTTGCACCACTCGTTTTTGTTTTACATCCTCCAACCCTCTTTGTTCAAAATGGCGGGGGCTTTAAACGGAGTAATTAATCCCCTCGTGTACTGCCTGAGCCCACGAGGCCCCTCAACAGTCCCTCCTAAGATTACCAAAATAGAGATAAGACTCTCCACAGCAAGCAAGCTCCTGAGCCAGCCGGAATAGAATCTGAAACTGCTCCTCCCGGCTCTCAAAACAGTAACAACTAAAAGAGGACTAATGACGCTATTCCCCCTACTTGGCAGCCATGTTAGTCTATTCTTTCTCTTTGGCGGCCATCAGGGACTAGTCTCTCTGACTATTGCTGACTATTGGTTTCAAACTCTCCTCCCCTGCTCTAAAAGCAACAACACCTAAAAGAGAACTATCATCTATTTCACCTACCACAGACTTTACATATCTATGTATCTAAACTTTGTGTGATTAAGTGTCTGCCTCTTATTGCAGTATTATACTTCTACTGGTATTTTATACACTTTGTAACCTGCACCCATTTTCACTTTTTCCTCACCGGTAGGGCACTGATTAAGTGATTGTGTGATTAAGTGTCGGCCTTTTATTCCAGTATTATACTTCTACTGGTATTTTATACACTTTATGTAACCTGCACCCATTTTCACTTCTTCCTCACCGGTAGGGCACTGATCGCTACCTCATATGCTACCGGTTGCACACTAGTGTAATATTTGACTACTGTAGCCTTTGGTTTGCACCTATATGGTTCCAGTATCTCTTTAATATTTTATTCCTATTTGCATATTATATACTCTGTAAGCTGCACCCATCTCACTTTTATCCCTATTATGCACTGACTGCTACCTCATATATATTTTGTTCAGTCTGGTAAGCTGCACCCATTCACTTTCTATGCCTGGATTACACCGATTGCTACCTCCTATATTTAACTGATTGCTACCTCCTATATATTGTACATTTTGTAAGCTGCACTCAATCACTGTCAGTTCCTGGACTGCACCGATTGCTACCTCTTATATTTTTGGCTATTTTTGGCCACTCTCTAGTGTCACTCTTGTGCTATGTAACCTACGGTTGACAGTTGGTCTTTGCATTTGAGTATTACTCGTGTACATGTTTATTATTTGCACCTATATGGTTCCAATATTTCTTTAGTATTTTATTCCTATTTGCATACTGTATACTCTGTAAGCTGCACCCATCTCACTTTTATCCCTATTATGCACTGATTGCTACCTCATATATATTTTGTTCAGCCTTGTAAGTTGCACCCATTCACTGTCTATTCCTGGATTACACCGATGCTACCTCTTACATTCTGACTATTTTTGGCCATCCGCTATGGTCACTTTGGTTCCATTTAACTGACTGCTACTCCTATATCTTTTACATTTTGTAAGCTGCACCCACTCACTGTCTGTTCCTGGACTGCACCGATTGCTACCTCCTATATTTTTGGCTATTTTTGGCCACTCACTAGTGTCACTCTTGTGCTATGTAACCCACGGTTGACAGCTGTTCTTTGCATATGTGTATTACTATATCTTGTACATTTTGTAAGCTGCACCCACTCACTGTCTGATCCTGGACTGCACCGATTGCTACCTCCTATATTTTTGGCTATTTTTGGCCACTCACTAGTGTCACTCTTGTACTATGTAACCCACGGTTGACAGCTGTTCTTTGCATATGTGTATTACTATCGTCCTCCCATACCCACCTATACAGCCATCCCAACATGGATCTCATCGGCAAGCACACATATAGAATCAACTACCCATCCACTCTCACCAAAAAATCTGCTAAACGCTTTAAGCACAACTTCCTGAGGTCCCACCCTGAAACCCCCTTTGCCGACACCTACTTCTCACCGGTCAATGGAGCCCTGAACATTGATATCATCTTCCACACCTCACGCAGAGCTCAATGGAGAAAAGCGTTCCTCAGCCTACTCACCGTCTCCACCACCAGGAAAACCGCTCATGGCCTAACTCTCTCCATCACACCATCCCAAATCTTCCCTGGCAGAACCACCATTACTATATACAATAACGGGATTATCCTAATTCAATCCACAGACAAGAACCTGGAAATACTAGACAACATGTTCCCCAAGTTCAAAGAGCACCTTTCCAAGCTCCAGACCTCCACCCATAACTCCTCCAGCACTATCACTCCTGACGTCACAGCCCCCACCCAGAACCCTTCTAACCTAGCTCAGCATCAGACCGACACGCACCTCACCTCTACCCCTAGCACCCTAGTCAATCACCCACCTGCTGTTACCACCCCACACTCCTCAATCACAGGTACAAATCTCTCCCCCTCATACACTAGCCGCCCCTCTAACACTAACCTTTTGACCCCCACACATACCACTCCCATTCCTCTCTCCCCTGACATAACAACTCCCACCCACAACCCCTCTAACCTAGATCAGAACCAGAGCGACAAGCATAACGACAAAAATCCAACCCTTTGTCCCCCCCCACTCTCAGTCCCCACTATCTCCCACTAATTAACCAAGCAGAGCACACCACACCTTTTATGATAACTCCCCCTCCCCACGACAGAACCATCCCCAGCCCCATCTCCCCCCCCAATCTAAGCCCTCACTACCCTTCAGGCTCCCCCATCACCACCAACATACACTCCACTTCCACCCCGCCCTCTCCGCCCGCTACCAATGCCCTCCTATACGCCACCAACCTCCTCCGCACCTCATCCACTCCCATCGCCCCCATACCCTCTCTCCTCCCTAACACCACCCCGTACGCCGACACCACGGAGCCCTGCGTGGACACCAACCCATCCCCCCACTCGCGCGATAATCCCCAGGGCAGCCACTCACCCATGACTCCCACCCCCAGCACTCACACTTATCCCTCGCTGGACATGATTATGTCCTCCCTCCTCCAGCTCAAAGAAGACATTCACAACATCAAGGAAGACATTCACACCATCAAAGAGCTACTCATCACACCCTCCAGACACATCTCACTCACCACCACCACCCCCTCTCAACTTGCCCTACACCCGTCCCGATGACGCCTCCAAGACACATCCATCACACAGGACCGCGATCCACGCCTACTATCGCAACAACCGCACCCGTTGCCCACACTGGACAGCGAGCCCTGCCCACAACCGCAACAACCGCCCCCGTCGCACATGTAACCGTCTTTCGAATCTCGACACTCTCACCCTTCTACGCTCCTACGACACAGCTGCCCTAAACCACCAAACCGCCTCGCACCGCCCCATTCCCACGATACACTCAAATCCCTGTAGACCCTCCACGCTAAACAACAGAATATCCGTCTCGAATAACCTTAGAAAAGTCCCCCTCTCTCTAGCACCCTCTACCTCCCCTAACACACCCCTTCTCAAATGCATTCTCTTAAACTGCAGATCGGCCTCTATACACTCCTCCGCCATCGCCGACCTAATCCTAACATTGGACCTTGACCTAATTATCTTGACTGAAACCTGGCTAACCGAATCCTCTACACCTATAATGGACATTCTGGTTCCCCCCACCCCCCCAACTACTTTATAACGAGTCGTGTGCGCATGAAACATGCGGGTACATCCCAGGGAGGCACACCTGGGTGGCTCAAAAAACAATGATTCCACTGTAAGTTGAAAGTATTTATTTTTGTTCAAATTATACTTTTTAGTGGTAGGTGATATTAATGTTCATATCAATAACGTTAGATGTATGATCAACAATTCATTTCAAGCATATAGCTCCGATGCATTTCGGGCTAAAACGCCCTTTTTCAAGGAGCGCTGAAAGAAGAAGAAAATAACAATGATGAGGATCGTGTGGACGGGTTACATAGTGAAAATCGTTTATTCCGTGATTAAAAGTGAATAAGTTTAAGTGACTAGAAGGTGAATGGGGTGAAGACAATGGTTACATATCGCGGTGGTGAAGCGAACGTGAAGGGTAAAGGTATCATGCCCGCGGTTGAATAGTTAAGGTGTGCCGGTTGGCTCAAACTTAAAGCTAAACGTATCGAGAATAAGCAAAGTCGGAAACCAAGTCAGGTCATGCTGCCCTATTGGCGTGCTCAGGGAATACGGGTGTCAGCGTTCAGTGCGAGGGTACGAATTTACGGGTGCAAACTTACTTCATGCAAGAAAACATGCGTCTCGCTGCTGGCGTGCTGGATGTGTTTGGGTTACGGGTAGTGAAGAATAAGAAGGCGGGAAGTGTAATCAACATAAACGAAGGGTTAAGTGAATAACAGTGGTGGCCATCTTAGAACGGGAAACCAAAAGGTAAAGTGGCCATTTGAAAGTGGATACAAGTGAACAATGTGCCTGATAACATTCGAATGCTGCAAATTGATTACAAAAAACAACTGTATTCGACCCGGTCATTGAGTCCGTTAGGTTTAAGGGTCTGCAGTCTGTAAATCCATTCTAATTCTCTTTTCAAGAGAAATTTGCGAATGTCGGTTCCCTCTTTTTTGAGAGCTGTCTCTAACACAATGAACTGCAGTTGAGCAATGGTATGACGGAATTCATTAAAATGTACAGCTAGGTTGGACTTTTAATTTCTGGTGCGAATATTTGACTTATGTTCGTTCATGCGTGTTTTGACTTTTCTTTCAGTTTTTCCAACGTATAGTTGTCCACATGGACATTTTATGGCGTAGATAAGATTGGTTGAATCGCAAGTTGCGTTGACATGTAGTTTGATTGGATTACCTTTCATCGGATGTGGTATGGTGTTGCCTTTGATGATACAGTTGCAATTGTTACAATTTTTACATGGTATGGTTCCTTTATATTCAACGTGGCTGTCCGGTGTTTTTGACAGAATTTCTTTTAGATTATTGCTGCGAGAGTATGCAAACAATGGTAGATCTTGAAAGCATTCCCTGAAATCAGGTTCCATTTGGAGAATGGGCCAGAATTTGAGGATGATTTTTTAAAAAATGTGGCTGGTGGTTGAATATTTGGATACGAGAACCATCCGTTTGGTGGTGTTGACTGGTTTTTTTTGCAGGCTTTCTTGTCTGCTAATGGTTGCAACACGTGTTAGAGCATCTTTGAGGATAGTGTGTGGGTAACCTCTTTCGGTGAAGCGATTTTGCATTTCTTTCAATCTGATTTTACATGTGTCTTCGTCTGAAACTATACGTTTTATGCGTAGCATTTGAGAACAAGCATTTACAATGCAATGGTTTCGCCTTTGGAAAAGTTAGAGCTATTGGCATTGCTCATGACATTTCTTATTTTTTTTTTACTTATAAATAAATGGCATTGTTATTTACATTGCCAACAGTTCACAGCCCTCACAGCCCTCACAGCGCTCACAGCCCACACAGCTCTCACAGCCCACACAGCTCTCACAGCTCTCACAGCCCACACAGCCCACACAGCTCTCACAGCTCTCACAGCTCTCACAGCCCTCACAGCCCTCACAGCCCTCACAGCCCTCACAGCCCTCACAGCCCACACAGCCCACACAGCCCACACAGCCCACACAGCCCACACAGCCCACACAGCCCTCACAGCCCTCACAGCCCTCACAGCCCACACAGCCCTCACAGCCCACACTATGCTGCTGTCTCTAAGAGAAGCACTTCCCAAATTCAAAACAGATCTCAGTTTCAGAGATTCATTCCCCAAATGCAACTACAGACATGTGCTTTCCCAAGGAAATATACTGCAAAAATAAAACAAGCATTTACAAGTGGGGCCGGAGACACGGACAGCGGGAGGGGGGGGCGGGAACAGGCACAGGCACAATCAAAAGGCAGAAGGCAAGAAAAAACAAAACCAAGTTGTATCTGTTATTTTGGTGCAGGCTAGAACCCACTTGCATGAGCTATATGTCTGTCTGCTATGCAGGGAATAAAAGCTTCAGGTCACACTCAACATCCAGACCCTCTCCAAGTTACATTTTACATTGCACTTTACAGCGGTAGGTACGGGTGGCACTTTGAAGGGATATACCCGGGACCTCCACAGAGCTTTGCACTGGTGGTTACAGGCGGCACTGAATGGACATCGCCGCACAACCCTCCAACCCCAAAGACACAGCACTTCACTCCAGTAGTTATGGCGGCACTTTGAATATTGCTGCTGTTAAAGCTTTGACTCCGTCCTTCAGACCTGAACTTGGACGTCACACTCCACTCCACAGCACTCGGGGTCGTGCTCACTTTACTTCTCCCGAATTATAATTACAAGAAAAGGACGGCGCAGCCGACAACACCAATAAAACCCCAGAAAGGAAGCAGTAAATCAAAGGCTCCGACCCAAGTGAAAATCTGACCTGGAGGCGCCTAGAACCCCATCTGACCCACCCTAAATGACACAAACAGAAAATGATTCACTGCAACAACAAAAGCATTTTAAAAACAAAAATAAAGCAATGCCGAGATAACAGACAAACGGAAAGGGAATATCAGCGTATTTAAGAAAGACAACTGAAAAATTAATTTCGGAAAAGACAACTAGTGACTCAAACGCTCACGCGCGTGTGCACCCGAAACACAAACATACCCCGTCTCCGTTTCCAAGCCTCTCTACACCCCCACCCCCCAACCCCCTACACTGCTCAGCTTATTTTCCTCTCCTCTGTGCCTCCGTCCCTCACTGCCTCTCTCCCTGTCTTCTTTCGCCCTCCGCTCTCTTTTCGTTCACTTTTCTCACTCATTTTCGACATCTCAAACTTTCCCACTTCTCCTCTCCCTTTCGCCCCCTCTCTCTAGGACGTGAAATGGGCAGTCTGACCTCCGTAAGGGGCGCGCCATCCTCAACGGTCATCTCTCCGGGTGTCCAGGGTCACACAGGGCGTGCTTCAGATCTCTCCGGGTGCCGAGGGTCACACAGGGTGAGCTGCAGATGCGGCTCTCCCCGGGTGCCCAGGGTCGCACAGGGCGTGCTGCTGATGCAGTTCTCTCCGGGTGCCCAGGGTCACACAGGGCGTGCTGCGGATCTCTCTGGGTGTGCAGGGTCACACAGGGCGTGCTGCAGATGTGGATCCCTGAGTGCCGGCGCCGCCTGCGCTCCCTGCAGTCCGTCTCGTCTCTGGCTGCCGCATTTGGCAACCCCGGCCGCGCTCCTTCCTGCCTTGAATACCGCGCCCTCATTATTCAGGGCTCTGTCATTAGCACCCGTCCCCGCTGCCGGAATTATAAATGAAAATCCTTGTTGTCCTTTACAAATAAACCAGGCTCCCTCAGTCAGTCAAAGTCAAATGGAAGTGACTGCCAGACAAAGCAGCCCCATGACGGACAGTGCTCTCAGCAAGGGATCAATACACACAGGAAGTTTCCCGCCGCACAATGCAGATAGCAGCGTCGTGCTCACTTCCAACGGGGAGCGCAGGGAGTGTTTGCTGGCACTTTAAAATAAAATCCTCAAGATGCTATAAAGCCGCTGAGGTATAAAATGGAAAGAGCTTAGCCTGCCTGTACGGAAATATCTCACAGCGCGGCAGAGGAAGTCACGGACGCCGGGCACTGTAAATCTCCGGGAGTTTAGCTTGTTTGTTTACACCATGACGATGATCTAAAGAGAAGGCGAGTGTGATAGAGGGGGAATCTGCGGGCGCGCCACCGTCCCTCCCACTCGCCACACACCACCCAGCAGATCACCAAACCAAAGCGATAAATCCAGCCCCTCCCTCCGTTCGCCCCTACCGCCGCTGCAAGCAGATTCCATGCTTTTCGTAAACATTTAACCTCAGCTTCTCGATGTGAACGCGTCAGGGCAGGGGCCGGCTCAACTGTGTGTGCACTCGGCGCTTTTTGTGGCCGCCACAATGCTGCGCATAATGCCCGAAAATCCATCTTTAACATCTCGACGTGTGGGTAGTCAGGCTGGGCCCTGAGAATGCCAGGCATGCCAGGGGGAACAAAGGTACTAACGCCGCGCAGAACCTGCTGAACGGTGGCGGAGATCCTGCGCGAGAGGATGGAGGGGCCGAGGGGGGGGCAGCCTGGCACCCGGGGGGAGAGCGCCTGTTCCTGATTGACCTGGGAGTAATTTAGCTGCTTACCAGAGTGTGGGCTGAGCTTACCTGCAATTTGTTCCGCCACAGCAAAGAAACCCGACACTTCAGCAAACGCAGGTCCCGGCAATGCCGGACCAGACTCGGGGGCGTTCCCGGCGTCGCGTGACGTCGGCAAAAGGCAAAGAATGTCAGGAACGCCCCCGTGTCTGGTCCGGCATTGACGGACAGGCCCCTCGTCCAATGGCAAGGCTCCGTTTACGGAGCCAGCCAATCAATGACGAGGGCCGACCCAAAGCACCCTACAGTTCTCAACAGGATTTCGCCTGCGCGAAAAAGCTGCGCAGAGCGCAGCTTTCGCTAGGCAAAACCTAAAAAGGAAGATGTTTTTTCAGAGATTCTTGGTGGAAGCTGGAGTAGTGCAATGTATTGTTGCGGTCTGTGCTTTTGCGATGTAGATCCGTGGTGAATTTCTTATTGATGATATTTATGTTGACATCCAGGAATGAAATTTCAGTGTCGCTCATTAGCCATGTGAGCTTAATTCGTTCGTCCTTGGTGTTAAGGGTATTCAAAGGTGCGTTGAGAGATTCCTTGGTGTCGGTCCACATGAAAAACAGGTCATCAATGTACCGAACGTACATTTTGATTTTGTCAAAGAAGTGGGGGTTGTCATAGATGTGTCGCTGTTCGTAGTTATGCATGTATATATTAGCGTACGTGGGAGCCGCACAATTTCCCATCGCCATTCCTGAGAGTTGTAAATACCATTTATTGTCGTGCTGGAAGTAACTGTGGTATAAGGTATATACCATAGGTTCCATTAAGAACGATTGCATGGATGGTTCAATGTCACTTTGTGATAAGGCTTGTTCGATCGCTTCAATGCCTCCCTGGTGTGGTATCGAAGTGTACAATGCACTGACATCAGCAGTGCACAGTATGATGGATTCAAGGGTGCTGATGTCCACTTGTTGTAGTTTCAAGAGAAATTCGGTGGTGTCCTTAATATAACTCGTCATGTTGATGACAGAAGGTTGTAAATATTTGTCGATATATTTACCGATGTGTTCATGTATTGATCCTTTGGTGGATACGATGGGTCTGAAGGGGGGGTTTTGAAGATTTTTGTGTATTTTCAGTGCCATGTGAATGACTGGACTTTTGGGGTAGTTGCAGAGCAAATAGTTTTTGGTGCGATCTTCGATGATGCCGGCTTGATGAGCGTTAGTGACTAGGTTCAAGAGAGTGGTTTGAAACTCATTGGTAGGATTGTACTCTAGTTCCAGATAGATGTTATCGTCTTGGATGTGTTCAAGTAGGCGTTCATTGTAAAGACTGCTGTTTAAAATAACGATGGCTCCACCTTTGTCGGCTTTTGTACACTTAATTTGTGTGTTGTTGGCTAGGTTTTTTAAGGTATCTTTATCCTTTTGTGTGAGATTGGTATGTTTGGATCTCCTTTTGAAGTTGATTCTGGATAATTCTTGACGGACGAGATTTTCAAAAAGGTCAATACTTTTGTGGCTGTTAGGGGCTTGATATGTACTAGATGGTCGTAAGCCTCTGAGTTGATCCGGTTTTTGGTTGGGGTGACTGGTGAGGATATTATCGAAAAAATGTCGTAAACGGAGTTTACGTGTGAGTTTGAAAGTGGACACCTCTAGTTCAAGTAAGTTGGTTTGGGTGACTGGGATGAACAATGTGCCTTTCTCTAGTAAGTTGATTTGATGTTGAGTCAACTGGGTGTCGGAAATGTTAATGACTAAGTGACTTTTTTCAGTTTGGTGTCCTTCTTGGAAACTGTACTTCTGGTTAATGGTGGACTTTTCTCCGTGTCTTTTTTTCTTGCTCCTCCTGAGTCTTCGGTGACTTCTGGGCCTGACGCTAAAAAATGAACCTGAGATGAAGGTTGTGCGTAGGTGGTTGAGGTACTGGCTTGAGTGCTCGGAGTTTTTTCCGTGGTTTCAGTGTTGGTATTTGGAACGGTTTGTCGCGCTGGTCGGTAGGTAGAGTCACTACCTGAAGATGATGTGTCTGTTTGAGTATTAGGTGGTCGGTTGCGACGTCTTTGGGCGTATATATCAGCCCAGGAATATACCTCGTCTAGTTTGTAGTCTGACTTGGTTCCCGACTTTGCTTATTCTCGATACGTTTAGCTTTAAGTTTGAGCCAACCGGCACACCTTAACTATTCAACCGCGGGCATGATACCTTTACCCTTCACGTTCGCTTCACCACCGCGATATGTAACCATTGTCTTCACCCCATTCACCTTCTAGTCACTTAAACTTATTCACTTTTAATCACGGAAGAAACGATTTTCACTATGTAACCCATCCACACGATCCTCATCATTGTTATTTTCTTCTTCTTTCAGCGCTCCTTGAAAAAGGGCGTTTTAGCCCGAAATGCATCGGAGCTATATGCTTGAAATGAATTGTTGATCATACATCTAACGTTATTGATATGAACATCAATATCACCTACCACTAAAAAGTATAATTTGAACAAAAATAAATACTTTCAACTTACAGTGGAATCATTGTTTTTTGAGCCACCCAGGTGTGCCTCCCTGGGATGTACCCGCATGTTTCATGCGCACACGACTCGTTATGAATTAATTGGGCGTTTCGACGGAAACGCATCCAAGGAGTGCACCCTACCGAGAGAACCATTTCCTTGAAGAATTTTTTTTCGACACATCGCTGTGCACCCTCTACATCTACTGTAGTCCCCCCCAACTACCACATCATTAGGCTTGACAGGTCTGGCAAGGTAGGTGGTGGAATCGCATGCATATACAGGAACAACCTTTCTGTTCTGAAAGTCTCCGCATCGTCCCTACCCTCCCCAACTTCCCACGAATACATTTGCTTCGATATTATCAGTGAGGGCAAACCGATATGTTCTCTTCACGGCATTTATCACCCACCCCGAGACAACCTCTCCTTCATTCAACAAATCATGGACATGATTTCAACCAACTCCGGACGACAGCTCACACAAATATACCTTGGTGACTTCAACCTCCACTGGAATGATCTCAATGATGCGGTGGTAAATAGCCTTAAAAACTTCCTCAACGCCCTAGATCTCACCCAAATATGCAACAGCCCGACCCACGAGAAAGGCTCTATCCTCGACCTTATCATTGCCAAAGAGGACGCTATCCAACTTGAGTCTATCCAACCATGTGACTGGTCAGACCATCATATTGTCACATTCTTCATCAATGAAAAAGTCAAACTCAACACGGGGCAATCCTCCAGACCTAAAGTCTGGAAAAGAGATCTGAAAAAACTCAACCCATACTCCCTACCCCCAAACAGCCGCGACCTCCTGCTCCCTCCTACGGACGCTACAGATGTCCAATCCTTGACGGACCACTATCTCAACGCCATGACCTCAATAATTAATGAGGCTGCCCCTATGCAGCTAAAAAGAGTCTCCGCTAAAATTTCCAATCCATGGTACGACGGGAGTCTCAATGAAGATAGACGAGCCATGCGAATGGCAGAGCGCACCTGGAGAACAGCTCCCTCTGCACTGCACCTGAAAATCCTGAGGAAAAAGAGAAACGCCTACTTTAGGAAAATAAAGCGCTCAAAAGCAAACTTCTTTAGCCTCCAGCTCGACCAAGCAAAAAACCGCCCAATAAAACTGTTTGAGCTAATCAGAACACAAGTCAAGGAACATCCTCAACCTCTAAGTACTTTATGCGAATCACCCTCCTGTGAAGACTTCGCCGCTTTCTTTTCCCAAAAAACTGACAAAATAAAGAGTGATCTCCGCACTGACGCAAGCCTCTTCGCCACACCCAACTGCATAACACCCACCGAACCAAAAAACAATGCTACTTGGTCCTCCTTTGACACCTACTCCGAAGAAGAAATAGGCAAACTGCTCAGTTCCTTGAAACCTTCCAATCACCTCACGGATCCCCTCCCTGCTAACGCTGTCAAAGATTTCACCCCACTGCTCCTTCCACTCTGGACCAAAATTATCAACAGCTCGCTCCAACAAGGAACCATCCCAGACTCCCTCAAAGTTGGACAAGTCACTCCTTTACTAAAGAAACCTACCGCTGACCCATCCGACCTAAACAACTACCGTACCATCACAAATAGTCCCACTCTCGCCAAACTATTGGAAAAATGCGCACAACTACAACTGATTAAACACATCAGTTTGATCTCCTCAACCCTCATCAATCAGGCTTCCGAGCAGGACACAGTACTGAAACTGCTATGACTCACATAATTGACGACGCTCTTCAAATCCTAGATCAAAATGATACTTGCCTCCTCATCCTTCTTGATCTCTCTTCAGCATTCGACACTGTTAAACATGAGAATTTACTCGAACTTTTGAACACAAGAATGGGTATATCTGGGACTGTTCTCAAGTGGTTCACCTCCTTTTTACACAGCAGGTCGCAGAAATTCAAGAGTATCAACCAGATGTCCTCGCCAATACCTGTTTCGTTAGGAGTCCCCCAAGGATCCTCCCTATCACCAACTTTGTTCAACCTAGTTATGGAACCTCTCAGGCAGATCAGGTCGATTACCCCTTTCAAGGTTTGCCCGGCGTCAGCCGCTTCTCACCCAACTCACGATTATCAAATAAAGAGGCAGGCGCTGGAGACTGGAAGGCAGGAAACAGGAGTTTATTTCCGACGGAGCAGAACACATCAGATCAGACAACGAGGTATCGTTTCGAGGTGCTCTACCCGCATCTCTGAGGCCTGGCCTCTTATACACAGTTTTATGGCTTTATTACATTTGTGACATCCGTGGTATTGCTTTGAAGTACGGAAAAGGCATCTTTGGAATCCCCGGTTCAGGCCCGTTCCCACACATATCTACAGTAGGAGTCCCCACCCCTAATCTCAGCATGATGGCTATCGCGCAGCTGGACATTCCGCTGGGAACAGAAATGCGGGTAATCGATCGGATCTGGGGTGTGAGGGCATTGATTAATCCCCGCTCCTTTGAAGTGAGGCGAGGTCCTACTGTAGGGGCAATAAACTGCATCTGCTGGGCTAAGTGATGGCCTGGGATCAGGCCGAACAATCGGGCAAGGAGGAAGAGGTTATCAAAGGGCCTGTTTTATGAATGAGATGAAAGGGTGTGGGGGGTTCAGCACGGGATGTGGCTCGGAGGCAGGGTCGCGCTGGAGGTGCGTTTAGGGCCCAAGCAGGAGAGACCGGGGGCTGTCAAGGGGGGGGGGGTGTGTGCTTGCGAGGCCGGGGAGTGAGGGGGTGAGACGCGCTGGCTATCGGCAGTAGGCAGGGAGGCCATGGCACCTAAAATGGCTGCTGTGCATATTTGCGCGTGTGTCTGAGGAAATGGACAAGATGGCGCAGATGATGTTCAGCTCACAAACTAGATTTCAACAGTCCTCCCTTTTAACATGTCTCGCCAACTTGTCAATTCGGATCCATCCCCATAAGGCCACGTATTTCTACTTCATAGAGGGGACTCATATGTTCAGTTCCAAAGTCCAAAGTCTTAGGGCACATGCAGTTGGCAATGAGTGAACACAAAGGTGGCAAGCATTGAATACCTAGGCAACACCCACACAGTACCACGACCGGTATCAAAATAAATGTAAACAACCTCCATCCCCAGTCCTTCAAAGTACCCCAGAACCAGCTCCCAAGCGACCATCCTTCCTGCTCCTGGTGAACCTCCGAGGAAAGTCTGTGGAGGTGCTCGATTGCTTTGTAGACTGAGGGCGAGTTATCTGGCACGTAGGTGCAACAGCTAGACCCGATGATGCGGCATGCTCCTCCACGGTCGGCTAGAACCACATCTAGAACAAGGCGGTTCTGAAGAGCCACCAGGCGGACTGCCTGAAGCTCGGCCGTATTGTTAGTGAGGATGCCAGCCGTGATGTTCATGGTCGTTTCTACTGCCTGGGTCAAGTGTCGGATGGCGCGGCTGTTTGCCATTGGGCCCCACAGAGGGACAAGCCCCTTCACTGCATCCAGGAACTGTGCTCCAGTGGAGTCGGCTTGTTCAATGTCTCTTGCGCGCTTCTGCCGGTGATGGTTTGCTGGGGCCACGTACGTTGGAGGGAGAACGAAGGCGATGTAGCAAGTACCCCCCCAACCTTTTGGAAGCCAAGTGTAAGCTTTGGTGCCACAAACAAAGTACATATTCGGAGAAGCAACAAAGGAGGGGGGATCAATCGAGTCCAATGTTCTGGTGATGCGGCAGGAACTGTGGCCCACCAGCTGTGTTCCCAGGCCTTCGAGGCACACGAGGCCCGTGACGTTGATAACAGACAGGGCCACAGTCAGTGTGGCAGCAGTTCGTTTCCGTAGGTAGGAGGAGGTGGGTCTGGCTGGATTATGGAACACCTGCATTTCGACTCGTTCTTTGGCAGGGATGTCCATCTGGAAGGAGGGACCAGAGGTCAAAGGACAGAAGGGAGCAGATGTTCTTCCGGTTTTGTTCAGCCAGAACCCATGGTAGAAGTGTGACACTGTTTGACCTGAAGTGGCGTTGTCCTTGTAGCTCTCTTGCAAGAGAATCAACCAGGCAAGGCAGGAGCCGTGAACTGAGAAAGGGGAAGGGATGAAAGGGATGGAGTGTCCGGTGGCATGCGGGAGCAACCCGCAGATCCAGCAGTTGGTGGTGTTGGCGGCAAGGTTGTGTTGGTGCAACAGTTGCACGAAGGAATTGTTCCAGAACTCCTTACGCCTTTCTCGGAGCTGAGGCGAAAGGGAGATCAGGTGATGCTCTTTCATAGTGGTTGGCTGTGCAGTGGTCAGCAATATCTGATGAGCGGGTGCGCTCTCTTCCACGATCCAGAAGGAAGTCATGAGGAGGAGGCAAAAGAGGAGGACAATGAATAGGGCAATTGTCTTCGATTTGTGTATACTGTCAGTCTTTGGGTTCCGGTAGTGGGTATTTCTGGTTGCTTCCATCATCTTCTTATCTGGCGCTTCCATCATCTTCGAGGTGCTCGGTAGTGAGCAGAACCGCAGACTTCGTTTAGCTTCTCTCCGGGTAACCCTTGGTTGTGTTTAGGCTACCGTTCTGAGGTTCAACTCAGTCTGTGGTCTACTTAGCCGAAGCTCCCTCCCTTCGACGCAGGAAATACCCTTCCCTGGATGGCACAGTGGGATCAGAGATTTTTGCAAGTTCAAGTGCCTCGGTATCAGGATAACAGTTCAGTGATGGCCGGTTCAGCAGTTCTTCTTGGGTGCTGACGTTTTCTGTCGTGGCCAGGGTCGAGGAGACCTTCTTACAGTGGTGTGCGTGCAGCCAGTGTCGTTTCCCCTCCACTCGAAGAGCCGTCCGGGTGGTGATCAGTACTTGCCAGGGGCCCGTCCACCGGGGTTCCAGACTCTTTGCCCGTTGGAAATTTCGGATCAGCACATAATCCCCCGGTTGGATATCGTGACCCGGACCCCTGGAAGCATCGGGGATGGCCTGCTGCACCTGCTGATGAATGACAGACAGTGTTTTAGTCAATTTGCACAAGTAATCAGACAGTAGGACGTCCGGGACGTCGTGAATGGAGGTCGGTTTAGGGGCAGTCCAGAGGTTCATCGGTCGCCCAAATACAACCTCGTAGGGGGTCAAATGGTGCTTAGTGGGAGTGGAGCGCATCGATAGCAATGCCAGTGGGAGGGCATCTGGCCATTTAAGTCCTGTGGTGGCCACTATCTTCGACAGTTTTAGTTTCAGAGTGGCGTTGTGTCGCTCAACTAAGACAGCAGATTGGGGGTGAAAGACTGCATGAAACCTCTGTTTTACACCCAACCCTTTCAAGATTAGTTGGATAACTTCAGCGATGAAGTGGGGGCCGTTGTCGCTCCATAGAATTCGACAAAGACCGTAGCGAGGGAAAAACTCTTTCAGCAGTACCTTGGCAGTGGTCATGGCAGTGTTATCACGGGTTGGATAGGCTTCTACCCATTTGCTGAAAGCACACACAATGACTAATACATACTTCAGGCTTTGGCATCTTTCTAGTTGGATGTAGTCCATCTGGAGGACCTCAAAAGGATGGTCGGGGACCCCAAACCCTCCCCGGGGTACCACAGTTCCTTTCCCAGGGTTATGTTGCAGGCAGATAAGGCAATGCTGGACCAGGCGTCTGGCTGCGTCGGGGATTTTGTTGTTGTGCCAGACCTTGGAGACGAGTTCGGTCATGGGGGCAGATCCTATGTGTGCAGGGGAGTGAGCCATAGTCAGTATGGGGATCAGGTATGAATTGGGTAGCAACCATTTGTTAGTGTCCTTTGTCCGCCAGCAGCCTTCATCGTCTTTCATTCCCACCCGTGTCCATTCAGTCAATTTGTGTGGTGAGCTGGCCATCTGGATGTCCCTAATCGTTTCCCTAGCGTCAGTCCATTTTTCTGCTTGTGACCTGGTCACATACATGCGTGTCGTCGTCCTATTCTCAGCTGTGGTTCGGGCGGTGATGTCGGCCAGTGCGTTTCCCTGTCCGACTAAGTCTGTCACCTTCCTGTGTGCCTGGCATTTGATTACAGCTAATCGTTTGGGGAGGAGAACTGCTTCAATCAGGGCGGAGACTAGATCTCCGTGGAGGATGGGCGTGCCGTGGGACGTCAAGAATCCCCTTTCTCTCCACAAGAGTCCAAAATGGTGAACCACTCCGAAGGCGTACTGGCTGTCCGTGTAAATGTTTGCCGTAGTTCCTGTCGCTATAATACATGCTCGTGTGAGGGCAATCAGTTCTGCCGCCTGTGCGGATCGTTGCGTGATGCGGGCGGTTTCAACTACAGTTCGGGCTGTGGTAACTGCATAGGCAGCTGAGGTGGTGCCGTCGGGGAGTTTTATGCAAGAGCCGTCTACCCATAGCTCTCCGTCAGGGTCTGTGAAGGCGGTGTCTCGGAGGTCAACTCTACTCCTAGTCTGTTCATCTGTGAGGGTCACACAGTCATGTATGGGGGGGACATTTGGGTCGTTTTCGGGCAGGGGCAACAAGGTGGCTGGGTTCAGTGTGGTGCATCTTTTCAGCGTGATGTGGGGTGCAAGCAGAGTCAGTTCGTATCCGGTCAGTCGTGCGCTAGTCAGGTGTTGCGTCTTAGTCTGGTTTAGGAGGGTGTCAACAGCATGGGGCACTAATACCGTGAGGGAATTCGAGAGTACGATCCCCTCACTTTGTCGGATAGAGACAGCAGCGGCAGCTACGGCTCGAAGGCAGGCAGGCAAGGCTCTCGCTACGGGGTCAAGGGTGGCAGAGAAATAGGCACATGGTCGTTGCTTGGGGCCAATAGTTTGAGTTAGGACAGACAAAGCGCACCCCTCCCTTTCGTGAGTGTAGAGAGAGAAGGGCTTGGTGTAATCGGGGGTTCCTAGGACTGGCGCAGAACAAAGGGCGTCTCGAAGTTCTTTGAAGGAGGATTGGCATTCGGGGGTCCAAGGGAGTGTGAAGGGGACATCTTTGGCTAGTAGGGAAAGTAGTGGCTTTACAATGAGGCTGAAATTTGCCAACCACTGCCGGCAGAAGGAGGTGAGGCCTACCAGGGAGCGGACTTGTTTCTGGGTCTTTGGGACAGGGGTTTCTAGAATGGCCTGAATTCGATCGGGTGTAAGCTTTCTCCCGTCTTTGGACAAGAGGTGGCCTAGGTAGGTGACCTGGGGTTGGCAGAATTGCAACTTCTTCTTGGAGACCTTGTGGCCATTTTCCGCGAGGAAGTGCAGGAGTTGGATGGTGGCTGTGACTGCAAGTGGAGTGGTGTCGGCCGCCAAAAGGATGTCATCGACGTACTGTATCAACACCACTCCCTCCGGTAGCTGAACGGCGTCCAGCTGTCTCTTGAGGGCCTGGCTATAGATGCTGGGACTTTCAGTGTAACCTTGGGGAGCTCTACAAAATCTATATGAGCGGGATTTTAACGTGAAGCCGAAAAGGTAGCGGCTGTCTGGGTGGATGGGGATGGAGAAGAAAGCGTTCTTGAGGTCTATTACAGTGAAGGTGGTGGCTGTGGAAGGAATCAGGGTCAGAATGGTGGCGATATCTGAGACTACGGGGTACTGAGGTACAACTACCTTGTTGACCTCTCGAAGGTCGATGATGAAGCGGTACACTTTCTCATCTCCCTCGCCCTGCTTCTTCACAATGGGTAGGATAGGGCTGTTGCAAATATTGCTGACTACTTCCTCTACCACTCCTGCCTCTACCAGGGACTGGATTATCATTACCAATGCCTTCTCACCTTCGGGCGATATCCGATACTGTGGGAGTTTTGGGAGTGTCGCATCTTGGCGAACAGTTATGCGCACGGGGTCGATCATCATTCGTCCTACATCAGCGTCAGTTTTAGCCCACAGATACAGGGTTAGAGAGTCAAGTAAGGATGCGTCAGTGTCAGAGATGGAGAACATGTGTCATGCGGGATGAGGTCTGAGCAGAGTCGGGTTATCGTACAGAATGACTCGAACTCCGTCTTGTGAACACCTGATAGTAGCTCGGAAATGTTTCAGTAAGTCAAGTCCCATAATGGCATCGGGGGTATTGGAGGAAAGCAGAAACGTCGTGTCAGTGGGGTTACTGTCCAAGTCGAAGGAGACCGGTGCGGATAAGGGGTTAGTGGAGGGCGTTCCATCAAAGCCTATTGATGTTATGTGTGAGCCAGACAAGGGTGCCCTTGGAATCAGTCGTTTAGATAACGCACTACGTGTCGCGCCAGTGTCTACCAGGAATGGAGACTTTGTACCTAGGATCTTAGCGGTGACATAAGGACCTTGCTGTTCAACATAGAGCTCGACTGGATCCCTTCCTTGCCCTTGGCAGTCCTATGCAAAGTCGTGGGCATTGTCGCAGTCAGACTGTTGGCACTGATTCTAACGGGGACGGTCAAACGTGTTCGGTCTGCCAGGTCTGTCATTGTTGGTGTCGTGGGTGTGCCCTCGTCCCTGCCCTCTAGTCCTGGGGCCATTCGTCATGTCCCTCGTCTCTTTATTTGTAATCATTTCCAGGAGAACCGGACATTGAGATTTCCAATGGCCAAATCCTTTGCAAAACGCACACTGGTTCTCATCGAGGTCTGTTCGTGGAGTGCCGGGTGTGGGTGTGCGGTCTCTAGGGGGTGGATTTCTAGGGGCATTCGACTGGTAGTTTCCTCTATACTGTTCCCTTCCTGTCGTCACTCCTTGCAATTGAGCAATCATCACTCGTTCTTTCAAGTCCTTTTTCTTTTTCTCTGTCGCCCTATTGTTCTCGTTCTTTTGGTGTTCGTAGTACTGAGCCATCTGAAGGATAGCTGCAGGTTTGGAGGCCCCCCAACTACTCTCGCTCGTCTGTAACTTTTGGGAGACCTCTTGCGATAGACCCTTTACGTAGTTTTGCACGAATAGGTGTTGTCCGGTTGCAGTGGTCATGTCTTGGCCACTGTAGTCGGAGAACACCGTCTCAAATCGGGAGAAGTATTCTGATACGTCTTCCTGGAGTTTCTGACGGCAAGCCGTGACTATCGACCAGTCTACCTTCTTCTCTGGGATCAATGTCTTTAGCTTCTGAACTATTTTGTCCGGGAGTTCCAGTATGTCTTTTACAGGTTTCTTTCCGGGCTCTCGCTGTCTATCTATTTCACTGAGTTGATTCCAGGTATGTCCGAACAGATCTGTGTGGTCGGTTTTCCGGATTTGCTTCCACACGTCAGCCGGCAGACATAGCCCGAAAAACAAGTCAATGTCCCCTAGAGTCATTATTGTTGAACCCAAGGCTGTACCTAGTTCGGTATAAAATGCTGTCGGGCAGGGTTTGCCTAAAAGTTAAAATATCTTGCCGATCCCATGGTTGATAAACCCAGTTGTACACAACCCTCCCCTTTGCATCTGCGTGGTTGATATCGTCGTTTGTTCCCTGACCTCGCGGGGGAACCCAGTAGGGGTCGGCTTCTCTGATAGGCATCATAGTGGTGGCTACTTCTGATGAGGACCCAGTCGTGTCAGGGACTGTAATCTTAACTTCTGGTTTCTGTTCCGTGAGGTGGCGAAGACCTCAAGCGTTTGCATGAAGAGGTCCGTCACGTCATGCTCAGCCTCGTCTCCAACATTGACTTTTCTATATAAAGCTGTCAGTTTAGCAGGACCCTGATTCTGATACCTATCCTCATATGCGTTCAGAGTGTGGTAGCTAAACCGTAAAACTAAATGCCGTCTGTGACTACCGGCATGTGAATTGTGCATATCTATCGTGTATTCTTCGCTCTCCTTCCGTTCTACCAGTGTCTTTACTATCTTGTCAATTCCATCCCGCTCATCTTTGCTCAATCTACTCAGTCTGGCTGGTGGCGGTTTGCTAGTCTCGAGCTCATCTGATGTCGTTACTAATGCGGTCGGTGCGGAGGCCGTGAGGGCTGGGGTACCAGCTCCAAGGTCATTCTCATTTGCACTCGTGGCTGGCAGGTGCTGTACTAGAGGTTGGGAGGGGGCATATGGGGGGGGCATGTAGATGATCGGAGGACCTAGCAGTAACTCATCGTTCGCCCGTTGTTTGGAGGGTAGCTCAGGGTAGAGCGTAGAGGGGGTCCTAACAGGGCATTGGCCTGCCGACTCAGATTCCTGCTTTTGTCTGGCCTCCTTTCTTTCTTTTATTTCTTCTTCTAGTTTCTTAGCGATCAGGTGGGCTGCCTTTCGTAACTCTTTTCCTATTCTTGCTTCTTCTCTTTTCTTTCGTTGTTCTGTTTCTTTGCGCCACATGCCGAAACTATCAAGCATAGTGGGCGTTGTTTTATTGTTACAAAGGGCTGTTTCCAGCACGCTTATTTTTGCGTCATCGAAGGATCCTATCAGTGGCCACTGACTTTCCAGATCCTTTTTAGTATATTTATGCCATAACTTACTATAAGCTACGGCGACTAGTCCATACTTTAAAAACATGTCCTTATTAGGGGTGCCCTCCAGAGGAGCCGGATGATCCACCTCTAATAAGCGGTCCGGGCTGAACCAACTACTGAACAATGGGGAGAAGATAGGCATGACGGGTTACAATGGGGACAAAAGTCTGCACTACCTATCCTTCACTACTTTGCGAAGACTAGACAGAATATTTCTATTCTACAGTATTCGCAAATAGGGAATACCCAGAGAGAGAGAACCAATTCCAAACAGTCAATGTTCGGACAAACAATCAATCAATCAAATGAGGAATAAAATAGGCGCGACGGGTTACAACGGGGGCAAAAGCCTGCGCTACCTACCCTTTCACTTTTTACAAAGACTAGACAGAATATCTCTATTCCACGTTATTTGTAAGCAGAGAATACCTCCACAGAACCAATATCGAACAATCAATGTCCGTTCAATCAAACAATCAGTGGCGAGAAAGAAATAGGCACGACGGGTTACAACGGGGGCAAAAGCCTGCGTTACCTATTCTTCACTATCTGCAAAGGAGGACAGGATACTTTTATCCTTCCCCGTTTGTAGACAGAGAATTCTCGAGAAAGCAATCCTCGAACAAACAATGTTCGGGCAACCAATCAATCAGTGGGGGAGAAAGATAGGCACGACGGATTACAACGGCGGCAAAAGCCTGCGTTACCTACCCTTCACTACCTGCAAAGGAAGAGAGAATACTTTCTATTCCTCTCCGTTTGCAGACAGAGAATCTCCAAGAGAACCAACAATTCGGAGAGTAATACTAGTATTTCCCAATCAATCAAATATTTCACAGTTTGTCGTGTTACATGACCTTACCCGGACCGCATGGACAGTTTCCTGTCTTCCGATTCCAGTGCCCGATCGTCCTCTATCTTCTGTCGCGGCACTCCTGATGGTTCCCAGTCAGGACCGTAGATCACTCGAGAGAGGTCTGTTCGGAACCAGTGAAGTTCGGATAATCGGCTGCCAGACGAGGGTCTATCGGGCAGGTGCACTTCCCGATCGTTGCAGTCGTTCACTCCGTCGTCAGGACCTCTCCCTCTGGATCCACGTGTCGCTGATGGGCCCCACGTTTGGGACGCCAATTGTTAAACAAAGGGTTCAGGCAGATCAGGTTGATTACCCCTTTCAGTGTTTGCCCGGCGTCAGCCCCTTCTCACCCAACTCACGATTATCAAATAAAGAGGCAGGCGCTGGAGACTGGTAGGCAGGAAACAGGAGTTTATTTCCGACGGAGCAGAACACATCAGATCAGACAACGAGGTATCGTTTCGAGGTGCTCTACCCGCATCTCTGAGGCCTGGCCTCTTATACAGTTTTATGGCTTTATTACATTTGTGACATCCGTGGTATTGCTTTGAAGTACGGAAAAGGCATCTTTGAAATCCCCGGTTCAGGCCCGTTCCCACACATATCTACAGTAGGAGTCCCCACCCCTAATCTCAGCATGATGGCTATCGCGCAGCTGGACATTCCGCTGGGAACAGAAATGCGGGTAATCGATCGGATCTGGGGTGTGAGGGCATTGATTAATCCCCGCTCCTTTGAAGTGAGGCGAGGTCCTACTGTAGGGACAATAAACTGCATCTGCTGGGCTAAGTGATGGCCTGGGATCAGGCCGAACAATCGGGCAAGGAGGAAGAGGTTATCAAAGGGCCTGTTTTATGAATGAGATGAAAGGGTGTGGGGGTTCAGCACGGGATGTGGCTCGGAGGCAGGGTCGCGCTGGAGGTGCATTTAGAGCCCAAGCAGGAGAGACCGGGGCTGTCAAGGGGGGGGTGTGTGCTTGCGAGGCCGGGGAGTGAGGGGGTGAGACGCGCTGGCTATCGGCAGTAGGCAGGGAGGCCATGGCACCTAAAATGGCTGCTGTGCATATTTGCGCGTGTGTCTGAGGAAATGGACAAGATGGCGCGGATGATGTTCAGCTCACAAACTAGATTTCAACACACCTTGCTACAAGCATCCAATGTACTTTTTCACATGTACGCAGATGACACCCAACTATATCTCAAATTACAATCCCCCAATGACATTTTACTCCTGAATTCAACGATCAGAAACACCCAATCCTGGCTTGCCGACAATCATCTCAAACTCAATGCTCTGAAAACAGAGTTCCTTCTGATCTCACCTCCCGCGAAGATCTCTACCACTCAAACCTGGCTTAAACAGCTAACTGCACTCAATGTCCAACCCACCATAGTGGATTCAGCTAAATCTCTAGGCATAACTCTCGACTCCAATCTCAACATGCAGCATCATATCAGCAAGGCTACTAAGGGAGCGAACTTCCAAATCAATACCCTGAGGAAACTTAAACCCTTTCTGCCAGCCAAAGACTTCCAAACTGCAGTACAAGCACTAGTAATCCCACAAATTGAATACGGCAGCATCGCCCTCTGCGGTCTCCCGCTAACGACTACTGCACCCTTAAGAGCTTCTCTAAACGCTGCAGCGAGACTCATCACTGGGTCAAAAAAACACTCGCATATCTCCCCTGACTTGAAATCCTTGAACTGGCTGCCTTTTGAAGCCAGAATACATCTGAAAATAGCCTGCATGACATACAAGGCTGTACACCTGAGCTCTCCCGGATACCTCACTCAGAAGCTGTCAATCTCTGGCGGCTCTAGAAACACTAGAGGCACAATCAATCTTCTGCTAAAACCTCGAAGATTCCGGAAGGAAAAAACTTATAAACGCTCTTTCTCAGGAATGGCACCCAGGATTTGGGACTCACTCCCTCCTGAAACCAGGCTCATCTCCTCCTTCACACTCTTTAAGAAAGAAGTAAAAGCTATTCTCATGGCCAAATACATCTGACCTATTAATGTGGATCTGTAAAGACTCTGCACTGATCTGTATTATTCCGCTCGATCCCTACGATTAGGTGTTTTACCTGTATTTTTGTCTTACCTGACTATCTATGCACTCATGTATTTGTAATATTTGCATTATTGTTGTACCTGTACTATTTTACTCCCTAATGACCTGCTTTTCACTCTCTTGTTGGTATTCACTGCATTGTAAAGCGCTCGGATATCTGCAAAGATCTTGTTTGCGCTATATAAAACTTTCAAAATAAAAATAAATAAATAAATTAATAAAATGAAGAGCCTCACAGGGGCTTGTGTTACTCACTGGGCCTACACTATATTATGTTGTAAACTTGTACTTTTATTCCTGGCCCTGCCCCACCATGATGCCCTACCTGATCCCAAAAATTAGGATCTTTGGCTCGACACCACCCAAGGACCACTCCTGCCTCTGACAGACTCTGTCTCTGACTCACCTGAAGGGCTGATGCCGACGGCTGAGGCCTGGCCTGCAGCTTCAGAGGTAGGCGCGAGACAGGGCAAGAGCAAGGCTAGCCAGGCAGGCAGGGGCTCTTGTAATGATTTAAATTATTATGGTCGGTGAGTGACGGACGGTCCTTCTCTGGCGTGGCTGCCTCACTTCACAAGTCACACACACTTCAATTGCAGCACCGCAATGCGCATGACAAATGCAATGGGATTGGTCACCAGCCCCACCCTGGACTTGTGCAGATGTGGAGACAATTGCGCACCGCGCACCCTCTCACCCACCATTTAATTACTGAGGAGCTGTACCTCAGAGGCCCGGCCGGGGCCCGCGCTTGCGCACAGCCTAGTTGAACTTGCGCACCATTTCATTCAGTCCTGAATTTGATTTAATTAACAACACTAGTCTGAGGCCGGGCATGCGCACCATCATGATGAAGAGGCTTCGCACTTGCTGGCTTCCACTGGGTGGGGGGGGAACCTGTAGTACAGGGGAACCTGTAGTACGGGGGCCCCCCGCAACGCAGGGGCTGCATGGCCTGTTTTACGCCCCGACTGTACTGGGCTACCTTAATGTGAAGCACTCTATAGGTGCCCGAGGGCCAACTCATGGAACTCAATGTTCTGCCAATGCCAAAGCGCCCTCCTCAATCCCCTCAGGTAAACCCCTGCTCCCACCAAGAGCTCTTCATCAGACTATAACAGAGGACAGGAAGCAAAACCTTGAGACCTGAATAAAAAAGTCACCTGAAATAAGGGCACTTCCCAAATCTCAATGTATGGTACTCTACCTGCACTGAGATTAACTTCCTGACACTTGACCTGGTCATTATACATGTGCTAAGGAGGTATTCCTTCAGCTCAAAGCACTTGCTAGAAAAAAATCAATGGCTAAGGCGAAAGGTCTCGCTTTTTTGCTCCATTGTAATTTTATTGTAATTGCATTTATATAGTGCTTACTACCGCATACGAGGCATCAAAGCACTTTTTTGCCGAGTAGCATGCTACTCCGGAACCCAAAAAGAATTAGTGGTAAATTAGTATAGTGAAATATGAAGTCAATTTGCGAGGTGTATGTGTTAGTCTGTTATTTGGATTGAAAAGGATAGTGGAGGGATAGAAGAGGGAAGGGTCTAGAATTCTTTCTTTTTTTAGTTCTTAGCAGTAGGAGGGGGTTTGGGATGAGTAAAGGGGAGGTGGAGGGGGAAGAGTCAGAGGAAAGGGTTTGGGAGATCTGAAAAGTAAAAGAGGTATGAGATGATGCAAGGAGGGATAGTGGAGGGTAGAGTCTTGAAATGGTTATTTTGGGGATCATAGTAGTGGTATTGGGTTTGGGAAGAAAATAAATAAATAACAGAAAACTTATCTCTTGCTCGCGTCACCAGTCACTGCCTCTCTGCAGCCTCTCCTCCGAGCACCCAGGCTCTCCGCCAATCAGCGATGTGATTCGTTCCCCTAAGCCAATCACAAAGCTGCAATGCAGCGTTGTGATTGGTCTGAGCACAGTGGTTTGGCGCTCAGACAGGGGCAAGGAGCCAGGGCATGTTCCCCACCAGGCTGTATAATGCAGCCAAGATGGCTGGCCAAAAAAAGTGTGCTCACCACTCTGCCCCCTGCTCTGGCCAGCCCCGCCCTCCCCGCACATAGGAACAGGAAAAATAAAATGATAATAAGGTCCCGTTATTATCATTTTATTTTTCCTCTGCACTGTTCTGAAAGCAGTGTGGCGAAGCTCCTCCGCCTTAGCGGAGGAACCGCCCCTGGAGTTTAGACAGAACAAGAGAGATGGTAGCCTGGACCTTGTGTGGAAATCCCAGGTGGCGGAAGATGTGTTGCAGAGTTGCTATAGTAACGAAGCTTGACCTTGCTAGTTTGTCCACTTGGGCATTCATTGATAGCTTGGAGTCCATGGTAATTCCAAGGTTTCTTACTTCCTTTGATACTCTAGGCGGTGTTCCCAGACAATCAGGCTAGGCGGTTAGTGGATCTTAATTTTTCCACTCGCCACACATGAGTATTTCCGTTTTGGAAGCATTCAATTTGAGTCATCCATTGATCCACAGCTCTGAGACAACTGATAATTTGTGAGTTTCCAATGTCTTTGGTGCTTTACTGATGGAGTATTTGTGTGTCATCTGCATAGTTATAGCACGTGAGGTGAAAGTGATCACACCCATTAATGACTGCATGCGGGCTTGCATCTGGTGCTGTCTTAGAAAGAAAATAACAATGTAGCAACCCCATGAGCTATAAAAATATGGAAGCTAGCAGAAGGGCCTAATGTTGAACAGAGTGCATTACGAGACTTAAGCTGTACCCTCTAAGAAAACGATCTAAGAATCGGTACCCACAATCATGCTGGTCTTACCTGGTAATGCACTTCCACCAAAAATGGTCAAGCAGTCTAAAAGCACTGTGAGATTGATACGAAAGGTTACAGAAGCATCGTCATCTTGAACATTGAATTCTTGAAATATTCCAGCCTGCAAAGAAAAGGCATTATTAAAAGATAACTATATTAATCTTTAGTGGCATCAGGTTACACACATTTAATTGACAACTGATGAGAATCAATGCTTGATTCATTTGGTCAACACATTCAATAAGCATTTACAAAGCCAATAAATTCTACCTTTTGCATACTGCATGCAAATGGAAGCACACAACATATGAGCATGTATGCCTACCTACATATACACAACAAACAACACGCATTGACATAACTAAAGAGTCATCCATAACCATATGCAAGAGCAACAGAGGGCAATGTGAAACAGGACGAAAAATGCTGCTAGCATGATGGGTGCACATGGTGATATGTCTCCTGAGAGCACTGGGTGCAGGCACAGAGATATCATTCAGAGTTCAGGAGTAGGTAAATAGTGCATGTTGTGAACTGGGGAAGCACTGAGTATTTTACAGCTCTAGAACACAAGCGCTGGTGAAGCGTCGCGCTTCAAGAGCCTGATGTGGGGGGGGGGGGGCGGGGGAGCCAGCGAGTGGGAGGGAGGAAAGGAGCATATGGGGATGGGGTGTGAGTGAGGGTGAGCAGAAGCCTTTGATGGTCAATCAATCAATCAATCAAAGCATTTATATAGCGCACTACTCACCCGGAGGGTCTCAAGGCGCTAGGGGAGGGGGGTCCGCTACTGCTCGAACAGCCAGGTCTTGAGCTGCTTCCTGAAGGCGAGGTGGTCCTGGGTCAGGCGGAGGTGGGTCGGGAGGGAGTTCCAGGTCTTGGCGGCCAGGTAGGAGAAGGACCTTCCCCCTCTGGTGGCTTTTCGGAAGCGGGGGACGGTGGCGAGGGCGTGGACGGTCGATCGAAGCTGGCGTGTGGGAGCGTAGAAGTTGAGGCGGCTGTTGAGGTATCCTGGGCCTTGGTTGTGTAGGGCTTTGTGTGCGTGGGTAAGGAGACGGAAGGTGATTCTCTTGTTGACTGGGAGCCAGTGCAGGTCTCTCAGGTGTCCGGAGATGTGGCTGCGACGGGGGATGTCCAGGATGAGTCGTGCTGAGGCGTTCTGGATCCGCTGGAGTCTCTTCTGGAGTTTGGCGGTGGTACCGGCGTAGAGGGAGTTGCCGTGGTCCAGACGGCTGGTGACGAGGGCCTGGGTGACCGTCTTCCTGGTCTCGGTGGGGATCCATCGGAAGATCTTACGTAGCATGCGCAGGATGTTGAAGCATGACGAGGAGACGGCGTTGATTTGTCTGGTCATGGAGAGGGAGGAGTCCAGGATGAAGCCCAGGTTGCGTGCGTGGTCTGTTGGTTTGGGAGCGCTGCCCAGGGCGGGGGGCCACCAGGAGTCGTCCCAGGCGGAGGGTGAGGATCCCAGGATGAGGACTTCCGTCTTGTCCGAGTTCAGTTTCAGGCGGCTGTTCATCATCCACTTGGCTACGTCTGTCATCCCTTCGTGTAGGTTGGCTCTGGCGGCGGCGGGGTCGTTGGTGAGGGAGAGGATCAGCTGGGTGTCGTCGGCGTAGGAGATGATGTTGAGGTTGTGTTGGCGTGCGACGGCTGCGAGGGGGCTCATGTAGACGGTGGTGTGCGAGGCCAGGCGCGCACCTGGGGAAGCTTCATGCTCGAGTGCACAACATGCCTTGTAGGAAATCTGCTGGTTCAAGAGACTTTGGTTCAGATGTAATAGGTTCGAGTATAAATACTCGACCTAAAAAGGAATACTTAAAGGATATGGGTAGCCCTTTAGTGATATAAACCTTTGCAAAAGCAAAGCCTTTGATTCCAGTGAATAGCACTTCCTAAAAGGAGTCCTACAAAAAATAAGCTGTGGACCGGAGTTCTCGTTCTAGATACCTTTCTCTATACCAAAGCTTCTTAACCAGTGGTCTGCAGACCCCCTGTGGTCCGCATCCCCCTACATAGGGAGACCACGACTGTTTAGAAAATTGAATATTAGCGGAATAATGAAGTATGCCTAAAGGAGCAATATATAAAATTGAAAATCCTAAATTTTCTGTGCACGTGAAACAATTTAAAATTGGATGGTAAATATTAAGTTTGCATACTTAATTTGATTTTCTGGAGAAAATACAGCAAACCGAATATAGTAGAGATGATGGGTGGCCTCAACTGAAGCACCAACAAGAAGAGAGCATACACTAGGAACAAGAAAGACAAAGTGATATGCTGGAATTTATCATATCACTTCGTCCTTTAGAATTAAAAATAACATTTAGAAAAGCTCCAACCTTCTCATTAAAATGTAAATGTTGATCTTCCTAGATTTGTGAATTACATAAAATACTTTGATGTACCAATGTTTCGGGATTTGTGTGTATTGTTTCGAGGTTCAAATTATAGAAATCGCTTTCAACCAGATGCCCATCTTCCAGTAATGACTCAGTGGGGGTCTCTTGGATTCCAGTAATGATCTAGGTGTGTCCACAGAAGTCAAAAGGTTAAGGACAACTGCTCTATATGGACGCACTGTAACGGTCAACTTGAACCTTATTAGACAGATCCATTCTGGGTAGGGGAACAGACACAGGGCTGCTGTCCTTTTTCTACATTAGTATTCACAATTATGTTCAAGCATTCGAGCTGTGGGTCGGTTGGGCATTTTTGATCGGAGGGTTTTGGTTGAAGGAAAGTATTGTTGAGTGACTATCATTCGATGCAGATTATATCCTTCTGTTAATTGAGGATCCCTGATTCAAGATACTCGGGGTATTGCATGAATTTTATGACTCTGAACCACGCTCCGTGCTCAATATAACCTCAACCAAGTCTTTTTTTTTTTAAATCCACCTTGTTTAGTGGCCACCAGTCCCCATAAGGTACATCAAATGAACCAGCTCATGAGTGTTAGGTTATGTACCATGGGGTGCCCAATATTTTACCTCGACCACGTCTACACTATTTTGTGTAGACCTTTGGCGGTTCTGCGAAGATATATTATCAATGTAGAAAAAGACCAGTTCCAGGATGTGCATATGGGAAAAAAACAGAGGTCCTAGCAACAGTTTATTTGACATCACCTTTTAGTCCTCATAGACAAGTTCAGAGCAGATACTGTATTCTGGGGTAAATTACACCTATTCCGTTTGGGCAGGGCTCACCAATTCAAAATGATACGCCTTCAAAGATTTTTATGTAATCCCTGCGACATGCTTTAAAGAAGTGCATGCTACACTTAGGATACCCTTCTATCAGGCTGAGTGGTACATGAAGGGGTATCTATTTACTCTATGTGCTGGGCAACTATGGGTCTGCCCATTTAGTACTTGTGAATGATTTAGCATATTTCCCTAAGAACAACTCTCTGCCTGCCTTATCTAGTTGGCCATGGGTAATAAAACAAACCTAAACATGCTTTCGAGAGGAATTGGAATCAACACTACTACAATCAACTGCTACCGTGAACAGGGCACTGACAGAAGTGAGTACGCTGGTCAGATGAAAATGTAATTTAATGAAGGAAACCCCTTCATAGGCAGTGGCCATACTCCGAGATGCCTCAGAGCTGAAAGGCCTGGAATATTGTTGGTATTTCCAAACAAAGTAACATGGTATGAAAAACAGGTTGACATTCTTTACTGAATGACAGACAAACTTAGATTTGACAAAGAGAAACTATTGCTACCTGCAGATCAGGCATGCTCTGCATGTTCATAACCTCGGCTGGGGCGACCTATAAAATCGCACTTTAATTGAGGTGCAAATTGAGAAACTAACAGGCCTGGCAGTGCCCATGGCACTCTCCTCTATAGGACGCTGGACTCCCTATAAAGCCTGAGGGGAAGGTGGTCATTCTTATCTGTCTGAGAAGCATTGTAATGTTGAACAATTATAAAACTGTCATGTTTGACTCTTTATCTAGAAAGAGCGAATGGATTTTGCATGCGTTATACGTCCTGGTCGTGCCCAAAAATAATGCATTCGTGTCAGCATTTTCTGCAAAGCACCGACTTGAAAACATGTGTTAGATCATACCTGAATAAAGGCATTTGCCTGCAAACACTTTGCGTTTTCCACAGTCACCTTGAGTCCGTTCTTGGTCGCAAAACATGTTGCGTGGTCCTTAAAGTGGATGGCTTTGAGGATATTGGAGAGATTCCTGACGTTGTCGAGGCACGCAGTTAAGATGTACGCGTCCTGCCCAGTGTCAGGCTGTGTAGAGAAGGGCATGACAGCTTCTGTTGCTTTATACTGCTTAAAAAGTTATGAACAAAAAGCAGCACGAACCAGGGAGATCTGTGAAGGCAAAAAAGTGCATTAATCCATAACATGGTGGATGGCAGGTAATGACAAGATTTTAAAACAATGATTAGGGTTTATAGAAAACTATTGTTCATAAACCCTTTATGTGACCCCACCTAAAGCAAGGCATCACACTCTAAATGCTGATGTGGTCACGTGTGCCTAAATCAATGAGTGCACAATCATAAAATATGTCAGGGGCCCTTTCAGCCCACATCATGGTGAGGACCAACACCAGGCATCTAATACCTTAGCCAGAGCTCGAATTTGACACAAACTAAGGAACGGCTTCATCCCTCCTGGGCCCCTGCCCTTAAGGGGCTTCTGGCTGTGAGATCTCCGCTCCCCACCTCAGACACGGGTGTTCATACAATTCAATCAGTCATTAAGCACCATCTTTAACCTTCACATTGTCTTGCCTAGAAAACTATCTTTCCGTGGTCCAGGGGATTAAACCACTATGCCATTAAGTGCCTCCCATCTCGTGTCAGTTCCATATGCAAAAATAGAAAATATTCAAATCTGAACAACGCGCAAATATTTTAAATACTAAATATTCTTGCAGCCGCCATTGAATTGTGTTCCATAATGTTATGTTATGTTATGTTATAGGGGTTTATATAGCGCTCAGCTGCCCCAGCCAAGGGGCATCCCGGCGCTTTCAACAGCAAGAAGAACTAACTGCCGCGGCGAGAAGCTCAACATAACTCAACATAACAGCCGCCAGAAGCCTACTTTGAAGGAAAGAGGTGGGTTTTGATGGCCTTCCTAAAAGTCAGCAAATCCTCTAAGCCTCGTATTTGGACCGGCAATGAGTTCTACAGTTTGGCTGCGAGATAGGGGAAGGAGAGACCGCTCGCCCGGGACCGCTTCACCCGCAGAACCGCTACCAGTTGCTGCCCAAGAGAGCGCAGTGCTCGCGGAGGAACATACGGGGTTAACAGAGTACAGAGCATCTGAGGTGTAGCAAGCTTCAGGATCTTAAAAGAGAGACAAAGTCTTAAATTGGATCCGCTCTGCCACAGGGAGCCAATGCAGTTTTCGAATAGTACCTGCAATAGGATGGAAACGTGGAAGTCCTACCAGAGCTCTGGCCGCCGCGTTTTGTATACGTTGCATCCTCATGATCTCTGCTTGGTTGGCCCCCAGAAGCAAGGAGCTGGCATAATCCAGGCGGGAGAGAATAGTCGACTGGACTATCAGCTGGCGGGTTGGTGGATCGAAGAATTTCAAAATAGGTCTAAGACCCCGTAAAAGACCAAAACAAGTCCCTGCCACTTTTTTAGTGTGAATACAAAAGCTAAGGGAGGAATCTATCCACACCCCCTAGGTTTTTTACTTCCCTCTTGGGTTCCGGGGCCTTGCCTAAAGTATTTGGCCACCAGTGCTCACCCCAGAGATTGGTATTCTTGCCGACTAGCAAAATTCTGTCTTACTGGCATTTAATTGCAAGTAATTAGCAGTCATCCAGTCCGACACAGCCGTCAGACCATTTCTAAACCTGGAGGCATTCAGGGTAGTGCCATCCGCCAGAGCAACCACAAGCTGCGTGTCGTCCGCATATGAGACCATTGAGAGTTCCCATTGCCTGGCGACCGCAGCCAGTGGCTGGACATAAAGGTTGAACAATGTGGGGCTTAGCGCCGAGCCCTGAGGTACCCCCTGCTCGATAGGTCGTTCCTGGGATAGAAAAGGGGGAGTGGAGACACAAAAGGATCTAAACCACTCCAAAGCCAGGCCCGAAATTCCTGCTTCTTCCAAACAATGATTCAGAAAAGGGGGTGGTGATGAACAGAGTGTCTGAATTAAGCAGACCACTCTTACCCAGTCCAAAGATCAGGGCTTGATCCATCACCGTTATTTAGCTCACTGCCCCATCCCAGCTCAGAACCTGGCTATATGCAAATTAGTCTGTCCCTGGCCCAGTGCATCATGGGAACAGGGCAGACCAAACTACCAAGCCAATTCTTCACCAGAAAGGAGACAAGCTACCGGGGACCGGTTTCTGGCATTTCAGCCTCGTCGGCCCGGCTTGCTTGAATCCTGATGGAGCAGTGAGCAAGGGACTCATGTCTGAGTATACCCTGCCACACCTATAGTGGCCAAAAACGATTCAGAAAAGGGGGTGGTGATGAACAGAGTGTCTGAAAAACAATGAAGCAGAACCTTTTTGCCCCTCTATGATTTATGATGTGAATACTGATCAAAAGTATTATTTTTAATAATTCCCACTAGCTTTCTACCCATTTCTCCTTTTGCATTAAAATATGAACCTTGTGCTTCATCCTTTAACTCGCCCAGTTAACAGGGATGTGTACTTTACTTCCATACATTTAGAAATGGTTTCTCAGTTTGCTAGTCTCATAACCACTGAGAGAGAGTTCGATTAAAACGCAAAGTAATATAGTTTATAAATAATACATTTAGAGTATTAAAGTACAAGCTTTAATGAAAATAAAATATTTAAAATGCGAAAAATTGCCAAAAGCCATAATATTTACACGTAATAGGCCTCAAATGGCTCAACACTGCTCGGAAAATTGATTTGCTTAGAATACTTAAACATACATAAAATGTTTATTTCTTGACCAGGAGATGACATGGATAAAGAATGCATTTATAACTAATGGTTAACTCTTGCCTTTTTCATGGAACTACTTTTCATAATAGGTAAAAGTTACTTAAAAGTTTAATATATTTTTACAGAATGTTTCTACTTAAACAAAGTCTTTTAATGGGGAAATTAAGAAGTCACACAGAATCAGCATTTAAACCGGATCTTGACCCTTCCAACTAACTTGTGTTTTCTTTTCAGTAAATGCTTACTGCTGAATGTTTTCTTTTTGTATGTACATGTTTCATTTCTACATAGATCATTGTTTAGATACTTGATATTATACAAGGTTAGAAGTGTAGTCTAATACATGGGAAAGTGAATCTGAATGCGACATTGACCCACACTAAGTCATTACTGCTACAAGTAGATGTAAACTTAACTCTGCTGTCTGACGACTATTGTATTCTTGGTGAGAAGAGGAGTGATTCTGCTCCCAGGACAGCATTGAACGCTGAATGGCTGACACGAGATGGAAGAAACAAATGTTGCGGAAGCATCATTAAATGTGTTGTTTATATAAATGAGTGTTCCTACAGTAGGTTACCACATCTTTTTGCACAATTTTTTGTCCAGCGCCTTTTACCCAGACGTTATGACATTTGCTTTGAGACTCTATGGACGTTCTTGAACCTCTCTTTATGGAAAGTTCTGATTTGATATGTTTGATCTATTCCGCTGATTTTAATGCTGAAGCGTTATGCTCTTTCTCCCTCTCTTGAACTAGAACTCTTTATGGGTTCTGACGGACTTCTTTCTCCTATTCTCTTAGAATACAGATTATTTTCCTTTAGGGAAGCTGTTTATTGCATTTTATTCAATGTATTGCTTATTGATATCCAATAAGATTCTAATGACTAAACTTAATGAATTTATCTTCTGATGTAGTAAACACAATAGACTATTTACTAAAAGATTCTGATTAATAAAAACCCTTCAGCTCATGCCAAATTCTCTTTATTGACTGAAAAGAAACTAATGAATGTATGATCACTTATCTGATGCATTGCTCTCCTGTTCTCAAAAACAACGGCAAAGATTCATGCAGCCCCAGAAAAGATAATTAGAGTGGGAATTTGCCCCGATGATGGTAAACCAAAAATTCAAATTAAAGCTGATTCTCGCTCCAGCGCCACTTACACAACTTCTCCAAAGTACCTCTGCCTGCTGCTGAACCTGCTTTGGGGACATCAAGAAAAGTATCTTACTATTTCTGACACCGGGATTGTCATATTTCTGTGTCTTTTAAGTCCTTGCAGCATCCTCGAAATTTTTCCACCCATGCCTCCTCCCCGCCACCTGCACTCTATAAACCTACCATGACCCATTCGAGAAACACTGCACTGCTTGATAATAGCAGCTTGCTTGCAGATCAATAACTTTGCTTCAGCTTGTGCTACTATTATTTATTCAATTACTTTCATTTGTAATAAGTAGGCTGTTAATTTCTACAATGCTGCCTGCAATTAAGAGAAGCATGTCACAGTTTCCCTGTAGTGTGTGGGCACTCACAGTAGCTGTTTTCAGGACCCCCGTTTACTTTATATCTTTGGTCCTGCGGCAGAAGCTGCTCAGATGCTCCCATCCATAAAACGCATACTGAAATTCCTCAATCAACCTCAACACCAGAGTAAGTGACTAGCTCCTATGCCATTTCTGTTCTTTCAGCGTGTTCCTTTTGGAAATAGAAGAACTACTTCAGTGTTAATCAGCACAACATACTGCATATGGGTTGATGCCTTTGCCTCGCATACAAAGTGAACCCCAAGTAGCTGCAGCTCCCCAAAAAATTGAAAAAATTACCTTTCCTCCATTCTGGCACACAATTTCACCCAACTCTCCTCCATTTAGAAAAAGGATTAATTATCGGGCTCTTCAACAGTCAACACCTTTTTATCACTTGTATTTATCATCTTGCAAACAATGATAACTATTACAAAACAACATAAAAATGTCGTACCACATTGCTGCAAGTGCTATATGAAGCGGTAGGTAAAATGTAGGCTATATAGCATTTATCATTTAAATCTGAGTTGAGCATAACATGACCTACTTCTTCCTTCCCAAATTATTTATTGTGGCCCCTGTATAGTCTTGTCTATTGTTTCTCTTTCCTAATGTCTGTTACTTGCTAATGTGGTCTTCCTCTCTTCTCTCCCAACTACAGGCGTCCCCAGGTACCGGAGTATTCTTTATTTCCTGCGTCTGTCTGGTTGGACAGTTTCTTTATCATCTGCACACAACCTGCTATAACTCTCATATCCCTCCATTGTGGTTTTTATGTGCAACCTATCTGCTACGAACCATTCTCTTAAAGTCATCTCCCAGGATGCTTCAGAATGGATATCCTGTACTTCTCCAGTAAAGCCCCAGGACACCAAAGATGTACTTCATAATATCGTTTGTGGGCTTTAGTTCAATGCCAAGAAGACACAGCTTTACTGAGACAGTCGGAATGGAGCCTGCCACTAGCCTCTACCAGTACTCAGCAATGGCATGTCATATGTATAAACGAGGCGTCAGGGTATTCACGTCTTGGCCAGATGGAGAGTCTCCCCAGGTATATATTTCGGAGTTTGTGGGGTAAGGTGTGGAAATATGTTGATTTTGACCTTGCATTATGCCATTTGCCATTTCTTTGTCTACAAGGACCTCGTACTCATCTTCCTCCTCAGCCAACACTTTCCACATAGCCATGCTTTGTGTATTAAGGCTCAGGAGAGGAGACAGTAGGATGTTAACATACAGTGTGAAAGCGCTGGAAGCATGAGCCAGTAGGATGTTAATAAGTGCTGGAAGCATTGCTTGGCAATACATGTGAATGCCAGAGACACTCACTGAGTGTGTGCAAGAGGCACGGACTACCACTTTGTATAGCAAGTGCTGGTGGCAGTCAGTGGTTGTACGCGTGTAGATATATATATTTTACCATACGAGTGCTCAACACTTGAGGGTGCACTCGGGAGACTGAAATCTTTTTCTAGGCACCGCCAGCACTCCAACCTCTGAATGAGCCTGACGCGTTATGGATGATTCCATAATCATAGGCTGACTCCAGTGATTAGTATGTCAGCGGACACTTTATTTAAATATTCTTTCTCCAATGGGATCTTAGTTCATTTTTCAAACGCCTGCTGGGATTCGTAGTGTCATGCTGCCCACCTCTTGCCCAAATGGGATGCGGTAAGTATTAGTCTCTTCAGCCCTCATTGGACCGTGAAGCGCAGGTAATGTCCATATTCAAAACAGTCTCCCCACATGTATCGTCGACATGATTTCGCACCGTGGCCCCTTAAGCAATCCAATATGTATATATATATAAATAGAGAGGCCTGATGAATGAGCAGACAGTATCTGTGAATGCTGATGAATTAATAGGTAGTCTTTGAAGTAGGTGCTCAAACAGATTGTAAAAGAGTATGTATAGAAAGGATCCATTTGATGACACTTTGGGTAGATTCTAGTGACACCAGGTGGATGCTGGCAGTGTGTGATAGTGCTGGAAGTGCAAGCTGGCAATGTGTGAGTACTAGCATGGCCAGTTGAAGGCAGTGCCTGCAAGTGTGTGTAGGTACCTATCTATTGAGCGGGAAAGGAACATTGACTAAGTCCACCATTTGAGGGTGCGACAGACTAATTTTATACGCATCTTTTTAGTGACACGGGCAACATGGAAGTAAAAAATTTAAACATTTAGGCCATATGAATATTACAATTATAGGAGTTTTCCCTGTTTTTTTATGATTATATATATATACACAACAGCTATAATAGGGGTTCTTCGTATGAAGATCCTATCGAAGTCAGCGAATTATTAACAGGCCAAAATGTATTGCCATTATTTTAAAAGGAAGCACATATTTGAAATGTAAAATTATTTTTAAAACTTTATTATCTGGGAACAGTAAGATCGGGGTACAGGAAGGTAATGTATCCTGGCATGAAGTATTTATCCCTCTTTATTCTTGTACTTCTAGCCCTGTCAACACAACAGAGCACACACATGCCTGTGTTGAAAGGAATGCAGGTTGCTGTCCTCCCCATGCAGTACCCCCCTCCCAAGCATACTGTACTTCTGCATATGCCAAACAACAAACAGATACACACTAATACACCATATTGCATGATGGATAGATAATGAAAATGATACAACTTTGGCTCCACGAAAAAAAGGGAAGGTTGCCACATGCCCAGGGGGCAAAATAGAAAAAAAGGGTAGTATTAAATCCTTTGTGAGCCATCCAGGTCGGAGAAACGCATGGCTATCAGAAGTTGCTGGGCCTCAACTGTAAGAACTGGGTTTTTAGGTCGAGTCAAAGCAGCATGCATGTGCTATCTTCAAGACATGTGGTATTGACTCTATGGGCTTCAAGAACTGCCCATCTTTTTCATTGGTTCGTCTTACTGTCCTTCATAAATTCCAGCATTTGATTGGTGAAATGGCTTACTAGTCCCTCCTTTTGCATGCTTGTAACCTCCGATACGGACTACCCCTGTTACATGTGCTCTTATTCTTCATATTATTTACAATACTTTCGGAACACTCTTTTTATTGGCGTGCCTCTGCTCGTGTAATAAGAAGTTTTTGTGTTTACTTCATGCGCTGGCTTGTTTTGTTTATGACTACTAGGCGCTCATGGGATCGTTTTTACTAGGTTCCACAACAGGTGCTTTCAACGTGGCTGTTTACACTTATGTGTGCTCATGTGATTGTTTCATTTCTTTGTCCTTGAAATTAAATGTAAGTTCATATTCCTCTGGTAACCTAGCTTGATGTCAGAGTACCTTAACTTTATGTCAGACCATTCATTGTTGAATACCTCATGATCAATTATTGCTATAGGAGACAGTCGATTAATATGTTCTGTATGATCAAAATGCACATGGACATGTCACATTCGTTGCCCTTCACCATTAAAATTAAATTGGTTACATTTTCTTCCGTTCTCTCTTATCAACCCTATTGTGATTTATCTTATAAAAATGTTAGCAAATTGACCTTTATACTGAGATTGGAATGACATCTACATGGTAGATGAATGTGTACCCCTGCACTGAGTCCCAATTTGCATATAAAAAAGGTATCCTGACTTTATGTTTGTCCCTGGCATCCCACTTATCTAGCATGTGTGCACAGACCTAGTCCTGTCCTTGGTAATGTTGGGTCCAGACTCTGGACTGTGACCTAGAGGGGTGCAGTGCACTAAGCATGGCTTCTTAGAGGAAATTGGATTACAGTCCATGCCCTGGCTGAATCATATAAAGCTGTGGTGGCAAAAATGAGTTATTTATGAAACATTAGTGTAACTGTACCCTTTTCTCTTTCTCAAAAAGAGTGTGGTCAACTGGCTCCTCTTCTGTAAAGTCTGCTGTTGTGTGAACACTAGATCCTTGGACTGACATTCTGTATGTGTGCGAGCACTTGTATGTGCAGCACATGAATGATAATAGGGCTATGTGTAGTGAAAGTCTGAGTACCTGGACCCGAGGGATCTATTTTGTATGTCCCCTGGTTTAGCATATCTAAGTAAGAAAAGAGCAACCCAAAACGTCCATGCAAACTTGGGTCTTTAACCAAAACTCATACAATAGCTCACATGGAACACATTCTGTATATATATATTGAATGCTAAAGCAAAAAAAAAAACTTTTGTTTGGTTATGGTTGTTAATCACTTGGAGGTGGCTACGCACTTTCAGTGATTTATCTTTCATTGAAATTGTGACTTACAAGGTGAAATAAATTCACTTGCGTAACTAAAATTCTACAAGTAGAATGAATTTTGTTGTAACTGAAAATCAGTTATTTTGCTGTCCCATTCAATATAAATACAGAATGAGTTCCACGGTTTAGCACAGCACAAGGTATACAGCTTTCCCAGACAGTGGAACTGTATTGACTGCATTCCTGTGGCTGGAGACCAAGGCATGGAAGAAAGAAGGACGGAAAGAGACCTTTCACCAGAGCATCATTGAAGGCCTTGGTCACAAAGGGGGGCTGTTAATTTTTCCCGCCACTGCCATTTTGTAGATGATAGGAGATGTAGGGTTGTGTGCAGTCTAGTTGATGGTGGGCAGAGTTAGGGGGACAGAGGAAGAGGAGGAGCGGCGACAGGAAAGGGTTAGTTAGAGTAGGGACGGGGAACAGTAAAGAAGTACAATAAAGAGCTCGTGAGAAGTGAATACTGTGTAGCGTCATTATTGGTAGCACGACGCTACAGTCTGCCACCCCTGAACCCTGACAACGAGTGACCCGTCCCCGGACAGCACGCCGAGAAAGTCGCCGTCGCGACACGTGTGCTGCGCAGGAGACCGCCGCCGATAGTGTCCGGCCAGCGGTAAGCGCTCGATGCTCCGCGATCAGCCGATCGCGTGGAGCCCAAGCGGGAGAAGCCCAGTGAGTGAAGCGCTGAAATTGCCCGTTGAATTGCGCAGTCGAGCGCTGGATTCTGGTGCCCACCCTGAATGTGCGAAGTTGCGTGGTGTGGATAAATAAAGAAGATTGGGAGCCCACCCCGATTTTACTTGCTGCTCCAAGGTCCGAGGAGCGTGTGGAGGTGCTGTCTGCTGCAGAGATCGGCTGCCGGTGAGCCCCGGTGGAAGCGTGAGCCTGCAGGAGTGAATGAGCCTAAGATCTCGTGGGAAACGAGATTTCCATAGCGGTGGCCATCTTGAAGTCAGGCGGTGAGCCCCAATCCCTATTCAGAGCATAGGGCGGCCATCTTGCAGTCAGGCAACAGCAAAAGTAAACAAGTACGAGCAAAGGCAACAGTAAATGTAAACAAGCACGAGTAAATGCAAGAGAAGAATGAAAAACAAGCATGAGCAACTGCAAAAGAAAAGCAGACAACAAGCAAAGGCAACAACCAAAGGAAGCAAGCACACGCAAATGCAAAAGAAAACAGAAGATAAGCCCAGGCAAAAACAAGAGACAAAGTAAGAAACAAGCACAAACAAACGCAAGAGTGACAAACCAGCACAAGGAAAGGCAAAGGGACCAAGACATAAATCGGAGATGGCTACGTCACCGCAACGGAACGCGGCGGCAATCACGCCAATCACAACTGGTATCTCATATCTGCGTCCTCCTGAACCACTGCCCCTGATAGCTGGAGGGGGTATGGGGCCAAGGTGGCAGGAGTGGTTTGAGGACTATATGAAAGGATCGAAAGTCACGGATGAAGAAGAAAAGTTAATTGCATTACGCAATTTGGTCGGGAAAGAAGTCAGCAAGTTTATCAAGGAATTACCGACTGCCGAAACAGGATCATATGTCAAGGTGCGAGATGCTTTAAATAAAAGATTTTTGCATAAAGAAATGTGGATTATGAAAGGTACATGTTCCACCAAGCCCGTCAAGAAAAGGAGGAATTGATGAATACATTTATAATGAGATTACGACGACTGGCTCGATATTGTGGGTTTGATACGTTTTCCACGGAAGATGCCATAAGATTGCGAATAATTGAAGGTTGTCAATCAGAAACTCTCAGAAGGCGACTACTACGGAAAAGTCATAACCTTGATGAGATTGAAGAGATGACCCGGATACATGATCAAGCGGAGGAACATGCTAGAAAAATGGAGACGGGGCATGGTGAGAGGCGGGAACAAGCGCATCGTGTACAAGCCAAGGACACTCGCAGACACTCTCGAGATCGACGCCGGACATCCAGGCCATCGTTCCGTCAACATTACACAGGGCGCAGACGCCATGAGTCTGGCCGTGGAGACAAGAAACGAGATCGCCCCTGCAAGTGCTATCGGTGCGGATACGACTTTCCACACACTGATGTATGTCCAGCACTTGGTCAGCAGTGTCGAAAATGCGGGAGAGAAAATCACTTTGAGGCTATGTGTGGAGAATACCGCAAAGAAAGGATGAAGGAGACGACGAGATCGTCTCGTCCTGACACAAGGCGGCATCATGTGAAGGCAGTCCAGGATCGGCCGGAGTCATCCTCTGTTTCCTCACACTCCAGCAGAGAGTCTCGCAGGTCCCAGTGGGAGAGAAGGTCCCCATCCAGAGGATCCAGGTCAGCATCTAGGGAATCGGTGTACACCGATGAATATGTCTGCATGGTAGCTGATCCAGATCAATTAAAAAAATACCCCAGACTGGACATAAGTGTGGGAACCCATGCAACCAAGTTTGTACTGGCTAGTGGGGCGTAGCTGAACTATATCCCTGTGACTGAATACAACAAAATGAGACCGCCACCTACCTTGAGCCCGGCCTATGTCAGAGTGTTCACGTGGATGTCAAAGAAACCCCTCCCTTGCTTGGGGAAATTTGCAACCACACTCAAGCACAAAAACACCTCTGTGCCGGCATATATCCATGTGATTGAAGGCCCGGAGGCTGACTGTCTCCTCAGTCTGCCCACCGCGGAGCGTCTTTGGCTGGTTGAAATTTTATACTGGGTAAGCGATGATCCGGACATCATACACAAATTCCCCAAACTATTCACCGGACTTGGGAAAATGAACAAGTGTCAGATCCGGTTGCACATCAATGAGCGGATACGTCCCGTCGCACAACATCACAGACGAGTGCCGTTCCACCTTCAACAAGCGGTGGAAGACGAAATTCAAGAATTACTACGCACAGACATTATCGAGCGGACGGGAGGGCCAACACCGTGGGTGTCAACAGTAGTCATCGTGCCAAAGAAGGGCACGCCCGAAAAGGTGAGCCTGTGTGTGGATGTGAGGCTTCCCAATACGGCCTTCGAAAGGGAACGTCATCCAGGACCCCACTTGAGTGACATGATTTCATCTTTAAATGGCACAAGAGTGTTCTCCAAATTAGACTTGAATAAAGGATACCACCAGTTGGAACTAGATGAGAAGTCGCGATACATAACAACATTTGCCACTCATCTAGGGCTGTTCCGCTACAAACGACTTAGCTTTGGTATTTCATCCGCTGCAGAGATCTTTCAAGAAGCTATCCGCCAGACCATACATCATATACCAAATACACTAAACTATAGCGACGACATTCTAGTCTATGGGTCGAATGTCCAAGAACATGACAAAGCGCTAGACCGGGTCTTCTGGAGGCCAACCTCGCCCTCAACAAAGATATGTGTGAGTTTCATCAATCCACTCTAAAATTCTTTGGCCACGTGTTTTCTGGAGCTGGGATGAAGCCTGATCCTGAAAAGGTGATCGCTATAAATGATACCAAGAGTCCCCAAGATGTGAGTGACATTCGATCTTTCTTGGGCATGGCAACCTATTGTGCCCGGGTCATAAAGGACTATGCCACCATCAGTCACCCGTTACGGGCTCTTACCAAACAAGGGCAGCCATTTACTTGGACTCCCCAGTGTCAGCAAGCTTTCCGGGAAATCAAACATGCTGTTGGGTCAGCGGATAACCTGGCATACTTCAGCCCCAAGAGAAATACTGAGATCACTGTTGATGCTAGCCCGGTTGGACTGGGTGCCATACTGGCTCAGTTTGACAAAGAGACAGACCAGAGACATATCGTGGCCTATGCCAGCAGAAGTTTATCAGACACTGAGAAAGCTTACTCCCAACCGGAAAAGGAAAGCCTTGCGGTTGTGTGGGCGTGCGAGCATTTCCACATTTTTATATATGGCAAGCACTTTACGCTAGTGACCGACCATCAATCACTAGTGACCATTTTCGGAAATCCCAGAGCCAAAATGCCACCTCGAATTGAGCGCTGGGGTTTGCGTCTACAAGAGTACACGTATACAATAGTGCACATACCAGGAAAATCAGCGAATCCGGCTGATTATATGTCGAGACACCCTCAAGCATCACAGGCGTCACGTCCCTCGGTGGCAGAAGAGTACATACACTTCAGAGTGGACCAAGCCAGACCCCGGCAGTTCCTCTGGAGGCCATATGTGAAGCCACCGCTCAAGATGACATCCTTCAAAAGGTGATGCGCCGACTGCGGACCAATCGATGGCGTCACGACAGTGAGGAGGAAGGGTGCGATCCACACATCCGCCAAGAGATGCAGGCTTTTAGGCACGTGAGCGAAGAACTATCTGCCACCTCAGAGGGGCTTCTAGTGAGGGATCAACGGATCGTCATTCCGATGCAACTCCGCCAGGGTGTCATCAACTTAGCCCATGAGGGTCATCGTGGAGTGGTCGCTACAAAACGAGCGCTTAGAGAGTGAGTATGGTTCCCACTACTTGACCAGATGGTGGAACTCACTCTAAAAGACTGCCCCCAGTGCCAATTGGTCAATCAAGGAGATCCTCCGGCACCCCTTCAGATGCCAAAGCTACCTAGTGGTGTATGGCAAGAACTCGCCATGGACTTTTATGGACCCATTCAGTCGGGCAAATATGTCTTAGTGATAATGGACGAGTACTCCAGATTTCCGATAGCACAGTTTGTATCATCTACCGGTGCCACCAGCACCATTGCGGTGTTGGATGAAGTGTTCGCGGCCTGGGGTGTTCCTAAAGAACTCAAGACAGATAACGGCCCCCCCTTCAATGGGCACGAATTTGGAGAATTCGCGAAGCACCTAAATTTCAGGCATCGCAAGATCACTCCCCTATGGCCTCAGGTCAATGGCATGGTGGAGCGATTCATGGCAACTTTAAAAAAGACATTCCAGCAAGCCACCAGTGATAAGAAGGACTTACAAGTGGCTCTCAATGAAGTTTTGAGGGCATATCGAACAACACCTCATGCCACTACGGGGAAATGTCCTGCCACTCTCATGCTCGATCAGAACACGGGTACCCATGTGGGAAGGGGCCCTGCGACCGGTATCGCCAACCAGAACACATGAGGAGCTAGTAGTGGCTGACCGCGAGAGCAAGAACAAAATGAAATCCTACGCTGACACTCGGAGGAGAGTCAGATCCCCATCTCTACATGAAGGGGACTGTGTGTTGGGGTCAAGCAGGAACAGCAGAAAAAAGACAGATTGCAAGTTCAGAGCTGAACCCTTAATGATCACTCAACAGAAGGGTACAATGATAACGGCAGAGTCAGAGAACAGGAGAATTACTAGGAACGTGTCGCACTTTCAACGGTGCAACCCTACTGTTAAAGATGCTCGCCAGAAAATGACTGAGAGACTGGATACCAAGAGATCTGGCAGTGCAGCTGCAGGACAGAGATCTGGGACTTCGGCCGAAACTGAACCTGAAGAGAGAGGTGTGGTTCTACGACCCAGACGAGATATTCGACGACCTGTGCGGCTGATCGAAGAACTATGACCAAGCCAGACTTCATTTTCTATTTTTGCTAACAAAGGGGGAGATGTAGGGTTGTGTGCAGTCTAGTTGATGGTGGGCGGAGTTAGGGGGACAGAGGAAGAGGAGGAGCGGCGACAGGAAAGGGTTAGTTAGAGTAGGGACGGGGAACAGTAAATAAGTACAATAAAGAGCTCGTGATAAGTGAATACTGTGTAGCGTCATTATTGGTAGCACGACGCTACAGGAGTGAGGTATGGGAGTTTCTGTTGTTCAAGTGGAGTAGGATTCTAGGCAAAACGTATTCTGTCTTTGATTATTCCTTTGGAAAGGTGATGGCAGCTAGGTGCACTGAAATCAACCTTCATTGTGCCTATGTTTTGGGCACTTCTATTTGGAGCCAGGCCCATAGCTACCTGCTGTGAACACCAACGCTGCTTTGAAGAGAACTGTGTGTGGAGAGAAACCTGGAAACTGAAAGAGAACCAACTCAAACTAGTTCTGAAGCCTGGACCAGTAGATCCACATCCCTTGTCTAGAAAATGTAAGAAAAACAAGTACCATTCAAGCCACACTACTATATACTCTATGAATACATCACCTGAAGTCTGCAACTTGCTGGAGAACCTGCTGGTCTGCCCAAGTGGCTAGAAGCCTGCCTACTCACAAAGGGAAACTGATTGGCCCTTCAGGGGGACAGAATGTTAAGGAGAAACCCATTGCGTTCCTTGGGTGTAGGGCACAAAGAGGTAGCTGAGCAGGCCCGGACTGGCCGTTGCGGGCACCGGGCAATCCCCCGGTGCGCCGCAAGGGTGGGGGCCGGTTTTGGGCCCCTGGGGGCCGTTTTTGTTACAAGGCCGTTTTTGCAGCGTTGCTGAAAAAACCGCCTTGTAACAAAATCAGACGAAAACCGGCCTTGGCAAAGAGCGCGGTCGCACCCCCAAACCCCCCGGGGGAGTGGAGGCCGGCCGAACACTTTGCCAGGGCCGGTTTTGGTTCCCAGTCCGATGAGAGAGAGCAAAGCCATTCCTGACCCAAAGTCTGCCAGGACACTCCAGGGCTCCCACGGTAGCTCTGTAAAGAGGTTTTCACCAGGTTGTCCTCATGTGTCCTGAGGTTCTTATAGTGCAGCTTACGGGCCTAGTACTGCCACTGGCACTTCAAGTGCCCACCCGGGAAGAGCGGCTGCACTGACCTCCAGGGTAGGGTGACCAGACGTCCGGGTTTTCCCCGGACAGTCCCCGTTTTTTGAAAAGTGTCCCGGTGTCCCGACACTTTTCTCTAAAGTAGAGAAATGTCCGGGTTTTGCAACAGCGTCCGGGTAAAACATTCAAATGTCCCGGTTTTAGCATACCCCCGCCGCGGGCCTTCCAGCAACAGGCAGAGTGGCGCTGCAGAGGCTTTGATAAGGGGTGAATAACAACAAAGCCTCATTAGCACGAAAATGGTATTTTAAAGACCTCTTAAGTGCTCGGGTGCGGCTGTGTGTGTCCCCTGGAAGCTGTCTCCGCCCAGGCACACACAGACGACGGAGGGGGGCGGGATTCAGAGGGTCTTCTATGCGAGAAAAAAATATAACCCAGTGTTATTCTCAGCGTTGTGCATCCCCAAACCACTACAATATCACAATTATACACCATTAAAGATTTTCTTTAAAAAAATTCGTGGTGCTCGGCAGCCGTCAAAGGTAAACCAAAATAACAAAACATTTCCCAGAAGAACTTGTGGTCTGGTTTATGCCTGATTAAAGGAAACAGTTGGTTTAGACACGTAAAATGTTTAACATCACGCAAATGGGTTTGGTCTGTCAGAAAATCCATACATTCTATGAGCAGTAATGTACACACAGCAAGAATGTAGAGGTCAGATCCATTTAACTCAGACACTACCCAGCTTTGCTGCACCCTGTGCATTTGTGGATAGTCCTTTTGGCAAAGGGCCCTTCAATGGGTGAATACGGTGGGTTATTGGGTCCAGTGTGTTGGCCTTGGGTTTGCAGCAGCCTCGGGATCACGGTGCATTGGAAAGAAAAGCTGCCAAGAAGCCCTATAGAAGCTTTCACATTTACATCATTCTGCACACTGTGGCTTGTAACCTCTACGAAAACAAAACCTAAACAATTCAGTTGAATGGAAAATGCCCTTGTGAGCCATGGGCATGGAGGAGTGCGGGGGAGGGAGTGGAGAGGGGCATTGCGCACCTGGGCACCACCAATACAGGAAAATATTAAAAGTATTTAAGAATGAAAGCAACATTTTTTCTTCTTTGTCACAGACCCTTATGGAACTCACAGAATGTTGGTCGGGGGAGAGGGAGACAGAGGGAGGGAGACAGAGGGAGGGAGACAGAGGGAGGGAGACAGTCGGAGGGAGGGAGACAGTCGGAGGGAGGGAGTGAGACAGGGAGGGAGTGAGACAGAGAGGGAGGAAGACAGAGACAGAGGGAGACAGACAGGGAGGGAGACAGAGAGAGGGAGTGAGACAGAGGGAGACAGACAGGGAGGGAGACAGAGATAGTAAGACAGAGGAAGGGAGACTGAGGCGGTTGGGGGGAGGCAGTCGGACGGAGGCAGTCGGAGGGAGGCAGTTGGAGAGGGAGACATTCAGAGAGAGACAGATGGAGGGAGAGGCCACCTCCGCCACAGATTCCCTCACTAGTACCCTTTACCGTGCCCCTCAAGTCTCCATAACCACTGTCTCTCAGATTTCTATGTCTGACAGCTGTCACATAGTCCTACTTTTACGTCGATGGTTACTGCAAACTGTAGTCCTACTTCTATGTCTATGACCTGTCCCCGTTTTTAGGTCTCGCCTGTCGATGCGCATGCGCATCGAGCAAGCGAGACTATAGGGGCTCATCCACACTTTATCTAACTTGCAAGGAATCGTGGCGATTCCTTGCAGTGCCCGTGACTTTTAAGCTCAATGCGCATGTGCATTGAGCTTAAAAGCGCGTGCACAGCCGCCCGCATTCCTCCGACACCTTTGAAGTGAAGCTTAGCTTCACTTCAAAGGCCCGGCTTGTTCACACCCATATGCCGCTCTGCCCCGCTCCGCCCCCTCCCCTGAGTCATCCTGCCTGCCCCTTCCCGCCGTGTCGCATTTCTCCTCCCCCCTCCCCCCTCCCCTCCCCTCTCCCCTCTCTTCCCTCCGTCTTGTTATCCCTCTATTTGGCACCTTCCCTACGCACATTAATTTCCTGCAGATCTGCGTGTGACTCGAATCGCACTGCTTCCCTCGGGGTCACACAGACTTCTCTTTACCCGTCGTAATGTATTATTTAGGTCGGACATCAAACGAGTTTCCTGCTAATATATTTTTTCACAGCTGCTTGGCCGCTATCTTCTCCATCGTTTAACACCCTTGTTTTTGGTGGTCCCACTCTGGAACAGACCGTGCCCGACCCCCGCCCTGTCCTCCCATCGCCCTCCGAACTGCACCCCAACCCAAACAGCCTCAGAAGGATGAAAGGCCCCTGCTGCGACCACCCCCTTAATGTAATGTCTCTCCTGCAAGCACCCCCCTCCTCCCGCGCACCGCCGACAGCCCCCCCATTCCTCCACCTCCATTGAAAGCCCGGATCCCAGGACGCCACCCCCCCATCCCCCCTCCAGTACCCATCCCCTTTCCGCCTCCTCCCGAGCCATGCTACCCCCCACCTCCCTCACCCATCCAAACTGCGAGCCCAACTCCGCCCCACTGAAACCTCAGTCCCTCTCCCCAATTAGCCCCCCCAGCCTCCATCCTCACTGACTGGCGACCAAACCGCACCCCACCCACTACGCCAATGTACTCGGATCCAATGTACAGGGACATGGGTGGTCTCCGGGGCTTTTTTTTCGGGTCCGGCACATAAGAAAGTGTCGTCTGTTTGCATAAACGTGGATCCTGTACTCAGTGTTTACATCTTTAATAGCACTTGCTATAAACACACTTTACCACTGATGAAGACGAACTGACCCTCCTCTAAAATACCAGAAGGCTGGTCACCAATACCCCCACAAAGCCCGTGCGCTTTTACAACACACTGTAGATTATCTGTTTAAACTACGCAGCATAGGTAAAGACAACAAAGCCTAAAACAGCAGCCTTTTATTTTTATTTTGCGTGAGCAAATGATGCTAGTATTTAGTGTTCAAGCCCGGTGAAGGCAAATTATTAAACTTTCACGTATTGTCCACATCAAAACTAAAGGTGCTAGACTGGCAGAAGACGGATAAAAGCGGCAGCATCAAAAATACTAAATCTTGGTCTTGAGGCGAACCAGCAGTGCCTATTTAAGAATCTAAAACACGACGAAGCTTCCTTCTTAATGTCTTGCTTCATTCTGTTTTGGAGAACGGAGGATAAAATAGGATTTGCACAGCTTTTTATCAAATCGTTAATGTTATTACGGAGGCGTGGCTATAGCCGGCGTGCTCAGGAAATGACAGGCAGTGGCTGGACTCATCTAACCCTTTGCTCCCCGCTCTGACCAAGAAGCGCTGCAACCTGAGCCTGTGTGCAAATTCTTCGCCATTCACAAACCATCAATGGGGTGGGGGGAGGAGACTGCCGAGGAAGCACACATGCAAATCCTGTTGCATCCAGCTCTTGTCTTCTCTTTTTGTATATTCTAATAAATGCCTCCTTTGATTCATTATTAATAGGAATATCTTCAAAAAGCGTCACAACGTAAGGCAGTGAGGCTTCTAATCGGAGAATAGTTATTTTCTATCGTTTTCGTGGTGCGAGCCTGACCCTGGCGCATTACAGCTCTTTAAGGCAGAGCCACGTTACGGTCTCTTTCGGTACAGGTAGGCTGCTGCCATCATTACAGTGGCTCGATTTTCTTCTCTTTTTGTATATTCTAATAAATGCCTCCTTTGATTCATTATTAATAGGAATATCTTCAAAAAGCGTCACAACGTAAGGCAGTGAGGCTTCTAATCGGAGAATAGTTATTTTCTATCGTTTTCGTGGTGCGAGCCTGGCGCATTACAGCTCTTTAAGGCAGAGCCACGTTACGGTCTCTTTCGGTACAGGTAGGCTGCTGCCATCATTACAGTGGCTCGATTGATTACTGCATCTCGGTGGTAGTGAGAACCTCGTAACAAGTGCTTTAGTGATATGTCCCCAGATTCGCAGGATATTGAGCCGAAGCTGGGATTTGAAGTTAGTTAGTACGCCATGTTCCAAATGTGTTCTAGGCAGTGTCTCAACCTCATCTGCGGAAAAAAATATGCATCGGTATAGACTGGGGGATTATTTTCTAGAGTGGTTACTCCTCGCCCCATAGTGTCGTAATTATAGGACACTGCGTTTCCATTCCTGGCAATTACTATAACAAATTATTGTTCACAGGTTTCGTATCCTATTGGTTTAGCAGAGGCACGCACTCGTGTCTACAACCCCAAGAACACATTTGTTGCTAAATTAAATCTCATTAGTGGTAAGGCGTGGTGTCTTGACGACAGGAAGTGGGATGAGTCAACACTAAGTTGGGAAGCAAAATATTTGTAGGCCACACGTTCGATCACGGAGCGGCAAACGTCATAGATTCATCCTTCCTAGTTTGATTATATGGATGCCTGCCAACACACCTTACTTTTTGAGGCAAAAAGGATGTTAGTTCAACTATTCACTACTCAAAATGTCTTCCCTTTCTTCTGTTGCAAGGTAATGAGGATAGTAAAGCCTGATTGTTTTCCTCCAAATGACTCTTATAGTCTTATCAAACGTTGGAAGGCATGAACATTTAAACTTGATTGTTTTAAACGACTTGCTGCCACATTCTCTGTGCCTTAAATGTTAGGTGTTACTGTTATAGAACAAATTGGTAATTATGTTTTCGTTTCACTTTGACTGTATTTAAATGGCACTACTTGCTTATTTGGCAATATTGTATTGTATTGTATTGTATTGTCCAGCCATTACTTAACACTTTCAATCCCTGAACTGATCAGCGGTGTTTACTGAAGTGGTGGTCTTTAGTGGAACAGTGCAATAGGTCTCGGAGCATTTGAGTTAGAGCTTTTACATTTGTTTATGGCTTTTTTTCTTTGTAATTCTTTAGCATTGCCTACAGGAAACAAAAATGCTAAAGATTTACAAAAAAAACCCATAAACAATTCTAAAAGCACTAACTCTAATGCTGCGAGACCTATTGCATTTCCAATGCTTGTTTGTTTTGAGGATCTGGTCACCCTACTCCAGGGACGGAAGACTACAACAACTGCTGAGCATAAGAGTCCTGAATCGGCGTCCAGTGCTGCAACTTCCAAACACGGGCATCGTCTGCGCCGGCCTCCGGCGCACAACTGTCAAAAAAGAGTGTACCTATACATTGGCCCTAAAGGACCGAAACTACATAAGGGTCCACCTGCATCTGATTCGAACTTCGTAACTGCAAAACTTGAGCATTTGCATGCACCAGTCCATACAGTTGCAATTGCCAATATTAAACACCAAAGCCTGTGTTCGCTCGAAGGCTGTGGTTACCGACAAGCCCAGCAAGCATGGCGCTCTGCACCCTTGATCCTGAAGTGGGCTAGAACACAGTCTGTTGTCTCCAACCTCAGCATCAAAGCTCGAAAGTGTATGAACGCTGATTACACAGTTCCAGGTGGAACCCACCAGTGTCGCTGACATACATGTCAACATGGAAAGAGGGCGCTTGAGGAAAAAAAATCGGGGGAATTTCCTCACTGAATAACATGGAAACAGAGACAACAATGTGAGGCATGAGACAGCTAAAATAAAGCAGTTTTGTCTTTACAAATTGTGAGTCTCCCGCCTGAATACTATTTGTTATCATGTAAGCATTAAGCAGGTAACAGAGTACTTTGTCTGCCCGAAAAGAGAGTGTGCCTGAGCGCAAGCCGAGGTAAACTACTGCTCGATTCCCATTCTAACATTTGCCAGCATACACTAGGTGGGCCAAATGACAACTGAACTGATCTGTGGGTCAATCACTGGTGGAGGTTACGGGAGGTGCTTTGGAGTTCACTAGCAGAGTCTGTCCCCCGTCTAGTCAAAAGGGAAACTAAATACCCGCGATTTTAGTTTTCACTACCTCCATCTTTCCTGTTTCAACATGTTGGCATGCATGCACATATATAATAGGTAACAACTTTCTTGCAGAAGTTTGAGTGTTTTGGAGCCATGGCTGGGGGTGTTCTTTTATTTTCCATTAATGTGTGCTCATAACCAAAATGTCTGCCTTTATACTACAACACAAACTTAAGGCACTTACCAGATTAAGGTTCTATTGAGCTCTGCAGCGAATACACGTTACGGAAAATCAAAGAAATACGCATAGTGTCACTGGATTCGCGCCCCTTCAAAACAAGGGCAAGATTGGTGCTCACGTGTTACCCGGAACGTCACGAAGAGCTTGACCTCGCACGTGACGTGCGTCGCAAACAGCAATAGGACTAAACAGCAGTGATCTTAGCGGCCATCTTAGAGGGTACTTTTTTATGTATCGTCGATACCTACTTTATTCGAGAATCAGAGGCATGTGTTCGCGTCACTACGCTTTTCTTGAATCAATAGAACGCTCGTCAATATGTATTGTCTTTCTTCTTTTGTTCCACAGGATTAATGTTTTTGCAATGACAAAACACTAAAAATCAGTGTACAACACTGCAGCATAAAAATAATGGGGGATAGCAAAAAAGGTCGGAATGTTCTTATTTCGTACCAGAGAGGTGAACCAATGTGAGTCTAAGATTGCCGAGATTCCCGAGTTGCTATGGTTAAAGTACCCTTAACTACCCTAATTGTGTCTTTCTCTCGTTGTGATCAGTGCTAGTGTGACTAGCGTCCACGCGTTTGTAGGTACCGGCTACGTCATGTCCGTTCTTGTCTCCACCCCCTGCTATGCTGTTTCTGCCGGTCCCTGTCTCAGCGTGGCGGCGGGCTGTGGACTGCTGTCAGCATGAAGTGTCACTACGAAGCTTTGGGAGTGCGCAGGGACGCCACAGATGATGACCTTAAGAAGGCTTACCGACGCCTGGCTCTCCGATGGCACCCAGGTACCGGACTCTGAGGGCATGGACAATCAAAATATCATTGTTAAGGAAATGGGAGAAAAGTGGGGTGCTACTGAGAGTGATATACGAGGCAGTGTACCTTGATTAACAGTGGTGGGAAATGTTCAGGTATGACCATCAGAATTTACCTTTGCTTTTACTTCGATTACGACAGTGGAAATTCCAAACACATTTGGCCTGATGATGACATCTAGGAACCTTAAGATACAAGTTATGGGTACTGCCATGCAGCCTCCAGCTCTTCTGTTGTCCAACTCTACGTCGATCGGTCTTTCTTTCCCCTGTGTCTGCCCTTCTGTCATCGACATTCAGTTGAATGTTGACTCTCTTGTCCTCCTATTTATATCCCTTTTTTAAAATAAGTCTCAAACCGCGGCCCACCTGAACTTTGAGACGTGTCTGGACTGACATTCGAACTCAACACCGCCATATTCCTCACCCCAAAGGTGTAATGTCAGTTGTGTAGAGGCAATTTATAGCTAGAGGATAAGTATTCTGGGATCTCTCTTCTCAAATATGCAGTGAATGTCTCTAGTTATTTTCCATGCGGTAGTTTAGTGCTTAAGCCTTTCTGAAATGCTCATTGGCTGGGTGCTAAAATAATACTATTTTCAGTTTACACAATAAATTGATGCTCATTTACCAACCCATAAGACATTGATGACAGATCTAATTGGTAGTTGTGAGATATTGGGTTGTTGGTTGAAGGGGGGGGGGGATTGTGCTCTGCTCAAGCAATCATCACTATCCATGTCATGGTGAACAACTAAGGTCCCTACATTTACCTGTGCTTAATCCCCTGGTAGCTTGCCACAAAACCAGTCCGACTTAACTTACAGGCGATGTGTGAAGTAATTATACTGCACACAACCTGTAATAGAGTGAAGACGCAAGAAAAATCCCTTGACCGATTTAGAAAACTAGAGTACATTTTAATAAATTATTTGACCCCAAAAATAGCAAAAAATTCAATCAGTAGAACTGGAGTTATGAATTTTTTAAGTTTAAGGTAAAAACTAGTGCCTAAAAGCTGAATGTGTGAAACGCAAACATCTAGTCATTTGAGACCTGGGCAAATAGTCCTTTGAGACCTGCTCTATGTGGAAAAATATAGCCGATTGCGATAGAGCGTGGGTCGGATACAAAGGGTGCATTGGGCCCGATCCTTGCTTAAGTTCGGATTTAGAATACATTTAGTGGAAAAATGTCTGAGAAGGTAAAGTTTAGTAGGACAAGGCTGCAGGCGCCGTCCAAGGAAGAGGAGGTCTTGTCGTTGGGGTGCCCCGCTGGAAAGGAAAACACACAAGATGATGGACGGAATGTTGCACAATGGCAAAACATTCACCCCCAGTCATAGATCTGGGTTTAATCCATCGTTATTTTTGCTCACCACGCCGCCCCATTTCAGACATGGCCATATGCAAATCAGTCTTGATCCTGTGCCTCATGAGAACAGTCCAGCCCGAACTGCCAAGCCATGTCTTCCCTGGACCGGAATCAAGCATCCTAGGACCCGCTTCTGGCTATCAGCCGTCATCAGCCAGGATAGCTTGACTCCCGTGGCGTAATGAACACGGGACCCACGTCTAGGCATACCCTTCCCACATAGGGTGAACAGCAAAACACACAAGATGATGGACGGAATGTTGCACATTTGTCACCCTGAGTGGGACGGGTATGGTCAGACGTGAGTCCCGTGCTCTCCATGCCACTGGAATCAAGCTATCCAGGTTGATGAGGTCTGAAAGCCCGAAAACTGTCCTTGAATGCGTGTTTCCAGTCCAGGGAGGATGTTGTAAATAAGATGGTGATAGCTGACAGGATACTTCTAGTTGATTACATGTAGATTTATTCCAAGACACAGCGGAGTACAAACTTCGCCAGCTGACCAGACCATCAACTGACACAGGTAGAACACTCTGGCACAAGTTAGAACTCTCACAGGTATTCTGGGAAGCTGAGAAGGTGAAAACACTAAGGAAGGGCTAATGACTACTGTCAGCCATATTACAAGAAGAATCAATATACAACAGAGGACCTGGCTTGGCAGGTCGGGCTGAACGGTTCCCATGGGGCACAGGGTCAAGACTGATTTGCATATGGCTATGTTCAAACTGGAATGGCATGGTGAGCAAAAAAACGATGGATTTAGGCCCAGATCTCTGTACTGGGTTGAATGTACGATGTTGTTCTGCATTCTGTCCATCAACTGTTGTTTTTGCCGTTGGAAAGGAAAGCATCTGGATCGTGGAATCTCAATTGTCCACCTGGGGTGCTTTCTTTCTTGACAGGCCCCCACAGATTCCAGATTCACACTGGATTCACCGTAGTCATCTTCCTTGGACAACCGAGATTCCGCAATCCGGACACCTTTGTTTCTGACGCCGGATTTGCAATGCTTTAAAGACATCATACATCCTTCCAACTAATCTATTTACCGCGACCCGTACACTCTTCACACAACTCTTGCTTTGCCTGGTTGTAACACTTCACTGTGTGCACTCCAGATTGCAAGTGTTCCCCTAAGATTCCGCTCTTTTTGGAAATTGTTCATACCGTTTCTTGGGTGCTTTAATTGAAGTTTCCTGTCTCGTGGACCATTTCACTCCACTACAGCACCAACTGAATTTTCTGTAACCAGGTCCTGATGATGACCTGAATTGCATATGGGTTGAAACGCAGTCAACACTCAACGCGTTCTTGGATGTTTATTGTTTCCTTTAATATGTTGATTACTTTATGTTCTCTCAATATTTTGTTTTGTAAGCAATTTCCAAATTATAATTCTCGCAATTTCTTCGCTGTTTTATACACTTATTTCACTTGCTAATTGCGCCGTTCACTTTTTGCATGAGCACTGATGTGCACATCAATGTTTGTGTTACACGCACATACAATGTAAATAGTGCTGATATATTAATTGTATTAAATATTCTTTCAATATAGACCTCTATATATAACTTATGCCAACTATTGATGTGTCCCTGTATCCTTTCAGGTGTAATTGATGTTTAACAGTTTAAATACTTGCCTAGCAATATTACCTTTTGAGACGTTATTGATTGTTACACATTAACTACCCAGGTCTCAACTGGGTTTATGTGTTACACATTAACTACCCAGGTCTCAACTGGGTTTATGGGTTATCTCCTGTGTTTTTTTTTCTCTGGCAGATCTACTAGTAGCATTTAATTTAGGGGTCCTGGGTATATGGTTGCCCACATTAATAGAGACTTATGAGTAAATAAAAATATGCCAATCGGGTGTAAGACAATTTGACCATATTTTAGGCAATGAGCACAAGCACTGTTTAGCAGTGTTTAGCAGTGTTAAAGACCACAAAGACCTAAGACCAGCAAAAACGAATTCAGAAAACTAGGAGGGTGAAAGAAAAAAAAGTTTGTGGAAAGACCACCCTAATACTGACAGGTTTAACAGTAAGTTGATTAGCTGTATGCCTATGGTGTCTTTTAGACACAAGATAATTACATAACATTGCTTGAGGTGTATGGCCAACGTTAATCTACAGAGACACGTTGAGATGTCCTCAGCAGTTTTAATGAACTCTTCATTTACTATTATTGTGTACATTTACTAAAGGCAGTCAAGGAAGCAGAGGTACCAGAGGGAAGGCCACAATATAGCACGTTGCATCTGTTTCCCTTCTGTTCTAGTTTGTCAGCCACTGTAATGTGGGGTACTTCCATGGTCTGTGAGCACATTTCTGAACATTCAGTAACAAGAAGTAGAAAAAAAAAGTTAATGATCCACAACCCGACCCATGGCCTAGTTCACATAGTTCATGTGTGCAGGTTATGTGGATCTGATAGACTGTATTCAGAAAAGTCACACTTCTCCGGAAGATACCAGTAGCAGTCCGAATTGTTTTTGTCAGAGCTCAGCACAAGGAGACTATCCGTGGTGGAGTTTTGATAGCACTGAGAGTACTAGATTATTTAAAAATCTGGAGGTCACACAAACAACCATTGAGAAAAAGTAAAAGAGACAAAGCAACCATCTGCCATACATCTAATACCATTACGAATCAGTCAGATTTCTATTAACTGCCACACATGGCCAGTGTCATCATTTGGATATCCTTCTTTTCTCACCACTCAACCTTTTCAGCACAATAAGAGATGATGTGGTGTGAATTTCGCATCGGTCTTTGTGACCTTTGCATGAAGTAGCAAAGATGAAGAAACAAGTAACCAATAATACTACTGAATCTTTTGGTGTATCTAAAGGCTATCCACTAAATTGTGTGATGAAAAGGATTAAGGGCAGTGCAAGTGACGTGGTGATCTAAAAAGGATATGTAGGAGAAAACCTTTTTATTCTGACAACTCTCACAAACCTAATAAAATAATTGCAGAAACAACGTTAACCAGATATGTCGCAGCTTACGAAAAATTGGTCGACTACTTTCAGCCATAGAGGGCTAGTAGCCCTGGTTTTTTTCAGGACAATTCTGACAATAAGCTGTTGCATACGTGAAAACATAAAATGAAAACATATAATTATGTGCTTGTCCTATTACCTTCATATAGGCAGAGTGATTGTCACACCTGTTCTATATGAGGTATTAGCCTCACTTCACCCGGTAACCACTCAGGTGTGTGAGACCCGCCCTCTCCGTCGGTGCCTCGGGCTCCACACTGCACAACACCATGCAGAGGGGTGACGTACACAGAGACGTTTAGTATCAGTGTATAAAGATGACATCTTGTTGTTTGTGAAGCACCCAATGAAGAACCTGATAGCTGTTCTTCGTGTGATTACTAAATTTAGTGAGTACTCTGGCATTGTGATTAAGTGGAGCACAACAAAGGTATACCTGTTTATGCCATCTGCCCAGACTTTTGCCACCGAGTACCCAATCAATTCGATGCCTAAGCATTAAAATTCACAGATATAAACAGCTGGTTGTTGATAAATATGGCCCAGTGAGATCTAGTTTGCTTACACAAGTGAATAGATCGATTAAACTACCCTTATACATCACAGACAAAGTGGCGATTATTAAAATGGTGATGATGCTCGGGTTTCTCTGTCTTTTCAGCAATATACAGATTCCTCTGACACAACACTTCAAAATTTGAAGTCGGATCTTAGTGGGTTAATTAGGACAGAGATCAACCTAGATTAAGATGGGAGGCTGTGACGTTACCACTTGGTAAAGGGAGGTTGGTTGGCTGTTCCTGTCCCCAAGCTGCATTACTTGTTGGCCAAGCTTTTTTTTATCGGTGTGTTAGTATCTCTCTCAGCCTTTAATACTGCATATGGTTGTTGAAACCGCGACCATAGCCACTTAGACCATCGCCTTTTCAGTAAAATCCCATTTCCTAGGGCTTCCGTGGACATTGTAGCTGCAACCAACAATCTATTTTTGGACACTAGCTGCTGTACTCACAGAGGTCTTCTCGTCGACAAACCTGAAATACTCATCACTAATGAGGAGGTGACTCTTATTAAACACAATGGTATGGAGAGTTAAGCAATTTTCTGATAAAGCCTCGTCCTATACACCTTCCATATTTATGTATTGCAGATTATGAACAGTCTAAAAGATGACTTCCCAGTGATCCCTCAAGAACCTAGGGAATTGCCACCCCACCCTAAACTCCTCGGTCTTGAATATGCTAGTGGCTGGGTCTCACAAGTCTATAAACTAACACTGGGAAAACACTTAATAAATCGTATACCAGCGATGTAATTATGGGGGAGGGAAAGATTGCTTAGGAACTTTGTCATTTTTAACACCAGGTCCGAATTATACGCAAACATGCAGCCTATATAGACCCAAAGATATATGGGTGCCATTAAGGGTATACCATATGCAATTGCAGAACTGTAGGTCAGATATCGCTTTGTCTCCTTTGAACAACACTGATTATTTTTTTAAAACATCTTTTTATTGGTATTTTTAATGCATCAATTCACAAACGTTAAACATTGATATCTTGTCATTTCTATTGCATAGTTAAAAATAAATGTTCCCTTTGGCAAAGATCTATATAAAACAATTCACACCAAAAATGCTACCAAATTCATACTTCAAACAAATATCAGTTATCAATACACTCAGAATGCATTAAAGCACTTGTATGCAAACAAATAAAAAATATTTTTTTAATCAATATAAAACTGTACAGATTTTGAGTCCACACAGTCAATTCATAAAATATTTAAAAACATATGACTTGTAAGCACAGGTATTCATATATCTAAAAAGCAGAATTCATAAGTCTGGAAAGGAGAATTCACAAAGACCATCAACTTTGTCTTACAAATGTTAATTTGGATACACTATAGACAGTACAAAGCATGGGTATGAATTCCCTGTCTATGACTAACTGCTAACTTACCCACATTTAACACCAAAAAAATACTAGGCATCGAAACCAGCGTTTCCGTGGCACATTCACAATAGGACCACCTTCTTCAGGACATAGATATTTTCTCCTTTTAGAAATGGATCTTATATCAACCATTAATCACACCGGTGCATCTGCTCTCCAGTAAAAGATTCTCCAGATAAGCAGGAGAAAAAATGGTGTTCAAACGAATTCCTCTAAAAATGGTCAAGCAATTTTGGAGCATATAGGATGGATTCAATGTAGGTCCATTATTGCTCCCTTTAGAGACTGACTTAAGTATCAATATTATTGTTTAAAAAACCAGAACACGTCTCGGTCTCCTGTGTGACACAAATAGGGGTCTCAATTTTCCCATCTACCATCGTGTTTTCGTGGCTTTTTATTCCGAAGAAATCCGCTACTCCTGGTGCTTTTTAGGTCTCGCGACCTGTCGATGCGCGCATCGAGCGGAGCGAGAATTCAAGTGGCGAAAACATCATGAAACCACCAGCTTTTTGCTGGCGTTTTCATGCAGTTCATGTAAACCACGTGTTCAAACATGAACGCGCATCAGCCTCCCTCCATTTGCCGCACAGCACATCAAAGGGCTTCGCCCAGCGTGCGCTCTGCGGCTTCTCAGCTTCTCCTCCCCTAATTAGTCATTTTCGCCGCTCCCCTGCCCGCCGTGTCGCATTTCTCCTCCCCCCTCCCCCCTCCCCTGCCTTCTGCCTTCCTTTCCCGGCGCACGCATTTAAATGTACTTCTCGTTCCTTTTCTGATTTCTAAGATTATGTATGACAACACCTTCCAATTTCATTACACATGATCATTAGGACTCTCTCCAAAGAATTCACCGATTGTGGTAGTGAGCTTGTGATTTTCCCAGCGTACGTGGTCTGTTTGCTGCTTGCTTGTCCCTTTCACCACCTCACTCCTGTCTATCTTCAGCTTAAGCACAGAAGGCATGTGCTTTCGATTCTCTCATGCTGTTCATGTGTTTCACGGCCTTACAATGCAAGACAAAGGGGCTTCGGAATATGTCCATGCAGCAATTATATTACATTTTTGCAGACGAAGCGACATGGCTGTGTTCACAAGCACACTTTCCACATGTCTACGGCCGGCTCAAGATGGGCATGTGTGCTTTTACAAGCCCTCCACACCACCAAGCAACCATTTGGACGCATAAATTAACATAACGTGTAACACGTGCTAAAGGATTAAAAACAAAAACAAAATCGGATTAAGAAGCCTCAAATAGACAGAAAAGTGTCGCCGCTCAAAACAGAACACTTTAGTACACTACACACGGTAATAATCTCTTCACGCACATTCCCTTTAGACTACACGTAATAGTAACATCTAGCACAAAACCAAATGACAAATTCGAACTAAGGTCTTAAATCCTTGCAGAAAATGCAGTGTCAAACATTAATGGCAACCAAGTTATTTATAGTCAGTCGCTGGCTCTCAGACTGAAAACAAACATCTAATTTAATGTATGAAAGCGTGGCGTGATCCGCTGATGGTTGACAAAAAAAACAAGCATTGGCATTGCCAATAGGTCTCGCTTGGGGACCTTATAAGTATTTAGTTTTGCAGCACAATATCCGATTATGCAACAAAGATATTGTGCTGCAAAACTAAATACTTATAAGGTCCCACAAGCGAGACCTATTGGCATTGCCAATGCTTGTTCTCGACCGTGGTTCGTCTGTAAGATTTCTCTTGCATATACATGTTATACAGCATTTTGTACTTTACAGCATGTAATTATATCACAATTGGCTGTCTCTAAAGTTCTGTGCAACATTATTCCGTGTCATATTGTCCGTTCATACCCTAATGGATTACTTTGCAGAAGAATGCCATATTACATTCTTCGGGTGTTTGCCAAATCATTCCCTATTTTATCCACATGAGTATTATATACATCTAATAAAGCAATCCTTTGTAGCTTTCTCTTTATCATTAAGGTACGTACCTCATTTGTACTAACTTTACTTAACTATAAGGGAGGGGCAGGCGAGGGAAGGAGAGATGGTGAGAGGGATTTGTAATCAAATATCGTGCTTCTAAAAAGCAATGGGGGTGTCAAACGCTTCCAGCATTTCCCTGCACTCAGCGGGTTATGTAGGCTATGGCAAAAGTAGCCCCTCTAAAGAGGCTGAGTGTATCATTTTTGAAGGGTGGTAACTAACATCTAATTGCTGTGATAATTGTTCAGCATCTACGCTGCTTTGTGTCCCCTCTACCCCAACAACAGAGGACCCCTTCTCTTCATCTTCGGTGGCGTTTTCACTCGTATGTTTGTCTTCATCATTATTCTGTTCTGGGTGGTCTTGTGGTCAAAATTTCAGCCTATAAGTCTGCTATTGGTCGAATTCTGATCCCTCTAGTCTCTTCCCTGATCAATGACCGCTCCTCTGCTCTAGCCCACTGTTTTCCATGCCATCACAACTGGTCCTGTCCTTAAATTCCACTCTATAAAAATTCTCCGATTGGCCAGGCCCAGTGCCAGATTATGAACCTGGTTCCAACTTTTTTTGATCTAGGTCTTGCATATAATCCTCATATGCAGACCTCTAATGTTCAAGGAGGAGTTAGTCCCAGTATATAACCTGCACATGCCGTCTGCCGATCACTGGCACTTGAGTAGCTACGGGTAGGTAATAAGCTGCTTTTCGGGGAGAGGCCATGTGAGTATTTTCCTTCTGGATCTCCACGTCCTAATGGGTAACCCTATTAATAACTAGCACACCTTGACTGTGGCCTAGCCTGTCGCTCACAGATATCCTTTTGCCATCTTGCGACCAACGCCGCCACATCCAGCCGCCACGATTGGTGGGGTATGATATATTCATAGATTTTTACTATACGTGTGCACCCTTAACTAAGTGTGTGTGTTTTGGTGTCCGGCCTGCACTAAACGATTTTTAAGTGGATTTTGGCAGCATTAATTCACGCTTTTTGCAAAAGCGACCAGATATAGTCAGCCTCACGCTCCATACCAAGGATCATGGCATATGGGGCTCTTTGCAAAAATCAAAATTTTCCACTTCACGCATCACTTGGAGATGCGTCCTTGTACCACACACATACCACCAAGCCACCTTTTGTTATCTAGTCTCATTATCTCGCCACAGTTTTTACAGTGCAGAAGGCATGATTAGGATGAAAATGACATGCGCTGCACCTTAAGGTACGATTATGAGCACCGTACCCTCAGTTTCCCCGGCATTCAAGGCACAAGAAGGATAGCATGCCTCGTTGCTTGTACAGTCTGCACGGAATGCATTAATGTATTAGCATGCCAAGAAGTGCTATTCTCCTGTTTCCATAACCAGCAGAAATTTTGTTTCTTATAATTTTCTCTTCGATACAGGTTGGACAGAGGGACACCGAGTTGGATGTTCCTCATGGGTGCATTGACACCCACATAAGGACCTGAATATAGGGAGATTGGGTGTCGCGTCTCAGATCCTTATTTTAACCCCTTTTTTTAAACACTTTTTTCACGGTCATGAAGAGACGCCACAGGATCCATTAGGGAACCACTAGGCGTGAAACATGTCGACCTAGACCTAACATAACCACTCACTATCACCATTCACTCACTGGCTGACAACAGAAAAAGAAGGAAAACATTCACCTCGCAGGTAAAATTTCCCCCAACGTGGTATTTTAATCATGCACTTTTCCATCCCACACACCCGCACTCACAACTGCGGCGTTACTTCAGAAAGTTCTCTGTAAAAGAGCCCGCTCGCGGGGCCTGTGGGGGACTGCAGCGCCACCCCATGAGGAGCAACGCCCGATGATGAAGCATGACACCTGCATGGGTGTGTGAGGGCACTTTTTCCAAAAAGAGAAATTCCCCCCCCCACACCTTTTTTCCTGTATCATTTCTAACCTACTCTGTGAGACTAGTCCCCACAGACTTTGTAAGCGACTGAATCAGGTCAGCCTGCTCTCCTCGCAGAAACTGTTACCCCCTTGAGATTACCGGAGTTAGTCCCAGTGCAATGTGTAGGGCCTCTAGTATTCCTGTCCAATAGGCCTGCAATTGTGGGCAGTGCCATACCATATGTGTAAACCCCGAGTCCATGTGTCCGCACCTGGGACAAAGTCATGGCTCTCCTCCATTCGTTACCTGTAATCTATGCGGCATCATATAGGTCATATGTACATAATTGTATTGAATGTACTTTAATCAAGTGTTTCTGGAGATTTTCTTCGGGGTGGCAAAGAGGTTTTGCCATTCTGAGTCTGTCAAGTCTCGGTAAAGAGTTTTTTGCCACTTATTTCTTAACGCGTTGAGTGGGCCTTTGGTCATGTCTGCTATGGATCGATAAAACCAAGTAAAATTTTTGCCACCATATTAGCCAAACGGCTTGGCCAGGTAGCCCCTGATATACTTCACTCGAATCAAAAAGGGTTCATAAGAGGGAGACAAAATGAGCTTACTTACGAGCTAATAGGATCTATTGATGTGGCTATAAAGGAGATTCTCCCGTTGTCTGTTCTGACGTTGGACGCTACCAAGGCCTTCGACAGGGTAAATTGGTTATACCTGTCGGAGGCCTTGAGGAAGTTTAACGTTGGAGATAGATTTCGTAGGGCAATAGACCTGTTATATCGAAGTCCTTCTGCTTCAATTTTGATTAACGGGGGCCTTACAGCGTCATTTAATGTAACCAGAGGAACCCGGCAGGGTTGTCCCTTATCTCCTCTCCTCTTCGATTTGTACATAGAACCTTTTGCACAAACGTTGAGATAGCGCACTTATTAAACCCTTTATTTTTGGTGATTGGGAAAAAAAGTTGGCACTTTATGCCGACGATATAATGATTTTCACGTCAGACATCAATGCAGCTTATCCAGAAGCGATAGATCTTGCTCTTAAATTTGGAAAAGTTTCTGGATACGAAGTAAATGCTTCCAAAACAAAGTCAATGACCTGGAACACAGTCTTAACTACTTTTAACGAGTCATCTAGACCTCAACTACGATACTTGGGGGTAAACATAGTTAAAGACATTGACCGGATCGCTTCCTTAAACTTCTCTATAATAGCAGCACAGTGTCGTAAAAATATGAGGGATTGGGCACATCTCCCACTCACTATCCTAGGCAAGGTTAATTTAGTAAAAATGTGTATTCTGCCTAAGATTTCCTTTTTATTTAATTCAATCCCACTCTTTTTTGATCCCAAATTAATTTCTAAACTACAAAGCGCGATTTCAACTTTCATTTGGAATAGTAAAAATCCAAGAATTTCTTGGAAGAAAATACGACGCCGCAGAGAGAAGGGAGGGTTAGCGGGACCGGATCTTCAGATTTATGCATGGGCTTTTCAGCTCTCACACATTCGCATGTTGCTAAAAATACCAGCAGCAACAGGGGTATGCCAAATGTTCTCTATGTTATTGAACTGCGAGGGAGTCGGACAGAGCAGTTTTTTGTTCAAATTCGGAGACCCAAAATTAAAATAAAACTAAAGACTTTAAAGGGGATAGCTTCCACATGGTATAGAATGAGGCAGGCAATTAAATTAGGATATTATCCAGAGAGAGCTCCAATATGGGACCTACCATCTCCCCCAGCTTGGGCAGAAGATACATTAACCCAACCATTAAGAGCGGCTGGCATCAACACCTGGGGTGATTTGTTTATGGACGGTACACCACTCCCCTGGGACTACTTAATAAACAAGGTGGGGCCGAGTTTGTCTAGATTCAAATTTATACAAATTTCAAGCTGGTCCCATGTATACAACACACAGACATCCCGAAGTAGCAGTTTACCTATAGGAGCCATTAGCGATTTAGTAACGTGTCTGCTAGATTACCCCCCCGCAAAAAAGGAAATATCTTTGTGGTACAAGAAGATCATGGAGGAAATAGACGGCAAATTTTGCCTCCCAGCAACATTATGGGCCGACGCATTGCCAGATATAGATTTGGAGGAGCTTTGGTTAGCTTCATGTGAGGTACTATGGGATCTGGTGAAGCCAGCTTGGCTACGTCGGAACCATATCTTCACAATTCACAGGGCCTATTACTCCCCTTTGAGACTGTCAAAATTCTCATCGACAGGTCCGGTCTCATGCCCAAGATGCCGAATGGTTGCCGCATCTGATATCCATATGTTTTATGAATGCCCAGAAATATCAACATATTGGGAGTCAATAGGAAATGACTTATCTTTGGCATTGGGCTCTCACCTTTCCATAGATCTGCCTCTTGTCATTTTTGGCTTAAAGAACAAAGCACGTAATGCAGCTTCCAACCTCGTATTTTATTCCATTTTGGCAGCTCGCAGAGAGATCTGTAGACATTGGAAGGACGCCCAGCCTCCCACAATCCATGAATGGCGAACCTCGGTACTCCAGATCTCCAAACTTGACCTAGCTAGAGGTGGAAATCCAAGTAGGAGAGCTTTTTGGACACAGCTGGCACGGTCACACTGAGCCTGGGTTTTTTTTTTTTTTTTTCCCAGGAGTCCCATGATTAATGCGAGCATTGCCAACCATTGTTTTTAACATGGAACAAATGGGGCTACGGTGTCACGGGCACTATCCTCCAACGAGCCCTAAGTAGGAACTTCCAGGCCTGTGTGAATGTACTGATGGGATTTGGCTTCCACTCCCTCTAACTAAGATCTCCCTCCCAGCTAACGCTGAGATGGTACTGAAGCACAGCCAGTTTTCCTATCTCTGTGGCACATTCCGGATTGGATAGAGTGGAGCTATGCACGCAAATGAGGATAAAAAAACAAAAAAAAAACAAAAAAAAAACAAGTCATTAAGTGCTTAGTGGTTCCCATTGACATCAGTAATTGCAATGTATTATGTGTTTGGGGGTTCCAACACTCCTTTGCCCCATAGGGTTTGAAATGTGCTTCCCAGTGCTTTGTAACTAAGAAATTGAGCAGGGGGCAATTGATGAGAATCCATCAGATCTTCCATAGGGATTAATGTACCCTGAAGGTAGCAGTGCTCCACCGTATGTATACCCACTTCCGTCCAAGCTGCCAATTGTCTTTGGGCAAAGTAAGTGAGGGGTTAGCCATGTGGTAAACCTGCTAAGGGTAGCAACGGGGCATATAATGTTACTCCTTTAGTTCTTTGTACACATTTCAATGCAGTGTCAAGCAATATGCCAGACTTAGGGATCACAATGGAGTTATTTAATAGCTTGGCCACCAATAGGTCTATTTGCATAGTTTTTCCCGATTGCTGTAGCTCTTCTTGGTTTACCCCGTCTAACCATTGTGTTAGCCATTGAAGCTGGGACGCCAGGAAATACAGCTCAAAGTTTGGAACTCCAAGACCCCCTTCGTCCATTGGGGCCTGAGTGTCATTAGAGACACCCCATGTCTGCCCCCATCCCATATTAAATCTCGGAGTAGCGTGTCTATTTTCTTGAACTGGGGGTGCGGGGGGATATGTAATATATATGTGAATATCTCACGCTGCAGGCAACGCAAGGAAGGGTCGCACTCAGGATCTTTTAGATTCAGGAAAAGTATTTATTGACTCGACGCGTTTCGACACAGTCTTTGTCAGCAAGTCATACACTAACCCATAAGTGGCCATGTCTTTTGAATGAGCATTTCCTGTTTGAGACAATGGACATAGAAGACATTTACATTTCATGTTTACTAGTCCTGTGCATATTTTAAGGAAGACAAACTGTCAACACAAGAAACGTTATCAAATTATTTCAAGGAAACATTTTCAGAAAAATTATTTCAAATTAATGGATGACATTCCACAGGTGAAAATAATCAACAATCGGTGGAAAAAACCTGCACAACAGTCATGTACATGTAAAGCAGATACATCCTAAAAGCGAAAGTAAAGCTGCCCTGTATATTTTATCATCTATCATCTATCTATCTTGGCAAATTGGCAAAATAATAAAGAAGTCTCAGCAGTATTACCATTTTTTAGATCGCTATTCTGGCCATAATGGACAATTTCAGTGATCTCCAGAATTGAACACATTCTCTCAAGGATTGCCGAGCCCCCTCCCAAAAGACTATCTCCTAAATCCTCTAGTGTGTTAAATACTTGTATCCCTAAGTATTTATAGGATACCGGGGACCAATTCAGGTCTGAGAGGAGCCCTAGGGGTTTCTCTAGTCCTTTACATACTGGAAATATGTGTTTTGGATGTATTTACCCAGAGCCCGGAACCTGCAGCGTATTGCGTCAAGTGTGTCACAGCTTGAGGAATGCCTGTCAGTCCATCCCTAAAATAAAGGAGGATGTCATCAGCATTTAGTGAAATAATATGCTCTCGGCCTTCCACTTCTACTCCCCAGCCCCTGCCCTTCTCTCTAAATTGTGGAGTTAAAGGTTCAATCGCCAAGGCAAGTAAGAGGGGGGAAGAGGACACTCCTGTCTAGTGCATTATACATACGTGATATATCATATGGCCGCAAAAGTGTGGTTTCAGTTCTAACTCTTGCCGTCAGGGCAGTATATAATAGCTTGACTCACTTGATTCAGTCATCACCCAAGCCCATTTGTTTCATTACCAGCAGTAAAATGTCCCATCTAACTGTGTCGAAGGCTTACTCTAAGTCTACTGACATCAACATTGCTCTTTGGTCAGTCTGCGCTGTTGGGTGATTCATGATGTGATACAGTCTCGGGAGGTTGTGTGATGTACTGTGTGGGTATGAACCCATTCTGGTCTACATGCACTAGATACTGTATATGGGGGAGAAGCCTCAACACTTTATTCATGATCTTAAAGTTTAGGTTTAGCATGGATAACGGTCGATAATCCGTTACTCTAGCATCCTTTTCTTTGCCTTTTGGTAAGTTATGTTATGTTATGTTATTTATTTTCTTCTATAGCGCACGGCTACTCCGAAGAGCATCCCGGCGCTTTAGCGAAGAGAACTTGATACAGCGTAACAACACAACAACTAAAAACTGAAGAGAAAAAAGCCAAAGAAACCCTATGCAGAAAAGAGCCAAGTCTTTAATTCCTTCCTAAAAACAAGAAGGTTACTTGCCCTTCGTAAAACCAGAGGTAGCTCGTTCCAGCCCCGCGAAGCCAGTGTATTACCACTGCATCTCTAGTCGACTCAGGAAGCTGGCCTATTTTCCAAGCCTCTGCATATACTTTCTCAAGGTGTGGCGCTAGCACCCCTAAATATGTTTTATAGAAGTCGGCCGGTATTCCATTTTGGCCTGGCGTTTTGCCTGATGTTAACCCTTTTACTGCAGCGTGGATCTCTTGTATGATACTAGGAGCCCCTAGTGTCTCACAGTGTTCCGCATCTAGTTGTTTTATCGGGATTTGCAACAGATAATTTGTTAGTACTTCCTCAGTGAGGTTAGAAGGGGCTCCATACAACAACTTTTAGTAGCTGCAGAATTCCTGTGAGGCAGAATATGGGCTGCCGCCGTGTGTATATATCCTAGCAATGGGAGGGCTCCTATATTCGTTATTAATAAGCCCTGCTAACATTCTACCCTCCTTTTCTTCCTCTTGATGTATCTTTGTGATATAATGCTTTCGGTCATGATTCCTCAACTTCTCTAATGTGGCATGGTATTGCTTTCTCATCACTTGGACCTATGCTATTGTTTCCGGAGTACCTCACACTGCATTGTCCAGTACACATAGTTTTTGTTCTATCATGTGTAACTCTTTATGTAGTTCCGCTAAAGCCCCAATCGATTGGCTAATACCTTGCCCTCGATTGGCTAAAACCTTACCCTCACACCACCACCTTAAATGCCTCCCATTCAGCCGAACGTGTAGATGCAGTCCCTTGATTATTAGTGAAATCGTTTGAAATAGTTTCCTCTAAGGAATTTCGGCAGTGTGCATCTTCCAATACTGTTGGGTCTAGGCACCATGTGGGGGCCAGAGGTCTCTCTCCTATTGGAGTATAATGCAGTAACACTGGGCTGTGGTCAGAAATGGCTCTTCGCAGATACTCTAAGTATGTGACAGTCTGCGATATTCTGTGTGAACATACAAACCGGTCTATTCTGGTGTGTAAGTTGTGCACTACTGAATAGTATGAGTCGGTGTGATCCACCTCATAGCATATTCTCCACACATCTATCAATCCCCAATCCGCAAGCAATTCCCGCAGACGAATCACACATTTTCTCATCACTGTCCCCTTCAGTGGAGGGAATGACCTATCTAGGTGTATGTATAGTACACAATTAAAATCCCCTCCTAACAAAAAAGTGTCCGGTGGAAAAACTGCCTAATGTGTAGGTAGCATTCTGAAGTAGCTCAGCTGCTCCTGATTAGGGGCGTAGATGCTACCCAAAGTAACCACCTTACCATAAATCCTGCCCTCAACCAGGACATATCATCATTCCTTATCAATTATTCAATGTATTAGTTTGAATGGTGTTCCTGCTCTTATCCAGATTAATGTACCTCTGGCATATGCAGAGTAGGAAGTTGCGTAGAGTTGGCCTCTCCATCTTCGTCTTAACCTGTCTATTTTGGGACCTAGTAAGTGTGTTTCCTGGAGAAGGGCGATTTGGGCTCCTCTACCTGTAAGATATCTATGGATATTGTTTCTCGTAAGTGGAGATCCCATTCCCTTGACATTCCACGATATAACTGCTACCCCCTTTGTGCAGCTAGGTATATTCGCCATACGTTGTTGTCAGTGCTTCACACCCGTTCAGTTTCCCTCCTCTCTCCTCTATAAGCCCACAAGCTGGACACAAGCCCTCACCATAAAATAGGGTGCAGTAGGGGGAAAGGGGCAAAGGAAAGAGGACTAAGGGCAAAAAGGAACAAACTAAACCCCAACGTCAACTACCATACCCTAGGGCAACAAAGCAACGGCCTGCCGTCCAAACTACATGCAACAACCATGTGATGTCCGAATATCTTTTCTGGTCAGCCTGTGCGTGCTTTACCAGAGTGGGTGTGCCTTAATATGCTGTCTAGTCTCCAGATATACTGCAGGTTCAAGACTTCTGGCTTAGAAATAATCATTTTTTGGAGCGAGAGGCGGCTCCCTGCCCTCTTTGCGGCCTCAGCCATGAACCATCTCCCCGTCTTTGAGAATGGATCGGCCTCACCTAGCCCGCCTCCCCTTTTCCCACCGACTGAGTATGCCTGAGACAGCTCATACAAAATAAAGCATATCAGACAATGTGGTCTGCAGTTTGTGGTGTCACTTCAGGCAATCTACTCTCCTCGTCTTTAGAGGTGGTCATGTCAGTTCTCACTGATTGCCATGCCGATGACGAGGCTCTGTCTGTGGATGTTTGTTGGGACCCTCCTGTCTCTGCAACCGCTTGTAGTGCCGCTGCTCTTTCCATTTCAGTTTGTGAGGCTATGGGACCATTTCAAACAACAGCTAACAACTTTCTGCGGAAGCGCCCTCTCCTTCCCCCTCGCTGGGGCAGTGCTTTCGAGCGTGCCTTTAGTGGGGACAACCCCGCTTTGTGATCTTCTAGCCATGACCAGGATAGGTTTGGGGTGTCGCAGAAATGGGTGGAGCCATCCATAATTATTCTGAGCTTCGGGTACATTAGAGATTATTGTAACCCCAGGTCTCAGCGCTCTCTTGACTTCCTAATATGAGGCTCTCTTTGCCTGCACTGTAGCTGTGTTGTCCAGGTATATAGAGACTTTTTGGTTTTCTACTGAAAATGGGCCTTTCGTGCAAGCCTGCTGTACTATGATATCCTGGCCTCTATAGTGCAATAATCTTGCCACTACAGGCCTCGACTGTCTGCCAGGTTCGAGCGGTCTGGAAGGGACTCTGTGCACTCTTTTTAGCGCAAAGAAAGGAGTTGGAGCCTCCGGGACCACTTCTGATTTGATCCAGTTCTCTAAGTATTCTACCATGCGGCCTGCTTCAATGCCTTCCGGAAGGCCTACCACTCTTATATTGTTGTGGCCTACCACGCACCGTTCCAGGATTTCTACTCTTTCTCTAAGCTCTAATACAACTCTGGATAGTCTCGCACATTCCGGCTGCACATCTTCAATCTAGTGCTCCACTCCTTTTACGCGGTCTGCCAATTGTTGGTGTTCTGTTTGAAGCAGACCTGGTCCCACAGGCACTACTCCTATGTCCTGTTGTAGGGTATTTCTGCTGTCTGGAATCTTCTCCAGAATCTTATTTAGCTGTAGACTAATGGACTCTGGTGGAGGGTCATTCTGGGGCGGCGGGTGGGGGTTGGAGGGGGGTGGGCACAGCCACAAGGGGACAACAGGAAGAAGGGTGGCAGCCTGCAGCCACAACTCACAAATCCAGCCCTTGGCGGCTGCGTCACTCTGCTGGTCAGGCCTCCGGAGCCTCTGCTTTTGCGTACTTTTCCGTCAGAAGCTCTCGGGCAAGGCCACTCGCCTCTCTAGCTATGCTGTCTCATCCGCCCATGAGGAGCATGCCGTCTGAACCCGACTCTCGTTTAGGGTCCCACCACCGCTCTATCAGGTATCGCACCCCCGTCCTGTTCCGCCCCCACTAGCTGCTTATGTTTAAGCACATCGCAGCAGCCGGGAGCTCCCCTCCTCGCACTCGGCTCCTCATGGGTGTATCTCGCAGAAAATCCAGCCCACGGTGGCACCCTGCCGTTGGGGTCTTCCGGCAAAGGTCCGCTCCCGCTTCGTGCACCTTTTAATATGCAGGAATGTGCTGGATTCAGGATAAATGTTGGGCTGGCGCCGGAGATCTATTATAGACCATCTAACCCGGTCGCCATCTTGGCCACGCCCCGAACAACATTGATTCATACTCCTTTTAGACTAATGCTATGTAATGTACTGGAATACCTTTGGTAGCTTGAGATGTTGACGGATCAGTATGTTTGGGAAATACTGTATCTGTAATGTGTGTAGCAGTATGGTTAAATTGGTTGAGATGAACATGATGTATTGTGTAATGGCTCTAAGCACTTTGTCACATGGTGATTTAGTAAAAGTTATGTAATGCATAAGGTTTTACTAACTGCATTTTTTTAAAAAAAAGCTGACATCTGTAGAGTCCCATGAGCCAAGGCTTCAGACAACAGTATGCAGATTGTAGTGTCCCAAGGAAAGGCGAAAACACATACTGAAGAGTAACTACCATTCTGTTATGGCACTCACTTGGTCCAGTAAAGGCCACTGATCTTCTGGGCACTGTTTCCCAGTCACCCAACGAGCATGCGGTGTGCTGAACCCAATTTTTACAGAGTCGTTTTGGGGTTGAAGTAAGGATGCCGGTATCCTGGACTACATGGATTTAACATGAGTGGGTTTAGAAATTACTTGTCCTTGAGGGGTAGAGGTAAGAAGGCCTCTGCCTCTAACTATAATCAGCTACCACCAAGCATCAATCTACCTGTCCATCTAGCCTGGTATGCTGAGGCTGTAGCAACGTCCAACTATCAGTACACTTTGTGTCCACTCCATGATCAGGGAATTTCAGGAACACTCACAAAGTGCCTTCAGGTGACACACGTAGGTCGCAAAGTCAGCTGGTGGAAAACATACCCCAAAATATTGAAGAGGACTAGGGTGGTTTAGTTGTTTTTGTCTTTCTGCACATCGTGCCAGAGGGATGAAAGGGATAGCCTTTTTTTGATGAGCTTTATACATCTTAAACAACTTTGGAAATGTAAATATTTAAGCTGTCTGCCATTTGACCCTCTACTTTCATCCCTCTCTCCCATCTCTATCCTACTTTCTCTAGACTTCACTCAGTGTGTAGTTCTTTAAATCATTGTTGGACTTGGCTCTCTCAACAGGGTCACCTACAAACTTTCTGCCTTTACCCCTCCTATTTTCTGAACCAGTTTTTGTTGGCTTTTAGGACTCTGTGCTCGTTACCAGTGCTACAGTGCTTCTGCCGTCTCCCTTAAAATACTAAAATTGAATGACGCCCAATTGGCAGATTTAATTTGCTTGTAATCCCTGGCAAAGTGGTACAACATGTAAATGAGGCCTGTAAATTAAATGCTACTAGTGGGCCAGCAGCACTCCTTGTGCTGCCGTTCAGAACATGTCTCAGGCCTGCAATTTCAGCCTGTGTGCAGTTTTAAACTGCCATTTTGACCTGGGAAAAATGACCCCTATGCCAAGCCTAAACTTCCCTTTTTAATACACGTCACCCCCAAAGTAGGCCCTAAACAGCCCGTAGGACAGGGTGCAGCGTATTTAATAAAATTGGTCATGTACATTTAGGTTTTACATACCCCGGTAGTGAAAAACTCTTAAATTTGCTTTTCCCTACTGTAAGGCCTATATCTCCCATTGAGTAGCACTGGGCTAGCTTATTACATTTATTAAGTGATAACTTTTGATTGGGAGTAGTTAGGAATTTACTCTCTTTTTCTAAATTAGTGTGGGATTTTTCTTGTGTTGTGTTTCGACTATATATTTATTGTTTGTGTGCTGCATACATACTTTACACAATGTCTCTAAGTTAAGCCTGACTGCTTTTGTGCCAAGAAACTAGAGGTGTTAGCACAGGTTAATCTAGTGACTTTTGTGTTTCACCCTGACAAGGATTGATGTTGTTGCCTGAGTAGGAGTTTCACCCCCACTCCCCCAGCCAATAACCCACTTTCTCACAAACATGTATCCAAAATAATATTAATCTGGAATATTAAAATAGTCAAACGTTAAAATGTTGCTTTGTTTGAGGTCAGAACTGTTCTGCCACAATTTCTCTATGTTTTTGTGTGAACCAGGCAAACTGATGAAACCTCCTAGGGTTCCCAATTTTAATATTCAACATGGTGTTTAACTTTTGTCTTAATTTAACCATTTCTTGTGAATGTTCAGATGTATGGTTTATTATAGTTCACTCTGTCAGGTACTTAGTAAGAAACCTCTGTCTGCTTAAAAAGATGTATTACACATCCAGTGTCTAAGGACAACAATCCAGCTGTATATATAACAATTCAGCAATTTTTGTAGTAATCCAGACATTTTGGACTCTTACATTGCGTGATCTATTACAAAGTGGAGTATTTGGTAGGAGTTCAATGAAATAATGTTTAACTTCACATTTCTTCTGCAGATAAAAACCTTGATAATGCAGAAGACGCAGCAGAACAGTTCAAATTAATCCAAGCAGCATACGATGTCCTCAGTGATCCCCAGGAGAGAGCATGGTAGGTGACTGTGTTCATGTAGTTGTATATATTTGTTTCATTTTGCAGTTTTATATATCAAGAACTGGACCCAAAGGTATTGGAGCACTTTACATGAGCAACAGTTAATTTGCACATGGACACATTAATTTTTTTATTAGGGGAGAATGAATGATTTGCCCAGAATCATAGGATGTTGAGCTGAAGTCAAGACTTGAAACTGGTTCCAAAGTCAACTGCTCTGGCATTAACCTTGCTCTCAAGCTAGGTCTGCGCTCTACAAAGGCCAACACATCCAAATACCATTTCCTCCAGCCTGTTTCATTTAAGCTTAAAGTGTGTGTTTTATGACTCGAGCTATAAAAATTGAATTATAGGTCATAACCACAAACTGTAGAACATAAGGCCGTTGCCAACATTTGTATGTTACTAAATATGCAGGTATTTCTTGCAATGTATTAGTTGTGCTTGTTATTACCTAAATGTTATCTTAGGATCTGAAAACTGTTATTAAAGGTGGTTTCTTAAATGTAGTATAATTTGGTTGGTTGTAATGTCGTATTAGTTGTGCTTGTTATGAACTAAATTGTTATCTTAGGATCTGAAAACTGTTATTAAAGGTGGTTTCTTAAATGTAGTATAATTTGGTTGTGAAAAGGCACTTTTCAAATCACGGATTTGAAAAAACCCAATTATTTCTAGTGACGTTATATTTTGTCAGTATTAAAAACGGCTTCTTAAGCTGTGAACTAAAACTGTGCACAGCCGGCACTGCACACAGGGTTATTTATGCACCTTAGGGCAAGTTTTGTTCTCAGCTCCCTCTTTTTCGCCTGACACTGCATCAAAATATTCTTCTGAACTTGTGGGCTTGGGTACCTTTAACTACATAGAAGAGGGATGCATTTAGTCTGCCCATGTTGGACTGTTTTTTCTTTCTCTAAATCTATATATTTTTTTAAAGTATTTTTAAGTTTTATGTCAATCCACATACGTTATAAGGCATGTTCCTCTGTAACAATTTGCAGACACTCACAGGTCAGTGTTTCTAAAAGCTGTCAGACGAGTATGTGACCACTCCTTGAGAACGCCTCCTAAAATGTTTGTAGAAAATTCAGGAAATATTTGGATACCATAATTCAGCTGACCAGTGCTTTATTCTGCAGTCTATGAAACTTAGATTCAGATAATTGATCAAACAACCAATGGCAGCAGTTCCAGGATAATTTTCTTGGTACTGGCTCTTCAGATTGTGACACATTCGAATCAAGTGCTCCAAGACATTTCAAAAGGATCGTCTACCCTTGTACTAATTTAGTACAGTGCGGCAGAAGGAACATATGCTTCACAGCCCTTTTTGTATATTTTTGAAGGTGATCTCCTGGAACACCTTTGAGCTGCTATCCGAGACATTGTAAGGCCACAGAAATCTTATAGTCTTACTCATGGTCAGGAAGTTTGTGTGAGGTTTACGTATACAGTCTTCTCTTTGTACCTCTATCTTCTTTGGAGATCTACTCATGTGATTTGGTAATTAGAGAACCACATGTTGTGGTCTTTATTATGGTGACTGGTATTCCTAGTTGTAGGTTCACTCATGTTACTGAATCCAACAACTCTAAGCCTTCGGATGTGTTTGTCATCTTGATTCGTTTATGAAAGCATCTGAAGTTTATACACATCTTGAATGTGGAAGGATGTGTCTCCATAAACAGGTAATGTTGTCTTCCCAGTACTGATTACTAACCTTTATGGATTTACCAAACAGAGAAGCAGTTTCCAGTACCACTTCAGGGTGCTGCAAAATTCTCATGAGTTAGTGATATGGGATAGCCTAGTGTAATGAGCGTGAGCCCTAATTGTAGGTTTAGATTTGGTCTGCTACTTCATTTTGACTTGATCTAACAGTTTTGGGTTTCATGTAGAGGTTGTAGAGTTACCGCACAAAGTCCAACAGTCAAACTATTTGATACACTGAATTATGTTTCCCTATTCAACACATTCTGAACGTTTGTAGTTTTCATATTTTCTATCAAATCTATCTTTACAAACCTCAATTCCTGGGACATTTCTCCAGTGTATTAGGTAGATTCATAGTATCACTTTCTCAAATATTAAGGCAATTGTTTTCTATCTCCAGGCCTGCATTAGTTTTCCAGGAATTAGAGCACTGTCAAGATTTTTCAGTTTCTGAATACTCAAAATCTGCCGTCTGAGGTGAATATTTATTTACTGATTTCACACCCCTTAGTTTTCGAAAATAGTACCCAATCTCCAAGTGAATTGGGAAAATATTACTAAACAACGTAATGCTATAAAGAAAATTTAAATACGTGCATATGAGGCTTTGCACTGGCTATGAAACAGTAGTTCTCTGGCCAGCATTGATTGCTAAAATATAGTCCATATAGAAAGATTCAGTATGTTCCTACCATTTCTCGAGCCAAAGTGTGCTTTCATTTCCATAACCAGAAAATACTTTCCAGTTTCAGTACAGTACTTGTATTCTTGCTATATTACAACACATAAAGGAACTATTTTTGCTTTGAGGCTCCCCCCTTGCTGATAGAGGTATCCACAAAGTATGATTTTTGATACCAGGCAACATTCATAGCAATAGCCCTGACATTGTGTAGGTAGCTTACTCACGAATGTGGGAGACCGCTGTTGCTTCACCTATCTCTGTAGTTATATAGAACTGCTAGCAATCACATAAAATGCTCTTTATGACTTATCGACCTGCTTCCTCACTCTCTGTATGCACCGAAAGATCTTCAGATGGCTTCCAGGCACCACCAGACGCACCATAACCCAAGCACTAGTCGCCAGCCTCATGGCCTACGGCAATGTACTCTATGTAGAAATCACCACACACCCCCTGAAGAGACTCCAGACCGTAAAGAACTCCGTAGCCGCACTCAACCTCAACTTACCCAAATGGACCCATATAACCCCTCACCTATTAAAAGTTCACTGGCTCCCTTCTCACAACAGATGTCAATTCAAGATGCTGACCCACTCTTACAAAGCCCTGCACAATCAAGCACCAGCATACATCAGAGGCTGTCTGAGCTTCCATCAACCATCCTTACACCTGCGCTCCGCCTCCCTCTATCACACCCGCATCTGCCGAAGCAACAGTGGAGGACGCTCCTTCTCCTACCTCGCTGCAAAATCCTGGAACAGCATTACCCTCCCCCCCTCCCCCCAACCCCTCGCCTCCCTTTACCTCCGGACCTCACCTTCTCTTCAGGAATTCAGCGGGAAACTCAAACCTGGTTCTTCAACTGATTCCACCCTAACAGCTTGGCTTTCAGCACCTGGATACCATGCTGGATGATTATCAGCACTTTATAAATCTTGTTTCATTGATTGATTTAGAATTTAGATTTTCTGTTGTAGAAGAGTGCCTCTGTGTCCAAATGTGGTGTGGACTATAAGAAACAACCAATCTTTAGGTAATAAATCAGCAGAAGAGGTGAAATATCTTGGGTACAAAGTCATTCAAATGTTCTCAGATTTTTTGTCTTCTTTCGTTCAGTAAGTGGTGCGTTTTTAACTGTTATCCACAGGCGTTGTTGCATTGTTAAATAGGAGGATTGTCATGCCAAAGAGCAACATGCTCAATGAAACAATGTGGTGCTGAAAAATACTCTGATTCTTTGGAATGTAGCAAACATTTTCAAGAATCTATTTATCGGCGTAAGACGTATCATTTAACTCTATGGCCTAGAGCTTAGGAGTCTATGAATGTGCTTTGAAAAATTCCAGAATGTATAAGCGTACATGGTTGCCTAATTCATACGTTGTGTACACAGAAATATATTACAAGAATGTCTCGGCAGATACGACTGTGCTTTATTTAGTGTTTCACAAGTGATGCAGTAGAAATATTGGTACTAGTATAGTAATTTGGTTATATAGGAGCTGTGTATGTTTTAGCTTGAGTAAGCATGCCCCCTCAATGGGCCATCGAGGGTCTACCCTAGTAGATAATTTCCTCTTTTTTTTTTTTTTTTTTTCAAATATATTTTTATTGCAGAGTTAGAAACCACAGGATACAATCAATCAACCAGTGCACTCATGATACCCCTCCGTCCAATTATAAATCCAAACTGAACACAGCCATTCAGCCCGCATCCCGGGGGCCGGGCGGCATGTCGTTACATTCAATAGGAGAAAATCACGGTGCATGTCCCACGGGGACCATGGTCGAAAAGTCGTTGTACGTATCTGCTTTTACCCCCCCACCCACAACAAAACCTCCTTCAGCCATCCCAGAAATAAATCAGCGACACCTCACACGTCGGGGCCTCCCCCAGGCGCCACCGCCCTATCTCGCCTGGCCGCTCCCCTCAGCCCTACCATACTCCACACTGTGCACACCTCCCTAATAGAGCTAAGGCACCCAGGTGGGCCACCCTCTAATGGCTTCCGTCCCACCCCAAATTCCCATGAACCAGTCCCCCCCAAGGCTCCCCCCCCCCTGGCAACTGCTAGGAGTACATCTCGTCCTGTCGAGTTAGATGGATCCACCACAGCGCGGAATATAGCACTTCTGTGTTCGCCCCGCGGTGTCCACCGGCTCAATTCTCCCCATCCTCGTCATCTACCAAAGAATCACGCAAAGCCTGCACCACTAGCTCCCATGCACGCGCTGCTTCCAAAACCTTCTCATTCCCCAACTTAACAGCCTGCTTCATCCGGAGCACACTCTCGCAGGCAGACCACCGCAGCAATTCATTCTTCCATCTACGCAGCGAGGGCCCCCCCCTGGATTTCCAATGCCACGATATCTCCCTCTGCGCCAATATCAGACCCAGATCAATGAATTTGCTCGTCACCTTGGTGTGTTTAGTGTGCGGGAACCAGAGCAACAGGCACGCCGCCATATCGAAGTCCACCTCCCTGTTAGACACTTCATTCAGGAGTACCCCTACCTCCGCCCAATAGGTCCCCAATTGCGGGCACCTCCAAAACAAATGATCCATGTCCGCACCCAGAGACGAACACCGTGGGCATCGGGCATCCGGCACCCGGAAGTGCCGCTGTATTTTCTCTGGGGTTAAATAGGCCCTATGAAGCACATAGAAATGCACTTGCTGAAAGCGCGCATTTCTCGTGCCCTTCCACGTACGCCTCAGGATGTGTCCCCATGCCGTATCCGGTATGGGCCGGCCCACACTCTCTTCCCATTTAGCCTTGAGCCCTTGGAGTGGTTCCAGTCCCTCATTCAGCATCCTATTATGGAGGCACGTCACAGCTTTGATCGTGCCTGCTGCCATCACCACATATTGGCACGCCATAGTCGTCGTCGGTTCTGCGAGCCCCCCTTGCCAGTGCTTCTGTATGGCAGCCACCACTGCCACGTGCAGGAGGAACCCCCCGTCGGGCAGCCCGAACTGATCCCGGAGCGCCTCGAACGGTGCCAACACCCCATCTATGTACAAATCACCTACCACCTGTAGTCCCATCTCCTCCCAAGCCAGCAACGGGGACCAATCTCCCCCGTGCGGCAAGGCCGTCAGCATGCCGATCGGAATCTCCGGCGCATAAGGCCGCGAAGCCCTCGCTCTCCGAAGGCTCCTCTGCCAACACAAGCGGAGCGTCCTTTCCTCCATGGTGAGGGCCCGCAACTCAAGCCTCTGCTGCATGACAATATAGGATAGCACATGGCGTTGGATCCCCCGGTCCCGGTCCTCCTCTGGGCCCCTGAACACCCTAGCCACGTTCTGTGTAAGAACCTGCAGCTGTGCCGCTAGATAATACAGCTCAAAGTCAGGCACCGCCATGCCCCCTTCTACCTTAGGGCGGAGAAGCGTGTTCAGGGCCACTCTACGGCGGCCATGCCCCCATAGGAAGCCAATAATCATCGATCTCAGGTCTCTGAAGACCCCTTGGGGAATCCAGATAGGCAGCGTTCGGAAATAATAGAGGAAGCGGGGGAGTGCCACCATCTTCAAAAGTGCAATTCTGCCCAGAACCGTCAGCGGGAGGGTCGACCAAAAGGACAAGCTGCCCCTCAGTGCCCGGACACAGCGACCAATGTTGCCCTCCAATAGGTCCGCGGTTGCGTGGTAGATGCGAACACCCAGATAGGTGAAACAAGATGGCTCCCACACCACGTCCAAGTTGCCACCAGGATCAGGCGAACCCGCTCGCAGCGGGAACACACAAGTCTTCGCCCAATTAACCTTAAGGCCCGACAGCCGGCCGAACTCCGACAACAGCCCCATTGCCCCGGCCAACGCCCGCGAGGTGTCAGCTAGGTACAGGAGCAAGTCATCCGCATACAGCGATATATAATGCCACTGTCCGCCTCTGGCTATCCCCATATACCTGACACCCGACCTCGCATGGACCGCTAAAGGTTCCATCGCCAGAGCAAACAACAGGGGAGACAGAGAACATCCTTGCCGCGTGCCCCTGCCCACCGGGTACGCCGCAGACACCAGGCTGCCCAAACGCACTCTCGCCGAAGCATATAAGACCCTCGTCCACCTGCGGAACCCCTCGCCCATACCAAACCTCTCTAAGACTCCGTCCAGGAACGGCCATTCCAAACTATCAAAGGCTTTCTCGATGTCCACAGATAGGACCGCCGGGGCTCCCTCCTCGTCCAAGATGGCGTCCATTATCCCCACCAGTCGGCGAACGTTCAGCGCCGTGCTCCTCGTGGGTATGAACCCGGCCTGGTCCCTATGTACCAGGCCCGTCATATACGGGGCCAGCCTGGTGGCCAAAATTCGGCTCAGAATCTTATAATCCACCGTCAACATGGATAGCGGGCGGTAAGACCGCACATCCGCGGCATCCCGGCCAGGCTTCAGGAGCGGCACAATCAAGGCCTCCCGCATGGATCCGGGCAGTGCCCCAGCCTCGAAAGCTTCAGCGTACACCGCCAGCAGCCTGGGCGCCAAACTATCTGCATACTGCTGATAAAATTCAATCGGTAGTCCGTCCACCCCGGGCGTTTTGTTGCGGGCCATATGCTTTATGGCCGCCCGTATTTCCGTGAGCGTTACCGGGCTGCCCAGTTCCTTCGCGTCCTCCTCATCGAGGACCGGAAGCTGCCTCTCCCCCAGGTATCCCTCAATATCCTGGACCCCCACTCCCAGCTGACTCAGGTACAGTTCCTCATAATACCCCCTAAAACATTCCAATACCGCTGCCTGGGTGTACACCATCTCCCCTTGCGCAGTACGAATGCCGAGGATCGGGGAGCCCCTAAGTTCCGGGTTGGCCAGTCTGGCCAAGAGGGTACCCACCTTGTCCCTTTCCGCATGCGCCCTGATGATATACTGCTTGTAGTCATAGCACCTTAAACGTTCCGTCTCGGTGGCGACCACTTCTTTCGCTTCTAATAGCTGGGCCTGTAAGTCCGGCCTAGCCGGCCTACGGCGCTCCAAGTCCCTCAACTTATCTTCCGCTTTCATGAGGTCATTCAACACAGCCGTGCGAGCATTCGAAAACCTACCCAAACACACCCCTCTCACCACCACTTTCATTGCATCCCATTCAATGGACCTACTCGTGGCCGTGCCCGCATTCATTCCGAAATAGCTATCAATGCCTTGCCGAACCGCGTCGTTGAAGACAGGATCCTCAAGTGTCTCCGGCCGAAGCCGCCACGTTGGTATTACTGAGCGCTCTCTCTGCCACTGAATGTGCACCAATAGGGGGTTATGATCTGAGATAGTCCTAGCCAAGTACTCCGCATGGGAGATCAACGGAGCTAGGGGTCCACCGCAGAGCACCGAATCAATCCTGACATGCAGGTCATGAAGTGCAGAATAAAAGGAGTAATCCCTGGTCTCCCTGTGTCGCTCCCTCCAGACATCCAGCAACCCCCATCTATCCTGCCAGTCCTTCCTGTGCGTGGCCAACCTGCGCACCGGGGAGTCCACCAGAGGGGGATGGGACCTATCCAGAGCCACATCTGTAATCGAGTTAAAGTCCCCCCCTAGCACTATTGGGCCCGCCAGGAAGGAGGCCAAAGCCCCCGAGAGGCTATCAAAATATCGAGCTTGATCAGCGTTTGGCGCATACACACAGCAGAAAACCACATCCCGTCCATATAACCTCCCCTCCACCGCCACAAACCGACCCTCCGGATCCACGACTTGATTCAGCAATTGAAAGGGTATCCCCGCCCTCACCCAGATCAGCACCCCCCTGGCATACGCTGAGTAAGTGGTGCCAAACACCTGGCCCCTCCATCTCTTCTGCAAGGCAGTACACTCTTTCTTAGTGAGATGAGTCTCCTGGAGCATGGCAATCTGAACCCCCCTGCGTACTAGATATGCATGGACCTTATGACGCTTCACCATAGTTCGTAGCCCCCGGACATTCCACGTCAGGCATTTCAGATTAGGTAATGTCCCCATTCCAACTTCGTACAGTCCGAATCAAATAACGAATGTTCATAGCCCCCCCAATGCAGTTGCCCCCCCCCGAACATACCCAAAACAGAAAAACTTCCCAAACCCCGCTCCCCAGGACAGAGCACACGAACCCAAAGTCCGCCCCCATCCAAACCTTGAACCAACTTCTCGCACTCTAACCCTGTGGTCTCCACCACAGTCGGCCTTAAGGGCCCGAGGGGGGTGAATCACCGCCGACCCCAGCAAGCGGAGCCCACGCCCCGCGCCTCCATCCCACCCGAAGCACAGAGCCCCCCCTTCCGGCATCCCGTCCCCAATCACCAGGATACCACCCTACCATGAAGTCCCAATCTAGCCCAATCCAATCTCAGCCGCAAAAGATACCATCCGAAGTCTGTGGGGTCACCTCCGGCCCCTTCGAACTGTCCGCTTCTGAGAGTTCCTCATCCGTCTTGCTGCCTTCCCCTCCCGAGTTAGTTTCTGCTCGTTCACTGTTCTGTTGCGACCCTGTAATGGCCGCCGTCGCTGCGAGTGCATCCCTCTTTTCCGCCGCCATTAGAGCCTCCCGCCTCTCCCGCTGGCGCCTGTTGCGAGATCTGATGCGTTGCGATTGCCTCACCCGGGACTGCTTGGGCTCATCTCGTCTACTTTTATGTGATCTGTCCGTCCCCGCCCTATACAACTCCAGCCAGTGCCAAACCTCGTCCGGAGTCTGGAAAAAGTGCGTAGACCCATCCATCATGATCCGCAACTTAGCTGGGTAGAGCAAGGAGTACTGAATGCCTTCCTCCCTGAGTTCCTTCTTCACTGCCAGGAACGATGCCCGGTTTTTCTGGACCGCTTGGGTGTAGTCCGGGAAGATCGTAACCCTACTGTTCTCCACCTCATAGGGGCCCGACATCCTGGCCCGCTGAATGAGGAGATCCCGGTCCTTGTAGTGGAGGAGCCTCACCACCATCGGGCGGGGGGGGCGGCCAAGCTCCGGCGGGCGAGCGGGTACCCGGTGGGCCCGCTCCAGCGTAAAGAAAGGAGTGAGCCCCTCCGGCGCCACCACAGTGCGGAACCAGGTCTCCATATAGGCCACCGAATCCTCCCCCTCAATCCGTTCCGGAAGGCCTACGACCCGCACGTTGTTCCGTCTATTGCGGCCTTCTGCATCCTCCGCTCTCCGCTCCAACGAGTCCAGCCGGGCCAACATGTCAGTGATCTTATGCTCCGCGGCCACTACCGATGGTTTCAGGTCCAGCAACAGTTGGTCATGGTCCTTAACTCTGTCCGCCAGCTTCGCATGATCTGCGCGTAGCAGCCCCAGGCCCGTGGCCACTTGGGCGATGTCTTGGTGCAGTGCGTCCTTAGTCGAGGCGATCGCATCAAGTATGGCATCTAGTCGCCGGTGCAGCCGTTGTTCTCGGTCAAGCTCCAGGGAGGGACTCTCGCCCCGCTGAGTTGATGTCGCCGAGTCCCCCTCAGTGCGGCTCTCGGCCATCGGCCCTCCAGTCGCCGCCATTCCAGGGTGCTGCGTCACAGGTCCAGGAGCCCGTTCGTCGTCAGCGCCCGTAGGCAGGGCCGGTCGCCGTGCACCGGGCAGTGCAATTTCGCCACCGACACTCACAGGCACAAGAGTCACACCCGCGAAGCACACTTCACTCCGCCGCCCCCCTCGGGAGCCTGAGGGGGATAGGATGAGTCTCAGGGCGGTGGCCAGCTAGGGTCCCCAAGCTCCGGACATGGCAAGGCAGCGTTCCTTGGCCGCAAGGCACAGCCCCGCTGACCCTAGCGCCTCGGTCAGCGGATTACAGGATCTCTCGCCAGGATCTTCCGCCAGCCGGCGACAACTCGGTTCAGGGCTGAAGTTCGGGGCCGTCCGCCCACCTCGCCGCCATTTTCTTCGCACCCTCGGCAACACCTCAACCGCTACTTCGACTCGGTCTCCTCGGGGGCGGCAGTCCCCCAACAGTCCCCCAACAGTCCACCAAGTGTGCCCAGCTGTCCTCTCACACTTCAGAGGGCAGGAGCGTCGTCTCCGGGTCGCCTAGGGTTCCGAAAACAGGAGAATTAGCGGGATTCTGCGCGGAGCTGCGAGCTCACGCCGCCATCCCGATCGGCGTCCAAGCCACGCTGTAGATAATTTCCTCTTTAAAAATGTTTTATGGGTTGCAAGATTTTCAATTTTCTAATAGCCATACATTATTAATACTGGCCTTCCTTCAAAATGGGAGCTTAGCAGAAAGGGCACAGGTAAGTGGCATTTACAGTCTGAATCCTCCTAATAACTAAACATTTGGTGGGAGTGGAGTGAGAGCAAAAGGTAAATTCGAAATGGATCATTAATCAAATATTAACTGGTTCTGATGCAGAGAAAAGCTTTGCAACATAACTGGAATATCCGGTCAGACATGCTCAGTGTTGCATAGCCATGAATATAGGAATGGAAATGTAATTAGTTATGCCCTTCTTTCTCCATTGGAGGTATGACAATCACCGGGAAGCTCTTTTGAAGGGAGGAAGCGGTGAAGAGTATCAGGATGACAGCCTGGATCTGCTCCAGTATTTTACAGTGACCTGCTACTCAGGCTATGGAGATGATGACGAGGTAATTCTGATTTTAGGTATAACGTTATTTGATTGAATGTTTTATAGATTGATCTTGTATGTCTTATGTGCCCCATGATTGCAAAGTCTGTCCTGGTTCTTTAATTGCACCGTTTGCCCTACTGATTTAACAGTTCTCCTAAATTTCGTTTAGTTGATTCCAATGTACATGATGTGACATTTTAAGCAATGCCTAAGATGCAGATAGCTGCTTTGAGAACAGAATCGTTCGGCTTCAGGCATGTAGGTGTGCATGTATAGCATTGAAATTCAGTGATGTGAATGAAAAGATGTCGAGTATTGTTCTGCTGTGTTTCCTGTGATGATATTATGGACCTTTGACCAAGAAATCTGGAGCCCTCTCCCCTACCCAGTCTGTACTTTGTGTTTTCTTCAGTTTGTAATCTATTAGATCTGAAAATGAATCTGTGTCAATTGGTGCTCTCATCATATAGTGTTACACTTGGCACCTATTTGGTACGATCATGAGTGCCTAAAAATACTGGAATGGATTGGCTTATCGGTCTGTAGTGCTGAGCTTGCTATCTGCATAAGGGTGTGGTTTTGGCACAATCATTTTGGCGACAAGTTGCCAACCCTTCGAAGTACACGAGCAGTAGTATATTTCAAGGATCTAAGAGATCATTTAGAAGCTGTTCGAAAACCGCTTTGTGCATTTAAGAGCATCTGAGGAAATAAGTAAAAGTAAATGAGCAAATGTGAATGATCAAGAGGGTACAGATGAAAGCCTACTGTATTACTTATGTGTTGCAGTGACACTAAATGTGAGGGACCAAAGCAAGTCAGAGTCCGGATAAGCTGGTTCCATAGATTGGTTAGAAAGTAGTCAATTGGATATCCAAAATCTTAAACCATGATCTTGCTAGTGGCTTCTTTAAATTTCACTTGTGGTAAAGTTGTTTTTAAAATGACTGTAGGTCTTCTATTGCACCCATTCACGGACTGCTTTTGAGCTTCATTTAGTCTTTAATGATTTCAACTGTTTGATTATTTCAGGGATTTTATGCTGTATATCGCAATGTCTTTGAGAAAATTGTTAAAGAAGAGGTGGAATCTACAAATGAAGAAGACTCTGAAGAATTTCCAACATTTGGAGACTCGCAAAGTGACTATGATACGGTAACAAGCAGATTTGCATGTTAATGATTGCCTGCCATTTTGAAGTGGGTTGTTAATGTTGTGGTGGTGGTGTGGCACCATGTCACTGAGTTAGCTACAGCCTCTAACCTCTGCCCATTCATATTGTGTGCATGTAGTCCTTTTATTGAGGCTTTACTGCTCCTCCCTCATTCACCCTATATGACCAGTGAGCCCAGCATTGTTGTGAGTGAATACTGACTCTCTGTCCCAGCCACTGTAACCCCAAGACAAATCGTTATGTCTGCAGTGCTCCACCCCTAGTCAGAAGCTGTTTGTGCCTGATGTTGCATGGGACGTAGTATTAAGATACCAACAACATTAAAGGACAAGAAGGGTTGACATTGCTAAATTTAGGCCGCTCCCATCCGAAATCCGAGGTGCATGAGGGTGATAGTGAGGATAGCAAAAAATGGAGAGAAAAGAGTAATAAATATTCCAGAAGAAAACATCCCTTGCAGATATTGAGTCACTTTTTAAAAATCAATCCTGTTTTTTTTTCATAAGTATTTATTAACATTTTCTTTAATACATTACAAAGACATTGATTAATAGCAACACACAGTGGCACCTTCACGAGACATCGACATCATATAAGAACAACACTGGCAAGTTACGTTTTGCAACCACCAATCCCAACTGAAGTAGGGTTAACTTTGGTTTAGGGAGATCAATGTCAGTGGATATCCCCAGCAATACGAACTGCGGACTGAGTGGTATCGTCTCTCCCAGGACTGTACCGAACCTTCCCAGCATGTTGGCCCAATACTGTTGAATCCGTGGGCAATCACACACCGTGTGAAAAAATATACCCCGCGACACTCCACATCTCAAACAGTGTGGTGTTTCAGCCCTCCCTATACGATGTAGTAGCGCCCTATCATAATATGCTCTGTGCAGATATTTAAATTGTATCAGTCGGAGCCTGGACTTAATAGAGCAATTCTGTTTTTAAGCTTCATTGTCCAATGGTATGTCCTGTACTGTCATGGCATATGCTACGATGGGAAGTGCAAATATTGGGGTCATCATTCTTCATGGCTTTCTACAATTTGAGGTGGATTCTGTGGAGAAGGGTGGCTCAGTGGTTAGAGGCGGCAGACCCGGAAGCTGAGATCGGCCGTGGACCAGGGTTCGATTCCCCGCCTCGGCGGGTCTCGGGCTCAAAAATTCCACGGACTCGACAATTCTCGCTCCGGTGCCTACTCGACTCACGGGGTCACACTCTGTGACTCTGGGCAATAGCTTGCTTAATCTCCACTACGGCCCCTCGCGGCGGGATGCCTGGCTTTCACCTTGTGGATACCCTGCCGGGGTATCTCACAGGGGAATACCAGGACGGGTTCCCTAAGCAAGCGCCTTGAGACCTTCGGGTGATACGTGCGCTATATAAGTCGCAATACATTTACATTTACATACATTCTGTTGTCGTAATATGAACTCGTGACTGTGTGTTGCAAAGCTATGTCACATGACCTTTAGCCTATGGCTATAAAAGCCTAATGTATGAGAAATAGGTTATCCAGCGACACTGGATAGATAGTATGTCATCTACTGAGATATTGGGAGACTGCTTTATACCATACCATATGATAGAAATTGGAATCCTGAGCTGATTCCCATTCCTCTAATTGGAGGCCAGAATGCTTGGACATTGCCATTTATGCTCACAACTTTCCCGGACAAAATTATGAGGGGTAATCTAAAACTAAGTCCTAAGGTAATTCTTCCAGAGTACACGGATGTCTTGATTACGTAGATTGCTAGGTTATTCACCAATTGGATAGCTTAGAAAAGTAGCTTAGCTGGACATCTTGACTGATATGATATAAATATTTTGTCTATAGTTAAATTAAAAAAAAACAATAATGGTGTTTGTGGCATTCTTCGAACAGGTGAACTAGCCTTACTTGAACAGATTATTTTGGAAGAAGGGATTTTATATCTCTGGTAGTTCATCATCTGTTGTCTTATTCTGTCACATTTGTTTTTGAACTATATTTAGAACCACAGGCCTTTCAAAGTATAAGTGCGTGTGTTCACAGAGGACCCCCTCTTCTGTTGCACAACATGATTAAAGAGACTATTTTTAATATCGTTAAGGCTTGCCAATTCATTAAAAAAAAAAAGTACAATGAGGTGAAATCTCAGATTATCTGAAAATGATTGTTTCTTTTTCTGGTTCTTCAGCGTGCACATCACTGATGTAGGCACTGTGTGTTGCTAAAAGCTGACTGGTGTAGCCAGTGCCCGAGATCGCACTCTAAATTAATGTAATTTCTGAAGAAATGTGAGTGTAACTTGAGTTATAGTTCCGAAATGTAGTTGGGTCAACATTACTTTTCATCATTCTCAGGTTCATAAAATGTATATGATTGAGTTCAATTATAATCACACTTTGCAGCATATGGTTTTCCCATGTTTCCAGTGCTGTATGAATCAGATTACTTTTATTGTGACCGTATGTCGTTCCCCCCTGGCCCCCACCCCCTCTACAACATGTTTCTCTGTTTTTAATAAAAGCAGAAAAGCCGGCCTGGTTTGTTTCTGGTTTTATAGTTTAAGGTCTGTCTGATTTGTATTACTTTCTAAAACGTAAGTAATCCCCACTTCAATCCTCATACCCAGCGAAGTAAGAAAAGATAAAACGCACATAGCACTGCATACCTATGTTCATATCCATGTGTAGGTAGCATGTGATTGCCCTTTAAGAGGCATGTGTGCGATTCAACATCCCCTCCTGCACCCAAAAAAACGCTTTCAATCTGTGTGAATGATTCTGTGTATTGTAGAATTCCGTCTCGTCTTCGCTCCCAGATATAAGTACAATACATGCAAGTATTCTTCACAAATATATCTGTAAGGCTCTCCGTGACAGGGTTTCTGGTCTCCAATTTATGGAGCGACTTTATGATTCTGCTTTAAAGTAAAATAAGCAACTGTGCTGAATGCAGGATGACGTGTGATGCATAAACGGTATGGTTTCCAATCATACTAATGTCAAACTCTCCTACACAAGCATAATATTTGAAAATAATTTACAGTTTTATTCTTTTATCTATATCATCAAATAACATCTACAAGTAGTTTGCGCAAAAAGAATTTGTATAGAAAAGGTAGTAAAGATTGCTGCTATTCACTTCTTTTCCCTACTTTTGTTTTTCTATATAGGTGGTGCATGCTTTTTATGCACATTGGCAGAGCTTCTGTACACAAAAAAACTTTGCTTGGAAAGAGGAATATGATACACGTCAAGCATCAAACCGATGGGAAAAACGGGCAATGGAGAAAGAGAACAAGAAAACTCGAGAGAAGGCCAGAAAAGAAAGAAGTGAGCTAGTTCGCCAGCTTGTGAGCTTTATCCGAAAGAGAGACAAAAGGGTGCAAGCTCATCGCAAACTCGTGGAAGAGCAGAATGCAGAAAAAGCTAAGAAAGTTGAGGAACTTAGAAGACAGCAGAAACTTCAGCAAGCTAAGTACGTAAGTCGCCTCTGCCACTCTGTGAAATAGCTGTTCTTCTAGGGCTTATCTCGTTAAAGAGAAAAAGCTTAACAGTGAGAAGACAGCTGCTTGTACTATTTGTACCACGGCAGACTGCAGCGGTGGGCTGGCTATTGGCGCGCTCTCACGCTGAATACATTCATTTTTTAAAATTGCACAACCCAGCTGATTGATAGCTGTGCTGCGCACTCTGGGTCTTTTAAAACTGTTTTATGCTGATTAAAAGCATCGCGCACTTTGTGTCTTTTAAAACTGTTCTGTCCTGACGAATGGCATCGCGCATTTTGTGTGTTCCTAAAATTGTTGTTTGCTGACTAAAAGCATCGCGCCGGCACATTGATTTAGATGATTGGTAACTGATTCCAACTTACCTTCATTTTCTTCACTCCCGACCCCGGTCCGCCCCGGCTGTGTGCCGTTTGAGCGGAGGGTCAGCCCATGAGCGACACTTCCTGCCTGGTCCTGCACCACTTCCGCCCTGCCTCTCCACCGTGCAGGTCAGCGGTCTAGTGGTTCACAGCAACTGGACATAAATGGTGACCTGGAGCAAGCGCAGCGGACGAGCGCAGCGGGAGCGCCGACTTCGCGCCGACTTCGCGCCGATGTCGCGCATAAGTCAAGCCCGTCTGCGCCCGTCCGCGGCCGGCCGGGGCGAGGGGCACGTCATTCTGCCCAATGTATCATCTATTCCCCGGCAAAACTTCTCAGTCTCCAGGGCCCATGGCCTCTAGCTGCCACCATCTGTTCCCATATCTCCTCCCTCGGTTTGTCTCCTGCTTTCGTCATTCCTCCCCCTCATCACATTTCCCCTAACTCTTCTGGGGGTGCTGTCAATCCTGGACCCACTAAAACCCTTTCGGCCTATTATTTGAACACCCGGTCCGCTGTAGCCCACTCGCATGAACTGTCGGTGCTGCTGGACCTCCATTCACCAGATATTCTGTTTCTTACAGAAACCTGGTTTTGCGACGACTCCCTCCCCGTCCTATTGGCCACTTTACCAGCTCCATACTATGCTTTACGTTTAGATCGCCCTAATGGCAGGGCCGGGGGAGGTGTAGCGGTCATCGCTCGAGCCGACTTCCCTTTCCAAATTCTCTCTTTGCCAGATATTGCCACCACGGAGTACCTGGCTATCCGTACCACCTCCATTACCCCCCCCTCTCACCTGTGTACTTATCTATCGCCCTCCCCAATCGCCCTTATTGTTTCTCCCTAGCTTTCTGGAAGTACTAGCTACGATCACGATTAATAACTCCTCCATTCTGCTCCTGGGTGATTTCAACTTCTGGCCTTCTGACCCCGCAGAATGCCCTTCCTCAAAGGAATTTTCAGAAATCCTCCAATCTCTTAATTTCACATCCCATATCCACTCCCCTACCCATGTTAAAGGACATATCTTAGACCAGATCTGGTCCTTGAATTGCCCTGTAAAGTCCTTATCCATCTCACCTTGCACGTGGTCGGACCATCACCTGATCTCATTTACCCTCCCTACCCATCCCCCGGTCAAGCCCCCACTTCCTAAAAATGTCTGGGTCCGGGCTTGGGGGCGAGTAGACCCCGACAACTTATCTGCCCTACTCACCGCTTCTTACCCCCTCCTACAAGGTCTGTCTACTCTCTCCCAGGTCACGTCCATTGATCAGTGGCTCACCTCAGGTTGCGATTTCATCGCTCCCCTGAAGCGGGTCACTTAAAAGCGGGAGAAGGATGCAAACCTGTGGTTTAATGAGGACCTTAAGACCATCAAATTAGCGGTACGCAGAGCGGAGCGTGCCTGGAGGAGAAACTACTACCCCTTACTCCGATTGGAGTTCACTAACATCTTGACCCAATATAAACAGGCCATCTTGGCGGCGAAAACAACCTATTTCTCCTCCAAAGTCCTCGCTGCGGAGAACCAATCGAGGGAAATTTTCTCGATTGTGCACAACCTGGCATTCTCCGACAGAACCACTCTGAAGCCCACCCCCTCTCCGGAACTCTGTCACTCCCTTAACAACTTCTTTATCCAGAAAATTGCTACCATCAAAGCCAACATTCCTCCTCCTTCCCCTACTTTTGTGGATCCTCAGTGCCCCCCTCCCAAGGGACAACTTGGTGTCCTTCCCCTTTTGACCAAGGAATCCCTGACTTCAATAATTCCTTTAGTTAAATCTGGTTCCCCCCTAGACCCTTGCCCTTCCCACATTCTCCGTCACATTTTTTCCTCTTGCCCTGACCCCCCCCTTCATCTTCTCAACAGCTCTCTCTCTCAGGGCGTTGTACCCGCCCCATTGAAAACAGCAATCATTGTCCCTATCCTAAAGAAACCGGGCGCGGATCCCTCGGTCCCCGCCAACTATCGCCCCATCTCCCTCTTGCCATTCTTGGCAAAAGTACTCGAGCGCCATGTCACCTGCACTTTGAGCTCTTTTGTGGAGATGCAGGGGGTCTTAGCCCCCCGTCAGGCCGGTTTCTGCCCCGCACACTCTACGGAGTCCGTAGTACTTTCGGTCCTTGACAACCTCAGGGAGGGAATGGATACCAACCAGACCCAGGCCCTGGTCCTCCTCGATCTCTCAGCCGCCTTTGACACGGTTGATCACACCATCTTACTTTCCCGTGTCAAGGCGGCGGGGATCGGGGGTACCGCCCTGGTATGGTTATCCTCCTTCCTGAGGGACCGCACCCAGGCGGTTCGCCTGGGTGACTTTTCTGCGGACTTCCGGAAAGTTCAGTGCGGGGTCCCCCAAGGTTCCTCCCTTTCACCCCTCCTGTTTAACCTTTACATCGCCCCTCTTATTTTCTCATTGCAGCAGATGGAGGTCTCCGTGTATAATTATGCGGATGACCTCCAACTTGTCTTTAATCTGTCTTCTTCCCCTTCTTCTGTTTCTAATTTTCAATCTATTATGATTCACATCCGAGACTGGATGAACCACAACCATCTGAAACTCAACCCAGACAAGACTGAGCTGGTGTTGACGGGTGGTTCATCCAGTCCCTGGTCTTCTCTGTTTTGGCCCCACTCCCTAGGTTCTCCACCTGTCCCCTCTACCTCAGTAAAAACATTAGGCATCAAACTCAATTCCCAGCTCACCCTTCACTCCCAGGTTAGTTCTGTGGTGTCCTCTTCCTTTCTTTCACTGCGTACTATACGCAAGGTGTCCCGTTTCTTTTCTTTTGACGCTCTGAAACTGATTACCCTGGCAATGGTCATCTCCCGCCTGGATTACGGCAACGCACTATATGCTAGTATACCTGCATATAGTCTAAGGCGGTTGCAGCAGATTCAGAACCAGGCGGTGCGCTTGGTGTTTAAATTGCCAAAGTTTCACCATGTCACCCCCCTCCTCAAATCTCTGCATTGGCTCCCAGTCCGTGAGCGTGTCCAGTTCAAGCTCGCTTCCATCACCTTCCAAGCTCGACTGGGCACGGCACCGGTTTTTATCTCATCTGAGATCATCCCCTACGTTCCTACCAGGGAACTACGTTCATCCACCAAATCCCTTCTCACAGTCCCGCGTTTCCGGAGGAAGAAATGGGGAGGATCGAAATTTGCGACCCTTGCTCCACTTTTTTGGAACTCCCTGCCTCCAGAGCTCAGAGCCTCGACTCTTTATCCGCAGTTCAGGAAACAGCTTAAAGCTCATTTGTTCACCAAAGTTTTCAATTAGTCCTCCTGCAGTTCTAATTCCCTTAGCTTAGTTTTTACCATTCCTGCCCTGTTATCTGCTAGTTGCAGCGCCATGAAACCGCTGGTGAACGTGCGCTTAATAAATAATTTTAAATTCAAATTCAAATTTAAATTCATATACAGCTGCTTGTACTATTTGTACCAAATGGCTTCTTTTGAGCATTATACGTTTGGCATCCTTAATGATATTTGTGTAGGGCCAGCAGTCATTTAATTTTATTGTCTAGATGCCATGTTCTATCATGTGCTGACGATACGCAAATCATTGTGTCGATTACCGACAATATTCCTTTGATTGAAGATAAATTCAGATATTGCATTGCTGGTTGTAGTATCTGGATGAAAAAACTTTTTATAGTTAAATGCAGATAAAACCAAGGTCCTGGTGTTCGGGGCCCAGCAGTATATCTAGTTAGAGCTCTGGTGGCCTTAATCATGTGGCCCTCTACCCATTCCTGTGAAATCAGACTCGCCGCGGCTTAGGCGTGTCCGCCTTTTCCCGCACTGAACACTGGACCGCATTCCATAACTTGAAAACGGTGGCACACCTCCTTGGTTTTAACCGCCTAGATGTTTGCGCCCGCAATTGTAGGCCTGTGCACCCGTGATTTTTTGACTTCACCTCTCTCCAAACACTCCTCGTGACTACCCAGCCAGGTTGGAATTATCACCGGCTTGCTGTTACACTCATCCTACATTGCAGCTCTCTCAGCCCTGAAGAAGTCACAGGATCACTCCCTCATGTGACGAAACATGTGTTGGCTGGTTGCTTTTCCGCTATTTCATTCATTAAACACACGTGAAACTATTCATCTGGTGTAGACCACAGATACTGTTTGAATACGAAACCTTGCAGAACCACATATTGATACCAATTACATGTGCTCAGGACTTTGTTTTTGATTTGAATTTGTGGGTTTCTGTACTCTCATATCTATGGGGGTTTCAAGGTGTTTCTCCCTCGACCTGATGGCACCGTACATACACATAGCTTAACTAACAGACGTATAATTAGCTCGAGCGCCATTCTTCCTGTCAAAAACTAAAAACCTTATACCAACACTGTCAAATATTTGCTATTATGAAAAAAGGAGTATTTATATAAGACCAACAAGTAAAATACAACATTCACAAACTACTCACACCTGTTGTACGGGCTGTAGTGTTTCAAAGACCGTTCCTTGAGTCCCACTTCCCTCCTGCTAGTGGTTATTCCCCATTCACTATAGGCAACATTTAGGATAACCCCCACTAGCAGTCGGAGTCTCTGGAGGCCCACTCGACAAGTTCCCCTATGGCTGTCTAACCTGACAATAACTCTTACCAGCAGTATCGAGCAACTGGAGTCTCTGAGCGTACCTCCTTCACAGGCGCTTAAGCTGCAGTGGCAGCCTCCGGTATGTCTATCATACAAGTCCCAGGTGTGCTGCGGTCCGGTGCCATCGAGTTCCTAACGTAGTCTTGCTGTGGCAGTGGTTTTCTCAATGCTCCTTCGGTGCTAGATAAGATTTTCTAGTTCCTTCCATGGGGTGACGATACTAGCAATGGTTCTCGGTCACTGCTTGGGACTCCTCTGTCGCCATGGCCAGCCTCTTTCCTCTGTCGAGGGTCTCAACCAGACCAGACTTCTTGCTTTGTCCTCGTGGCCCATGGCATTCGGAATCACCATTCCTCTTTTATGCATGGGCTACTACCCGATCGACGCAGCAACAAACTTTATGGTGGCCGCCCCTGCCATATGGGGTCGCCAGCTTGATACCGCCCAAGGGCTACGGCCCAGTCGGCACAGGAGCAATATTCACATCACCCCCACCTAACATACAGGTTCTCCGACTTGGTACTGCGCACGGGCAGTTACTGAATCGATGCTACGCACGGGCAGTTACTGAATCGGTGCAATAGCTGTCTCGTTGCACCTCGTATTGGGGATCCACTCACCAGGATCCGTCCATAGGACTTCGCTCCATCCAACACTCTCCTCTGCCTCACGGCACACTGGTCTTGGCAAGCAGGCACTCTATGGTGCTCGAGGCTTCAATTACACATGGTCTTGGATTTTCTAGGTGATCAGCTTGGAGACTACCAGGCCTTGGCCCCCAATCATCGTCACAAGCAGAAGCCTTGTAGAACTTTTCCTCATAGCAAAGCCCGTCTGGCTGCTTGACAGTCGACAATTTTTGGGGTCTCAAGTTCTCCTTCGTTTAATTTCCAGACACCAACTGTGATTTAAAGTCTGGGTCTTTGACGTTAATGTTGGGGTTCTGCTTCCTTTTGAAGTGCCCTCCTCTGTGTTCTCTCTTGCTCCAAAAAGTAGCCTGTCACAGCAGGAGCACCTCCAAGTCTGATAGCCCCCCAACACAGGGAGTGACTAAAAGTTCACACCTGGATGTAAGCCACAGTGGTATATGTGTATCAATAGGTTACCGCAGGGCCTCAACCCTACTCTTTATGATTCTCTTAACAGCCCCATTTTCTTCCTGGGACATGCGCGTGCCCCTTCCCAGTCACCTCTCTTTGAATGGAAGAGCACTCTTTAAAGTGAACAAAAAGACTGGCTCTCTGTTCCTCCAGTGTGTCCCACCCAGCTTGCAAGAATACAGAAATACACAAATCTGTATAAAGGAATTCCCCTACCACCTCCCCTCATTTTCCTCCAGTCAGGCATGGGTCACTCAAAATGGAACCCGCAGTCTTGCATGTACTGTTGCAGGGATTTTGCTCATGAACTGAACTATGCTTGGGACCATAGAGCCTTGGCATGTAGGGAGTGAGTGACCATACCCCTGCGTTATCTATGACTAGCTATAGTGCCTCACTTGCCCTCCTAACCTTACCAGAGAGACAAGTGAATTTGCAACCCCGAACAACACTCACGACCCTCTCGGGGATCACCCTTTTGCTCTCTCACTCGTACTTGTCCACAAGAAGATGAACAAGAGACACAAAGTTTAGAAATCTTTTAAACTATTGTGCCCTGCAGTATTCATGCAACAATTGGACAACCAGTGCATGCCAAAATACAGTTAGCATGATCAATAAACCGTATACCATGAAAAGCACTGTCATTTTATAAGGCAGAGTAGTCTAACCCTCCTCCGCTTCTAGTGAAGCTAAATGGTTATACATCAAAAGATCCCTGGGATAAGGTGCGGACCCGTACCTTAACATACACAGATAGACGCTCTCTGAATTCTCTCTCTATGTGTGTTTTTTAGACCTTTGTACTCCTATATATTGCAGGACATGGGTTCTCACAAACAACAACTGCATTCTTGTTATGTGTATCCGCTATTTCCTGCACAGAGAAAATAACAAGGGATATCATTATTTGACCATGTCTATGGTGTGCTGACTAAATACCAGTAAAAGAACAGAACACAAAAGCATATGCAGGTTCTGTGTTAAAATACAATGTGTCACAAAGGCAAGTGGGTTTATTACAGTAACATGTGCAAATGAAAATGCGGCCTACAGCATGCACAATTAGGCTAAGCCAAGGAAAACTACAATGGGCCATGCAGGAAACACAGAGCAGTACTGTGCCATTCACAGGCCTACTTAAACCCAGCACATTCATATAACATACATGCACTGCACAATCCCTGTATTTTACCATTCACAGGCACACATGCACCCAGCACATGTATACAGCACTACACACCAAACCGATGTAGGCCAAGTGTGAGTTAAGCACACAGCAGGGGAACTTTACACAAGTCGGCCTGTAGACCTCACTCCAGCGACACAAACAGAAAAGACTTGTTCACTCCTATTGATCACTACATGGTATTCTACCACTATCACTCTTGTGCTGCTTAACTCCTGGCAAAGGCTGTAACCTTTCACCACTACAAGGGTAGTGCTTTGAGTACCCCTCCTCATCCAAATAAACACAGTGAGTGAGACATGCCTGTGTCATGGTGCACACGCATGATCTATGTTCGCCCATGACACCAAAAATCAGCATTTGAGATCTAAACATCAGTACAGTTTTGGCATTCGGGACAGGGTTGCATGTCCATCACAATCCGAAGGACTTTTCCCTCCCAGCACATGACACTTTGATAGCGGGGGGAGAGATGGGTGGCTTTGGTGATGTCCGGTGCAGATGTGGAGTTCAACCAGAGACCTCTGTGATGTGATTGGTGAGTGAGCAGAAGTTGAGGAGCATGCATGCGCAAAGTTTTATGTGGGTGGTTGCAGGACTGTGTAAGTGAGAGAGTGGAGTGCTGGATGCTGTCTGCGCAGGTGCGTGAGTGTTGGGTGTAGATAATTGAATAAAAACCTGCAGGAAGCACAGTCGAATGCTCCCTTCTGTTGTTTGGTGTGGCAAGGCAGCAGCATGTGGAGCAGCGACCTGGGGTTAAGGGCGTGGAAGGTGGCATTGGGATGGGGAGGACTGAGGTTCCATACGCTGGATACAGTGCTCCAGGAGCAGATGGGCTTGCCTTTGTTACGTTTGTGCTGCAGCCACCATTAAGTAGATCCTGTGAGAAGGGAGAAGTGATGTCACTTCTGTGCATATGGATGATTGGGAAATCCAGTGATGTTACTTCTATGCAGATAGATGATGGAAATGAGTCCTTGCTTGGCTTCTTATCAATTTCAAAAAGAATAATTGATGGACGGAATCTTGAACAATGTGAAACTTTCAACCTCAATACAGACATCTGGGCCTAAATCCATAGTTTCTTTTTTTTGCTCACCTTGCCATTCCAGTTTTCACTCGGCCATATGCAAATCAGTCTTGACCCTGCTCCCTGTGGGAACAGTCCATCCCGAGCTGCCATGCTGGGCCATAAATAAGCATCTTGGGGCCGGTTTGAGGTATCACCCCATATCAGCCAGGCTAGCTTGAATTCAGTGCATAGTGAGCACAGTACCCATGTCTGTGCTTAACCTTCCCCCTTTGGATGACTATAACACAAACAGATGATGGACGGAATGTTGAACATTGTCAAACACTCACCCAGTCACAAATCCTGATTAAACCATCGTTTTTAGGTCTCGCCTGTCAATGCGCTTGCGCATTGAGCTTGCGAGAGATATTGGGGCTGAACCAGAGCTTAACCATCGGGCGATTTCATGCAGTTCACGTGAATACAAGGACGCGCATTCTCGCCAGATGCACTTTTTTTAAGTTCTTTCATTGGCTCTTCACTTTAAGTCCTCCCACCCTCTCCCTGTCCAGCGCGCGCCTCTCCCAGCGTGCGCTCGGTCTCAGGAAGGCATTTCTCCTCCCCTAATTATTCACTTCACTTTGCGTTTCTCCTCCCCCCTCCCAACTTTCACTGTCACGGCCGCCAGGCCGTGTCTCGCGTTTCTCCTTTTATTTTTTTTAACTTGTTCCTATTAACCTGGCTGTTGACATGGGGGTGATCCGGTTTGCTTGTCGATTCGCTTGTGTGCTCATAGTGAAGCCCATCCACGAAACATGCAATTTGGCAGCGGACAAGGATCACAATTCTGTCCATTCCCGTAACCTTTCAAGACAAACCTACTTCACTTGGGCTTGCTTTCTTACTTCTATTCCTCCCATTTGTATTTCCCGTGTGTATTTAATTCATATACTCTATTTGCTTTCATCAAAGTGGTAGGGTGCTTTTTCTCTACTTTTGTATCTCATTCGTGCCAAATTGTGAGTTCTGGTCCCTGGAACCCTTTTGTGTTGTTAACTTTCTGTGTGCTGTACGCACGCGCTTTTCCCACCACAGCCACCATCTGCGTCCACATCAAAGCAATCAGACTCCCTCCCACTGGCTTCTGAAGATTCCCCCAGCATGCGCTCGCTCGGCCTCGGGCATTTTTCCTCCCCTAATTATTCACTGCCCACGGCCGGCCAGCGGTACTTTCTGTCACGCATTCCCCCCTACCCCCCCCCCCCCCCGGCTTCACATGAACGCTTGTTCTCAAGGCTGTTTCTTGGTTGTCCAATAATATGTCCATGTCCGTAATGAAGGATGAACATAGAGAAGTTCGTTCCCGAAATCCATGCCATGCATCTTTGGCCTTAACGTTTCTTTAAAATATTTACACAGTTTTACGTACACTGCTTCTCGTATTCTGCAATGTACTGCATCAAGGATATAAAGTAAAAATGTTCCCAAATTGTATCCGTTCCACATGTTTGCACTGTACTAATCTCTTCAACAAAAGCCAAACCTCTCGGCTTTGCTCGTTTGAAATGACCCCCCTCCTGACTGGATACTAAAATAATTCCTTGTTCTGCATTATCAAATCACTCGTTGTTCGGAAGACATCGGTTGCAGTGCTCGCCTTTTGTATAAATCATTGTTATAATGTTTCTTAGTTAACTTGGTTCAATTTAAGCCAACAAAAACTGCAAGTCCCAGAATTCATTGATTTGTTTAATGCAACTCCGAGCACGTGGTATTATGCCCCCGTCATATTGTTCAGGCACCTTGCCGTGGTTGGATTCCTGTGAATCCCGCACCTTTTAATGGGGGCAAGGGCTCTCCTTGTATAAAGCCTCTCTATGCCTCCACGCTTGCCTTGCAAACATCAGATGACGCATTAACAGACATCCACAGCAACGAGCAAGTTCTCTAGTAGCAGCACGCAAGAGTAATTAACATCTAGGGATTTACCAGCTGATATCAGCCTGTACTTACACGTGCTTGTCTTTTTACCATCTGCTTACATCACTGTGCACCTTGCCAGGGATTCTACAAACATACTTCACTTGGGCTTGCTTTCTTACTTCTATTCCTCCCATTTGTATGTCCTGTGTGTATTTAATTCATATACTCTATTTGCTTTCATCAAAGTGGTTGGGTGCTTTTTCTCTACTTTTGTATCTCATTCGTGCCATATTGTAAGTTCTGGTCCCTGGAACCCTTTTGTGTTGTTAACTTTCTGTGTGCTGTACTTATGAGTCCATATGCCACCTGGAAAGTCCTCATTGAATTTCCATGCCCTCTGTTAGACTCGTTTTTTGTGCTTTTCTGTCCCCTGTTAGACTAGTTTTTTGTGCCCTTCTGCCCTCTGTTAGACTCGTTTTTTGTGCCTTTCTGCCCTCTGCATCACCACATCATCACTCAGCGCAACCACAGCATCACTCAGCACAACCACAGCATCACTCAGCACCACCACAGCACCACTCAGCACCACCACAACCACACCACAACCACACCACCACCACAGCACCACTCAGCACCACCACAGCACCACCGCAGCGCCACCACAGCATCACTCAGCGCCACCACAGCATCACTCAGCGCCACCCCAGCACCACTCAGCACCACCACAGCACCACTCAGCACCACCACAGCACCACCACAGCACCACTCAGCACCACCACTCAGCACCACCACAGCATCACCACAGCATCACGCAGCACCACCACAGCACCACGCAGCACCTCCACAGCACCACGCAGCACCACCACAGCACCACGCAGCACCACCACAGCATCACTCAGCACCACCACATTATCACTCAGCACCACCACAGCACCACTTGTTCAAATATGTTCTCTCAATGTTTCTAGCTTTATTACAAATGTCACAAAAAGATGTTAAATAATGCTATAGGTGTCACATTTGCAAATTCTATAAATATTGGCATTTACAATAACAAAATTAATACATTTGTTATTATAAAACATAAACATAACTTAAAAAATTATTACATTTACAAGACCAATAGCTCCAACTTTTCTAATGCGAGACCTATTGCATTTCCAATGCTTGTTTACCTTTACTACTACTATGTATCTCTCCAGGTCACGGTTTACTCTGGAGGTATGACAGAAGAAACGTGTTGTTAGTAAGGGTTGTTTAGGTGACCAGATTAATCAAAATGATGCATGGTTGTATGTGCACTGCTTGTTTAGGGATGTGAATAGATAATAAATTAGCAGTTTACAGAAAGTGAGGTGGGGATGTCATCTTAACTCTAGCCATAACATCTTTAGCTTTCTCATTCTATTTAAGTCACTGGAAAGTTGATATTGAATATGTACTGTTGTGTCTGTAAGAAAGGATATATGCATATATTAGGTTTACTTAAGGCAGTCTCCTATTTGCACTCCACAGGTAAAACAATATTTTCTTTTTAGAACTAGATTGTACCGATTGTTTTTGTTAATTTCATTCCATTTGCTTTTTGGATTATTTTCAACCGAGCGACCTTCTGAAAGGCATCCAACTCTCACCAGCGAGGCAAATATGCATCTCGATTCATCAGCAGCGCCTTGACGCCTTTTAGGCATTTGTTTGCACTTTAGAAGTTGCCAAATCAATCCGGCAAATTACTATTTTGTTTTTCATAAACTATCTGAAGTTATGATCTATTTATACATAATGCAGCATCTAGATTTGGTGTTTGTATTTGTTACCAAGTCGTATTTCAAAAATATCACTTAGTAACTTGGTACTGTCGAGGGAAGAAGGTAGAAACAATGCCACCTTCACTAGGACCTTTATTTCTGGCAAATGTTGTCATATATAATTTGACGTGCCCTGGAAGTGCAATTCCTGTCTCAGTTAAGGCAAAACTCATGGGAGGTGGAGGTCCTTGAGATATTATTATCGCGTGGTTTAGTCCAGATGGTCATTTACAAATAAGTCTCTGCAAAAACGATTGGTCTCTGTTATGTTGTTGTGCATGTGGGGATTTCAATCCGGTTCTGTTATTGTGCTATAATTATTGTATGCTTTAGTGGGTGCTTTATTATCTTTATTGTAATATTGTTTCTTGTATGACATGCTTTTCATACATTTTCCCTTGAACGCAGAAGTAAGTTGACTACTCTGATCACGTGCCTCCTTGAGGCTTTTCAAGAGTCTACTCGTTTATTTGATGTATCCCGCTCTGAAAACTTCCCCTAGGTTGGAGGTCATGCTGTTTTATCCTTTGCTCACTAGATTAGGTTGTAGCCCAGATCCCTTATTCGTGCGTCTGAGTGTAGCACCTTCAGGGCTTTGGCTCATGCTTATGTTTGTAGAACCCTACTAAGGTTGTTGTTGTAGTTGGTATATAGTAGAATCGGTCCTACGGATACTGCACTATTGCAGTTCAGTATGGTCTGAAGCTCAGACATGGGCCTTGGAACCTATCCATAGCAAAATCTCCAGAAGTGACTCTTCATGAATTGCACTCCCAGAGCTGCAGCCACCTGTAGTCTGACCTCTCCCCTCGGCGGTCGCCTCAGTGCACATTCGCTGCCGTGGCCTGTCACGGCCACTGGACATTTTACCTTTCTCTGCCAGCTCCCATTGCCCACCAAGTGAATATCAGACTGTGATCTATCACCTGCCCAGGTACGCTTAGTCTTTGAGTGATCTCTTAAATTGGCTACATCACTGCGATCAGTCTTTTCTCTGTTGACTGGTGATGTTGAGATTCAGCTAGCCAAACAAGTTTAGGATGATTTGCGGTCTCATTCTGGCTATTTCTTGGGGAGCTGGGGCCACGTCCCTTTTTATTGTCTGTTTTGAGAGCGCAGCTGTCGCCAGACAATTATGTGCGCATCACTAAAGAAGGGCTTTGGCTCCACCCACATGTTGGGAGCCAGGAGTACATGTTTTGATAAGGCAGAAGTTGTGTTCTTTCACAAAAAAAGAGCTTGCCCTCCACGTAGCTGTAATCGTTTTGTTTATTATCTAGCGGACTAAGCTTGAACTTTCAGACGCGCACGGAAACACACACACACCTACCTAATAAAGTGTCTTAGATAACTAGATAATTTGTTATTTCTCTCTGGCAGCAGCACAGATGGGAGGACAGTCATTAACCTACATCGATTTTTAGGTCTGGCTTGACAGTGCAACAGTCACCTGACCATTTAACCATTATTATTATACACAAAAATATCACTTAATTCCCTTGGTATTTACTTGTAATGCTTCCTATTACCATACAACATTCCTTTAAAGCCATAACTATTGCCATTGCCTTGCATATTATAATAGGGCGTATTGTTCTATTCACTAAATTCCATAAAGAATTAGGAAAAATTCTTAACCGTGCAACATTTTGATTGTCTTTTTAAGTTGTATTAAGTCAAACAGAACTTTCTTAATTTCCGTTAATTTAAACAAAAGACAAGCTATTTTTAATGTACTTTATATAGAATTTATGATGCACGTTTTGCATACTTTTATTTATCAGACCTTACTCTTACTTAATCTAAAGGCTTGCAGAACAATACAAGGAACAGAGCTGGGTTAAAATGTCTGACCTGGAGAGGGAGTTGCAGCAAATGGAAGCCCAGTATGAAAAGGAATTTGGTGACGGTTCAGACTATGGAGATGAACTGGAAGTGGAATCACAAGAAGCAGCCATGGCACAGGATGCTGGTGAGTCTTTCTGTTGAGTACGGTTTGCAAATTGCACGGTTACATTAAGAATCTGATTAAGTTGGTCAGCCACACAAATAAAACCAAGTAAGAGTATTGAGAAACAGCTGAATGCTTAGCAAGCATACTTATTGGAATCTTAATGGTGGATGTCCGTGAGTGTAGCTTTCTTATTAAGAGTTCGGTCTGCCTCCCTTTCTCCCATAACTCCCTCTCTGAACCTGTCTCCTATTTGTCTTCCTTCTCTGCTTCCTTGCCCTACTCATCCACTATCTTTGTGCACTTCCCTCTCCCGTTGCTGTGCTTCTTCCTTTCCCAATATTGTGTTGAATTCCTGCACCCCTCCTCCCCCTTCTCACCTCTCATTCCTGAGCTGCAAATTTTAAACTGGTGAGCTCTGGAGCTGGGAGGCACAACAAACACTTGTCTCTAGAAAATAGAAGGTGAAATTAACCCACAGCACGTTAAAGTGAAATTAAGAAGTAAGTTTGTGATTTCGTTATCATTAACTAATCATGGTCACTTTTTCACTGTCACTTTATTTGTTCATAATGTGCATACCATCATGATTAGCTTTAAATTGTATTCGCTGAGTTCTAACATTATATTTTATATTATATTAACTCTTTTGACTTGGGGGCAGAAAATAAAATACAAATTACCTGTGTAGTTTAAAAATATTAAAATAAAGGGACTGACTCGAAAAACCATTTTTTTTAGTTAAATAATTTTTATTGAATAATTAAAACCGTATCTTAGTTATAAAAAACATAAGGAAGAAAAGTAACGTGTTGGCAAGAGAAATATAACAGGAGAATATACAACCTTAACATGTTAGCTGCTTTGAACGTTCCGCGCCAGTGCGGAACGTTCGAAGAAATGGGCAGGGCTGCAACGGCCAACGGTCGTTCGCAGCACCAGTCAGGTAGTGCTCCCGTCGGCCGCTGGCCGACAAGAGCACGGAACGGGTTATGCATATGAATAAAATGAACAATTAGGTACCTATTAATTAATAATTATGTGAAATTTTTTTAGAAGAAAGAGAAAGAAAGGATAGATAAAATTGAAGAAGGAAGGAAAGCGAAAGAGCAAAAGGGAGAGGTAATTGAAAGAAGGTATTATAATTATTAGTGTAAGGATGAGTGTGTAGATAGAAAAGTAGTAAAAGGTTACCAAACTAAGTCGAATTTATTTTTTCGAGTTATTGAAGAAGATGAGACAGTAGAGATTCTATGTTCATCACTGTTGGACTTGGCCCTTTTGGCAGGTTCACCCCCAAACTTTTTGCATTTGCCTAGCCTGTCTCTGTAACCTGGTGTTGGTGATTTTAGGCCTCTGCACACTTTTTCACTGTGGTCCAGTGTAAAGTGCGTGCGCTCAGAGAGTGTAGGTGTGGTGAGAGTGGCCTGCCCTCCCATAGGAATGCATGGGGAATATGTGTGACCATGGTAGTTCCTGATGTGTGGGGAGTGCAGGGTCGAGTTTGGTATGTGCGAACTCGTGAGATTAAATGCTGCGCGATGTTGTGCGCGGTTTTATTGTGTCTAGTGTGGAAGTGCCACTTCTAGATGTTGGCATGTCTGTGCAGTAAATGTGAATTGACTGTCTGGCTTGTGATTGGCTGGAGCTGGCTGGTGTGCCTAGCTCCAGGAGTCAGGATGGGTCTGCCCCGGTGGTGAATGGAGAGATCTGCATGTTGATGGAACTGTGGAGTGTACCTGGGACCTGAATAGGGCTGGGCCTTCCCTCCACAATGCTGGCTCCACCCCCTGTGGTGTGTCTGATGTCCCTGACCCAACCTGTGAATAGGCAGAGGGGCTGAGCGAAACAAAGTGCTCAAGAACCAGTTGCGTCTGGTTCGCCCCTTGCCTGCACCTTTTACAACAAAGGATTTCAGTGTATAAAAGAGGGGCTGTGACCCCAAGTAAATGTTCTTGTTTTCAAAACTTCAAACTACCAGGGGCGTGCTGCTGCTGGGGCCCAGAGGGAGGCTTTCCTCTGTGGGCCCTACCCAGCCCCTGGATGCCTTGAGGACCTTGTGGCTGGGACCCTATTTTCTTTACCTTGTTGCTGGATCCTAACAGGAGGGGGCTTGCTGCTGGTGGGGCCCAGGAGGGACCGCCATGGGGGCTGTCTCCTTGCTGGAGTGCCCTGTGTGCTGGCCCCTGGGCCCTACATTGCCCCATCTGATGTCAAGGACCTTGTTGGGACCTTTTTATTCCTCCTTTGCCTTGGCCCCAGTGCTGTCGCTGCCTCTTGCGCCTGGAAGCGTTATCTTTTACTCTCCCAGCTGAGGAGGAGTGCATGGGCCCGTGCAGCGTGGTGCTGCGTGTCCGGTGGGAGGGAATCCCGGCGTGAGGGATTCCCCCATGAGGCCTTCAATATTACAATGACGGCGGGTGCCCACCCTGCTTATTGGAGTCCTAGCGGGTGCCCACCCCGCGCGCTAATTTTATTTTGGATTTCGAGGGAGCCTACCCCTCGTTATTGCCCCCAAGAGTTGACCGCCGCAGCCCGAGCAGATGGGTGCCGACCCGGAAGCCAGGCGAAGTTTGCCTGCTTCTGGGCGGGTCCGGCGGCAGGGGCAGGAAGCATTGCAGGCGAAAGGGGAGGACGGGAGCCTACCCCGCCCCCCCTCCAGCATGGCAGTGGAAAAAGGGAGAAGCGTCTTCTCCAGCAGGGCTCCCGTTCGTCGATCCTGATAGCAGGCGGAGCTCTCGTAAGGAGGAGAGACCCCCGCGGATCCCCCGCCCGACGAAGGAAGCGGCTGGAGCCTCGCCGGCTCCCCAGTGAAGTCCCGGTCCCAGAAGAGGGACCAGGTGAAGAGGAGTCTCCCCTTGCGGAAGCGCCGGTAAGTGGAAGCCGACTGGGGGGAGCGGAAACCCAGGTACCACGCAGGTCCCTTTGTCAGAGCAGCCCTGCTTAACAGACGGCTGCTCCTACGAAACCAGCCACATCAGAGCAGCCCCGGAAGGCAGCAGGCTGCTCCAACGTGGGGAGCAATTTGGAGCCCATGAGGCTCCCAGGGGCATTTTTGCTTTTAGAGCCCCCGGAGGCTCCACCATGGGAGCAAGTTTTCTTTCCGGAGCCAGTGTGCTCCATGGGGGCAAGTTGATTTTTATTCCCAGTGCTCGCCCTTGGGGCAGAATTGTTTTCCAGAGCCTGTGCGTGGCTCCAACGTTTGGGACAATATTTGATTATTTAAGGAGCCAGTGGGCTCCTTGGGCACAGTTGATTTCAGAGACAGAAGGCTCCAACGCTCCACAGTTTGGCCCTACAATTCCAGAGCCAGATGGCTCCACCGGGAGGCGCAATTCATGAGAGAGCCCCTGAGAGGGCCAGAGAGGGCACAGAGGTGCCAGGCCTTCCACAGCTGCACATCACTTAGTGCCAGCTGCAGCATTTAGGCCCTGTTCTTGTTCTCAGCTGCCCAGCAAGTAGTGGGCACCTGCAGCGTTTAGGTTTGCGCAAATGGCGCACCCCTGACTAGCCTCATTGGCAGCGCGCCCTGACATTCTGGACACAGGGCATTTGAGCCCCTTCTTGATGGCCAGTTGGCCTGGGGGACTGGTAGAGGTATAGGGCGTAAGGCCCTAATGTGATTGATATGTGCTTTAAATGTGGTGCTAGGAAATGTAATGCATCTAGTATGTTTATGCACCCTGTGTTGATACCTCTAGAGATGGTTTTACCTATGGAGGTTTGTGTTAGTGAGATTGTACTTCACTGTGATTTACACTCCTAAATGTGAGTTATACTTAGGAGGTAGGGTCTAATGTGTTCAGACTAGTGAGGAGATTGCCTACTGTATTTATACTGGTTAGGCCTAGTGCGATTATGTGTAATATGCAATGCCTTTATGCCTGTGATACCTCTAAATGTGTTTTCATGCTTAGGAGGTTGTTTTGCCTAGTATAGTTTATACTAGTGAGTTTGTGTCCCTGGGTGATCTATGCCTATTTTGATTAGTATTGCGTAGTGTGTACCTACCTTTTACCAGTGGTTACTGGTTGTGTTCTACAATTGTTATTGTGTGCTACAGTTATTCTAAGTGCTTATTCTGACAGTGGCCCACGTGGCTCTGTCCTGGTGTAAATAATCCCTTGTGAGTATTGCCCGTGCCAGTTGGCACCATGTATATTGTGTGATTACTATCTGATGTGTTTTGACTATACAAAAGTTATTTTTATATAACCTTGTGTGGAGTTCCTTTTGTAGTGTCCCTGGGATGTTGTTGCTGTGTGCGTGCGCAACTGCTTTACACATTGCCTCCGGGATAAGCCTGTCTGCTCGTGCCAAGCTACCAAGGGGGTGAGCAGGTGTTATCTTTGGCGTGTAACTCCCTTCCCCTGACTAGAGTGGTGATTTCTGCCTGGCTTTGGCGCAAGCCTTAGCCAACCAGAAATCCCAGTCCTAACAATCACAGATAAATTTCCACCAAGTTAGCATACGAATTTTAGAGTTGTCTTTCCAACAAGTAAAAATAACTTCAGATGCAATCGCAATAAAGAGATCAAGTAAATTAAACCTCTGTGAAGTAATATGAAGATCATTAGACATAGAACCGAGAAATACATTTTGAAGAGATAATGGAATACAAAAATGAAAAGTCTTAGACCATTTGAACCAAACGGATTTAGAAAATTTTAAAACATTAGTGCAATGGTACAGTATATGAGGTAACGTACCATTAGAAGATAGCCAAGATATGCAAAGAGGAGAGTGAGAAGAGTTAATTTTATGTATAAATACAGGTGTTCGATAAGCTCTGTTATATAGAAAAAACTGCGATTGTGTAATATTTGCAGGTTTGGAGGTGGTGAAAACTTTGTGCCGTAGCTTATCCCATTTTTTTAATTGAAAGAATCATCGAAAGATCCAATTCCCAAGCTAATTCAATCAATGTTTTTGGTCTTTCGGAGTTAGAAGAGGAAATTAATTTATATATAACGGAAGCTTTCACATTAGAATCAGGAGAGATGTTCTACAAAGGAGTCAAGGGGGAAAATGGACTGACATTAGGAGGAAAATTGTTATTTGATATAAAAGTTTGAAGTGCCCGTGATATTTGAGAATATTGGGGTAGGTAGGAGGAAGGTAAATCATAACGTTCTTGTAAAGTGTTAAAAGGAATAACAGAATTATGGGACATAAGTTGATGTACATAAATAATCTTGCAAAAGCATTTGAGTATGGGAGTACTCTTTTATGTGCTCTTACTTGCCTTTCTGAATGGGCCCCAGAACGTCCAACTCCCTATTTGCAAAAGTGCATAGGGCACAGTCCTTTCAATTTTCACACACTGTAAATGAATATTCCTATGTTAGTCCCATTCCAGATGTTTTGTGGCCAATTCACAAAGGCATGTAAGAGTACTACTGGAGAACTCTTGTTCGTGCTCTTGCATGCTTTTGTGACTTGGCCATGGTGCTTACGTACACAAGCAAAAAGCTGAAAGACAGAAGATAATATTTTCATTTCATTTTCAGAAATCTTACTTCCTGCATATCTTTGTGTTTTATTCTGTAAATGCAGTATGTAAGGTCTCACTATTGGCTCCTTTTCAAGAACTGTTTATGGTCTGTGTTCATGTCTGAGCGATGCTTCAGAAGAAAGCAAAATAGTCCCCAGTGATAACATTTATTTTCTAAGCTTGGGTTCTTTTTTTTCGCAGACAAAGCAAGTAATGAAGCGGACGATGATATTGACTTGTATGATGATTTGTACTGCCCTGCTTGCGATAAAACTGTCAAAACAGATAAAGCGTGAGTATATTATATCTACTGTGTCTGCTGAAGAAAACTGCAATTTCAAAGCTTTCAACATCTGCTTTGGCTTGTTAGGATTTAAAATCCTTTCAATTAACATTACAAACAACAGTTTCCCTCTTTTAATACATTAACTAAAGTGTGATAGGTGGAATGCTTGAAGTAATCTCAGCCACTGATAATTACTCGGGGCAGCAGCGTTTACGTTTGGCTTCAGGGTGCAGCTGTCTGCCAGACTTACTGTGTCATATTGCTTACAATCACTTACAGTGGGATTTGACACCATTGAGGAGTATTACTCTCACACCTCATGCTATTTGGTGTGTCATTCCGCCATTAACAAAAGTAGGTCCTTTAGAATGTACGAGGGACTATGTTACAAAGTACACTCGGTCATCCTTCTGCTTGTAACATTCAGTTGCAGAAAGCGATATTGTTTTTTGCTTTTTCCTGGCATCGACTAAGCCAATGGCTCAGGCTTTTTAAGAGATGAACAGCATATTTGTGAGTGTTTGTGTTTACATGCTATAAACCCAGACCTATTGGCTTTGTTGGTGCTTGCTTTGCTTACTGTACTATTGCGACATGGGAGCAGTCATATGTAAATTAGCTGTGTCCCTGCCTGCTATAGTAGTAACTGAAGATACTGAACTGGAATTTCAGCAACCCCAGAATTTGTGTGTCTCATCAGTGAGATGCAGTTTGAGCACATTATGCATGAGAATGCCGTTAAAAGACAGCAATCAGATGGACTATCTACTTATAAATATTACCCCTCTCAGAGGTTTCTTTTAAAGGGTATTTGGGGAGTTCTGCATTATGCCGTGCTTTGTCAAACAATGACTCCCAGTGCCCAAGGCGCTTCTGAGAAACTCACAGCCTGCGCTATAAAATATCGACATTTCGAATACCAAGGCTGTTTATTCCTGAATCCACCTCTGGTCTTTTTAATATACAGCCAGACACTCCCTGTCCCTTTATCTTAATCTCGCCAGTCCCTGCTTTTCCCTGTATGAGGTTTTTTCTGTCTTTCACCTTGCCCCCTCTTGATTTAGGGAAATGTCTGATGAGGACAAAAAAGTACTGATCCTCAAAACTGAGTGACCGTGACCCCCATCGGCAACCACTGGCTCAAATTAACAGTTTCATGGTATCTGACTGATAAACACTTAATAGTCACACCCATCGTAGGATCCTACATCACTTTTAAAAGGAGCCTAAATCTCTCTAAAATGCATGTGTCTCTCTCTACTTGCAGTCAATATACATAGTTTAGATTATTTATAAACTGCAAATAAGAAAAGGCTTCACGGGTCATATCAAGTAACTAAACTCTCCTCTATAATAAAAATATGTAGTATGATAATCTCATAGATCACAAAAAGCTGTCCCATGAAACATGATATAAGTACATGAACCCATCAATCTAAAACTCTAAGTCATTCTTAAATAGCAGTCCATAACCCCTGATTTATCTATCCCTAAACAACGTAGGGCTAACGCCACAGTACTTTCAGATAACTGAACCTTCCTGACTGCACAATATTGTCTCTCTTAACCCCTTCCACGCTCATGACGAGCTAAGCTCGTCATGAGTTACGCCTGTCGTACACTCATGACGAGCTGAGCTCGTCATGAACCGCGGCTTTTTAAAAAAGTCAGCGCACAGCGGGAAAACCCGCAGCGCGCATGGGGTTAAAGCCGTAATCAGCATCTTCAATGTCATTTTAAGGATGGAAAGATGTTTAATATCACAAAGGCTTAGAATTTAAATTGATTTGTATGATAGTCATATGTACTGTAAATGTTTTGGAGACCTCACGGGAGGTTGCTGTGCCAATTGATGAGGTTTTAAATTGGAATTCTCCATCCTAACCCATCACTGCTGAGCTAGGCTTTATGGCTCCTCGGGTTTTGTTGTATAGTCTTCTAGAATTGATTTAAGACTGCATGGACATTTTGAAGGGAAAGTAAGTGACCAATCTCTAAGGCCTCATATACTTAGAAGTCGAAGATATTCTGCATGTGGTAAGTCAACATAACAAAATGTCACACTGCTTTTTGTATAGATTAAATAAGATAATTTCCAAATATAACACTTTATAAAAACACATAATAAATAAGTGCATATTTACTTTATAATTATGCTTCCTTCTCCTCTCCGCACACATTTATCTAAAAAAAATTATAACATTGCGAATCTCAGCTGTAGAGTTAGTACAGAGCCGTTTCAGTCTGCCTTTGTCTGTTCAAGACCCCATTTTAGTGGTTAGTCCATTTTACTCACAAGTCCATATAGTTGTAGTAAAAGAGTATATGGATTCAATCTAATTTCATATTAGTGCCACAATTGCATCTTTTTATTTTGAGTTTTGTTATATGCTGATGCCACTCTTCAGAAACGTCTACTTTGCCAATTTGTATGGCTTGGATCTTAGTCCTTCATTCTGCTTTCAAATGGTTGTAATACCACCCTATCTACCAATGTGTTCTTGACTAAGCTATTTGTCCCTCTATTGGCTTTTTAAGCCTTTACAAATGTATACTTTGTGTATGCACTTTTGTTCTGCTGCTTTTGCCTATTATTGCATCTCATCCCTAAGTGAGATTGCCAATTCTTATTCGGCTAAAAGACTGGCAAAGAGTTCATTGACCACTCCCTTCATTTGTCAGGCACTCGTTCTCGGTTCACGAGCTGCTAGTACTGCAAAATCATTACGATTTCTCTTTGGTTCTGGTCTGTAAATGTCATGTTGCTTACTTCAGCTTACAAATGAATTGCGAGCAGGCCTACTGCACTATAATTTTTAAGGCCAGCCTGCCCTGCAGTAGCCCCTGCATATCACAGAAGACCATTGCCTTGAGTGCTGACAGACTTTGCAGTAATGGAGTCGCAATTCCCCTGACATCCATACACACACTCGGGTGCTTGGGAACCATATAGCAAAATCTGGATCGCTTTGTCTTCATAGACTCATAATATTGAGTTTAACAATATGCCCCCATATACTAGATTACATCTTTTTAGGTCTCTTTACCACTCATACAATCTTAAAGCACACTTAGTACAGTTGTTTTCTGATTATTTTGTCCTTAAAAATGTGATCACCTTGGTTATCTGTACATGGATGGTTTGATGTAAATTATTTAGCTTTACATTCTCTCATAAAGCATTACATTGATGCTGTAACCCTTTTGTGTTTTGGCAAGCAAACCACATCATATGTGTATTGCAGGATTGGTATTTTCAGTGGCCCCGTTTTTGAGGGGTACACATCCAAGATCATCAAACATCATGTCATCTGCAAACAAAATAAGCCTTAGTGCCAGTGAAGGTCATTGCTTTAGTCCCTTGTGGGTTCTGACCATCACTATTTCTTGGTTACCCGTATGGGAACGTGTGCAGTATACAAAATTGGCTGTGTGTAACCCTGTCTCCGCGCTGTTGTTATTGCTGCGGCCATTTCCCTGGTTGACCCGAGCCCTCCCTCGACCTCACTCACGCCTCCCAGCGGCCCCTCCCACCCACGAGAGCTACGGGCCGTCCTCACCCTCACAGAGAGCTGTGACCATCTTGCCTACAACGTGAGTGGTCGCTCCCTTCGCCTCCTCCCTCAGCCTCCAACTGTGGTATCGTAGCGCTGACCTCCGCATCTGGCTCCCAGCTAGCACGCTCGTTTGATTATTATTCTCATAGCGCTTTGGCTGAGTATAGCGCTGACTTCTGCATCTGCCTTTCTGCTAGCGCGCACGTTTGGCTAAACATTATCCTAGCGCTTTGGCAGACTGTAAACTATTTTATACTTGCTGTGCATACCCTTGTGTTTATATTGGCTGCTCTTTGTCTGTGATCGCATTGGCTGTGTGTAACCCTGTCTCCGCGCTGTTGTTATTGCTGCGGCCATTTCCCTGGTTGACCCGAGCCCTCCCTCGACCTCGCTCACGCCTCCCAGCGGCCCCTCCCACGCTCCGCCCCCTCCACCACCCATTTATGGACAATGCCCCCACGCGCAGCGTCCACGCGCTACGGACACGCCGAAGGTGCGCCAAAGGCAAGCCCGTCTACGCCCGTCCGCGCCTGGACCGCGCCCAGCGCCAGACCCCCTGCCCTTCTCGCTCCCCAGCCCTCCCGCATTACCTATGATGCCGCCACCCTCCTCGCCCTTGACCCCGGTCGCGCCCCCAACTGCGTCCAAGCCGCTCCTGGACACACCCATGGACCTTTCTCCTGCTACTCCTGCAAATTCAGCGGCACCGACAACATCTCCGCTACGACCACACCACAGATTCCCGACCCCAACCACCTACAATGCATCCTTCTCAACACCCGATCGGTGCACAGGCACGCCATTGACCTATGGAACCTACTAGACACCATCTCTCCAGACGTCGCCTTCCTTACGGAAACATGGATGAATGCTTCCTCCGCACCAGACATCACCATTGCCATCCCTGAAGACTATAAGATCACTCGCAAAGACCGTACCAGCCACACAGGAAGAGGAATCGCTATCGTCCATAAGAAATCTATCCGCATCTCAACCAGCTCTGACGCCAACCTCGCCAACTCCGAACACCTTCACTTCCAGATCCACATCGACCCCAAAACAACACTCAGAGGCACCCTCCTCTACAGACCACCAGGACCCCGCGCAAAATTCAGTGAAGACATCACAGACTTCATCTCTCCACACGCGCTCCCCTCCAAAGACTATATTCTTCTGGGAGACCTCAACTTTCACCTTGAAAAGATAAACGACCACAACACCGCCACCCTCGTGGACAACCTCGCCAACCTCGGACTTAAACAACTAGTCACTTCCCCCACCCACATCGCAGGTCACACACTCGACCCTATCTTCACCTCCAGCAAACATGTCTCCTTCAGCCACACTACGGAGCTCCTATGGACCGACCACAGCTGCGTTCACTTCACCTACAACAAGCCGAAACCCATCAACCACTCCCAACCTACCCTGCAAAGAAACTGGAACAAAATCACCACGGACCAAATCTCCGCATCGCTCCTTCGAAACTCCCCAGCCTCATGGTTCAACGATGATCTCAAGAAGTCCAAGAAACTCTGCCGCTCCCTTGAAAAGGCCTGGAAAAAAGACCCAACCACCAGCACCAAGGACGCCTTCAAAAGCGCCACCCGCACTCACCACCAACTGATCCGTAAAGCCAAGAAAACTGCATTCAAGGATCGACTTGACAACAACGCCCACAACAGCAAGGAACTTTTCAACATCGTCAAGGAATTTTCCAATCCCTCGGCCAACTCCAACGACATCACCCCCTCTCAAACCCTCTGCGACTCCCTTGCCTCTTTTTTCCACAACAAGATTGCAGACATCCACAACAGCTTCGACAACCAACCCGGAAACCAACCCACCCTACCATCTGCTGACCATCTTCCCCCCGTGAACACACTTAACGCCTGGAACCCAATCTCCACTGAGGACACCATCCGCCTGATGAATTCCATCCACTCAGGATCCCCCACAGACCCATGCCCTCACCACATCTTCAACAAAGCAGACTCCGTCATAGCACCGCACCTCCGTGACGTCATCAACTGCTCCTTCAACTCCGCTACCTTCCCAGAAGACTGGAAACACGCTGAACTCACCGCCCTTCTGAAAAAACCAACAGCGGACCCCACCGAACTCAAAAATTACCGCCCCATCTCGCTTCTTCCATTCCCGGCCAAAGTCATTGAGAAAACCGTCAACAACCAGCTCGCCGCCTTCCTCGAAGCCAACAAATCCCTCGACCCCTCACAATCTGGCTTCCGAGCAAAACACAGCACTGAGACCGCCCTCATCGCAGCAACAGACGACATTCGAACTCTACTGGACAATGGAGACACAGTCGCCCTCATCCTCCTCGACCTCTCTGCAGCATTCGATACAGTCTGCCACAGCACCCTTCTACAACGCCTCAATAACATCGGAATCCAAGGAAAAGCACTTGAATGGATCACATCGTTCCTCACCGGAAGAACCCAGAGAGTCCGCCTTCCTCCATTCAAGTCCGAGGCCTCTGAAGTCATCTGCGGCGTACCACAAGGATCCTCACTCAGTCCCACCCTCTTCAACGTATACATGAGCCCCCTCGTGGCCATCGCACGCCAACACAACCTCAACATCATCTCTTACGCGGACGACACTCAACTGATCCTTTCTCTCACCAATGACCCCAACACCGCCAAAACTAACCTACACGAAGGAATGAAAGAAGTTGCCGAATGGATGAAACAAAGCCGTCTGAAACTGAACTCAGACAAAACAGAAGTCCTCATCTTAGGCACATCCCCCTCTGCTTGGGACGACTCCTGGTGGCCGGAAGCCCTCGGAAAAGCACCCATCCCGACAGACCACGCACGGAACCTTGGCGTCATCCTGGATTCTTCACTCTCAATGAGCAAACAAGTCAGCGCCGTATCCTCTTCCTGCTTCAACATTCTTCGCATGCTCAGAAAAACATTTCGCTGGATCCCCTCCGAAACAAGGAAAACAGTCACCCACGCCCTGGTCACGAGCCGACTGGACTACGGAAACACCCTCTACGCAGGTACCACCGCTAAACTCCAGAAGAAACTCCAACAAATCCAAAACGCCTCAGCCAGGCTCATATTAGACATCCCACGCAACGAACACATCTCTGGTCACCTTAAAGCCCTCCACTGGCTACCCGTCAATAAGAGGATCACTTTCCGACTGCTCACCCACGCACACAAATCACTCTACGACATCGGACCAGATTGCCTCAACTCTCGACTGTCCTTCTACACCCCCTCCCGCCAACTACGTTCTTCCAACCAAGCCCTCGCCACTGTACCTCGCATCAACAAGACCACCATGGGAGGCAGATCCTTTTCATACCTGGCTGGTAAAACCTGGAACTCACTCCCCGCTTACCTTCGCCTCACCCAGAACCACCTAGCGTTCAGAAAGCAGCTTAAAACGTGGATATTTGACAAATAATCCTCCTCCCCTTCCTAAGCGCCTTGAAACCCTCTGGGTATGTAGTGCGCTATACAAATGTTATGACTTGACTTGACTTGACAAATCCATGACTAAGTCCAGTAAATCAGTGCTCATTTTTTGCTGTCTTAGACAGGAGTGCCCTATCCTCTAGGTAAAAAGCAAACAAAGTCCATACATTCCCAAAAAAAGAGGCTTTTATATGTTTTATGATATATTTCTACACTAGCCAGTGGTGTGTAAATCTGTGATCCTTCATGGACATTGACTGTTCGAACTCAGTTTGATTGAGTTACAGGATTCATTCACTAGTAATCTATGACTCCAGTCTAGAAAGATTCACTTCTGCCAAAATTGTACCACCAAGTAAATTTAACAGGTTGCAATTCAGTTTGTCTAATCTATAAATGCATTTAGCTTCTTTTGACTATGAAAATCCATTTTAATTATGTAATGCACTCTCAAGAGTTCAGTGTAATAAGGATTCCATCGATGGGTATGGTTATTGCATTTAGGACATAATTGAAGAATCCTGCAATGGACAACTGAATACATGTAAATCATTAAGCTTCAATCATTCACCTGGGAGGGTCTCGAGGCACGGGAAAGGGAGAGGGTTTGAGCAGCTCTGTTGGGGTAATTCGAAGAGCCAGGTCTTGAGGTCCTTCCTGAATTTGTGCAATGCCAGGCTCCGTCGGAGGTGAAGGGGGAGTTCGTTCCAGGTCTTGGCTGTAAGGTAGGAGAAGGATGTTCCACCTGTTGATGTCCTGTGAAAATGTGGTACGTCGGCTAGGACAAGGTTGGCTGAGCGGAGGTTTCTCTTGGGGGCGTGGAAGGAGATTTTGTCTTTGAGGTATTGGGGTCCGGTGTTGAGTGGCTTTGTAGGCGTTTGTGAGCAGCTTGAAGGTTATTCATTTATCGACGGGGAGCCAGTGGAGGTCGTGGGGGTTGTTGGGTGATGTGGTTGTGTCGTAGGATATCGAGGAGAAGTCTGGCTGCGGCGGTCTGGATGGTCTGGAGTTTGCGGAGGAGTTTTTTGTTGATTCTGGCTTGGAGGGCATTGCCATAGTACAGTCTGCTGGTGATGAGTGTGTGAGTGACAGTTTTCCTGGATTCTGGGAATCCACTTGAACATCTTGCAAAGTATGTTGAGGGTGTTGAAACAAGCGGAGGATATGGCGTTGATCTGGCGATTCATGGTGAGTGATGTGTTGAGTATGATGCCGAGGTTGCCTGCATGGTCCGTTGGGGTGGGTGGGTTTCAGAGGGCAGAGGGGGCCATCAGGTGTTGTCCCAAGCAGAAGGGGGTGGAGCTGAGGACAAGGACTTCTGGCAGCTGCTAATCATCCAGATCGCGGCGCTTTAATCCCTTCTTGGATGTTGTTCCTTGTGATGTCGGGTTTGTTGGTGAGGGAGAGGATTAGATGGGTGTCATCGGTGTAGGATACTGTTGAGCCTGTGGTTTCTGACGATGGTTCTGAGGGGGGCGATGGATACGTTGAAGAGTGTGGGGATGAGGGAGGATCCTTGGGGTACTCCGCATCTGATCTCTGTCGGTTCAGAGAGGAAGGGTGCAAGTCTTATTCTCTGTGTTCTGCCTGAGAGGAAAGATTGTATCCAGTCTAAGGTCTTTCCTTGGATTGCGTCGTGGAGCCTGGTGGCTAGTATGCTATGGGAGACTGTGTTGAAGGCTGCTGATAAGTCCATGAGGGTTGCCGTATGGCCTACGTCGAGGAGGGCGCGGATGTCGGCGGCAGATAGGAGGGCGGTCTTTGTGCTGTGGTTGCTGCGGAATCCTTATTGAGAGGTGCCTAGGATGTTGTTGGTTTCCATGATGTGTGCTAGCGAGGTGTTGACAATCTTTTCAATGACTTTTGCACTAAAAGGAAGAAGTGAGTCCATCTGGTCTGCGGAGGGCTTCTTTAGAAGGCGGTTGATTTTGGCGGACTTCCAGTTGTCAGGGAATGTGGCTGTCTCGAGGGAGCAGTTGATAGTTCAGCGTAGCTCGGGTGTGATGGCAGTGGCAGCTCTGTGGAAGATGGGCAGGGGGTCAGAAAGTGCTCTTGAGTACATGCTCTTAATTTTATTATGTGCTGTTGTGCAAATGGTGGGTATATCTGTCTTAATTCTCAAATGGAGCTATTTTCTTTTGATACTTTCTTTTCAAACCCACTAGCATGAAGAACCATGAAAAGTCTAAGAAACATCGAGAGATGGTAGCCTTGTTACGTCAACAGCTTCTGGAAGAGGAGCAGAAGTTTTCCTCACCTCACAGCAATGAAAATGGCGAGAATACAGAAGATTTGGAAGAGGATCTGGAGGAGATGCCCAAACAAAAGTACTGTGCTCCAACATATTTTGTTCCCTAGTAATTGACTGTCCCGTTTTAATAGTTTAGAGTGCAATTCAGAGTAAACTATTGATAGACCTGCAATGATTGCAGAGTGGAATTATTAATCCTATGCTGTTGGGGGGGGGGGGGGATATTTTGGGCTGTTTTTCCTTTTTAGCCATTGACATGTTGACTTCCTTGTCTGAGTATTGATCAATCTTGTTTTTTAGATAATTACTAATGACAGTGCACACAATGTCTTTCTTTGTTTCTTACCACCAGGCTAACCTTATGTCCTTGCTATTTACTGTTCTCTCTTTAAAAAAAAAAAAAAATCTTGTTTTCATCAGCTGCGTATGTAATAACCATTTTGTAACCTATAACTTGACTCTGTGTAGACACACCATATATTTTGGGGGAAACATCATTTACCACGAAGGCATTACCACTAATAACGTTTACCACGTGACACTTACCACGCAAACGTCTTTACAACGAGGGTGCCTTCCACGACGTCTTTACCACGGGCTGGGGGGGAGACGTGGTATTCCTTCAAGTCGTTCTGCGTGGGCTTGGGGGGGCAGGGGGGGGCGTGGGCTTGGGGGGCAGGGGGGGGGGCTCGGAGGGGGGCTGGGGGGGTCTCCCCCCCAAAAAACAAACAAAGGAGCGGATTACTTAAATTAAAAAAACGAACTTCAGTACCACCGAAGAAAAAGGAAAGTGCCTCCCCCAAAGACGTGCCGTGTACGTGAAAATAGCAGTCCTTTTTTAGTTTTGGTAGACGTGTTTTGACGCTTGTTTCGATGGTGAATTGAAGTACGGGCTGCTGGTGAAAGACAGGAAGGTGTCAGGTAAGAAATTAATCTTTATCTTTTGTGCTTAAAGGACGTTAAAATGCGTGGTATAATCCTTCGTTGCAAATTCCAGCGTGGTAAAGCCACTTGCGAACTAAAATTCGCGTGGTAATGCCATGCGTGGAACTTGTAATCGTGGTAATATCATATATTCATATTTTGGCACTCAGTATTAATAAACTGGATCGTCTCACAAGACACCAAAGCCGGCAAAGTGTATTAGCCAATATAATTAAATTCCCATCACAAGCCCCATATCTTCTCTTATTTCTGTGGACATCCTCTAGCCCTGCGCACTAACTTGTCCGCAGGCATGCCCCAGTCTGTTTGCTGACCACTGCTCCAGCCTCAGCACTTTTGTGCTTCCCCAAATTCTTACAGTGTATCTCCTGGCCACAACTAAAGCCACTCTGCACAGCAGTAGTGTGTACTTGGGTAGGGTTTGTGCTTCCAAGATTCCCAGTGTGGCCAACGGCGGGCCTCACCTCGGATTTGGCGAAGCACCCGAGTCCAAAAGGGTGGTATGCATGGGCAATCCCATAGTGTGTGCCAAAGGCATTTATCATTAGCTGCTGCCCCTAATAGAAACATTGTTTCCTAGTCCTAGTAAAATAGGATCTGTGAAGCATTTTAAGTTGTACCAGATGAAACCCAGCCCTGATTGCCACCGCTGTTGGATGTCGGCATGCCTCTCCCTAGTCTACTTCTGCCTAGTAGTAAGATTAAAAAAACAGCTTTTCGACCTTTGAGAGTTTTGGAATCACCCACATCCCTGTATGCTTCATGTCATTGCTAGTTTACTTTTCTGTAACTTATTATGAGGTTGTAACCTGCCTCTCCCAATGATCACATACGCGGGACTCTGGCCCAGTTTATTATTTCTCTATCCTTTTAACCCCTTTCTTCAATTCTGGTGGCTTATTCTATGTTGCTTTTACTTTAAGCTTTGCTGTTTATATACTCTACACTTTTGCAGCACTCTTGTTTTAGCAACAGTCATCCGGTATTATCTTATGTGCTACCATTCCAACAAGGTCCTAGAACTTTACAATGCATATTGTGGGAGTAAGAGTCGTATTGGACATATATGTCATCTGTGGGGGTGAGGTAGCTTCTAAGGATCTGCTAACGTCTTTCCTGCCAGTCACAGTCCAAAGTAAACTTCAAGAAAGATCTTTTAATACTCCGTCCCTTTCCCTCTCTTATATGGAGTATCACTCTCTGTGAGTTGATGGCCGTGATTTCATCATGCAATTGAGGGTGCAGCTGCTGTAAGACTGGTTGAAGAAATAGTGGGGAAATAAGTACATTTTGGGAATCCATTGTTTGAATGCAATCTTCAAACAAAATAATTATCACTGAGCGTGTATCCATAAAAAGTACATTACCTTCAGTGGAGTTAATTTTATATTTCTTTTCCTGAAAATTATCATGGAGTTTGATATTTAGTGACTAATTGCACCCAAATTAATTATTAAAGTCACAGCAGGTTCTAAAAAATGTATAAATTAGTGAGGGTAGCTTACTCAGTGAAAAAGGTGAAAATAAAGTGTCCCGCTTCTTCACCTATTCCTACAGGCTGTTGAATCCCTTACAAATTGTGTATAACAGGAAAGGGAGAATATTCGTGGCCTAATACCTTCAGGTGATTTTCACAGCGCCCCCCTGCTTTTTTGAGTTTTGAATGGAAGGGAAATGGAACGCATTTGTTATGTATCACATTTTGCAGCAAAAGTCTACTTGGATGCTTTTTTTTTTTATATAAAGACTGGATCCTGGTTGTGACCCTCTGCCCAGCAGTATGATCCACTCCTATTTTAGTGGCATTACCCAGGAGAAACAAAGTAGTGATTATTCAAGATGTAGTTCTTAACTACAGCACCTTTTGTGTTTTAGACCATCAACTTCTATAAAAATATCTTTAAACCGGTTTGTAAGGTAGGACAATAAACATAGATTTATCATTAATTTAAGAAAAACTGGATATACTGTCCTTAATGCCAAGGTTCTGCAGACAAAATCATTTGTTCACTATTCATAGATAGATGCAAGGCATTTCTCCACACTTTTCCAGCGGAACCAGTAATCCTACCGAACATCCTCATTATAGATAACATAGGCAAGGAGGTCATGGTTCCTGCAATTCATGGAGATACTTGCAGTAATAAAAGAAGTTGCTAAAGTAGGATGGGATAGTCAATGTGGATATGCTGCATTACCCTTTACAAACACTGAGTGATGAACTTATGAACATGGCTCCATAGATCATTGAATTTGGTAATGTTAATTTTGATCTTTGGTTCATGAACATAGATATGGAAGCAAAGACACGCACCAACTTCTGAAATTAAGTGGACATGATTACTAGTATTGTTTAGAGAAAATGAAATTGTTGCTTTCTACATTGGATTAAACAATTATTAGCAACCCAGTGGTTGTGAGAATCGAACCATTAATATCTTACTATTCTTTCTAAGCCATAAGATACTTACAGAAAAGCATCACATAGTCTAATGATGATGCAGTAAAGATGCAGTAACTGTAAGTCAAATTGGGTAGTTAGCAAGAGGTAAACTGATGTAAAAGTGGACTGGACTAGAAGAGCAAGTTAATTACCTTTGGTAACAGTTTTTCTGGAAGAGACAATGTAGGTACTGATTTGTCATCTTTTGAATGTTCCCCAGCCGTTAGGTTGGACCTGGAAAAATGTTTTCATAGTACCTCTGCGCGCCTGTCGGTGGTGCTGTGTAGACCTGCACTAACTCCAATCTGCTCTGGAACTACAGTGCTTTCGAGACTCTCCGCGCCAACAGATGTGGTGCTCCAAAAGCGAACTAGTATATCAGTGTGCACATTCCTACTGAGAGATAGAGTCCAATCGTAGAACGGGGAGGATGGAAGGGTCTGTGAGATTACATGAAAGAGTATTACCGAAGGTAAATAACTTGTTCTTCTGATACAGACTTCTAGCTGCAGATTCCACACCTTTGAATAGATGCCAAAGAAGTACCTATTTGGAGGTGGGTGGGGTGATGGTTTGACCCAAGTGGAATGATGTCACAACTTTTGGAAGAAAGGCCTCTCTAGTTTGCTGAAGCATCTTATCGGGGAAGAAGGTGGTGTAGGGCTGATGAACACACACAGCCTTACCCTCACTCATATGCTTTGCATAGGTGATGGCTGTCCGGAACACAGTTTTAGTGGTGGGAAGCCGAAAGTACAGCTGTGAAGTGACTCAAATTGAGTGCACATTAAATAAGGACAAGATTGTGGCCCCATTGGGGAATCACAAACTTATAAGTTAGAACCATGTGTTTCGACCCTTTTTATAATTACATCACAACTGGTGATCTAAGCAACAAGGGCTGTTCAGTCAACCATAAAACAGCCAAGAGGACCGAAAAAAAAACCTTAACTGTGCCAAGAGCAAGGACTTGCTGGGCGAGAGACAGAACAAATAATAAAACATCGTACAGTTTAGCCTGTAAAGGGGTGGGGGGGGGGGGGGTCAACCTGGTGAGTGCTGCACCAAACCACAAATTTGTCTCACCGACTGTCCTGCACAGTTTTCGTCGAGGGGCGGCTGGCTACCAGGATGACATTAATCCCCTCCTTAGGAAGATCAAAGGTGTTTGGTTGTTTAGTTTAGTTGTCACTGTTAAATCTCCACATATTGAAGGTTGCAAAGGTCCAGTTGCAGAACTATGCCCTGTGGCTCCAACAGCAGGTCGTCCCAGAGGGACAGCTTGATAAGAGAAAGTATGCTTAAGCCCAGGACTTCTGGATATCAAACTCTCCATGCCTAATCCAGAGCCACTAGTATGCATTGGACCTGGTCTGTCCTAATCTTCATTAGAACTTTCGGCAAGAGTGTTGTCAGCAGGAAGGCATACAGGAGTCTACATGTCTGATCGAGAGACCTCTTGGAAATGCCAACGTACAGATGTTCTGACATTTTATTTTTCCGGACGGAGCGGGAGGGAGACTGGGAGGGAGGGAGACTGGGAGGGAGGGAGACTGGGAGGGAGGGAGACTGGGAGGGAGGGAGACTGGGAGGGAGGGAGACTGGGAGGGAGGGTGAGGGAGACTGGGAGGGAGGGTGAGGGAGACTGGAAGGGAGGGAGAGGGAGACTGGAAGGGAGGGAGAGGGAGGGAGACTGGAAGGGAGGGAGAGGGAGTGAGACTGGAAGGGAGGGAGAGGGAGTGAGACTGGAAGGGAGGGAGAGGGAGTGAGACTGGAAGGGAGGGAGAGGGAGACTGGAAGGGAGGGAGAGGGAGACTGGAAGGGAGGGAGAGGGAGACTGGAAGGGAGGGAGAGGGAGACTGGAAGGGAGGGAGAGGGAGACTGGAATGGGGGTAGTGGGAGACTGGAAGGGAGGGAGAGGGAGACTGGAAGGGAGGGAGAGGGAGACAGAGAGAAGGAGAGGGAGACAGAGAGAAGGAGAGGGAGACCGAGGGAGGGAGAGGGAGACCGAGGGAGGGAGAATGAGACAGGGAGGGAGAGGGTGACAGCGGGTGGGAGAGGGAGACAGAGGGAGGGAGACCGAGGGAGGGAGAATGAGACAGGGAGGGAGAGGGTGACAGCGGGTGGGAGAGGGAGACAGAGGGAGGGAGACAGAGGGAGGGAGACAGAGGGGGGGAGAGAGAGAGGAGATAGAGGCAGATGGAAGGAGGGAGACAGGGAGGGAGGGAGGGAGAGAGACGGAGGGAGAGAGAGGGAGAGAGAGGGAGGGAGAGGGAGGGAGAAGGAGGGAGAGGGAGGGAGAGGGAGAGAGAGGGAGGGAGGGAAAAAGGGAGAGAGGGAGGGAGAAAGGGAGAGGGAGGGGGAGAGGGAGAGGGAGGGAGAGAGACAGGGAGGGAGGGAGAGAGACAGGGAGGGAGAGAGACAGGGAGGGAGAGAGACGGAGGGAGGGAGAGCGAGAGACAGGGAGGGAGAGAGACGGAGGGAGAGAGACAGGGAGGGAGAGGGGGAGGGAGGGAGAGGGGGAGGGAGAAGGAGAGAGGGAGGGAGGGAAAGAGACGGAGGGAGAGAGACGGAGAGGGAGGGAGAGAGACGGAGGGAGAGAGACGGAGGGGGAGTGAGAGGAAGAGAAACGGCGGGAGAGGGAGGAAGAGAAACTGAGGGAGAGGGAGGAAGAGAAACGAAGAGAAACGGAGGGAGAGGGAGGAAGAGAGATGGAGGGAGACGGAGGGAGAGAGACGGAGGGAGAGAGACGGAGGGAGAGAGACGGAGGGAGAGAGACGGAGGGCGAGAGACTGAGGGAGACGGACGGAGGGAGGGAGAGGGAGACGGAGGGAGGGAGATGGAGGGGGAGGGAGGGGAGAGAGGGAGGGAGGGAGGGAGAGAGGTAGAGGGAGGGAGAGGGAGGAAGGGAGAGGGAGGAAGGGAGAGGGAGGGGGACGGACGGATACTGAGGGAAACAGGGAGGGAAAGGGAGACAGACAGACAGAGGGAAATGGAGATAGATGGACGGAGGGAGGGAGGGAAAGGGAGACGGACGGACGGAGGGAGGGAAAGGGAGGGAGACAGAGGGAGGGAAAGGGGGACGGGGGAGGGAAAGGGAGGGAGGGAGACGGACAGAGGGAGACGGACAGAGGGAGACGCACAGAGGGAGGCAAAGGGAGGGAGACAGGGAGGGAAAGGGGGACGGGGACGGGGGAGGGAAAGGGAGGGAGGGAGACGGACAGAGGGAGGGAAAGGGAGACGGAGGGAGGGAGACAGACAGGGAGGGAAAGGGAGATGGACGGAGGGAGACCTTGGGAAAGGGAGACGGACGGAGGGAGACCTTGGGAAAGGGAGACGGACGGAGGGAGACAGAGGGAAATGGAGAAGGATGGAGGGAGGGAGACGGAGGGAGACAGAGGGAATGGGAGATGGACGGAGGGAGCGAGATGGACGGAGAGAGGGAGAGAGATGGACGGAGAGAGGGAGAGAGAGGGAGAGAGATGGACGGAGGGAGGGAGACGGAGGGAGGGAGGGAAAGGGAGACTGATGGAGGGAAAGGGAGACGGATGGAGGGAAAGGGAGACGGATGGAGGGAAAGGGAGACTGATGGAGGGAAAGGGAGACGGGGAGAGAGAGAGAGAGAGAGGGAAACAGGGAGAGAGAAAGGGAAGATAGAGAGAGGTGTGTATGCTGGGTCTGGCGGCTCAGTGAACGAAGGCGTCTGCTGCAGGGACCTGTGTTCAACCTCATGGTCAAATTGTTTTTTGCATTAGCCCTGCCCCCTCCCCCTCTGACCCCGCCCCCACCGGTGCGGGCCTCTGCCACAAACCACATTGTTATTTTGGCCCAGAGAGAAGGTTTGTGAGTACACATGCCTTAGAGGTACAGCCGTTTCCAGAGGCATAAATCCTCCTGGCACAAGGTCCAGGACCACACCACGGCTTGTTTGTTGCTGTACCACATGGTGGTGGTGTTGTCTGTGAGCACATGCAACAGCCTCCCTTTGATGGACGGCAAGAAGGCTCTCCGCTCCAAGTGGATGGATCTTAGCTCCAGTATGTTGATTTGGACCTGGGACTTTGCCAGAGACAAAAGGCCTCTGATTTACACCTCTTCCAGAAGGCCTCCCCACCCCATTGATCACCACTGTCCGCACTGGGTGGGAAAGGGAGAGGGGCCGCTGCTGACCCAATTTTGGTTCAGCAACCACCACTGCAGATCCTTTGCAGTCTCCTCCCAGATTTGAACATGATCCGAGAGGTCACCTGAATGTTGGGCCCACTAGGACTTCATCCTACTGCAGAGCCTGCATATGCCACCTGGTGTGCTTGACCTGAAGAAGGCCATCAGCCCCAGAAGACTTAAAGTCGACCTCGCTGAAATCCAGGATAGAAGATGAAAGATCAATATCATAGCCTGGATATCCTGGACTCTCTTTCCGGGGGAATGGCACCAAACCGAACTGTGTCCAGATTGGCTCGATTGTAGAGGAGCATCCAAGAAGGACTCAGACTTTGGTGCGTTGATATTGAACCCCATGGATGACCAGATTTGCCATAATCTGAAGCTGATGGATGACTGCTGAGGTAAGCCTGCCTTCAACAGCTTGTCTTTGAGCTAGGGGAAAACTGGCACCTCTGACCGCCAAAGGTGTGCTGCCACCACCCCATCACTTTAGTGAACAACCAAGGGATGCTAGCAAGACAAAAGCGGAAGACAGAAAACTGAAAATGATCCTCCTCCATCACAAAATGGGCCGGCAGGACGGGAATCTGGAAATAAGCATCCTGCAGATCCAACACCACCATCCAGTCTCCAGGGACAAGTGGAGGCATTGAGAGGGCGCAGATCTACAATAGGCTGAAGAACTCCGTCGTTCATGGGCACTAGAAAGTAGTGGGAATAGAAACCATGCCCTACTTACGGCACCCTTTTGACACAGCAAAATGAAGAGATGATCCTCTGCCAGTCGCTGGGGTGACGCTGGGAGGTGTGGCAAGGAAGGGTAGGAAATAACTGGTTTTTACAATTTGCAGTTCCCACCTCACCTGTCCGATGTTATCTCCTGCCAACTTGAATAGAATTGTTGGATTCTGCCTCCCACTGGGTGGCTATGACCTTGTAAGGGTACACTAAAGAGACTTGGCAAGTAGGGGTGGTGGCAGACTGACACGCTGACCTTAGCCAAGGGGTCGGTGGGCACCACAGCCCCTGCAGCAAAACTGCTGGGTAGGGACAGACTGGTGTTATGGAATGCGTTGTCTAAAGCCACAAAATGAATTTTGAAATTGTTGCTGGCATGGTTCGTTAGAAAGACCCAGAGAGCGAGCGGTAGCCATACTCTCATTGAAACCATTAAGGGCAAATTCAGCCTTGTCCCTGAACAGGCGAGTCCCATCGAACGGCATGTCCATCAGGGAGGACTGGACATCGCCCAAGAACCCAGTTGATCGTAATCAACCATGGAAATGAATGGCTGCACTGGTACCAATAGCCCATTTGATGGAGTCAGTAGCGTCCAAGCCACAATGAATTGTGAACTTGGCCGCATCACAACCATCCTGAATGGCCTGTGATAGGACATTGAGAAGGTCTTCAGAAAGACACAGGAGGACTGTGCCAACGTATCCCAGAGGGCATGAGTATAGCAGCTCAGTAAATAAGAGACCTTAATTGACCCTAGAGCCAAACATATTGAAGAGAAGAGGGGGTTTCCATGTCTCCACTCTCTTTGAATTTCTGTCATGAGGATTGGCACGGAAATTGTTCAGGTTAGTCTGGCTAGTGGAAGCCTGCACCATGAGGCTGTCGGACAAGGGTTCTGCTACAAATTGGAGAGCCACCTGGAGCAGGGTGATGGTGTCTGCCAATTTGCTGGTAAATACGAGGGCCAGTACAAGGCTTAGCCCCAGTCTCTAGTTTGGTGTCTGCCAAGACCTCATTAAAGGTAGGACTGGCTCAGAAGCAGTCTGGCCAGACTGCAGGACTTCGTCAGGAAGTTTGTTTTTACCTCCATTGTTGGGAACGCCTGCCCTATGCATAGGACGCAGATTCTTCTGTGACCCAGGCTAGGATGGGAGGAAAGCGCTTACTCATTGGCATTGGCATAGGGCTGAGTGAACTCGTCACCCTGGTCATAATCATTATCAGAGTCTGTTCCAAAAAGGAAGTGTTGCCTGATTTGTGATAATGCTAGTGCTAAAACTTCAGTCGGACTCGAATGGGACTTTGGTTGAATTCAAACCAGCGGCGAGTTGGCATTGGAAAGGAACACCTCTTCAGAGGTGAGTGAGTATGGGTGCCAGAGCCAATGTAGATACTCTATCTGAGGGCAGAAGCAGCTCAGAGTCCAGTTGGAGCAGTGGGCAAACCCTCTGGTGGTAATCCAGGTGGTATGCCTCTCTCTGCTCTGTGAAGCCCAAAGGTGTGCCAGAGGGAATCACTAAAGAACCAAGGACCGAGGACCATCCGCGAGAGCAGCTCCGACGACTCCAGGAGCGAGCTTTGGACTTGAAGCGGGACTTGGAGCTTTCCCGGCACAGTGTTGTCTTGTGCTTGGTGACATGGAGTTTTGCCTTGCGTTACCTGATGGCCTTCGGCTCATTTGGTGCGCAGATTCCACAGTTCTAGGATTTGTGGCTCTACCCCAGACACCACTGTCAAACCTGATGGGGATATGTTGCAGACCTCTTTTTGTAACCGTCCTTACAAGGCTTAAAACCTGTTGTCTTAAGGGGTAACATCTCTTGCATTTTTGAGAGAGAATGCAAAATGTGTTCTCTGAGAAGCAATGTCAGCATTCGGTATTGGTGTCTTTATGGGACCCACACATCACTTCTGAAGCGGAACGGCGTCAATGCAGATCTGCACTGTGCCACCTTCCGGTGCGCAGACGTACTATGAAAAAGTTTCACCATCCAGTCTGACACCTGGGGAATTTTCAGTAATCTGTGTCTAGAAGTCTCTATCAGAATGTGAAAAGCATAGAATTACTTGATCAATTAGGGGGAGTTTTGGGCCCTAAGTTAATACCACGTGGGTGTGAAATTTCCAGCGGGAAAGGTAAATAATGGACTTTGGACTCAGTGTTTGCAAGCATTGTTTTAACCCTGATGTAAGACTTGATGTACACTTGTTCATTAAATATCATGAGCATGTGAGATCAGTTTAGAGGCCTTTGTCCTCTAAACTGATCTCACACAGTGGCCAATAAAATGATATGGGGAGAGTGTTGACTTGAGCTTCATTGTTGGTATTCCATTTAGTGTCATGAGGGGTCTGATTGAAAGCAAATCCCGGTCCTACTAAGCAAAGACTGTTTTTTTCAAATAACTCTCAAGGACTATTGCATATACATCCACTAAATTGGGTAGTTCAAAGAATGATCACTTATAATTATTACAAAGGAGCAAAAGGAGTGTTATTATATGTGTGTATGTGTGTGTGTGTTTATACATATATATATATCCGCAATTTCCGGCCTGGCTGCATGGAGATTTCTACGGTTGAGGCGTCTCGGGGGCCCAGGTGAGGAGCCTGATTTCGACCACAGCGTTGTGCCAGAGCACGGATACCCCGTTTAAAGTCTGCATCCAGGCACCCATGAGGGACAAAGGGAACCGCATACGAGACATTCCCAGAGTTGCCTGTGAGAGGAGCATTCTGGGCACTGTAGTTTGTTAACTTAACCACAGTGATTGATTGCCTCTGAACCGGTCCACCTGGACACGTCATTGATGACGAAACGAGGGACAGTACTTAAAGCGTTCTTGGCAGATAAGTGAGGTGGCAGCAGGCATCTGAGGAAGACATGAAGTCGAAACGCGTCATGCCATTGCTGTTTCAAAATTAAAAGCTACTTACCTGGAATCCCCGCTGTGTCTCTCCAGTTCTTTGCATAGCAGGAACTCACTCGTGTGTGTATATGTATATATATATATATATATATATACACACACACACATATATACACATATTATATGTCCTTCTTTGTCTGCTTAAAGGCGGCATGCAGCCCAATTGGCGGGGGCGATCGCAGAACACCCGCTCCCGGGCGTATGTAACCTCACAACTCATACATAAACGGAACAGCACTCCTCGTCTTCAATCGAAGTTTATTTGCACAGCGGATTCCCACTGAATGTGTTGGACGCATTTCAGCTGACTAAGCCTTTTTCACAACGCCTGTGCTCAAAAGGCATTGTGATTATATTTCCTTATGACAACACTAAAGAGGGACAGTCCGTGTAATTCTATTACAGCGGCCATCTTTGTAAGTGTTCTTATTTATATATTATACTGGGAACCATAGTGTGCAAAGTCAGATTCAGCCCATTTGGGCACATATATATAACATTGTATATATGAGCAATTTCTATAATTGTGTGTATTAGAATAATACTGTGAGAAGCTGGCTTGGTACATGGTGCACACTTATGTAAGTGGGCACCACTACATAGCCGGAGATATCCACAATACATATATATATGCTAGAATAGTGGTATGCGAACCATGACTCCAGTCAAGACTATATCCAGAAGACATAGAAGTGCTGCCGACCCAAGTAACCACCCAAGGTAAGTAACCAGGAACCCCACGGAGGCCGTGAACAGCATGGGAACACGACCGCGGGCTCAATAAAAGTCAATGGGTAAGTCGCGGTTGCAATTTTAAAGAAGGAACTTTCCCAGTGGGTCCTGAAGAAACGCAGTGGAAGACAGGAGGTTGGAGAGCTACCCGACCCGTGAATACCCTAGGAACCAGGATACCTACACCAGGGAAGCTGGGTGTATAGGTGTGAAGTGGCGTTGGAAACTGCAGTCAAACTCAATGGAGGACTTCAGGAAGATGCCGCTGCTAGAGAAGGTGAAAGTGCTTGCTGGAACCCAAAGATGGATTCAGGATGAGCAGTATCTGCAAGCAGAGGGGACAGAGTTTTAGCCGCTTGGAAGTGGCCAGGAGGCCCGGAAGACGAATGACCACGAAGTTGAATGTTAAGCTAACAGTGAGCTTGAAACTGCAGCTTTGGGGACCAGGCGACGCTGTGGAAGACCAGGAGCTGTAAACGAGCTGTCCCACGTCGAATGCCGAGGTTTGAGGAGTCGGTGTCCGTCGGAAGCACCAACAAGCAGTTTGCAACTGCAACCAACGTGGAAAGTGAAGAAGGTACAGTGTCAGGACCAGCGAGGTCCAGGTGACTCACCACAAGCAGGGGAGACAGGGGATCCCGCAGAAATCAAAGGAGACCCACAAGCCGGAGGCTCTGGAGGCGCAAGAGGGCCTCGAGCAGCTCACCAAAGTTGCAGGCCCACGATGCAAGTGACGCAGTGAGGACGTAGATCTTGGTCACAGGAGTTGCTTGAGGTGGGGACTACTTGAAGCCCGAAGATCTTGGTGGAGGAAGCCAACAAGCCTTTCTAACAACCAGTTGACATAGTGCACAGGGGTTCGATTCCTGTAGCTCCGACGAGTGATATTGGCCTCAAACTTGGGGAGAGGAAAGGGCAGGCATCGAGGGATGTGAAGAACCACCACCTGTGTTACTGAGCCTTTCGGAGTCCATGGGAGCCCAGGAGCTTAGGTAAGGTTAGTTGCGGTGCCTGCAGATGCAGGGAAGTGACTCCTTCACTTCAAGGGAGATTCCTTCAGGTGTCTTGGATACTCACAGGCCTTGGAAGGTTCCTTTATGGAGCACAGGCATTGACGTTGCAGCAGACGAGCAGGGCGATACGATCAGCAGCAGTAGTAGTTTTCCCAGTTGTAGCCGTGATGCCCAGACCGAAGTCCATCGTAGTCGTGAGTGCCCAGACGGTTGAAGAAGAGGTGATGTCTTGAAATGAATCTTGTCCCACTACGAATCTAGGGACTCACCCTCAGGTAAGCCCTTAAGGACCCTAAGGAAATTGTTGGGACGATTCAGAGTTCCCTCCCAGGGGAAGGGTCGGACAGTGTGGAGGATACTCCTATGTCCTTTGTCCAGTTTGGAGCGAGAGCCGGAACCAACGGCTCCCTGGGCTGGTTTGAACTAGACAATGCAAGTAGGGCACCAAATGTGCCCTTCAAGCAGACTGAGTGTCGCTGGCAAGTGCTCCCACCTGGCCCCAATATACTAAACCTTGTCTGGGAGGTGGTCACACCTCCCTGTGACAGGATACCTATTGTTCTGCCTTCCCCTGCCCGAGCTTGGCTCGGCAGCAGGAGGTCAGAGTTGTCTCTGGTCTGCAGCAGCCATGTTGTGCTTGCCAGGTCTACAAGACTAGTGCCGGGAGCACTGAGGGCCTCCAGGAGGAGCTTTACAGTGCATGGAATCATAACAACATGTTTGATACCAAACATGACCGGGTTAGTTAGAGCCAGTTTAGAGATGGTCATCACGTAATGACACATGGCCACTCTATGTATCGTAATGGCTGATGCACTTGCAGCCTGGGAGAATGGACTCAGAAGGCTGTTAGGGTGTCCTGTTCATGCAGGGGCACCCTCACACTTGGAACCAAGCGCCTGCCTTCAGGATTGAAAGGCCTGCTTTAGGGGTGAATTATAGGTTTTAAGTGCAGTGACCTTAGATATAGGGAAAACTATATATTTCGTAAGTGGTGCTAGCACCAGCTGACACAGGCTGCAATGGCAGGCCTGTAGTTACAGGTTGAGTGGTCCCCCGTGGGTGGCATAATGCATCCTTCAGCCCATGGGGGACCCCTGGTGTACCTATTCCCTGGATACCTCAGTACCATATACTAGGGAATAATAAGGGTACACCACTGTGCAATCTGGAATGTACCATACCACTGTGCAATCTGGAATGTACCATACCACTTTAGGGGAGAAAACACAGGGACTGGGGTCCTGATTAGCAGGATCCCAGTCAGACTAGTCAGAAACAGCATAGCACCGGGCAAAAAGTGTAGGTAACCATAAAGCAGATCCTAATTTCCTACAAATACTGATTTGTACACAGTTATAAGTGTTTCTTCACATTTTTGCACCTGCTGCTGCCTGTATGACCGTCAGATATAAATATGTCAGACCTTCATTATTGTGCAAAATTAGGTTATTTAAACTAAATATGCTGCCAAAACTTTATTGTAATTCAATATCCGGTTGACCTTAATCAAAAGCAACTGGTGATCACTACAACATAATTTTCTTTAACAATTTGGCATTCAATCACAAATCTACTGGGTCATTCCCCATTAGCCATAGCCTATTAAATCCCGCATTTCTAAGATAATTCTGGCAAACAGACAACTAAAAAAACAGCAATCAATATGAGTGATAAAAATACAATTATATGAAAAATTTGAGATCTTCGCACTTTTGCGTTTCAATTATACTACTCCTTTGTTTTCCAATTACACTGCGTTCTTCGACTTTCACACTTTAGCCAATGACTCTGTAAAGAAATAGATATTCTTCCAATAGATCTGCACACAAAAGAACTCTGTTACAATTCTCTAATCACTCTAATTTTGCCTCTACTGTACAAGATTAAAATGCAACATTTAAAAACTGATTCAATTTATCTGAGGCTAGGACTAATCTTCTTAGCTGTTTCTAAAGAGATGTATATATCTCTTCATCCACGTTCAGTTCTTTTGGTTTCTTAGTACCTAATCGTAAAATGTACCTTCATTCTAGCCGTTGCAGTGTTCTTTCTCTATCCCCCCCGCGCCTCCTCCCTCCCACCATTAGGGGATTTCACTACCCGATCACTCACACTATAAATTAGAAGATTAGAATTATGTGCATGATATTCTTTGAAATGTCTTTCTACAGGATATGTTTCATCTACATTTCTTATGGCCCGAATGTGCTGTAAGATCAGTTTATTCACCTGTAGTATAGTGCTGCCAATATACCTCTTACAGCAAGGGCATGTTAGCATATATATTGCAAATTCTGATTTGCAATTCAGTGTTTTTTTAATCAACATTCCTTCACCCATATCTGTATGGATCTCTGCAGTGTTCGACCCCTGTAGGCAGCCGTACAGTCACTACATTTCCTGAACCCATTCTTGGGTTTCAGCCAGCTGCCTTGAGTGTTGATCTGACTCTTAACCAGAGTATCTTTGATATAATAAAAAATAATCACCCCAAGGTATTTAAGTGATTTTAAAAATAACACCACTTTTTACATAATACATTTATGTACATACAATGTAAATACAATTTTTGGGTCCACTTAAACTTTAATCCCCAACCATAGAATGTTTAACTTTCTCCCTCACACCACATACTCTCCACAATGTCTGTTCAATCACACACTCTGTTCCTTCTTTACAGCACATTCATTTACCTATCTCACCTGATCAATTCCTTAATTTCTGCTCTTACCCCTTCACACTTTTTTCCTGATAACATCTTCTCCTTCTCTCTTCCACCTTACTAATTTCTACCCACTCTCGACCCTGCTTACTCCTATTTTGTTTGCCTCTTAGCCACTCTCTCCTCACTTTCTCTCATTCTCCTCTTCTTCTTTTCTCTTCTGTTTTACCGCCTCCCTCTCTTACACTCTTTTCCCTAGGACACATTTCACAGAGAAATTAACTGTATTTAAATTAGTCCTTAATGTTAGCCTGGGTTTTCCAGTGCATACCGCGGCACTTCATTCCGAAAGAATCACCCAAAAGTATTGAAAGTAGTTTTAAATAACACCACTTAATACTATAATAAATGTTCTTACAGATAAAATAAATAATTATTCTGTCTCTTTGGTTAAATAATGTTTTCTTTCATATTTAATGTACAACACTCTTTCCTTTAAGTCAACATTGCACACATGGCATTTTTTCTTTTGTTTTAAAAAACCTAGCCATTAAGCATCCTGTTTCCGACTTGCATCGGAAGGCCTTTTGATATTTATCAGCATCGCCATCTTTTCTATATATTTAATTTGCACCCAGACAGTAAACAGAACGTGTACTTTACCACATGCTGTTTCATTTCACAGTTTGTTGTAGACTTTCAGCCAATGGGCTAAATTATTTCCTTGCTGGATACATTAATATCCTGCTTTCAAAACACCATTGCACTTTACTATAGGTGTCTGCAAAATGTTTGTACCGTCCATTCTGCAAGTCTGTTTATTTAACCCAAAGATATTACACTTTTTTTTAACATCCCTTAAGGACATAATACATTTTCATACAGACAAATACATTACAGGATTTTCCCAAACACACATGCTGTTAAGCCACGTTTATTGTTGTAGGCTGCACATCATGTGTTTTGCTTGTGCAACCCGTGATGCCAGAGTAGGTATTTTTTTTATATTTAGAGCTGTGTAACATGCCCTTTGTTTTAAACAATTTTAGCCTTAAAATGAGTGCTAAATTGGAGCCAGGGTTTTCTGGTGCACACCAGGGCAATTACTTGGTAACACCAGCTTTTATAGCAAACAAATTCACCCAAACATAGTGAAGTGAATTCAAATAGCAGCAGTTAAGGCTATAACATATGTTTTTACAAATAAGGAAACAAATGTATTTGCCCAGGAGCACAGGATGTTGGGACCACGGCAATACTCTAACTAATCCCCAGCTTCAAAGTTGCCACCTTTCTCCTTTTATTTTTGCCAAAGTTTTTTTTGTCCTAGTTCTGTAATATACTGTTTCTTTGCTAAAATAAAAGTATTTCTACTTTAGTATATGTGTATATGTGTGTGTGTGTGTGTATATATATATATATATATATATATTGATTCCCAGCGTGCACCTTAATGCAAACAATGGTGAATTAGGCACACCAGAGGCCACGTGAGTAATTTAAAAGGCGCAGGGAACTGTGGGAATCTCGAAAAAGCGTGTACATTGGAACTGCCTCTGAAGAAAGAGCATGAATGCTCTGAAACGTGTCAGGCAAGAGGAAGACATCATCGGAATGGGAATGCCTGTTTCTTTTCAATAAATGATTTTGTTAAATCAGTGGCTGGATGAGTGCGTCTCTTGTTGCAGGGGCACTTTGGACGAATATATATATATATATATATATATATATATATATATATATATTCTGCGCAAAGTTGGTTTTGGGAGTGCTGTATAATGTGCATGTTCAGTAATATGCGGTTTGTCTTTTATAACATCTAGTACTAAGTTGTCTGTGTTATACTAACTAGTTAGGTTACACTATATATTGCATTTCTTTGCAGTGTTTCATAAATGTGCAGTTACATTATTTTTATACTTTAATACCTATAACATATTTATGTTGCAAATCCTTATGAATCTTTTAAGCCACACATGGTACTACAGCATGGCTTAGAAAAGAAGCATTTGTAATTAAATAGGTCTCGCACTTGTTAAAGTTAGAGCTATTTGAGTTAAAAATGACAATGTTTTTTACTTTTGCTTTTTTATACCAATGGCAATAGCACTATGCATATGTAATTACTCGACTGCAAATAAAAAAAATTCAACACCAACAGTTGTAACTTTAACAAATGCAAAGCCTATTGCATTGCAAATGCTTGTTTTATTGTCTGTTTGCCACAGTTAGCTTAGAAATGTAGGATTTAATACACTATAGCCAATGGGGCATGACCCAGTAGTTTTGTGATTGCATGCCAAATCGTTCGAGAAAATTATGTTGTAGTGATTACCAATTGGTTTTGATTAAGGTCAACAGAATATTGAATTACGATAACGTATTGGCTGCATAGTTTAAATAAATTAATTTTGCACAATACAGAAGGTCTGACATATTTATATCAGATGAGCATAGAGGTATCAATTGGTGCAAAAATGTGAAGAAACATGTATAAACGTATACAAATCAGTATTGTTCTAATACACACAATTCTAGACATTTTTCATGTATAAAATGTAATGTTTGTGCCCAATGGGCTGAATCTGACTTTGCACACACTGGATCCCAATTTAAAATATATATAAGAACACATTCAAAGATGGCCGCTGTAATAGAATTACATGGATTGTCCCTCTTTAGTGTTGACATTAGGCAATATAATCACAGTGCCTGTTGTGCGCAGGCATTGTGAAAAAGGTTAAGTCAGCCGAAACTCTTCTGACACTTTCAGTGTGAATCCGCTGTGCAAATAAACTTCGATTGAAGACTACGCGGAGTGCCATTCAGTTTATTATTTACGGCGGAAGAGCTGTGATGATGTATATAGATATATGAATATATATATATAATATTTATCTATCCTCGAAGGTTTCTTGAACAGTTATATGTCAAAATATTGTATACTGAAATACAGTCTGACATAAATATTGTGTTCTGAAAATTATTTAAAAATATTTTTGTAGTTTGTAGTTAGGGGGAAATATTTTTGTTTGCCAATATTCTTACACTATATTCTGGTACCACACTATTTTAACCTGCCCTTTTCCACCATATTTAGTAGTGTGCCACTTCCTGTACCCATGAAACTACTGAGTATTTACATCTAAAATGTTGATCTTATTAAGCAGCTGTTCATATAAGTATCGGATATTTACTGTATTTTTTTAAATGACATTTTCTATAGATTATCCAAAAAGAAGAAAAAGAAACAAAAAAACATGACGGTATGTGATGCTTTGTAAACTCATTCTTCAAAGGTTCGTAACTTAGTTTGTGTTGTCTCATGTGGTCCTCTTATTATCGTGACACGTCAATAAAATAACCTACCTGAGCACACAACCAGAAATACTGGTGCACCAGAGCAGTCTTCTCCTAGTTACTGCCCCTCAGGATGTGCTGTATTATTTTGGTAAAATGTTTTTCACCTACTGTTGAACATTCCGTAGGACCCTCTTCTACAAATAGGATTGTAATGAACATTTATTGAGAATTGAAGCAGAAACATAATTCATTTTTCTTACTATCTATGCTGTTCTTTCCATGTGTTCAAATCTTCTCATTCTTTACATTTGTCAGTCTCACTTTTACCATGTTAAGACATTTCACTTGACCCAATTTAAAGGAACAGCAGTGCCATTGAGTGAGGGGGATCAAAACACTATCACGGATTCCTGAGGCATGAGGAAACGAGGTGGTCCTGCATCATAGAATGCTCACTGATGGTCATAAACTTAGACTTATTCCTACTGCGTGCATGGACTGTCAAGCGCTTATCATTAAATCCAGAGATATATCTTTAATGGAGGTAGACCCGTTCCAAACTTGTATTTGCATGCATCCCCTCTATAGATTAAAGGAAGTCAGTATTTACTGAATGTTTCTCTATTTGACAAAGACAATTAAAATATTCATTGCAGCAGCCAGCTAAACAATGTAATCATTCAACATAAAGAGGTTTCAAATTTTACCTTACAAAAGAGAAAAAATAAAGGATGGTGTCTGGTAGGCCCTGCTCTTGTAAGCAGCCAAACAATTCCAGCTCTGAGCAAGCACTATACTGGCACTTTGCCTCACAGCCTCAATTCTTTTTTCCGACTAATGCTGACTGGTTCAATAGAATATTTTAGGGAGTTATTTTCACTATTTTTCGTTTTTTGCCCTTCAGTATACTTAATTCAATGTCTTACACATCTTTCCATTAAAAGCGTCCCTTTTTTGTCTTCTTTTGTGAGGATGTTTCTCTCACAATGCCTTTGCTTTTTGTGAAGTGTCCTACTTCTGGGAAGAAGAAGACTGTCCTAGATCAACACTGTGTGTGTGTTCCATTTGCCATCTATTCACACTGCATCCAGTTGCAAATTGTGAAGGAGCACTTAAGGACAGTGAGGGGATCTGCCTGAGAAGCTATAAAGTGGATCCGAAGACCCAGCGGCAGAAGTAAAAAGATTAACTGCAAGACATTGAGGGGACTTCTTCTACAGTATCCTTGCATTCTCCAAGGCAAGACTTCAGATTGAGATCTGAGACAGCACATTTTCTATATAGGTTTTTAATGATGAAACTATGTAGCATGGGAATGTGTGGAAATAGTGCGTCATCAGGTAAAGTATATTGATCTATTTAGGTCCCATTAAATTCTCTTGTTCCCAGCACAATTTAGAATTACAAAAATACATGTGTATCTTTTTGTTTTCTTAACCGCTGAATGCATACAGTTCAGTTACAGGTAAGTGCATTCTGTTGTGTGTTGCAAAAAACAACATCCTACAGCCTTTCATTTCACTCGCATTGTACTCCAGCAAGATTGTCACTTTAAAACCTCCTCTTACTTTGCAGTCACAAACAAATGCCCATGTTAAAAAAAAATAAGCAGCAATTTGTCAGAAGACATAACCTAACATTTGACCTCTGTCTTTGAAGCACCAGTAAATGTGGCAAGACATACTTTATGGTTCAAATCTTTATTGTAGTTGTAAATGCTTTAAAGGAAAACTCAACAAACATTGCCAACCAGCTTTCTAGCGCAAATCTGGGGCTTCGCAGAGCCCCTCTTGGTTAATGTACATGCCAGCAGTTTATTATAAAAAGAACTCCTCCCACCCACCCTCCATTCATCAATGTATCTGCTTTAAAGTGTATAGTGATTTCGTTCATGTTTATTGTTGCTCAGGCGATGCAGGCTTGTGTGTCTTGGGTAGATGTAGCAGACGCGGATATCTGGGGGAGGTAAGTTCTCGGAATTCTTGCAAAAGCAAATTCAGAAAGGGGCGCCATATTTCATGAAAAGTAGTGCCCTCCCCGGCCAGTGTAAGTGTTATTTTTTCCATTCCTAGAATGTGCCAAAGTCGTGTTTGCCAACCGGTGTGTGTAGGGAGTTGCGGGATGCCCCAGTGCGCAAGAATATTCTGCAATGCTGTTCCCAGCCCCACTCCTATTAGTCGGCCTCTCTTAGATTTCAATGGGTAAGACAGCGGGTTAGGGACCCCCAACAGAACATGTGCAGGAAATCTCAATAATTGGGTGTCTAGGTGCCTGCCTATCTAATCTATCACCTGGGTCCAGTATTGTTGAAGCTGGGGACATTCCCACAGTACGTGGGTCAGAGTGCCGCAGTTTCTCCAGCATTCTGCGCTCCTTGATGGTTTGATCTTATGTACTCATGCTGGTGTATAGTACCAGTACGTCGTTACCTTTGTGAGTTTGTCAGTTAGAGCTATGTTAATGGCCGTGTGGCGGGCTCTGTGACATATTCCCTTCCATTCCTTATTACTTAGAGCTCTCCCCAAGTCCTTTACCCTTCTACTTCACCCTGCATTGTACATGTTTATTCCGCGCATTTAGCATCTTGTACAGTTCAAAAATCAGTTTCTTATCCTAGGTCTCGGACAATAACCAGCGTTCATAATGAGTAAGGTGGCATTGCGCTGCAACTTTATTTTCGGGCTGTAATATCCAATGTCTGAGCTGCAGATATCACAGGCGCCCTGTCTCTGGAATACCAAAATCGGTCTTTATCTGCTGAAAAGACAGCACCCCCTCCACATGAAAGCAGTGACCAATGGCCCCACCTCCTGTGCGGTGCCACTCAGAGAATTGGGTCTCCCCCACGCCCAGCTCAAAGTATGGATTGTCAAACAACTGTGTTAGAGGGGAAGGAAAAAACGTTAGGTTGTGCTTAACACTAGTTCAGTCCCACACCGCCATTGTTGTCTGGGTTATGGAGGGGAGGTACAGGCTTCTTGGCGTATGCGCTTTCCTCAAAAAGGGAATCCTCATCAAAGATGTTCCCGCTACTGCACTATCCCGAATTAGCCAGTGCTTTTTGGACTCGGAGCGATTCCATTCTACTAAGTATCTTTGTTGCGCTGCTTGGAAAAACAGTTGGAGATTTGGCATTCTCAACCCACCCTCGCTAGGTGGAAGAAAGCTAAGAGTCTTATTCATCCTCGGCTTCCTGCCCAGCCAAATAAAGTGTGAAATCGCTGACTGTAATTTCTGGATTATGTCTGGGGGTGGCTGGTGGGGAAGTGTTTGAAACAAGTATAATATTTAGGAAGGATCACCATTTTAATAGATTCCACTCTACCTAACCATGAGATCTGGTGGGGTTTCCATCTCTGTGTGTCAGCCAGAATTTTACTGTTTAAATTATTGTAGTTGACCGTGACCTTGGCTTGTGTAGTTGGTGCTATCAAGATTCCCAGGTAGGTGACGGTGTCGTGATACCACTGGACTGGGTACTGTGTCTTGAGCTGTTCCACCATTTGCGGCGGAAGTGAGAGGTTCAGAGCCACAGATTTCCGTACATTTACTTTAAACCCAGAGGCCCTACCAAAGCAATCCAGCTCTGCAAGGAAGGCTCCCAGGGAAGTGTCAGGGTTGTTGAGAGTCACTAATACATCGTCTGCGTTGAGACTGATGATATGGTTGTGTTCCTCCCACCCCCCCCCCCCAACATTGTACCTCAAGAATTTGTGGGTGTGTTCTTACCTTCTGCACCAGTGGCTCCATATATAATGTGAATAACAAGGGTGATAAGGGACAACCCTGTCTCGTACCTTGAGCTATTCGGAACAGGGCAGATGTGTGGCCATTGACTCTAAATTTTGCTTTGGGTAGACGATAGCAGTTTAGTATCTGTGTCCTAAAGCACTCCCCCAGGCCGAAATGTGCAAGATTCTTTTGGTATTGTCACTGGTTTGTCTCTGGGGGATGAAGCCCGCCTGATCTGGGTCAATCAGGGATGCCATATACTTACTGTCTGGGCCAATATTCCTGTAAATAATTTAAAGTCAATGTTAAGTAATGAAATGGGCCGGTATGAGCTACAGTGTGTGCTGTCCTTCCTGGGCTTAGGAATGACTATAATGGCAGCCTCTAACATGCTGGGATCGCTCCTTGTTTGGAAAAGGTATCAAAAGGTATTAAAAAGTTGGTTCAATCGAGGTGCTACTTCTAGTGATTTGGCCAGTTTCAGATGTGTTATCGCAGCAATCACCTCTTCGATGCGAATTTCCTCCTCTAATGTTGAGTTTTGGTCATTCGTCAACTTGGAGGTATGCACTTCACTAAGGTATCTAAAGCTCTCTGAGTTGTCTAATGTTTGACCCGAGTAGAGGTGTTCATACAACTCTCAGAACGTCTCGGCCATTTCAGTGTCTGTCGTTACTGGGTTACCCTTCTGCTTCCGATACCCTTCTGATACATAGGATGTCCTGCCTATGCTGTTGCTCGTGCAGTTTGTGCTCAGCGATGCCTGCATTTGTCGTCACCCTCCCTCCTCCCCCATAAAAGGAATGGCATAAGCGGAGGACGGCATATTCTGCCTTGTCTAAGTCTAGCGTAGCCAGCTGGGCGTGCAGTGAAGTAAGTTTGCGCCATATCCTGGGAGCCCCTGTCATCTGATGTATGTCCTCTAGTTCCCGGATCTATAGTGCAAGACTGTCCCGTAATGTGTCCCTCAGGCGCTAGTGTCTGTAAAGGCGGACCTGTTGAGGGAACGCCACTGTGGTCACCACTGCAGCATGGTCTGACAGCGTCACAGTGAGTATCTCTGTGTCTGTAGTTAGTGCAATTATGTCTCTGGTGTCAAGGAGGTAGTCCAGTCTGGCATATGTTTTATGCCCATTGGAATAATAGGAACATTCCCTTGCTTGGGGATGGGCTGCCCTCCACAAATCCACTACACGTAATTCCCCTAGTCTATTGTGTCCCTTCTTAAATAGGGCTCCTGCCTGGCCATGTCGTTAGGATGATCTGTCATTATTATCAAAAACCAGATTGAGATCTCCTCCCAACAGAATGGATCTCTCGTCTGTGGCTAGCACCTCCACTAATGCTTTGTGTAGGAATTCTTCCTGTCCCTCGTTTGGGGAGTAAATTGTTCCCACTATCAGCCCCTGTCCTTCCACTGTGAAGAGTTAAGAGAGCCATCTCCCTCTGATTTCGGCCTCTTTCTGTATCATCTTCCCCTGAAAGGAGCGGGCCACCTAGATGGCCTCCCCTGCCTTTTTGGTGGAGTTTGACAAGAAGAATTGGCTGGATAATAAACGCGATTTGAGTCTCTCTCCCTAGTTAAGAGGTAGGTTTCTTGTAGGAGACAAATGTCTGCCTTGGTGTGTTCAAGGTATGACAAAATTGCTCTACGTTTAATCGCATTATTGACTCCCCTCACATTGAGGGTAAGAATTTTGAGTCTAGTGGGTTGCATTCTTAGTGCATGGATCGTGTTCCAGCGTGGACTCTGCCCTTTAAAAAGCGCACTAATTGGTATACCAACCTAGCCCTAGCAGGCATCTATGTATATGCGATAAGATTTCTGAGAAATTTACTTGGTGAATGGAGGCCCCAAAACGAACCCCTATTATAAGAACAACAACGAAAAGGAATAAAAAGAAGACTCTTGGAAAAGCATGGATTTTGTTAACCCACAGAGTTTAAAGTCATTTCGTCTGCCATACTTGGCCGCCAGTAAATAAGTATGGGGTCCATGTTGTGGCCAAGTTCCCACCGCTGCCCCCCACCCACCCACCCACCCCTCCCTCCCGAGTCGGCAGCCATCTAGAGAAACCTACCTAACCCACACATTTCTGAAAACTAGACTCCCGGGGGAGTCCAGCAAGGTATGGCTTGCGTGGGTCCCCCAATGTTTTCCTACCCAGAATGCCCCGCAAACCTCAAATTTAGCAGAAAGAAAATCACTTTTTTCTCAAATTTCTGTGTGGGAAACTTCTGGAATCGTGGATCCACACATTTCCTACCACCCAGCATTCCCCCAGGTCTTCTGAGTAAAAATGATACCTCACTTGTGTGGGTGGGGCAAGGGCTTGTGACTGGGAAGAGCCCAAAACATAGGGAATAAGGGTAAAGTACAGAGAATTCTAAGCGCTACATTTTTATTAAAAATAAGTTTTTAGCCAATTCTGCATTGGACCCCGACACAAGGAAGGTATCGTTTTACTCTGGACACTAAGGTTAACGCTGTGGGGTAGGATATTTGTGCTGCCACAGTGATTCCACACAAAATTATGTGGAAAATGTGTTATTTTCAGCAAAATTTGAGGTTTGCAGGGGATTCTGGGTAGGAAAATATTGGGGGACCCACGCAAGCCATACCTTGCTGGACTTCCCGGGTGTCTAGTTTTCAGAAATGTGTGGGTTTGGTATGTTTCCCTCGGTGGCCTCCGAGCCCAGGGCCAAAAACTCGTGGGACCCCCTTGCAAAACCAGGTTGTTTTGTGATAGGTAATTTTGATGTCGCCTCAATAGGTTTTAGGCCCTTGCCTGTCACGGGTACTTGACCCACCCACACAAGTGAGGTACTATTTTTCTCGGAAGACTTTGGGGAATGCGGGCTGGGTGGAATTTTGTGGATCCACGCATATTCCAGATCTTTCCACCACTGAAATGTGAGGAAAATTGTTTTTTTTGGACAAAATTTGAGGTTTGCAATGGATTCTGGGTAACAGAGCCTGGTGAGAGTCAGACAAGTCACCCTGTCCTGGATTCCCATGGGTGTCTAGTTTTCAAAAACGTATAGGTTTGCTAGGTTTCCCTAGGTGCCGGCAGAGCTAGGGTTCAAATTCTACAGCTAGTCACTTTACAAAAAAAGGGTCAGTTTTCACTGTGAAAATGTGGTGTGTCCGCGTTGTGTTTTGGGCTGTTTCCTGTCACGGGCACTAGGCCTACCCACACAAGTGAGGTACCATTTTTATCAGGAGACGTAGGGTAACACAAAATTGTAGAGCAACTATTAATACCTATTGACTTTCGATGCATTTCTGCCTTCCAAATGAAAGACAATGTGAAAAAAAATTAGTCATTTTGAAAAATGAGCTATAATTCTCATGCTAGTATGGGTACTCACAATTTCGTAAATGTACAAATGTCTACTTTTTCTAAACTCTATATTTTGTTCTAATTTTAGAAATACATAGGTGTCTTTCATACCGATTTTTCCATGTATATATTTTCCACATTAATTGCTATATACCCGGTACATATAAAAAACCATTGCAAGGTGCTGCTCAGTTATTGGCTCTGGGTTCGTCGGGTTCTCGGTGAACCTGCAAGTCCTATATATCCCCACAACCAGAAAGGGCCAGCGGATGTAACGGTGTATTGCTTTCAAACAGCTGTCATAATTAGAAGAAGTTACAGGTGAAAATGTCGACCCAAATGGCTGTTTTTTTTCAACTGATTAAAAAAAAATCCGATATTCAACGGTTAGTTTCTATAAAGAAACCTGAAGGATCTACACAAATGACCCCTTGCTGAATTCAGAATTGTTTCTACTTTTCTAAAATGTATAGCTTTCCTGGATACATTATTGCTTTCATACCAATTTCTTCCATTAACAGGAAAGAGGTTGAAAGCACAAAAAATAGCAGAAATAAGCTATGTCCCAGAAAAATGCCCAAACTGTGTAAAACATTTTGGTTTTCTGACAAAAGTCTGCTTGTCCCTGAAAGCTGCGAAGATAGTGATTTCAGCAACACGTCCCCTTTTTTGATACCATATGCAGGGCTTTCATTTTGGCAGATACCTTTTGTGGCCTAAGCACGAACTACCCCAAATAGCCAAAAAAAGGTTTCGCACAAGGGGGGGGAAAAACCTAGCAGCGAAGGGGTTAAATGGGCCCTTAATTTCTACAATTAATACTTTGGGCTGCAGGTGCATTCTAAAAAAAAGTGTATTTGGCTTGTTAATTTTATATACGCCTAATTCTTGAAATTGAGCAAAAATCTTAAAAATCTACTCCTGAATTTTCTTATCTGGCTTCAGAAATGTCATGATGCCATCCACGTATATTTTAATTTTGGCTATTTCCGAAATAGAAAGGTTTATGATTCTATCTGATTAGTTGGCTGTGACTAAAGACTCTATAAAAAAGCAAATAACATCAGCAATAATGAACAGCTCTGTCTTGTTCCAAGGTTTACTTTTAAAGTGAATATCTAAAGAGTTTATTATCAGCCTTGTCTTAGCTGAACTAAATCGATTTTTTTTTCCAAAACCTTAATAATCTGTGAAGGGAAGCGAAACCTTTGTAAAAATAAAAAAGGCTCTCTCAACAAACAAGATCAAAATCCCTTTCGGCATCTAATCGAAATAACATTGCTGGAGTATGATTTATATAAAAAATGTCTGAAGCTTTGATAGAAAAATTAGTATTGACATAGAGTTGTTGCACTGCTATAAAACAATTCTAATCTTTGTGAATCAACTAATTAGCAGTTATATTCATGTGATTGCCTATCAATTCTGCAATAGTCTTGTAATCCAAATTCAAAAGACTGATCGTCGGCTTTAATTAAAATCTTTTGGATACCTACCCTTTTTTTTTTTATTTATAAATAGCTCACTGCCACCCCAACGTTGAAACAGAGAGGGATCTTGCCACCTTTTAAATTATGATTAGTTAAATTTAGCAAATGGTAATCTAAGACTTCCCTAAAAGTTTTAAAGGGTTCTGTCAAAGTCATCCTCTCCACTTGTCTTCCCATTTGGCCATGACTAAATTTCAAAATCTAGCTCTTTCATTGTAAAAGGCTTTATCATACTTAATGCCATTTGCTCAGGGATAATTAGTGTGATAAGAAACCTATTCAAATTTGATAAATAGATTTCCAGTCCATTATAAATAGTTTTATAATGATCCAACCCATATCTTTTATTTTGTCTCTTATCTTCAACTCTAATTTTGGTTGGGCAATAATATAGGGATTTGTCTGCCGTGGTAGCAATTTTCTTGAAATCTCTTTCTCTTAGTAACATTTTCGGAGACAAGTCATAATACTAAAATATAGCCTCCCTGTATTAATAATCAACAGGTTTCTATTTTGCCTTTTCAAGAGTAACATAAAGTAAATCACTTTTATTTATCATGTGCTTGTTTGGTCTGTTCTTGCCATACCAATTTAGAAAAATAGTCAGTTTTAAGAAATACCTTTACAGCAAAATAAGAAAAATACAATCGGCAGAACCAGAGATATGACAGTTTGACTATTTCCGTGAAAATAGCTCTAAAAAGCACAAAGCGCCAACTGTGGTTATCTGGTCACACCGGATATGGGACAAGGTCACAAGTTCAGATCAACCGTGATGGAGCGCGGGCTGGTACAGGGACCAGGTTAGGCCTGCTGAGAATGTACCCTATGTCCTTATTGTCGGGCGTTATGCAACACAGCGGCGGGTCTGAACTTTGATGCTAGGTTCTGCGTCAAGATGTGTTGCACAACGCGGGTTCCAATGAGCGGGGCAATGTTTACATTGAGTTAAGTCACTCGGTTCAGATGAGGGGCTGCAAAGGCGAGGTCCTGTGTCCAGTTCAGTCAGTTCTGATGGGGGCAAAAACTGGGGTGGTAAAGCTCCTTTAATCACACTTCCAAGGGTCCTTGACTGGGGAGGTACCACTTGGAGGGGGGTAGAGAGGCACAGGACTCGCATCAGTCAGTCCAGGTGCAGTGTTCAAGATGGAGCCTTTTCTGTTCCAGAGTCTCTGATTATTAGGCCAGCCAGCTAGCCCTTGGAGTCACTGAGGTGGTCCTTGGTTCAAGGTGCGGTCCAGTCCTTACTACTCAGGCAGCATGGTCGCAGACCAGTCCTTTTTCCAGCAGAGCAGTCTTCCACATGTCCAGAAGTGTTCTAAAGAGTGAGTATGAAGGTCCAATATTTATGCAGTATTGTTGGTTGCCACGCTACGAAGAGTCTTTCTTTTATCAGCCTCTACAGCGATACTCCATAAATTTACAGCTCGATGATGTAAATAATTTTTGGGATCCTATTTACAGTGCTACCTTACTGAATAGGAAGCTTTCACGTCCACTACTTGGAGTTGTGAGAAGCCCTGCACATCGTACCCGAATTGAGGCCAATTATTTTATTCATTGAGCAAATGATCAGTATTAGAAGCTTCGCCATATACACCACAATCGAGCCTTACCTTTTGCCCCATTGGGTTCAATATCCGAAATATATATACCTTTACTGGTATTTGACCAGCAGAACAGATGGGAGCCCTGATGAAGTTCCCTCTGGCAAAGAATCTGGAACGAAACGCGTTGGCTGTGTGCCAGTTTTAAAGATCTATTGAATAAAAAGAAACAACTTTGGAACAATTCTTAACTTTTGTGTACTGACTCCGCAACGAGTGCACCTTCCATTCTTCTTTGGTGAACCTGGCTACTAATGACACCCCTGGACGGCGGGTGTGGGAAGAGATTGCACCCTTTGAATTTATAGTACATACGGACTGGATGTCTGCCGTTTGTTCTTTCCTTGATAGGTCCAATATTTATACCTGTGCTCACTTTGAAGTAGGTGAAGCTTCTTGAGTTTCCTCCTACAGAGGTGACTGGGATTTCCTGCCTCCCTGCACTTGTCCCAGTCTGTCTAGTGGGCACAATAGGATAGTTTGAATTCCTTTGTGTGGGCTGAGTCAGTGCCTTTACAGTGCAAATGTGGTAGGTGACAGCTTTGCACGTCTTATCTAGTCAGATATGACCCATCCTGCCAACACTCGGACCCTCTATTGTGATGCTATCTCAGAGGAATGTGACCCAGGAACAGGCTGCAGACACCAAATGGTTAGGACAAGAAAATGCCAACTTTCTAAAGTGTTTTTTTCAGAATTGTAACTTTAAATCTGACTTTACCATTAAAGAGGATTTTAAATTATAACTCCTCCGACACCAAACTTGACTTTCCTATCTGTTCCCAATCAAAAGTTAGCACGTATTAAATGTAATAAGATAATCCGATTGGAGAGGTAGGTCTCAACAGTGAAATACGAATTTGTGTGTTGTTCATTACCAAGACTTGTAAAACTTAAAAGTACATGTCCAACTTTTTAATTACATTGCCATACTGTGGCATACGAGTAATTCTAAAATTCGAAGACTGAAAAGGCTTGGATATAGTAATACGATCTTATTTTACGTTTAAAAAGCCCTTGAAATTCACTGAAAAAAAGGTTTACAGTTGGATATGTTAATAATAGCTTACTTTACATTAAAAAAAACAACTGAATTCTTTGAATATTTTAAACTAAAACAAACGGACTTTCAGCAGTTATAAATGACTGAGCTAACTAAAACTTGTGCCACCACCATGCTATGCTTATGACCTCAAAGATTGCATCACTCATGACATGTTCAGTGACTTCAACATCTCAAATTACATTGATGACAACACTGGGCTTGGTGAGGGAACAAGTTCTAGTTGGCTCTGTGAACTATATCTTGTGAATTTTAGTGGTTTTGTTTGGTTAAAATGGTATGTTTTTAATTGCCATTTTCACCTAACTATAAAATCACTTTAACCTTAGTTTTGTTTTGTAGTAAATATATATATATATATATATATATATATATCAGCGTGAGAGGACGTGGCTCAGCAGCCAGAGCTGCAGACTTCGGAGCTGGGGATCCGTGTTCGAGCCTCTGCATCGGTTTGACATCCTGAGGTATTAAAGAATCATCAAAGGTATTCCCTTAAAAGAGTGGAAAGACTTTGCCAAATCTGTTTTTCCAAAATTCTATAAAAGCTGCACGCTTTTAGATTTTGAGGAAGAATTGCATTAAATTCATGCAGCCCGATACCTGGGAATCCTCATTATTTATTGTATTTAATCCAGTGACAGCAAAGCCTTCACTTTCGTAGCACTTTCCACGAGCGCCAGTAACATTACACAATGACGTATACGTATTTTTTGTAGATGCACGGAGATGAATTTGCATCTCTGTTAAAGACATTTAAGTAATGTCATGTGCTTCCGATTAATCTCCTGTGTCTACAAATAATATGAAACTGTAAATGTGTAATGTAACTGGTGCTTGTGGAAAGCACTATGAAATTAAACAAGCCCGCAGAGCGAGCTGCTGCTAATGTGAGCAGGTTGCAGAGTAAGGGGACATGCTCAGCAGCCAGAGCTGCAGACTTCAGAGCTTGGGATCCGTTTTCGAGCCTCTGCATCGGTTCGACATCCTGTGAATGATTGTAGGCAAATTTTCATCCAAAAATGCACACATTTTTTTTAATCGATATTGGAGGGGTGGTGGGAGCCCACACAAGCACTATTGTGGGAGGGGTGTGGGCTGAGAGCACATGAATAATTAAGTGGACAGTCAAATAAGTGAGCAGAGGCAAGCAGGGAAATAAAACAAGCCCAATCCACCTTAAAAGGAAGCCCAAACCAAACTATCCTTCACAAAACAAAATCCCAACTGACGGTGAACATTTAAAAGTGCAAAAAGCCTACATAAAGTACAAACAACAGAGCAGGAGGCACGGCAGGGGAGGCAGCAGTAACGTTTCTGTGACATTAATAGGGGATGAGCGTAAGAATGCTATATTTTATTGTAAGCAGGTAGGGAGCTCAAATTGTACACAGACAAACAGAGCAGGATTCCAAGCAAAAAACTAGCCCTCAAAGAACAGATCAAGAACCATGGTGGAATGAGACAGTACTAAGTCCCTGCTTTGTGGGAGCAACACGAGCGAAAGGAGTGACAAAGAGACAGGACTGACCACTAGCAAGCAGGGATTTTTGAAGGACACTGACATAGACAAATGAAATGCAATGTCAAGAAAGAAGATGTACTTGATGCCCACACACTGATTACAACAGGTCTTGAAGAGACCGCTGCGGTGACTAGCTCGACCTAAAAATGAATCGTTATTTAAACCCCCACAGAAACATGGTATAATCCCCTGTGGCTGCTGAAAACACTTGCATACAAGAGTGACTGGCACCATATGTTGTTTGCCTCTAATGATCAAACAGCATCTCCGAGCTACAGTCTGTAGTGTACGCAGTATGACTGTTAACTACACGGTAACCCATTATCCCTCATAGAACATGTCCGCTCCGCATACTGACGTCATGCGTATGATGCGGCGACCCAGTCCGAATTGGAAGGAGGCTGCATACACGAGTAGCGTGGATAAAAAAAATAAAATTTGCTGCACATTGGAGCAAGCAGCCAGGAAAGAACAAGTGGGTTACTATGGGTGTTTACAAGCGACATGACACCCTTGAGGATATGTGTAACCAATGACTGATGACATTTCCAATCTCTAATTCTGAAAGTAAATGCTACTGAGATATTTATCTTATCTTTTCTCTCTAAATACCTTTACAGCAAAATATTGGCATCTCCATTATACAGTGTGTGACTACAGAGGCATGCCCCGCCTTCCTATGTCACAGTAGAGAGTTACCAGTAATAGATAAGGTAATATAGTGTTATATGTTGCCCTTCTCGATCTCACTTCATGTGTTATTTTGCAGTGTATCACATGTAGTGAACTACACTGAGTGATCACATTCATGTATCCTTTCCCCTATGCATACGCGTGTGTATTTGTCCTGTACTACGCAATATGTGTGTATGTGTGAGTGCTATAATTCATTTTAATGTAGTATGACTCATGCTCTCAACAAGAAACCAAGTCAGGGAAATGAGCAGATATATTGCTTGTTATCTATACCGTGCCAATGATTTCTTTCTCTTCCTACAGGAACCAGAAGTGACTAACTCATCTGTTGGGCAAGTCACCCCGCTTGAATTTATCTGTATTCGTTTTTCTGTCCACCAAATCGTTAAGGGCACGTGGCTTAATTCAGTAGCCCAATAGTATCTCAGTAAAGTAATCCTCTTCATTCAGATCTGGGCATAATCTAGTCCTGATGAAAGCCAGTGGACCCTTTCGGGCCACTTGCCAGTAAGGGCAAAGACAGGTCTTCTTGGTTTTAGGGTGGAGATTCATAATCTCACTGAACCACCGGAGATTCGTTTTTATCTATATCTAAAACACCATTTATTAAAAGGGATACCTAGGTATTTATCCTTTAGTACTTGCTAAGACAATATTCTCAGAAGTGGTCCCTGGGATATGGTTGAGACGATCCTGGATTTTAGGGACCAGAATGCGACCTGACGATGAAGCGTACTACTACTTTAGTGGGTCACAAATAAAAATAAACAGGGTTGCTGGGATATTGTCACAAGGAGGACATACCATACATATTCTCCAGCACCATCAACCGGGTCCGAGTATGATAGTAGCAGTGGGGTACTTTTAGAGTGATGGATTCAGCTAGGGAGGCGTTTCCTACTAGCCCCATTGAGAGCAAAGTCATTTTCACTTTCTCCTTCCCGATCGGAACGTTTGTTTCTCTTGGGGACTTGTTAAGAGTAGTATATGCAGGTTTTCCAACACCTGTTTATACAAAATCCTTTAATCTGAGACCAGAGGAAATAATATAATATTCCAGACTAGGAATCTGTCACCTAACTAGCTTGGATTATAATAAATGGCAGCCTTTTCTCTCAACTAAATTTAAAGTGCAGCAAAGGATGACGCTAACCGACCTTCCATGGGCACACCTATTTAATCTGAGTTAGCAGATATGCCTAGATTTGCCTAATGTTTATTAAGCACCTGGTTTACCCCAATGAGCATCTTGACGCCGATGAACAGACTTCAGTTTGTCAGACTTTTTTTTTTCTCCATGCTTTATCTTCCCTGCTTTCTTTTCTGTTCCTCTTGAACCAAGTGTCCTCATGATCAACCTCAAGCCATGTAACATCTAGATTAACCATAATGAGGTCGAATTTGCATTTTCTGGCTCTGTTTTTCCTTTGAAAGAGTCCACACAGATTGCCATGCACTCCGGCTTTCCTATTCACAATGTAAGCAGTATCCTTAACCACAAGTTTCCATCCGTGAACTTGACAGTCATCAATGTACTTGACAATCTTAGAAGGCAAAACGTCCTGTGACCTAATGCTTCTATGCCTTCAAATAGAAAGTGTTCTGCTTTTTCTGCCTGTATAAAATAAAATACCCACCATGGCTAAATCTTGCTAGTTTGTCTCAATTAAGTTTCATTTAGTGGTCTTTACTGCTTACCATCCCCGTGACTAAAGATTTTTAGAGGAACTAAATAAATGATATCCCCCAATAAATCACTTTTCTCCTGGAAGTTATATATATATATATATATATATATATATATATATATATATATATATATATATTAAATCTTTTTATTTGAAGAACAATAGTGCAGGTATAATACTACACATATGGTTCAGGGTGCATCAGCATAAAACAGAACATAATATAAAGCATTGAGGCATCAGGATTTCTCAAAAGCATATATGTAAGTAAACTAACCCCAGGTTCCAGTGTCGCCAATCACTTCCACCCAGCACAACGCTATTCCAGTTCCACCCAATCTTCATGGGAAGAGCACCAACTGCCCCAAAGTTTGTCCCTTTTTTGGACACAGATCCTACCCTGGTAACCACATTTTCAGCCCGCTGGGACCAATCCATGTCTCTTTCCCAGTCATGAATCCTGGAAGGCATTGACGTGCCCCATGCGTTCACTATATTCCTCTTTGCTACTCGAGCCCCGATCTCTAGCCATAGGTTTGTAACTTTAGGCCATGAACCCTCCCCTTTTCCATTCAGAAGAAGACATTTGGCGTCCATATGGACCTCTGTAGCCCTACTCTGGACATTAATCTTGTTACACTCTCTCAAAAGAATTGGCTATGCCCATAATATATGTAGAAATGTACCCTCTTGATCGCAGTTTCTTTCTTATGCAGTATTGTGTGGGCGCCTGTCCTATCTTGTGTAGCAGTGTTGTTGAATAATATGATCTATCTGGGATTCGGAGCTGCCTGAAAGTTATATTTAACCTTTTCCAAATGTGATAGGAACGCTATTTGAAGCAGTGCGAAAATGTCACCCATTTCCATGAACCTTTTAATGTACTGCGCCATATAGTCTTCCTGGGAGCTCCGCCTTACTTTCTTCTAAAGGTTATTTACGGTTTTCACTTGAACCACACTGTTTCCCTTCCATCATATTCATTTAACCAGATTCTGAATAGGTGTAGGCACTGTACTTTCTCAACTCTGTTAATTAACGTTGCTGTTTTGAACAGTCACTTTGGGAACAGTCTAAGCTTTTACAAACACTTACGACAGCCCTAACCACTAACCCCAAAACAAACACACAAGTTGCTTAGTTTTTCTGCAGAATTTGTTTACCTGATGTTTGAATCATCATCATCTCTATTTCTCATGTCTTCCTATTCTTGCAGCATTCCTGTCATGTGGGCTAGGGATACGTGTTCTATACTAATGTTTGCTATTGGTAATAATGTTGTGGTGGTCAAAGTATTGCCTCTTCGGTTTATTCATTAAATTCATAAACCACCCACTGGCATCCCTGGTTAAGTCATGAGGTTGAATTGTAAGGAAGTGATTAAGATTATTTTTATAGTGCACATTTATTGAGATCTAACTTAAACTACTGTGCATCTTTGACCAAGGCAGCAGTCTGGCATCTTAAAGTGTGTCAATTTCTTTACAGTTAGGATGTTTCCTTCTCTTACTCCATTTCTATTATAGATTCACATGCTTGAATCTTCCCCCGTCGACATGGTGGGAGTCTCACAGTAGCAGAAGAAATAGCAGTAAAAAAAACACCATAAACATCCATAGAACAGAAAACTCACTTAAGTAACTTTTCAGCCTCATTTTAACACATCCAAACTTCAGCCAGTCACAGCAGACACCTCAGAGTTTCCTTCCACATAGAGCCACCATACCTTAGATTTCTTACCGCACGTCGTGTGATAGAGAGTCTCCCTGAGCTTTGCTCAGTTACAGTATTTCTTCTCAACCTTTGACCTCCAGTCTCAGCTTTAGCAACTCTCAATTTATACTTTTGACCTTCCTGTTTTTGAGATGTCAGAGCCTAAAAAGGGCTGTTTAGGCCCTGTAAGACAAGTGGGAAGTGTAGGCTATTTTCTGAAGACCTCTACAAGCAGTGCCTGTATTGCCTCTACCCTGGCCACAAACCCAGGGAATACAGGTATTGCCACACTTTTTCAGCAAAAACCTTCAAAGATAGGGAGGGTAGGCAGTTACTCTGGCTCCCTGAAGGGAAAGGCTGCTTCAGATTGGGATTCTGAACCTGACGAAAAGGCCCATTCTTCCTCAAGAAAAAGAAAAGAGGGCAGTCCCTCCTCACATCATGGGGACTCTAAGAGATCTAAGTCCCAGGACAAATCTGAGCTTAAACAACACAAGGAATATCAGATAGAGGCTCCAAAGCCCTCTTCAGCTCCTGCGTCTGCTTCTCTGACTCCTTTCAGAGACCAATCTTCTTGACCGTCGACGGCTTCGTCGTCAAAGATGCCACTCTCCTCAATAAAACCTGAGGTTCCTACACCATTGACGACTTCACTGGTGACAACTACGACGGTCAAGACATCTACGGCGTTACAGCAAACAAATGATGGACGGAATGCTGACAATGCAAACATTCTCCCCCAGTCAAAAGATCTGGATTAAATCCATTGTTCCTTTGCCCAATACGCCACCCCAGTTTGGACCCAGCCATATGCAAGTCAGTCTTGACCCTGTGCCTCATGGGAATAGTCCAGACCGAACTGCCAGGCCAGGTCCTCCCTGGACCAGAAGCATGCATCCTGGGACCGGTTTCAGGGTGTTACCCTTCTTCAGCCAGGCTAGCTTGAATCCAGTGGCACAGTGAGCAAAGGACCCACATCTGGGCATACCCATCCCCTCCCTGGACCAGAAACAAGCATCCGTGGGTATGTCACCCTTCTTCAGCAAGGCTAGCGTGAATCCAGAGTCTACGGCAGCATCGGCGGCGGGAGCTTTGATGACCGTAAAGAGGATGTCGTCGACAAGGGCTTCACAGTCGATGAGAATTACACCATCGACCACAGGTTCGTTGACGACTCCGACGTCCCCGCAGACGAAGACCGTCCACGCACCATTGACGGTACCACAGACATTCGCATTAGTGGTTGCACCGTCATACCTGTCGATAGGACCATCAACGGAGGGAAAAAATCTGTCTAATTCAGCCCAGGTAGATTCAGGATTTCTCCAAAATATCCCCATTACCTTCTGCTCGCCTTTTGGACTTCCAAGAGTCAGAGGATGAAAGTATGTTTGGCCCTGCATCCAGTCAATTCCAATTAAGGGTCAAGTGCCAAGATTCGGATGGTGAGGACATTGAGGACAATGATCCATCTTCTTACCTGGCAGGACAATTTTCTTTTGCAAAAAGACACGTCCGTCATGATGAAGCCGGATTCTTTCCAGGAACGTTATCCTTACGAAGACAGGGAGGAGGAACATCATCCGTTTAGGGAACCATCAGTGAACGTTCCAGTGTCTCCGGTGTCTGATCTCCGTCATATGATTGACGACTATTAAAGTCGTTTTCCGGACTCAAGTACCCCTCAGAGGCCTTTACCCCCCCTAAGAGGTACCCACTATTCTTCTGGGCCAAAACACTCCCAAATCCACGATGGAGAAGACTCTCCCTCCTCCTGTTGTCATCACAGAAGATACTCTGGTTGCTCAGACAGAAGAAGGAGAAATACAAACGGACATGGATGCCCAAGATTAATGGGATGTCTACACAGCCCCTATGCCACGTTCTCCGATCCCTCCTGCTGCGGATTCCTCTCCGGTGGATATCAGGGGATTTCATGATCTTCTTGAACATGCCTCCAAACCCTTTGATCTGCCAATGCCAACTAAGCAAACTGAGTGTTTTCTATATGATTTTAAACCAGGCACTCCACATTCAGTGAGGGCAATCCCTATAGTTGACTTTCTACGGCAAGAAGGGCTAAAGTTAATGAAAACACCTGCCTCCGTTCCAGCTGTTATTCCAAAACTGGACAAAAAGACCAGGCTCCTGACGATTCGCCTGCATTCCTCATTGGTCACCCTAGGCCGGAGTCTGTCATCATGCAAGTAGCGGAGAGAAGAGCCAAGAATCCAGCATCCCCCTGCACTGCCCCACCGGACAAGGAGGGCCGTTACCTCAACAATATTGGTAAGAGTTTCTCTTCACTGGCGGCCGCCTCCATCAGAGCCTCTAATGCCATGGCCATTTTGGGGAGATATGACTGGCAGATTTGGTCGGACATCTCTGCTCTGTTGGAGTATCTCCCGGAAGATAAAAAGAAAGAGGCAAAAGATATTCTTTTGGAGGGAGAAAGAGCGTCTTCGGAGCTCACTGAAATAGCCACTGTGTTTTGACAAATGGCAAAAGCGGTAGTTCTGCACCGCCAGGGATGGCTAAAAACAACCACCTTTCGTCCAGAGGTCTAAGCCAGGGTTTTAGACATGCCTTTCGAAGTGCTTGTTTCGTAACCACATCAAAGAGGCACTAAAATCTCTAAAGAAGGACATTGACACGGTCAAAGCCTTAGGCAAAATCCAGCTGCGCCGCTTTCAGTCCTTTCGAGGTAGAGGTCAGGGGCAATTCTTATCCCGTCTGCAATTTCAGCAGCCGTACCAGCCATATCTGCAGAGTACCTACCAGCCATACAACCGGTCTTTTCAATCCAGTTCCGCTCAGACTTATTCAAAACCGGCAAGATGCAAGAGGCAGCAACCTGCTGGAAAGTCCAAAGACTGCAATAGGAGCCAATGAAGTTAATCAGACCCCTGCCACCATATCCCACAGCACGATGAACGTCTTCTCCACAACCTTTCGGAAATGGAAATCCATTTATTCAGAAAAATGGGTTCTAGATATCTTCTAGCATGGCCACACGCTAGAATTCAGTCAGCATCCTCCAAATGTTTCACTGTGGAAAGTTCTGCTCAGTCACCTTCCAGATCTCAAAAAGGAAATAAAATCACTTCTTCTCAAGCAGGCCATAGAGGAAGTACCCCCTCAACCAGCAAAAGCAGTGACTTTATTCCCACTTCATGGAAAATGGAGGCAGGTCATTGACCTCAAAATGCTGAACAAGTTCATCAAAAAAAACAATCTTTCAGGATGCTCTTTCTTCAGTAGATTTTTTTCTCATGGAAAAAGGGGATTACCTGGCTTCTCTCGATCTCCTCAACGCCTATTTTCATATTCCCATCCACCCTCACCATTGAAAATTTCTGAGGTTCAAAGTGGCAGGGCGCCATTATCAATTCAAGTGCTTCCGTTCGGCTAGAAGTCCTCTCCCAGGGTGTTCACCAAGTGCATGGCACCGATAGTAGCCTTTTTAAGAGGTTCAGTAACCAGGTGTTCCCTTACCTGGACGATTGGCTCATAAAGGCTCTGTCTTTTCAAGCGGCAGAGATTTCAACAAGGGTCTGTCGAGTTCTCTTGCAGTCTCTAAGTCTTCTCATCAATCTGGAAAAATAGTCTATTAACCCGCCCAAATCGTTGGTCTTTCTGAGTGCACGTCTCGACACAGAGCTGGGCAAGGCCTTTCCCACTCAAAAAAGAATAATGTGGATTCTGGCAATGACAAAGCTTCTTTCAACAAAAAGGTTAATTTCTGTGAGGCAGTACAAGACCATGCTGGGGATGATGTCCTCTTGCATCCTGCTCATCTCCAATTGCTGACTTCGCATGCGACCGCTGTAGGAGTAGCTCGATGCGTAGTGGATTCAGACTCGAGGCTCATTCAATGACAAGGTCGCATTTCAGAGGCGATGACAGCCGCAATAGCCTGGTGAATGGTTAAGGAAACCTTTTGTAAGGCCTCTCTTTCATGCACTCTGTGCCACAGCTGGTGGTGATCTTGGATGCGTCGATGGACGGATGGTGGGGGTGACCTTCAAGAATTACAGGTTCACGGCAAGTGGTCCAAATAGGACTCAGGGTGCCATATAAACATTCTGGAGCTCAATGCAGTCTTTCTGGGTCTGAAAGCCTTCCTCTCTCAGATGAAATGTGCGTCAGTGTTAGACAGGACGGACAACACTACGACAATCTTTTACCTCGAAAGCAAGGCAGCATGAGATCTCGAATACTTTCCTTTCTTGCTCAAATATATCGGAATGGCTCTTAGTGAACCATATTCCCTTGCGAGTTAAGCAAGTGCCGGGGGTTCCCAACAGTGTCACGAATGGGAGCTCAACAACCAGCATTTGAAGGTGGATTTTCAGTCCTTGGGTTACCCAACATTCGATCTGTTTGCTACGTTCCTGTAAGCAGACATCCTCATCAAAATTCATTGGGAGATGCCTTCCAGTTTCCTTGGACAGGAATATTCGCCTACGCATTTCCCCTATTTCCACTTATTCCTCGGATACTTCAGAAAATGAAGCAAGAGCCTTGTCGGATCATTCTCATTGCTCCAGGTTGGGCAAGACAATTCTGGTACACCGAGCTGCAACGCCTATCAGAGTGTGCTCCGATTCTCTTCTCTTCCCTCCAAAGGAGGAAGTTCTCTACGTGAACTAGGGCCAAGTGGTTCATCCACAAATTCCCTCTCTTCATTTGTCAGCTTCGCTCCTCACCATGCTGAATTTGGGGATTTGAGGCTTTCCAAGGAGTGTTCTAACCTACTACAGAAGTCTGGAGCTCCGTCTACGTTGACATGTTACACCAAGCACAGAATCTTTTCCATTTAGTTGTGTATCTCGCAATTATTACATCCATTCTCATCATCTCCGGCGCAGGTACTGCCTTATCGCTTGCACTTAGCAAAATCAAAACTTTCTCACTCTTCCATAAGAGTTCACCATGCTTCGATTTCTAGGTTTAGAATCGGCAAATAATTTATGAAGGGTCTTTTTAGAGCTTTTCCTCTTCCAGTTTTGTAGCAATTAATCACCGTCCTGTCACAACAGACTTTGAGCAAGTGCACAAATGTGCATTGAAGTTCCTTTCCTGGAAAGTGGCTTTCCTCTTGGCCATTATGTCAGCCAGGCGCATCAGTGAAATCCAAACTCTCACTATAAAAGAACTGTATCTGCAATTTTTGCCGGACAGAGTTATCCTACACATTAACCCTTCCAATTTACCAACGTTCTTTCCTAATCCATTCTCAGCAGCGGAAAGAGCTTTGCATTCTCTGGACATTAAACGTTGTTTAAAGTTTTATCTACAAAGAATGAAGACCTACCTAAATCCACTCAGCTACTGATCTCTTTCTCTGCACCTAGGAAAGGACAAGACTTGACACGGGCCAGCATTGCTTGTTGGGTCACCTCCATGATTTCCTTCTGTCACGATAAAGCTGGCCGCCTGCTTCTTGCGAAAACACAAGCTCACTCTACTAGGAAAGTGGCAACTTCCTCTGCCCTGTTTGCGGGAGCATCACTCCCTGACATAGGCTGGGTGGCATCGTGGGCGAACGCTCACACATTCACAAAGCATTACTGCCTTGATGGTTGAAAAAAGGCAGATATTTCTGTTGGACAAGCTAGACTTCGACACTTGTTTGTCTAAGGTAGGCAGCTTTTAGCCTTCTATGTTCTTTACATGCTGTTTGTAAATTTGTATTCCTATTATTCTCGTCTTGGTTTTTGATGCTACAAGGTTACGTCTTGGTTGGATGATTCTCCTGCCCACCACCCTTCTTTTTCTCTTAATGTGTTTGTACTGCCTACTAGTCTGATTCAAGCATGTAAATCTATAAAAGATTCAGTACTGGAGCAAAACTATGTTCCTTACCTGTATACTGTGGTTCTCCAGTATTGATATCTTTTATAGATTCACATGTGACCCTCCCTCCTTCCCGACTAGGTTCACCATTTACCTCAGAGTTTTGTATACTTGTGTATCTGATAGAGGCTACTAGCCTCAGATTCCTTAACGTAGAATTATCTCCAGGGTCAAGACTGGATCCGGAAAACTTTATTTGCCACAGGATCTCTGCGCGCCGGGGGCGGTACTATGTGACTCCGCCCTGACGTCCGCGGGCGCGATGTCAGCGAGGTCACATAAGGCCCACCCCGGTGCGCTGACGTCAGTTTCCTTCTTTTCCGCCTGCCATCCGGATCGTGTCCTGGCGTGTCTTCAGGCCTTCTTTTTTCACGCTCTGCTCGTCTTGTGTGCGCCAGATGTAGGCGACGGACCCTCACCTCATTTGTATGTGGTGTTTGGGTGAGCATCATGACTCCACGGACTGCGAAGCTTGTCAGCAGATGAAGCCGAAGTCCCGGCAGGAGTGCCGGATGAAACTCCTTTAGGTCTGCATGTCCAGGTCAGCTTCGTCGCCACGTACGTCCCCTACGCAAGGGGCCAAGAACCGCTGCTTCCATCTCCGACATCGTCCTTCGAGGCTGCAGGGGCGTCGCTCGCCTGTTGGTAAGTGTCGCAGCTTGTCCCGGCGGCCTGGTCCCCGCCCTGTGGGGGGCACGGGTTCTTCGCGGGTCGTGCGGCTTCGCACTTCGTCATCCTACCCGCCCTTTCCTGGTGTGGGGGCGACCAGAGCCCAAATGGAGGCTGATGCTGCAGCCCTGCAGGCCTCTATGGCTCCTCCTTCTCCTCCTCTTCCTGGGACGGCTGCATATCCCTTGTCTCGTGCGGGGCCGCCGCTTCAGGTCTTGGAGGTGTGGTGTCGTAGGGGTGCGGCCCTACGTGGTTCCCCCCCTTCGGCACACGGCCGCTTTGCCGCAACACCCGTGGGGATCCCTGTGGTGTCACAGGAGGTTGCTGGGACTCTGGGCTCCCGGTCCTCTGGGCAGGCAGCGTCCTTCTCCGAGGCCGAGCTGACGCTGCTCTGGCGCCGGTGGCTGTCGGCCTTGGGGGCGCCGCAGGGGTCTGGCTAAGGGCCGGGGCGCGTCGTGGGGTCGGTGCCTTTTTCGGCACCGTTCTTTAGCTGCCCCGGCTCAGACCCCCACCCTGCTCTCCTGCTGCACAGGTGGTGGTGGAGGTCGCAGAGGCATCCCCTTCGGTGCCGGTCGTTGTGCTGGCGCAATTGGTGGACTCCACAGCGCCGGGTCGTCGACTCTTCTTCGGAGGCCCCCTCTTCGCCAGAGGTTCGGCAACTGTTTGTCTCTTCTTCCCCGGAGATGGGGCGATGCGTCGTGGCCTTTTCCCCGGCGTCTTCCAAGAAGAGCTCTTCCCCGTCCCCGCGCCCTCAGTCCTCCCCAGAGGCGTCTTAGGTTCCCCACTCATCTGTCAACCCTCCACCTTTCTGAGTTTGGCTATTTCTAACTCCGGTTGGGCTGGGGGATGGCCGGCTTAGTATACAGCCGCCGCCCACAGAGGAATTGCTCTCCCCACCGCGTTGTCCTACTGAGGCGAGTGCTGCCTTTGCCCGGGCTATCTCCACGGCCGCTGGGATTTTGCACATGGGGGACCCGGCTGCCCATTTCCCCACGGACCATTTGCTTGAGGTTCTCCATCAGGGCTCTGGTGGACTGGAGCTGCTTCTTCCCTTCGAAGCTTGGCTACATAATTCTCTTTTGGGGGCCTGGGGGCGTCCTGCCACGGGGGTCCCCGTGCCCCAGTTGCTCCTGCACCGCCACTGTCCTGCTCCGCATGATCCGGTCTGCCTTTCCTTCCACTCTTCTACCTGGGGCCCTCTTCTGCAGATTGCCTTTCCCTCCCTGCCTTCGGTGTTGTCTCCTCCGTCACAGATTCCTGGGGGCGTAATATCTTTGCTTCCTACAGCGCTGCCTTGCGGGCGCTCAATACGCTTTGTGTGTTAGCAAGAGCTACTTCCAGCTTGTGGGATTCCGCAGAGTCCATTTTGTCCTCTGCCTTGAGGGATAGTGTTTTCCCTGAGAATGTGAAGGAGCATCTGGTTGACCTCCCTTTCTGTAGTAGGGGATCTCTGTGTATAGTCATAATCTAGTGAATAGTCCCGCCCATGTGCGTGGACCCCGGCAATCAAAAATAATCTCTTAAGGTGTCAGAAAATTGCAGAACTGCAAAGACACTTAAGAGAAAATTTAAAGACAAATAATGCAGCCTATATCCACAGGCTACACTGTCCAGTACTTCAACTAGAAAAATTCCACCAAAAATCCACAAACAGCAAAGCCTGTCCAGATTTCCCTTGCTTTAACAGCAAACACCCTCAGAAATGATAGAGAGGAAGGCATGGACAGACAAGCCCCATAGGCTGCCATTATGTGGCTTAAATAGGATACTGTGCCTTTAAGAGAACTTTCCAGAACTTCTCCCAGTATCCTAGAATGCATAGCAGGTCCCTCTCACTTTCAGTTCTTTTTTCCGGCTCCTGCTTACAGGACCCTGTGCATTGAGCTCTCCCTTTTTCAAGGGTTTATTGGACTTTATTACACTTTTTGGATTTAAAAGTGTTCTCATTTGATTCTTGGTGTTTCCTTTTCACTTCTGTGTGTTTGTTCAGGCTTTTAGGGATCCAAAATGCCTGCTTTATTCGACAAGTGCCCAGCATGTGGAAGGAAGAAGGCCAAGACTGACTCACACGACGTCTGCATTCTTTGCCTCCCTGATGATCATGTCCCTGAAGATTGTGACATCTGCCAGACCTTTTCTACGAGGACCCTGAGGGAAAGGCAGAAGATTAGGCTCCAAGGCCTGGAAGAGAGGCGACTGCAGGCTGCAGGTGGGTCTGGGCAGGCTGGGAAGGCTCCCTCTGCCCCTGCTGAGGCCTCTGGGGGGCTTCCCAGAGGCAGGAAGACCAGCAAAAGGTCCCGGTCTCCGTCGACGTCGATAGCATCGACGACGACGTCGAGAGGGATGACGACGGTGTGTTCCCCTTCTCCCCGGGGCTCCGGGTCGAGACAGCGTGGAAGATCGACGTCGAGAGGCCTGGCTAGGCCGCCGTCGTAGTCACCGCCGACGTCGTCGAAGTCGAGGCATCGCCGTCGACGAAGACACCGGCGCTCGCCGTCGAAGCGACACCGCCGGTCGCCGTCGACCAGTCGACGTCGAGGGGATCCTCGGCGTCGAGGACCGCGAGGAAGCGGTCGTCGAGGAGAAAGAGTCGACGCTCGCCGTCGAGGTCTGACCGCTCGTCGTCGAAGGGACGACGTTCGTCGTCGAGGAAGAAACACTCGACGTCGAGGAGACGGCGTTCGACGCCAGAGTCGAGGGATCGCCGTTCCACGCCTGTAAAACGACGCTCGACGTCGAGCAGGAAGAGATCAGCGTCACCAAGGGTCTCAACCTCCTCTAAGAGGCGCAGAAGGGATTCTGGCGCCAAAAGTCACGCTGGATCTGATGGTGGACGTCGGAGGCGTCGCTCTCGCTCTGGAGGGTCTGGATCACAGGCCCCTCCCTCGAGGAAGTCATCGGGCACGGCGTACTCGGTGGTATATACGCCGCCAAGACCTGTGACCCCTCCTCCTCCTCTACCGAAGGAGGCTCCTCCGGCTAAGCCGCCTCTCCCCTCCCTGCCTCCCCCGTCTCCTGCGGGGCAGCCTCCACCGCCGGTACCCCCTCATAGGCCGCCGAGGTCGGTGTCGCTGCCTCTGCTTCCGACACCTCCTAAGGGTACTCCTACCCCGAAGCCCATGGACAGGCCACGGAAGACGCCTCCACGGAAACCGGTGGAGCGCCCACGTGCTGGAAGGTCGCGCTCCCGCTCCCGGAGAAGGGAACGTTCGCGTCACAGGTCTTCTACTCGATCTAGACGGTGCCACAGGAGACACAGGTCTCGTTCACGGACCCGGTCGTCTGGGACCAGGGACTACTCCCCGACATTGTCAGACTCGCCAGACACGAGGGTTTCACCGGTCGACGATCTGGTGTCCTTCCAGGACGTGCTGTTACGGGGTGCGGTGAAATTGGGCATTACTTTGACGGTGCCCACTCCAAAGACTTCGGTCATCTTCGAGACGCTCCATCAGAAGCACTTGTCTCGGCCGTTACTACCACTGGTGCCGGGCCTGGAAGAACCGGCCCTGGATCTTTTCCTCACTCCAGCAGTGACGAAGGCGGCGCCTTCCAGACTGCAGAAGAAGTACCGGGCTCCGGACTCGGACCCGGCCTTTCTCAGGCTGGAACCCCCTCCAGACTCGGTGATTGTGACGGCGGCGGGCAAACAGCATGCCACCACGCCTTCCTCCACAGTTCCGCCAGATAAGGAATCTAGGTGGTTGGATTCATCTGGGAGAAGAGTTTGTGGGACATCGGCGACCTCAATGAAAGCAGCTAGTGCCACTGCCTTGCTGGGTCGGTATGACAGAGCCCTCTGGGAGTCCCTTCAACAATTTGCGGAGCTCCTTCCGCGGGACAAGCGTGAAGACTTCCAGGAGGTGCTCAACGAAGGAATGTTGGTGGCGAATCAAGTCATCAGCGCTGCAGCCGACTCTTCTCTTGTTACGGCGCATGGTTTCTGCCACGGAATAAACCACCGACGACATGCATGGCTCCGCCTTACGTCTCTGAAACCGGACGCTCAGCAGAGGGTTGCCAATCTGCCATTCTCTGGCGAAACCCTCTTCGGGAAGCACGCTGATGACGAAATGGCCCGCATGAAGGCGGAGGCTGAAACGCTCACAGCGGTGGGTTTGGAGAAGCCCAAGGAGACCAAGAAGACGTACCGGCCGTTCCATCGCCGGTTCGGTGGTCAAGGCAGGGGGCGTGGCCAGTCTTCTGGACAACAGCAGCAGCAACAACAGCAGCAGTTCAGAAGACCGTTCCAGAAACGCCAGAGAGGCAAAGGCGGCCATCAGTCGGCACCAGCGACTAAGGGCCAGGCCGGGTCTAGGCCCTGAGCACTTACTTCCCCGACAACTGTTACCCGCTCCGGGGGGGGGAAGCATTCAGTCTTTTCTGGCAGAGTGGAGAAAAATTACTCAGGACAAGTGGGTGCTGAATATTGTTTGCAATGGATACAGTCTTCGGTTCACCAGCCCTCCTCCATCGATCCCTCCGGTCGGCTCGCAGTATCAGCTGCGCGAGCTCCAGGCGGAGGCCGATATCCTGTTAAGGAAAAGGGCGATCGAAGTCGTACCTCTGTCTCAAAGGGGAAGAGGCCTGTACTCCCGGTTTTTTCTGGTTCGAAAAAGGACAAGAACGAGTTCAGGCCCATTCTGGGTTTGCGACAAGCAAACAAGTGGATTCGCAGGGAAAAGTTTTGCATGCTGTCGTTGCATCAGATTTATCCTCAGCTGCAACGGGGGGACTGGCTGTGTGCCATCGACCTCCAGGATGCTTACTTCCATGTGCCCATTGCACACAAACACAGGAAGTTCCTGCGGTTCCAAGTCGGCGCCAATCACTATCAATACACAGTGCTGCCATTCGGACTGAAGTCCGCGCCGAGAACATTCTCAAAGTGCATGGCGGTGGTAGCAGCACACCTAAGGAAGAACAAGGTGTTTGTCTACCCGTACCTGGACGACTGGTTGATCAAGGCCTCATCCTTCACGGAAGCGCAAGCACACTTCCAGAAGACGTGCGTTCTTTTGAACAAGCTGGGGTTGCACATCAACATGTCCAAGTCGGTTCCGACTCCAGTCCAGTGCATTCAGTACTTGGGAGCCTCCATCGATACGCTGTCAGCAAGCGTGTCTCCTTCGGAGGAGCGACGATTATCACTGCTTCGGAAGGCTCGGGCTCTCATGGCCGCTCCATCCACGACAGTGAGGACGGTGTCTTCTCTACTGGGATCGATGGCCTCCTGTATCTTCCTGACGCCGCATGCACGGCTGCACATGAGACCGTTGCAAGAGTGCTTGGAGGATCAGTGGGATCAGAGGAGAGGATCTTGGGACGACAAGATAAGTCTATCTCTGCATGCTCTTCAGTCTCTGAAGTGGTGGTGTTCAGTGGAGAATCTCCTCAGAGGGGTTCCCTTCCACAAGGACATTCCCACCCAGGTTATCGTGACGGATGCTTCTCTCCAGGGTTGGGGAGCGCATTACGGAGACCTACAGATTCAAGGGACCTGGTCCCCGACGGAGTCCACGTACCACATCAATTTCCTGGAACTCAGAGCTGTTCACTTGGCACTGAAGGCTTTTCACCCGTCCTTCCAGACCGACTCTCTACTTGTGCAGACGGACAATACAACCACAATGTATTACCTCAACAAGCAGGGAGGATCGAGGTCACGCACCCTGTCGCAGGAGGCGCAGGCGATCTGGCGCTGGCTTCTGGCTCGAGGGCTGAGGATAACGGCTACCCATCTGCCAGGTGTGCAGAATGTTCAGGCAGACGCACTGAGCAGACTGATTCAGGAAAACCACGAATGGGTCATAAACGACGAAGTACTAGGAGAAGTCTTCGCAAGGTGGGGGACTCCAGACGTAGATCTGTTCGCCACCACTGAATACAGCAAATGCCGAGGCTTCGCCTCCAGGTACTACCAGCCGGGGACGCTGGGGAACGCGTTATGGATCAACTGGTCGAACAGCTTTCTGTACGCTTTTCCACCCATTCCCCTGATTCCGACGGTTCTCATCAAGCTGTCCCAGTCCAGGGCGCGGATGATACTGATTGCCCCGGAATGGCCCAGACAGTGGTGGTTCACGGACCTGCTTCACCGGTCTCTCCTTCCTCACATTCGGCTGCCGTGCAGGCCGGACCTTCTCACGAAGTTCGGGGGGCTGATGTTGCACCCCAACCTCTCGTCTTTGAGTTTGGCGGCATGGCTCCTGAGTTAGTGCAATATGGTCATCTGAATCTTCCTGCAGATTGTATGGACATACTGAAGGAGTCTAAGAGACCTTCCACTAGGACTTCCTATGCTTACAAGTGGAAGAGATTTTGTATCTGGTGCAAGTCTAAGAACTATGATCCGACGACGTGTAAGGAAGATGTCATCCTTCCTTATCTTCTACAGTTGGCTCAGTCTGGCCTCAATGTCCATTCTATTAAGGTTCATCTTGCTGCTTTGACTGCCTACAGGAAATGCCCTTCGCAGACTTCCTTTTTCCAGATCCCTGTGATCAAAGACTTTTTGGAAGGCTTGAAGAAAGTGTTTCCTCCTGTCAGGCTTCCTTCGCCTTCATGGGAACTGAATGTGGTGCTATCCAGGTTGATGAAGGAGCCTTTTGAACCTATTCATAAGGCTTCGTTGCAGCACCTGTCCTGGAAGGCGGCGTTCCTTGTGGCCATTACATCGGCCCGCAGGGTGAGTGAAATTCAGGCGTTGTGTTGCCAGGAACCTTATACTGTATTTCATGCTGCTAAGGTTGTTATGCTTACTCACCCTAAATTTCTTCCCAAGGTTATTTCTGATTTTCATGTCAACCAGACCATAACTTTGCCTACGTTTTTTCAGAATCCTTCATCTCCAGCGGAACGGTCGTTACATTCCCTGGATGTTAGGAGGGTCTTGAAATTGTATCTGGATAAGACCAAAGATATTCGTAGGTCTGACCAATTGTTTATCAATTATGGATCTGTCAGGACGGGTCTTGCGACCTCTAAGCAGTCTATCTCTAGGTGGATTGTGTCCTGCATACAGTTATGTTACCAAAAAGCTAATAAGACCTTAGGAGGTAAGCCTAAGGCTCATTCCACCAGGGGAAAAGCTGCCACGACAGCTTTGCTCCGTAATGTTCCGATTGCAGAAATCTGCAAGGCGGCCACTTGGAAGTCGGTTCATACCTTTGCTAAGCATTACTGTCTGGACACGGATGCCAGGGCAGACGCTCAGGTTGGGCAGGCTTCGCTGCGGAATTTGTTCGCACAATAGTGGCGTTTTTTCTCTTTTCTCCACCGCCGCTTTGGTGTGGGGATGGGCTTGCCATTCTATTCACTAGATTATGACTATACACAGAGATCCCCTACTACAGAAGGAGTAGTTTCTGTCCTGTAACTCCAGTTCTGTAGTAGGGGTATCTCTGTTATAGTCATAAGCGCCCTCCCGCCTCCCCGGTGGAGAGAGATGTTCATGTAAGGAATGCGACAGGTCTGGTGTGTTGCGCCTTCAAAAAGAACTGAAAGTGAGAGGGACCTGCTATGCATTCTGGGATACTGGGAGAAGTTCTGGAAAGTTCTCTTAAAGGCACAGTATCCTATTTAAGCCACATAATGGCAGCCTATGGGGCTTTTCTGTCCATGCCTTCCTCTCTATCATTTCTGAGGGTGTTTGCTGTTAAAGCAAGGGAAATCTGGACAGGCTTTGCTGTTTGTGGATTTTTGGTGGAATTTTTCTAGTTGAAGTACTGGACAGTGTAGCCTGTGGATATAGGCTGCATTATTTGTCTTTAAATTTTCTCTTAAGTGTCTTTGCAGTTCTGCAATTTTCTGACACCTTAAGAGATTATTTTTGATTGCCGGGGTCCACGCACATGGGCGGGACTATTCACTAGATTATGACTATAACAGAGATACCCCTACTACAGAACTGGAGTTACAGGACAGAAACTACTCCTTCTATGGCACTCTTTTGTTTCATGCCCCTTTGGATTCTCTCATTCAGCGGTACCTTGCGGGGCTTCGTCGTCCTCTTCCTCCTCCCCCTCCCACTTAGTAAAACTGGATGTCACCTGATGTATTTCTGGGAGGTATTCTCCCATTGTTTTGTCTGGGGCCTGGTGTTTAGTGACCCTGGTTGTGTGTTCTGTGTGGTTGAGTTGCCTTCAGGGCCCTTCGTTTGGCCCTTCGGTGCTGTTGGCTGCTGGTTCAGCACCCGCTATTTTGACTTGTGGCTTTGACTGTCGGTAAAGCCTTGTCGGTCCTGAGATTGGGCCTTCTGCGTCTTTTTATTGGCTGACTAGTAAGCCGTCTGCGGTTCTACCCGAAGGTCTTCCTGTTTTGTCCTCTGCTGCGGAAAGTTATTCCTAAGAGGTGTTCCATGTTTTCTTGGGGCATAGCCTACCCTATGTGGGGTACTTGTAGCTATTGTATAGCTCTGTCATGGGCTGGGGAGGTGCGCCCTGCCCCCCTTCCCCCCCCTACAACCCCCTCTTCCCTTTTTCAGGTTCCGTGTCCTCCATGGCATCATGGTATACTGCAGGTGCGGTCTCTTTAACACTTGTCTTTGTGCAGCCTGTACTGCGCCCGATTGACCTTTTCCATGTTTGCTTCATTGCTAGACCAGCCTGGCATCCTGTCTTCCGCATCGTGTTGTGGTGCTTCCACCCTTTTTGGCCAGCGTTTGGCCTGGTCCTCTGTCTGGTGTACCAAGGGGACTAGCTTTCTTAGCTTTCTGTGTTCTGGTTGACGGCTTGGGCCGTCCTCCGTCTTTTTCTCCCTTTCTCTTCTACCTCGTCCTGCTTCCTCCCCTTGGGGTGTGTCCTGGCCTTCCCTGGCCTCTGCCTTAGGCTTGCACCTGGATTGTTCTGGGTGCCCTGTTCCTTTGGGCTGCCTCTTGCTGGCTGGGCATGCCTGCTTGCTCTGGTCCACCGTTGTGGCCCTTGGTGGGTTCCCTTGTGCCCCTGCCTCTTGTCTGGCTGGGGCTTTGTGCCCTTGTGTCTTCTTACACCTGCACTGTTGGCAGTGGGGCTGTACCTGCCTTGTCCGCTGCCTTGCGGCTGCTGTCTGCTCAGCTGTTCCCATCACTGTGTTTGTGTTTCTACAGCGGGCCTTGCCTCCAGTTCTACCTCTTCTCCCCGGCGTTGTAGGTGGTTCTTTGTTTTTGTGGCGCTTCGGGCGCGGTCTGTCCCGGCGGGGTGTTAGGGCGGTTCTCCCTTGGTTGGGCTTGGGATCCCCTGCCCTTCCCTTTTGTCCCCGTGACGTGTCCCCTGCCGGGATCCTATGTCTCTCTCTCTCCCTACTGAGAGGCTTTCACAGGCCCTCCTCCCTTCTGGGTATGGCTTGGGTATCTATTCTACGTTAAGTTATCTGCGGCTAGTAGCTTCTATCAGATATACAAGTAACTTACCTTCTGTAATGGTGTATCTGGTAGAGACGCTTCTAGCCGCAAATTCCTTCATGACTCACCCTTCCTCCCCGTTCTGCGAGGGCCTTCGGCTTGGTTTTCTGCACTCTCTCCCCCTCTGGGGCACTCGTCTTCACCTCCTCCCTGTCGGGATGCTTGCTCTGTTTAATTGTTTTAACCTTTCCTTGCTGGTACAAGGTAGGTTGGTTCATGTGTACTTCAGCGTCCCTACACCCTGGTTTTCTTTTCCGGTGTGGGGGCCTACTTTTACTCTACTTACCTTTTTTATTTGCTTGGGTCTTCTGACTCCTCTGCGGTCCTCTTCGTTGGGGTTTTTTGGCTAGGCCTCAGCCTTTGGCTCCTTCCAGGGGATCCGGGCTTCCTTGATGGAGTTATCTTGGGGTAACTTGCTGTTACTCGTCTGTTCCGGACTTCTTGTCCTTCACTGTTGTGGATAGTGGTTGCAGACTCTCTTTGTCTGCTAATATGTTCCTCACATGCTTTCTGCCTCCAGAGAGGATGTCCCCTTAGCTTGCAAGGTTGCTCCTCAGAGCGGTGCTCTGCTCTTTCCCTGCTGTGGCTTTCAGTACCTTAGTGACTAGCACTTCTCCAAATGGTGCTGTTTCTCTCTTTTTGTCCTTTCTCTATTTACTGTTTTTACGCACACTGTTGCCATACTCACTACAGTTTTGTTTGTGATGGCTCCGCGTGGAAAACTGACGTCAGTGCGCCAGGGTGGGCCTTATGTGACCTCGCTGACATCACGCCCGCGGACGACGTCAGGGCAGAGTCACGTGGTACCGCCCCCGGCGCGCAGAGATGCTGTGGCAAAGGAAGTTTTCCAGATCCAGTCTCGCGCCTTGGAATAATTCTTCGTTAAGAAATTTGCAGCTAGAATCGTCTCCAGATACACCGTTACCCAAGGTAAGTACCTTGTACACTTGTGCTCGAAATCCGAGGTATAGTGGCTCTGTGGGGAAGGGAACTCTGAGGTCTCTGCTGTGAGTGGTCGAAGTTTAGATGTTTTAAAATTAGGCTGAAAAGTTACGTAAGTGAGTTTTCTGTTCTATGGAGGTCTATGGTGATGTTTTATTACTGCTATTTCTTCTGTTAACGTGGGACTCCCACCATGATGACGGGGAAGATTCAGGCATGTGAATCTATAAAAGAAACTATTAAACTGTGATTTACCCATGCCAAAGCCTGTATTGAAGTTATTTCTAAAGAAGTCAATAAGCCCGATTAGTACGGCAAGAGATATGGCTTTAAGTCACCCTAAAGCCCGTAACGGGGTGATCTGTGCGAGTGCGATGGGGACCAGACCCCAGCCCTATCTCTCATGGAATATCCCACACGGAATTAGAAGGCTAATACTACGCTTAAGAACTAACTTGTTGCCCCTGAGAGAAGTAATGGGCATTTGGGAAAACACTCCTAGAGAGGAGAGAATTTGTGAACTTTGTTGTTCCCAAATACAGGATCTTAATCATGTGTTATTTGTGTGCCCAGAACTTCGAAGGGCAAGGCGAATGTTTTTGAGACCTTTATTCATTAAATGTAATATTTGTTCTGCTCAGGAGGCACGATCTTTCGTGGTGTCCCCTCCAAATGAAATTACTTGTTTTAGAATATTTCAATTTTTTAAAACATTCTTGGATATTTATTAGAATTGTATTTGTTATAAAGTATGTCTTTTTTTACTGTATTGGTGTATTTTTGTGGACCTCCGTTGGAGTTCCGTAACGAATAAACTAATTGAATTGAATTGATAAAAGATATCAATACTGGAGAACCACAGTGTACAGGTAAGTAGCTTGTTTTTTCCTTCTTTTTCCCAATTTAAATGGCATTAATAAAATACCTTGCCAATTCTGCTTATTGAAGGATGTTTAATTCTGTAGCCATTTTAAAACATAATGTCAGAAAATGTGTTTAGATGGGCAATGCTTATAAATGTTTTTGGAAACAGACACTTCTCTTTGCAGGCCATATTCTGTGAATGTTTAACTAGATGTAAATGGGTTAGTGGTAATGAATATAACCATGATGTTGTACTTGGATTTTATTAACATTCTCTGAATGCCCTTTTCTTTCTAGTCTTGTGAAGAACCCTTACCTATGGATAATGTTGTTGAATCAACAAGTGTCAGTCAGGAAGCTGATAGTTTGGACAATGAGCTCATTCAAGATGAACCTGAAAAAATTCATAGAACTGATAGTTTTCAAGAAGAAAACATGAGTTCCTCTGTGAATGCTGCCAAAGAAGAAACTGCGAGTTGCTCTGTGAATGATACACAAGAAGAAATTGGGAGCTCCTCTGTGAATGCTACACAAGAAGAAACAGAACATTCTTCTCCGAATTGCCAAGGCAGTGGAGTGAAAAAGTAAGACCCAGTGCCCAGTAAATAAGACAATTTCTCCTGATTTCCCTAATCCTCTCCCCCTCCGTGCTTGATTTTCTTAATCTTGGGTTCCGAAGCTTTGTCTTGCTCTTATCAAACTGGTACTGTCAGGTCTAATAGTGATCAACGAATTATAATAAGGTGCCAAATGGTACATTAGTTGCAGGTGTTTATGTTCATTCTAGCACAAGCATAATTTAGGTTTGCGCATCCTACTAGTGACTTTCATAAGATACCTAATGGAGGTCATTTCTCATCTTGAATATTAATTATACAGTATTCCGATATGAAAGTTTATAGCTTTGATATACAATTAGTCTTCAGTTCAGAACGTTATTCATAATCTCTAGTGAGTATTTCTTAAAGGGGTAATGGTTAGTATTTGGGGCACCGGATATTTTGCAAGATCTAGGCCTTCCATTTATTACCAGTAGCTGCAGTAATAGTAGGGAAGTCTTCTAATACTGTGCACCTTCCATTAATTGTCAAAAATATCTCTAGCAGCTATTGAGAAAAGGTGTTTTAATTACTGGTGGTAACAATACTTTTGCCAATTCGTCTCCACAGCCTGTACATATTTCAAATATTGTGGAATTTGTTATGTTATGTTGGTGTTTTTGTAGAGTGCACTATTATTTGCGATGGTGTCCTGGCATAGAGCAAATATATTTGCCTAGTCCTGGCTAGGGTGGGGGTCGAGGGGAGGGTTAATTGAAAAGCCAGGTCTAAAGCTTCTTAACGACCTCAAGTAGGGAGGAAGTTCAGAATGAGCCTGGTTGCCGAGTTCTGGATTGTTTGTAGTCTTCTGGTGAGTTGCTTAGGGATTTGCGGTGTAGAGGGTGGTCCCGTTGTCCAGCTTGCTGGTGGAAAGGCCATGGGTGACTGGTTTTTTGGTGTTTCTTGGGAGCTATTTGTACACTTTCCTCAGCATCTTTAGGGTATGAAAAAGGATTGCTATGATGGTGTTGACTTCCACACCCATGTTCAGTTTGTTGTCAGTGACAATCTCGAAGTTTCTGGTATAGATTATGGGAGTGGGTGTGGATTTCGGGTTAGCAGACTATCAAATTGACAGGTGTTCTTGCTGAAAATCACTACTTCTGTCTTGTCGCTTTGTGGGCTGCTGAGCTTGAGACAATTGGACTTCATCCATTTGGCAACTTTGTTCATGCAGGCTGTGAACTTGGTCCTTGTGTTGGGGGGTCTTATCTGAGAGGCAGAGTATGAGTTGTGCTCCGTCAGCCGAGGAGAAGAGAGGATGTTTTTTTTTGTTGTTTTTTTTTACTTTTGAAAACCTTTATTAAAAAAATTCAAAGCAGACACAGTACAACTTGCAGTATCCAGGTACAGTTATTCATGCATTAATAGACAAGTCAATCAGTGCAGGACTCAGGACTGACAGCCCCCCCATGATTCCACCCCACTCCCAGGGACGTGACAGAGGTCGAAGAAACAGCAGAAGGGAGCAGGAGATGGGGGGGAGAGTGGACATGTGAGGGGGGGTGGGGCAGGTAACTAACCAACACCGGCGGCCGCCACGGACCCAAGGCGGGCATGGAGCGCGGGAGAGGCAGCACTGCTGGAACGGGGACGGGAAAGCAAATAGGCAACCAGAGGGCCCCAGATGTCAACAGGCCGGGACCTAGCAGGCATTAAATCCCAAAATTACGATAGAAGGGTCTGACACAGAGAAGCGTCCTCCAACCAACTCTCAACCTTGGGGGCGGGGCGGCGACCCCAGCAGATGGCCACCCTACGCCTAGATAGAACCAGCAGCATCGCGATGAGACGGCGGGCGGTATCGGGGCAGAACTTGACGAAACCGAGGCGGCACAGAGAGGGATCCGGACGCACTGCCGCACCAGTGATATCTGAAATTGCGGAACACACCGACTGCCAGAAATCCGACACCCTAGGACAGAGCCAAGCAAGATGGGCAAAATCTGCCGCCGGTGCGGAGCAACGCACACAGTTATCACCCGGTATAAGCCTGAGCCTGTGGAGCTGCACCGGGGTGCGGTACAACCTGTGCAGATATTTAAAATGAATCAATCGGAGTCGGTAGTTAGGCGATAGCTTCTTCGTCTGGTTACAACAATAAAGCCAGTCCGCCGGCGAGATTTCGGTGCTGAGATCAGTACTCCATGCCACCCGAGCACGATCAGAGGAGATGGGGGCGGAAAACAAAGTGAGCACATATAGTTGGGTAACAATTTTACGCGGGGACGAGGAAGTGTAAATGAAGTCCAGAGCAGGCATGGTGGGTGGAGGCTGAGGAAAGGTAGGGTGCAATTTCCGACATGTGGCACGCAAGTGATAATAGAGAAGCGTATCCGGTAGTCCCGAGGCGTCAGGGAGAGTGTAAAAGGTGTTCCCCGCATAAAGATCCACGATGGTCAATAGGCCCAGACGCCTCGCACCTGCGGACAAGCTGGACGCCTGGGAAAATCTGGGTGATCTACAATGGGCATAGAGTTAGCGGAGAGCAGGGGAGCGCCAGAAAACTGCCGCAGGCCTGACCAGGCCCTACGTAGCATCGCGACCGTGTCGATCTCAGTCCGGGGGTGCACCGCCGGTGCGAACAGAGCCGTGGATAAGGGCCAGGGAGACGCCACATCCGTCTCCACCGCGACGTGCGGCTGATAAGGAGAGGGATGGATCCAAAAGTGCAGAAAGCTAGCCTGAGCACACAAGGCGTAAAGCTGGAAGTCAGGCAGGCCCATCCTGCCAGCGGCCATGGGAAGAGTAAGGATGTCATAAGCAACTCTTGGCGGTTTACCCGCCCAGACCAGTGAGATTATTAAGAACTTAAATTACGAAAGAAATGGGAGGTAAGAGGAATGGAAATATTTAGAAACAGGTAAAGGAATTTAGGGAGGACCACCATTTTAGCAATTGAGATCCGGCCTGCCAGGGATAGCGGGAGTCGGCTCCATGATGGAATCCTGGACTCCAACCAGTCCACGGCACATCCAAAGTTCGATTTCCAGAGCTCGTCCATATCTCTGCTGATCCAAATACCCAAATAGCGCGTGGGGCCATAGGCCCACAAGAAAGTTAAATCGGATATGAAGGGTAGAGTGGTGTCAGTCAAGGGAAACAGAATTGACTTGCCCCAGTTCACCTGTATCCCGACAGCCCACCAAAGCGAATGATCTCTCGGATCAAAGGGCTATGGTTCTCCTGAGGGTGGCGAATGTACAATGTGACATCGTCCGCGTACATAGATACTAGCAGTGAACGGGATGAGAACCCGATGCCTCCGAGTGTGGTGCTGTCGCAATCTGGCGTGTGCCTCTTGCGATGGAAATAGGGTCGGAGATCTGGCCGTTGACACGGAGGCGCGCCGTGGGTCTGGTGTAAAGGAGTTTAACCTTGCAAAGGAAGTTGTTGTTGAAGCCCATAAGCGGCAGGACATAAAACAAGAAGGGCCACTCTTAGCGTATTGAACGCCTTCGTAGCGTCTAGTAAGGCGGCGACGGCCGGTAACTTGGGGTTAATTTGGTGCAGGACCGAAAAAATGCTGCGGAGGTTGTGCGAGGTAGCTCTACCGGGGATAAAACCGATTGGTCGGGAAGGGCAATGGAGGGCATGAGTAAGACTAAACGGGAAGCGATCAGTTTGGCAAAGATTTTGTTGTCAATGTTAATTAAAGAAAGGGGGCGGTACGAATCACGACTATCCGCAGGTTTATCGGGTTTCAGAAGTAAAGTTATCAACGCCTCACGAAGCTAAGGCGGGAAAAAGCCATTGTCCAGTGAATTGTTGTACATTGCAGCAAGGTGTGGCACCAGTATGTCAGCATAAGTTTTATAAAACGTGGCTGGGAGGCCGTCGAGTCCGGGGGCCTTATCCCCAGGGAGACCGCCAATGGCAGCCAGTATCTCTTCCCTGGAGAGCGGTTCGTCAAGGAATTTGCGGGGGTAGTCCTCCAACCAAACTAGCGCAATAGAATTGAAATATTGATCTAAATCTGCACTCGGCAGGGGAGGACCAGCAGAGTAGAGCCAGTAGTAGAAGTCAAGAAAACGAGATTGAATTTCCACCGGGGAAGTGGTCCTACCGGTGCCACCATCACACAGGGCCGTAACATATGAAGCGGCACTTGGAGGACGAAGAAGGTTGGCGAGTGTATGACCCGGACGATCCCCTTCACCAAAGCGACGAGCTCGACCCTCCCTGCCCAGAAAGGATAATTCACGCCCAGCTTCCTCCGAAAATTCAGTGTGTTTTTTACGTAGAAGGGCCAGCGTCTCAGGACTGGGGCAGGCCACCTGGGCAGCTTCTAGATCTTGAATCTCCACCTCAAGCTTTCCCAAAGTGGCGCGGATGGAGCGATGCACACCGGCCTGCATAGAGATGCATTCGCCACAAATGACTACCTTAAATCCCTCCCAGAGGGTGCCACGCAGAGTCCACAGTGCACGCGTTGAGATCAAAATAATTACTGATCGCTGTCTGGATGTCCGCACAAAAAACAGTATCGCGAAGGGCATTAGGAGGGAGACGCCAGGTAAAGGCTCGGCGTGGAGAGAGCGAAGGGCAAATGAATGCAAATCTGGACTGGCGCATGATCAGAAAAGGTTCGAGCCATGTGCGCCACGTCTATAAGCCAGGATAGGGCGTCCGTGTGGTCAGCCAAAAGTCGATGCACGACCAGCAACCCCGGGCACCAGTGAAGCAGCTGCCCTCACTCACCGTGGGATGGGAGTGGCGCCAGGCATCGTAAAGATCATTGTCGGAGAGGATGGATAAGAGAGCTGCCGTTGCACGAGAAGGACCCAGATCAATCTAAGGAGGCAGAAATAGCAATTTTGAAGTCCCCCCTTCCCCCACTGCTCCCCCCCAGAGAATAGCAGCAGGTCCACATGAAGAGATAAGGTGCCATACATTTGTAAAAAATTCTGCCTCATCCCAATTGGGGCCACGGCGATTGTCACTGGCTGTGCAAAAAGCACGCCATTGAGGATCACATATCTGCCCTCCGGGTCCTGGATCACTCCGATGTTCTGCCAAGGACGGCCCCGCCTTACCAAAACTGAAACCCCTCTGGCATAGGAAGAGTAGGTGGCGGAGTGGGTTTCCCCCCCAATACCGGGAGCGCAGCCTAGAAGTAGTCCCGGGCAGCAGGTGCGTCTCCTTCAAGAGACAAATATCCACCCTGTGCCGCTGCAGGTGAGAAAGGATTAAACGGGCTTTACGGTGATCATTCAAGCACCGGATATTCCAGGACCAGCATACTACATCAGTCATGGGGGGATGAAGCGAGTAGGTTTACCACACAGCCCACCGGTGGGGCACGAAGGGAGGCAGAACAAACCCATGGAGCCGAGGAAAGGAGTCCGGAGGCAATCTGCCCACGCGGGTAGGGGCAGCAGGTACAAGAGGTCCTGGCACAAAGGGGGGCCACAACCCGGGCAGGGGAAGGAGGACGCACCAGCAAGGAATTGGCAGGCGAGGTCCAAAGTACGCGGGCCAGCCGCAGACAGCACGTGCGGAGCGTGTGACATACCAGGAGGGATGGAGCATGGTAAAGGGGGGAGGGGCCAGTGGAGCAACAGGTCGACCTTCAACCAATAACCAGCAAGCAAAGGCAATGTATGCTAAGAGGCACTGAGGAGCTTGACCTAGCAGATTAAGCAAGGATAGCCATGGCAATACGCACAGTACAGTGTCAATAAGAAAACATATGATAGTAACATCCAGAAACAAAACAGCGGCAAACCAGAGCCACCGCAAAACCGCGGCAATGGATTTTTAATTTATTTATTTTTCAGTCGCTTAAGCGGCCAGACCCATCAGGTTGAGATTTAGAGGGAGAAGAGCGGGCATCTTTGTCCAGTCTTTTAGCAAACGCCAGGGCGCCTCTAGGGTCTGGAAAAACAAGCTTTTTCGACCCCTGGTGGACTCTTAGCTTCGCCGGGTAGGCCAGTGAGTGGGAGACCTCATGCTTAAGAAGGAGGCATTTGGCAGGGAGGAATTCTCTCCGAGCGGCTTGCACTGCGAGGGTATAGTCAGGGTAAAAGGAAAGTGCGTTACCCTGGTGGGTGATGGCACCTCTGTCACGCGCCCCGCCGGAAAATGGCGTCCTGGTCCCGGTAATTCAAGATCTTAACTATAATAGGACGCGGGGCAGTCCGGGACCAGGGCGGGGGCCCAGAGAGCAGTGAGCTCGCTCGACGATGAAGACAGAGGACAGGACATCACCGAATAGTCCCTTAATCAACTGTTCCACGAAGTCCTCCATCTTGGAAATACTTGTGGATTCCGGGAGGCCAGTAATGCGTAGGTTACACCTCCGGGAGCGGGCCTCCAAGTCCTTATTCTTGTCCCAGATTATGGCGAGGATCTTGTCCATCTGTAAGAGCTTCTGCCGGTCCTGGGTGGCAGCATCCTCCACGTCAGAGACCCCTGGTTTCCACGTACAACAAAGATTGTCATGGGAGTCCACACGGGACTTCACCTTGTCCAGGCGGGCCGAGAGTTGGTCCAGCTGAGCGGCAATACCCATCACCGTGGACTTGACATCCAGCATGATGGCCTTGTGATCGTCCTCGCGGGACGTGGGGGACCTCTATGCCACCAGCAGAGTCGGCACCCTCTGCGCCCGCAACGTCCTGGCGGGAAGATCTGCGCAGCTCGAAGGCAGTCTTGGGCTGTTTAGGAGTGCTTTTCCCCATGATGTAATGTCTCAGCAAGCCAGTGACAGCCCAGATGGTTGAAGAAGTGTCAGCAGCGCAGCAGCCCCAATAGCCAGCGACAAGAGGGAGCGAACGGGGATGGATTACGTTCAGGACCTTTCCAGTGGGTATATCAGAGGGACCCCTGGGAGCAGCGAGGAGGAGGCGGGAAATGTCCAAAGTCGAACAGGGTGGCGCGGGCAGCGGAACGAGCTGGGGCAGCACCACCCCGTACTCCAGGCAAATACGCCAGCAAAGGGAAGCATGCAGCAGATTGAGGAGCGGGGTACACCGTCAGCCGGTCAGACCGCACCCCCAAAACAAGCATTTGCAATGCAATAGGTCTCGCATTAGGAAAGTTTGAGCTATTGGTATTGTAAATGACAAATTTTGTATTTATGTGTTGGTTTTGAAAATAGCTAAATGAATCGCTTTGTCATTTACAATGCCAATAGTTTTAACTTTCTCAAATGTGACACCTATAGCATTTGTAATGCAATATGTGTTGTATTTACGTGACTTAGATGTATTGATATTACAAATAACAATGGCTTTTATTTTTCTTTAATAATTAATACTTAAATAAAAGTTATTGTAAGTTATAATGGCAATAGCTTAAACTTTTGTGAAGATTATGTTCACTGTATTTTATTGTGACGAAAATCCAAGAAAAGAAGTGAAATATTAACATCTTTTTGTGACATTTGTAATAAAGCTTAAAACATTGAGAGAACATATTTGAACCAGTTGTTGTTGAATGGTTGCACAGATTGATGCTGTGGTGGTGCTGAGTGATGTTGTGGTGGCGACGAGTGACTCTGTGGCGTTCAGTGATGCTGTGGTAGCGCATAATGATGTTGTGGTGGTGCTGAGTGATGCTGTGGTGATGCGATAGATAGAGGGAGGGCGATAGATAGATAGAGGGTGATGGATAGAGTGAAGGCGATGGATAGAGTGAGGGCGATAGAGAGATAGACAGATAGATAGAGTGAGGGCGATAGGTAGATAGACAGAGTGAGGGCGATAGTTAGATGAATAGATAGAGTGAGGGTGATAGAGTGAGGGTGATAGAGTGAGGGCGATAGAGTGAGGGCGATTAGATAAGAGTGAGGGCGATAGATAGAGTGAGGGCGATAGATAGAGTGAGGGCGATAGATAGAGTGAGGGCGATAGATAGAGTGAGGGCGATAGATAGAGTGAGGGCGATAGATAGAGTGAGGGCGATAGATAGAGTGAGGGAGATAGATAGAGTGAGGGAGATAGATAGATAGATAGATAGAGGGAGGGCGATAGATAGATAGAGGGAGGCCGAAGATAGATAGATAGAGTGAGGGCGATAGATAGAGTGAGAATGATAGATAGATAGAGTGAAAATAATAGATAGAGTGAGGGCGATGGATAGATAGAGTGAGGGCGATAGAGTGTGGTGTAGAGAGAGTGGTGTAGAGAGAGGGGTGTAGAGAGAGAGGGGTGTAGAGAGAGAGAGGGGTGTAGAGAGAGAGAGGGGTGTAGAGAGAGAGAGGGGTGTAGAGAGAGAGAGGGGTGTAGAGGGGGGTGTAGAGAGAGGGTGTAGAGGGGGGTGTAGAGAGAGGGTGTAGAGAGGGTGTAGAGAGAGGGTGTAGAGAGGGTGTAGAGAGGGTGTAGAGAGGGTGTAGAGAGAGGGTGTAGAGAGAGGGTGTAGAGAGAGGGGTGTAGAGAGAGGGGTGTAGAGAGAGGGGTGTAGAGAGAGGGGTGTAGAGAGAGGGGTGTAGAGAGAGGGTTGTAGAGAGAGGGGTGTAGAGGGAGGGGTGTAGAGAGAGAGAGGGGTGCAGAGAGAGAGGGATGTAGAGAGAGAGAGGGGTGTAGAGAGAGAGAGAGAGGTGTAGAGAGAGGTGTGGAGAGAGAGGGGTGTAGAGAGAGAGAGGGGTGTAGAGAGAGGGGTGTAGAGAGAGAGGGGTGTAGGGAGAGGGGTGTAGGGAGAGGGGTGTAGAGAGGGGTGTAGAGAGAGAGAGAGAGAGAGAGAGAGAGAGGGGTGTAGAGAAAGAGGGGGGTGTAGAGAGAGGGATGTAGAGGGGTGTAGAGAGAGAGGGGTGTAGAGAGAGAGGGGTGTAGAGAGAGAGGGGTGTAGAGAGAGAGGGGTTTAGAGAGGGGTGTAGAAAGAGGGGTGTAGAGAGAGGGGTGTAGAGATATAGGGGTGTGTAGAGAGAGAGAGAGGGGTGTAGAGAGAGAGAGGGGTGTAGAGAGATAGGGTTGTGTAGAGAGAGAGAGCGAGAGAGAAGGGGTGTAGAGAGAGAGGGGTGTAGAGAGAGAGGGGTGTAGAGAGAAAGGGGTGTAGAGAGAGAGGGGTGTAGGGAGAGGGGTGTAGGGAGAGGGGTGTAGAGAGGGGTGTAGAGAGAGAGAGAGAGGGGTGTAGAGAAAGAGGGGGGTGTAGAGAGAGGGATGTAGAGGGGTGTAGAGAGGTGTAGAGAGAGAGGGGTGTAGAGAGAGAGGGGTGTAGAGAGAGAGGGGTGTAGAGAGAGAGGGGTGTAGAGAGAGAGGGGTTTAGAGAGGGGTGTAGAGAGAGGGGTGTAGAGAGAGGGGTGGAGAGGGAGGGTGTAGAGAGAGAGAGGGGGTGTAGAGAGGGAGGGGTTAGAAGAGAGGTGTACAGAGAAAGGGATGTAGAGAGAGGACAGTGACTGTCTCCGCTCTCCCAGTATGTACAACTGACATATAGGATGAGTGAGAGCTTGCTGGTGTGGAGGTGGGAGGGAAATGTTTACAGTATTGGCATGTGAGTGGTCTGATGAGGCAAGGAGCGCCATGCGTAATGAATAAAAGTGAGGAGTAGGACTCAAACTAATGCCATCATCTGTAGGTAATTCAAGCAGTCGTGCCTACAGCTATTCCCTTTTGTCGCCGGAAGCAAGTGATTTCTTGTTAACATTCAAGTGCTGCGAATGACCCAGCAGTTGTGCACTAGCAATGTTTAAATAACTGTCCTACGACGTTTCCATATTTCGGCAACAAATGCCCTTTTAAACAACATCTTTTGTTCTCCGCCACTGAGTGCTTTGGAATTAGGGGAACATTTAAGGCAATAGTTCAAACATAGCAATGTGGAAAATATACATGTTTACACGATTGCAATCGGTGCTTTTAAATCTGGACCCAGGCGAACCTTTTACTGATTAAGCAACGTGCATTTCTACCTTACAGATATTATCTGCTATGTTCAAATTGTTTTCTCATGCCTTCTCGGCAGATCATTTATTGAAAAGCAAAGCAAGAGTGCATTTCTCACGAGAATAGCTGAAGAAAATCACTCGACTAAAATTGTTGTTCCAATCATTAAAATGAGTGGTCTGGAGTGCCGTAAAAAGCAATGAACAGCGGCCAATACTAAAAGAAGGTTGCATGGCATCACACTTGTAAAGTCAGACCTCACCGCTGAAACGTAATCACTGCTGCCAAGTAGAGTTCGTCTGACCTGTCAACCTCTCACCCTCGTCAGTCATATTCCCAAAGCGTCAATCAGACCTGGGGCTCTCTTCTGCAACACATGGGTCCATCCACCGCTCTCAAATTGCGACCTGTATGCTACGAGTACCTTCGCCAGTCCAAGTAGCAAAGTTTGCATTGTAGTACTTGCGCTTTCGCTTTGCCATTATAAGTGCAGGAATACGGAGTCTTCGGATGTACAACGAGCCACAAATGGGGAAAAAAAAAAAAAACAATACGAATCATGGCTGTGCCGGATGCGGTTGGGAAGCCGGCCAATGCCAGCGCGGCCCCAACCGGAAGTCCCGCCCCATCGCGCCGAGAGACGGAGAGAGCTGCCCGAGGAGCCACGAAGGCTCCGCATTGAGTCCCGGTCCCGAGATGGGGGACCGGGTGAAGAGCGGCCAGGCGCATGGGGAAGGCGGGGCTCATGTGGTGAGAGAGCCCCGCAAAGCGCTACCGCCACCCGGGAGAAGGAGCCGCCGCCGTGCACCGCCAGAACAGGTAAGTTGAGTGAGAGGAGGGGTGAGTGGGGGTGGGGTGTACGCGTGTGTGTGTGTCTGTTTGAGTGTGTTTCTGCGTGCGTCTGTCTGTCTGTGTGCGCGTGTGTATGTTTAAGGGGGGGTGCGTGTGTGTATATGCAGTGTGTGGATGCGTTGTTTGCGCGCCCGCCACTTCACACCGTACATCAATCCCCAAATCTCAGACGCATTGACGCCAGCCCCTTAAAGCGAAAAAAAAAGAAAGTTACTGAACAACCCCCGGACCACGTTAAAAAAAACACACACATTAGATGCAGTGAAAGCGCGCTCACGAGGTCAAAAGGCACTGCTGCACTTCAAAGTGAAACTGACTGAAGCAAGCGCCCGGCACACTTTCAAAAAAAACAAAAAAAAACACACGCATTAGATACAGTCAAGGCGCGCTCACGAGGTCTAATCTCCACCAGAAGAAAATAGAAACAGTCTGCTGTCCACATTCCCCTTCATTCCCAAGAAAGCGGCAACATAAGTTGTCTCCCTAGACAGCAAAAGCTTTCGCTTTTGCTTTCGTCTAGGCGAGACCTAAAAAGAACAGGGTGTCGAGGGGCACCACTACAGTTGTCAAGAGGTAAGTTCCAGCGTGAAGCCTGGATGACAGTCCGCCACACAATCTGCAATCTAGCAAAGCAGCCGCACTCCAACGATGACGGCCGACTGCAGCACACACTACAAAGTGGGACCGCGACAAGCAGACGTGGACAGATTACAGGCGAGAGCGCAGGGCAGGATGCAGGCACTCCCAGCAGCAACACATGGCCAGTGACGACAAGCAAGGGAGGGATTCCAGGTGCTGCCGCTGCGACTCCTCGCAGACCAGTGTGCCCAGCGCCGATGAGAAAGCGGGCAGGGCGGCAGTAGCGTCCCAGTGGGCCCGGGTCAACCTCACACAAACCGTAGAGACCGTGAGGAGCCCCAGCGCCCAAGCAGGTGGCAGCAGTCGGGCGGCCCCAGTCAGCGGCAAGGAGGGCCCACCAGGACTACAGGCGATGAGTCGATGCCCCCAGAGCAGGATCAGATTGAAGTGAGTGAGGTGGGGCACCAGCAGCAACAAAACCGGGCCCAGCAGCGACCAGAGCGGGAGGCGGAGATGAGCAGAGCTTCAAGGGTTCTCTCAGGGACGGCCACAAAACTCCAGGGTGCCCACCATGGCAGCAGGGCCCCTCGTCAGGCAGGCTGGCACACAAGGGCGTCTCGATGGATAGGTAGCGATCTTCACTCCGCCCCCTCGCAGGAGCGAGCCTCGGAGCCAGGAGTCGGGAGAGGCAGGCAGGCCCCAGCTAGGCCTCGCCGCGGGGCAACCCAGGCAGCGTGATGACAAAGGCAAGCAGGCCCCAACTCACCCGATCGCGGGAGCCGGCACCGACCGAGGGGGGGGGGGTCGCAACCAGCGGGGGAGATAAGGGGGGCCCACAGCTCCTAAAGCCGAGCACCGGCAGCGCTGCACCCACGCGGGGCCGGGATGGTGCAGCTAGGCCACCGCGGGAATGCAGCGCCGCACAGCTGGGCCACACAGCAGGCGGCCCCCAGCCCCCACCGGCGAACTCCTCGGGCAGAGGCACGACTCACAGCGGAAATCGGGGGTCGGTCGTTGAAGTCCGGCAGCAGCCCCGCAGCGAAGCCGTCGACCGGGAGCCGCAGGCAGTCCACAGCACAGGTGTCTGGTGCCAGCCACGAGGGGGGCAACTCCGCCGAGAATGCACGTAGGAGTGCCGGAACTGGCCAGGTAGGTGCAGGGTGCTCCCCGGGGATGGGAATCAGCTACGTAGTGCAGATAGTGGTGTGATGTCTGCAGGATTATAATGGATGAAAGCGCTTGGCCGGCAGAGCCCACTCAAAGTGCGGCCATCATGCAGCCCGCCAAGCCACGCCCCATGGGCCTAGGAGAGGATGTTGATGTGGTGTGAACTTATGACACTGGCCAGAGGGATGGATCATGCATGCGTTAAAGAGAGGTAGGTCTGATAGACGAACCTTGAGGTACTTCACATATGAGTTTGGGGTCTTCTGAGTACCGTGCCATGCTAACAGCTTGTGTCATTTCTTGCAAGAAGGAGCAGATCCAATGAAGAGCAGGGCCTTTGCCTATTTCATGTAGAGGTTTGATGAGGATAGACCCTGTCAAATGCTGCTGAGAGGTTCAGGAGGATGATGCTGCTATATCACCTCTGTCCAGGATCATGCAGATGTTATCTATCAATAATTTGCTTCTGCTAATGTTAATGCTGGCCAGCCGTTCTTCACATTGGGCCTTATCATTTTGATCTCTTTTTTGGTATACAAAGATTTCTCAACTCTCGGATGCTTTTCTGCTGGTTTATTAATATTAACTTTAACCTGTGCTCTCTCTTGTGGTGGATTATAGAGTAATTGTTCTTACTTTTAGTTTCCTATCATTTTTTTATGGTTATGAGTGCTAGGAGGGCGTTGAAAAAAACTAAAGTTTAATTAAGTAATCTGACTTTTGAAGTATAATATTTCATGTGATATATTTGTCATAAATCTCATTAATATTCATGACCTAGGTCTCGGTTTGTGCCTAATGGGAATCACAAAAATCACAGGGATGCTGGCCTGCTGGGGTCAGCTGACCACCATGTCTGTGATTGCTTTTAAATAAAGCAATGTTTTTTTTAAAAATACAGCCCGTTTACCTTAAAGGAAATCTGGATGCGTTTCAAATTGTAAAATGAAAAGTTTTCTTTCCATTAGGTCTCGCCGTGCGTTGCGCGCGAATACGCTGCTATCGCTTTGCCAGGCTTTCAGTATACACTATAGTGTGGAGGCTTTGTGCAAGCTCCGCCCACTCTCCGGCCCACCTTTTACATTGGCTTAGGTCCTATATGCTGCATTCCGATTGGTTTTAGCCTTGTTAGTCCCTCCTCCTCATGGCCATGTCGTCCTATGTATACTTCCATAGCTACTGGCCCCATTATTTTTAAAACTCTTTTGTTCCTGTGGCTTCCCCACTCCCCTCCTGCAAGCTGTGACTTCTTGGCCCATTACCGCCCCCTCCTGTTCGTGCCTTTTTACCCGCCCGCACTCTTGTTTTAAATGCAATAGGACCCGCATAATGCGAGTTCTAATGCATTGCAAGTGCTTTTTAAAGTAGTGCGCAGTCATTTACATTTTTGACATGCACGCGATGCCTGACATCACAGCACTGCCCCTTCCGCCCGCACCACCTCTCTCTCTGCCTCTACTGCCGCGCCCGGACCTCTTGCCTTCTCCAGCTCCCGGCACCGAACAGCTCACCATGGCTAAACCAGCAGTGGGTCAGTGTGAGCCCCTTTTCTTATCCTGCAGGACCGGGACTGGAACCGGGACAGGACAGTTGGTCTGAAATGGACTTGCGTCAGTGCAGAAAAGCAAATGCTTCGTGCTCCCGGGCAAAGGAAATATTTAAATGCCATTTCCACAAACTTTATTTCGGTCATTAAAGGCCATAAAAAGAAGAAATTCAATACAAATATAGCATTGATAAACATATTTTGACAGTTCATTAATTGTATATTACAGTACATCCGAAAAAGACATTTTGATATGTCCAAAATCTTTATGCAAATTGAAAACAAGAATGATTAAAACCAGATAAAAACGATTATAATTTAGAAGCTAAAAAAGACAAAAGTGTAGAAACTTTTTTTTACAATTGCTGAAATGTTAATAAAAGCCCTTCGCCTGTGCCACATGGAATTAAGGAAACGAGACACGGCAAAGACTATAGGGTGAGTGCGTATCAGATCTTAACATTCTATACACGTCCAAACACTGTGTGCATCCCATGTTTCTGCATAATGGTATGAGCCAACGCTGTCTGGCAGATTTATAGCCTGGGCAAAAAAAAAAGGACGTGAATGTCGGTCTCGTCAGGGCTGTTGCAGTCAGGACAACCAACAGAGGGCTCATTTGACCAGTTATTCACAAACGCATTGCCCGGGAGGGTCCCTGTTCTAAACTGGACATACAGCTTCCTTGCGATAGGAGGCTGTATGTCATCCAAAAAAGACTCAAAGAGGTACTCTGTTTTCATGTTAAGAAATTCAGCCATTAGATGCCCGAGTTTGGTGTTCACCTGCAAATCGACTAATTTGTGTGCCCTATATGCTCTGACAAGTTGTAGTCCAGATATTGTTAGGGACACTACCTCTAGATTAGTCCACAGGTTGGGCATCCCTATTCTGGCACAAGTTTCTTTGATGTGCTTGAACCAAGGCAATTTTACCACCCCCAGTAGACCCAAGACCCCCTTAGGTTCATTTCGGTTTAGTTTAGTTTAGTTTAGTTTAAAAGAGCTTGTAAAGCGCCTGGTGACGCCTCCCGGCGTGTCCCCGCGCTGTGGAGAGAGTGAGAATTGAGGAGAGAGGAGCCTATCACAGATTAAAAAGGCAAGTCTTCAGTTTCTTCCTAAAGGAGGTCTCATTGCCCTCCAATCTGGTGTCCAAAGGCAGGAGGTTCCAGTGCTTCGCTGCCATCGTGCGGAAGGATCTGCCGCCCATTCTGGCCTTTTTAGGACGGGTAATTGTGAGCAGACCTGTCCCTTGGGATCTGAGGGTTCTGTTGGGTTCGTATAGAGAAGCCAGGTCCGACATATAGGCAGGTGCCTTATTATGGATGATCTTGTGACACCATAGCAGAGCTTTAAAAATGATCCTCTTCTTGATCGGCAGCCAATGGAGAGTTGCCAACGAGGGTCGTGAAGGGGCTCTACGGGGCAGTCTTAATACTAGGCGAGCGGCCGAGTTTTGTAGGACCTGTAATTTTTTTATATTTTTCTCTGAAGTGCCCAAGAGTAAAACATTCCCGTAATCAATCCGGGAAGTTATAAGTGCCTGCGTCATAGTCCGTCTGGAGTTGAGAGGCAACAAGTCCAGAGTGCGGTTGAGTGTCTTCATCACTCCGAAGCACTTGCCTACAGTTCTCTTTATATGGCTATCAAAAGATAGCTTATTGTCCACCCAGACTCCTAGATTCTTTGCCTCCCGACTAGGAGGGGGCAGGGGACCCAGGCAGGTGGGCCACCATTCTTTAGTCCAATTGGTCTCATTGCCTCCAATAATGATGACCTCCGTTTTGGTTCCGTTCAGTTTTAAACAGTGCTCTGTCATCCAAGAGGCCAGCCTGCTCATACAGTTATTAAAGTTGTCATCTTCCCTGGAGGGGGCTTGCGTCAAAGATATTAAGAGTTGCGTATCGTCGGCGTAAGAGACAAGCTCCACGCCGAACGATTGCACCACCTCTGCCAGGGGGGCCATGTATAGATTAAACAGGGTGGGACTCGGTAGGATGCTAATTCAGGAGTTGCCCACAGTCTGCACCAGAAGGTCAGTAGTCTTAAACCTATCCCTTCTGCAATTGGTTTGACTCCTAAATCCAGGCGTGGCGGGATGAGGGGAGTGCTAGGCAGTAAGCCCAGGAGCTTTCTCATAAATTGGTTTTCTGGTTTGGCGGTGGTCCCATAGTTCAGCCCCATACATTGCAGCACTCCTCACTTGCACTTTATATATTTCAACTAGAGGGCCTGGCAGTTTGTATAAGGAGATCCTATAAGATTTACTGATTCCCCCCGACCAGCTGCGCTAGCATCAAGCCTGCCTTGGCTAGTTGTGGGCCCCATTCAAATGTTTCGGACAGCGTGACGCCAAGGTAATCGAAGACAGTCACCCTCTCTAAGAAGGTACCATTTAGGGAGGGGTTTGGGCGAGATGTTTTGGCTGGTTTAAAAACCATGAATTTGGTCTTTGTGGTATTAATCTCTAGCCCTCGATTTTTACAGAATAGAGAAACTATCTAGGATCCTTTGGATGCCCATGGGAGATTTGGACAACAACAAGGTGTCATCTGTGAACATTGTTGCTGGCAACCTGCCTTGCTCCAACTTAGTGGCATCGTTGTTCGCCACCTTGTTTAATTGAGCCACCAGGGCTTTGATAAACAGACAAAACAGAGTGGGGGCCAGCACACACCCCTGTCTCACTCCTCTGTTCACTGGGAGGCGGGGGTTAGTTCTCCAGATTTCCCATGCCTAACTTGGGCAAAGTTTCCTGTATGTTATTGCATGAACAATGACACCAGGTAGGGCGGAATACCCAGCTGCTCCAAAACATCCCACAATTTGGCTCTGGGAACCAGATCGAAGCCCGATTTGAGGTCGGCGAATATCAAATAGAGACTGCCACCCTCTATTGACACCGTCTTCCACTATAAAAGTTGGAACCTGAAGAGCTAATCAATGGTGGAGGTATTCTTCCTAAATCCAGCCTGATACACACTCAAGACTTTATGGCCTTCCATCCAGAAATGGAGTCGCTCAAGGAGGATCCTGGCTAGCAATTTCTGGGGGACATCTATGAGGCTAATCAGCCTGTAGTTGGAGGGCTAGAGGGGTGAGCCTTTCTTAAACAGTGGGAAGATTTCAGCCCCCAACCACGTGTCCGGGATCCTTAGCTTATGGCCAGAGGAGGTAATACCGCCATAGGCATCCTGACTGATGTTGTTAGAACTACGGATGACAGCTGGCCCTGCCAACGGGATAACTTTTACTTCCTCCATTGTAGGGGCTGGGCTGGGAATTACCATATCCATAAGAGTTGAGGCAAAATTATTGGGCATGGCTGGGCCTAACTAATGAAAATCAAGGGCTCCTCCAGGAGGTGAGGGTAACTGTACCCCTGATTAATGGTCTTTGCTACTGAGGGTGTGCTGTGTCAGTGGCCCACTGAAGTTCACCCTGCTGCCTTCTTGGGTCCCCCCGTCCCTGTATTGGGGTTGAAGCCCCCTTGCAACCCCAGTCAATCAACCTCCTCGAGGGGCCTGTATCTGTTTGCTAATGGAATGTTAAAAAGAGGTCTACGTATTTTACCTGAATTTTTAAATGGCTGGAATCTGTTTGTTGGAGCCCTAAGTGCTGGTGTCCAGGGCATGATGTGATTGCCTGGGTAGAAAAAGTCCAACGTATGGGCACGTACTACGGTGTGCGGTACATGAGTGCTAACAAACTGACCTGCAATATTTTGTACGGTCAGAGGAGTGCTAAAATTGATGACTATACAATCTCCTTGGGTTGTTTTTGGATTGTTGCCCACCCGTCCAACTCTTCGGTCCATTAAGATTTCCCCAGCCTTGTCATTAGAGAACTGCTTGTGCCTGGTTAGCCAAACAAGACACTTGTTCCTAAGCTCTAGCTGTGATTCTTTCTGCCCGTGGTTGATCTCCGGGACCCTGGTTAAAATAATGATATAGGAGAGTGAGGCAGGGGGTAGATTTTATAGTTGGTGTCATCTGTATTGCTGGACTGGTGTCCTCATCCTCTGCTGGGTATAGCCTTTCTCTGCCTCCCCTCTGCTCTGGATGGATAGGCCCTCTTCTGTGTGAGTCCTCCCTAGGTGGAGCGGGCAGGAGATTACCCTAGACTTGTGTGGAGGATAAATGCCAGATGTTTCAGAGTGCGTTGAAGGGTTAGCAGTCGGCATGGCAGTGCGAGCCTCTGCCCTTCCATCACTTGATAGTGCAGCAGAGATTGGAGCCAACATAGGCCCCTTTTTGCCAGTGGAAAAATTGGCTATGCTATTGGTCTGTGAGCTACAATCTTGTCTCTACCCTAAGACAATAGTGGTTGTGCCAGGGGGTTGCCCTTACTGCTCAACGCAGTATGTTGCCCTGCATCTAAATGCTTGAGTAAGAGTGCAAGTTCTTCCTTTACAATTGCTCTCATCTTGTTGTCCCGCTCCACTATCAAGTTCCTCGCCCAGGGAGAACAGCCAGGAGCTGTCAAGGGGTTGGTGGGGGGTTCAGTCGTACTTGCACTGTTAGCTATTCCCTCAGCACTGTTTGTTAAAACTGGGTTTTTCCTTCTCTTGTTTCCTATCGCATTTCCGGTCTTGCGTTTAGTAGTCTTAAGGGTAGAAGTGATGGTGCCACCTTTGCGGGTGGTTGGCTTCACTGGGAGGAGTTGTGGTGAAGATGACTCTAATGTTCTAGACAGGGATTCTATTGGTCTCAATAGGGAGCCAGGGGTATTTTGGTTGGGGATTAAATTCTGTTAAAGCTACTTGTGTTGTCGCTAGGGGAGTTGCCTGATTCTTAAATGGCTGCCAAACGGGACGTGCAGTACCACATGCCCCGGATTAGGTGTGCACTGTAGCACAGCCAGCACTCCACGCTTCTTCCACTTTTACAGCTCCCAGTTTGTTATGTGCCTCCTGCGGGTGGGCGCCTCCAGGGTGCTGCAGTAATTCTTTGCCTGGAATCTCTGTGGAGGACCCTGGATTTTTGTAGCCACCTCCCGATGCAGGCCCGTTTGACCCCCGTTGTCTTCCCGCCGTGGTCTCTGCACTGCGGAGAGTCCCAGAAGCGGCGGTGCTGGACCTGGTAGAGGTTGGTGGGTCCTGACCAGGTCAGCCTTTTTGCTCCGGGGTGCACTGTTGGGAGGCGGGCGCCGATGCTGGACTAAAAGTAGTTGTTCGCTTTGGCATAGTGTTTCAGGGGCATCCTAAGGATTTTGAGGGCCCTGTTCAGAACAGCTGTGAATGTATGATCACATTGCAGGCCTAGTATGCCCTTGTGACAGGGTCAGTAACAGGGCAGAGGAACACTGATCCACAGTCTAAGTGTGTTTACAGCTGATACTCGGTGATAGTGACGTGGTTTCAATATCGTAATAAAGCAGCACCTCATGAATATTATTGCAAATATTCTCTGTGACACCATCTCTTTCCTCAAATGGAAAGTCCTGTTCCGACATAAAATGAACTTATTTGTTATGGATGTTGCATTTTGTTGAAAAACAAGCATTACATTTCTCTGCAAAATGTCTGTTCGAGTCCTACGGATCATCCACATTAAAACTAAATGAAAGGAAAACTGATTTTTAACCAAACTGTTTTGAAGAATCATTCAAGATCATCAGGGGAAGACTGTCTGCAAAACTGAGCAGGCTCGATCAGTGGCCCCCCTGAAGCACTGCAGCCCTAGGCCAGTGCCCACTCTGCCAATGCCTTTAAACGTCTCTGTATCGTTGTCATATTTGTTGCTGTACTGAATCTGTTACACGCTTTCCCTTTAAGAGTGGAGGTTAGTGAGGCCTTCTTATGTCCCTTCCTTCTGGGAAACCTATGCCGAACTGTGACAGAGAAGAGCTTTGCCCAGCTGAGACAAGCTCCCACCATCTTGTATTTTAGGTGGAAGGAACCTCGATACTCCTTTGATGCAACAAAACACATTTTCAATACAGGAATTGCATCACACTGTGGGAGAAGTGGGAGGTTTATTTAGGAATGGTTTAGGGATCGCTACAATTCGTAAACTAGTTTACCCTTGCTTATTTGCTTGATCTATTGCTATTAGAAACTCTGCTTGAGAAATGAACGAAGTCTGCGTGACAGAGTTTTGGAAAGCCTTGTTGTCAGTTCTGTGTTATACTTCTGCCTCTAATACTCTCAGTACTGGTGGCGCCAGTTCCCTGCATTGGCGTCCACAGGAATATTTAAACAAATCATCTAAGTCAAGACTGTCTGCTGGAAAGTGCTGCTCAGCCTTGCAGGAACTTATCTTGAGGATCATGTGTGCCACCAAGATGCAATTAACCTCCAGATGCTCACAAACACTGTCCGGGGACATCAAAGTACAAGGTCGTATTTTCCCCTTGTGGTCTTCCTACACATCTTCTTCTGATCATCTTTTCCGGTAATGCTCATCTTTTGTACCTTCCCAAGATCGCGTCTAAAACTGGATTCTCCCTTTTCGCCCTATCCAATTAGCATGTCTGAGGTTCTTCAAACAGTGGCTAAACATGTAAGAGTGCATGTGCAGAGTGGCCGAGGATGTGCATATATTTGCTACTTCAGCCCTGTAAGTGCTGACATGAAAATTGAAGAGCTTACATTATCATCCTACTGAACAAAAAGATCTGTCATGCTTTTTACCGGCCCTCTGGTCGCCCTCAACAGTTGCTCACAAACACGCACTAGTCTTTATTGACACACATGTGGGCTTTACTCATGCACCTAGTGTGTACTCACAATTACATCTAATCTTTACTCGCATAAGCTCCACATATTAATTCAGGCTCCACTCATCCATAGTCCGGTCTTCTGTCACACACTGACCTCCACATCTTTGCTGTCTGCATGCTCCTCTCCGCAAAACGTAGCCACCTTGTGCACAGCAATCGCAACCCCACTTTCTGCATATTATCTCCCCATCAGTACAATCCATGCTACATCAATCAATGTTATTATTTCTTCTTGATTGGTTGGCTGTTTTCCCAGTTGCTTTTATTTTTGAGACTCCAATCTTCGCACTTTATTTTTATTCTACACAGAACTAAAGGGTTGAGGCAAAGAGAAACCGCACCTGCCAACTTTAATATTCCGGGAAAGGTACAAAATACTTTCAAATTTGCAATGAACCTACGAGTATAACCCCTCTCTACTCCAAAATGGAAAAATTCAAAAATACAAACAACAATTTTTTTAGTCACCAACATCAAAGATCACAGTCTCTATGTAATTAAGTAAGAACTTTCAGTGTCGAAATTTTCTTTCTTTATTTGTTCTTTATTAAATCATTTTCTCAATCAGAATTACATCAATGAAATGAATGATAAAATCCAGTAGCCATTGTGTTTCGTCCACATACGACTTCGTCAGGCTGCTTAAGTGTGTATGGGATTCAACAAATCCTATGTATTTTTTGGCGCGCTTTGCATCCCAAAAGTTGTCAAACTATGTTGTATATACCTTGAGAAATGTTGGTCTCTTAGGTGGTGTCCGTCATGGCATCTGCTTCAAAGCACTTTATTTTTATGTTTGCTTATTTCCATCAATGTGTTTTTTCATATTGTTATTGCACATAGGTTTATCATAGTTACAGCTTTTCTCAAAATATTCTATTGGCATTATTACATAGATTCTTCTCTTTGCACTTGATATTTTGCTAAATAGTGTATTTCCTAAAGAAGCAGGAATCTAAACAGTAAATGCATGTCTTTAGAGGGAGAGGCTTGCATGCAGAAAATTAAAAGAATACATTGGAGGAAAAGCAACGGGGGAGTTAGCAGTTCCCTCAGCAACTCTGCTCAAGATATTTGAAACCATGTTTTTGCAAAATAGTGAACCTAAATCTTGCTACAATGAGTAGCGAGTTACCCTTAATATACTTTCTGTCTATAGGGTTCTCTGTTCATCAAGCTTACTTTGATGGGCGTTTGAAAAACTGACATTGATTCAGTGTTTCCCTTGCTGATAGTGGAAATTAACATTGGTTAAAACAGATTTCAGTATATTGCCGAAACGGGGGGGGGGGTAATGTGTAGTGTCCTGGCTTGTGCTACTAGTTGCTTATTGGCCTGCTGAGTCAAAGCCTTCATGTAGCAACTTTGCAGGGTAAGATTGTTCTATTACATAGGTCTCTAAAGTCAGACTACTGAAAAAAACGGGACGTGCAGTTTAATGTTGTCTTTTCAATGCAGTGTGTGTTATTGCTTGTTACCGATTCCCTTTAATAAGTATTTCTTCCATATGCATAATTAACACAGCCTGAGTTTTCACAAGGGGTTTGGGTTTGCACCATCGTTGACCCATTTCCGTTTCTTCGCCTCTTTTCTTTTGATCTGAATTGTAACAGCACAGCTGTCAAATAGACCTGTTGCTAACCGTAAACAAGGAAGTGGGTTTTAGGTCCTCCCCTTTCATCCATTGGCTTGTTTGGACCAGCTTCTTTCGCCCATTGAATTGAGACTTTGTCAATCATGTGTTTGTCATCCCAGTGGAGTATTCATATTGCCTCTAAGGCCATTGTCTGTTTGGGTGCAACCTTCCGCCTCCACTTGATTTCTTACATGGAACTGTGAGAGGCTACTTTCCAGCTACAGCCCTCTCTGTCCGTCCCTGCTGGCTGCCTCCCGTGTGTGGAACTTTATTTACTATTAGTGTTGGAACATGAAATTCAGACCTCGGAGGTTAATTTGTAAAATAAAAAGTGAAAGTGGTCAAAAATGTTCTTAATAGGCCATCATCCACTGCCACTCACTCCACCCACTACCACCATTGACTCCAGTGATATGCACCCTATATTGCGGCGTAGATCATTATTGATGGAGCAACATTATAGGCCAATAAATCAAAGACGAGAGGTTTTGGTGACGCCCACATCCTGAACTTGTCTATTTAAAGGTGCTCTTGTTAGGTCTCGCCTAGACGAAAGCAAAAAGCGAAGCTTTTTGCTGTCTAGGGAGACTACTTATGTCGCCACTTTCCAGGGATTCCGGGGAATGTGGACAGCAGACTGTCACTGTCACGAGCGTCTCCTGCCGGAGATTCTACCTCGTGAGCGCGCACGTCGTCACTCACGCATGCGCACAAACAAAGGCATCCACACACTGCATATACACACACGCACCCCCCCTTAAACATACACACGCGCACACAGACAGACAGACGCACGCACAAACACACTCAAACAGACACACACACACGCGTACACCCCACCCCCACTCACCCCTCCTCTCACTCAACTTACCTGTTCTGGCGGTGCACGGCGGCGGCTCCTTCTCCCGGGTGGCGGTAGCGCTTTGCGGGGCTCTCTCACCACATGAGAGCCCCGCCTTCCCCATGCGCCCGGCCGCTCTTCACCCGGTCCCCCATCTCGGGACCGGGACTCAATGCGGAGCCTTCGTGGCTCCTCGGGCAGCTCTCTCTGTCTCTCGGCGCGATGGGGCGGGACTTCCGGTTGGGGCCGCGCTGGCATTGGCCGGCTTCCCAACCGCTTCCGGGTCGTCGCGGGCAGCGCGGCGGCCCGGCACAGCCATGATGCGTATGTTTTTACACTGAGGTTCATTCCCTTGCTCCCATTGCCTGTTTTCTTTTCTTTGCATCTGTGTTCAAGCCATGACTTCTGGTAATCGTCAATAGCCATCAACCTGTGCCTGAAAGTGTCTGTTCTACAGCAGTGTCCCTAGAGATGATATGGTGTCTGAATGTGTTCGGTTATCCGGAATACTTCAGCAAGTATGGCATTTTGTTAAGCAGCCAGACAGATGAACCTGAGAGGAGGTTTCTCGTATATAAAGCATCTTAATGACTCTTGATGTTGTTTTTTCAGCAGTCAGTCAAGCAGGTTCTAGGTAAATTGGACTACATAACTGTGCAACTCCCAGTATAAGGTCGTATTGCGGCATTTTGTCATTTATAATGTTATCTTTTCGAAACCTACACATACAAGGATTCAGAAGAGAATATCTTCTCCATCTCTGTCTCTCTTGCTTTTCACCTCAAATGCTGTGACAACTTGATAGGAGACTGGTCACACTGTGATATATGCGACTTATAAGAGAAATGCTGTTTTATATGACCCACCTCTGTTACCTTTCTACCCGTGGTTGTAGTTTTTTTTTTTAGGTCAAGCCTGGGCAGCGCTGCGAGGCATTCTGTATTAGAGTATAGATTTGAAGCTCTGCCCATATTTTTCATTGGCTTGTGTCATTGTCGTTTTGTAAATGCTGGCTTCACATTCGTTAATAGGCTGGTTAGTACCTCCTTAGTACCGCCTTGTCTTTATTTGTAATCTCCCATGAGGACTGACTCTTTTACTTCTGCTACACAGTATGACTTATTTAGTCTGAAAGCACTATTTTCTTAATGAGTTTCTCCTACTGCAGGCAGGATCTGCTTTCCTGCAACATTCAGCGCTCTGTGCATGCTTTAACTTATCTAGTAGCCCACGACAATGGTGGCCACTTCTTTGAAATTAAATAGATCTCGCATTTACAAGAGTTTGAGCCGTTGGCATTGTAAATAACAATGCCTTTTATTTATGTTTTTTAATCAAAAAAGATAAATAAAAGGCATAGTCATTTACAATGCAATAACTTAAACTCTCGCAAAGGCGAGACCTATTGCATTGCAAATGCTTGTGTTATAAATGGACCTGTCGACTTTGCTAGAGGCTCTAATGATGAGCGCCTTGATGCCCTTGGGCTTAGTCCGCGCTTTACAAATACATTTTCATTCATTCATTCATTCATAATGATGAGAGGCCCCCAGTGGTGGCCTTCTAAAGCTGTCCTGTCTCCCGAACCCATTCCCAAGGTCAAATGTCCCCTAAACTCCACATGCTTACCTCTCTACAACGGTTCCAGCACGGATGGCATTCCACATATGGTCGCTATATTGTGCCAGAAGGCTGCCCCTGCCCAGTCATGTACTAGACACATCACTTAAAAGTGGGTTTGATTGTGGTCATTTGTGTTATAACGGCATAAGCCAGACGCCCCTTAGTAAGACTGGAAACCACTTCACAAGGACACGTATCGTTTCATTAATGTTACTACTTGAGCTCAAGGGGTAAAGTGTTTATTTGTGTCAGGGTGTGTGTATTCTTAATATGGTGTTAATCTTAATTCGCTTCCGGGTTGTAATTGGAAGTTTATGAAGTGAAACCATTTGTGGTCTTTTCGTTGCTGTTAAGGTAATGTTTTTGTCGAACAGGATTATTATTGTTAACGTAAATTTGCATTAAAAAGCTGTTTCCAAGAATAACTGCATTCAATCAATTTAAATTAAATTCTGTGAAAAGCTACAGTTCATTTAATGATGGAATGGTATTGAGACAGTTAAATGTGACTCGATAAGCAGAAATCAGATTGCCAAACTGTGTTAAATATCCTCTTGGGTATCTATTATACAGATTATTTGTTTTTATTTAACACTTAATCAACAGGTCTAAGCATAGAACAGGGATATTGTTTCCTTTTTAGATACAAACCGGCAGTTTGAAAATAAAAGAAACAAGCATTGGTAATGCCAATCGGTCTCGCTATTGAGATGTTATATGTTTTTAGCTATGCTAGCATTAGCGGAGGGAGCACGACAATGCATTTTAGCTGATGCCTGCGGAGGGCTTCTGCTACCTCAAAAAGCGCCTTCCTTATTGATGAGCACTTACCCTGACTTCTAGTACGAAAGTGATTCTGCACCCACGCTAATGTGCTGCATAGCTAAATACATATAATATCCTAATGGCGAGACCGATTGGCATTGCCAATGTTTGTTTTTTAAGAGTAGGCAGTAGTCTGTGGGACCACTGCCTGTTCTTAAAAAAATTTTCACCACATTCACAAAGGGGAAGGGGTCATTTGGAGGCGCTTTCCTATTTACGAATGGGTTACCACCAATTCTTAGTTGGCGGTAAAATGTGAATGTTTTGTGAACCCATTTCGGTTGCAAAACAGTCACACACACTACTGTGATTCGCTATAAGGAAGGAACGCCTTAAACACGCCTCTTCCTAATACCAAATCGGAAAGCCAATTTGCGGTTCGTTAATAGGTTACCAAATAACAGTTTGAGCATTTGTGCATTAAAAAATGCGTTTTTGCGGTTCAAAATGGCCCGATTTTGCAAATCGGGCCATCCTCAAAAAAGCTTTGTACATCTGGCCATTAAGGTCTTAATTTGATATTGTGTTGGCCAATGTTTGTAAATGGGGTCAGATCCAGAGATTTATATGGAATGCAAATGAGAAAAAAGGTTTGTTGTTGTTGATCACAAGTGGTGACGTAACTTTAATCTTATTTGATCCGCCGTTGCTCTCCCTTACTTATTATTCCTATTGTTTTAGATATGTGTCTATAGATAAAAACTGCAGTTTGAAATACTTATTTACAAAAAAAAATACACAAAAATAGTCATTTATGGCACACTGCCTAAAAAGCCTTACAACGTCGTCAAAATATAATAAGTCAACCTAATGTAAACTGAGAGCAAAATGTATAAAATATCCTGACAACATAAACATACTGTAGTATATACATTTTGAGATGAAGCACAAAGAATATACGTCAGACGCTTACGGAGTGTTTCAACAGAAAACCTCTCAATTGTACAATAAGTCAGTGCATCAAATCAAAGTCACACTAGAAGTCAACTCTAAAGTAAAGAACAAATACAGAAAAATGTGTGATGCTGTGTTTAGTAGAGAAATAAGACACAATTTATTTCTTAGCAAAGTAATTAATCGTGGTTGGTGCACGCGATACTATTTCAGTAAATACACTGTTTTTGCTGGTTGCCCTGTTCAATCTCACTGAAACAGTTGGTATAATTCTTTTGAATTATCACTTTTATTTTTGTTGAAAAGTCTGTGATTCAGTTTACTTGAGAAGATTAATTATACGTTTTCTGATTGTGCGGAAAACAAGTTTGAGGTGCTATCCTGGAACTGAAATCTGTTTTACACTTTATCGACGCCTATGTAAACTTTAATGCTACGTTGATTCATCCACTTTCCTGAGTTTCACACCTTAAATCACGGATCTCATGTTGGCTACATCACTGAAAAGTCCTGTATTTTACCACAGAATACATCCCGCCTAAGGGCAAGATATTTTCAGTATTGAGATTAATACAGAAACATCAATAGCCATACGCTTTGTCTGTGGAAAGTGCTTTGCTTCTTGATATATGGTCAGCATTCTATTATATATGCAATTATAGTACTTTATGCATAAACAGATGAACATGGTACGGAAACTATACTTGTGACCATATTGGATGAAATGGATGCTGCTGATCAACTTAATTGTTTCTTTTTTGTTGATTACCAGCAAATTGAGTCAATTTGACTGGAATGTCAAGCATCAAAGTTGTGAGTTTACAATTGCATGAAGTCCTTTTTGTCTCCGTTTCACGACTAATCGTGGTTTTCTTCAGGGCTTCCATCTATCACCCATTTAGCTGAACCCCCTATTGAACATCATCACTAATATTGTAAACCTTTGCTACCCGAATCCGTGTAACAGTATATTTATGATCTCTTTGTCATTGTATTGAAACTCTTAAGGAGCTCTTTAATAATATAAGAATGTCCCATATCTTGGTTTTGACAATTTAAATTGGTAACTATCATGAACTAATGCATTGCCCCTTCTAGTGTTCAGCCAGTGTTTGTTGCTCATGGATCATATCCAGCATCTGCAAAACTGGCTGCACTCTGAATGCAGGGTGGGCTGTAATGTAAACAAGCATTAGCAGTGCCAATCATTCTTGCTTAGCTTTATAAACAGGCAAGATCGATTGGTGTTGCCAGTTGCTAGTTGTAGTGCAACGTTTTAAAGCAGAATGAATGAAGATTCTGCTAACAGTGAAACCAAAATGCTCCTGTGGACAGTATCAAATACAGGAAAGGATCAAAGCCACAAATAAGAACAAGACAGCTGAGATTGGCATGAAAGCCATCCATTCTGGAGCAAGGATTCACTCTTTGAACTGTTGTATACAATGTTTCTGTGCCTGCCTGCTTTTGTTACACTGGGCAGACTGGAGTTAGACTCCAGGGGAAGGGGAAGAATGAACGAGAACCAGCTTTAGAGTTGGGACAAAGGGGTGTCCCCCAACCATAGGCTGGCACTGGTTCCTGGCATCCCCAAAACCTAAAATCGGAACACTCTTGGACCTGAGAAGATTTATAGGAAAGACTGCTAGCTGTCTAAAGAAGGAAGACTGGACATGCTCGCCTTGAACCTAGAACCACAGAAGTGACTCAAATTGTCAGCTGACCTCTTGTTTGAGCTACAGGGACACAACCAGCTTCTAGAGGCCTTTTGTGCTTTCCAGCTGGCCAGGCCAAACTGAACCTGACCTGGTCCCCTCTGCTGCCCTTTTGGGAGTGAGCCCTGCCTTCCTAGCCCTGGCCTGTGGCTGGAGTCAGAGTGTACGTCTCCCTGCTTAACTGAAGGTTTCACCTGATGCGATACAGGGCCCCACATTGCAACACAGCACAGTTCCTAATCAGTGGCTTCACCAGATCCAGCGCAGGCCCTTGCATCACAGCACCGCGCAGTTTCTGATTGGCAGCTTCACCAAATCTAGTGAATAGCCTAGCATTGCTGTACCCCCCCATCCCCGCACTAAGGACAGAAGGTACTACTCCCAGTGGCCCAAACCTGGTCCAGTAACCAGCCGTGCTCCATCATGGTTGGTCTGAACTTTTGACTTTGTCCTGGTCTTGGGCAACCAGACACCCACAGTTGGTGCTTCACGCCTTTTGGGGCTATTTTCGCCTAAATCCTTAAAGACTAATGACTCCGGTTCTACTGATTGGGTTTTTGGCATTTTGGTGTGATTTAATTTATCACAATATTGTCAGTTCTAAATTGTTTGAGATTGTTCTTGTGGTGACACGTTGTTGCTGTTTGAGTACTTTATAAATCATTTACAAATTGCCTCTAAATTAAGCCTGACTGCGTTTGTGCCAAGTTACCAGAGGGTTAAGCACAGGTTCATTTCGTGACTTGGGTGATTCATCCTCACAAGGATTGTGATTATTATTTGAAGTAGATTCTTAGCCTCTTCAGCACATAATCCAGTGTCTTATAACAGGAACAATAATTATATAGATCTCATTGCTGCTGTAACCTGGCATAGGACGATGATCAACCCATAGAACTTTGGCTCTGCAGATTTTCACCTATGAGCACATATCCTGCTTTGTTCATGCTCTAGCACATTAGTATGTAAGATAGCCCAACTCTTCAGCCACACAGGATTGTTTTTTTAAACCTAGTGCTCTGTGCAAAAAGACGTTTGTTTTCAATATGTTTTACTTTTCTCTTTTTTCAGCATCCCTAAGCCTAAAGGGAAAAAAGGAAAGGAGTCGAAAAAAACTGCAAAGCAATCAACGGAGCCACAAGTTGAAGTATGCATAGTATTTTCCGTCTCTATTGATTATTCTGAGAAATGCGGACATATTTATACGAAGCTTTGGGCAAATTAGTATTTATTAGCTGTATCAAGTTCCCCATAGGACACATTAATTACTTATTACAGAATACTGTTAACCATTTGATTGTTATGGCGTGTTTGTCATGTTTTGAGGAAAGAGACCATTATTTTTTAATTAATTTGCCAATGCAGGGACTTAGATGCTTCCAGGTGTCTAAGGACACTGGGTCGGACCAATCAGAAGTTTTATTTGGGGATATCTTTTTCTTAGAAATTCTTCTGGGTGTAAGGCGAACATAGGTCCATTTGTTTTTAAAGCTGAATTTCTACAAAGCCTTTATAACATGATTTAGCTTCTGCTTTTCTGGCCTCCTGCTTACTGTTCACTCTTAACAAGTTCTTAAGCATCTAATTTGCCTGAGTCCAGACATGTTCTCCAAACCTTCAGTTTGCAACCAATTGAAGGAGTCTCCTTCTAATGCTACTATGGCCTTTAATATTACATCCTGGGAGGGCTGAGCCTTTTAAGTATTCATCTTTTAGAAAGGACTCTTGAGAAGAGTGAAGGAAGAGGATTATTAGTATTGTACATCTGTGGAGGACCTAGAGTACAAGGAATTTGAGTCAATTTTAATAAATCGTAATGTGAAGCATTAGCTTCAGGACCCGCCAAGATGGCTACATTTCTCCAGCACTTCTCATCCCAACAATGCTTTGCATAAATATTGGATTATTCTGTTTAGAACACCCTCAGATGAGAAGCGGTGTGGGAGAGGATGCCTGGCAAGGTCCGCCAGGCAAGGTTCTTGTAAGTTATACTTAAGTGGAGATTGAAATCCCCATCCAGCTTGAAGTGGTGTGTGTGTATATGTATGTATGTACATGTGTGTGTGTATATATATATATATATATATATCTTACCTCTCCATTTTTGGTTCCCTTCTGTACTCCCAGAACAATGACTTACCCATTGATATTTGACACCGCCTGGCAGATAGGTTGCACATCTTTATCATGGAATTTGCTGGGTCCTACTTTGAAGTCATGGGGTTGTTTGATAAGTGGGATGGTGTGGTTTGTCCAGGTGAGAGTGGAGCCATGTGCGAAAGCATCTTAAAAATGCTGGTGAGACATTGCATTGTTGCTCGTGCTTGAAAGTGGTTTTGGAACTTCCCGACATGAGTGCTGTTTGGGCTGGTAGGCAGACATGTGGGTCTATTGCCGGCATACTAATGACCGTGCAGTGACTTAGTCAAGTGGACAATAACCAGGAAACTCAAAGGTTCCTTAAGTGTTCATAAGACTGACAAAAGTTAAACGGATGTGCTGACTAGAAGCCACTGTGACACCAAGGCCTGTGAAATCCAGAAAACATACCCTCAGTAATTTTACTATACAACTACTGACAACACTACTACCTTGAAGGAACATTTATGCTCCTATTTCCATTCATGTCTAATATCATGTGCATGTTCCAAAGGATTGAGCATAACATCTGATGGACCAAAACTTAACTAGATAAAATCAGTTATGCCATAAGGAAATTGCATTCCAGAATTGATAACATGTGCAACGGTGTTATGCTATAGCAACACAAAGATGATGGACAGAATGCTGAACATTGTCAAACGTTCATCCCCAGTCACAGATTTGTGTTAAATCCATTGTTTCTTTGCTCACCATGCCACCCCAGTTTGAACCCAGCCGTACGCAAATCAGCCTTGACCCTGGTCCCCATGGGAACATTCTATCCCGGCCTGCAAGGCCACGTCCTCCCTGAACCGGAAACAAGCATCCTGGGACCGGATAAGGGGTATCACCCCTCATCAGCCAGGCTAGCTTGAATCCAGTTGCATAGTGAGCACGGGACCCACGTCTAGGCATGCTCTTCCCCCTTAGGGCGACTTATGGCAACACAAAAAAGATGAAGGACAGAATGCTGAACATTGTCAAACATTCACCCCAAGCCTGACTGATGAGGGGGTGAGACCAGCAGATCTTCTAGAACTAATTCCTATACCCATTATTAGGTCCTCACTTCTTAAATAATCTGCCAGGTACGTTGTGGAGGCTAATGCGTTGGTTAGGTAGGAGAGGCAAGTGTTATGAAGGCCTTCTCATTGAATGGGACTGGATAGTGTGCTTTTAGGTGTGTCACTGGAAACATTCAGTTATTTATTAGTGCAGAGATACAGGGGTGTATTAGTATTTAGAGCCACCTTTCTCCACCTCCCCACTTGAAATGAGGAGTGCCAAATGATATCTTGAAGTGGTAACTATTATGCAAATGTGGTAGTTTGTTATTCATGTACCCATGTTCGAGGCATGTGGGCTGCTAAATTCATATCTTAGCATTAGATCGCCGCCTAGTGTTGGGCTCGGATGATTGCACATTGTTGTCCTGGAAGAGTCTTCGAAGTATCCTGAGATAGGTGGCTCCTCCCCTGGACTACAGTGCGCATGGGCATCGGCTCCATCCCCAGATTGTTTTTTTCCGCCATTGGGTTCGGATGTGGTCTCGACGTCTTACTGTCGGAACCAAGTAAAACTGACTTTTAGCGGCCAAAAGGCCTCGATTTTCTTGCGTCGGTATTGTCTGCGCACGGTCTCGAGTCTACCGTCTCTTGGAGCCGGTATAAGCGGAGTTTTCTTCGCTCTCTAACTTTGAGGCCTTCTCATCGCGACACGACTGCAAGCCTTTACGGACATGGAGCGGAGCCCGTTTAAGTACTGCCCGCTCTGTGGGTCCAAGTACCCACACATCGATCTACACCCCGTGTGTAACAAGTGCCTTTCGCCGGACCACGACGACGGCAAGTGCAAGGCCTGTGCACAGTTCCGCTCCAAGAAAACACTCAAGCTTCGGCGCGCGGTGCGCTTGGAAGCTAGGCAAGCGGCCCCGGATCCGGAGAACATCTTCGGCGACCAGGAAGAAGAGGTCCAGGGCCACCATCTACAGATCTCCCCATCACAGACGGAGGTCGAGGCGGATCCGGGAGACGACGACGGAGTCGCGGGTCAAGTCCTCGAATACGTCGAAGAGGTAGGAGACGACGATGAGATTTATGGGGCCGCGGCAGACAGCTCGGGGGACGAGCTCTGCCCCGAAGGTTACGAAGATACCGACCGGGACACGGGATCGCCTGTCGGCCTTACCCAGGACCCGTTGCCGCAAGCCACAGCCCCGCCTTCGGGCCCGGCTACGGACTCACTTGCTGGGCACGCTGTTTCGAAACCGAAACCGAAACCATCGGGGTCGTCAACACCTAAAATGGCCGACCCGAAATCGAAACTGAAACCTAAGGACTCGAGTGTCCCTAAGATGGCTGCCGTGCCTGTGAAGAAATCGGTGCCCGTCACCCCATCGGCTCCGTCGACCTCCGGTCCGCAGAAGCCGAGGAAGTCTGTCGATTCCGATGCTCCAAAATCGAAACCGACGCCCGAGGAAGGGGCCCCCAAGAAAGATGGTCGGCACGGATCAGCGGCTACGGCGCCGTCCAAGCCCGCCAAGGTCGGCTCCAAAGAGGCTACGCACAAGAAGCCTGCGCCCCGGCCTCTAGAATCGGAGGTGCCGAAGACGGTTTCCGCGCACAAACCGCACAAGGCCCACGAGGACGTCGGATCCGAAGGACCGCTCAAAGCATCCTTGTCGGCGACGAAACCCACTGGCAGTGTACCGTCCCCCATTGCGGAGTCACTGCAGAGAATCAGGGAGAAAGCCTTTGCTCCATCGGCTCCGATGCCATCACCGCAGCCGCAAAAGGACGCTACGGCAAAGCCTTCTGGAAAAATCCTCTTTCTCTTGCCACCTAAGGAGGCGCCGAAAGCGTTCTCGACGAAATCGGCTCCGAAACAGGGTTCCTCGCTGGCTGACCCTCTTCCACGTCGTGTACTCGAATCGGAAGACGATTCAGAGCATTTCATCGATGCTGCCACCGGCAAGCTGACACTCTATAAAAGGAAGATCACTTCTGAGCCGGTGGACCCCTACATCATCCCACTGAAGAAAAAGAGGGTGCCCCTTGACGCCTCAGGCCTCACGGAACCGATTCAGCCTCCTCCAAGACGGAGCCCTACTCCCTCCCCAGAACACTCTGTGGGTGAGGAATATGATGAGGATGAGCAGTACAATTTCCCTATCGATGAACCTGATGTACAACCGGATTCATACGACGACACTGGTGACCAGAGCACCCAAGGTGTGGGCCAAGACCCGCAGACCTTTAATGCACGTGCATCCCCGACTGAGGACTCAGCAGGATTTCATGCACTAATTGAAAGGGCGGCGGCCAATCATGATGTAAACATGCATGCCGACCCGGTTGAGGAAGACTTCCTTTTCGACACCTTTGCAATATCTGAAAGGACAGTAAAAACTCTTCCTATGCTGAAAGGTGTCCTCAAACATGCTGGGGACATTTTTAAGGAGCCTACGAGGGCGAGGGTGGTCAACCCTCGCATTGAAAAGAAGTACAGGCCTGCACCTGCGGACCCCGCCTACATCCGGGGACAATTGCCACTGGACTCTCTTGTGGTTGCCAATGCCAGGAAACGTGCCAACTCCCAGACAACGGGTGAAGCTCCTCCCCCGGACAAGGAGTCCAAAGTGCTAGAGGCGGGAGGCAAACGGGTGGCTGCACAGGCGGCGAACTTTTGGCGCATCGCAAATACACAGGCGCTCCTGGCGCGTTATGATAGGGCGCACTACGACACCCTAGAACAGGTTATACAACACCTGCCCCCACAGTTCCAAGAAGGCACCAAGATGCTTATTGAGGAGGGAAAGCTAATATCAAACGCAGCCATCAAGTGTGCACTTGACGCTGCGGACACAGCTGCTAGGGCTATCAACACTAGCGTTATGCTGAGAAGACAAGCGTGGCTCCGCATCTCAGGGTTTAAGCAGGATATTCAGACAACAATTCTTAATCAGCCAGTCAATCCTGATGGTCTGTTTGGTCCGGATGTTGACACCACCCTAGAGAAAATAAAGAAGGACACAGAAACAGCGAAGTCTATGGGGGCCCTACAGTCCCAACAGTTTCGTGGCAGCAATTTTCGTCGCTCAGGTGCACGTGGAGTCACCAGAGGACAAATGGGTCAACAATCCCAGTTCTCCAAAGGTGGGGCGCAATCCTCGTTCCCTAAACAGAACAAGGAAGGTTACAGGAATAACAGCAACAGAGGTCGCGGCAGAGGAAACAACAGCTCCCGCACCTCTACTCCAAGCAAACAGTGACTTTCTGTCACTGCCCCCCGACCACCTAACACCTGTCGGGGGGAGACTGCAGCAGTTCCTGCCCGTCTGGAGAAACATCACCACAGACAGGTGGGTGCGACAACTAGTCCAGTATGGTTATTGCCTAGAGTTAAAATCCACTCCACCCAACATCCCACCGAGGCAAAGGCCTATGTCCGCAGAGCACTTGCACTTATTGCAGCAGGAAGTGGTGGCGATGCTGCAAAAAGGCGCAATCGAGCTCGTGCCGGTGGGGGAGGAAGGCACAGGGGTATATTCCCTGTACTTCCTTATTCCAAAGAAGGACGGTTCTCTCAGGCCCATTCTCGATCTACGTCCCCTCAACCTGTACATACTGTCAGAACATTTCCATATGCTTACACTGCAGCAGATTCTTCCCTTGCTAAACCAGGGAGACTTCTTAGCAACCTTAGACCTCAAGGATGCTTATTTCCACATTCCACTACACCCGTCACACAGGAAATACCTCAGGTTCACTATTCAAGGCAGGCACTACCAGTTCAAAGTCCTACCCTTCGGAGTCACAACAGCCCCGAGGGTGTTCACCAAGTGTCTAGCGACAGTGGCGGCGCACCTCAGGAGGCAGAATATCCATGTCTACCCCTACCTAGACGACTGGCTCGTACAAGCCGAGTCAGAGCGACAGTGCGCCGCAGACATGTCGACTACAATTCACCTTCTTCACGATCTGGGTTTCTCCCTGAACTACCCAAAATCGCATCTTCAGCCGGCGCATGTCCGGCAGTTCCTAGGTGCAACGATCAACACCCTGACGGCCATGGCTCAGCCAAACCAAGTCAGGATAGACAGCATGCAGGCTCTGATCCAAAAGTTCAGGCCACAACACTCGCTTCCGGCGAGAGTGTTCATGCAGTTGATAGGCATGATGGCCTCCTGCATCTTCATAGTCCCTCACGCACGGCTACATATGCGCCCGCTCCAGGAGTGCCTAGCGAATCAGTGGACACAGGCTCGTGGGCAATTGACAGACCTAGTGTTGGTTACCAGTCGGGCATACGACTCTCTGCATTGGTGGACTCCACACAACCTTTGCAAGGGCCGACTGTTCCAAGAGCCCGTGCCGCAGATTGTCCTGACAACGGACGCATCTCTCCAGGGATGGGGAGCTCATGTGCTCACTTACACAGTGCAGGGACTATGGACGACGCAGCAACAGAAGATGCACATCAACTATCTGGAACTGATGGCAATCTTCATGGCGCTCAAGTCCTTCATTGTACATCTGTGCAACAAAGTCGTGCTAGTCCGGACGGACAACATGACAGCGATGTACTACATTCAAAAGCAGGGAGGCACCCACTCGCCACAGCTGTCTCATCTGGCTCAGAGCATGTGGAAGTGGGCCATTCAGAGGAACATTTTCCTCATGGCAGAACACCTCCCGGGAAAGGACAATCAGATGGCGGATCTGCTCAGCAGATACAGCCATCAAATGCACGAGTGGGAGATACACCCATCTGTTCTCCACCCGTACTTCCAGCAGTGGGGTCATCCGGAGATAGACCTGTTTGCCACAAAAGAGAACGCAAAATGCCAACTCTTTGCCGCCAGGTTCCCTCACCCACAGTCGCAGGGGAATGCGATATGGATGAACTGGTCAGGCAAATTTGCGTACGCTTTTCCGCCAGCCCCTCTAATACCGCTGGTCGCAAGAAAGCTAAGGCAGCACGAGATGACTCTCATCCTAGTTGCTCCAACGTGGGCGCGCCAGGCTTGGTACACCACGTTCCTCGAACTCTCAGTGGTGCCGCATCAAAGACTGCGCCTCACGCCCAGTCTTTTGATGCAGAACCATGGAGACATTCAGCATCCAGATCCGCAACAGCTCAACCTGGCGATCTGGCTCCTGAAGTCCTAGAGTTTGGATACCTTAACCTACCTCCAGAATGCATGAGTATCATCAAGGAGGCGAGGAAACCAACTACTAGAGCATGCTATGCTGCTAAGTGGAAGCGTTTTGTCATCTACTGTACGTCCAATGACATCAACCCACTAGATGCATCTATCCCCAACATCATCTGTTATCTGTTACATCTCTACAAGTGCAACCTGGCGTACACTTCCATTAGGATACATCTATCAGCCATAGCGGCTTATCTTCAGAACAGGCAGCACCTCTCTGTCTTCAGAGTGCCCGCCATTAAAGCCTTCCTTGAAGGTCTGAAGAGAGTCATTCCCCCAAGGACACCACCAGCTCCGGTGTGGAACCTCAACGTCGTTCTCACCAGACTGATGGGACCGCCATTTGAGCCACTGCACTCGTGTGAGCTCCAATTCCTTACGTGGAAAGTGGCTTTTCTTATAGCTATTACGTCTCTGAGGCGTGTCAGTGAGCTGCAAGCGCTCACAATACAAGAGCCATTCATTCAAATTCACCCAAATAGGGTAGTGCTACGCACTAACCCTAAATTCCTTCCTAAGGTGGTGTCACAGTTTCATCTAAATCAGACCATTGACTTACCAGCATTCTTTCAAAACCCGCAAACGGTGGCGGAAAGGATGCTCCATACCTTAGATGTACGAAGGGCGTTGATGTACTACATAGACAGGACACAACACTTTCGAAAGACAAAGCAACTCTTTGTTGCCTTCGCACCACAACACAAAGGCAACCCAATCTCCAAGACAGGGATAGCCAGGTGGATTGTTAAGTGCATCCAAATATGTTATCAGAAAGCGAAGCGCACTTTAACAATACCCCCCAGGGCGCACTCCACACGCAAACTGGGGGCATCCATGGCTTTCCTGGGTAACATTCCTTTGGAGGACATTTGCAGAGCAGCCACGTGGGTCACACCACACACCTTCACAAAACACTACTGTGTTGATGTGCATTCCAAACAGCAAGCTGCTGTAGGACAGGCTGTTCTCAAAACACTTTTTCAAGTTTCTGCAGCTGGCACGGGCAACCGCCGCTGATGGAGGGACTGCTATGTATTCTATGCTAAGATATGAATTTAGCAGCCCACATGCCTCGAACTGAATATGCTACTTACCAGTATGCATCTGTTCTTGGCATGTAGGGCTGCTAACATTCATATCGCCCGCCCTCCTCCCCGGTGCCTGTCGCAGCTGCAGATATACTATTGTATTTATTCATTAGCATGGACATCCTTTACACTTTTCACTCCATCTTCTGCCACAATGGCGAAAAACAATCTGGGGATGGAGCCGATGCCCATGCGCACTGTAGTCCAGGGGAGGAGCCACCTATCTCAGGATACTTCGAAGACTCTTCCAGGACAACAATGTGCAATCATCCGAGCCCAACACTAGGCGGCGATCTAATGCTAAGATATGAATGTTAGCAGCCCTACATGCCAAGAACAGATGCATACTGGTAAGTAGCATATTCAATATTGTGTAACTTACTTGGGCTTCATTTCCAGGCGGGGGTAAAGAAATCTGCTGATGTTTCAACTACCTATCTCTATATTGACCTGCCTTATTTTTTTTTATTATAAATATTTTTATTAACAACCAACAATACAAAACATCAGGTGACATTAACCGTTTTCATAATTGCCATGAATACAGTTCCATATTATGCAAGATGATGATCACAATATACAGATAGTGGATCAAGGGGATTCATGTTCCTCCACTCCTTCCACACCGACGGGGCGTACAAATGTCTCCACAGTATTGATTCCAGTCACCCCAGACCTTACCCCATTTCTCAGGAAGACCCCGTGTCACATACACCGACCTCTCCCGAATTGAGCAATATTACGCCTTGCTAACATGCACGCCAACGTAACCCATTGTCTCCTGTGCATGTTGAAATCTGTGGGCTCCCAAACACTTAATAGACATCTGCGGGCTTCCAGTCGCAGCTCCACCCCCAGTGTAACATGGATTCTCACCCAATACTCCTGCACCACTGCGCAATGCCACAGTATATGCATAAAAGTTCTGATCTCCCCACACCCTCTCCGACACTCATCGCTCTCCGCTCGACCCATATGAACCAGGCGAGGCCCAGTGACATAGGTCTTATGGAGGATCTTTAATTGCACCAATCTAAGCCTCATCTGGACCGCCACCACCCGCGGTGAAGTAACCGCCTCACGCCAGTCTTCATCGGCCATCTCAACCCCATCAGCAGTCCAGTGGGCCCTGACAAGTACCAGTGGGTCCTCCATGCAATTTATAAGCTTTTTATATATTAATGAAATAGTCTTCTCCGGGAGATGGCCGTCCAACACTCGGTCTTCGAGTGGGGAGGCCTCAGGAGGAGTCTTGTCTCTAGGAATATGCGTGAGTAGTGCGTGCCTGACCTGAAGGTGGCGAAATTGCCCATTGTCATGAAGATGATACTGTTCCTTAGGTGAACTAAAGGCATGTACCGTACCTTTCCCCCAAACATCTTTGATCTGCATGATCCCATTTGTCAAATCCCTTGGTCTTCCATAAACTCCCCAGCTTCTCTGAGTTCCACAATGGGGTGGCCAGGGTATCTTCCCCTCCCACTTAAGATGCCTATTTGCCCCATGCCACACTTGCACCGCGTGCGCGGTTGGTCCCGCAAGGGGGAACCGGCGGGTGCAGCGTAGAGTGCCCTAGTGAAATCACCCCCCGGCACCTGCCAACGGTCCATGGCATACCCGGGATCCCCGGGGGGGCCCATATCTAGCATGGTTCACCGCTGCTAATTGGGAAGCCCAATAGTATTTCCGCAGATCAGGCAAACCTATTCCCCTATCGTACCAGGGAAGACTGAGTTTAGAAAATGCAATACTGGGTACACCGTCCCAGAGAAGCTGTCTCCGAAGGTCCTCTATTTCCCTGAAATAGTAGACCGGCACTGAGTCCATCGCGTTCTGTAGTACATAGAGAAATCGGGGAATGGCTATCATCTTGAACAGTGTTGCTCTTCCCAGGAGCGAAAGTGGAAGTGCCCTCCAACGCGCCACATCCACTTTAAACTGAGCCAGGGGAGGGCCCAGGTTACTGGCATATCTTAACTTCGGGTCCAGTGTGACATAAATACCGAGATACCTAAATCCTGTCGGCTCATTTGCATCAGGCAGGTTTCTGGGATGACCGGTGGGTCACCTCTGAGAACGAAAAGCACTGATTTCGACCAGTTTATGGCAAAACAGGAATACCTCCCAAATATGGCTAGCATATCAAGAAAACACACCAGGGATCACCTCGGGTTGGTGAGGTAAAGCAGGATGTCATCAGCGTATAATGAAATGTTGTCCTCCCAATCCAACGTCCACCGCAAGACTTGAATAGATCTATCCCACCTGACCCACGCCGCCAAGGGCTCAAGGGCCAGGGCGAACAGAAACGGGGTCAAGGGACAACCCTGTCTCGTGCCTCTACCAAGGAGAAAATCGTCCGACTTCCGATTATTTACCACCACCCTAGCCAGGGGGTTCGCGTATTGAAGGCCTATCCAGGCAATAAACTGCGGTCCAAAACCCATTTTCTCCAGAACTGCGAACAGGTAGGGCCACTCGACTCTATATAAAGCCATGGTGGCGTCCAATGACACTAGTGCTGCCGGCTCCTGTATCGTCGGCATCTTACCCAGTATCCCGTGCAACCTGCGTAGATTGAGGGCCGTGTTTCGCCGCGGCATGAAGCCGGACTGATCCGGGTGTATCAACGTGGTGACGACTTTGACTATCCTTGTCGCTAGCAGCTTCGCCAGCACCTTAGGCTCAGCGTTCAGCAATGAAATAGGCCTATAGGATGAACAGAGCGTCTTGGGCTTTCCCGCTTTGTGAATGACCACTATGTTGGCCACATGCTGATCGTAAGGGAGCTGACCCTTCTCCCTACTCTCCTCAAACATGGATCGGACAAACGGAGCTCGTTTATTGGCACTCAGTTTGTATAGCTCAATGGGAATACCATTCGGGCCCGTGGCTTTCCCGGAACGCACTCCTCTCATAGCCTGCGCCACCTTGTCATTTGTAAACGGAGAGTCTAAATATTCCCGGTTGTCATCCGACAGCGTGGGCATCTGGATGTCTTTAATCATTTCACTGTTTTCCGTTTCAGAGTATCTCCCAGCCGAGGCATACACCCCACAATAATATTTCGAGAATTCAACAGCTACAGCTTGTGGGTCTGTGACAGTACTGGAGTTTTCTCCCTGCAATTCGGGCACCAGCCTCGAGGCCCACTCCACCTTTTCAAGCCACGCTATCAATTTACCGGCTTTATCCCCATGCTCGAACACCCTGCTTTGAGTCTCCTCGTTCCGCGCCCGTGCCGTATCCCTAGCTAGGCCTCTATATTCATCCTGCCTCAATTTTAGCCGATGTACACCCTCTGGGGTTGTTGCCCTTGATACCTCCCATCGCTCCACCTCCGCCCTCTCTGTCTGCCTGTCTTTGCCTTTTCTTACCCGCAACTAGGGATAAAACCTCCCTCCGAATAACCGTTTTATATGCCTCCCACAGAGTCTGCGCCGAGTCCACCGTAGCTTCATTTACTTGAAAGTATCTCTCCGTGATTTTAACTATCTCCTTCTTGGTGGCGGGGTCTTTCAAGTGCTATGCGCTGACAGGGGCTACTCTGCTACGTCCATTTGCCCCACCTCCAGCCGAAGCCAAATTGGGGAATGATCGGAGATTCCCCTCTCCAGGTGTCACGTTTCCCGTACCGTAGCAGCCTGTGCCGCTGGCACCAGAACATAATCTATTCTGGAGAGGCTGTGGTGAGCTGCAGATATGTGCGTGTAATGTATCCCATGCGGATTACGCACTCTCCACCCATCCACCAATCCCATTGTTTCAAAAAATGCGGGGAGCCACCTCTGCACCGGCCGCAGGGCTCGAGCAGGTGTCTGTCCTCCTCTCCGTCTACCACTGCATTAAAATCTCCCCCTATTACTAGGAGGCCCAGTGGCAAGGTCAAGAAAATTGCACCCAGGTCCCTGAAGGTGTCGGACTGGAGGCCGGGCGGTACATACACAGAGATGAAAGTAACCTTCTCACTGCCCTGATACCCCAACGTATCGACCCCGCTGGTCAGCCCAGGTAGCTTAAATATGCAGGGCAAAAGAGTTTTTTTACCAATACACCAACCCCCCTAGACCCCGTAGTGAAACCAGCATGTGCCGCCAACTTATAACCCCCTTTATGCAGGGCCTGCAACGGTTGCCAACAAGGTGAGTCTTTTGAAGCAGCACTACTTCTGGGGAATTGCGTTTAATCAATTGGCTAACCATTCCTCTCTTAATTTTGTCACCGAGGCCGTTCACATTCCAACGAATCACATTCATCCCCGATCCCCGTCTAATTTTCAACATTATACTGATATGGAATCCACCTTGTCATAACATTGTCACCTGATGGAAAAAGGGAAAATAAAAAAGGACCACATTGTGCTAACAATCCTGCATACAATAAATCCTCAATACTAAAAAACCCATTCGAATCCAACTCCCACCCACCCACCCACCCACCCACCCACCCTGCACCCCTGCATATGGCTGACGCCCATCCCCAACTAGTAGTGTGCCTGTCGCCCAATAACTACCCTATGAGCTAACTAAAGTTAGAAATGGGGAGGAGAACCAAACCCCTCCCCCCCACCCCCCCAACCCCCAGAACCACAACCCCAGTATTCAGGGCAATCCACAGCTATCTTACAGTCAACAGGATACAGCTAATAAAACCGCTGCGGATCAGCCTCACCAACTGACAATCCAAAACCGGTAGTATGTTCCGGCGGCCCTCTTTACTCCTGCTCCTGCTGCTCCTCTTCTCCGCCTCGGTCCTGTCTCTCCTGCTCATTCGAGTGTCTGCTGTCAACCCAGTCCGAAGCAACCTCAGGGTTATCGAAAAACCAGGCCTTCCCTCCAACTTCCACACGTAGACGAGCCGGGTGCATCACCGCATATATGAGTCCTTTGTCCCTGAGTTTTTTTCTTCACCTGAAGGAAGCTTTGCCGTTGTTTCTGCACCATCTGGGTGAAGTCCGGGAAAAAGGAAAGCGTGGCATTTTCATATCGCAGTGGGGCCCCCCTCGAGCCGCCTGCAGGATCACATCTCTGTCACGAAAATTCAGTACTCTCGCATTCATCGGGCGAGGGAGAACGCCAGGCCTGGCCTCCCCACCCCACCCCGTCACCCTATGGGCCCACTCGATCATGAAAAGGTTGCAAAGCCCTTTAGGCTTGAGATGGTTGAGGATAATATCCTCCACGAACAGGTCTGGCGCCGGGACCTCTGCTCTCTCGGGCACCCCAGGAATGCGTATATTGCTGCGCCTGGCCCTTCGTTCGTATTCATCGAACTTCCGGTCTGTCAGATCTCTAGAGGTCTTAAGATCACGCACCTCCTGTTGCAGCAGAGCCACATCGTCGATTAGGCTAGCAGTCTTGATATCGAGCGATTTAACTTTTTCACTTGCTTTTGTAAGATCTGCTCGTATCAGGTTGACCTCGATCATGACGGCGTCAAGTTTATTGTCCAATGCTTCCATTTTAGAACCCAAGGATGTTTGAACACCGGTTATGGCAGCCATGACATCAGTGACTGTGGGCTCCGCAGGAGAGCCAGAAGTAGTTCCCCCCGCCTATGGGGTCTGACTCAAGTCAGTAGGGGAACCCTTCGGCATCGTGTATTGATCCAGTTTGTTTGACTGAACACTTTTCGGCCCCCTAGAGGAGCGGTCTTGTCTGCATCTGGCTTAGTCGCCATCGGGACGCGAATCACCCTCCACCCCCCCTTATCGACTTACGAGAACTCTGCCAGAGTCCCGAGTCCCAGGGTCCACCTCGTATCTCCGGGCCGTCCCCTGACTGACAACAATTCTACCACTAAACAGATACCTTATGCCAGTGGAGGCCGTCACATCTCAGGAGTCATGCAGAGACTCCACCAGTCACGTCACATCCAGTGGCCAAGGCAAGCCTTCCACGAGGCGTCCGCCTTCCCTCTACCACAAAGGCTCCCGACCCCAACCACAGGAGAACACCCGGGTCGCCTCACCGACAGTCAGCAGCACGGGGGGTCAAAGCCAATAATCGTCGGGCACTCCAGGGGTCGCACGGCCGCCGACCTGTTCCTGAATGACGCCTGTGGCGTCCCGTTGGCAAGGTCAATGGTGCAGTGGGTAGAGGTATGAGGTCAATCCAGCATGGGCCCACAAGCCACAGAAAGTGTGTCCCTCGCTGCTGCCTTCACTCACTGCTCCCTAATACTGCACCCCTTTACCTCTCCAGGAATGACTACTTCTGGGCCGGATTTGTCTCAGGGCTCCCCGCCCAGGCGCATACCCAGGCGCCAACCAAACCAGCCGCACTTCCGTGCAAAGTCAGTGGGGCCTTAGGAGACTCCAACTCTCTGTCTTCTGCAGCTGCAGGCTTTATAAGTTTGGGCCCTTCTGCAGATGCGAGGCCGCTTATTTCACTGTCTCTTGCCCCCACTAGTGCCCCTCGCAGCAAGTGATTACAGCGTACGGCCCTCAACAGGCCAGGAACCAGCACAGAGCTTCCCACCGACCGCAGGGATCGCCGGCGTGCTCCCCCAGCACAGTGCCGGGCCGCCTCCCGTCAACGCACCGGGCCGCCTCCCATCACCGCACCTTTCAATTCCGGCTGGTTCGCGTCCTCCACGGGGGGTTGGAGACTTCCCCAGTACAATTCGGCCCCCTCTGCACCTCCGTCTCTGCGGCTCTGACGCCTCGCGCAAGAAAACATTGTCCACACCTTCTTTTAGGAGCAAGAAAGGCCACTTTTATTTTAGGACAGGTGCATCATCAATATCATAAACATATTCATTATTTATTTATTATTTACATAATTCAACTCTACAGTGAGCCTACGAAACCTAAATCCCAAAACCCCGAACAAACTCCTGCCTACTAACCCTAGCCTACCCAACGCTACCCTTCAGGATGGCCAACCCGCTCCAGGCTGCCCACCCCCACTAACAAAAACCCGCCTACAAAAGAACAAAGGCACCCATCCTAACAGTGGCAAACCTACCTAAACTAAAACAGTGCCTAGAGCACCGCAAAAGAACAAACCCAGAAATAAAGAAAGAAAAAGAAAAAAGAGGGAGGGTGGGTGGGGCAAAACAACCTCCCTACACGCCTCCCGCCACGCAGTTGCTAATCCCCGCCTGACTTCCCCTTTTCAACCCTCTGCTAATCAGCCCCCCACCTGTTGATGTTCCTCGCGCGAACCTGCCCAGGGAGAGACCGGCTCGCGCCTGGCTCTCCCTGGGTCCCCCCTCGCGCAAGAAAACATTGTCCACACCTTCTTTTAGGAGCAAGAAAGGCCACTTTTATTTTAGGACAGGTGCATCATCAATATCATAAACATATTCATTATTTATTTATTATTTACATAATTCAACTCTACAGTGAGCCTACGAAACCTAAATCCCAAAACCCCGAACAAACTCCTGCCTACTAACCCTAGCCTACCCAACGCTACCCTTCAGGATGGCCAACCCGCTCCAGGCTGCCCACCCCCACTAACAAAAACCCGCCACCCAGGAAAACCTTTAGCGTTTTCCTGCCCCACCTAAAGGAAAGGAAGGAGCACACCACAACTGTACTTGAAGAACCTTGCTAATCAAGTCCCTGAGTTCAAGGAGGTAAAAAGAGAGGCCCAAAGCTGAGAGATGCACACCGTCCTCACAAAATAAATGATGTTCAGATACTTGTAAATGATAATGGTTCAAACTGTATATCCCCCAATGTTGACAAAAAAGGCGCATTGTCCTGTTCACTTTCCGTCTAGCCTTTTCCAGGGCAGAATGGGTCCGTGCCCCACGCCAGTGCAAACGGGGCACAAACTCAGTCCATATGAGCATGGTGCTCTCCCATGTGGTTCGGATGATTTCCAGGTCCTGCTTCATTAATTTTAACAAGGTCAGCCCAGAGAGAGAAACCAAGTCATTCTCTCCCAAATGTAGCACCAGGAGATCCGGAGGGCCCCCCAAACACTGCGAAACCAAAGCAGCCAAGGCGGGAAAAAGCCCACCCCAGCGCATTCCCCCTGTTCCATGCCATGAGACTTCATGTGTCATACTGTTCAGGCCAAGTGATCTCCCACAAAGCTGGCTGGCAGCGGCTAAAGCTGCTCGTTTAATAAAAGAGTGCCCCAGTATCCACACCCTTCTTTTGCATCCGGCGACTGATAGCCAGGGACCTAGGAGAGAAAGAAATGTTAGACCAGCCAAAAATGCACTATTTCCTCACATACTTTTCACAACACTTGGAACGCCAACGACCAATGCGTCGGATCTGGGACCAGTCCCACCCCAGGCGGGCGGCCTCCGTCGCCGCACCAATTCTGAAGGAATGGGTACCAAACTGAACAGGGTCCTTCCCCAAACGCAACAAGACCTTACGTAATACAGCCAACAATTGAGATGCCACTATGGGACTACCATCCGCATGACAAAATATGGACCCCTGTAGAAAATGCGGAGAGGACACAAACCCTTCCCATTCCCCAACCGGGCAACATGCAGAGACCCCACTCCTACCAAGGAACACCCACTTACCCCTCCCCATCTGGTCGGTTTTGGATGCCCGCAGCCAAAGTCGCACTCTGTCACTTTCCAACACCACCTCACCGCTGGTCATGCCTACCCTGCCCCGCAACCCCAGCAACTCTGATGCCCGAAATGCCCCAAAGAACAACCACACAAAACACAAACGAAATTTGGCACACTCAAAAGCATCATGACAACACACCTCCAGTTCCGGCAACATCAACTGGAGCAATTCAAACGTCACGGGCTGCCGGAGCTGCTGACCCCCAGCCCGGAGCCTGGCCAAACCTTTCAACAATTTACGAACCAACACCCCCCCAACCGGATCCCTCCCCCACCAAAGCTGTCCATAAAAAGAAACCCCAGCCAATTTACCCGAAATGGTAGTGGGCGCCAGGCCTTTGTCCGCCAGATGTAAAACAAACTGCAAGATGCATTGTTCATCAGACCAACCAGCCCTGAACGGCCCCATCGAAACCTTGCAAAACTGCAGAAACTCAGACCAGGCTTTCACATAACCCCGCCTGGTGGATTCAGCCACAGAATTTTCCACCAAGTGGTGAACCCTCAATCCCCCAGGTCCCATACGTACTGTGGGATCGGTGTTGGTGCCAGGTCCGCCCCAGGAGCTAACTTGCGGAACTCGGACCACTGAAAGCGAGACAAAGAGTCAGCGATGCAATTAGAAGTACCAGGAACATGCCGCGCTTTAAAGACAATATTCAGTTGCAGACACCGCAGCATGAATGCGCGCAGGAGCCGCAAAACCCGCAAATCGCGAGCCTTTTGGTGATTGACAAGGTGTACTACAGCCAAATTGTCCACGTGAAACAAGACGGAACGATTCTGAAACTCATCCCCCCATAGGTGCAAAGCAACCAGCAGCGGGAAGAGCTCCAGAAACGCAATGCTGCGACCCTGATCCTTCCAGTGCGCCGGCCAGCCGGCCGCGCACCATCGACCTTCCCAAAATATTCCGAATCCGTGAGCCCCTGACGCATCAGTGAACAACTGTACTTGCCACACCATGTCCTCATCCGCAAAAAACAAGGACACGCCATTAAAGTCTTGCAGAAAACGAAGCCAGACAGTCAAATCGGCACGCACAGCGGTGGTAATGCGCACCCTATGATGGGGAAGGCTTGCTCCGGACATGGACAGACCCAGACGTCTGCAGAACGTCCTGCCCGCCCGAACAACCCGGCAAGCAAAATTGAGATAACCCAACAACTTCTGAACAGTTTTCAAAACCACTTTCCGCTCCCCCAACACCAGATGTATGAAAGCAGACATTTCCTTCACTTTAGCCACAGGCAGTCTCGCCACCATAGACAGAGTATCAATTTCGATCCCCAAAAAAGTCAGGGACGTACAGGGACCCTCTGTCTTGTCCGGCGCCAAGGGGACACCCAATTCCTCCGCTAGAGCCTGAAAGATGTTCAAAGCCGACTGACACTGCCCAGAGCAACCCTCCCCAATGAAAAGAAAATCATCAAGGTAATGACAGACCAACGCGTGGCCACTGACAAAAGTGAATCGCCACTGCAGGAAGGTACTGAAGGTTTCAAACAGGGAGCATGACACTGAACAGCCCATGGGCAACACCCGATCCACGTAGAAACTACCATCAAAATGCATTCCTAACAGACTGAAATCCCAAGGATGAATGGGCAATAGCCGGAAAGCCGACTGAATGTCGCTCTTCGCCAGCAAAGCCCCAACACCAGCCGTGCGCACGAGCCGTAAGGCATCGTCCACCGAAGCATAAGTGACAGTTGAGTCAGCTGGATCAATAAAGTCATTGATTGAGGAACCCTCGGGCCAGGACAGGTGATGAATAAGACGAAACTCCCCTTCCGCCTTCTTGGGCACCACGCCCAGGGGTGATACAATCAAGTCAGGCAGGGGACAATGCACAAAAGGACCAGCAATCCTACCAGCCGCAAGCTCTGCATCCAGTTTCTTCCGCACCACATGTGGACTCTCCTTCGCAGACTTCAAATTATCCGACCACCTGCCCACCCTGGGTCCCTGATACCCAATCCGAAACCCAATTTTGAAGCCCCAAGACAAAATCTTAGCTGCCTCAAAATCCGGATAATCCACCAGCCAGAGGTCGAGAACCTCCTGCCTAATAGGAGTAGGGGCCCTTGTAAACAGACTGATGGTGCTGCCCCCTGCCCCCAGAACCCCGTCCCTGATCACCCCATCTCTGGCCGGGAAAACACTGGGTGAGGGCGTGCTTCCCTCCACACTGTGAACACTCATGTTTATACCTGCAAGCGGGTCTGTTACAGGAACCTCTGTTAAAATGCCAGCAAGTGCCAGAAGCGGCTGATTGACCTCTGCCCCAAACCCCCGCCCCAGACTGAGCGGGGCGAGCTGAAAAGGGCCGATAAAACACAGGTTGCCCGCTAGCTGTGTGGGTCGTAGCAGGAGGGTTTGCCGATGCCATCCATTGCAACCATAACTCAGAGTCAACCGCACCCCACGAACGCTCAGGAAAAGCGGCCATGCGCGCCCTAAATTCGTCATCGTAGGACAACCAAGCAAAGCCTCCAAAATAACTGTGAGCCTTGCGGATGACATCTGCATATTTAAACATGTCTATCGCTTTCTCAGGATGACGTTGACAATAAACGCTGGCATAAATGAGAAAGGCCGAAGTCCAATTCTCTATGGACTTCGGAACGCGAGGCCTCCGAGCCAATTCTAATTCCTCCTCTTTCGACCCTTCTTTTGCCTGGACATCCCTGTGGAGAAGACGAAAAACATCTACAAAAGCCCCAGACCAGATCAGATTCTTTGTTTTTTCAGATAAATGGGACCCCAAGGGCATCCCCACCCCAGAATAAGGCAACTTTTTCGGTAGGATACTATCCTCCGTTACCCGAGTGGCATCCACCCCGCCATCCCCCGATATAGAAACTTCTTTTGCAACTTGCACAGTAGAAACATTTGAAATTACGGGCCGCTCAAGCCTCGGTGCCAGAGCGACTCGCTCAACCACAACCCCATCACCCGTACCACAGGATCTTGTACTCTTAACCGGGAGACTCTCCCTAGGTTGCACATTTGAAATTACGGGCCGCTCAAGCCTCGGTGCCAGAGCGACTCGCTCAACCACAACCCCATCACCCATACCAACAGATCTTGTACACTTAACCGGGAGACTCTCCCTAGGTTGCCACACTGACCACCACCCATCCTTACCTCTTGGTAACTGCTCCGACTGCTGGGCGACGGCCCCACGATCCCGCTGAGAAGGTCCAGACCACACTGCCCCTCGTACACCTGCAGGGTCCGCTCTAGACTCCTGCAAAACACGAGAAACAGTGGGTTGCCCCAACCCACCCCCCTGGGCCCGTGCTGCCAAAAGCCCAACATCTTTGTCCCTCAATTCCCCCTCTTCCAACTCATCATCATGAAAACTCCCACCGAAAGCTGCATCAGAAAATTCAACTTGATTACTTCCACTGGGCATAGCCCCATCACCAATACCCCCATCATAAAACTGCCAATCAATGGTCTGAAAGCTTTGTGGACAGAAAACTGTAGAAGAGGTATCCGCTCCAGATAGCCCCCCTGAAAGCCCACCACTGGAAACAGCCGTGGGGACAGTTCCCGGGCCCGTAGAAACTGCCAACAGCCGCCCAGCCGAAGGCGCAGATTGAAAACTGCTGCCGCTCAAGCCAGACGATGAAGGGTGCGCGACAACATGGTCCCTGAAAGCTGAACCGCAATTTTCCCCCAAGGGACGGCCCACCGACGCCAGACCATGGACACCTCCCGACCCAGTCGATTGACCCCCCAAGTGGCCACTTGGCCGCCCCCTGGGGACCGGGAACAAGGCTTGCCCCGGGTACTGGGGCGCCCCCTCGTTGAACAAACCCCTCATACCAGGAGCCGGGGGCGTGGGGATGGCAGCCCGAGGGCCAGGCAAACCGGCTGCCACAGCCGCAGTGGCCGGGGGGGGCAGCAATCTAGAGACAGTGCCCACTGGAACCACAGCAGGGGCAGGAGTGGGGACCACAGGAGGGGTTGGAGCCGGCAATGCAGCAGTGAGTGGCCCAGCACCGGCGTCACCCGTGTGCGGGGAGCCAACATCGCGGGGGGGGGCAGGGCCAGGCCCCAGCATGGCAGGAGAGAGCATAAAACACTGGCCATTAAGCCACAGGAGTGGGGAAACCCCCCCCGGAGAATTGGGCACCGTAACGGCAGGGACTACAGGCATACCGGCAGGGGGAGGGGTCGGCGCGTGCCCAAGGGAGTCCAGGCTCCGCCCCCGCTTTGGTTTAGGGCCCGCCTGCAGCCTCCCCGTCTTCCCCGAGACCAAGCCGCCTGAACGCGGAGCTTGACGGCCCGCAGAACGCCCCCGCCTCCCCCCGGGCGCCCCGCGGGAACCAGCACCAAGTAACTGGAATGCACATACCTGCTGGGGGGCGCCCGGGTCACCCGGCGGGGGCTCCACTGCAGCGACCGGCAAAACGAGCATGTGCCCGTCCGCAGGCGTGGCCGCCTCGCCGTCTTCCTCCTCCTCCGGGCCCGGGGTTAAACAAGCGTCCACGGCCCTGGAAACGCCCTCGGAAGCCTTGCGAGGTGGGCGGGCCAGTCCGACCCACGCCTCCGCTGGGACACCCGGCCGCAGCAGGTCCTCGCGCCCGGCATCGCAGAGGAACCGCACGGCCCTCCTGACCTCCTCCACGTCCTCCATGTGGTCAGAGAAAACCCAGGTACGACAAATACACGCCGCAAAACAACCTCCCTACACGCCTCCCGCCACGCAGTTGCTAATCCCCGCCTGACTTCCCCTTTTCAACCCTCTGCTAATCAGCCCCCCACCTGTTGATGTTCCTCGCGCGAACCTGCCCAGGGAGAGACCGGCTCGCGCCTGGCTCTCCCTGGGTCCCCCCTCGTCACTCTCGCCGCACTTCCGGGGATGGACCGGAGACTTCCGATTTTTGGCCCCGGTGTTATCACCTCGGGCTGGCTGCAGTCTACACGCAAGTCCCTGGCTCAGGGGGCAAGCAGGCTGTGGGCCGCCGGGTGGCGCAGCTCCGGCTCCAGACCTCGCAGGGGGCACAGCGATCAGCGTCGCTTGAGTCCGGCTGCCAGCTGGTGGGGTCTGACTTCAGGATACCGTGCAGGATAGTGTTGTTGGAGGAAGGGGTCGGCGGAGCCGAGCCCTCACACGGCCATCTTGGTCTCGTGCGTGGCTCCTCCCTGACCTGCCTTATTTAAAGTCCAGTGTAGGTAGTTTTGATGATGGCAAAGCAGCCATTGTCTCTTATTTAGTGCACACCCATATTGTGGTCCTGGGGTCAGTAGAAGTGGTGTTGGATGAGCGGACCAATTAAAGTCTGTGCGACTTTCCATTGTAGTTCAGACTGATTAAGGCTGTCCCTTTGTTAAGACTTCACTAAGGAGTGGTCTAGGGGTTAATGTTCATCTGGCCAGCTGAGCAGCGTCCCCAAATACAGGCAGTAGGTACAGTCTGTTCTCCAACAATAGTCACTTAAAGCAGAGAAGGAAATGAGTGGCACCCCAAAGATGACAATGCTTTACCAACAACTAGGTCTCTGAAGTTATAATCCACAGTAATGAGCTTGTTAACAATGCACGCTCAGTGGATTTGTCAGTGTTAAGGTTACACCAGAGTTTTACAGTTGAATCCCAGTATCCATGTACAAGCTTTTTAAGTGCCACAGCTTTTATCTATGCCATTGGAACTGGAATTACTGCATATGATACACCATACTTTCACCAAGGACTGCATTTTTCAAGTCTTGCCACACATTCCCCCTCTGATTATCAAAATCCATACCATGATGAGTTCTGAATGTGATTTTTTTCCCTTTCCTAAGCAAATTAAACACATTACGTATATTTTGCTTTTATAAAGAAACTTTACTCATTTTGCACACAAAATAACTTTGTGGCTCTTTCTTATTCACCACATTCATTTATCTGAGACTATTTCTTTTTCTGGCTTCCTTGCCTTTGCAAAAATATACATATGTGTATATATGTGTGTTTGTAAGTGACCGGGTAAATATTTTCTTAATATGTCAAATAGAATATTAATATGTAAAGCATAGAATATTAATAGGTTGCACTATCCTTTTAACTTCTTCCTTGATGTGACAGATGCAATTACGAATCACACACTGTCCCTTGTGAAATTTCTTTCAAGCCCCTCCTCAATAATCCCTCCGCAGACCCCATGGACCTCAAGAACTACCAACCCATCTCTCTCCTCCCACATATAAAGTATTTTAACATTTTGACAGTGCCCAAATGTATCTATAGTTTGCAGATGTAAAATAAGTCTGCAGATGCAACATATTCAAATGGCGAGCATATTCCTCAATTCGAGAGTAAATTAACTATGACAGGGAACCCATCATGGGGCCACAGGTTTCAGTTTGCAGATTCTCTAAAGGCACTGCAGCCTACTGAAGGAGACCGAACATGGGTCTCATAGTTCATGATCTCCGTACATAGGCCATAAACTACAGAAGAGGAATGGAACCAGAATGGGTCTGTGAGCTTCAAAGTTTATGAACACTTTATTAGGTGTGTGAACTTGGCTAACTGGCTTCAGGGTGGGTCTGCCTGTCAGGGTTCGTGTACTCTGGGGTGAGTTTGTGGACCCAGCACTCCAAATCTTTTTTTTTTTTTTTTTTTTTTTTTTAATGTATATTTGGAGGAAGGTTTGGATGTCCTTTCCTTAGGCCTGGGGTCACGGTGGTCATGATGTGTTTGCCCTGCCTGCTTTTAGCCTTTATTTTTTCTATCTGTCCCTGAACCCGGATTAGAGGATAGTTTTCAAACTAGTGGTATAGATAGCTCTAACTTTTACCCTTTTGAAGTGCACCAAATACACAATTGTAACGCTAACTGAAAAAGTACTAAACTGATTTTTGGTGTAATTCTGTTCATTGTATTATTTTGTGACTGACAGAAAACTTTTCTTTAGGAGTTAAAATAGGGAACACTGTGTTTTTTCTGTCCTCTTTCACTTAAGTTCATAAGCTCTCTGTGCTGGTCTCCAAGCTTTTTCTGCAGCATTTTTATGCTTAATGGCCTCTGCTCTTTCGTCTCACTCGTAGAGTACAGTGGTATAGAACTCGCGTACAGCCCTTCAAGGAGAATTGCATGTGTCAAAAATATTATACTATTAGTCACGTAAAGGTAACATCATGACCACTATAGATGCTGGAACGCCTTGTTGTCACTGACCCGTTTGTCTTCTACCGAGAAACTATCTTCAGTATAACATCAAGCCAGGTTAAACAGTGTCATAGATCTTCAATTCATTGTATAGTTAGCATGACATAGTTAGCATGAGTGCTGACGTTGGCACAAAGGGAAGCTATTTCGTTGTATTTTTGCCTAGACCATTGAATAGGGAAGGAATAATGTCTGTGAGCTTCTTTACAATCCCCTCAGAAAATTACCAGTTATATTTTTGGAAAAGCTGAAGTTGATCCCTTCAATAAATAGAATTTCAGTACAGCATTAGTAAACATGTGAAAGTTCACCTGGAATGTGTGTCAGCAAGGTCATTCCTGAAAGAAAAATATATATATCAGAATTTTATTGGAGATGTGGGTTTCCTGCATCTTCCTACATCTAGAACCGTTCGTATTGTGGTTTTATTGTGTTCAACTAGGAGTATTAGTCATGGTGCGCCAAGGATTGTTAGTGGCTGCAACAGTGCCATAGTCCCAGCCAAGTTGCAATCCGCACGATCTACTTCACTCCAAAAATCTGGTAGGAGTAGAAGTATTCCCTTCGATTAAAAAAAAAAACAAAAAAAAAAAAAAAAGTATTATTCCGTTTTAGCCCAACTTGATAACTCCTAGATTAAAATGCTCCTGCATACAATAAGAATTCCTAGAGGCAGTGTAAATTCCAGTTCTAACTTGCACCTGGAAGCCCTGACATATTTTGAGTTCTAATGTCTTCATTTAAAAGTTGATGGTAATGGCATTGCCAGAAATTGGCCGATGCACCTTTGTTAATCTCTTGGTTCCCCGCATCAATATCCCCATTACCAATATCCCCACTCTCGCCAAATAGTTGGAAAAATGCGCACAACTACAATTGACTAAACACATTAACCAGTTTGGCCTCCTCAATCCTCATCAATCAGGCTTCCGAGCGGGACACAGCACTGAAACGGCTATGACTCACATAATTGACGACGCCCTTCAAATGCTAGATCAAAACGATACTTGTCTCCTCATCCTTCTTGATCTCTCTTCAGCATTCGACACCGTTAAGCATGAGAAATTACTCGAACTATTAAACACAAGAATGGGTCTATCTGGGACAGTCCTCAAATGGTTCACTTCCTTTCTACACAACAGGTCGCAGAAATTCAAGAGTAACAACCTGATGTCCTCGCCTATACCTGTTTCGTTAGGCGTCCCACAAGGTTCCTCCCTATCCCCAACTTTGTTCAACCTAGTCATGGAACCCCTCACCACCGTGCTACAAGAGTCCAATATACACTTTCACATGTACGCTGATGATACCCAACTATATCTCAAATTACAATCCCCCAAAGACATTTTGCTCCTGAACTCAACGATCAGAAGCACCCAATCCTGGCTTGCCGATAATCATCTCAAACTCAATGCTCTGAAAACAGAGTTCCTTCTTATCTCACCTCCCGCCAAGACCTCTACCACACAACTCTGGCTTAAAGACCTAACTGCACTCAATGTCCAACCCACCATCGTAGACTCAGCAAAATCCTTAGGCATTACACTTGACACCAATCTCAACATGCAGCAACATATCAGCAAGGCAACTAAGGGAGCGAACTTTCAAATCAATACCCTGAGGAAACTTAAACCCTTCCTCCCTGCCAATGACTTCCGAACTGCAGTACAAGCACTAGTCATCCCTCGAATAGAATATGGCAGCAGCGCCCTCTGTGGACTCCCCCTAACTACTACTGCTCCACTAAGAGCTTCTCTAAACGCTGCAGAGAGACTCATCACTGGTTCAAAAAAACACTCACATATCTCCCCTGACTTTAAAAACCTGAACTGGCTGCCTTTCGAAGCCAGAATACATCTGAAAATCGCCTGCATGACGCACAAAGCGGTCCACATGAGCTCACCAAGCTATCTCACTCAGAAGCTGACAATCTCTGGTGGCTCTAGAAACACCAGAGGCACAAACAATCTCCTGCTGAAGCCTCGAAGATTCCGGAAGGAAAAAACTTATAAACGCTCCTTCTCAGGAATGGCACCCAGGATCTGGAACTCACTTCCCCCTGAAACGAGGCTTATCTCCTCCACTACTCTGTTTAAGAAAGAAGTAAAAGCTATCCTCATGGCTAAATACACCTGAAGTGCTATTCTGAACTTTGTTAAGACTCCGCACTGTTCTGTACTCCTTGTCCGACACCGTGGATTATTTGTTTTATATGTATTAATGATTTATGTGATTTTCTTGGTTACCACGTGTTTGTACTACTAGCATTTTTACTTACCTGTTTGACTATGTTCCCTCATGCTCCCCTTTTCTTTTTGAAGCGCTCTGATATCTGCAAAGATCTTGTTCGCGCTATACAAAACTTTCAAAATAAATAAAATAAATAAACTTACCGGCAGAGAAAATGCTTTTTTTCTGACACAGTGGAGCCACTGCCAACCCAGTTATTGAAAACATTTTTTCCCAGTCCATCCTGTGGCAAGCATGAGTGAAGACCTGCCTGGTTTAGATTGGACCTTCAGATACAATGTCCACTGTGCTTTTTCCTTTTCGATCAAAAAAAAAAACATGTACCTCATACTCTGGGAGAAAACTCCTAGCATGCCAGTTAGTGTTTTTTTAGGTCTCGTGTTTGGCAGCGCATGCGCTGCATGCACTGTCTCAGCGAGACCTAAAGTAATGTCTATGTTGGTTGAAACTTAGTATAATTTGTTTTTCCGCCTGTGATTGGTTTACCTGAGGCATTGTGTTGTGTTCCTGCTTTATGTTGGCTGTTGATCCTCCCGTTACTTCCGTGTAGTTTCAAAGCAGCGGCGCCTAAGTACAGTTTTCGTCCGCAACTGGCACTTGTTTTAATTAACTGCAGTGTGCCATCTGTTTCTCGCCCCGCGTTTGTTTATTTATTTAAGACGAGCTCCCCGTGTTCGCGATAGAACGGGGCATTCCTCCAGCCCAGCATGCTACTTTCCCTCCCCCCGTCGGCTCCACGAAGACAGCTTGTTTTCATTGCACTGCGCTCCGCGATGCACTTCTGTGCCTTCGTCCCCACCATCATCTCCCATACCGCCACCCAGCCTTGGTGTACACCACCATTGCCGCAGCTGCTGAACGTACTGTGCAGTATCGGCCTGCCGTACACCCAGCACCCCCAGAGACATAAAACACGCTCGCTCCTTCTCGCACTCGCGGGCTTCGCACTCATTTCAGCGTTCACGCTTGCTGAAATCTCTTCTGATTAACCTTGCTGCATCCTGACTAGAATCGAGCACGTGTTTAAGTTTCAGAATATTTATCAATTATTTTCTTGCCTATTCCCCTGCCCTAGTGTGCTGAAAAAGGGACACCGGCTGCAATGCTGCTTTTGCTCTTTGTGTTTTAGTGACAGCCTTCGCGTGCAAGGTACTGTAACACTTATCTCAAGACGACAAGAAAAGAGTAGCCCCTGGTAATTAAAGTAATTAAATATTAATTAACTCTACCTTTCCAGTAGTCTCACAAATTAAGCTGCTGCATTAATGCCTGCATCGCCTCTTTTTATTCTAATGGCTGTGCTTCTCGTCTGCAGAGACCCCCTGTTGTCTCATGTCAGGGGTGAGACGTTCACCCAGGCCGGAGACCCCAGTTGTCTGATGTTAGGGGTCAGACCCCCAGTTGCCATGTGTCAGGGGTGAGGCGTTCATCCAGTAGTGACTGTTAAAGACCTGGGTCTGGTGGAAGGTTTACATCCTCAGTACCATATCCCGAGGTCTCGGTTCTAGGAGAGTTGTTCGCTGTGCAGTCCCAAGCACGGGGCGTCCCACATCACACACTGATGGTGTGCACCGTGCAACCGTGCCTGCTTGTAATGAGCACCTGATCGATAAGGCATCAGTCCGTGCATATCGAACATATGGGAAGAGCTCACGGGCGGGGTCAGGAGTCTGAGGTGGGGTCAGAGCATCCTTTATGGTATGGGTTCTGTGAGCAGCATCATCTGCATCATCTTCACTCTGTCCGCCACACAACCAGTCTCTGTCGTCACACAACCCTCCCCTCTGTTAATCACAGGATCCCACTCCTACCCACTCCCTCTCATATCAGCATTGCCTGCACCAGGCAGACCCCTTGGACAGCTGTTGCCAGAGTTAAAGCGCCTCTTCTTCTGACACTGAGTTTGTTTCTTGGCGCTATACTACTTCCATGTGGGCTTCCACTCTCCTTGTGCGGCGCAGCCTAAGCTGCCTGTTTCCTGCAGTATGAATGAGATATAACCTCTTGACCCTGTCCCCCTTCCATGGTGCGTTGTGGAGCTGAATCTCCCTGTCCAGTGCAGGAGTGAGATGTAAACTCTTTGTTCCCTCTCCGTGTTCTGTGCAGCACCCTGATGCCAGCGATCTCTGGGTGCCACTCAGTGCCAGGCCTCTGTGCTCGTGTGCCTAGGGCGCCCTGATAAGGACGGAGCACCGGGTACCGGGCACCGGGTGCAGCCCCCCCTAGGGAGGAAGTCCCTCCCCTCGGTGGAAGCAGAGGTCACACTAATGGCTCACTTGCTTCTTGTGAGCACGCACAAGGTGCCCTCTGTTCCTGAACTCTGCACTACAGAGGGTCCGGCCTTTCGGCCCGCCCCCTCTCTGGTTGTGCGTATTGTGTCTTATACACTTAGGCTGTGTACCTTGCAGTTATGGGTATTGTGCCCTGTGCTCGTGAGTTCAGGACGCCAATGTCTTGTATTTATACCGATAGTGTAGTCTAGCGGGTATGACCCCTCGTGTGCGTCAAGGCGCTGGGCACAACTTAATCGAGATTTGCACAAAAGTGCAAGACTGTCATTTTAAAAACACACGGAACATGTGTGAGAGGATACAGTGAGCAACAAAAGGTATGGAAATTACTGACAAAGAACAACACATCTTTCCAGGTCCTGGTCCGGAGAGATCTGAATCCCGGCTCTGAGGATCGACGCACCAGCGACCTTCGTAACACCATGTTCTTCACAATGCACACTACATGCTTAGTCCTCAGCTCGCAGTACACCCAGCTTAACGTCCCATGCCTTGCACCAGGATACACTGTGTCACGCAGTCTGTGTGCTCTCCCACGTGCAGCTTTACGTCCCGTGCCTTGCACCAGAACACACTGTGTGCCTTCCGATGAGCAGCTTCACGTCCCGTGCACCAGGACACACTGTGTGCCCTCCCACGTGCAGCTTTGTTTTGCGTGCACCAGAACACACCGTGTGCCTTCCCACGTGCAGCTGTATGTCCCGTGTGCCTTCCCACCACCAGGACACACTGTGTGCCTTCCCACATGCAGCTTTATCTCCCCGTGCACCTGGACACACGGTGTGCCTTCCCACCACCAGGACACGCTGTGTGCCTTCCCAGGACACGCTGTGTGCCTTCCCAGGACACACTCTGTGCCTTCCCACGTGCAGCTTTACGTCCCGTGCATCAGGACACACTGTGTGTCATCCTATGTGCAGCTTTATGTCTCGCGTGCACCAGAACACAGTGTGCCTTCCTACATGCAGCTTTATGCCTCGCATGCACCAGAACACAGTGTGCCTTCCCACGTGCAGCTTTACCTCCCGTACCTTGCACCAGGATACACTGTGTGCCTTCCCACATGCAACTTTGTCTCGCGTGCACCCAAACACAGTGTGCCTTCCTTTGTGCAGCTTTATCTCTCGTGCATCAGAACACACTGTGTGCCTTCCCACATGCAACTTTGTCTCGCGTGCACCCAAACACAGTGTGCCTTCCCTTGTGCAGCTTTATCTCTCGTGCATCAGAACACACTGTGTGCATTCCCACGTGCAGCTTTACATCCCGTGCCGTGCACCAGGACACACTGTGTGCCTTCCCACGTGCAGCTTTGTCTTGCATGCACCAGACACAGTGTGCCTTCCCAGTTGCAGCTTTACCTCCCGTACCTTGCACCAGGACACACTGTGCATTCCCACGTGCAGCTTTACATACCGTGCCGTGCACCAGAACACACTGTATGCATTCCCACGTGCAGCCTTACGTCCTGTGCCTTGCACCAGGACACACTGTGTGCCTTCCCACGTGCCGCTTTATCTCCCCGTGCACCAGGACACACTGTGTGCCTTCCCACATGCAGCTTTATCTCCCCGTGCACCTGGACACACGGTGTGCCTTCCCACCACCAGGACACGCTGTGTGCCTTCCCACTTGCAGCTTTACGTCCCGTGACTTGCACCAGGACACACTGTGTGCCTTTCCACCACCAGGACATTTATGAGCGGTGGTAAACAGAGAGCAGGATGATCCGCGGTGGCGTTACACGTGAAAAGCCCTTGTCTCTTTAACCTTGTTGATTTTTTTCCTCGCAGAGGTTACCTTTTCCCAATGGTGCAAAATCGACTTGACATAACTGTTCATCAGTTTCAGGGTTTTCCATCCAGGTATTAGCGTCAAATCAGCCCAGTCAAGCTTCAAGTGGTCATTTGACTTCCAGGCGCCATAACTGAGCTGAATGCTAATTCCAGTCCCTTTGCCAGAGCTGTCGTTCATAGTTGATCGTTCGCGTTGCCCTTGGCGTCCTCGGTGCCCAGCCTCCGGGCTCAGCTCGCACATTGTCTTTGTGCTGGTTCCTCAGAAGCCCTTTTACTGAAGAACAAGGCCCTCTGACAGCCTCCCATCGACAAGTCCTCAAAGTGGCGCAGTACCCCACAGCTTGCATTGGCACAGCCTATCACTCTTCATAACTAACCGTTGACCCTGACTTTACAAGGCCTCTCAGTGGCGCAGTACCCCACAGCTTGCATTGGCACAGCCTATCACTCTTCATAACTAACCGTTGACCCTGACTTTACAAGGCCTCTCAGTGGCGCAGTACCCCACAGCTTGCATTGGCACAGCCCTTAGCTTCACTCTTCATAACTGGCCGTTGACCCTGACTTTACAAGGCCTCTCAGTGGCGCAGTACCCCACAGCTTGCATTGGCACAGCCCTTAGCTTCACTCTTCATAATTGGCCGGTGACCCTGACTTTACAAGGCCTCTCAGTGGCGCAGTACCCCACAGCTTGCATTGGCACAGCCTATCACTCTTCATAACTAACCGTTGACCCTGACTTTACAAGGCCTCTCAGTGGCGCAGTACCCCAAAGCTTGCATTGGCACAGCCCTTAGCTTCACTCTTCATAATTGGCCGGTGACCCTGACTTTACAAGGCCTCTCAGTGGCGCAGTACCCCACAGCTTGCATTGGCACAGCCTATCACTCTTCATAACTAACCGTTGACCCTGACTTTACAAGGCCTCTCAGTGGCGCAGTACCCCACAGCTTGCATTGGCACAGCCCTTAGCTTCACTCTTCATAACTGGCCGTTGACCCTGACTTTACAAGGCCTCTCAGTGGCGCAGTACCCCACAGCTTGCATTGGCACAGCCCTTAGCTTCACTCTTCATAATTGGCCGGTGACCCTGACTTTACAAGGCCTCTCAGTGGCCAGTACCCCACAGCTTGCATTGGCACAGCCCTTAGCTTCACTCTTCATAATTGGCCGGTGACCCTGACTTTACAAGGACTCTCAATGGCACAGTACCCCACAGCTTGCATTTGCACAGCCTATCACTCTTCATAACTCACCGTTGACCCTGACTTTACAAGGCCTCTCAGTGGCGCAGTACCCCACAGCTTGCATTGGCACAGCCCTTAGCTTCACTCTTCATAATTGGCCGTTGACCCTGACTTTACAAGGCCTCTCAATGGCACAGTACCCCACAGCTTGCATTGGCACAGCCCTTAGCTTCACTCTTCATAATTGGCCGTTGACCCTGACTTTACAAGGCCTCTCAATGGCACAGTACCCCACAGCTTGCATTGGCACAGCCCTTAGCTTCACTCTTCATAATTGGCCGTTGACCCTGACTTTACAAGGCCTTTCAATGGCACAGTACCCCACAGCTTGCATTGGCACAGCCTATCACTCTTCATAATTGGCCGTTGACCCTGACTTTACAAGGCCTCTCAATGGCACAGTACCCCACAGCTTGCATTGGCACAGCCCTTAGCTTCACTCTTCATAACTGGCCGTTGACCCTGACTTTACAAGGCCTCTCAGTGGCGCAGTACCCCACAGCTTGCATTGGCACAGCCCTTAGCTTCACTCTTCATAATTGGCCGGTGACCCTGACTTTACAAGGCCTCTCAGTGGCGCAGTACCCCACAGCTTGCATTGGCACAGCTAATCACTCTTCATAACTTACCGTTGACCCTGACTTTACAGGCCTCTCAGTGGCGCAGTACCCCACAGCTTGCATTGGCACAGCCTATCACTCTTCATAACTAACCGTTGACCCTGACTTTACAGGCCTCTCAGTGGCGCAGTACCCCACAGCCTGCATTGGCACAGCCCTTAGCTTCACTCTTCATAACTGGCCGTTGACCCTGACTTTACAAGGCCTCTCAGTGGCGCAGTACCCCACAGCTTGCATTGGCACAGCCTATCACTCTTCATAACTGGCCGTTGACCCTGACTTTACAAGGCCTCTCAGTGGCGCAGTAGCCCACAGATTGCATTGGCACAGCCTATCACTCTTCATAACTGGCCGTTGACCCTGACTTTACAAGGCCTCTCAGTGGCGCAGTAGCCCACAGATTGCATTGGCACAGCCTATCACTCTTCATAACTGCCCGTTGACCCTGACTTTACAAGGCCTCTCAGTGGAGCAGTACCCCACAGCTTGCATTGGCAAAGCCCTTCACTCTTCATGACTGGCAAATGGCAGTAAAGGTGGAAGAGCCACTGATGGGTGCGGACAGATGCTCTGTGCCTCTGGCTCATCTCGAGGCCCTCTCGGACCCTCGAGCCCAAATGAACCGAACTTTCATGTGGCTTCTTTCTCCTCTTAGACCTCCCCACTGCCCGCCCTCCTGCGCTCAGGCCTCGTGCATCAAGAATGAAAGACAAACCATTCATTTTTGATGTAAAACAGGAGAAAGAGACGTCAATCTAGTGTCTGAATCACACAATGTGAAACCAAAAAATTTGGAATCCATCCCGGTTACCCCACATGGGCAAATTGTGTGGTCCCATGCAAATATTTTATTTCACTATACCTCAGCTTCTCATTGGTTGTTTTATCACTGCACCTTGTAGCGTGCATTGTCACAGTCTGTTATGGCTTGCATTGGCACAGCATAGCTTGCATTGCAGCGCCCCTCTTCACTTGCCTTGGCACACGTGGCTTACATTGGCACTATACAAAGTATGGCAAAGAAGTTAATGCAGGTGGCACTGTGAAAACAGTGAGGTGGTGCAGGGTCAGAATGAGTCAGGAAGTCCATAACCAGGAGGACAGGAGGCAGATGGCCCTTGCTCCAAATAGATCGCAGTTGCAATGTAATCGATACACAAACCAGGTATGTGACCATCAATTTCGGAAGTATAAAGAAAGGAAACCGTGCTGGTATTTTGCTACTGCATCCAACATGAACACTTTCAAAGAAAAGCTGCCCTGTTTGCTGTATGACTTCTGCACCAATTCAAAGTGGCCTCTGTTCACCAAAATGCCGGGGGTAAGTTAACTGCCCTTTTAAATTATTTCATGGTCGACTTCTTTCTTAGTTCCTCGTGTTCCTTTTTGTTGCAATTGAGAGTAGGTGGCAGGCAGAGAACAGACATGGCAGAAAATAAGCAACACTCTTAGCACACGTTATACTGCCTGTTGCTGGCTCTACTACTGATTGCTATCCGTGATCTGAAATGTCACAGAGACCGAGGGTAACTGTTGCTATCACCAGCTGCTCGAAACCATGACATTAGTAGCCATTACCTATATGCATAATGGGACACAGTCTCATGGGTTCAGTGCATGGTGCGATGGTCATGTGACTTATGTAGAGCTGGTACCAAGATTCAACAGCCAACTAAATGTTCAGCTAGGCACAACAAAATGAAAGGCCTTCTCTACTCATATATAAACAAGAATTTGCAATGCAATAGGTCTCGCATTATTAAAGATTGAGCTGTTGGTGTTGCATTATTTAGCAATGCCAATAGCTCAAACTTTAATAATGCGAGACCTATTTCATTGCAAATGCTTCTTTAGGTCTGGCATTAGCCAAGACCTTTTGATTTTTCCAAAATTATATGCATGATATACTTACTCACAGGGGCTTTCAGCCACCTCTCTTCATCCATTGGTCTGGGTTGTGACATCCACATTTTGCTTCTGCCCACTACAACGTACAATAAACAGCATAGGACAATGGTTTAGCCTCCTCAAACCACTGGTTAACATCACTTTGAATGACTGTATTTTGCTCTCACAATAACAACATCCGCACACATGGAGTTCCCTTCAATGCAGTGTTTTTGGTTTCACTTTATAATCACTTTAGTGTTGCCTTTGTGTTTAGAGTTGAGGTGAAAGCAGGGTGCTTTATACCAGACGTGAGCATAGTTCCCGCCTCCTACCAGTACTGTTGTAAATTCCTCTTCGAGTGTCCTTTATTTGTCTGCTGGTATTTCTCAAGCATAGCTGATTGCATGAAATTGAAACTTTCTGTAGTAAGTTATCCTCTTTTTATTATGCATGCAGTACACCAACCGAAAGCTTCAATATTACCCATGTGAATTCATAAACGAACAATTCTTCAGAACGCATTAATTCTGGACTTGATTTCACCAGTGATTCTTTAATAAACTATGCCCACGATGAAAACCGGCCTTCATCGTGTTTAAATTGCAGAACTTGTAACACTTACATTTTCTGCCTTTTTTCCTTCTTCCTTTGTTTCTTTCTTGGTTTTTTTCTTGCCTATTTCTTTTCCATCATCTTTTTCTTTTGTTTCCTTTTTAGGTTTCGACCTGGCGATCTGCGCAAGCAGTTCGCGCAGGTGAAATCTTTTGTTTACCATATTGGCTATTGGAACGTCCCCCACCTCCCATTGGCTAGCTCCATAAATGGAGGCTAGCCATTGGGAGCCGGATCTGTCCGTCAAGGCCGGACCAGATTCGGGGGCGTTCCCGCGATTTTTTCCCTCTCCGCCTCTGCGATGTCGTCATCGCGGCGGTGGGCGGAGCTTCGTTTTTTTTCCTTCTGTGTTTGTTTTGGTCATTCCATGCGAGGAAGCCCAGGTGAGTGCTTGTTTTTTAGTGGTGGAGCACGTGAATTCAGTGTACATTAGTTAAAAATACATGATGAAGACACAGGCCACGATCTGGCTGTTCATCAAGTGCATGGGCGCTAAAACTAATTTTTGCCCCTTTATTTGTAGTGAGGACTACGCAGTGGTTTGTCTGATGTGAAATTGCTCGGCTGATCCCCTTTGTTGCAGCATGCATAACTTTTCATTCTTTCAGTTCGACTTTACAGTCCGTTTTAATAATGTCCTTAAAACTGCGGGTGTTCAGTACCCAAACGGCCTAAATAGACTCGTATGGGCTAAGCATCTCGTGCCCCTCGTGAGACACTTGTAAAACTGCTCATAAGATTTGCAACAGGGAGTTTTTTCATGGTTTGGCATTTTTCGTAATGCATTACAGTTGAATTTATATAGCGCTTCATATCCTAACCGCACTGCAAAGCGCTGAAGAGCATCATAGAGAGTGCAGAGTGGAGAGTGCATAGGGAGTGCAGAGTGCATGGAGAGTGCAGAGTGCATGGAGAGTGCAGAGTGCATGGAGAGTGCAGAGTGCATGGAGAGTGCAGAGTGCATGGAGAGTGCATAGGGAGTGGAGAGTGCATAGGGAGTGGAGAGTGCATAGGGAGTGCAGAGTGCATAGAGAGTGCAGAGTGGAGAGTGCATAGGGAGTGGAGAGTGCACAGGGAGTGGAGAGTGCACAGGGAGTGGAGAGTGCACAGGGAGTGGAGAGTGCACAGGGAGTGGAGAGTGCATAGGGAGTGCAGAGTGGAGAGTGCATAGGGAGTGCAGAGTGGAGAGTGCATAGGGAGTGCAGAGTGGAGAGTGCATAGAGAGTGCAGAGTGGATAGAGAGTGGAGAGTGGATAGAGAGTGCAGAGTGGATAGGGAGTGGAGAGTGCATAGGGAGTGGAGAGTGCATAGGGAGTGGAGAGTGCATAGGGAGTGGAGAGTGCATAGGGAGTGGAGAGTGCATAGGGAGTGGAGAGTGCATAGGGAGTGGAGAGTGCATAGCGCATAGGGAGTGCAGAGTGGGGAGTGGAGAGTGCATAGGGAGTGGAGAGTGCATAGGGAGTGGAGAGTGCATAGGGAGTGCAGAGTGGAGAGTGCATAGGGAGTGCAGAGTGGAGAGTGCATAGGGAGTGGAGAGTGGAGAGTGCATAGGGAGTGGAGAGTGCATAGGGAGTGGAGAGTGCATAGGGAGTGGAGAGTGCATAGGGAGTGGAGAGTGCATAGGGAGTGGAGAGTGGAGAGTGCATAGGGAGTGGAGAGTGCATAGGGAGTGGAGAGTGCATAGGGAGTGGAGAGTGCATAGGGAGTGCAGAGTGGAGAGTGCATAGGGAGTGGAGTGCATAAGGAGTGGAGAGTGGAGAGTGCATAGGGAGTGGAGAGTGGAGAGTGCATAGGGAGTGGAGAGTGCATAGGGAGTGGAGAGTGGAGAGTGCATAGGGAGTGGAGAGTGGAGAGTGCATAGGGAGTGGAGAGTGGAGAGTGCATAGGGAGTGGAGAGTGCATAGGGAGTGGAGAGTGCATAGGGAGTGGAGAGTGGAGAGTGCATAGGGAGTGGAGAGTGGAGAGTGCATAGGGAGTGGAGAGTGCATAGGGAGTGGAGAGTGCATAGGGAGTGGAGAGTGCATAGGGAGTGGAGAGTGCATAGGGAGTGGAGAGTGGAGAGTGCATAGGGAGTGGAGAGTGCATAGGGAGTGGAGAGTGCATAGGGAGTGGAGAGTGCATAGGGAGTGGAGAGTGGAGAGTGCATAGGGAGTGGAGAGTGCATAGGGAGTGGAGAGTGCATAGGGAGTGGAGAGTGGAGAGTGCATAGGGAGTGGAGAGTGCATAGGGAGTGGAGAGTGCATAGGAAGTGGAGAGTGCATAGGGAGTGGAGAGTGCATAGGGAGTGGAGAGTGCATAGGGAGTGGAGAGTGGATAGAGAGTGGAGAGTGCATAGGGAGTGGAGAGTGCATAGGGAGTGGAGAGTGCATAGGGAGTGGAGAGTGCATAGGGAGTGGAGAGTGCATAGGGAGTGGAGAGTGCATAGGGAGTGGAGAGTGGAGAGTGCATAGGGAGTGGAGAGTGGAGAGTGCATAGGGAGTGGAGAGTGCATAGGGAGTGGAGAGTGCATAGGGAGTGGAGAGTGCATAGGGAGTGCAGAGTGGAGAGTGCATAGGGAGTGCAGAGTGGAGAGTGCATAGGGAGTGGAGAGTGGAGAGTGCATAGGGAGTGGAGAGTGCATAGGGAGTGGAGAGTGCATAGGGAGTGGAGAGTGGAGAGTGCATAGGGAGTGGAGAGTGCATAGGGAGTGGAGAGTGGAGAGGGCATAGGGAGTGGAGAGGGCATAGGGAGTGGAGAGGGCATAGGGAGTGGAGAGTGCATAGGGAGTGGAGAGTGCATAGGGAGTGGAGAGTGGAGAGTGCATAGGGAGTGGAGAGTGGAGAGTGCATAGGGAGTGGAGAGTGGAGAGTGCATAGGGAGTGGAGAGTGCATAGGGAGTGGAGAGTGGAGAGTGCATAGGGAGTGGAGAGTGCATAGGGAGTGGAGAGTGCATAGGGAGTGGAGAGTGCATAGGGAGTGGAGAGTGGAGAGTGCATAGGGAGTGGAGAGTGCATAGGGAGTGGAGAGTGGAGAGTGCATAGGGAGTGGAGAGTGGAGAGTGCATAGGGAGTGGAGAGTGGAGAGTGCATAGGGAGTGGAGAGTGGAGAGTGCATAGGGAGTGGAGAGTGCATAGGGAGTGGAGAGTGGAGAGTGCATAGGGAGTGGAGAGTGCATAGGGAGTGGAGAGTGGAGAGTGCATAGGGAGTGGAGAGTGCATAGGGAGTGGAGAGTGCATAGGGAGTGCAGAGTGGAGAGTGCATAGGGAGTGCAGAGTGGAGAGTGCATAGGGAGTGCAGAGTGCATAGGGAGTGCAGAGTGGAGAGTGCATAGGGAGTGGAGAGTGCATAGGGAGTGGAGAGTGGAGAGTGCATAGGGAGTGGAGAGTGCATAGGGAGTGGAGAGTGGAGAGTGCATAGGGAGTGGAGAGTGCATAGGGAGTGGAGAGTGCATAGGGAGTGGAGAGTGCATAGGGAGTGGAGAGTGCATAGGGAGTGGAGAGTGCATAGGGAGTGGAGAGTGGAGAGTGGATAGGGAGTGCAGAGTGGATAGAGAGTGGAGAGTGCATAGGGAGTGGAGAGTGCATAGGGAGTGGAGAGTGCATAGGGAGTGGAGAGTGCATAGGGAGTGGAGAGTGCATAGGGAGTGGAGAGTGCATAGGGAGTGGAGAGTGCATAGGGAGTGGGGAGTGCATAGGGAGTGGAGAGTGGAGAGTGCATAGGGAGTGGAGAGTGCATAGGGAGTGGAGAGTGGAGAGTGCATAGGGAGTGGAGAGTGGAGAGTGCATAGGGAGTGGAGAGTGCATAGGGAGTGGAGAGTGCATAGGGAGTGGAGAGTGCATAGGGAGTGGAGAGTGCATAGGGAGTGGAGAGTGCATAGGGAGTGCAGAGTGGAGAGTGCATAGGGAGTGGAGAGTGCATAGGGAGTGCATAGGGAGTGGAGAGTGCATAGGGAGTGGAGAGTGCATAGGGAGTGGAGAGTGCATAGGGAGTGGAGAGTGGAGAGTGCATAGGGAGTGGAGAGTGCATAGGGAGTGGAGAGTGGAGAGTGCATAGGGAGTGGAGAGTGGAGAGTGCATAGGGAGTGGAGAGTGCATAGGGAGTGGAGAGTGCATAGGGAGTGGAGAGTGCATAGGGAGTGGAGAGTGCATAGGGAGTGGAGAGTGCATAGGGAGTGGAGAGTGCATAGGGAGTGGAGAGTGGATAGGGAGTGGAGAGTGGATAGGGAGTGGAGAGTGGATAGGGAGTGCAGAGTGGAGAGTGCATAGGGAGTGGAGAGTGCATAGGGAGTGGAGAGTGGATAGGGAGTGCAGAGTGGAGAGTGCATAGGGAGTGGAGAGTGCATAGGGAGTGGAGAGTGCATAGGGAGTGGAGAGTGCATAGGGAGTGGAGAGTGCATAGGGAGTGGAGAGTGCATAGGGAGTGGGGAGTGCATAGGGAGTGGAGAGTGGAGAGTGCATAGGGAGTGGAGAGTGGAGAGTGCATAGGGAGTGGAGAGTGCATAGGGAGTGGAGAGTGCATAGGGAGTGGAGAGTGCATAGGGAGTGGAGAGTGCATAGGGAGTGGAGAGTGCATAGGAAGTGCATAGGGAGTGGAGAGTGCATAGGGAGTGGAGAGTGCATAGGGAGTGGAGAGTGCATAGGGAGTGGAGAGTGCATAGGGAGTGCAGAGTGCATAGGGAGTGGAGAGTGCATAGGGAGTGCATAGGGAGTGGAGAGTGGAGAGTGCATAGGGAGTGGAGAGTGCATAGGGAGTGGAGAGTGGAGAGTGCATAGGGAGTGGAGAGTGGAGAGTGCATAGGGAGTGGAGAGTGCATAGGGAGTGGAGAGTGCATAGGGAGTGGAGAGTGCATAGGGAGTGGAGAGTGCATAGGGAGTGGAGAGTGCATAGGGAGTGGAGAGTGCATAGGGAGTGGAGAGTGCATAGGGAGTGGAGAGTGGAGAGTGCATAGGGAGTGGAGAGTGGAGAGTGCATAGGGAGTGGAGAGTGCATAGGGAGTGGAGAGTGCATAGGGAGTGGAGAGTGCATAGGGAGTGGAGAGTGCATAGGGAGTGGGGAGTGCATAGGGAGTGGGGAGTGCATAGGGAGTGGGGAGTGCATAGGGAGTGGAGAGTGCATAGGGAGTGGAGAGTGGAGAGTGCATAGGGAGTGGAGAGTGCATAGGGAGTGGAGAGTGGAGAGTGCATAGGGAGTGGAGAGTGCATAGGAAGTGCATAGGGAGTGGAGAGTGCATAGGGAGTGGAGAGTGCATAGGGAGTGGAGAGTGCATAGGGAGTGGAGAGTGCATAGGAAGTGGAGAGTGCATAGGGAGTGGAGAGTGCATAGGGAGTGGATAGGGAGTGGAGAGTGCATAGGGAGTGGAGAGTGCATAGGGAGTGGAGAGTGCATAGGGAGTGGAGAGTGCATAGGGAGTGCAGAGTGGAGAGTGCATAGGGAGTGCATAGGGAGTGGAGAGTGCATAGGGAGTGGAGAGTGGAGAGTGCATAGGGAGTGGAGAGTGCATAGGGAGTGGAGAGTGGAGAGTGCATAGGGAGTGGAGAGTGGAGAGTGCATAGGGAGTGGAGAGTGCATAGGGAGTGGAGAGTGCATAGGGAGTGGAGAGTGCATAGGGAGTGGAGAGTGCATAGGGAGTGGAGAGTGCATAGGGAGTGGAGAGTGCATAGGGAGTGGAGAGTGCATAGGGAGTGCAGAGTGGAGAGCGCATAGGGAGTGCAGAGTGGAGAGTGCATAGGGAGTGGAGAGTGGAGAGTGCATAGGGAGTGGAGAGTGGAGAGTGCATAGGGAGTGGAGAGTGGAGAGTGCGTAGGGAGTGGAGAGTGCATAGGGAGTGGAGAGTGCATAGGAAGTGGAGAGTGCATAGGGAGTGGAGAGTGCATAGGGAGTGGAGAGTGCATAGGGAGTGGAGAGTGCATAGGGAGTGGAGAGTGCATAGGGAGTGGAGAGTGCATAGGGAGTGGAGAGTGCATAGGGAGTGGAGAGTGCATAGGGAGTGGAGAGTGCATAGGGAGTGGAGAGTGCATAGGGAGTGCAGAGTGGAGAGCGCATAGGGAGTGCAGAGTGGAGAGTGCATAGGGAGTGGAGAGTGGAGAGTGCATAGGGAGTGGAGAGTGGAGAGTGCATAGGGAGTGGAGAGTGGAGAGTGCATAGGGAGTGGAGAGTGGAGAGTGCATAGGGAGTGGAGAGTGGAGAGTGCATAGGGAGTGGAGAGTGCATAGGGAGTGGAGAGTGCATAGGGAGTGGAGAGTGGAGAGTGCATAGGGAGTGGAGAGTGGAGAGTGCATAGGGAGTGGAGAGTGGAGAGTGCATAGGGAGTGGAGAGTGCATAGGGAGTGGAGAGTGCATAGGGAGTGGAGAGTGCATAGGGAGTGGAGAGTGGAGAGTGCATAGGGAGTGGAGAGTGCATAGGGAGTGCAGAGTGGAGAGTGCATAGGGAGTGCAGAGTGGAGAGTGCATAGGGAGTGCAGAGTGCATAGGGAGTGCAGAGTGGAGAGTGCATAGGGAGTGGAGAGTGGAGAGTGCATAGGGAGTGGAGAGTGCATAGGGAGTGGAGAGTGCATAGGGAGTGCAGAGTGGAGAGTGCATAGGGAGTGGAGAGTGCATAGGGAGTGGAGAGTGCATAGGGAGTGGAGAGTGCATAGGGAGTGGAGAGTGCATAGGGAGTGCAGAGTGGAGAGCGCATAGGGAGTGGAGAGTGGAGAGTGCATAGGGAGTGGAGAGTGGAGAGTGCATAGGGAGTGGAGAGTGGAGAGTGCATAGGGAGTGGAGAGTGGAGAGTGCATAGGGAGTGGAGAGTGGAGAGTGCATAGGGAGTGGAGAGTGCATAGGGAGTGGAGAGTGCATAGGGAGTGGAGAGTGGAGAGTGCATAGGGAGTGGAGAGTGGAGAGTGCATAGGGAGTGGAGAGTGGAGAGTGCATAGGGAGTGGAGAGTGGAGAGTGCATAGGGAGTGGAGAGTGCATAGGGAGTGGAGAGTGCATAGGGAGTGGAGAGTGGAGAGTGCATAGGGAGTGGAGAGTGCATAGGGAGTGGAGAGTGCATAGGGAGTGCAGAGTGGAGAGTGCAGAGTGGAGAGTGCATAGGGAGTGCAGAGTGCATAGGGAGTGGAGAGTGCATAGGGAGTGGAGAGTGCATAGGGAGTGCAGAGTGGAGAGTGCATAGGGAGTGGAGAGTGCATAGGGAGTGGAGAGTGCATAGGGAGTGGAGAGTGCATAGGGAGTGGAGAGTGCATAGGGAGTGGAGAGTGCATAGGGAGTGGAGAGTGCATAGGGAGTGGAGAGTGCATAGGGAGTGGGGAGTGCATAGGGAGTGGAGAGTGCATAGGGAGTGGAGAGTGCATAGGGAGTGGAGAGTGGAGAGTGCATAGGGAGTGGAGAGTGCATAGGGAGTGGAGAGTGGAGAGTGCATAGGGAGTGGAGAGTGCATAGGAAGTGCATAGGGAGTGGAGAGTGCATAGGGAGCGGAGAGTGCATAGGAAGTGCATAGGGAGTGGAGAGTGCATAGGGAGCGGAGAGTGCATAGGGAGTGGAGAGTGCATAGGGAGCGGAGAGTGCATAGGGAGTGGAGAGTGCATAGGGAGCGGAGAGTGCATAGGGAGTGGAGAGTGCATAGGGAGCGGAGAGTGCATAGGGAGTGCATAGGGAGTGGAGAGTGGAGAGTGCATAGGGAGTGGAGAGTGCATAGGGAGTGGAGAGTGCATAGGGAGTGGAGAGTGCATAGGGAGTGGAGAGTGCATAGGGAGTGGAGAGTGGGGAGTGCATAGGGAGTGGAGAGTGGAGAGTGCATAGGGAGTGGAGAGTGCATAGGGAGTGGAGAGTGCATAGGGAGTGGAGAGTGCATAGGGAGTGGAGAGTGCATAGGGAGTGGAGAGTGCATAGGGAGTGGAGAGTGCATAGGGAGTGGAGAGTGCATAGGGAGTGGAGAGTGCATAGGGAGTGGAGAGTGCATAGGGAGTGCATAGGGGAGAGTGCATAGGGAGTGCAGAGTGCATAGGGAGTGCAGAGTGGAGAGTGCATAGGGAGTGGAGAGTGCATAGGGAGTGGAGAGTGCATAGGGAGTGGAGAGTGCATAGGGAGTGGAGAGTGCATAGGGAGTGGAGAGTGCATAGGGAGTGGAGAGTGCATAGGGAGTGGAGAGTGCATAGGGAGTGGAGAGTGCATAGGGAGAGTGCATAGGGAGTGGAGAGTGCATAGGGAGTGGAGAGTGCATAGGGAGTGGAGAGTGCATAGGGAGTGGAGAGTGCATAGGGAGTGGAGAGTGCATAGGGAGTGGAGTGGAGAGTGCATAGGGAGTGGAGAGTGCATAGGGAGTGGAGAGTGCATAGGGAGTGGAGAGTGCATAGGGAGTGGAGAGTGCATAGGGAGTGGAGAGTGCATAGGGAGTGGAGAGTGCATAGGGAGTGGAGAGTGCATAGGGAGTGGAGAGTGCATAGGGAGTGCAGAGTGCATAGGGAGTGCAGAGTGGAGAGTGCATAGGGAGTGCAGAGTGGAGAGTGCATAGGGAGTGCAGAGTGCATAGGGAGTGCAGAGTGCATAGGGAGTGCAGAGTGGAGAGTGCATAGGGAGTGGAGAGTGCATAGGGAGTGGAGAGTGCATAGGGAGTGGAGAGTGCATAGGGAGTGGAGAGTGCATAGGGAGTGGAGAGTGCATAGGGAGTGGAGAGTGCATAGGGAGTGGAGAGTGGATAGGGAGTGGAGAGTGGATAGGGAGTGCATAGGGAGTGGAGAGTGCATAGGGAGTGGAGAGTGGATAGGGAGTGCAGGAGTGGAGAGTGCATAGGGAGTGGAGAGTGCATAGGGAGTGGAGAGTGCATAGGGAGTGGAGAGTGCATAGGGAGTGGAGAGTGCATAGGGAGTGGAGAGTGCATAGGGAGTGGAGAGTGCATAGGGAGTGGAGAGTGCATAGGGAGTGGAGAGTGCATAGGGAGTGCAGAGTGGAGAGTGCATAGGGAGTGGAGAGTGCATAGGGAGTGGAGAGTGGAGAGTGCATAGGGAGTGGAGAGTGGAGAGTGCATAGGGAGTGCAGAGTGCATAGGGAGTGCAGAGTGGAGAGTGCATAGGGAGTGGAGAGTGGAGAGTGCATAGGGAGTGGAGAGTGCATAGGGAGTGGAGAGTGCATAGGGAGTGGAGAGTGCATAGGGAGTGGAGAGTGGAGAGTGCATAGGGAGTGGAGAGTGGAGAGTGCATAGGGAGTGGAGAGTGCATAGGGAGTGGAGAGTGCATAGGGAGTGGAGAGTGCATAGGGAGTGGAGAGTGCATAGGGAGTGGAGAGTGCATAGGGAGTGGAGAGTGCATAGGGAGTGGAGAGTGCATAGGGAGTGGAGAGTGCATAGGGAGTGGAGAGTGGATAGGGAGTGGAGAGTGGATAGGGAGTGCATAGGGAGTGGAGAGTGCATAGGGAGTGGAGAGTGGATAGGGAGTGCATAGGGAGTGGAGAGTGCATAGGGAGTGGAGAGTGCATAGGGAGTGGAGAGTGGATAGGGAGTGCAGAGTGGAGAGTGCATAGGGAGTGGAGAGTGCATAGGGAGTGGAGAGTGCATAGGGAGTGGAGAGTGCATAGGGAGTGGAGAGTGCATAGGGAGTGGAGAGTGCATAGGGAGTGGAGAGTGCATAGGGAGTGGGGAGTGCATAGGGAGTGGAGAGTGGAGAGTGCATAGGGAGTGGAGAGTGGAGAGTGCATAGGGAGTGGAGAGTGCATAGGGAGTGGAGAGTGCATAGGGAGTGGAGAGTGCATAGGGAGTGGAGAGTGCATAGGGAGTGGAGAGTGCATAGGGAGTGGAGAGTGCATAGGGAGTGGAGAGTGCATAGAGAGTGGAGAGTGCATAGGGAGTGCAGAGTGCATAGGGAGTGCAGAGTGGAGAGTGCATAGGGAGTGGAGAGTGCATAGGGAGTGGAGAGTGCATAGGGAGTGGAGAGTGCATAGGGAGTGGAGAGTGCATAGGGAGTGGAGAGTGGAGAGTGCATAGGGAGTGGAGAGTGGAGAGTGCATAGGGAGTGGAGAGTGCATAGGGAGTGGAGAGTGCATAGGGAGTGGAGAGTGGAGATTGCATAGGGAGTGGAGAGTGGAGAGTGCATAGGGAGTGGAGAGTGGAGAGTGCATAGGGAGTGGAGAGTGGAGAGTGCATAGGGAGTGGAGAGTGCATAGGGAGTGGAGAGTGCATAGGGAGTGGAGAGTGCATAGGGAGTGGAGAGTGCATAGGGAGTGGAGAGTGCATAGGGAGTGGAGAGTGCATAGGGAGTGCAGAGTGCATAGGGAGTGCAGAGTGGAGAGTGCATCGGGAGTGCAGAGTGCATAGGGAGTGGAGAGTGCATAGGGAGTGCATAGGGAGTGCAGAGTGCATAGGGAGTGGAGAGTGGAGAGTGCATAGGGAGTGGAGAGTGCATAGGGAGTGGAGAGTGCATAGGGAGTGCAGAGTGGAGAGTGCATAGGGAGTGGAGAGTGCATAGGGAGTGGAGAGTGGAGAGTGCATAGGGAGTGGAGAGTGCATAGGGAGTGGAGAGTGCATAGGGAGTGGAGAGTGCATAGGGAGTGGAGAGTGCATAGGGAGTGGAGAGTGCATAGGGAGTGGAGAGTGCATAGGGAGTGGAGAGTGCATAGGGAGTGGAGAGTGCATAGGGAGTGGAGAGTGCATAGGGAGTGGAGAGTGGAGAGTGCATAGGGAGTGGAGAGTGGAGAGTGCATAGGGAGTGGAGAGTGGAGAGTGCATAGGGAGTGGAGAGTGCATAGGGAGTGGAGAGTGGAGAGTGCATAGGGAGTGCAGAGTGGAGAGTGCATAGGGAGTGGAGAGTGCATAGGGAGTGCAGAGTGGAGAGTGCATAGGGAGTGGAGAGTGGAGAGTGCATAGGGAGTGGAGAGTGCATAGGGAGTGGAGAGTGCATAGGGAGTGGAGAGTGCATAGGGAGTGGAGAGTGCATAGGGAGTGGAGAGTGCATAGGGAGTGGAGAGTGCATAGGGAGTGGAGAGTGCATAGGGAGTGAAGAGTGGAGAGTGCATAGGGAGTGCATAGGGAGTGCAGAGTGGAGAGTGCATAGGGAGTGCAGAGTGCATAGGGAGTGGAGAGTGGAGAGTGCATAGGGAGTGGAGAGTTGAGAGTGCATAGGGAGTGGAGAGTGGAGAGTGCATAGGGAGTGGAGAGTGGAGAGTGCATAGGGAGTGGAGAGTGGAGAGTGCATAGGGAGTGGAGAGTGGAGAGTGCATAGGGAGTGAAGAGTGGAGAGTGCATAGGGAGTGCAGAGTGCATAGGGAGTGCATAGGGAGTGCAGCGTGCATAGGGAGTGCAGAGTGGAGAGTGCATAGGGAGTGCAGAGTGCATAGGGAGTGCATAGGGAGTGCAGAGTGCATAGGGAGTGCATAGGGAGTGGAGAGTGCATAGGGAGTGGAGAGTGCATAGGGAGTGGAGAGTGCATAGGGAGTGGAGAGTGCATAGGGAGTGGAGAGTGCATAGGGAGTGGAGAGTGCATAGGGAGTGGAGAGTGGAGAGTGCATAGGGAGTGGAGAGTGGAGAGTGCATAGGGAGTGGAGAGTGCATAGGGAGTGGAGAGTGCATAGGGAGTGGAGAGTGCATAGGGAGTGCAGAGTGGAGAGTGCATAGGGAGTGCAGAGTGCATAGGGAGTGCAGAGTGCATAGGGAGTGCAGAGTGCATAGGGAGTGCAGAGTGCATAGGGAGTGCATAGGGAGTGTAGAGTGCATAGGGAGTGCAGAGTGGAGAGTGCATAGGGAGTGGAGAGTGCATAGGGAGTGCAGAGTGGAGAGTGCATAGGGAGTGCAGAGTGGAGAGTGCATAGGGAGTGCATAGGGAGTGGAGAGTGCATAGGGAGTGCAGAGTGCATAGGGAGTGGAGAGTGCATAGGGAGTGCAGAGTGGAGAGTGCATAGGGAGTGGAGAGTGCATAGGGAGTGCAGAGTGGAGAGTGCATAGGGAGTGGAGAGTGGAGAGTGCATAGGGAGTGGAGAGTGCATAGGGAGTGGAGAGTGCATAGGGAGTGGAGAGTGCATAGGGAGTGGAGAGTGCATAGGGAGTGGAGAGTGCATAGGGAGTGGAGAGTGCATAGGGAGTGGAGAGTGCATAGAGAGTGGAGAGTGCATAGGGAGTGGAGAGTGGAGAGTGCATAGAGAGTGGAGAGTGGAGAGTGCATAGGGAGTGGAGAGTGGAGAGTGCATAGGGAGTGGAGAGTGGAGAGTGCATAGGGAGTGGAGAGTGCATAGGGAGTGGAGCGTGGAGAGTGCATAGGGAGTGGAGAGTGCATAGGGAGTGCATAGGGAGTGCAGAGTGGAGAGTGCATAGGGAGTGCAGAGTGCATAGGGAGTGCAGAGTGGAGAGTGCATAGGGAGTGGAGAGTGCATAGGGAGTGGAGAGTGGAGAGTGCATAGGGAGTGGAGAGTGCATAGGGAGTGGAGAGTGCATAGGGAGTGGAGAGTGCATAGGGAGTGGAGAGTGCATAGGGAGTGGAGAGTGCATAGGGAGTGGAGAGTGCATAGGGAATGCAGAGTGGAGAGTGCATAGGGAGTGGAGAGTGCATAGGGAGTGCATAGGGAGTGCAGAGTGGAGAGTGCATAGGGAGTGCAGAGTGGAGAGTGCATAGGGAGTGCAGAGTGCATAGGGAATGCAGAGTGGAGAGTGCATAGAGAGTGGAGAGTGCATAGGGAGTGCAGAGTGGAGAGTGCATAGGGAGTGCAGAGTGGAGAGTGCATAGGGAGTGGAGAGTGCATAGGGAGTGCATAGTGGAGAGTGCATAAGGAGTGCAGAGTGGAGAGTGCATAGGGAGTGGAGAGTGCATAGGGAGTGGAGAGTGCATAGGGAGTGGAGAGTGCATAGGGAGTGGAGAGTGCATAGGGAGTGGAGAGTGGAGAGTGCATAGGGAGTGGAGAGTGCATAGGGAGTGGAGAGTGCATAGGGAGTGCAGAGTGGAGAGTGCATAGGGAGTGCAGAGTGCATAGGGAGTGCAGAGTGGAGAGTGCATAGGGAGTGCATAGGGAGTGCAGAGTGGAGAGTGCATAGGGAGTGGAGAGTGCATAGGGAGTGGAGAGTGCATAGGGAGTGGAGAGTGCATAGGGAGTGCAGAGTGGAGCGTGCATAAGGAGTGCAGAGTGCATAGGGAGTGGAGAGTGCATAGGGAGTGCAGAGTGGAGAGTGCATAGGGACTGCAGAGTGGAGAGTGCATAGGGACTGCAGAGTGCATAGGGAGTGGGGAGTGGGGAGTGGAGAGTGCATAGGGAGTGGAGAGTGCATAGGGAGTGGAGAGTGCATAGGGAGTGCAGAGTGGAGAGTGCATAGGGAGTGGAGAGGGCATAGAGAGTGGAGAGGGCATAGGGAGTGGAGAGTGCAGAGTGCATAGGGAGTGCAGAGTGCATAGGGAGTGCAGAGTGCATAGGGAGTGCAGAGTGCATAGGGAGTGCATAGGGAGTGCAGAGTGCATAGGGAGTGCAGAGTGCAGAGTGCATAGGGAGTGCAGAGTGCATAGGGAGTGGAGAGTGCATAGGGAGTGGAGAGTGCATAGGGAGTGGAGAGTGCATAGGGAGTGGAGAGTGCATAGGGAGTGGAGAGTGCATAGGGAGTGGAGAGTGCATAGGGAGTGCAGAGTGCAGAGTGGATAGGGAGTGGAGAGTGCATAGGGAGTGCAGAGTGCAGAGTGGATAGGGAGTGCAGAGTGGATAGGGAGTGCAGAGTGGATAGGGAGTGCAGAGTGGATAGGGAGTGCAGAGTGGATAGGGAGTGCAGAGTGGATAGGGAGTGCAGAGTGGATAGGGAGTGCAGAGTGGATAGGGCATAGTGAGTGGAGAGTGGAGAGTGCATAGTGAGTGGAGAGTGCATAGGGAGTGCAGAGTGGAGAGTGCATAGGGAGTGCAGAGTGGAGAGTGCATAGGGAGTGCAGAGTGGAGAGTGCATAGGGAGTGCAGAGTGGAGAGTGCATAGGGAGTGCAGAGTGGAGAGTGCATAGGGAGTGCAGAGTGGAGAGTGCATAGGGAGTGCAGAGTGGATAGGGAGTGCAGAGTGGATAGGGAGTGCAGAGTGCATAGGGAGTGCAGAGTGCATAGGGAGTGCAGAGTGGAGAGTGCATAGGGAGTGGAGAGTGGAGAGTGCATAGGGAGTGGAGAGTGGAGAGTGCATAGGGAGTGGAGAGTGCAGAGTGCATAGGGAGTGGAGAGTGCAGAGTGCATAGGGAGTGGAGAGTGCAGAGTGCATAGGGAGTGGAGAGTGCATAGGGAGTGGAGAGTGCATAGGGAGTGGAGAGTGCATAGGGAGTGGAGAGTGCATAGGGAGTGGAGAGTGCATAGGGAGTGGAGAGTGCATAGGGAGTGGAGAGTGCATAGGGAGTGCAGAGTGCATAGGGAGTGCAGAGTGCATAGGGAGTGCAGAGTGGAGAGTGCATAGGGAGTGCAGAGTGGAGAGTGCATAGGGAGTGCAGAGTGCATAGTGCGTGGAGAGTGCATAGTGCGTGGAGAGTGCATAGGGAGTGGAGAGTGCATAGGGAGTGGAGAGTGCATAGGGAGTGGAGAGTGCATAGGGAGTGGAGAGTGCAGAGTGCATAGGGAGTGGAGAGTGCATAGTGAGTGGAGAGTGCAGAGTGCATAGGGAGTGGAGAGTGCAGAGTGGAGAGTGCATAGGGAGTGCAGAGTGGAGAGTGCATAGGGAGTGCAGAGTGGAGAGTGCATAGGGAGTGCAGAGTGGAGAGTGCATAGGGAGTGCAGAGTGGAGAGTGCATAGGGAGTGCAGAGTGGATAGGGAGTGGAGAGTGGATAGGGAGTGGAGAGTGGATAGGGAGTGGAGAGTGGATAGGGAGTGGAGAGTGGATAGGGAGTGGAGAGTGGATAGGGAGTGGAGAGTGCCTAGGGAGTGGAGAGTGGATAGGGAGTGGAGAGTGCATAGAGAGTGGAGAGTGCATAGGGAGTGCAGAGTGGATAGAGAGTGGAGAGTGCATCCCCTCTACTGCTCTTCTATGGACACTTGTACTTCTTCTACTTCTCCACCAGCACAGTGTGTGTTTCCACTCGCCCGTGGCACTGGAGACTGAAGCACATCCTTCTTAGGGTGACAACCGTCTAGCTGGTCATTATGGACACTCTTTCCAGTTCTGTACTTTTATGTGATCACACTATGCATTATGGGGGGTGTAGTGTTGTTTTGATTCCATTAGAACACAGCTGAAAACAATGATTTGTAGATAAAAACTCTAGTCCCACTAAATCTTGGAAGTGCTTATTCACACACACACATGCATGCACGCACATATGCAAACACACTCTCTCTCCCTCAACAGGTGCACTACCTCCTCACAAGCACGGACAGCAAGCGTTGCCTTAATGTGCCACCCCAGCACGGTTAAACCCCCTCAGCTGTCAATTGGCCGTCTGTCACGTGACACCTGCAGACCAGACTCTGAATTTCTTCAGTGAAATCCAGTAGGGTACAATAGGTCTTACATTTGCAAGAGATTAAGCTTGGCAATGTAAATGACAATGCCATTTATTTATCTGTTTTCAAAACCAACACATAAATAAAAATTTTGTCATTTACAATGCCAATAGCTCTAACTTTGGCAAAGGCGAAACCGTTGCATTGTAAATGCTTGTTGTTACTTTCCTTCTCTTTCCATCTTTCTTTCCTTTCTTCCATCTTTCGTTCTTCCATCTTTCGTTCTTTCCTTCCAGCTTTCGTTATTTCCTTCCATCCTTGTTTCTTTTCTTTTCTTCATTCCATCTTTCTTTTCTTACCATCTTTCTTGTTTCGTTTCCATCTTTCTTTCCTTTACTTGTTTCTTTTTTATTTCACTTTTTCCTTCTTTCTTTCTCTATCCGTCATCCATCTTTCGTTCTACCTTTCTGTCCGTTCTTTTTTCTTTCTTCTGTTATTTTTGTCTTTCTTTCCTTCCCTCTTTCCTTCATTTTATCCCTTTTTCTATTCTTTCTATTTTCTTTCCTTGCTTTCTTTTCTTTCTTTTCCTTGCTTTCTTTTTCCTTTCATTCTTCGCTTACTTTTTCTGCCTTCCTTGCTTTCTTTCCGTCTTTCTTGCTTTCTTTCAGACCTTCATGCTTTCTTAACTTTTCTATTTATCTTTTATTGCTAATTTTATTCCCTTTTCTTACTTTCCTGTTTTGTGACTTTTCTTTCCTTTCCTTTTTTTTCTTTCTGTCATTTTTAGTCTTTCTTTCTGTCTTGTCTTTCTTTCCTTCTTTAACCTTCTTTCCTGCTTTATTTCCTGCTTTCTTTTCTTCCCTTCCTTCCTTTTTTCTTTCCTTCTTTCATTCAGTGTTAACCAGGACCTTTTGATTTTAATAGAATTGTGTGTAGGGCATCGTTGCGTATAGGGGTTTTCAGCCACATTTCATCTATTTGTCTGTGGTTGTGTCATTCACAGTTTTTCCATCCCAATCGAGCATACACTAAGGGGCAGTGGCTGTTTTAGTCACTGGCTGACATCTATGAGTTAAGGCATGCTTCCCTTTAAAAAGGAGTGCATCCACCCAATGTAATTCCTTTCCGTGCCAAGGAGAACTATGGTAATGCCCTGCAGCTTACCAAACACACTTTTGCAAAATCCATGACAAAACAAAATAAGATTTGCTAAAAGGCTGGTAAACAATGCCAGATTTATTGGCTTTACCAATGCTTGTGCATTTTCTGACAACAGCCTGGCGCCCTTGAAAATGAAAAAAAATGGCAGGTGATCTGTCATGGCTTCCATGGTATTGAGGTGGAGCCGCCAGGACACGATCGCCGCACTTCTGAACAATTTACGGACACAATACCCGTGTTCCGCCTTGCTACTGTGCTGCACTATTTGAACCCTATTACCATTATTAGGACCCACGCTTTTAATTTATATTGACTCTTTGGTGTGATCGTACTGGCGTTATGGACCATTTAAGTACTAGTTAGATTACCATAGCTTCTACCTCACTAGACAAGTGAGCATCCTCGACTTGGATGTGCTTCTTCTCTGCGCTCATGTTCCCTGCCACCATCGGCCTGATCCAGCATACGGTACTCATTTTATGAGCTACTCCTCTGATGTACTTAGACCCCATTGGGTTGGAAGTATCACCGGCTGTGGGATTACACAGAGCTGGAACGCGCCACACAGCCCTGAAGATTCAGAGATAACTTTATCTCTGATGAAACACGTGTCGGCTGGCTGCGTTGTGTAGAACCACCAATTAAAAGAAAATACAAGACACCATCGTTGGATGGAAACCATTTTGTTGTTCTTTCACTAATTGCATTGTCTAATCTCAATCTGTATGTGTGCTCGGGATAGTCTTCATATGATCTGTCATGCCTTCCATGGTATGGTTGGATATCCAACCTTGTCAGTAAAAGCAGTTTAGGCAAAAAAAGACACCCGGGTCCCAGCGAAATTTGGCTTATGGCTGTTCTGTGTCAACAAAACTAAAAATCTGGCTCTACATGGCTTGCAGTGCTTTTACTAGGATTTCTAGTCTACTTTTGATGCTTTAAGAGCAACAGTCAATGGAAGAGTAGCATAGGACCCAGGTTGTGTAAATAAGTTGCGATTATTTATTGCTTCCAAGGCCAAAAATCTAAAGAGGAGTGACTTGATGCATTCTACTTATTTTACCAAGACAATACTAGTTAAGCAGCTGATTCTGAAGTGGGTCAATTTGTGGTACACAATGTATTTAGGCATTCCTGCTTTGCATCGCTCTCACCTGATCTGAATGACACTTGCAGAGTGCAAGCATCTACAGTTGAAATTCTGTGCTGCGGACAAATCAGTTACATGTCTGGAGCATTAGTTTTCCAGTTTGGTTTCCTTCATAGCTTGATGTGGAACCTAAACACACTCTCCCAGAGGAAATTGCTTGGTATAATTGCTAGATCCTTGGGTGCAGCACTTACACAAACCTATCATCATGGCATTGGATTTAAATCACTGTAGGGTTCTACACATAGCAACTATGAGGCAATTTTTCATTTCATCAAAACAAATTTAACAGAAGTGGGCATAGGAACACTAACAATACAACAATAGAGATACCGGCAAGATTGAAAACTAGCGGTACAGGTCAGTAACATATTCTTATCCATCTGAAACATTGTTACGGTCAGATAAATCTGTGCTTTTAGGACATATTTATGCAAACCAGTTGTCTAAAGATTTGTACTTCCTAAGAAGAAATATTTCTTTTTTCTCCCTCTAGGTCCAAGCACCACTACATTGTGTTACTTGCCGTTCTAACTTTTCATCTCGGAATAAACTCTTTGATCATCTGAAGGCTACAGGTCACGCAACAGTACTACAGGCGTCTCCTGAGGTTGAGCCGACAAACGCCAGAATCAAAAAGGAGAAGCGTAGGAATAGATGAAACTTGTAATTCACTGTGTGGGACATTAATTCACAGGTTGAACTTTGTATTTCTCCACGCATAGGAATAAAGACATATCGGAGACAACATTGAACTGAGCTTTTTCGATACAGTGCCATGTCCTCAGAAGACTTGCACTATGGGAAAGTGTGATTCCATTCAAACACGTATGTTTGGGTGGTTTAAACATTCATTAATGTGTTTTCCACATCATGGACTTAAATTAACCGTTCCACCTTAAAATCCCAACATTTTTAATATCGGATTGCTCTGCAATACTGGGTTCGGCTGTCAATTACATTGATACGAAATGTACAAAGCAAATAAATTATTTTAATATACATTTTTGGTGCATCAGTTTATTATGCATATTTTTTGACTCGCTTGTCTTGTCTGAAATGTGTTCCTGCAGATACCTGCAATTTAAAGACAAAGTTAGTGCTATCCAATAAGGGAGGACGCCAGACAACCCCTTGCAAGACTGATTCTACTCTATAAATGCCGCATTTACAATTCATATATACAGATTACAATATACACATGCCGCATCAATATCGAACAAGAAATATGAATCCATGGACAGTGAAGGCCAGTTGCGACACTGTCACTGTCAGCAAGAAAAAGCGTATCCAGTGGGAGCACAGGAGTGCTAGCAACCGAAAGGAACCGGCCATTGATGAAATTGAGAGAGCAGGGAGGATTCCTAGTCATTACCTGAAGATACTATATAGTGACGGAGATCACAGGAGAAACAAAACAAGAACATAGGGAAATCATTCTGAGAGTCAAGGAAGAGGAATTAGGACGACGCCATTCGAAATTTAAAAGTTGTGGCATGGTTAGGAACATTTACAACAAGCCAATTCAATAACACCATCAAAATCCAAGGATGAGTGACTATTCCATGATGGTACAGCAGATGAAGAGAAAAGTGATCCGTGGAGTGGTTGAAAAAGACTAATGCATGGACAGAATGTTAGTGTTGGTAACTAAGTTCTTGCTCCCCCTTCCTTCTGTTGCAGAGGCAAGTTGCTACATTTAGAGATTAGGAGGGGAAAGGAGCTGGGGCCGCATTACACCAAGTGGCTTGGGAACATAACCGGCATATGCGCCCATTTTTGATGCCCCAGCGCACATCAGTATTATACACAGGAATGCTGATGCCTGTGAAGCCCCTTCTGTAATAAAGATTGTGATGTTGCACTCATAGTGTTAACAAGCTCATAAGGGGGTGCTTCCTCATTTGCATTGGGGTGTAGTCCCATTCAGATGACTAAATACTTTGCGCCAGTGCCATATTAAAGACATAGGCACAGAGGTAAAGAAGCTGTCAGGAGACGCACTGACTGCATCACAGAGAAATGACCTCTTAAGGAAGTGCCGATTAAAAGTGGGGAAAGGTGTCGAGGTCCACCCCCATGCATTCCCTTGTAGGCAGGTGCAGTCACTCACTGCAAGGGGATCTCTGCCATTTTATAATAGCAGACCATGTTGCTGCCTGTGAAAAATTGACTGACTACTTCCAGCAATTGGTCCACCTTTCACTAATGTGCAGATCTCAGGCCAATGTGAGCTCATGATTGCCGTGGGGTCAACACATCTGTAATAGGGCATGCTGACTGTTAACATTTTACCTCAACTCAGGCCAGGGCAGTGTGCTGTTTTCAAAATATGTCCCTGGGTGTTGTGTGGATAGAGTAAAAGTGGAAGAGAAAGGGGTTGTGACTAGTGGCGTATTCTCTCTATATTTCTAGCAGCATGACTTTAAATAAGAAGTGGGTTTTTGTTTAGTTCACTTCTAGCCAACACAAGAATTTAAAAGGTTTTATTTACTTGCAGAAAGTGTGCACTTGTTTCAATCAACGAAAATATGCCTCCCTGCTATTATGGGCTCAGCACTTTAACTCCTTTGTCCTTGCTCCATCAGGGTAAAGCAGTTTGACATTATCATTACCTACCCACACAGTTATTTACTCAGATGTTATAAATTAGATTCTTAAACTATGAGAGAGAGCAACCAGCCTTGATGTGAGCTGTCTTTGAGCTTCTACAAGGTAGATTCTGAAACCTAAAAAGGAATGTGCTTTCTGTGTGGTATCTAGTTCATTATTAGTACCTTGGCTCAAGCAACAACATTTCCTTTAAAGAATGCATGTGGTACAGGTTCAACAGCTAACCAAAACGACAGTAGAGTTGGGTATAAACATATCCAAAGCAAAGGAAAAAGTCAACACATAAATGATACAAACTGAAAGTAGTACAATGCAGGGCTTGTAAACGTAAATTGACATACTTTTGGTAAAAACTCATTGGAGGGCAGCAGTACTTTCATTTTTGTCCCTGAACAGAAGCAATACCCCCCAAAGAGGGTAGTAAGTAAAAGCTTTTTGATATAAAGCACTTAAATTAAAATTGTGTTCATATCCTGAAGAACAGTTCCTCATATACCAGCCAGTGGTTCAAGGTTCAGAAGAACTCTTCACACCTCATAGTCGGGTCCACAACATAACTTTTGTTCCCCAACTGTTGGATTTCTCTGCTGCTGTGCCACTACTCATTGTCCACACCACCTTTTGTACTGTGCAAGCAGTGGGAGAAGATTGACAGGATTAGGCCAATTACATCTCCAGTTCTAACTATTCCACTAGTTTTTTTTTTTACACGCAGCCCATAGTTGGATCTGCTGTAGGACCACCTTTATTCTTCAAACACAAGGGAGAAGTTCCACAGAACCAAGCAGGCTCTACTGGTATCCCATTGACCCATGTACCATTGGGGGTCAATGAGATATACCACCAGCACCCAGTGCAGCTTTTTGGTCACCCTTTGATTCAAGACGGACTGGAGGCAACATCTCTACAGTCCTTTGTTAGGAATGTGAGTTTAAAAAAAAAAAAAAATTACATACACAAAGGAAGACTTCTTGCCCTCCTCTGTCCCCGTTAGCTCAACACTGGGAGTGGGTCAGACAAGGCATTTTAAAGTGTAAAACCAGTCATTATTTGGTGATTACCTCTAAGCGAATGGTACTGAAATTCCACAACTTTGTACCATGTTTTGCAGCAGTGAGCCCAATTCTGGTTCTAGGGATATTTTCTCAGGCAAACTCTTACCCATAAAGGACCACAGATTCCTAAAATATTTTTTTTTTCATAAGGTGGTCTCTCCATCTCAGGGTTGCCTAGTTACTCCTATTAAGCATCCAAGGGAATCTTCCCTTTCAAACCCCAATTTGCATCGGCCCCTATGTGGCATTTGGCTCTTATATTCTTGGGCTTGATTACGTGTTCAGAGAAAGAGTATGCTAGAAGGGTTATTCATGAGCTGATTTGGGCTTTGTGTTAACGTTAATGGCCATCTGCACATGTGAATATTATGTTTGAATTCCAAGAAATGTGCCAGGAATGTGATTTCCCTTTTGTTCAGAATGACAGCTGATCTTTAATGTTTTAAAAGGGGTTATAGCACCGTAGTGAGTTGGATTCTGGCCAGCCTAATAGTGTTTAATCATTCAAGAGACCTTTTCAAAAGTTACCAAATATGAATTTTGTATCCAGTTACTTTAGAAAGGGTTTCTGTAACATTGCTGAACAAACCTTGCACGTTATAATGTAGGTGTCACCCATTATCTGCACTTTGCACAGTAATGCAAAACTTTTCCAGCTATACAGTGACAAGCATGACAGCTCTCTCCTACAGTTGAAGCCGTGAACAGAGCATAACACAACACAACACTGTGCAACTATGTTGTCTCATTCCAAAACATAATTCATCCTAATAGCTGTTCAGTTCTTTAAGAATCCTTCCAGCCACAAACAAATCAGCATTGTATTCACATCAATGAAACTTCAAATCCGTCCAATTCCTACATAATCAACAAAAACAGTAACCTAAAAAGCCCCACTTTAGATATGATTGAACAAAGCTTCAACCAATTCTCCAGTATTGGATCTTTCAGAGGTTCACATGCTTGAATCATTTCCCGTTGTCTAAGAGGGAATTCCACGTTACCATAGTAAAACAGTATGTATCAGTATCATAGGCTATAATGGCAATGCAAAGTCAGTTGAATAGCTTATCTGTCATTTTGAAAAAAGGACCAATTTTTAAATATAACCATAACACTCCCAACAGACACTGAATCCTTCAGATTTTCTACTGCACGTCGTGGAAGGGAATCTCCCTGAACTCTGCTCAGTTTTTCCTTTTCATTGGAATATTTATCTACAACTGCTCAGTTTTTCCTTTACATTGAAAGATTTTTCTACAACTACGATATCTGAGACTTCTAAGAAGAGCCTCTTTAGATCCTGCAAGACCTGAGGGAAGAAAAGGCTACACACGGACTGTTTTTACTGCCTCTATCCTCAACACCAGGTAAATGAGTGCAAAATATGTTGCACTTTCTCTTCCAAAACCTTAAAGGATAGGGAGGGAAGGCTACTTTTGTGGCTACAGAAGTCTAAATCTCAGAAATCCACCACGTCTGAGGAGGACAGTGATACATCTGCGAGAACCTACGAAAGTTCTTCAGATCAAGGGGCTTCTGAGGAGAATAGAAAGGCCTTAAAACGCATCATAAAGACCTGAGAAAGGAGAAGCTAAAACTCAACAGAGGCAGCCTCCTCACAACCTTCTGCTCCATCTATGAAGAGACAGGAACATAAGCGTTCTACTTCATCTAAACTGTCGACATCAAGAAATCCTCTAAAAAGCCTGTCGATGACAACATCACCATTGACGACGACAGCCATCAAGACAGTCAATGGCGGGATTACTCCTGACGGCAGCACAGTCGACGGCAGCAACATCGACGAAGACACCATCAACAGAGACACCGTCGACAATGGCATCAATGACGAAGTTCCTACCGTAGACGCGTAAGTTTACATTCACATCGTCGATGACATCGTTGACTGGAGGGTTGACAATGATAACAAGCATTAGAAATGCAATCGGGCTCGGATTTATTTGAGTTTGAGCTAATGGCATTGTAAATGCCAATGTATTGTTGCTATGTGTTATGGAGTGTGTTCATGTGGTGTGTACTGCCAGTGATCTCCTTGTGAGTGTGAGAATATTGCACCGTTACTGCCTGTGATGTCCTTCTTGTGAGTGTGAGAAGCTTGCACCTCTGCTGCCTGTCGTCTCCTTGTGAGTGTAAGAAGATTGCACTGCTGCTGCCTGTGATGTCGTTCTTGTGAGTGGGAGAAGATTGCACCTCAGCTGCCTGTGGTCTCCTTGTGAGTGTAAGAAGCTTGCACAGCTGCTGCCTGTGATGTCCTACTCACTACTCTACTCTACTCACTACTCTAATCACTACTCTGCACTCACTACTCTACTCACTACTCTAATCACTACTCTGCACTCACTACTCTACTCACTACTCTACTCACTACTCTACACTCACTACTCTGCACTCACTACTCACTACTCTACTCACTACTCTGCACTCACTACTCTACTCACTACTCACTACTCTACTCACTACTCTACTCACTACTCACTACTCTACTCACTACTCACTACTCGGCACTCACTATTCACTACTCTGCACTCACTATGCACTCACTACTCTACTCACTACTCTCCACTCACTACTCTACTCACTACTCACTACTCTACTTTCTACTCACTACTCTACTCACTACTCTACTCACTACTCTACTCACTACTCACTACTCTACTCACTACTCACTTCTCTACTCTGCACTCACTACTTTACTCACTACTCTACTCTACTCACCTCACTACTCTACTCACTACTCACTACTCTGCACTCACTACTCACTACTCTGCACTCACTACTCACTACTCTGCACTCACTACTCCGCACTCACTACTCCGCACTCACTACTCCGCACTCACTACTCCGCACTCACTACTCTGCACTCACTACTCTCTACTCTGCACTCACTACTCACTACTCTGCACTCACTACTCACTACTCTGCTTGTCAAGGTAGTCTAGAGATGAACCCTGTATACAATTGTCAATGATTCTTAGCAGGTCCTGTTTCTAGCCGAGAGCCACCAAGCTTCATGGGCAAAGGAGTGGTGGTTATGTGACTTGGCAGGTTAAATAGGTTCTGCTGGCAAAGCTGAGATCTGTGTCCAGTGGGCTGAAGGATTATGGAAGGATACCCACGGCCAAATTGCAGAAATCCTATATTTTAAAAAGCGTGAGTTAATGAATAGGTTCATTGGCATGTGAAATTGGAGACAAGTTAGTACCTGCTAGTGGGCTGCTTGACTAGAAATAAAGCGAACAATGTGAGAGAGTGAAGTTTCAGTTAAGTGAAGGGCCTGGAAGCCGGGGTGGAAGGGCTTGGGAAAGTTGCTATAAGAATAGCATATCCTAAGTCAGTTGAAAACTAGGTGAATAATAATACCATGGGCTCATATTAGAGGGAGCCATAGATAGCAGCGCCTGTCTCCCGCTTTTCCTTTTTTACCCTGGCACTTCTCCTGCTGCTCCTGGTCTAGGTTCATAAAGGGTGTGACAGGAACAGAAAGTAAACAGAACGCATTCTTACTTTTGATATATCCACTCCTAGCTTTTCTCATACCCCCCAGGGGCTAATAGAAGGCTATTGAGGGGATAAATGTGAGAAAAGGGATTACATCTATTATGGTATTAGGAGTCAAGGGGTGTATATTGTCACTTATGCAAACCCTCATATTTTGGGTAATCCATGTCTATAAAGGGTAGTGTAGTAGCAGAAAAGACAACGTTCTCTTGAAAAGTGTCCTTTTGTGGCAAGTAGATTATGACTGTCATACGTTGGAAATTACTTCTATACATATTCCCTTTTTATTTATGACATTTTAATTGCGCATCCATACAGCTGAGGCATAAGCCCTCTCTTCACAAAAAACTATTTGTGGAGATGCTTAATGCTATGCATTCTCATATATGGCTTGATAGACACATCCTTTATTTTCATAGGTTAAGATGACCCACCCTTATACTACGGAATGCCACTTTATGGCTTAATGTGCATCGAGTCATTCCTTAACGAAGTAATCATTGGCAACATGAATGGAATCTGGTCACCTCCAATGGATAGGTTTGATTAGATGGCTATGCTACAGTGCTTAATTTGAGCCAGTAGTTTCTGGTGTTCGACACTGGCACTTAAGTGTCAGCACCGGTGCTTGTGGCAGTCTGCCACAAGGTGGCACTATCTGGGTAATTTAGAGATGACCGCAACAACAGGTAATTATTAATTCAATATACATTAAAAATGATTATTACCTGCTGCCCGAATCAGTTTTATAGCTTTGGAGGCCTGAAATAGTCAGAATTGTCACACTTGTTGGAGTGTGATAGTTAGTAGTTGTGTTGTTACTATCATTGGCAGCATAGCAGAGGTAATGTGTGGTACAAGATGCAGTGGCCTCCTTACGAGAGCCCTGGCACTTATGTTTTTTACAAATTAAGCACAGCTATGCTCTAATAATAATAATACCCATAATGAAATATGATTTAACTCTTAGAAAAAGGCGTAGTCAAAGCGTTAGAAAGAAACATTCAATTCTAGCATTACTGTAGTGAAAACCATGTCTGAGTGCATCATTCCAGATTGTGTTCTGTATGCAGTAAATTATCATCCCAGTGTAAAGAAGCAGATGAGAAATCTTTAACTAACAAACATTGGATAAGGCACTAGCTTTAGCGTACAATTTAGGTCCTGACTAAAACATTTTAAAAACAGCTACAGCGAAAAAAACAAAACTAATAAAAATACTAGTAAAAGTGAAACAAAAACAAAGAAATTATAGTTTTCTGTGTGCAATAGGTCTATGACATAAAGAATGTAATTTGTAATGACTAGGTACTTTTGAGATGAAATAAAGAAGATAATGTATGATGACTCTACTTTTGAGATGTAAAATAGTCCCTTGTGCATTGAAATGCAAATACTCCATATGAGAGGGAATGATACACCAAACAGTCAATGGCTTGAGGTGAAAGAGAGATACTCCCAAGTGGAGCAAAAGTCCACCCAATGTATATTTTAAAGAATTGGGAACAATGTGTCTTGCAGGCAGCTGTGCTGTCGGGCTAGACATGAACACTCTTTAATGAATTTGAGGTCATGCTTGAGAAATTGTAGATTTCCTGTTTAGCTTCTTCCTATAGCAATAGCTCCAGTAGTAGCGTTTTGCTTGGTATTCAGCTCCTGCATTTTCCTATGGCAGGCCCTTATTGAAGTTTGGTCTAATGTATTGTTGCAGGAATGGTTTATTTTTTAAGTTTGGTCTAAAGTATTGTTGCAGGAACTGTTTCTTTATGCTGTGGCAATAAGCTGTGATTTAAAATCGCACTGGGCCTTGAAGCTTACTTCAGTCCTTGCATTGTTTTGTGCTTTTAAATGGAATAAACAAACGAACAAGGAAGTGCTGAGCTTTCCCGACAGACTATTGACTCTGAAAGGTTATTAATTAGGAAATATTCAGTCAAGCATAAAGCGAACTTTTCTGCAATGAAGTTGAGATGTTTCCTGACAGGCCAGTGAGACTATGGGTGGGAGGCCTGCAGAAGAGTAAGTCACGTCCCCCTAGACCAGCATGCATGGAAAAGGGGAGCTTTCTTGACTGGCTAGTTATGGTGAAAATGTTGAGGCCTGTGTCTGATATGATAGTGACTCGGTCCCAGGCCAACTGCCCTTTTAGAGGCACCGGTGAGCGGAGAAATCCTTCTGTTTTCCTGCAGGTTTGCCAGTCTTTGATAACACTGTTTTTTTTGGGGTTGGAGGAAAAGGAAAAAAATAAGCGCATAGTTTAACAATGCAAGCAGACATACTGTTTTTATTGATTGCCTGGCTCAGACGAAGGCTTGAAACACAATTTGTAACACACCATCAAGACATCTGATATGGAGAAAATCTGAAGTTAGGAATTCCGGCAAGAAATGTCAAATATTTGATCTGTGTTTTCTTCCTGCCTTGGACCTTTGGTTCTCACCGCAAGTGTACGGGTGGTACAGGTTTTAAAACTGATATATGGATGTTGAATTTTTATTGTCACAGTGTTTGTTCGTATTCCTTTCAAACCCTCCGTTTATTTGTTTCTGAACCCTGGCTCTCTCCTATAAGTGTCACCATCCTGGTTGAACATTAAGCACCGTCCTTTTTCGCCCTTGGCTGTCGAGTAAATTCAGACCAGGTGCGCCCCTCATAATGGCGCCCCTTGATGTATGCTGATAATGAGCGGGAAAGCGGAAGCTGTCCGCTTTCAGTCGGCCGGTCGGAGAAATAGCAATTAGAGACATGTTAGCCACCCGGTACCAAAGTCAATCAAAGTCGCTTGGTCACAGAAAGCCTGGGGTCTTTCGGCCGTGCTTCTGCGCTGGTAGGCTCCGTGTTTCTTTTGGATGAAGTAACTAAATGGGATTTTCGCTCCGATTATATCTATAATATTATACATCGAGGGACCATACTGAGCTGTCAAATGGCCCTATTTTATCAGCAGCACTTTTATACGGTCCTGGAGGGGCAATTACTGAGTTGTCGCGGGGCTCCGGTGTACACTTGTGCTCAGCCTCACTTGATGAGCCGAGCAAAGACACCGTCTCCAGCGCGTGCGCGAGATGGCCATGCACTGCAACAATTGCATTATCTCCGCCGTGAACGTGGCACTCTGACAGCTCCTAATTAAAATGAACGGACTGCCGTGCGCGAAAGGTAAATGTTAAACGCGCGCATGATACATGCAATGCAATGGTGAACGCGCTCGCACCATCTGGATTGCATTACACGGGCACTCTGACAGCTCCTAATTAAGATTAATACGTCTGCCGTGCGCGAAACCGCCGAAAATATGCCAAATCGGGCACGCGTAAATTACATATAGCCTATCACGTCAACGCTACTAAATAGACAGCACAGCGAAGATGAATCACTAGGCAGATGCCATAAAAAACTAAGGAATGTGCCAGCTGGACCCCTTTCTGAATTCTTTTTTTTTTTTTGAACGCATAAGAGCTCGGAAGCTCTGCCCCCCACTTCGTGGTGGCGTAGGCCCGAGCCCTAAAAACCACCAAAATAACAAAAACAGTTTTAAAACCTCAATTGACATCCCCCATCAAGGTTTCACCTTTGCCACCAATTCACTTGTTGGAGTAGCGGCAGTGCACAGCCCATCAGTGCTGCAGGTAAAATTCCAGAAGGAAGATGATGATGAAGAAGAGAATTACTATCCTCCATATTGTGCCCCTCTGAAGCAGCATTATGAACATTACCAATACCATCCTCAGCCCAGGTATGATAACGTGCAAATGGCCATATTGCTACTCAGGATCTGTAGGCCATGCTGCAGAATTATAGAAGATTTCCTGACCCTCTATCCGGAGGCATTGGAATCTATTATCGAACAAAGATTTCTTGATGCCACCGCCTAGATTTGCGTTCAAACGTTCAGGCAATTTAAAGGACAGGCCTGTCCATACACGTGACCGAGCTCCCCGGGGAAATGAACCACCTACTACCATCCCGAATGGGCATTATCCCTGCGGGATGTGCTCGGTGTGTTCACTAACTAAGAAATGTAGTAGTGTCACTTTGGCAGCAGGAAGAGAATGGTTTCTGAATCATTTTAGCAACTGCAACACCACGAACGTGGTGTACAGATTGTTATGTAGCTGTGGTCTACAATACATTGGACTCACCACGAGGAAAATAAAAATACGTGTACAGGAACACCTTAGTACAATAAAAGCTGGAAAACTAACCACCAAACTGGTACAGCACTGTCGCCACGAGAAACATAATTTCACATGGACTGTCCTGGAGACAGTGAAGGGCAATCCGAATAACATCGAGGCGGTGCTACTGAGTAAGGAAGCAAGATGGATATTCAGAGAAAGGAGTGACACACAAGGCCTTAACGAGATCATTGAGTGGAACAGAGTTAAATAATAATCATCTACAGTGACCATTCTATTTAGATTTGCCCGAGTAGAGTATCTGATAAGTGGTGGTTACACTGGATAGGTGCCCTTAGTGTACATTTGGAGTAATAGGTTATACCCTGTTTTCCTCTATAATATATATATATATATATATATATATATATATATATATATATATATATATATATATATATATATATATATATATATATATATATATATATATATAGCTATATCCCGTAAAGGTGGGTGGGCCTGGTATCTGGTGGATGGTGGATACAAGCTGCAGGGGATACCACTCAATAAATAAGAGAAATTCCACGCCTCCAGAGTACAATCTTAATGATACCATGGAAATAATTAAGAGAATATCCTTGCGGCCACAGCACAATCTGAATAATACCACTGCCTTGCAATTTGCCTATTTGATAGGGAGCCTTGGTAGATGTTGGCGGCATAACAGTGGCCGTGTGCGTGATAACTGTACTTGACACAAAAATACTAAAAATACTATGTACATAACGATGAACACTTAATCACGCTCGTAGATAAAATTCTGTAATTTTCGGTAAAGGCATACGATGGAGTAATTTAGTTGAGAGCCGTGATGTTAACGAGTTCTGGGTTTTGTACGAGCACAAAATTGGGTAAATATAAAGCCACAACAAACATAGTAATGTATTTAAACATTCACCGTTCAAAGATGGCGCCCGAGAATCCCAGTAATCTGGAAGGTGTCCTTGGACCACGCCTACCGCGATCACGTGATCGGAACATGTAGGGGACCGGGAAAGCAGGAGCGCTTTAAAAGTCGGCTGCAAGGTTGCCGCGGCGTTCCTGGGATGATTTATGGTCCTGTTCCGTTATTTGTACGGTGAGGAGTGGGGGGCAGTCTGATTGTCTGGTCTCCGACGTGGCACTCGATAATGTTTGTAATTGTTTGCCTGGTGTACGAAAAGTTGCCTTACGAGCCTGCGCAGGGTGACGACGACATTTCTAAGTACAGAGATCGGGTCCATGTTGTGGGGTGAATCAGGGCAATTTGGATGGCGCATGGTTCGCTGGCTGCTCGGGATCGGGCTCATTTTGTGCTTTATGCTTACGCAATGCGATTGCTCCCTATGAGCTGTTTTTGCAGAGTGAGGCTGACGCTTTTCTCTGTGAGAGTGTGTGGAGATTGATGGTGACGCTATACAGACGTAGACATCAGGTACACTATGTGGGGCTAATGGGGCCAGTGAATACGCATGGCTATTAACATAGGTAATGAGAGGTCATAAGGAAAGTGAAAGGGGACTTCTCTATTACTGGATAAACATCGTTATCTGCCAGGCCACTTTACCAGCATGAGCTCGATGCTGAACAGGGTTCTGTTTACTTACAGATTGATACTACAATAGACATTAGACCTCCTGGCCAGCTGGTATGAGAGGAGTCGGCTGGTTATGGGTAATGGCACATACAGTTACATTTATTTTACAGCTGTTGAAAATAGATGATGAGTGTGGGGAGTATGGTGACGGGAGTGTTTGTGATGAGTTTTTAATTAGTGCTTCAACTTTTCAGAAAAAAGATGTCCAACACTGGTGCGGTGACCGATTGGTGAAACCCTGATGAAACTGCCATAAAGTCTACTCGGCAGTGAAACATGTCGGTTACAGGTAGTGGTATGCGATATTAAGCTACCAGCCTTTTTACTCCAACAGCTCACACCTGGTCTAGTAATAAAGGTGCACAATTGGTGTGGTTGTTGATTTTAATTACCTCTTTGTTTATCACATCAAGGAATATTTATTTCTTGTCTTGCACCCATTTTGTTTTACTTGTTTTGGACGCTTTTGTTCTTTTCTGAAAAAGGAAGTGCAACCGATGATGAGAAAGGGGCATAGTATTGGTAACATCTGCCAAGTTCCCCGAGGGTTGTTCGCCCGTGAGGTGCCTTCCTTTTCACCACACATTTTTTCAGTTTGGTTTATGGGTTAAATGTGTATGGATGTACTGTTTCAGTGAACAGACACCCCTGAAAGTGTCGAGTTGAACACTGCTTGGTATCTCCCCTTTGCAGTACACGACGAGTGTGTTATGGACAGATAGGCATTAGAGAAAATACACCCGACGTTAAATATAGAGGGGGTGAGTTTGGATTGAAACAGTTGTTCTTCCTACTATCAGTCTCATGCCCGTTTATAGAATATTCATCTATGTCCAGGGTACAGGGATGTTTTGGTATTGACTTCAATTGAGTGGAGGGCTATCCCTTTGGTACCCGTACTTCCCTCTCTGCTCCTTTTTGTATTACCTCTACAGGAGCAGCCAGTAACACCACCCCAGCCTTCCTTTCCTGCCAAGGCATATCCCTCCGCCTATAACGCCCCAAATTACACCTGCCTCCAACATAGGAGCACCACCTAGAGACGATCAAACGTCTTCAGAAGATGAAAGGGAGGAAGGCAAAATCCCTAACCCCCAAAATCCATGGAATGAGTGGGATGGGGTACCTTGTCCCTACTTTGTCACCACTACCACACTCTTCCGACTCTCGCCCTGGGGACATCAGGGCCTTTCATAACCTGATGAACCGGACTGCAACAAAATATCATCTCCCTCCCCCTGTTAAGTAGTCCGACTGTATTCTTTGATTTGAAGGAGCAAGCAAGGATATCTGTTAGGGCCATCTCCATCATGGACTATATGTGGGCGGGATTAAGATAATGAAGAACCCGGCAACAGTAGCAACAATACCATTTCGTCAGACAAGAAGTACAAGGCTTCAGAGGATTCCCCCGCTTGCCTCACGGGTCATCTCAAACCGGACTCTGTGATCTCATAAACGGTATAATGATGTTCCAAAAACCCTTCTCCACTCCACCAGACAGACGGTAGGTACTTGGGAAACATAGGGAAGAGATTCTCTCTCATGTCTGCATTCACAGTTCAGGTGGGCAACTCTCTAGCGATTCTGGGTTGCTATGACTGACAAATGTGGTCTAATGTCAACAGATGAGTCTACTTCGTGCCTGAAGACAAAAAAGGCTGAGCAGAAAAGATGCTCTGGAAGGGTGACCGTACCTTCTAAGAGATTATAGATTGTGCGATGGACCTCTTCTCCCCAGGTTTCCACCAATTAGCCAGAGCAGCAGTCTTGAGACACCAGGGATGGTTAAAGCTACATCCTTTAGGCTGAATGTCCAAAGATCTTGGACATGGCCTACGACAGCGAAACTTTGTTCAGAAAACATTGATGACACATTACTGGCGATAAAGGCTGACACTGACACTGCTAGAGGGAGTTACCAATGATTTCAACAATCCCAAACTAGGCCCGTGCCGGAAGCAACACGCCCCCGCCTGCCCCGCCCTGCAGGTCGTAAACAGTGACCTAGACCAGCTGGAACCAACTCGCTCTCTGCACCCCCCCCCCCCCCGCAGGGTTCAAATGCAGGTTGTAAACAGTGACCTAGACCAGTAACCGGCTACATCCACTCCTTCCCTTGCAAATATTTCCAACTACCTCCCTCAATGGTAAGAGATCAAGTCGGACAAATAAGTATTAGATTTAGTAAACTAGGGACATATCCTGGAGTTTGTGCAGAGATCACCAAACAACCACCCAAAAAGGGTGCACCCACCTAGTCTCAACTTATTGAGAAAAGAAACCCTAATAATGCTGGCCATGTGTGCAATAGAAAAGGTCCCTTGTTCTCGGAAAGGCATAGGATTCGACTCCCATTTTTTCCTTGTATGAAAGAAAACCGGAGAATGAAGACCCGTCCTAGACCTCAGGAAACTAAACAAATTCCTACTCAAAAAATCCTTTAAGTATGATTACTCTCTGACATCCTGCGCCTGTTAAACAACGGAGATTTCATGACCTCTTTAGGTTTGCAAGATGCGTATTTCCATATTCCCATACATCCCAAGCATTGCAAATATATCTGCTTCACCGTAGCCGGGCCCCATTAACAGTTCAGAGTCCCTATATTCGGCCTCAAGTCAGCTCCTGGGATATTCACCAAATGTCTCGCCCCTGTAGCAGCCTCATTCAGAAACCAAGGTTATCAGGTATTCCCCCTACCTAGATGACTGGCTGCTAAACACCTCAACACCACAGAAAGCTGCCGAAGCTCCCCAGGCTTGCCTCTCACTGTTTCACAGACTGGGCCTTATGTTTGAACTATCCAAAATCCTCGACTATCCCAAGAAGAACCATAATGTTTTTGAGAGCCAACCTGGATACTATAAAAACCAAAGCCTATCTATCGCAAGACAGGCAGCGAAGTTTGAGAAATTTAGCTCTAAAGATTTGCAAAAGAAAGTCCATTTCAGGGCGGCTGTACAAGTTGCTACTAGGCAGGATCTTTTCCGCAAAAAACCTGGTCCCTCTAGCACGGCTTAAGATGAGGCCACTGCAAGAGGTGCACCAAATGCAATGGATCTAATCAGCAGGTGTTAGACTTGGCATCCTTTGGCGTGTTTCCCCTGAGTTTATGCTTTCTGCTCTCCCGGTTTTGACTGTTATTGCTGGCGTAGTGTTTCTGCACACTTTTCTCACTACTGATCAGTGGTAAAGTGCAAGTGCTCTTGTGGTAAATTGTGTTATGGATTGGTGTTTCCAGGATTGGGTATTTGATTTACTTGTTAGTCCCTGGTAAAGTGCACTGAGTGTGCCAGTGCCTGTAAATCAAATGCTACTAGTGCGCCTGCAGTACTGATTGTGCCACCCATGTGAGTAGACCTAAAAAGGTAACACAGACCTGCCATTGCAGAGTCTGCGTGCAGTTTGTAACTGCCATGTCAACTTGGCGAGTGCACCCACTTGCCAGGTCCTAAACCTGCCCTTGTCTACATGTCAGTCACCCCTAAGGTAGGCCCAAGGTACCTCTGTGGGCAGGGTGCAGTGTATGTGAAAGGTAGGACATGCCCTGGTGTTTGTGGCATGTCCTGATCGTGAATTACAGCCCATTTCGTTTTTCACTATTGCAAGGCTACCTGTTCCCCATAGGACTGAATGGGAAGTTTGTTTATAACATCTTATAAACATAACTGGCCCTGGGAACTAGATGGGAAAACAGTTTAGTATGCCTGAACTCAGAATCCAATGATACATCTTTTAGTGAAGGGGATTTTAACATTCTGTGTTTGAAAATACCACTTTTAGAAAGTAGGTATTTTCTTGTGCAGTCATCCTGTGTGACTCTGCTGAAATGTGGATTGCCTGTCTGGGTTTTGGATGACAGAAGGCTGGAAAGCAGGAGTGGCCCCCACATAGTCTAGGTAGGGTCAGGAAATGGCTGAATAGACCTGGGAAGCAAAGGGGGAGGGGGAGGATTTCCTTGCACCTCAAAGGGCCTGGTCTGCCTCTGACAATGCCGTCTCCGCCTCCTGCCAGGAAATCACACCAGAGAAGGCAGCATTGGTTCTGGCTGGGCACAGACACTCTCTGCCTAAGAGATCAAAGGATTTTGGGATATAAATATTGGGGCCCAGGGCCCTAAACTTTAGAACTCTTTTGGATCAAGAAGACTGCCAAGAAGAAGAGCTGGAGAAGCTGTGAGAGGGACTACCACTTTGCTGTGTGCTTTGCTGTGTTGGCCTGCAGTGGCTGCTTCTGTCTTGGACAGTGAAAGGACTGGACTTAACTTTCTGCAATCTACTTTTGTGAGTTTCTCCAAGGGCTTGAGGTAGAGCTTGCACCCTGCTCAAGAAGTCTCAGGAACAGCAAAGACTTCACGCTTTCCTGCCCTCAGCACTGGGGACTGTGTGTTTTGTGCTGCTACAGAAGAAAAGCAACGCGATGACGTTGACAACGCCGCTGCCGACTGTGTCCTGAAGGCACCGGAGAGGGCATTGTGGCAACTCCGCACCACGACCCTGGTCTCACCGTCGCCGCCTGCTGATGCCGCACCCGAGCTGCAGCTCACACCACGACCTGTACTCTCCGCACTCTGCACTGCTTCGCTTCATGATGACGTCTTGGCACCGCTGCATGCGACCCTGGTCTCACTGCCGCCGCCGCCACTGCGCCGTTGCTCGCACCGCGACCTGTGGGCACCACACTCCGCACCGCCTTGCTTCACGGCGACGCCCAGGTATCCCTGACGACTCTGCTTCACGTCAAAATCGACACCTCTGCTAGCACCGTTGTTTGAGGGCACCTCTCGTACAGTTACACCATGCATCACCCTCATCCCACACCGCAGCCTTGACCTACCAACACCACCGCCATCGACTCCAGTTCGTCAGCCGACGACAACGCTTCAGCAATGACAATGCTGGTGCTTGCACCATGACCTGCCAGCACCATGACGAGCACCGCCTTCATCCCGCACCGCGACCCTGGTCTCACCTACCGCGCCATCTGACGCCGACACTGAGCCGCTGCTCACATTGCGATCTAAGGGCAACGCACGCCGCATCGCTGCACTTCGCACCTCAGCACACAACGCCTGCCGACGCCAGCGTTCCTGACTCCATCAGAGAGGAGATCGACCTGCAATGCGTGCGACTTCGAGGGACCCGACAACTCCTGCACGGACCACTGGAACTGACGCCTGTGGACGTCATGTTTTCAGAAGCTGAACAAGAGGTCATCGAAGCCCTGCATTTTGAAAAGGTACTGTTTGCGGATCTTCCCAACACCGTAGCGGTCAGCCAGAACTGTTTGGATTTGTTTGCTCACAACTCCGTGATAGCCCCGGACGGAGCTATCGACATCAAGGAACTCATTTTAAAGCATAATTGGATAAGTGAAGATTTTGAAGTACTGTATTGTGGATTTGTATCGTTCTTGGTCTTGTCTTAAGTATATAAAAATATTGGATATTTTTCTTAAGTGGTGTGGTGTCCTTTTGTAGTGCTTACACTGTATTACTGTTGGTTATGTGCAAATGCTTTACACACTGCCTCTAAGATAAGTTTGATTCCTCGTGTCAAGCTACCAAGGGAGTAAGCAGAGGTTAGGTTAGGAGTGTAACAGCCTTATCCTGACTAGGAAGAAGGGTCCCTATTTGGACAAAGATGCAAACCCTTGCCATATAGAGAATCCCATTTCTAACAGAAGGCTTCTTCGAAGACTTGATCAGCATTACCCCAAGAATGCTAGAAATGTTAGCATGGCAGGCTCAAATATCTCATCTGTCACAAGGCCCCACATTCTTGATTCTGTACCAGTTTTTGTCATCGCAGCCATTGCCTCCTTGGAGTGCTGAGACGGCCACTTGCAGGACCTTCAAATCCAAGGGAAGTGGCCAATACTTACAATGTGCTTCAATTGCCTGGTACTGAAAGTGGTATCCTCCAGTCTACAAGCTTTTCTGCTACAATAGCAGGAGCCTCTGTCCTGGTTCCTTACAGACAATATGACCAGCATTCATTACATTAACAAGCAAGGGGGTACAAAGTTGTCAGCTCTATCCAAGACCTGTGAAACGGGCTCACACCCCACAAAATATCTCTGAAAACCGAACAAGTGTCAGGAGTGAACAACACTTAGCGGACACTCTCAGCAGAACCAGAGACCGTTGCAATGAGTGGGAACTGGATCAGTTAGAGCTGGACAAAATATGTTCACGGTTGGGCAAGCCAGCATTGGATATCTGTGAAAGACCATGCCGAATGCAATTTCTACGCCAGTCGATACTTGCTCCCAGGGTCGTGGGGGAATGTCCTTTCAATGAGATAGTCCGGGATTTATGCATATGCCTTTTACCCCCTTCCTCTCATACCAATGTTTCTCAACAAGATGAAAATTGAGCAATGTTCTCATTCTAATAGCTTCCAAATGGCCCAGGCAATCTTGGTTTATTGAGATCCTGCAGCTGTCTGATTCCAATCTCATCTGGCTCCCAAAGATTAAAATTCTCTTGTAGAGGAACAGCAGCCAGATCCAACACGCAGAACCAGCCTCTCTCCAATTGCACACATGGTTCCTGAATTCAACGATTTCCGATAATTAGACATCTTTTAGGATTGTAGGGAGATTTTATCCAAAGCAAGAGTGCAAGCTACCAACAAGACGTATAAATTAAAATGGGAAGCGATTCTGTTCATGCTGTCAACAATCTAACCTGCATCCATTGGAAGCATCACTTGAACACATTCTACCCTACCTACTGTCGCTAGCAAGATCAGGATTGATACACATGTCTGTAAAGGGGTTCACTTATTTGCAATTTCAAGGTACAGACGCTTCGTTCTCTCCCTCTCTCCATCTTTCACTCTCACTACCTCTCTCTACCACTCCCTCTCAGCAGATCCATGAAGGGGTTGTTCAGAGCCTTTCCCCCAGTATGAGCTCATCCCCCAAAATGGCATCTCAATGTGGTGGTTCTCTCGCAGCTTATGAAGCCTCCATTCAAGCCCATTCACAGGAGATATCTGTATTTTCTCATGTGGAAGGTCGCTTTACTGTTGGCTCTCACTTGAACTAGAAGAGTCAGTGAAATTCAGACTTTCACAACACAGGAACCGTTCTTTCATTTCTCTGACGATTATGTGCTTCTCAGAACAAACCCAAGGTTCCATCGCAATGTCATCTCAATGAGCCTATCATACTTAGCACGTTTTTCCCAAATCCTCCACACCTTGGACATAAAATGTCTTAAATTCTAATTCTTTCGTACTAAACTATTCCAAACAACTGATGGTTTGTTAGTCTCTTACGGACACTCTTGTCCAGGTACAACAGTCACGAAAGCAACCATCGCAAGATGGATTTCTGCCACCATACAGTTTTGCCACTCCAAGGCTGGCAAGCCACTCTCAACAAGGGCAAAGGCACACTCAACAAGGGCAGTGTATACCTCGCTCTGTTCCGCTGGAAAAGATAGGTCGTGCTGTGATGTGGAAGAACACCCACACGTTCAAGCAGCACTACTGCCAAGAATAGGTGCAGAAAAGTGATACAGCCGTAGGACAGGCGGCTATATGGCATCTTTTTTAAGGTGAGCCTCTGTAACTGTAGGTGATGTTAATGTCTTTACTAAGCTACATGATAGCGTTGTATACGTTATAATATTAGTCTTTTCTTATATGGACTATTTACGGAAAATTATGCATACATGTACGTATTTATAAATATGCCTTAGGCTGTTACCTATCATCCTCAAGGGTGCTTCTATCTATCTATCTATATATATGCCTGGGGTGTTTTGGCGTGACTGCCAAACCAGGTTCTGAAGTTCTGTCATGTGTGTATATATGTGTGTGAATATATATATATATATATATATATATATATATATATATATATATATATATCCCTACAAAAACTGCTTGCTATTCTTATTCCAGCATTTAGAATACTGGAGAAGAAAAGAAGTAACTTACCTGTAACTGCAGTTCTCCAGTATTTGGTATCTTTCATAGATTCACATTTGACCCACCCTCCTCCCCTTTGAGGCTCCCCTCATAGATCAGGATTATTTATTCCCACTTGTGGTTGAAAACCTGAGGGATTCAGTCTGTGTTGGGAGTGTGCTGTCACCTGATTGGTTATAGTTAATTTGGTCTTTTTTTTTTAGGACATAGGTAGGCTATTAATCTGACTTTGCATTCCATTATAGCCTATGATACTAATACATACAGCTTTAATATGGCACCATGGGACTCCCACTTCGACGACGGCGAATGATTCAAGCATGTTAATCTATGAAAGATACCAATACTGGGGAACTGCAGTTACATGTAAGTAACTTATTTTCTTTTGCTCCATGCCCTGCCTGGACACAACTGCAGCACCCAATGTTAATGATACTTAATAGCTAACAGAACTTGCCAAACAATTCTATTCCTTTTGTTGTTTGGTAGTACGTCACCGATGCACATCGCCTAGGTCCTTCATACCCTGAAAACCTTCACAGCTACCACAGTCTATTCAAATCACCTTCTTCACTTTCCCATTCGTCTTCAGAAATGAACCCCCAAATAGAAAATGCCCCTGGACAACATCTATTTTCACAGATCAGGAGAGACAATTGGCTACCACATTCTTTGCACGTATCCCACAGAAAAATGATGTTTTTATATTGCTGTTCATCTAAGAATGCACAGAGTATCATGGGCAGATCTCATTCTTGATAGGCAGAAGGATCAGGGTCAACCTGAGTGTAAAATTCAATCCCACAAAATGCCATGTAGCCAAGCCACGCAACACACTACAGCCTCTAGCATGATCACAGAATAGCCTGCTTCAGCATACTCTAAAGCTCGAGTCAGTTCAATACTATTTTGAGGCAGGGTAATTATTACACAGTGTTGACATTCCTTGATGTTGTGCCACCTGATTTAGCTTCTCATAGGGCAAGGGAAAAATTATGGACAAGAGCCCCTGAAGGGTATCATGTTGCTGTACCCGAAGCTTGTGCATCATGTCATTCATGTTTAGTGCCCTTGTCAAGGTATAGAACATTTTACAAACAGTTAGAGCACAAGTATTAAAGCATCGGAAATCCTCATCTGATGCTACTATATTACAGTGAGTGTCAGATGTTACTTTGTATGCTGTTACATCAGGAATCATTATATCTTAGTAAGTACATCTAGAGTACCTTTATTTTAGGAGTTTTTACATCAGGAGTCCTTCGCATCATTGACTAAGTGTATTTTAAATATGTTTTTACATTTTATGTGTTGGTATTTCACATGTAATATTATAATCAATGCATATTTTCTTAATTATTTTAACAACTTAAATACGTATTATCAATAATTACATTAGTTTTCATTAAATGTTTTGGTAAATATTTTTTGTATCACTGCCAGAAATTTCGAAGCACTGAGCCCTTCATATTTTTACAGTACACTTTCCCAAAGCTGTGCATCAAGGGAGGTCACACACAACATTCTAATTTGATAAAAGTACATTTGCCATCTAGGAGCTTCCACCGACTAGTTCTCGATTGCAGCACTGTGTTTCATGATACAACTTTTAAGTGAATTAGAAAAAGGCACTGAAGGGCATATTTACAAGGGCTTTATCTCTGCTTCCTTGGCTTACAAAGCCAATAAAGCAGAGATAAAACCAGCGCCCTATTTACAAGAGGGTGCGAACATGCATAATGGCATGTTAGCACCCTTTTTGCCCAACACCTCCCTTTGCATCTCTAATGAGATGCAAAGTGGGCGTCACTTGGCGTACCCCAGATGGACTACTTTGTAAATATCGCTGATGTGTACATCACAATATTTACAAGGCAGCCCACATGATTTTAGCACACATTAGATTTTCGTTTTCGCCAAAATCTAATGTCTGCTAAAATCCTGACTTAGCCATCCCTAACATAGGGGTGGATTATGCTGATATGACCCTGTCGGTCGTATCAGCAAGGTTATCACCCTTTTGCAGGGAACATTGCTGGAAAACCAGCGATGTTCCCTGCAAAACAGTGATAACCTCGTTATCTCTGGAATTTTTATCGTCCTGGAGTAACGCATTGTTATTAACGTGCTACCAGGGCGATAAATGCCAGAGATAGCCTGCGATAATATAATTATCGCTAAGCACGACCAGCGATGATGATCGCTGGCCGTTGTTAATATGCTCCTAGGTTCCCGTCAGCCAACTTTGTCACTGGAAAACAAGTTTCATTTTCATTGGTCTCCCACGTGATACTAGGAACATGCCTTCGTGGCAAATTCATCTGGAGCATCCTGAGTTTAGAAACACTCACCAACTGTAAATATTGTTTTCAAGCTGGTAATTGCAATTTGTAACCCTAATTTTCTCTCATGGGTGGTAACCTGGGACCACGGCGCCATGCACAATTAACTGTTTGGGCTCTCTCCTGTCACTCTGCTTTTCCCAGGTCCCACCCGGCTACCCATAATCATGCAGGCCTCGCACATAAGCTATTTTTCCTCGGGACTCGCATTCGACATCTCTGCGATTCTTGCTCCTGGATTCTTCCTCCCACAAACTGCGTGCCAGTCTAAAGAAGCGGAAGCTTTTGCTTATCCTGGCCTGGAAAGCGAGTTACTGCCATATCAAGTACCAGAATAGGGCTGGAGACGAGCTACTCCTCTATCCTGTCATCTGACAGGATATCCGGATGAAGAGCGACAACCCCCTGAAGACTCATTAGCAGACATGCTGCACTTTATTTTGAAAACTGACAATCGTTTTCCTGCAAAGTGTAACATCATAACACCAAGTAATTTGAGACAAGGCAGGCCTGGGCCAGTTATTAGCGGGTCGATGCCCCTGCGCCCCCGATGGGCAAACCGCCACTGTTGACTAAAGAGAAACAGGGAAGACGTTTACAATTTTACTGGAAAGGAGATCGGCTTGAACAAGGGTGCTAACCCCCTTAAGATTACGCTTTGACAAAATGCTGTTTTCCCTTTGATTCACCTATATAAAAGGACCCCAGAAGCCACTAATGAAATCACCCACTTATTGAGAATATGTTAGAGCAAAGAATCTTGAAGGAAGTAATTGGAAGTCCATACAATTCACCAATATTGGCCTTACAAAAATCGAACAACAATTGGCTCTCTATGCCAGCATAAACAAGTCCCTACTCCGAAAACTCCAGATAATACAGAACACCGCCGCCAGACTCGTCCTCTGCATCCCCCGGCATGAACACATCAGCCAACACCTACGAAGACTCCACTGGCTCCCCGTGGAGAAAAAGGGTCACCTTCAAACAAAACCAGCACTTATCATTGTATAAAGTGCGGTTCACAAAATATATACTTTCTTAATGGTCGTCTTTATGAAGTATAGGAAACCTTGTACATATGTCACTATTTTTTTAGGTTATGTTTTTTAACTGGGACACCACCATCTAAAAACTAAATGTTTAATGTATTACCATGTATGCATGTTTGTTTCAAAGACTATATAAATAATTGTGTATGAAATACAAACTAAAGGTGTATTTGATTCCTTCTCTTTCTGACATCACCATAACCCATTGCATTGCCAATGTGCATTTATACATTGTGATTGTTTCACCAATTCTCCACAGGAGCCATTGCTTATTGATAACATTCTAGAACACAGCACATGGTAAATATCCACCTAACCCGCTATGAAATAATTATTTCGACAGTGGACATGTTTCCATCCAGAGTACACACTAAAATCAGCTTCTTTGTTGCTTATTCTGGAGGGAGAGTATGATCATGACTATGTTAATGTAACTGAATTATGCACAAAACCAAGACCAGATATACTGGATGTTCCTCTTACAAATCTTGACCATAATTCCTAGTATTGATGGTTCATGTCTAAGAGATCGGCGTTGTGAGAAAGTGGCTCTATATATACTGTACTAGAATGAAGTACAGCGTGTACAGAGTCCACCAACCCCAGAGGTATAACAGAGGTAAAAGTCAGAACTGACCTTACTCTCCAAAGTGGTAGAGCAGTAAGGCAGTACCAGAGGATAGTGTAAAGCATTTGTTGTACACAGTCAGCACAAGGTTTCACACACTCAAGGACTGAACTCCAGGCCAATTGTTTTTATATCCACAGATATAGTGGTTTCATTTTTAGAACCAACAGTTATAAAAATATACTTTTCTGGTTATGAGTACTCTCATGTAATTACTTTGCAAAGGAGCAATAAAGTTTGTGCACACAATTAATACAGTATTGACAGTAAGCAACACAGTCCTAAAACACACGATAGCAATGAGCGCAATGAGATTTCCACATGTAAGTACAGTTGATTACTATACAGATTACTTTAGTAGTCCCAGGACCAGATCCTAGATTCAGTCCTTGGGTCTAAGCTGAAACCAGATTAGCAAAAACTTTTAGTTACTGTAGTGAATTTTCATGAATATAAAGCTGTTTTAAAAGTTCACACTTAAAAACTTTTCAATGTAAATCTGACAATGTTATTCAATGGGAGAAAATTCAGGTTGCAGGTAAAGTACGATCGCATTACTTTTGTAATCCAGCACTGGTCTCCAGTGGCCAGCACTGGGGTCTTAACTTAAAACAGGTAGGTAATTGCGTTTCAGTATTTCGTATGATTTTTAAAGAATATTTCAAGTTTTCAAAAGTAGACACTTCGAAGAAATTTCATAGAAAAGCAGACAATGGGCTCCTATCGAGAAAATACAGATTACTAGTAAACCCAGTACGGATTACTTTTACGGTTCAGTATTGGGCTGAAAGATACATTACTGACTTCTCCCTGATCACGGATGAGTGTTTCGGAATTTGGCTGATTTTATATGAATATTTTCAGTTTTCAAAACTTCACACTTAGAAGAAATTTCATAGAAAAACAGTCAATCGTTTCCTATGGCAGAAATTTAGATTACTAGCAGACACGGTTGTGATTACTTTTGTGGTTCAGTACTGGGCTACAATGTACAGTACTAGCTTCTCTCCTGATTACAGGTGAGTACTTCGGATTTCGATATTCGACTGATTTTAGGTGAATATTTTACCATTTAAAAACTTCACACTTAGAAGAAATTTCACAGAAAAGCAGACAATGGTTTCCTATGGCAGAAATTTATATTACTAGCAAACACAGTTGTGATTACTTTTGCAGTCCAGTACTGGGCTACAAGGTACAGTACTGGCTTCTCTCCTGATCACAGGTGAGTAATTCGAAATTCGTTATTCGGCTGATTTTAGATGAATATTTTAAAGTTTTAAAGTTTCAAAACTTCACACTTAGAAGATTTTTCGGGTCAAACCCGTCAATGTTATCCAATGGCAGGAAAGTGAGTCATCGGTTTTCAGGTGAGTACTCGACTGGTGAAGTTAAGGTTCTGGGCTTAGACTCAGGGGTCCCCCAGGGTCAGGTAGGTACAGTTAGTACACCCTCAGCGGCACAGGGGCGGCCGGGTGCAGAGGTAGTTAGGCCCAATGTTATCCAATGAGAGGCAGGGGGCCTTCGGTTGGTGGCTTCTGGCTAGCAGGCCACGCGGCTGGGGGAGCTGGACTCCTGGTCACTTGCTCAGGGCAAATGGGGAAGTAGAATAGGGTACAGGTTGTACTGCCAGGGGCACTCGGGCAGCTGGGTGCAGGGTGCTTTTGAGCCGTCAGGCGCTCAATGTTATCCAATGAGGATCCTGAAAAGGGAACAAAGGCTGCAGGCTCTGGGACGGTGGATCTTCAGGAGCGACCAACACTTCGAGGGGTAAGTTGGGATCTTGGAGGATAGGTAGGCACCCAGGGGTTGGGCACAGGGGGCTGTGGGGCGCCGGGTGCAGGGGTGTCTTTTGAGGTCAGGAAATCTTACCCCCTGCTGGTCGCGGTCGTCGGGGTCCTTTGTCTTGAGGCTGCAGGCGTTGTCGAGGAGGGTCCTTGGGCACTGGATTCCGAGTCAGAATCGCCGGGGGGATGTCCTCAGGGTCTTGGTGCACTCCAGCACAGGCCAGGCTTGGCGGGTGCAGAGTGTGCAGGGTTCGCGGTTCCGGGCTGATGCCAGGGCTTGTTACTTGCTTTGAGCAGTACCACTGCTCGTGGGAGACCCAGGTAGTTAGAGTCACAAGGCAGTCAGGTCCTCTGGGGTTTTTGATGTTGCTGACCACTGGAGACGCCGTGGTTTAGCAGGAGCAGGTTCGAGGGTCGACCGGCCGGTAGGGCTGGGGCCAAATCAGTTGGTGTCTTCTTAGCAGCTGCACGGCAGGTCTTCTTGTTTCGGTATCTGGATCTGAGGAAGGAAGGTTCAGGGAGCCCCTAAATACTAAATTTAGGGGCGTTACAGGTAGGGCAAGGGCAGGGACCAATAGTTCCCTGTCCTGGTGTGAGTACACCCCCTAGCCTGCTCCTCTCCTGTGGGAGAGGGGCAGGAGCCTAGCTGGGATTGGGCAGGGCTCCCCATCTACAAGATGGCCGGAGCCCGGGGTCGTGCTTCACCTCACCTCCTCCACCTGAGGGATGGAGTTGGCAAGGGTTGGCACCCCCCCCCTTCCTGACGTAGTTTTTCCCGCCAGTCTTCCCACCAGAGTGGGGGTAGAACGGGTGAGGGCCAGTTGCTGGGTACAGCAAATAGTCTGGAGAAGCTCTCAGAGGCGGCATGCCTTTGAAGCTTCCCCCTGTAAATGTAAATGTAAATGTATAGGCATTTATATAGCGCACTACTTACCCGTAGGGTCCCAAGGCGCTTCGACCGCTGCGAAACCCTTCCTGGCTTCCCTGAGAGATGGTCCCTTAATGGGTATCTCCAGGGTGAGACCAGGCATCCCCGGCGGTCTGGTGGGGCCGTTGGTGAAGATGAGGCAAGCTAATGCCCAGAGTTGCCGAGTGTGAACGCTGATCAGAGTGGGCACCGAGGCGAGAGAATTATCGAGTCCGCTGACCCTGGTCCAGAAACCTGTCCATCCTGGGGGAGAAGACATAGCACCTCGTCCAGGATTTGCGTTGTTGCAGGCCCTGGAGAGGGGGGGGGCTCTCCACCCAGGGGTCCAGCAACATGTCTGCTGTGTGGTAGCCTCTACAGCCGCTCAGCCCAGATGCGGATTGTAGGTTAGGTTTTAGGGGGCATCCCTAAGATGCCCTCTGTAGTGCATTTTACATTAAATCCCACACTGGCATCAGTGTGGGTTTAATGTGCTGAGAAGTTTGATATCAAACTTGTCAGTGTTCAGTGTAGCCATTATGGTGCTGTGGAGTTCGTAATGACAACCTCCCAGCACCATATACTCTTAATGGCATCACTGTACTTACAATGCCCCGGAATGGCCCTGGGTACTGTAGGGGCACAGGGCTCATGCACCCATGCCCACACCATTGGCATAGGGCACCCAGCTAGAGGGGTGGCTGATGTATGCCAGGGCAGTGGGGTTGTGGGCATGGCACACAGGGATGTGTGCCATGTCGACTCTTTGTTTAGTTCTGCACCTAGACACTCAGCCTGCAAAAGCAGTGTGTGGGTGTCAAGGTACAGGGCCCCTAAGGGTGGTACAATAATGCTGCAGGCCTTAGGGGGTCTTCTCTGGTCACAATGCCCTGGGTACATTTACTAAGGGCTGATATGTGGCCAGAGATGCCAATTGGGTTTAGGCTTTAGTATAGTTTTTGGGAAAGAAGCACAGGCCCTCGGTACCTGATTGGCAGGGACCCAGGGCACACCTAGGAAAAGTGCATCCGGTATCAGGCAAAAAGTGGGGGGTATTGCAACAGGAACTCACTTGCATATGCCATATGTTTGTTGAGCGGAGTAGTAGAAGCTTCCTACTTGGGTCAAGTAACTTCTGACAAGTGGCGGAATTAATTGCCCAAACCAGAGCCTGCTGTACCTCAGAAGGTTCACGAGTCATCATTTACACTGACAGCCAGTTTGGATTTGTGCATGATTTTGGTCAGTTATTGTTACAAAGAGGATCTTCAACTTCTGTTGTCAGTCCTATCAAAAATGCACCGTATTTTTCAAACTTACTTAATGCTCAACAAATGCTAAAGGAATTTGCTGCTGTGAAATGTGCCGCCCACGAGCAGAAATGGTTTTGTCACAAGTGGCCTCCGATATGCAGATGAAGTTGCCCAATACGGCGCTCAAGTCCAGTACCTTTCATTCAGATGAACCATGTAATATAGGAGAATTTGTGACATATTTTAATGAATACTGTACACATTTTTAATAAATTGAAGGAACTTCAACACGCTGCCCCCGACATAAAAAAAGTCGAATGGGAAAGAACAGCATGCATAAAAGATGCTAGATATTTGGGTGCATAATGACGGAAAGCCTTAGTTACCAAATTCTCTTTTAGCAGCTATGGTGCAACATATGCATGGTCAGACTCATGTAGGGAGAGAGAATGATATTTATCTTTCAATTACACTGGTATGATCCTCAGTTCAGAATGATGGCAGAAGATTATTGTAGGAGGTGTATTTTCTGTCAAAAACAAAATATAGGCAAGAGAGTAGCAATAACAATGGGTCACATTGAAAAATCTGATGGTCCATTTAATTGCCTCCAAATAGATTTCCTGGAGATGCCTTGATGTGATAAGCTGAGGTATATCCTGGTCCTTGACTTTTTTCAAAATGAGTTGATACTTATCCCACCCGAAGATGTGAAAGTCTAACAATTGCCAAATTACTGTTGCTTGAGTTGATACTACGTTTCAGCCTACCAGCTCATCTTCAATCTGATCAAGGGATACACTTAAAAAACAAGATTATGCAGTTGATATGTTCAGCTTTATGGCTTGACCAAAGATTCCACTGTAGCTATAGACTGGAAGCATCTGGAGTGGTAGAACGACAGATTTGGGGGTATATTCACAAGAACGTGTGCTAAACCTCACCAACAAATGCTAACACACCTTTACACATTGCAGCTGATCGTGGGAAAATAACCCCGTGTTAACGTGGAATTCACAACAAGGTGGTAGCCTGCAATAGTCTGCCGAAACCACGGCCAATGTCCACGATCCAACCACCTCGACAGAGGTAAAAACAAACCACAACACACAAAAACGTGCGAAGAGCCCATTTGTGATGAGGAAAGCAGGGATAAGCACCGCCAGGCCTGCAACACACACGGCAGGTGGGAATAAGCACAACAAAAGCCTGAAAAAAAGTGACAATCCAATCAGAAAACAACAGCCAAGCACAATGGAGGCAACCTGAGCCAGTATACAACCCCGCAAGCCCCATTGGCAACAAAATATTGTGCATGTGAGGCCATTTTGGACAAGGTGAATGCAGCCTGAGAGCAGAAAAGGACAATGGAAGAAAACCAGAACATCCGGAATGATGCGAAACGCACAAACAATCAGAAGCACGCTGATAAGAAAAAGGCGGTATCAAAACAACAGTGGTCCTAGACCTATTAATTATACAGGTTAACTTAAATCAATAATTTCAACAATTTTTGGTAGAGCAACCACAGTCCATCTGCTCTATCGTACTAGAAAAAACTTTTTTTGTACCACACAAAAAAACTTAAACCACCAATCAGAGATTACTTTTAATTTATTAACTCATTCATCATATTTCTGAATATTTTTTGAGTTTTTTCAGTTCATATTATACACAATTACTTCATTTCATTTAAAAAATTGATAAAAACACATAGAGGTTGCCCGAGAAAAAGGTTAGTGCGAAAGAGGTGCTCAAGAGTGTGGACGCAAGTGAACGGAAAAGAAAACAAAATTAAAGAGTGTAGAAACAACTATTCACATTATTTACAAAGCAATAACAAACTTTCTGCTCAGTCATATTTGAACCCTGGCCAACTGGTTTGAAGTTTTTTTAGAGGTTTTTTTTTAAATTAGACGTATGTCTGAAAATTATTTGGCACTATATACAATTCTTAAGTTGGTCCAAGGGTAATGAGGGGTAATGTCGACGTTTCGACTCGTCTTATGCCCAACCGGTGATTTGAACCTTGGGATTGCGAGTCTTCATCAGGACTGGAGAATGTACGTGGGCAACCAAGGGATAATAGTGACCCTAAGGGAGATAAAATCGGGAATTACTAACTTAGGTGGATAGGTTTTTAAAGCTTATCATGGCCATAGCCAAAGTGAGGTATGTTCTTACCCTTCAATAGGATGAAAGACAAAGGACGTGGTCCTGAATTCCAACTTTCCTATCAATACTTCTTATTATGTGGATTCCATTGTTACCACATCTCGATGAGGTTTCAAAGTTTCATGCAGGCACCATGGTAAAAATTACCTGCAATTAATTATACCTGTGTAAGTATACTGAATTACAATAAGATCCATCAGTAACCAGGATTTTAATCCAAGAACAATTTACCTTAGAAAATTGGAGTAATTCGCACTTTCTAGAAAGCTCCAGTCGTTAAGTCAGGTAGCTTAAAAAAGAGACAAAGAATGGTCTCACTAATCATATTCATCATTGGAACAAAACATAATTTGACAAAAAATCGGGTGTCAAACCCCTTTACCTTATCAGCGCATAGGCGTGCCTATTCCTCGGTTCGAGATTCTACAATAGGGGAAGGGAGAGGCGCAGAGTTAGATATATCCCTAAACATTGTGGACAACCTGGGGGTTCAGGGGCTAAACAGACGTAGTCACAGCGACAACGTCTTACCTGTCTGCCAGTGATTGCAGCCGGTCAAACCTCGCCTGCTCCGTGGACGCCGTTACTGTCCCGGCGCATGCGTGTGTGATTAAGCCTCGCGCCTCTGCCAGTGCTGGACATAAAGAGCGGACTTAATGTTTAGAAACGTGTTACACGCTTAGCGTGCTGTCAGCGGTCATCCAATTGAACTAAAAATTAAATGTGCGCATAAAGCAAGTCACTGCCGAAATTAACAATTCAATAAATTGCTGGCAAATTTTTTTTTAAAAAACGACATTTTTTAGATTATAAATGCATCATATTCAAGAAATTATCAAGCTCCAAATGAATAAATTGAGTATTGTGGAATATTGTCCTAGGACGCCATGCTGTACAGGTCAGTTTTCAGTAAAGAGACAAACAAGGGACAAACCGCACATCATAGTCATTTCAGTAGACAGTGTACTGTGTCCAGTGCCAGTAATCAGATTAACAATGCCTAAAATCGATTGGTTAGGAAAAATCGTCTGGTGACACACATTATGGCTGGATTATCATAGTTATGCATACAATGAAACACATTTTTAAATGATTAACAACATGACTAGATACAGTCCGGCATGTTTCTCAAGGAGCAAGTGCATAGGTGCATATAGCTCAGGAAAGAATCGTCTGATGACACACAGTATGGCTAAATTATCATAGTTATGCATATAGTAAAACACACTTTTAAATGATTAACAACATGACTAGATCCATATACAGTCCGGCATGTTTCTCAAGGAACAAGTGCGTAGGTGCATATAGTGTACCTTGGGGAATAATGTATACATAGACACACTCCTAAACACATTGGTACTCATATCTCAAGCAGGGATACTTGTCTATTCATTTCCTCAAGTTCGTTGAGTCCCTTGTTGACAGTATTAAGCGAGTATATCCACTTACATTCCCTTCTGTTCAGGGTATTTTGTAGGTTGCCACCTCGTGGGTTTTGAGTTATTTTTTCTATGACCCACCACCTCAAGCTGTTTTCTGAATGTTCAAATCTGCTGAAGTGGTCTACCAGAGGGGCACCCTGAGTTTTACAACGTATTCGGCTCATGTGTTGCAAAATCCTGCATTTTATTTTTTGTGTTGTCTGACCAACGTACAGAAACCCACATGGGCACATAATTGCATAAATGAGCCATGAGGTGTTACAGTTAGTATGTTGTAGCAATTTATATGTGCGATCATTGTGGGTAAAACTCTTACCTTCTATTGTGAGGGGGCAGGCTTTGCAAGAGCCACACTTCCTGTGACCAGTTACCGTTTGTCCATCCCATAGTGTGGATTGGCTCATGATCTGTTTATTAGGTAACATGGACTGCACAAGGTGGTCACGGATGTTCATACCCTTGCGGAATGCGTGTAATGGTGGTGGAATTCCCCCTAGTTCAGCACTAATTAAATGCCAGTGACGGTTTACACATTTTTTAATCGCATTACTTTTTGTGTTAAACGTCGTCACACAAACCAGACGTTCCTCTTTGGGTTTAGGTTTCGTGCAGAGTAAGTGTTCCCGGTGGTTATGCCACGCCCTCTTTCTGGCTTTTTTGAGCAATCTAGTAGGGTAGCCACGTTCACTTAGTCTTGACATCAGAGTGGCTGATTCCTCAAAATAATCATCTTTCTTAAAACAGTTACGACGCAACCTTAGGAATTGCCCAAAGGGCAAGTTATCCCTCAGGTTGCGTGGATGGTGACTGGTATATCTAAGGAGGGTATTCCTTTCACTGGTCTTTCTGTGTAAGGTGGTGTACAATCTACCCTCCTCTGTCTTAATTTTAAGATCCAAGAAATTGATAGTCGACGCATTAGAGTCCAAGGTGAACTGTATCGCATCTGAACAATTATTCACCCAACTGTGGAATTCTGTGAGTTCTGACTGTTGTCCCTCCCAAATCAAAAGAACGTCATCAATATACCGTACCCACAATAAGATCTTACTGCGGTACGGATTATATTGATTGAGGATGTACTTACTTTCGTACTCACTCATATAGATGATGGCAAGATTCGGGGCAAAGCTAGCCCCCATTGCCACCCCATTAGTTTGAATGTAATAGTCATTTTGGAATACGAAGAAATTCTTCTTCATAGCAATTTCAAGAAGTTGGATAATGAATTCCGCTTCCCTACAAACGGTAACTGGTCACAGGAAGTGTGGCTCTTGCAAAGCCTGCCCCCTCACAATAGAAGGTAAGAGTTTTACCCACAATGATCGCACATATAAATTGCTACAACATACTAACTGTAACACCTCATGGCTCATTTATGCAATTATGTGCCCATGTGGGTTTCTGTACGTTGGTCAGACAACACAAAAAATAAAATGCAGGATTTTGCAACACATGAGCCGAATACGTTGTAAAACTCAGGGTGCCCCTCTGGTAGACCACTTCAGCAGATTTGAACATTCAGAAAACAGCTTGAGGTGGTGGGTCATAGAAAAAATAACTCAAAACCCACGAGGTGGCAACCTACAAAATACCCTGAACAGAAGGGAATGTAAGTGGATATACTCGCTTAATACTGTCAACAAGGGACTCAACGAACTTGAGGAAATGAATAGACAAGTATCCCTGCTTGAGATATGAGTACCAATGTGTTTAGGAGTGTGTCTATGTATACATTATTCCCCAAGGTACACTATATGCACCTACGCACTTGTTCCTTGAGAAACATGCCGGACTGTATATGGATCTAGTCATGTTGTTAATCATTTAAAAGTGTGTTTTACTATATGCATAACTATGATAATTTAGCCATACTGTGTGTCATCAGACGATTCTTTCCTGAGCTATATGCACCTATGCACTTGCTCCTTGAGAAACATGCCGGACTGTATCTAGTCATGTTGTTAATCATTTAAAAATGTGTTTCATTGTATGCATAACTATGATAATCCAGCCATAATGTGTGTCACCAGACGATTTTTCCTAACCAATCGATTTTAGGCATTGTTAATCTGATTACTGGCACTGGACACAGTACACTGTCTACTGAAATGACTATGATGTGCGGTTTGTCCCTTGTTTGTCTCTTTACTGAAAACTGACCTGTACAGCATGGCGTCCTAGGACAATATTCCACAATACTCAATTTATTCATTTGGAGCTTGATAATTTCTTGAATATGATGCATTTATAATCTAAAAAATGTCGTTTTTTTAAAAAAAATTTGCCAGCAATTTATTGAATTGTTAATTTCGGCAGTGACTTGCTTTATGCGCACATTTAATTTTTAGTTCAATTGGATGACCGCTGACAGCACGCTAAGCGTGTAACACGTTTCTAAACATTAAGTCCGCTCTTTATGTCCAGCACTGGCAGAGGCGCGAGGCTTAATCACACACGCATGCGCCGGGACAGTAACGGCGTCCACGGAGCAGGCGAGGTTTGACCGGCTGCAATCACTGGCAGACAGGTAAGACGTTGTCGCTGTGACTACGTCTGTTTAGCCCCTGAACCCCCAGGTTGTCCACAATGTTTAGGGAGATATCTAACTCTGCGCCTCTCCCTTCCCCTATTGTAGAATCTCGAACCGAGGAATAGGCACGCCTATGCACTGATAAGGTAAAGGGGTTTGACACCCGATTTTTTGTCAAATTATGTTTTGTTCCAATGATGAATATGATTAGTGAGACCATTCTTTGTCTCTTTTTTAAGCTACCTGACTTAACGACTGGAGCTTTCTAGAAAGTGCGAATTACTCCAATTTTCTAAGGTAAATTGTTCTTGGATTAAAATCCTGGTTACTGATGGATCTTATTGTAATTCAGTATACTTACACAGGTATAATTAATTGCAGGTAATTTTTACCATGGTGCCTGCATGAAACTTTGAAACCTCATCGAGATGTGGTAACAATGGAATCCACATAATAAGAAGTATTGATAGGAAAGTTGGAATTCAGGACCACGTCCTTTGTCTTTCATCCTATTGAAGGGTAAGAACATACCTCACTTTGGCTATGGCCATGATAAGCTTTAAAAACCTATCCACCTAAGTTAGTAATTCCCGATTTTATCTCCCTTAGGGTCACTATTATCCCTTGGTTGCCCACGTACATTCTCCAGTCCTGATGAAGACTCGCAATCCCAAGGTTCAAATCACCGGTTGGGCATAAGACGAGTCGAAACGTCGACATTACCCCTCATTACCCTTGGACCAACTTAAGAATTGTATATAGTGCCAAATAATTTTCAGACATACGTCTAATTTAAAAAAAACCCTCTAAAAAAACTTCAAACCAGTTGGCCAGGGTTCAAATATGACTGAGCAGAAAGTTTGTTATTGCTTTGTAAATAATGTGAATAGTTGTTTCTACACTCTTTAATTTTGTTTTCTTTTCCGTTCACTTGCGTCCACACTCTTGAGCACCTCTTTCGCACTAACCTTTTTCTCGGGCAACCTCTATGTGTTTTTATCAATTTTTGAAATGAAATGAAGTAATTGTGTATAATATGAACTGAAAAAACTCAAAAAATATTCAGAAATATGATGAATGAGTTAATAAATTAAAAGTAATCTCTGATTGGTGGTTTAGGTTTTTTTGTGTGGTACAAAAAAAGTTTTTTCTAGTACGATAGAGCAGATGGACTGTGGTTGCTCTACCAAAAATTGTTGAAATTATTGATTTAAGTTAACCTGTATAATTAATAGGTCTAGGACCACTGTTGTTTTGATACCGGTAAATGCCCAGGTCCATACCTTATGGGTTACCCCATTTTCTTAATGGATAAGAAAAAGGCAGCAATGCACACTGGATGTGGGAGTCCAACGCCACACCAGGAGCTGGATGACATGGTGGAAATGGTGTCCACCACATCAGTCTGGAGACAGTGGCAGGACTCGGGGACCAGAAACTGCCCAAAACAACAGACACAACAGCAACAGGGGGAGGAACCTGCAGGGACGGGGGAAGATGGGCACAATGGCACGCATGCACAATTAAGCACAGCACAACTGCAGACAAACCATGCCCAAGAGTAACAACACCAACCAAGAGCACAAGTCACACAACCCGGCAACAGCACACCACTGAACAAGCACAGAAGTTAAAACCACACTGTCTGAAAGGGAGAAGGGTGAGCCAAATCAGAGCTAAAGGGACATCTCACACACAAAGCAGCACACACACACCAACATTTCCACAACAGGACACCAGTGCACCCGCCTGGTGCCGGTAAACGCCCCTATGCTTCTGGCTAAGCACGAAAAAGGGACATGACAATGCACAAGTACAAACCAACAGTCCTGATGGGGTAGCAATGCACGTATTGCGGGGAGCCAGAGAGTCCGTGACACACACAATGGCATACAAATCAAGACACAACACAGTTGGAGACAAGTGAAAGAGCAGAAACTTTCTCAACAAGTGCGTGTCAGTACGGCCAAAAGAAGTGCCATGATATGCAGACCAATGCAGCAGCATGTCTGAATGAGCAACGTTGGGAAGCGCCCATTTCCACCTCAGGGGAGTCCATCACCAACACAAATCAATGCCAACCCGCGTCGATTGTCCGTGCATGGATCATGAGTCCAGGCCAATGCAACCATGTCCACTGTCGACTTGGGACATGTGACCAGATACACAACGTGCAACCAGGGGTCAGGACACGTGCAATGGGTAACATCCAGTTGTGGCTGCAGGTACCTTGTCACTCGTCCATGAACGCGAGTGCAGCTGCATAGGCCAACATCTCCAATGAGCGATCGTCGTCCACCACATCTGACATGTCGATGTAATCCATCAGCTGACCCTGACAGATGTGCTGCCTCCAACCACTGGCCCCAATGTGCACCTAAGCCCAATCGGATACTGGCCCAATGTGCTCACTGCACACGAGGACTCGTGCAATCTCCCAGGTCCAGTTTCCAGCCTGCATGCCAAACATCCATGCATGCCATAAACGGGCATCACGGTGACACTCCAGGTTGTGGGCCAACAGGGGGAGCACATACAACTGGTAAACCAGGTCAGCTACCGTAACGTTGGAGAGGCATCCATGAACCACTCGAATATGCAAGAGCGACAATGCAACATAGGCTGAACACAGGTGACGTCCGCAACGCGGAAGGTCAGCCGGTAACTGATCCGCAAGACGGCCAACGGCAGTGCCCCCAGTACATGCAGCAGACTTGCACGGTACAGGTCCAGGTGACTAGATTCAAGCATGTGTCCGGGATGGTCTGCCATTGCTTCAGTGGCTCTGTTAGAAGCAGCACTGGCTTGCCCTGTGCCAGTCCTGTGGATGAAATGGCACAGCTTGGTGAAATGAGCAGTGTCTGTGTGCAACGGCTGCATGCCTAGGTGGGAGTATGTGTGAAGGCCATTTCACCTATGCCAACTACGACCAAGGACTTCTGCATGTGGGATGTGTACACATTGATCTCACTTTGGGCAGTGTGTAGTGTGGGAGTCGCAAGCAAATGCTATTGTTTCTGTTAGGGAGTGCTGGCCATATGCCAGTTCCTGCTCGGAGCTGCAGATGTGCTACTGCCTGATAGTTCACACAAAGGACCTTTCATCCCTACAGTAACTTCACCATCTGCATTCATACATGAGATGTACAGAGGTCTCGTGTAGTGGGATGTCTGTGACCCTGGGAACACCGTGACGCTGGCCTTTGAAGGCGTGTGGCCACGTGAGTGTATGCCAATGGACCAGACGGGGGGGGGACACAGATGTACAACCCATGGCTGGCTGTGATTGCGCTGCAAATGAGGCCAGGCAACTTGCTCATGCATCCGCAGAGCTGGTACACATAACACTTGACATGCATGTGCCAAGACCCCGAGCGGTTTTGCGCTCCTACATGGCCCAGTACATGCGGGCCCGCCCTCCTGGTGCATGCTACATTGCAACATCCACTACTGTGGCCCTGGTGGAGACTACACCCCCACACAGAGACACTTACCGCACTTCCTGTCCAAGGCCCTGCTCCCCCTGCCGAATCAGCACACCCCTGCGCTGACCTGACGTACACCGGACCAACATATGCCGCTTGTGCATGCAGGGGGGTGCGTGCAAAGCTACATGTCCAGAGTCACTGCCAATGCTGAGGTGACATGGTAACGTCCTCTGAAGACTGCACATTGTGATGTTGCAGGGCCCGTACCCATCCTTCTGACACAATGACCACGCACACACACTTGTTCAGATGGTGTGAATGGCTATGGGCACATGCGCATGGCCACCTTTATTAGCAGGCACACATACCGAGTGATACCTGTGTTGGATGTGTGTGGGGTGTGTGCACACCAGCCGGCAAGGGCTGCCTGGTGCAGTCAGAAATCGACAACAGTGTACATCGCAAAGGACACAACCATAAAGGCCTCATGACTTGTGCTGCACAGAGTTAGTGGCCCCGGATGCACAATGCCCTGCACCGGCCTACCGCCACGGGACGCTGACTTGCAGGGCACTGGGACAGGGTCACGAGTGCAGAGCAGGTTTCCATGGATGTAGAAGGAGCTTGTCGCGGAGTGTCTTGTTGAACAGTGGAAGGTGCCTTCCCCCCCCTGGCATGATGCAGAGGGCAGGACAACGCTTAAACAGTCACTATGGTGGAGATGAATGGAACAGACACATGTCGGACACCAAGTCCAGTATAGCCAGATGAAGATGCAGGAAACCACCAGGCCAGGGACTCAGGCGCCACCAAGGTCCAACCAGATAGTGCCCATGACTCTGTGCACAGAGTTAGTGGCACAAGTGCTGTTAGGGGATACCGCCTTAGATGAGGCGTGTCCAATGGCGTGGACTCCTCCACATCTTACCCAAGACACAGTTCCACATGTGTGACCTACTGGACCGCAGTGGAGGCCTGAGGCAGTGGTCAGCACGGGCCATTTACAGAGTGTTGCCAGCTTAGGTTGGATGGCCCCACTGGCCTGCGTAGTTCAGGTTCATTGGCACCACGGACGCGGACTTGCGGTGAACAGGGTTGATGGCACCAGGTCAGTTGTTGATCGTGTTTGATCACCTCCGTGTCTCTGACCCGGCTTTCGTCCAGAGTGAGCCGTCTCTTTCTCCTACTCCTCTCCGTGCGTTCACTAGTGTGGACACTGCCATTCATGATTCGTGACTACTTGATGGATGTGGGACCTACTGGTCCGCAGGGTAGGCCTGAGCCTTCATCAACGTGTCCCTGGCTTGAGCTGAACAGGGTTAGTGGCACCACGTGTGGCCGGCTTGCGTTGAACAGGGTTAGTGGCACCACGTGTGGCCGGCTGGCATTGAACAGGGTTAGTTGCACCACGTGTCACAGGCTTGCCTTATGGAATTATGCCTCACTGATCGAAGGGAGTCTGGTGCTGTGGCCGCTGCCACAGACTGGGGGTCACTGCCATTCAGGACTCAGGACACAGTTCCACATGTGGGACCTACTGGGCCAAAGCAGAGGTCGCGGGACTGGTGCTTGGAGTTTACACCAGCATGTGGTGGGCCCTCTTTGACACACGCTCTGTAGGCAGGTGAGCGGAGACTCGTGACTACTTGATGGATGTAGGACCTACTGGTCCGCAGGGTAGGCCTGAGCCCTCATCCACGTGTCCCCGGCTTGCGCTGAACAGGGTTAGTGGCACCACGTGTGGCAGGCTTGCGTTGAACAGTGTTAGTGGCACCACGTGTGGCTGGCTGGCATTGAACAAGGTTAGTTGCATCATGTGTCACAGGCTTTCCTTATGGAATTATGCCTCACTGATCGAAGGGAGTCTGGTGCTGTGGCCGCTGCCACAGACTTGGGGTCACTGCCTTTTAGCACTCAGGACACAGTTCCACATGTGGGACCTACTGGGCCAAAGCAGAGGTCGCGGGACTGGTGCTTGGAGTTTGCACCAGCACGTGGTGGGCCCTCTTTGGCACACGCCGTGTAGGCAGGTGAGCGGGGCCTCATTGGTGCGCTGGGGCAGGCATGACAGGTCTGGGGACCAGTGGCCCAGGGTGCAGCAGGTGCTCAGGGACTCAGGCCTCGCCGCGCTCAGCCGGGCGGGCTGAGATGCGCTGCCCTGACAGACGCATGGTCCATTCCGAATGGGAACCACAACCAGTTCAATGGGCTTTTTGTTCATACCGCTACGCAGGCCTGGCGTGCGCAGGCCCAACCAACTCCGCATGCAGGGACGGACGTAACGTGCAACATTTTCACGTTCTGCCCCACAGCCTGTGGGGACATGGTAGTGTCCACTGGCCACTACACTCCATGCACCAGCAGTTGATCTCCACATGGCCATTTCTGTGGTTTGCACTCTGTGGTCTGTCCGGCACCTCCATGCCACACCTGGCATTGGGTAGGTTCACATTCCTTAGTCACTTGCCTCTCTTGCACATGCCTGCTCCATACCTCTCCTCACATACTGCTATTCTGTGTCTGTGGTGCCATGCCGTAGCTGGGCTGTGGGCATGGCAAGGCTGGATTCATAATGGAATTGTGTTGTCGGGTCTGGTCAGATGTTATGTTGTGTGTCATGTTGTATGTAGTTGTGCTGCATACCCATTGGCAGTGTCGTCAGTTGCATGACTGTGGGCGGCAGGTGCGTTTCAGATGGGTCCACTGTTTTTGTGTATGCTGCCTCTGTGGTGTTCCCGGGGGGGAGGGGGCAGCACGGGTCCAGGGGGTTGTGCCTGGCCTGGGGTGGTTGAGGTGGGTGTTGTGGCCCTCATGGATATCCACGGTGCATGATCATTGTCTCCATGGCATCAGTGGGTCTTCAGGTGTGGCTCTAGGCTGGGCTCCCTTTTATGCTGCAGGTAGTCGCCCTGCTTAACACCAGCAAAAGGCAGGTGTTAATTCCCTCCTGCTACTGCAGCTTATCGCCTGTTTTTGTTTCGCATCGCAGATCTGGCAGTTCATTGTGAAAGTGGTGTTGTGGTTGTTTCGTGTGTTTTTGCACGAGAACGCCTACTCTGCATCTCATTAGGGTTAGTTGGTGATGTCCACCATGGAGATAAATTCTGGGGCAGTTATCGCGGGAATAAAGGCAATGTCTGCAGCTTGCACCAGCTTGTGAATGGGGTGTTAAATCTATTTCCACTTTTGATGTGTTAAGGTGGGGAGAAATCGGAGTTAAGTCCTTGTGAATATCCCCCTTGGACTTTTAAAGCTAAGTTAGCAAAGGCTTGTTCTGCTACATCAAACTAATAGCCTGACGTTCACCCTTTAGTGCTCATGAGTAACCAAAATACTCCATGCAAAAGAACTGGATTACCTCTGCATGAAATACTGATGGGAAGAACTATACATATACCCTCTTTAGCAGTAAAGATCCTGTTGAATATCACAGATGATGTTCTCGAGTACTGCAAAGGATTGTCTGATGTGGTGCTATCTCCCTCCCATCTGGTTGACCTTGCAACACCAGCTGTACATGAGCCTCCAGAGAATGATTTGTACCCTGGCGATTGGATCCACATCAAGAAACATGTCCGGAAATCTTGCCTGAAAGAAAGGTGGCATGGACTCTACCAGATTCTGTCTGGTTATCAACACTGCTGTCAAGTGAACTGGTCTTCCGAGTTGGATACACGCCTCCCATACCAAGAGGGCAAGGTACGAAGGGGAAAAAGTAAAAGTCAACATCTGCCAATTCTCCTAGTGGTTTGAGCTGTCTGAGGCTGCAGAATAGGAGGAGGAAGACCACACTGGAAACTCACCCCCACCCTCAAATTAACAACCTGCTGAATCGGAGACTGATGTGGAAGTTGCAAACCCAGCTGTTTCTGTGATTTCAAACTCTGGACTGAGAATTCGCAAAGGCAATGAGAATATGAGGAAAGCTGAAGCTAATCTGCCACAACAAACTGCCTGAGAGACAGAGTCTGAAATTAACAAAAAGACTCCATTGAAAAGTGAGCAAGTTGAATCTGAATAAATCTCTAGCACTTTGAAAGTTGACCAAAAACAACAACTCTTAGAAAGAGACAATTGAGGCATAAGACCTGATCAGAGACATTTAGGATAGACAGTGAGTTAGAAGAACAAGCAGACATTCATGATTTTGTACCAATTGATATGAAAAGACCAAAAAAAGAGAAATGTGAACAGAAAGTGTGCTGGTCATGACTGGGCATATTATGCAAAAATCAAATTTGATTCTGATGACTGTATGACAGGTTGAAAAGAATCTCCTTGAAATAAATCAAATGAATACTAAAGGCTGTGAAGATTTGAAAACAGTCAACTGACAAATGTTAAACTATTAGAGAGAAAGGGTAACAGTTTCAGGATGGAAGCCCCATAAGGCATCCAGCTGATGCAGAATAAAATATCCTAATAGTTTTCAAGATAAGGTTGAAACATCATGTTAACTATTAGTGGACTAATTCTTGTTTAAATTAGAGTTTCCTTGATTAGCCCTAATCATGCTGCATAATTATAGTTGTAATGTATGGCAGTTGTTATTTTAGTTGCTATGTTTGGATGGCTGTTGGATGTTTATTTGCTGGGGGAGATAATATTTCCAATCAACATAATATCACTGTAACTTCTGGGACAAGCCCTCCATCTCATGAAAGAAAACTTTCACACCTCCCACTGCATGAGAATGTGTGTGTGAGCACATAAATCACATACAATGTTATAAGTGGCTCCACTTCAGATTTACTAAACTAACTTCCAATTTCAATGCCTCTTCGAGTCGATGTACCTTGCCACATATTAGAATGTAGCACAACCCAAACACATCTCTAAAATAAAAATTGTCTTCAACATTAGATGTTCAGTCAATAGCGAGAGTTTCATGACATTTTAAGTTTGTTTTTGATTTAAGAGATTAGTCAGTATTTTTGTCTTTTTATTCAGATTGGTCAAATAAATTAATTTACAGAAATGTAGAGAAAATTTGGTGTGAACAAGCACATAAAACAACAGCATGTACCAAAAGGAGTTAGTCCTTATCCTATTCTAAAGGACATGACCTACCCTAACAAGAACCCATAAAAAGTTCCTTTTGGAAAAGAGATAGTAAATGTTTATACCAAAAGTTTAATAGCCAAGAAAAAGGTCAAATTCCCCATAAAGAGTAGTTCTGGAAACTCAGTTGAGTTCCCTAACAGCTGCAGTAGCAAATGTTAGAACAGGCAAAGGAATTAATCACAGCAGTAGCTATGATCGGCATGAGATAGAATGTCTCCTCACAAATCATAAGGAAAACAAAGGAATCACCAGTAGCAGCAGCTTATGGCAATTCAGGTTAGCACAATAAAATGCTAAGGGACATGGCAGGATAGGGGTGAACAGAATGCCTTAACTCTCTAGCTAGGAACACTGACTATATAGAAAGCACACAATATTTTCAAAAACAGGTAATGTGATCTGCAGTCATTGAGGAAGGATCTTCCCATGGTCCCTTGTCCTCTGCTTTGATTCCCATGGGAAACGTCCATATCGATATCCAGGTATTTGAATGTGGCTACAACGTATTACAAAAAGATACAACTAGGAAGGTTCTCTTGAGAACCTTTTGCAAGCCTACTCTGTTAGCTGTTAAGTGTCCTATTGTGTAACATTGGTCTATTCTATGAAATGAAACATTCCTATCTAGCACATCCTAGTTAGCTCATGGAATTTAAACCTACAAAAAGCATTTTCATTAATATACTTGTTCAATATAAGCGTATGGCAGAGGAAACAATATAAATATAATGTAGTCATATGGTGGAAGGAATGAAATATATTTTGCAGCAAAACAGCACATTTCATGAAGATGCCAAGTTTTTCAGTTCAGTTAAAACGCATTCATTTTCTTAAAAGGACAGTAAAAAATCAAGAGCAATTGGGACCTAGTAGTGAAAGATCAAAATAAATGAGTTTTCTGCAGAAATAAGCAGCATTTTCATTCTTTGCACTTTTAATAAAAGCACATTTTCAAGCCATTATTTTAATAGGCATTTTCTATGGTACTGTTAAGGCACATTTCTACATTATCATAAGGTTATATTTCCGCAAGAAAACTTCAACTTCCATAATCCCCCGCCTGATGATTTTATTAATCATCACGTATCTATATTTCTCATGTGAGTGGTTCAGCATGTACTTTCGTCAGTTGAATCTCGTCTTTTTGTTTTCAAATCCCAAAATTTCAATGAGTTCATGTAGTCATTATTCATTGTACCCATCAAACCTAAATCCTCTCACACCATTTCGTTTCCAACCTTTCCTTTCTGTAGCAAAATATGTATCTACAGCCCAAGAATAGTGCATAAAGAAATATTAGACAAAGCCCCACTATTACTATTGGCATTAGACTAGCTTCAATATACCTTTTCTTGCTGTTGAAAACGAATTTCCAATTGTGACAATTCCTTTTCCAAAATTTGCAAACAAACTTGGTGTTTCCAATTCACAAAATTCAGGTTCTAAACCTGAGATGTTCTATGCAAAGTCCTCTATTTTCCTACTCTCACCAGGTATGTATGTACAGCAATTAGTTAATTTAAGCATCCGGCAGACTCCGCCTTTTTCTGCAAGTAAGATGTCTAAGGCAAGTCGTCCGGTAAAACCATTGACTGTATTACAATTAGTTCTGTATTAATTGTAACCAAGGGTCCAGATGTGCTAGTTGCCGTTTTTATGACAACTTTCTAATCTTTATGCCATTTAAGATGACGTCTACAGGTGGACTGACAGCTCCAAAAATATCTCCTACTAGTCCTGTACCTGTTTTAATATTGCATTTCTGTCTGTGTACGGATTTCAATGTTATTGTATCCAAGCACTTCACATGTACATTTTTGGAATTAGTAGGCCTAAATAATAGATTCCCTCCTAGTCAGCTGGCTATAGGTAGTACGCGTCTGTCCACAAATGTAATAACCCCTGGAATAGCGTCTGTCTTTGTACATTTCCTCCAGCATTGTCAGGCTTATATTGACATTTCCTCTTCTAATGTCCAACTCTATGAAAGATGTGACAAGCTGTAATCTTTTTCATAGCAGCAATATCTGATCTAGATCCTGTACCTACAGGAATACTGCTACCTCTTTCCTGTGACATATTCATCCCTCCTTGACTTCCCTGAAATACAGTTTGTGGCACATCAGCTCCCTGCATACTTCATTGATGCCCTAAAAAAGAAGGGTTCTGAAAACATTTCTGGGTTAGCTTCGTTTATGCTAACATGCAAATTACTGTAGCAACAAGTTATACGTGAAGCAGTAAAAGGATAAAATAAAAATTAATGTCTCAGGATTTCGTCAAGTGACTTATTTTGCCAACAGATCATCCTTTGGGTTATCCGTGAACAGATCTCTGGCTTCAGCCCTAAAACAAACTGGGATACAAAAATCCCAATATTCTTCTCATCAGGATTTTCATGTGCACCTTGCTGCTGAAACACCTGCAACAATCTCTCATAATGCACATGTACAGCCTCCTTCAGCTCCTAGATATTTTGTTTAATTTTAAGTCAATCCATATCTTTCGGAGGTACTCTGCCTTTCAAAAAGGTAATAACTGTCTCATACTTTTCCATCACCTTAGGAGACGGTGCATTTGTCCCAGCCACTCACAAGTGGCGTCTGGTAGGGAACAATGTCCGGAGTGGGTGTGGGGGGATGTTGTGGGGTAGAAAATGAAGAAAACGTACCTGTTGGTCAAGATGCCCCGGGCTCCTGGCCTCCCAAAGCCAATGACAACGCTGCAATGCAGCGTAATGATTGTTTTCCCTAAGTTCCCCATAGCCAATCACAATGCTGCACTGGTGGGGAACATGCAAAGTCAGCTTGAATGTTTAGCCGGCCCAAGACGACCGGTCAAAAATACAGGTGCACTTTGAGTGTGCTCACCACTCCTTCCCTGGCCCATGCTCAGGCCCAGGCCCAGGCCCAGGCCCAGGCCAGCCCCACCCATCACCGCACCTAAGTTCGGAAAAATAAAATGATAAAAATGTTTCGTTATTATCATTTTATTTTTCCTCTGCCTTGCTCTTAAAGCAGTGGAGCGACGCTCCTCTGCCTTTGCGGAGGAGCCACCCCTGCCAATTTTGCTAGTTCCTCACTAGGCCACTGTACCACAGTGTTACATTCAGCCCACAAATCAGCAGGTACTACAATGTCAAAAAACATATCTACAATACCTTTGAAATATTTATGCACCTTTCCACTTGTGCATACCACTGCACCAGCTTGTGTCTTTTAATTTGGGAAAATTGTTTGTGAATGTTGCCAGATTACCACAACTCCTAGGAACATGTACATACGTTCCTTCTGTGATTTCTCCAAGTGGGTAAACTGCCAATTCTCCCTCACTTCCTTCATCTAGCTTTCTTGTAATAGCTGCTTCTTTCTTTGTCTTCTCAAGTTTATTAGTCCATTTGGTTTCTAATTTTTCAGTTTCACTCCCTCTGCAAATGCACTTGACCAATTCTATAATGTGCAAACGCAGTCCTGTAATCCTCATATTCTCGAAAGCCAGGTCTTCCCTATAGCTTCTATGCAGATGCACATTTTGTGGAAGACCTTTTTCAGATTTTTGAGCCAGTTCAGGTAATTTGTCATGAACTAAGGCTGCCCTTCTCATAACCTCTTTGCACAGGGACATTATTTCTTTCTTTTGATACCGTTCTATGTGCTCAAATTCCAAACACCCCCTTATTGTTTTATGGAGTTTAACCTTCAATTTAAGGGCTTTTCTTTTTCAACCTCTTATCTCTCACATGTTCATGCATTCTCCGTCTTACTAGATTCTGCTGTTTCATCAAACCGGGTTGGTATACATCTCTCCTCAGCCCCCACCGATTCCTTCTGATGATTTTGGAGCTGCGAGTACTAACATACCTCCATCGATTAATGCTTCTGTTAGCGGTGGCATAAAGGCAACTAGCTGTGAGTACCGGGAAGTCGGGAAAATCCCGAAGTGGGTAACCCTCCGATAACTAGTTGAGTCTCAGTTCTTGTCTCTACAAGTGGAGGAGCACTTGCTATTACCATTAGTTACAGTTTAAGCATTAACAACAGGTCCTCGTGCTATAATTTGATTTGATTTAAAAATGTATAAAACGCAACAAATGCCCGGGAGCGTCTTGGCGCTGACACTAAAAAAATTGACGTCAGAGCAAATGCATGTGCGTTAAATATCTGTTTGAAAAAAACAGGTTTTTAAAGATTTTCTGAACATAATGAGGTTCGGACTACTTTTGATCGTGATGGGTAGGCTGTTCCAGAATTTGGTCACTCTTACCAAGAAACATCTGCCACCCCACCAAACTTGTTTGAATCTGGGTGCTTGCAGCAACTTGTGACTGACAGATCTAAGATTCCTAGCAGGAGCATAGTATTTTATTCTGGAGGTCCAATAGAGTGGACCTCTACCGTGAAGTGACACAAAAGGGGATGATGGACGGAGCGTTTGAGCAAATCAAACACTCACCCCCAGTCAACTGATCTGGATTTAATCCATCACCATTCTTTACCTCACTCGGCCACCCCAGTTCAGACATGGCTATATGCAATTCAGTCTGACCCTGTGCCTCATGGGAACAGTCCAGCCCGAACTGCCAAGCCATGTCTTCCCTGGACCGGAAACAAGCATCCGAGGACCGGTTTCGGATTCATAATCCTCATCAGCCAGGCTATCTTGAATCCAGTGGCCAAGTGAGCAAGGGACTCACGTCTGAGCATACCCTGCCACACTTAGGGTGAACAAAGCGACACAAAAGTGAAGTGCATTAAATGTGATGCATAATGCCTTGAAAGCTATTCTTTTCCGAACAGGCAGCTAGTGGAGTGCCACCAGTCGCTGAGCCACTGGTTCATGCCTGGGAATATTTAAGATTAGTCTGGCTGCCGCATTCTGCAGACGTTGAAGCTTGCTTAGATATTGCTTTTGGATTTCAAGATACAGTGCATTGCCATAGTCCAATTTGGATATTGCAAGGGCAATTACCACTGTTTTCAATGACTCTGGGGGAATAAAAGCTTGGCTCTTTCTGATCAACTTAAGAGTGGCCCAGAACCTGGCTGTAAGAGCATTGATCTGACTATTAAATGTTAGCCCGTCAAAAATCACCCCAAGATTTCTAACTTTGGAGACTGGTTGGGGACATTCATCCAGCTCAGAGGGCCACCATGTAGGCGACCCACCCAGAGGATTAGTTCCCAAAAGTAAGACCTCTGCCTTGCTACCATTTAATTTCAGACAGTTGGCTTGCATCCAGCTATTCACCTTTGACATACAAGTGTTAAAACGGGCTGCCACCTCGTTTTCGTTGTCGGTGATTGACACCACAATTTGTGTGTCGTCGGCATAGCGGATTACTTAAAAACCATACTGTCTGATTAAGGCCACTAGAGGGGCCACATATACATTGAAGAGCGTAGGGCTCAAGGAAGATCCCTGAGGCACTCCACAATGTAAATTAAACATTTGTGAGCTGGTACCTCCTACTTCTACTCTGAACGATCGTTCAGTCAAATAGGATAGAAGTAGCTCTAGTGACAAGATGTGCACACCCAGCTCAGACAGTCTAGAGATGAGGATATTGTGATTAACCGTATCGAAGGCCGCCGATAGGTCTATCAATATCAAGGCGGCCTTCCCACCTCCATCCAAAGACTGCCTGAGCTCCTCACTAGCAGTCACCAGGGACGATTCAGTCCCGTACCCTTCTCTGAATCCATTCTGAGAATGGTCCAGCAGATTGTTTGAGGAGATGAAGGTGGAAAGTTGGATATTAATTATTTTCTCCAGGATCTTTGCACAGAATGGAATTTTAGAGATTGGACGATAGTTGTTAGCATCGTCAGTGCTCAAGTGAGGTTTTTTTAACAGAGGAAGCACCGATGCTCCTTTCCATGCCATTGGAAACTTTACGAGCTGTATAATTCCCCTAAATATATCTTTTAGATGAGTACTAAGCTCTTCGGCACACAGTTGATAGATCTTGGGGGGACAAGGATCAGAGGGAGCTCCTGATTTAATTTCTTTAATGGTTTGAAAGATTTGGTCCCTACTGGGTGGGGTGAAAGAGAAATTCTGAGTTTCCATTATGGGGGAGGTGTTAGCATTGAGCTCAAAAGGAGTGTTGCAGAAAGTGTCATAAATTACTTGCACTTTATCAACAAAAGCTTGGCCTAAAATATTACAGAAATCAGCATTATTACTCGGAATCCCTTTCTCGGGGATTCTAGCAAATTTTTTGACCGTCTTAAAGAGTTCTTTACTCGAGTTGTTGGCTACTGCGATCTTGTCCGAGTAGTATCTACTTTTTTCCTCCTTAATTAATTTTTTATAAGAAGACAAAGACTGTGCATATTTCTTTTTTGATTCTATACTATAGTTCGATCTCCATTGTTTTTCTGTCCTTCAACACAGTTGTTTTTGGAGCCTTAGAGTCTCTGAAAACCAAGGTTCAGATGGTATTTTCCTTTTTGTCGAAGAGGTGAGAAGAGGTGCAGATTTGTTAGCCGCCTGGGTAATCCAATCGCCAAGTTTGTTGACCGCTAGGTCAATGTCTAGCCCCGGATTAGGTGCATTCTTTTGGAGGGCGGTGTAGAAGAGGTCCTGATCCATTTTATCCCAGTTCCGATAAGAAAAAGATGGAGACAACACAGATTCACTATGTGATTGGGCAGAGGTTTTAATTGAAAATATGATTTCTCTGTGGTCAGACCATACCACCGGAAGAATTTTGTCGATACTAATCATAGGATTGGACGTGAAAATACCATCCAAGATGTGTCCCGCATCGTGGGTACATTCTTTAACCAACTATTCCAAGCTCAACCCAGCCAGTGCCTCAACAAAGTCACCACTACTAGTACATAGGGAGCTCTCGAGATGGTAATTAAAATCCCCCAAAATAGTATAACTGGCATCATTTATGCTGGATTCTAAAAAAGGGGTGAGGATGTCAAGCAGCGGGCGCTGAGCTTTAGGAGGGCGATAGATTAGGAGGCCATTGAGGGAATCATTATGGTTCAATAGCACCTGAAACTCAAGCAATTCTCAATCCGATGAGGTACCCAGTGAGGAAGCTTTCACTGAGATATCATTTTTTGCAATATAATGGTAACTGCAGTTGTAGTAGTCACCATTGGAGCGGCAACTAAGGGTCTAGCTATTGCTGGTGAGGCAATCTGCAATATTTGTGGGGGTAGTTCAATCGGGGTTGCACCTTGCTGTGCAGCAGAAGTTGGTACTATCAAACTAGTACTAGTGCCTGAAACACTGCTTTGCAGAGGCTTCATGTGGTGGGGGTATCAAAGTCAACATCTGTTCCAATATTTCATCTCCTATTAGCTTTTCTCCATCTACACAATTTTCATTTCAAATGATCAAGAATCCTAGAGTTAAATTTCCCATATCTAGGAAAACTCAAAGCACCCTCCTCAGTGATCCTACTCCATTGGCAAAGCCAAAGACATGCTTTAACCATGCTCAGTAGCCGTAATGTATGCAGGCATACCCTCAGGAGGCACCTCTTCCCCTTTGTATACTGGAATAGTAACATCATCTCTTATTAAATTCTTAAAATCTTTAAAAAAATGTATAATGACAGGTAAATTTGAAACAACATGATTAAACTAAATGTTATGATTCTGTTCCATATATTCAATTCCCTGTCCAACCAATAGAATTCCATTGAGTTGAGCTGTGTACTCTGTACTGTCCAAGTACTGTTAGTGAACACTCTACAAATTTCCGATGTGGAGTTCGTTTGTTAGTTACGACCTGGTGAATGAAGGGTAGGCGGAGGTGCAGTGTCGGAGCCCCGAACTGCAGTGTGCCACCAGCCTATTCCATGCGGAGTTTCAGGGCAGGGTCGGTCCACCGATCCACTGCCGGGGTCCCAGACTCGGATACCGGGCGTGACTGCAACAAACTTACGAGACCTCACAGCCTCCCGACGGCCCCTGGATTTATTCGGCGGGGCTTTCAACTCTTTAATTAGGTACCTCTTCCGGGACGCCGGCAGTGGATTGGTGGACCCACTCTGCCCCCCAACTCCGCATGGAATATGCTGCTCCCAAATGTCTTCTCACCCTCTCTGCACCCCAAGTCCAGCATTGCTGTTGCCCTTAGTGACACATCCTCAGATTGATTTCTTGTTAGAATGTTCTGTATTTCTCTCCCACTCATCTCAATATCAAAGTGGCCTCAACCCAGTGTGTCTGACTTGAACATATCTTGCAGTCCGCTTTGTCACCTTTCACAACATACGTTAAAAATCCATATACCCTTTGGTGAAACATAACACATACAAGAACTTCCCGGAAGATTGTAAGGACTCGAGAGGTTCATGATTTTCAGCAACTTTGAAGATTTCATAGAGTTTTGATACTGGTAGCTCAAGAGGCCTGCCCATTTAGAGGTCGTAATGAGGTTTGCTATTGAAAGAAGTATGCACACCGTTCATGATGCATAGCATCATATCTGATCACGCGTTAATAAAATGTAAGATGTATCAAGATGCAACAGTTACGTAAGCCTGGGCAAGTTTCTCATAGCTATCTTCTGAAATTACAAGATAACGTGCATATCGAAATTAACACAATTTTGTTTTATGTATTCTTTATATTAATTAAATGATTACTGTAAACATATATTTTGTACCAAGCAAGCCATACTCAATACTGTGTAAGGGACCGTAAATTGACATAGATGCTTGAATTGTTCTCATCGGATAAACCATGTAACAGCCGACAATCAATCCAGGCATTAGGTTCACATATACAGATTGGAGTAAACTCAAACTTAGGATAATAAGGATCAGACTAAGGGTACTTTGCATGAATGCCATCTATTTTCTTTAGATGCTGGCTAATATATATTTTTTATCTTTAGGGAGTACAGGATTTGTTGACGAGAAGGTATATAAGACCCATAAGGCGTGTTTGTGCACTATCTCGAACTTGTTTTCCTCCTCTCCATGTGCCAGGCAAAGGCTTCTCGAAGCACTGCCACACCGAAGTCCACATCTTCAGTCGTGATACACATTGGTGGTTTGATGCGGAATACCTGAAAATGAGGATTGAGGGAAAATGGTCAAAGCACAGTGTAAGTATGCAGGGCTGATGCATAAAGGTGTGGAAGAGCACATGAAAGAGTATTCTGCTAGTTTTCTTTTACGTACTCTTACATTCCTTCAGAAGTGGGCCCAAAACATTGAAAATTGGAATACAATGGGAATATTCTGGTCATTTCCATATACAATTAGTACAAACAGAAAGGACTGTGCGCTCTTTTAACTTTTACTTGTAGGGAATTGGCTATTTCGTAAGAGTATATAAAACAGTAGTCCTGTAGTACTACTTCCTCTACTCATAAATGGGTTTGAAGATGGAAGCCTGTTATATAAATACTGGATCATAACATTAAATGTAGAATCTGAGCCCACGCCAATGTCATCTTTCTCTTGATACAGCACATTAGCCACATTAGGACCCCTCAAACGCTACAACACCAGAATCCACTATGACGCCAGCACCCTCCACGCACTGAACGCCGGCCGAAACCACACCTGCTTCCAGGCCTCCCCGAAACGGACCCACGGACCCTTCTCCTGCCACACCTGCAGCTTCACCTGCGACAGAACCACCAAACCTCCAAGGACTGAACCCAACCACCTCCGCTGCATACACCTCAACACCTGCTCCGCATGCAAACACACCGTCGAGCTCTGGGATCTGCTCGACACCTCCGCCCCAGACGTGGCCTTCCTGACCGAGACCTGGTGGAACACATCCTCGGCGCCCGACATCGCCATAGCCATCCCGGACGGCTACAAGATCACCAGCAGTGATCGCGCCAACGGAATCGGAGGAGGAATAGCCATCGTCCACAAGTCCACCCTCAAGGTCGCCACCCACGCAGACGACACCCTTAACACCGCCGAACACCTGCACTTCCGGATCCACACCAACCCCAACACCATCCTCAGAGGAACATTCATCTACAGACCCCCTGGACCCCAGGCTCAGTTCAGCGAGTCCATCGCCGACCTCGCCAGCACCCACGCACTCGCCTCCACGGACTACATTCTCCTCGGGGACCTAAACTTCCACCTCGAGAACAACAACGACACCAACTCCGCCAACCTCGGCCTCAGACAACTCGTCACCGCACCCACCCACGCCGCTGGCCACACGCTGGACCCCGTCTTCTCCACAGGCCCCCACATCGCCTTCGACCACACCACCGAACCGACCACTGCTGCATCCATTTTACCTTCTAGAAACCAACCACGCACCACCGCACCCAACAGGTGCCCCGCCGCTGCTGGAGCAAAGTCACCGAAGACCAGCTGATCACCTCCCTCGCCAAGAACCCACCCACCGACCCCACCAACCCAGATGCCGCAGCCTGCAACCTCAGACAGCGGATCGACGACTGCGCCAACACCCTCGCCCCGCTCAGGAAACCCTCCAACAGCCATGCCAACAAGAGAACCTCCTGGTTCACCAACGAGCTCCAGACCTCCAAACGCGCATGCCAGAAATTGGAGAAGACATGGCTCCATGAACGCACACCAGACAACCACGCAGCCCACAAGACATCACCACCTCATCAGATTAGCCAAGAGATCCTCTTTCAAAGACCGCTTGGATAACAATGCACACAACAGCGAAGAACTCTTCAGCATCGTAAAGAAAGGAACTCTCCAACCCCAGCGCCAATGACATAATAATAATAGTAAAATTTCAAAAGCACTTGGTTATGCCATCTCGGCGTGTCCCCGCTCTAGGTGAGTGGAAGAAGACAGGGGCGCCAGCAAGCTGACTATCGCTATACCACAAACAGGTGGGTTTTTAGCAGCTTTCTGAACTTGGTTTCCGAGCATTCTAGCCTCAACTGGAGTGGCAGTTTATTCCAGCTCTGAGCAGCTAGAAACCGGAAGGAACGACCACCCATTCTGGCCTTTTTTATCTTGGGGATTACCAGCTGACCCCTCCCGCTGGATCTGAGAGATCTGCTGGGAACATACTTGGTGACTAGGTCTCTTAGGTATGCCGGTCCCTTGCCATTGACAATACGGTGGCAGATAACAAACAGTACTCTTTGTTTAACAGGGAGCCAGTACAATGTGTCAAGCGCCTTTTTTGAAGCCGCCCTCCTAGGCTGCATAAGCGCCAGCCGAGCGGCAGCATTCTGTAGAACCTGTTGTCTACCAAGGCCATTCGCAGTGGCTCCCAAATAGAGCACGTTCCCATAGACAAGACGAGACGTGATTAGGGTGTGTATCAACGTCTTCCTAGCCTCTAATGGGAGAAGGTCCAGCGTTTTTTGTAGTTTTGTAAGTATGCCAAAACATTTACCCACAACTTGATGAATGTGACCATCGTACGATAGAGTGGGATTCACCCAAATCCCCAGGTTTTTTGCCTCAGGGCTCGGGTGGGGGGTCGGGCCCAGACTTGGAGGCCACCACTCCGAAGTCCAGCTAGAGTTGTTGCCTCCCACCACCACCACCTCCGTCTTGCTACCATTCAATTTCAGGCAGTTCGTATTCATCCAGGAGGCAAGCTCCTGCATGCAAGCTCTGAAATTGGAGGCAGCAAGACTAGGCACCTGGGATAGGGAAATCAATAGCTGGGTGTCATCAGCATACGATACCACCTCTACTCCGAAGCCCTGTACAATCTCTGCCAGAGGGGACATGTACAAGTTGAACAGGGAGGGGCTGAGGGCAGATCCCTGAGGAACTCCATGTTCCAACTTGGTATCCTCGGAGTAGTGTACACCCTGCCTAACCTGGAAACTACGACCAATTAGAAAAGATTTAAGCCATTTCAGCGCCGCACCTGTGACTCCACCCTTGTTTAGACACTGTAGCATCGTGTAGTGTGCCACAGTGTCAAATGCGGCACTTAGATCTAGCATAATCAATGCCATAGTGTGTCCCGCATCAGCCCCTTGTCTCAGGGTTTCCGTAGCACGAAGTAGTGCTGTTTCTGTCGAATGTCCCGCCCGGAACCCAGATTGGGACGGGTGGAGGAGAGAGGCAGCGTCCACATGGGCCATAAGTTGTATATTAACCACCTTCTCCACCACTTTGGCCAAATAGGGCAAGAGGGAAATGGGACGCAAATTTTCCAATATGTCCAGGCTAACGTTCGTTTTTCCCCCGATAGGGAGGACAATAGCTCGTTTGCAGCAGTCCGGCAGCGTATGCTGTGTAAACGAGGTTTCTAGCACGTGCCTGATGTACGGTTCAAGAGCATCCAAACTATCGCTCATCACTTTAGGCGGAGCAGGGTCTTTGGGGGAGCCAGATTTTACACTCAGACAGATGCTTTTTAAGGACTCAGGGGGAGGGACTACGAATACAGTCAATCTCAGCCCTCCTGGACTCTTATCCTGCATCAACGACATCCCGCCCTCACAAGAACTGTGCGACTCACTAGCCATCTTCTTCCACTGCTAAATCGCTGACATCCACGACAGCTTCAACACCATGACTGCCTGACCCAGACTACGCCAGACTTCACCTCCCCTGTGAACACCACTAGCACCAACCGCCTGACCTGCTGGTCCAATGTCAACGACGACGAGACACGCAAGGTCATGAACTCCATCCACTCAGGATCTCAGTCAGACCCGTGCCCTCACCACGTATTCAGCAAAGCAGACCCAGCCATCGCACCCCAACTATGGAAGGTCATCAACATATCCTTCGAAACAGCAACATTCCCGGAAAGCTGGAAGCATGCCGAAATCAACGCCCTCCTCAAGAAGCCCAAAGTGGACCCAAAGGACCGCAAGAACTTCCGGCCCATCTCCCTGCTCCCGTTCCTGGCAAAGATCATCAAGAAAATAGTCAACATACAACTGGCCCGCCACCTGGAAGACAACAACATCTTGGACCCGTCCCAGTCCGGATTCAGACGAAACCACAGCACAGAGACAGCCCTCATCGCCGCCACAGACTACATCAGGCGCCAACTAGACAACGGCGAAACATCAGCCCTCATCCTCCTGGACCTGTCAGCCGCCTTCGACACGGTCTGCCATTGCACCCTAAAGACACGCCTCCTACAAGCCGGAATCCAAGAGAAGGCCCTTGACTGGACCACGTCCTTCCTCTCCGGCAGAACACAGAGCATCCGCCTCCCACCCTTCCGATCCGAAGACACCAACATCATCTGTGGCGTCCCCCAGTTCTCATCCCTTAGCCAGACGCTGTTTAACGTCTACATGGCCCCCCTCGCACAAGTGGCCCGCCATCACGACCTCAACTTCATATCCTACGCCGACGACACCCAGCTCATCCTCTCCCTCACCAAGGACCCACACATCGCCAAAACCAACCTCCACGAGGGAATGAAGGCCGTCGCCGACTGGATGAGGAGCAGCCGTCTGAAGCTGAACTCGGACAAGACGGAGGTCCTCATCCTCGGACCCACCCCCTCAGCCTGGGACGACTCCTGGTGGCCGACCACACTGGGAACAGCACCAACACCCACCGACCATGCACGCAATCTAGGATTCATCCTCGACTCCTTCTTCTCCATGTCTAAACAGGTCAATGCCGTCTCCTCCTCCTGCTACAAAACCCTCCGCATGCTCTGCAGGATCTACAAGTTGATCCCGACCGAAACAAGAAGAAAGGTGACACAGGCCCTCGTCAGCAGCAGACTAGACTACGGCAACGCACTCTACGCAGGAATCCCAGGCAAACACCTACAACGACCACAACGCATCCAAAACGCCTCCACCCGACTGATCGTCAACGTCCCCCGTCGCAGCAACATCACCCCCCCACCTGAGAGACCTACTCTGGCTCCCCATCGACAAGAGGATCAACTTCAAGCTCCTCACCCACGCACACAAAGCACTCCACAACGCTGGACCAGCCTACCTGAACAGCAGACTCAGCTTCCACACCCCCACCCGCCAGCTCCGCCAGCCTCGCCCTCGCCGCTGTCCCCCGCATCCAACAAACAACCTCTGGCGGCAGATCTTTCTACTACCTCGCCGCCAAGACCTGGAACACCCTCCCTACCCACATACGGCAGACCCAAGACCGACTCGCCTTCAGAAGACTCCTCAAGACCTGGCTCTTCGAGCAATAGCAGCACCCCCCCCTCCCCTCAGCGCCTTGGGACCCTCACGGGTAAGTAGTGTGCTTTACAAGTACTCTGATTGACCACTCCCCCTTCTTGCTGAATTAACTTTTTTGACCACTTCTTTGGCAACCCGGAGCCCGGAGTGATAAAGATAAATATATCAATATGTAAATTATGCATTTAACCTTGATTTGGGAATTTGTCTTTCATTCCCTAACGATGGATCCACTCACTGCCAATATTTGTAATAAGGGCTGGACAAAGCTGCTGATCCTTACGTTTCTTGAAAAAAGGGGCGGCCCTTCGCCACACTATCTTTCCTCATAATGTGACAGGCTACAGGCGAATATCCCATAGATATGAGTGCATTTAGCACCTAAAAGAAATGGTCACACAAAACAGTTTCAAGTCTCATTTGTCGAATCAAAAATTATAGCCAGATCCTAAGGTTTACCAGGCATCAGAATTTAGTTGAAGTTAGCAAAACAGTCACTGCCAGAAGTGGGCTTCAATGACAGGAACTTTGAAACACTGGCAAAGCAGGATGGGGGTTTACAGAAAAAAGACTAAAGAGTGAATCAGAATCAGAAAAAAGTTTTATTTCGATTGTAACAGGAAAATTATAAAAAGCACAGATAAAAAACATTAATAGAATCAATGTAAAGTGCATCACATGTTCTTAAAAAACATATTAAAAGTCAATTAAAAAGAAGCATACATCCTGATTCTAGATAACAATACTCTCTGGTTAAAAATTATTTTAAAAAACATGGCTAGCCTCCAAGCAACGTGTTCATTGTCCAGGAGCTGAAGTTTCATAAAAGCAGGAAGACATTGTCTCAGCCCCCATTTCCATAGATTTAGTTAGATCCAGACCTTTCTAGTCTCCCCGTATAATTTGCAAAATAGAACAATGTGTATCGATGATTGGGGCGACCGGTTGTCACAAGGGCAGGGTTGTAACTTGTTAGCCCAATCATTCAATGTGGGAAAGGAGACAAGCCTATGTTTTGTACCTAGTCTGAATCTTGTTAATAGGAACCTGTCATAAATCCCCGACACAAAAGCTAAGTATGCCTGCAAGCTAAAAGTTGTGAGAACCAACTGATGCTGCATCACACTGGGTTTAGATATTTCCCTTGATAGTCTTTGGGTCTCCAGTTCTGAGAGTATTTTTTTTAAATTTATTTTAGAAGTTTTCTATAGCGCTGTCAAGACCCAAAGGTATCAGAGCGCTTTACAGTAGGAGCATAGTATATAATCAACAGAAACATGACAAGTGAGCGAGCCCAATCCCAGCATTGTTATATGCAGACGATGCTGTGATCTTGTCACATACTCAGAATGGCCTGCAGAAGACTTCACATAATTTAATGTTTTTGAGATAATTCTGAGGTCAAGATCCTTCATAAAATTATGGAAATTATTTAAAGTCTTCTGCAGGTCATTCTGAGTACGTGACAAGATCACAGCATCGTCCGTATATAACAATGCTGGGATTGGGCGAATGCCTATCTGTGGAAAATCATTGGCATCTTAAAGGAGAGCCTGTCCTAACCCGTTAATATAAAGATTAAAAAGGAAGGGGGCTAGGACACAGCCTTGCCTACCCCCCCTACCTATTGGGAAAGCAGCAGTACGTTCACCTCCCAATCCGAATCGCATGCTTGATTTGGCTCCATTATAAAGGAGACGTATAAAGTTAATATTTCTATCAATCCCCAGCTGTGACATGATCTCCCAGAGATTTGAGTGCCTCACACAGTCAAAAGCTGCTAAGAGATCTAAATGGCCAAATGTAGATTACCCTTTTTAGCCCTTGTATACTTTCCCATACATATCACTAGATTTAGGCTCTGTTCCCCGGTCCCTAGGCCTTCTTGGAAACCGTATTGAAGATCTGATAAATTTCGGTTTTCCTCTGCCCAGAGCTGCAGGCGCTCTAAGATGATGCGTCCCACGACCTTAGCCATCGAGTCCAATAAAGAAATGGGCCTATAACAGAGTGGATCCTGTCGATCCCCCTTTGCTAAATATGGGGACAATAATGGATTCCACCCAAGTTGGTGGAAAAGCGGCCTTACAACAGGCGTTGATTATTTAAGTAATTATTGGAACCCATAGAGTGACATTGGACTGGTACAGGTCCACAGGAATCCCATCTAGCCCAGTGGCCTTCCCACCTGTACTTGCGGAGAGAGCCCTACTCACTTCGTCAATATTAAAGTCTAGCTTGGAAAACTGATTAATCGGTCCTGAATTTTCTCTAACTTGACCAATACCAGTACTTGTCCAGTTGTATATTTTGGAAAAATGATCAATCCATTGACCCTCTGAGATAGAAACTTCGATAGTTGGGCCTCCAACCGGGGTCAACAACGGTGTTTTAACCGCTTTCCAGAATGCGGCACTATCTTTTAAGTGTGCAGCTTGGGATAGTTTCTCCCCTGCCTCTTTTCTAAGAGCACTCTTCCTTTCTTGGAGAGCCAGACTATAGTTCTTCCTCGCCTGTCTAATATTAATGATGTTCCTTGGTACATTGTGCAGTTCTTGTTTCAGATGGGAATGTGCGCGAGAGCAATTTAAATCAAACTATCACTGGATGGCAGGCTTTTACCCCCACGTTTGAACGTTATGTCCCGGACCACAGTTGCCAAGTTTTTAAATGAGGACAGTATGTTCTCGGGGGATGCTAATTCATTCAGACAGATGTCAATGTCCTTACTACACCTTGTGATTATTGTTTTATTAACTACCTCGGGGTCCATCATGTTCCAACGGAGTGTATAACCATTTGTTTTATCTAGTTTTTAGTGTACCATGGCATCATCTATCTCCTGGTTATTTCTTCCCTGGCCAGTCGCAACATGAGTCAACGTGATACATAGAGGGAAAAGATCACTCAGGGAAATGGTATCAACTTTAAAGGTAAGTAATCTAGGGGCAAAACAGTTCGACAACAAAATATAGTCTATTGTGGAACAGTGGCCTCCACCATTGTAGGTCTGTGGCATTGGGACAGATCTTATACATAGATCATTGGCAAAGCCTAAGTCTAGGTTGAAAACTAGTTCATTAAAAAGATCACCTCTACCATGATGGCAAAAGTGTGTATTATGTGTGCCTTCTAACTCATTAAGACCACATATCCTTTCGTCCTCAAAGGGGCACAGGGCACAGTTAAAGTACCCACATACAATGAGCATATTTTCAAGGCCCTTTGCATTACACATAGTATTTAACTCTTTACAGAGTGTGTGAACCACCTTGGGGGTACTATCAGGTAAAATATTATTATAAAAGTTGACCAGAGTTATTGAGTTGGAAGCAGATACGTACAAGGTTAAAAATTGGTAATAGGGGGACGCCAATTGAGAGTCTAAAGAGTGTAAAAGAGCAGGCCGAAGAGTTGTAAAGCAACGAGCCACTACCTGAGGTCTGCTTATATTAAAATGGATGCACTGGTCTACATACAAAGTGAAAATGGAATATAAGCTATGATACACCTGGTGGGGAGGCATCATCTATTGGGACTAACTACTTCTGCCCAGTGGCACATGGCATCCAACGACCCTGGGTGAAGCCCTACACCTACATCAATCCCACAATGTCAGTAGTCCACACATTACAAATGTTCTTACTGGGGACACAGGTGCTCAGTGTAGTGCTAAGATAAAACACATATTAAGATATAAAAACTGTCTCTCTGTCAAGCCATTTCTCCAAAGAATTAGGGCAATTCAAGTGACATGCACAGTATCGCCCGGTCCTTGGATACACAGTAACAAGATATTACTGCAAGCCAATTGAATTGCCTACTCTTTAGCCTTTGACTTTCAAAGAATAGTCCGGTCAAACAATTAGGCTTACTCTAACATGTTGATGGTGGTGAGAAGACCCATTTATTAATAAATATAGGCCCAGATTTATAAACACTTTGTGTCAGGTTTGAGTTATTATTTTAATGCAAACTCAACGCAAAGTGTTGTGGTGATATTTACAATCAATCGCGATTGCATTGTAACCAAAAGTAACACAAAATTCCTATCTACAAACAATTGTAGAGAGGGATTTGTGTCAAAATCCTGCACTTCCTCGAGATAGACATAACGAGGAGAAAAGCTTCCATTTCTCCTCGTTTTTCCCTGCAATCTACAGGCAAAGTAGGCAACGCCTTAAAGGAGCCCTTCTTCTTCAAAAACTATGCTTACCATAATGCAGACACCCTGTACTATGGCACAAGAGTGTCTGCGTTGAGGCATGTGCTGCCTTGCATTACTTTGCATGCATCAAGGGGGCGCTCCATGGGTAGTGCATGGGAGTTTCCATGCAACCACCTATGGGTTTTGACATGGGTCTCCAGCGTAATAACATACTAAATCAGTATGAAATGAGGAACAGGTTGTCACATGGATGCAATGCCAGAACTTCAGACCCTAAAGCCAAGATGAGTGCTAATTCAATACACCAAACTTTTCACAACATCAGTCTCTAAAATCTTCATCTTGCTGCTATAAGAGGGGTACAAGAAAATTAAATTGAGAAGGGCATTCATGTAATATTTAATTAAAACAATTAAAATATCCTCAACACATTTGAAGTAGGACATATAGGGCCTGGGCAGGACTCTCCTTAGTCAGCAAAGACTGTTCAAACCTTTGTAAAATACTGAAACACAACCAAACCAGCTTCCTTTTCTGTGATAGGACGAAGACGACCCTGTTTGATATCTATGACAACCTACAGGGAGTCATAGACAAAGGGCATTTTGCACTGCTAATTTTGTTTCATCTCTTGATGGCCTTTCACATCATGAACCAAACTCCTTTTGGTCCACCTACTCAGAGATAGTGCATGATCTTCAGCAGCCATGTTGGATGGTTTGCCTCATTCGGGTCAAAACAAATCCAACAAGTTAGACTGTCTTCCTTTACCTCTGGACCTTCAGAGTTGACATATCTGGCCCTTCAGGGATCTTCCCTCTCTCTGAGTTTTTTAACGAGTACATGAATTATCTTCAGGAGGGTTACACCTTAAAATGTCATTTTGCCATCCTATGCAGATAACATCCAGACCGTATTGAAAATCACAGGGCCTCCTTTCTCTGTATAGCCCTCTGATGTATGATTGGATGGTATTACAAGCCTTTTTGAGATCGACCTGACTACAGATGAATGGATACAGTTGTTTTCAAGATATTTGCTCCACAAAACGTTGTTGGTGTTCTTTATGCCTAGCATTACCATTAATTCACCAATCCATATACGAGGAAAATCCAGGGGTACATTGCTTAAAAAAAGTATAAATAACAGCAGCTATGGGGGGAAAACAAAGATCTTTATTGAATCCGTAAATCCAGGTGATCCTATTGGCTGACTGATTTAAAAATGTGTTTTGCAGCTGCCATTTTGCAATGCAAGGGAAGTGTAACGATCAATGACCCCATACCATAGAAGTGTTTAGGAAGAGATATAAAGTAAAGGAGAGACATACCCTGACACACAAGAAGAATAGATGGTGCCTAAGAAGACAGCTACGTCCCTCAGAAATAGCAAAAAATGGTTTTGTCCGTGAATCTGTTTGAAGGATACATGGCTAACATCTTCTTAAACACCCCATTTACATCTGTGTACCTGATGAAACACAAAACATGATGAGCAAGGTTCTGCCCCTTGAACCTGCAATGTGTTACTGACTGCTGTGCAGACTGTAGGCATGTGGGTAGGGAGCGCCTCCAATCGGTGCACACAGACAATCAACCGGTTTAGCCCAGATGTAATCTGCGCCCTGTTCAGTAGCTCCTTGCTGTAATTCCTGGGTACAATTACGTCCATAATGGGGAAAAGGCATTTATCATTTTGGCTTCTCTGCTGTGGAATCACCTCCCTGACGCTCTTTCAAGCCATTCCAGGTCATTCTCTTTCCCCCCAAAACATTACATTTATCTTATCTATTTGACTTGATAGATTTCGGATTTCTCCATACTTTTCTCTTAGGTTTCTTTCGTCTGCCCAAACTTCAGTAGTAGGCGAATGCTGCACTCAACAAATTCTCCTTTCATTCATTTATTCATTCATTCATTCACCAAGACAAACAAAGAATGCAGGAGTTCCTTGAATGTGCAAGTGACTACCACCTCACATCACCCACGCACACAAAGCACTTTACAACACCGGACCAGCCTACCTGAACAACAGACTCAACTTCTACACCCCCGCCCGCCAACTCCGCTCCGCTAGCCTCGCCCTTGCCGCCGTCCCACGCATCCAACGAACCACCTCCGGCGGTAGATCCTTCTCCTTCTTAGCCGCCAAGACGTGGAACATCCTCCCCACCCAACTGCGGCAGACCCAGGACCTGCTCACCTTCAGGAAGCTAATCGAACAACTGAATTGCAAGCTTATTTAGTGACGTTCTAGGCTTCTCTCTCGTTACAACAATGAGTTCATCTGCTTCTTTCTCCCACTTAATTGGCATGTCGTGCACTTTCTCTACGTTCTTCATCATTCTCTTGCCATTTGAGGAGTATGTGGCTCTGATCCCTCTGCTCCGTTGCAGCACTTTGGGAGGCCCCATGCACAGACGATTGTGTGGGCTGTGAGGTTGCTGTGATAATGCTGGTATTCAAGGGTGATTGTTCCTGGGGCATAGCAAATTCGAAGAGCTAGTCCTCAAGTCTACTAGTTATCCATTAGGGTTATTTACGCCACTTGAAAACCATGCTATCCATGAACTTTGTCTTAACAGCAAAGTACATGAAATTCCTATTCCACATGGGGCATGCCAAAAAGGGGCGAATACTCCACTCACTCTGGCAGCACACAGCTGTTTTTCACAGCACCAAGAATAAAAATATTGTGATACCAAAATATTGTTGGGAAAATACCAATTAAACAAAACAACATTGTAAAACCCCTATGCAACAAAAATAATATTGATATACACATTATCAACATACAAAATATTACTGTTAGATCTTGCATCCTTGCCGTGGTTTACCACCTAACTTTTTGCCTTCAACCTTCCTGTTTGCTGACTTCATTTTTGCTGGCTTAGGACTCTGCACACTTTACATTACTAAAGCAGTGCTTAAGTGTTTGTGCTCTCTCTTTAAAAACATAGTATAATTGGCTTATACCCAATTTCCATAATACATTTATTTGTAAATCCCTAGTAAAGTGGCACTACTTGTGCCCAGGGCTTGTACATTAAATGCAACTAGTGGGCCTGCCGCAATGATTGTGGCACCCATTTAAGTAGCACTTTATACATGAGTGCAGTTTTACAACTTTCAGTTCAGCCTGGCAAAATAAACCTTTTGCCAGGCCCAAACCCTCCTTTTTAGTACATATAAGTCACCCCTAAAGTTGGCCCTGGACAGCCCAGAGGGCAAGGTGCAATGTATTTAAAAAGAAGGGCATTTGCTATTAAGTTTTACATGTCCTGGTAGTTAACTTATTATATTTTAAAAGTTTAATTTCCAAATTAAAACAGGTAATCAGTTCAAGTTTGGTCTCTTTGGAATTGTAATGAAAAATCCTAAATTATGTTGAAGTCGGATGTTGAATTACAATTTTGAAAATGCCACTTTTAGATAGTTGGCAATTCCCTGCCTTAGCCATTTGATGGCTATCTCTGGGTCACATGACTGGGTGAAGTTTGCAGTCGGGCTTTGTGTATTCCTCTTAGACCACCACACACAATGGTGACCTACTTACACTTGAATATGCTGATTCCTGCCTCCGCACAAAGGCCTGCATAACCACTGTAGTTAGTCTGGAGCCAGGGCAGAGAAGGCAGGGTATCTATGCTCTGCACAGGTATGCCTCTAGAAACTTCTCCCCACTTCAAAGGCACAACTGGGTATAAATACTGGACCTCAAACACCAACTCTTCATTACACTCTAGGACCTGTGTACTCTGCCAGAAAGAGGAACATCTGTGCTACAGCAAGGGCTGCTACTCTTCTGCCCTGCTACTTTGCTGAACTTCTGCCCTAGCACCCTTCTTTCCTCTTACCTGGGAGAGCAGAACTGGACTTGCAACTTCATCTTGAATGCAGGGCTAGCAGAGTGACTCCAAGAACTAGTCTGCTGGCCTCCTGATTTGCACCTCAGAGACATAAAAGGCTCCCCAATAACCTGCACCAGCACTTGGACAGGCCTGACGTGAGTTCCTGACCCTCAAGTGGTGCTCTTCAGGTTCTGGATCTTGGTGTGGCTCACAGAGGTGTACTTAAGTTTTTGGGCTCTCCCTGACTGCGAACGGGCCCGTTCACACCAAGACCTTGCCACTCGCACCGCGATCCACCACAAAGCTCATCAGCTGCCTCTTCATGCTTCAACACTGACTTCTCACGGGGATACCATGCGAAGCTCCAGCAATACCCGTCCGTGATGCCTGGCCTACTCTTGGTGCTACACCGACACCCTCCTGCAATGCTGTTCCTGCTCCTCGCTGGCCCCTCCACTGCGAATGGGACTCTTGGCATGGATTTGAGAAGGTAAACTTTCAGTGGGACTAAGCTGCTGACTGTAGCCGATATGCACTCCATTGCAACTTTGTCCTGGTCCAGTGCGACCATATCTCCACAGTTGGTGCTTTGTGGTATTTGGAGCTGCTTACACTAAAACCTTTAAAAATTAGTGACTGCTTTTTCAAGGCAAAATCAAATGTTCAGTCAGGACAGTTTCATATTTCAAAAGAAGGCCGTGATTAGAGTCTCTGCGGCTCCCGGACCGCAGAGACTCTAATCACGGCCTTATTTTGAAATATGAAACTGTCCTGACTGAACATTTGATTTTGCCTTGAAAAAGCCCACGGCCTAAATAGGCCCTATGGGCGAAACACGTGTCGGCTGTCCTTCCATACAGAGGAAACATTAAATAAAACTTTAGCACGTTAAACTTTCAAAGAACGCCCGATTTTTCATATGTATTTCTGTTGACAATTGTGAGGGCACAATCTTCTACCTTTCTTTGCCCTTATTAACATATATAAGATGTACATATACACAGAAAAGCACAATAAACGAAAGCACCCATTGGAAATGTACAAAATACTACTCTATTAGGTGTTATGGTCATGCCACAATGGCAGAGGACAATATGGAAATTATTAAAGAGCACAACAACTCACGTTCAACGGCTGAAATTGAAATTAGGAATATAGTGTTAGCCTTGAGAGTCATTCACAATTTCCTTTACAACTACTGAGACAATAATTAAAGTCTATTACTCAAACATGGCACCACAGGTTGTAGGACAGATGAGTTCCATCCCAGAATTAAAGAGAACAATCAGCAGGAAACAGGAGCTGAGAGACAAGCTACACCTGCACCTAATGCATTGATATTACAAATCCCACCCTATCTGAGAGAAACAGACACACAATAATGGCAGAAGATTAATTATTTCCACATAATTAACAGCATAATTACCTTGACACAATGTACATTAAGCTAATGGATGGTACATTTAAGTCATGCCCACCATCCTTTATCTAAATATATACAATCCATAGTCCGAACCAAAATATATGGCCTCCTCCCTAGTAAACAAACTAACATTCATTTATATCTACAATACATACAATAGACAATTAAGCCTCTACAAAAACAGTACTATTGTAAAATCTTACACTGAATCCCAAATCCAAGGGTGTTACTTTCATTTCAACCAGGTACCAGGGCAAAAACCTTCAATAATTCACTCTAAACACAGACTATGGTAAACATTGCCAAATTGATTTTGAAATTGAAACAAATATTAATTATAGTCCTATGGTTTGTATCTCCTAATGAGGTAGATAGAAACTATGACATCCTATTTGACTCCCAATTTTACATAAATAATAAAGAAAAACTAAGCAACTTTCTGGACTATTTTGAAGACCCCTGGGTTTGGTGCATGCACTGGTCAGGGGACATGCATACCTCCAGTTCCACATACCATGGGGGAATGTCTTTGAAAGCACACTCCACCAAGAGGGAACATTAAAAATGTAGTAGAAGAATGGCATAGTAGGAGAGTGGCATTCTTCCTTCCAACATTGACTTGATTGGCACCAGCCTACCCCTTTACTAATTTATGGATTTTCTTAAAGGGAACATAAATACCAATATTTACCAGTAAATCAGTCTCCTGCTCTAAAGTTGCAGTCTGAAACCACAAAGCAAACCAAATACATGCATGAAATTACATTTCAGTTCAACTATTCCAAAACTTCCATTAATTTGATTACTTGGAATTAATAGCCTACTCCTTAATCTAACATACACTACAAGCCACAACAAAAACCAGCAACCTTACAAAACCAAACCTAGAAAGTCAAAATTGAGTTATGTAAATTAATGTAATTTCTTTCATTTCTTTCTGGGATTTGTTATATTGAAGTAAATGTTAGCTAAATGGTCATTTTCTAGATTGTTTTAGAACCACAGAGTTCTAAGCTGCTGGCACTAAGGACTCAATCAATGTGCCATCAGGAGACAGAATATATATTGGACCTGACAACTCCACAACCCATTGAGCATATTTGAGTGATGTGTTTCTGGTAATTATCAATCGCTGGGGAAATTTCAAGGATAGCTAATGGAACCCCAAACCATCTTTCATTAATTAATAAAAACATACATAAGAACACTGGAAAAGGAGGAAAATATTTTAAAGATTTATTTTAAAATTAAAAACCTAGAGTAGTGCACACAATATGAATTACAACCACAGACAAGTAAATGGCAGCAGCAACATTTACCAATAGTGTGAACAAGAGGCAATTCTCCAACATGATTGCTATTATACGTTTATACCAAATCTACACCATTCAGCTACTTCTAAACTGAGAACTAATTCTAGCAGAGCAAAAAAATAAAACTTTTTTCACGTGTCCGAGATGGTTCATACCAGCACACCTATATGAACAACCAGACTTGTGTTCAAAATAATGGCAAGGCATGCTATTCTTTTCATGCAAGGCCAGCAAAGAGACGAAGGCTAAGTGTGTCCCCATTAGGCTTCAATTAGAATCAGTAATAGGAGTCCGCATGACCTGAGCTGCTGTTGCCTGGCATGAAGGTCTCCTCTCTACTCCTCTCACTTTGTACTTGGCTTTCGTAACATTATTTGTTTTTTATATAAACTCTCAGAATAAGCTAATAGCAGAGAGTGGCATGATTCCCTTTCACTTATTTTCATTTTGCCAGTCTGTGGTCTTTTGAGCGACAACAGTGAACTAGACATATAGATATCAACCTTTTAGAAGCCGGTCAGAAATCATTAAACAATGCAAGACAGAACAGTCAGCACTTAGATTACATTGTGCAAATATATTCAAGCAATACTAGATTGCCACCTTGCAGAACATAATAACACAAGCTGAGTGTGCTTTCCATAAATCAAATACATTCAATTTGACATACTGAGACATGCAACTGACGCAGGATAATACCCAGGAGATATCCAGCATGCCACATTATATTCACTGGCACTTGTAATATATAGTAACCCGCCCTCTGAACTTTGAATCAGGCACATAATATTCATGACATCAGCATGAAATGAAATAAAATATTACATAAAAATTACCACATAATTAAATATAAAATATCATTACCACCAACACTTCAAACACATCATAAAAACAAACACATTTCCCTATACTTTCATTTAAATATTAAAATAAAATATTTAATCACAGGAGCATTCGAAATTAAATAAAATAACCAATACATAACATTTTAAAATATTTAAAATAAACTTACATCCTACAATAATAGCACATACACATTTAATATAAAATACTATTCCCCATTACCAATATAATTAACCAAAAGTATATAGATGAACCAACCCAATATCAATAACAACATGTACCCACAATTTTTAATGACAATCCCTAGAAATAATCTGTATCCAGTGAGGCCAGTGCAAAACAAATCCATCTGTAAAATGTCATGATAGATTCTCCAAAAATAAAAGTCATTAAAAGTAAAAAAATACCTTATCAATACAAAATATGAACTCTTGACTTTCACTCATAAACTTCAATTTACAATACATTGTTAGAAATGAGGATACAGGAAAAATTACTAAATAAAGGGATATTGGAAGTGGAATAATAAGAGGAAAGCAGTACATAAGAAATGTTCAACTGACCTTTTCTTCAGCAGTTTTGCTTAAGGAATGAGAGGCATCATGAAAGAATTATCAAGAGGTGTTTGTAGCAATGATTTCTTCAGAGCGTTGCTCTTGAGTTTTATCATACGACGCAAGTGTTTGGGCCTGTAAGTTTATTTTTGGTTCTTTTTCTCTTCTGTCAGGCACCGGCCCATAATTATTTTTATTATCTTGGGTATGTTACTGAGCAGGTAGAAAAAGATCTCTTCATCAGCCTCTAATCTTTACTTGGTTGCAATGTGCTTGATCTGATTTCGTCTGATTACTGCTTATTGAGAGCAAGTCAGCAGGATGTGGATAAAGCATTGAAGGAACTTGTCTCCATGCATAGTAGATCCAAATATGGCTCAGCCTGGGAGAACGAAGTCAGACATCTTGGGCTCATCCTTTTACGGGAAAATCCAAGCATGGCCATAATCACCAACAAAGGGATTAACCAAATTATATCTAAAACTCTCCTTAAACTCCATCTGGAGGACAGGAGCAAAGCACTGGAGAACTTCAAAGAGCCAGCCTCTCTGGCCTAATAATCACATCATCCCCCAACCATACTTGAAGACATTGACCAACTCAGGGAGAGGAGAGAATTCACCTTGGCAAGAAGTGGCACCCTCACAGTCTCTAACAAATGTATCTGTGGCTACACTTAAAAAGGAAACATACACTAACAAACCCTTAATAATCGATCAAATTACCTGCTGTGCAACCCCCTAAACTAACTGAAAAAGTGCACCCTCCTGACCCAACAGTACTTCAAATATATTAAGCAAAAGTTTCCTGCAATGGAGACTCAGCTACTCGCAACCACCAACCTTAAAGGCCGCTGCACAGAGCGACGAGCAGGGTCCGTCGGAGCTTTTTCAGCTGTTTCCAGGAGCCCCATCTTCCGGGAGAGATGTCTCTGCCTGCATAAACACGCTGGGTGTATTTTACGGTCTTTCTCCGTCCCTGACAGCTGGTGGAAGGATGTTTTTTTCCAGCTGGGTGCAATGCTCGGTATTTCCTAAGAGTGGCAGCCATCTTGCATTCCTGTGACGGAGATCGGAATTTCTCCTCCGCTGACAGCGCGCTTGTCATACAATTGACAGGAATACGTCGGAACAGATTCTGGTTGGTTATTTATGACTCTTTTCGTTCTTTTTACGATGTTTTTTCATCTGGCAATGACTTTTTACCTTTTCAATATTAAAGTGTGACAGCGCTTTATTTTACTACGCAGTGGCTTCTTTTGGAGGAGTTTTGCTATATCTTATTTTTTCCTCGCATATGTTTGGCAATATTTTTTGCTCGGCCCTGTTGGTTGTGAAGGCGTTTTACTATTATTTTTGACTGACAATTTATTCGCGTGTTGTGGGCTTCCTCCCATTCTCCTCACTCTCTGGCTGTTCTTGAACACCTGCAGTGTGTGTTGCTTTGTCGCTTTTTGGGACGTTACCTTTATGGCTGAGAGTATGGGTTTGCCCTCAAATGCCAAGGATACTAAGGCCTCTTTAAAGAGATTGAAACAACCATCTCCCACGCCTGAGTCTTCTCAGAAGGACACTGTGTCCACGCTAGAGACTATTCTGACGCGTTTGAATGATGTTCATGACATTGCTCAGTCAACCAAAACAAACATGGATATGCTGCAAGTTGAGGTGTCTGCCATCAGGAATGAATTTAAGGCTCTTTCCCTGCGTGTCTCCGCCACAGAGACACGTATTAGCGGTGCAGAAGATGTTGTGCAGAAACAATCTAGATCTATGGGCCAACTAGAGCGTTCAATGGCGGCATTGAGGAGAGACCTCACTGAGCAAGAGGATCGTAATCGTAGATCCAATCTACGCATTTTTGGCATTCCTGAGGAAGTTGAGAAAGAGGCTCTCTCTATGATTGATTTTATATCCAATTGGCTTCCTGCTACATTGCAAATTTCTTTCCTAAGAGACTTTGAGATAGAGCGAGCACATCGTGTCCCCACCTTCCGCTCCAAATCGGCCTCACAACCAAGGGCTATAATTTTTAAGCCACTGCGTCATCAGCACACGGAGCAAATTTTGGCGCACATGAGGAAGGTTAAGAATGTTTCCTGGAATGGCCATCGTATTTCCATTTCTCAAGACTTTGCCAGAGATACAGTGATAAGAAGGAAGGGCTTTCTTAACCTACGGAAGCGACTATCTGAGATGAATATCCCCTTTTCCTTCTCTGGTCCCTCAAAGTTTCGAATTACCTTCAAAGGCCGTTCCAGAGTTTTCGATGAGCCTGCTGACCTGGCATCTTTTTTGGACAATCAGATGGAGCTTCAGATGGAGCTTCAAATGGACGCTTCGCGTACTTCTAGTACTTCCGGCACTTGAGATAGATGTCCAGGCCTGTCATGTGTTTGTTCTTTCTCAGATCTCTTAAGTTTGTCTTTTTAGATCTGGGTGGTGGCATGATGGTCCACCGTTCTTACTGCTTCTCGGTGTTCTGATGTTTTCTGTTTGATGTTGTCAATTATATGTGCGATATGTTCTCTTTCTTCACTCTCACTCCTCTTCCTCCCTTTCTGCTGTTTCATTCGTTACCACGTTTGAGATATTCTCTCATTACTCTCTACCCTCTTATGTGGGTTGCTTGTTTTCTATACTGCCTCTATTGTGTTGATTACTCCTGTACCTCTCTTTTCTCTTGTTGCAGACAGTTCTGCAACTAGTGATGTCGTTTATACCTGCCGCCTCTGTGCCTGCAACAGTATATTTCCTTGGTGTAGTGGTGTCTGGGTACACGAATATTGTTCTGTTTTTAGTCACTTAGCTTATATACGATGTTTTAATTTCCTACGATGATGTGGTTCTTCTTCTTTTTCTTTGTTCTTTTCATACCTGTCCCCCTCTCCCTTTATGTTATAGGTTGTCCATGTCTCGGTGTACTCTCTTTGTGCCTTTTTCTATTCTTTTTGTGGTACTGCTTCACTTTCTAGGTTCCCTTTTAATTTGACTGTCCTGTTAATGTTTCTATGCCTTTCTTGTTTTTTTGGTTACCAGTGGTTTATTTCAGTTTTCTTTTTCTTTCTTATCTTCATTTATGTTTTTGGTTTATTCCTTCTCTGCAGTTGCCATGATATTTCTTTGTCTTCCTGTTTATAATTGGCCTTTCTTTCCCTTTGCTCCATCTATTATGAGTTGGATTGATATATTCTTGTGTGCCTTTTGCTGTTATGTATTTTGACTCTTCCATCATCTATTTCTTTCCGATACTGTCTTATGGATTGTTACTGGTATTGCTACAATGTTCCCTATTTTTTCCAGTTATGTTTTTAGTGCTATGCTTCTTATACTTGTCTAATTCACTTATTTATTTTCTGCTTGTTCACTAAATGAATGTTTATTTCTTTCCTTAATGTATAATTTTACTAGATTTAAGGATTAGGTCAATAGTACAGTTTACAGTTCTCTAATATTTCACTGAATATTCAGTTACACCTGCCATATTCTCACATGAATTCCTACATCTCTCATAACCAGCTTTACGTATCTTACGTCCATTGATTGATTAATTGTTTTCTCTTGCTTTTTGCATAGTGCGTATATGATATAACTCCTTCTATGTATTGTTCCCCGATAGATATATAGCTTCTTCTGGATGTGCTTTATTTACTCTTAAACATGTCTTTATACCTATCCATTATATTGTTACATGCATGTTATACGCAGGTTGTTCTCATAGTATTTCATGTTGATGTATCTTATAATCCTCTAATTTAACTTTATTCCATAGTCCTGTTTTCTCTCTTCCCTATTAATTATACTTCGTCCTGCTATATAATGGGGCTGTAGATTGCTGATTTCTATTATATTTGCTCCTTATGATGGCTCCCCTGGTTGTCGTCCCACGTTCCCCCCTAGTATGAATTTGGTCTTTTTCAGACCCTCTCTGCTGGCTCTTCTCTTTCTTCTTTCTTCTTCTTTCTTTTCTCTTTTCGGATTTCCCCAATGGTTTTTCCTTTTTGGACATTGTTGTTGAATGTTTGGACGGTTGTCTTCATGTGGGTTGCTTTCTGTCTATTATTTTTAACCTATGTTATTGTTTTCTATACTAGTCAATGTCTGGCTTTAATGTGTTATCCCTTAATGTTAAGGGCTTAAATCATCCTGTGAAACGATCCAAGATCTTGGATTATTGCAAATCTCTCTCTTCAGATTTAGTCCTATTTCAGGAAACAAAAATATCTACCAAAGAAGCATTATTCTTGAAGAAGGATTGGGTTTCAGATGTTGTTTGTTCTGATGCGTGTGGCAAAAGAAATGGGGTTGTCACTTTGATTTCCAGGAACTCAGGTTTGTCCATAGTTTCTTCTGATCACGATTCTGAAGGTCGTTGGTTATTAACTAGATTGTCTGATGGTTCTTCTGATCTTTATTTTATGAACATCTACGCCCCTAATAAGGATGATCCGGTCTTTTGGAAATCAGTTGCCAAAAAATTTAATGATACGCCTCACTCTGGTAACCTTGTTGTTGGGGGTGATTTTAATTTGGTAATGGATCCCATTCTTGATAGGAATTCAGCTTTTCAATTTCGTCCTCCAAAATCTCATAAACAAATGCTTAATATGTGCTCCCTTTCTCATCTGCAAGACATATGGCGTCTTCATAATCCTACTGGTAGTGATTTCTCCTTCTTCTCTTCACCTCATTCTACCTTCTCTCGTATTGATTACTTACTAGTTCATTCTTCCCTTGTTCCTGCTTCCTCCTCTCCGATTATTCATCCTATTCTGATTTCTGATCATGCCGCGGTTACTTTTAATCTCTTGTCCTTTGCTCCCAAATCGAAAGCTAGGTCTTGGAGGTTAAACACAGAACTTTTATATGACACTACCCAGGTTGATTAATTTTCTAGCGCGATTGACACTTTTTTTCTGGAGAATGAAGGTTCAGTTTCCTCCCCGATTGTTCTCTGGGACTCGTTCAAATGCACTTTCCGAGGCCAGGCTATTAAATGTATGGCTAAAAGGAATGCTGATATTAAAAAAGAACTTGCAGATATCGCTACCGACATGAAATCTCTGGAATCTTCCTTTCGTCACTCTAAAGATACATCTTGCCTACAGTCAATTAAGCTCCTAAAATACAAATACAACACCATAGTTACCAAGAGAGCCTATATTGGGGTTCAAGCTCAGAAATCCAAAAGGTTATTGTTAAAAAATAGAGCGGGCAAGATGCTCGCAGCTACGTTGAAATTCCAAGATTCTTCCTTTAAGTCTTCCCAAATCTCTTCTATTACTGATCATTTAGGTGTTAAAAAATTTCAGACCGGGGAAATTCTTGAGGTTTTTCGTGATTTTTACAATAACTTGTACTCACCTTCTGATCAGGCCTCATTTGAACAATGTCAAGAATTCTTAAAATCTGTTCCTATGAAATCGGTTTCTCTGGAAGATACTACTCTTTTGGGTGGCCCTATCACTCCTGATGAAATTACTTCCGCAATTAAGGCTACTCGTTCGGGGAAAGCTCCAGGGCCTGACGGTTACCCTATTCTTTTTTATAAAACCTTTCTTCCTGTAATTGTTCCCAAGCTTCAGTCTGTGTTTGATGCTTTTATTCAGAATGGATCTGTCTCTGGTACTGCGGCGGATGCTACGATTGTAGTTATCCCTAAAGAGGGAAAAGACCATTCAGATGCCAAAAATTTTCGCCCCATTTCCCTTTTGAATATGGAAGCTAAGATCTTTGCTAAGATTTTGGCCAAGAGATTAGAATCCTTCATTCCTACATTGGTACATTCCTCTCAAACTGGCTTTGTGAAAGGCCGTCTTGCACGTGACAATATTCGCACATTCTGTCACGTTCTTGGAGCTGCCAAACGTTCTACTCTCCCTGCTGCAGTCTTGGCGCTTGATGCGGAAAAGGCCTTTGATAAGGTTTCTTGGCCATTTCTGCGGGCCGTCTTATATGCACATAATCTTGGTGACTCCTTTATTAACATGGTTATGTCGTTATACGCCCAGCCCAGAGCTAATATACGTGTTAATGGTGCTACGTCTTCTTTTTTTAATCTTCGCCAGGGCACCAGACAGGGTTGTCCCTTATCCCCTCTTTTATTTTTGTTATCCATTGACCCTCTCCTTAGATTGATTGAGCTGAATCCGGATATTAAAGGTTTTTCGTTTGGTCCTCACTGCATCAAAACTGCTGCATATGCAGATGACGTCCTTATTTTTTCAGACGATATTTCCGTGGCTATACCTGCTATCTCAGATACGATTGCCCTTTTCTCAAAGGTTTCTGGATACACCTTAAATAAAGAGAAAACAGAGTTGTTTCCCTTGAATGCCTATTGCTTCCCCACACATATGGGTTCTGCTGGCTTCAAATGGCAGTCTAAACACTTAAAATACTTGGGTATTTATTTCTGTTCTACTTTATATGGCACAATTGCCTATAATGAAAACCAGACTATTCTTAAAGTGCGCCGTCTTTTAGATACCTGGTCACCGAAACACATTTCTTGGTGGGGTCGTCTTCAGACTCTTAAAATGATGATTACACCTATTGTTAACTTTGCATCCTCTATGCTCCCGCTGAAACTTTCGGATTCCTTTTTTCATGAAGTTGACGTTTTGACGTCTAAATTTTTATGGAATGATAAACGAGCGAGATTGGCTTATAAATTCTTACGAAAGCCCTATGATATGGGAGGGGTTAATCTGCCTGACTGGGATAAATACCAAACTGCCTTTTTGGCTTCCCAAGGCGCTCTTTGGTTTTCTTGTCCCGTTAGTCACGTGCCTTCCTGGCTGTTTATAGAACAGGAATTGGCTTCTCCATTACCGACTGCATCTTTTGGCACTGCGTCTACCTTATCTATCCCTTTTTCCCGCTCTATCATTTTAGACACTCTGTCTGCGGTTCGAAAAGTGGACAAGTTGGTAGCGTTTCCACTTCATAAATCTAGATGGTCGTCTATTTGGCGGAATTCTAAAATTAAAATTGATATTGATCCTTCCTTGATTTCCTACTGGGCGACTAAAGGGATATCGTTGGTTAAACATCTTTATGGTCCTAACTATGAGCCTCTACCCTTTTCCTCTTTAGCTCAACAATTCTCCTTAACTAATTTAGATTTTTATACTTTTCTTAAAATAAAGGTGGCACTTGCTAAAATACGTCTTCATCCTACTTCTTCTACGGTTACTCTCTTTCAAATTTGGTTAAAATCTGGTCATGTTGCCTCAAAAATTTATAAATTTTTATCTATGCCTTCATCTTCCCCTCATACGGTTGCTCAACATAAATGGTTACGTCATTTTGAACATAGTATCATTGAACATATTTCTTCAGATACCTGGCAGATGATTGGTAAACTTTCTCTTCGCAATAAAATCGCCCCATCGTTAATGCAATCTAAATTTTTCTCTATCAATCTTCTTCATTGGACACCCGTGCGCCTACATTCGCTCAATCTCAAAGAAGATAATCTATGCTGGAGTTGTGGCTTATCGCCAGGAGATTTTTCACATATGTTTTTTAACTGCTCTCTACTCCAACCCTTTTGGGACCTCATTCATAAGCATATTATACTCATCTTTGATATTAAATTCCAACTTTCTCTCCCATTAATTTTATTGGGCCCTCTTGCGGCTTCATCTCCTCTCCCCTTAGAGCCCATGGAGTTACAATTATTAGATCTTCTCTTGACCGTCGCTGTGAAAGTAATTCTTATGGAATGGAAATCCTTTTCCTCTGTTTCGTATCATACTTGGTGGGCTTGGGTTTCCTTCTTACGCAGTGCTCATACTTCGGTTGATCAAGCTCATCTCTCTCCGTCGATTGCTAGTGGGGTTTGGACCGCTCTAGACAACTACATGGATTTGTCCTCACAAGGGTTGGTTGACCAATATCCCTTTCGTATGTCTGGTTGAATGGCGTCTTGTTTATTCTGATTTATTCTTTATTTTTAAGGTTTATTCATTGGGAAATCCTTCTTTCCTTTTTCCCTTCTTCTCTGTATCCTCTTTTTTCCAGCTGCTCCCTCTTACTCTCGCTTTTCTTCCTTCTTTTTCTGCTTTTCTCTTCTTCTGATTATATCATCTGATAGTGATACATTTGTGAATGGTTTACATATATGCTAAGCTGCTTGGTCTTCATGAATGCCTATTTTTATTTCTAACAGACTACTTTTATTTATTATATATGGATGCATTTCATATGTCTTATTATTGGATTTCATCTTCTGATGGTCTGTTATATTGCTCTCAAGTGTATCACTTTATTTACATTCTGTATCTTCATTTGTTTATTTATAACAATAAAATCTTTTGAAATAAAAAAAAAAAAAAAAAGGCCGCTGCACAGTACCGAGGAAAGCAAAATTAACAATAGCAGCAAAATGGAAATAAAAATACCTACTTTAAATTGAACTCTATAGAAACAAGCATTTGAACATTCGGTAATTCTGGCCAACAGCTTAGTGTTTCTTTGATAAATGGGGATCTTTGTGTGCTTTGTGCATGTATAAGAGAATGAATCAACAATTGGAAGACTGGATATATAAGTCAATGGAAAATACTACCAGATGTTCATTCATTAATAGCACTTATGAGAGGCAGAGATGTGAAATTATGGCCAGAGTTGCCAATTTCAGATCTGGGGAATCAGACTTTAGTCCAAGCCATGATGGCTCAACAGGCTGTGATTCTGGACAAATCACTGAAACTCCCCGGACCTTAAAAAAGATTAAATAAATGTAATTTGACCTTATGTGAAAGTAATTTGACCTTATGTGAAAGTAATCTGGTTCTCATGTAAAGCATTCTAATACCCTTGGGCCAAGTTTGCGCTATATAAAACTGCAAAAAAACAACATGTTGTGCTACGTGGGATGACAGCTTCTGTTTGCCTATTGAAGGGTGTGCTTGTGTTTAGGAGTGGGTGGGATGTTGTCTCTGCATGCAAGTACAAGTCTTTATGTGTGTTTGATCATGTCATCCAAAATCCTACAGAGTCCTGGATTACCTTCAAGATCAGTTTGATATGAGAAGAATAAATTAGGCCACAGACTGAGACATGCTACTGTAAGCCAACAAGTGTGAGGCAGGTATCTCTCCAACAAGAGCAGTACACTAGCCTCACCAGACTCTTGTTGGTAGTCCTGGAGGAGGATCCCCTCTTCCTTTTCACTGAAGGAGAGACCAAAAGGGTATTAGTCAAAGTCAAAGTATGCTTTATTCGAGATTTCACTCCTAAAAGCAGAAACAATTAAAAAGTACAGTTTGATTATCTATTAATTACAATAATAAAATTAAAGCATACTATTTACAGTTCGTGACTCGATATACCAATCAGAATTTCAAATAGTCTTATATCAATACTTTCCCTTTAAAAGTTTAAAATGATCAACAAACACCCACATACAATCAGGTTTATAAAAAATAAAGCGTGGAACGATTATACGGGTAGTTTATCTAGACAGAGAATAGTCAAATGACTAGCAGTCTCTGTCTGTTTAACCATACAATTACCCCAGACATAGAATAGTCAGCTGACTAGCAGTCTCTGTCTAATCGACCAAGCCCATCCAAGGTATTTAGCAGTTGCTATTGTTATCCATATCTCACTACTGGTACATATAATATGCAGGGCAACAGCACTGCTAGCAATCCCTAAATTCTTGCACATAGGTTTTAACCATACACATCTCGGGTCCAAATAGGCTGTGCAAGAAAATAAAAAATGACCCATAGTTTCATTTGCGGAACCACAACCAGGGCAACTAGGATTCAGGCCCTCTTTCCATTTTGTAGTCAGAGGTCTCAGCGGCAAAGAACCTGCTCTTAATTGGAATAAAAGTTTTCGGTCACTCGGCCTGGTTATACAATCCCAATACGGTTCCAAATAGGGATACAACTTAGCCTCTAAAAATCCATCAGTCATGGTTCCTAGAATAGTGCTATTCCAGCCCCGCGAAACTACCTTTTCCCAATAAATTTCTTTTAAAATTCTTTTGGGAGGGAAGGTTGTTCCTGCTGGGTCTAGCCAGAGGGAGCTTAATCCCAAATCATTCAAAATTGCTTTCAGGGAGTTCAGCCATCTATTTTTATGAAACGTGTCCACTTTAATAATGTCTAAAAACCCCATGGCATAATGCGAAAGCTCAGGGGTAGTCCAGAGCCTTCTCCAATACAAAATTGGTCGGATCGTGGCCAAGTCTGTAACCATTTTTCTACCCAAATCATACCTGAGGGGCAGCAAGGGAGTGCTCTTTGGGACACCAGTTATAGACCGGAAGAACTTGTTTTCTGAGATTTGCAAGGCAACCACTTTTTTAAAGCCCCAAAGCTCCGCACCGTATAGTGCGGAGCCGAGGGCTTTTGCCTCGTAGTTCAAGTTCAAGTTCAAGTTCAGGAATTTGTATAGCACACTACTCACCCAGAGGGTCTCAAGGCGCTTGAGGGAGGGTGGTTGCATTACTTATCGAAAAGCCAGGTTTTTAGCTGTTTTCTGAAGGAGAGGTGGTTCTGTGTAAGGCGGAGGTGGGTGGGGAGAGAATTCCAGGTTTTGGCCGCTAAGTAGGAGAAGGATCTTCCTCCCATGGTGGATCTATGGATACGCGGAATTGCAGCGAGGGCTTGATTGGATGATCGTAGTTGGCGGGTGGGTGTGTAGAAGGACAGTCGTGTGTTGAGGCATTCGGGTCCTAGGTCGTAGAGGTCCTTGTGTGCATGGGTGAGGAGACGGTACGTTATTCTCTTGTTGACGGGAAGCCAGTGGAGGTCTTTCAGGTGACCGGAAATGTGAGCTTGACGGGGATGTCCAGTATGAGTCTGGCTGAGGCATTTTGGATGCGTTGAAGTTTTTTCTGTAGTTTGGCTGTGGTTCCGGCGTAAAGGGTATTTCCATAATCCAGACGGCTAGTGACCAGTGCGTGGGTGACTGTTTTTCTTGTTTCGGTGGGGATCCAGCGGAAGATTTTTTTGAGCATGCGTAGGATGTTAAAGCATGAAGATGAGACGGCATTGACTTGTCTGGTCATCGATAGGGAGGAGTCTAGGATGAAGCCTAGGTTACGTGCGTGATCTGTAGGTATGGGTGCTGTACCCAGGGCCGGTGGCCACCATGAGTCGTCCCAGGCAGAGGGGGATGATCCTAAGATGAGGACTTCTGTTTTGTCAGAGTTTAGTTTTAAACGGCTGTTCTTCATCCATTCGGCTACTTCTTTCATTCCTTCATGTAGATTGGTTTTGGCGGTGTTTGGATCTTTGGTGAGGGAGAGGATCAGCTGGGTGTCGTCTGCGTAGGAGATGATGTTGAGGTTGTGTTGTCGCGCGATGGATGCGAGGGGGCTCATGTATACGTTGAAGAGGGTGGGACTGAGTGATGATCCTTGTGGTACTCCGCAGATGACTTCGGTGGCCTCTGATTTGAATGGGGGGAGGCGGACTCTCTGGGTTCTTCCGGCGAGGAACGAGATGATCCAGTCCAAAGCTCTTCCTTGTATTCCGACGTTGCTGAGGCGTTGTATGAGGGTGCTGTGACAGACTGTGTCGAAGGCGGCGGAAAGGTCAAGTAGGATGAGGGCAGCTGTTTCTCCGTCGTGCAGTAGCGTTCGGATGTCGTCAGTAGCAGCGATGAGGGCGGTTTCGGTGCTGTGTTTGGCTCGGAAGCCGGACCGTGAGGGGTCGAGGGATTTGTTGGATTCGACTGTTGACGGCTTTCTCAATGACTTTGGCAGGGAATGGGAGGAGCGAGATGGGGCGGTAGTTCTTAAGTTCAGAGGGGTCTGCTGTGGGTTTCTTCAGAAGGGCGCTGAGTTCGGCATGTTTCCAGCATTCCGGGAAGGTAGCGGAGTTGAAGGAGCAGTTGATGACATCGCAGGGATGTGGTGCGATGATGGAGTCTGCTTTGTTGAAGATGTGATGGGGACATGGGTCGGTTGGGGAACCTGAGTGGATGGAGTTCATCAGGCGGATGGTGTCTTCAGTGGTGATTGGGTTCCAGGCGCAAAGGTTGTGAGAGTGCTGTTTTGGTTCGGGGGTGGGTGGAGTGGTCTGTTCTTCGGACTGGTTTTCAAAGCTGTTATGTATGTCAGCGATTTTGTTGTGGAAGAAAGAGGATAAAGAGTCGCAGAGGTCTTGGGAGGGAGTGATGTCGTTGGTGCCGGTGGAGGGGTTGGTAAATTCTTTGACGATGTTGAATAGTTCCTTGCTGTTGTGGGCGTTGTTGTCCAGTCGATCCTTGAATGCTGATTTCTTGGTGGATCGGATCAATTGGTGGTGTTTGCGGGTGGCGTCCTTGAAGTTGGTCAGGTTGTCAGAGGTTGGGTTTTTTCTCCAGGTTTTCTCGAGGTTACGACATAACTTCTTGGATTTCTTAAGGTCGTCGTTGAACCAGGGGGCCTTTTTGCTACCTAGTTTGATCTGGTGGTTTTTCAAGGGTGCTAGTTCGTCAGCGCTGTGGGTGATCCAATGTGTGAGTTTGGTGGCAGTTTGGTTTGGGTCCGATGATAGGGCAGGAGGGTTTTGGTTAAGCGATGTGAAAAGTTGGCCGGTGGTAATTTTGTTCCAGTTTCTTCGAGGGATAGGTTGAGGGGGGTTGTGTGTCGTGGTCTTTTTGTAGCTGAAGTGAACGCAGCTGTGGTCCGTCCAATGGAGAGCTGTGGTGTTATCGAAGGAGATGTGTTTGCTGGAGGTGAAGATAGGGTCGAGCGTGTGTCCGGCTAAGTGGGTGGGGGTGTTAACAAGTTGTTTGAGTCCGAGGTTGGCGAGGTTGTCCAGAAGGGTGTTGGTGTTGTTGTCGTTTTTCTTTTCCAGGTGGAAGTTGAGGTCTCCCAGTAGAATGTAGTTCTCAGATGTGAGGGCATGTGGGCCGATGAAGTCAGTGATGTCTTCGTTGAATTGTGTGCGGGTTCCTGGTGGTCTGTAGATGAGGGTGCCTCTGAGTGTGGTCCTGGGGTCGGTGTGGATCTGGAAGTGGAGGTGTTCGGCGGTCGCGAGGTTATCGTCGGAGCTTGTCGTGATTCGGATGGTGTTCTTATGGACGATGGCGATGCCTCCTCCTGTTTGGTTGAAGCGGTCCTTTCGGATGATCTTGTAAGCGTCCGGGATGCCTATGGCGATGTCGGGCGCTGATGAGGCGTTCATCCATGTTTCTGTAAGGAAGGCGATGTCCGGCGATGAAGTGTCGAGCAAGTCCCAGAGTTCAGTGGCGTGTTTGTGGACCGAGCGGGTGTTCAGCAGGATGCACTTCAGGTGGTTAGAGTCGGGGTTGTGTTTGGGGAGGTGGATTTGGTGTGGGTCCTGATGCTGGTGAACTTGCAGGAGTGGCAGGCGAATGGTCCATGGGTGTGTCCTGGGGTAGCTTCGCAGCATTGTGGTGTGCGACCGGGGTTAAGGTCAAAGAGGGTAGCGGCGTCATACGTTATGCGGGTGGAGTGGGTTTTGCGGGGACCAGGGGGTCTGGCGCTGGGCGCGGTCCAGGCGTGGTCGGGCATAGACGGGCTTACCTTTGGCGCACCTTCGGCGCGACCGCTGCGCGTGAACGCTGCTCGCAAATGCATCTGACATATGTGGATGGTGGAGGGGCGAGAGAGGGTCAGCTGGGAGGCGGGGGCGGGGTGGAGGTCCGGGCAGGGAGGTGCAACAACAAACCACAAAATGGCAGCAGACCAAAAACGAAACTGGATTGGGGCACAACCTGAAGACAACGTTATGCAATAATACAATGAAATAATTTAATCAAAAGGCACAATGCAATTCTACTGACTGCGCGCTTTTTAAATATAGCGATGCGGTAATTAAATTAACACGACAGCAGACAGGCACTAAAGCGCGTTTTCGAGGCGAAATTAATTGAATACTAAACAGGCAGCAATGAGATATGGCAATACGAGTAAAGGTTGACTAGCAATGCGAGTAAAGGCAGACTGGCAGTGAGGCGCTACGATACCACAATAGTCGGTGCGGGGAGCTGCGTGGGGAGCGACCGCTTCTGGAGGACTCAGGACGGTCACAGCGAAGATGCCGGACGGTAGGTCCTGTAGTATCAGTGGGAGGGAGGGTCAGCTAGGAGGCGGGGGCGGGGTGGAGGTCCGGGCAGGGAGGTGCAACAACAAACCACAAAATGGCAGCAGGCCAAAAACAAAACTGGATTGGGGCAAAACCTGAAGACAACGCTATGCAATAATGCAATGAAATATTTAATCAAAAGGCGCAATGCAATTCTACTGACTGCGCGCTTTTTAAATATAGCGATGCGGTAATTAAATTAACACGCAGCAGACAGGCACTAATGCGCGTTTTCGAGGTGAAATTAATTGAATACTAAACAGGCAGCAATGAGATATGGCAATACGAGTAAAGGCTGACTGGCAATGCGAGTAAAGGCAGACTGGCAGTGAGGCGCTACGATACCACAATAGTCGGTGCGGGGAGCTGCATGGGGAGCGACCGCTTCTGGAGGACTCAGGACGGTCACAGCGAAGATGCCGGAGGGTAGGTCCTGTAGTATCAGTGGGAGGGAGGGTCAGCTGGGAGGCGGGGGCGGGGTGGAGGTCCGGGCAGGGAGGTGCAACAACAAACCACAAAATGGCAGCAGGCCAAAACCGAAACTGGATTGGGGCACAACCTGAAGACAACGCTATGCAATAATGCAATGAAATAATTTAATCAAAAGGCACAATGCAATTCTACTGACTGCGCGCTTTTTAAATATAGCGATGCGGTAATTAAATTAACACGACAGCAGACAGGCACTAATGCGCGTTTTCGAGGCGAAATTAATTGAATACTAAACAGGCAGCAATGAGATATGGCAATACGAGTAAAGGCTGACTGGCAATGCGAGTAAAGGCAGACTGGCAGTGAGGCGCTACGATACCACAATAGTCTGTGCGGGGAGCTGCGTGGGGAGCGACCGCTTCTGGAGGACTCAGGACGGTCACCGTAGACCTGCAGAGCTGGTTTTATAGGTTTCGTAAGGGACTTCCTATGCTCAGCGCTAATAGCACCTGATAATTGCCTGTGCCTCAGCGTAGCTATCTCTATGTGTTTACTCCAACCGCTATTGTTTGAGATATGGATACCCAAGTAAGTAAAGATGTTCACCACTTCTAGAGGTCGACCGTTCATAATGATTTTAGATTTAAAACTCGGATGTGGATTAAAAATCATAAGTTTTGTTGTGGTCGCATTGACCTCTAGACCATGCTCACTGCAAAAAAGGTAAAAAATAGCCAATGCTCGCTGAAGGCCACTTGGCGTTTTTGATAAGATGAGGGTGTCGTCCGTGAACATTAAAATTGGTATTTTAATGCCCGCTAACGAAGGGGCGTCCAGCTCGGCCGATTGCAAGCGGGATACAACACCATTAATAAACAAAGTGAAAAGGGTAGGGGCCATTGAACAGCCTTTCCGAAAGCCCCGTTCCACCGGGAAGTCCGCTGTCTGCTGGCCCTGTCCCCCCACTGAATTCTGGCAAATGTTGATTAGTGAAGCCGCATTATCAAAGTTAGTAAATCCTCAGGAACACCTAGGTTCTTTAGGACAGACCACAGCTTTGTCCTTGGCACCAGGTCGAAAGCCGCCTGTAAGTCGACAAAAGCCGCATATAGGCTGCTGCCGCCCAGCACCACGGTCTTCCATTGCACTAGATTAAAGCGGAAAACCTGGTCCACAGTACTAGTGGACCTACGAAACCCCGCTTGGAACGGTGACAAAGCGTCATTGTCCTCAGCCCAGTCAAGAAGCCGATTCACAATTACACGTCCTATAATCTTTTGTATAGTGTCTATAAGGCTGATCGGCCTATAGTTGCTAGGCTGGGATCGGTCTCCCTTCTTATATACTGGGATGATTACAGCTCCCCTCCAAGATATCGGTACCTCAGCACCCCTAGCGATATTATTAATAAGGAGGCGGATGTACTTGCACCAGCGTTCCTTGTCATTAATGAAAATGTCAGCTGGTACACCATCCATGCCCGGGGCACGTCCACTGTTTGCAGAACTCAGGGCCGCCAGAATTTCGTGGTGACTAAAAAAGATTTCTTTAAAATGGGCATATTTTATGACTGGTATAGATAAAGCTTGGTTTGTCTTAGCATATTGGGATCTAAAAAAATGTACCCATTCTTCTTCCGGGAGAAATTGTTATTAGGAGGATCTGGTTTCCCGACTGCACCCCATTTAACAATGTTCCAGAACAATCTCGAGTCTTTCTTTTCACTGGCCCCTTTTAATTCGGTCCAGTGATGCTCATCCCAAGCTTTCTTTGCCTTGGTTATACTAGCCTTGTAAGCCTTTCTTGCAATTGGGATAGCCGTAATATGCCTCTCCTTTAATGCTAAACTTAGGGCCTTTCGTGCCTCCCTACAATCAACATTATACCATTTTTGAGAGCTCTCTCACCCCTGCCCTGGGAAGGCTTCAAAAAACGGTTCCTAATTAATGAAAAGAGGGTGTCATGGATTACGACCAAGTCTCCTAGCCCATCAGAGGGGGAGTTAATATTTTCCATTGCTATTATTGTTTTGTCAGCTTCGATTTTAATGTTATCCATAGCCGATTGGTTATTGACAACATTTATCCATCTCAGCCTACGCATATCATTAGAGGGAACAGTTAGAGGTGGAACAAGGGCTCTGTCGCAACTAGTCCTATCAGATAATGACCACCATTTATGCTTTGTACACAGAGGATTGTGGTCGCTCTCACCCCTCCACACAACCTCCATGTCATTTAACAGCGGCCATAATTGCAGGCTACAAAGTATATAATCTATTCGACTCCTGTGCCGCCCATTATCAAAAGTCATATTACCCTTTTTGTCACTTGTAGTCCTGCCATTTAGTGCTCTAAGACCTTTCTCAAAGCATAAGGCATTCATGCTAATCACATCCTCGGTCCAGCGGACAACTGGATCCAACTCTAATTTAGGGACCCCCCCTTGCCAGTCTTGTTCATCTCCCAGAAGAACATCTTCTGTGGCTAAGGGTTCAAAAGTTTGATTAAAGTCACCCGCAATGACAATGTGATTTTCTTGGGAGTTATTATCAAGTAGGCAATCCAGGGCAACCAAAACTTCTAACTTCCAACCCTTGGAGCTCCTCACATATACATTGTAGATGTCCAATGTTCCCATAGTGTCAGATTTCAATGTGATTAGTTGGATGTCTCTGTGGCTAGTTTCTTTTACCTTAACCTCTAATTTCAAAGACTGTCTTACCCAAATGGTTAACCCTCCCATCGGTCTTCCCCTAGGGCCTTTTAATGCTGGCACAGAATAATTCAAGTACCCCAGAGCAAACGATGGTCCACATAGCCAAGTTTCCTCAAATATGCATAGATCAAAGAAATTAACAAATCGAAGCCATTCACCCGAGGCTAATTTTGACCCCAGGCCTGCAATGTTCCATGAAAAAAATCGTCCCACATTATCCTCTGCGCCATCCCAGACCGTCAAAATAGGATTCTGCACATTTTCGCGAAATAGGTCCTGTTCAATACCATTCCACAAACCTTCAGGACTAATAACAACACTGCCATCTACTCTCACGGGGGTATTCTATGTGTTAGTGCCCATTATTGAGACAACGTCCCTTACTTCGATCCCATCCTTTGCTATATCGACCGAAAACAACTTACGTGTTTCCTTCATTTTGCTATTCGCCAAAGGGTTTGGGTTACCTATCAGTAATCCTTGGGTCCTGGAAGAATCGTCGAAATAACCGTCATCCTCAACACGTGCAGTGTAGATCATGTTTGTCTCAGTCAGTTCTTGGGCCGTGTCGCAGCCTACTCCTTTGAGTCAATCACAGTCATTCAAGTTTGACAAGGCCGCAAATCTATTTTCCACAATAATACCCCATTCGCTAGGTTGAGCAACCCTGCCCCCTTTATTTGTTACAGAATTCCATTTCGTTTTTAAAATACTTGAGTTCACTGACCACTCTCTCCTATAGAAAAAATCCAGCGTTAGAGGGACAATCTCAGTGCTCCTACGCTGTGGGGGAAGAATATATCTTAAAAGCTCTGGAAGCACATCTGGACTTAGGAAATGCAAGACTACACAGTCTCCTTTTAATTTCTACACGCTATTTCCTATCCAATCCACCCTTCTTGCCATGCTAATTTCCCCTGCTAACAGTTGTTTACCCCTTGCAGATATTAACATATTATTACATAACCAATGGTATGCTTTGTTAATCAAGGAGGGAGTAGATTCGGCCTGTCCTGGGTTTAGAGCGGGTACATTAGCCAGGACTAGAACAAGAGGAGAGGCCTCAACAATAAGTTGAACCGGGCCTTGCTCAACACCAGCCCCTGTAGAATTTTCCAGTGAAACATTATTGTGTATTACACTGTCTCCCGTGACTACTGTCTGTTTGATAAGATGCGTAACTGGTCTAGCATCCACAATACCCCCATTACCTTCCTTAGATGTATTTGACAATGGAACGACCCTATTTGAGGCTGCAATTGGTATAATACCCCCTTCCATCACTGGCTTATTTAACAAACCTCCTAGTCGGTTTACTTCAGCCGTTAAAAAATCAATCTTGGCAACCAGTGCTTTAATTATTGATTTCATCTTTAGGTCGACCATATTCGCTAACTTGTTAATTAATTCATCACCCAAAGTCACATTTGCACCTTCATCCCCGTTATCCTCTACGATTACTGCTGCTTTAGGTGGGGAGACTGTTCTTTTCCTACTAGAACGTAATCCACCCCTTTTACTCAGACCCTTCCTACATGTTCTAATGGGCCTAGCCACAGGCACAGACGCTGGGGAAGAAGGGTCATCTACAGTTTTACTTAACTCATTGCCAGGATCGTTATCTAAATTAACAACCAATGAGATATTCAAGTCGAAGTCAACATTAGGGCTTGTCTCCGTAGCTGATGTGTCACAATTATGTACCTGGGCCGGAACTTCAAACACGTTAAGATCTATAGAAGTATCCTGCACAGGAATAAAAGGCGGTGAGCTCAGACCCAACGATATACGTCTTGTACTATTTATTTTACTTATGACCTGTACCAAGTAATTATCTATAGTATTAGATGCAGATACAACCCTTTGTTTAGACATAGTGTAGCAAATTATTAATAATCGACCTTAAGTAACGCCCCAAAGTCAAGTACAGTATAATGTTCGTCTATCGAAAGGAAAGTTCCACAGGAGCTTCAACCAAAAATGGCGAAAATATTTCTTACAATATCTTACTTGAAGGATAGCAAGCGTTAGTAAACCTCAATAACAACAGACGACAGACAGGGTTCCAGGCCCAGCCCAGTACGGTCAGTCACGGACTGTCACAGACTGTCCGCCCTTTGTCCGGGCTTAGCCCCGTGCTAGATCCCGCGCGCGTCGGGAGTGTCAGTTAAGTAGAAAAAAAATGGAGATAGGGGCGGAGCCCGCCCGGGAAGAGGCACCAGCTGTTGGTGGAATGGAGAGCTGGTCCTCGCAGTCCCGGGCGGCCGCTCGGTCTCCTTGCAACCAAACTACCCAATTAAACTTCATGTGCTGCACAATGCAATGTTTTGTGCTGGAGTTCAAAGGGTCACTTCAGTCAGCTCATCTATATTTCGCTATTAGCTGTAATCCGTTGCATCAGTGCCACTTCCGTTTCTGATTTTTGCAATTAAAAACTTTTGCAATACGTGCTATCTTGCATGCTTTGCATACAATTCCATTGACCAATGCAAATGAGCTACTAAGTAATTCAAAAAGAGCCTGAAACTGAAAAGGACCAAAACCGAGGAGGATAAAAGGAAAGAATAAGTTATCAGAGGCACCTTGTTTCCCGATGCACCATGCCTGGATTAACTGAAACCTCCCAAACATCGACTATATCTGTTCTTTAAAAAAAAGGAAAAGAATGATCCCTTTGTTTTTTTGATGTAGAATGCTATCTTTAGTTGGGACGTCAACAATGATGGGTACCTCCTAAGCGGAACTGGGAAACCTTAAAAGAAACGAGGGTACCAGGCTAACCATTTCACCATGACAAGAGTTGGGAGGACACCTTCCAGATGATTTTGAACCCTTGAATATGATATGGCACAATTTTGTTCTTTCAATTTTAGGGGTGCATTATAATCAAGGTTAGTTTGTATCCACGTATAATCTGTTGTTGTATTAATATTCGGCTATTAGAACGTAAAATGTAATAACGTGTAAGTAAAGTGTTAGAGAGATTTTTCACGTAATTAAATAATTAACGTAGTAAATGTGCATGTTTAGATGAAATCAAATACGCGTAAAGTGTATTCATGATTAATGAATGTTTTCATATTAAGACTCATATGATGTGCATATTAATGGCTCATTCTAAACGCGTTACTGTTCTTATGTTAGCCAAACCTGGTAGGCCTAACTTTCCTGTTTCCTTGTTCGCTCTCGTGTTGAAGGTTGTCAAATAGAATTCATGTGCCTGTGGAATATTTTCTTTTCACATTTTTGTTGCAGGTGCAAGAATTTGTTCTCATTAGTTAATATAATGTTTTTGTTTTAGAAGTTAGACATATATAGGGAGGAGAGGTTGCCTTTGAACAAGAGGAGCTGATAACGTAGGAGGATGTCTTTCGTGTCTGGAAGGCCTGGGACCCAATGTCATCGAGCAAGAGCCTGTATACACCATTGCTTAATGGAAAGTTACCTACAAGGAAGTGTCCAACTGGATGAGGCGGTCACATGATGTGTTAGGGGATGTGATTTTCGACTTTTGTATTGGGATTAGGGACAGAGTCCAGGCACTTCTGCCTTACTTGGAGAGAGGAGAGCATCTTAGAATGAGCTCTGTAGCTTTACACTACTCAACCTATTCAACATGAGTGCGCATCTTAGGAAGTCTTCACGTGCTGACACCTTTCAGGGGACTTGCCTGGGAAAATGCTAGGTAGGAATATTACGTTAGAAGTAGTGTAGGGATCATTACAAATATCTGCACAGAACTAACATCTCACCCAAGTTGCTCGCGAGAATGGATCCTACTAAAACTCACATTTGCCCCAGGTATGCAATGGAGCTGGCCGATTTCGTGCATTTGGCATGGAGCTGCCCGTCCATACCAGAATGCAAGAGGTTTTTCGGTATCTTGCATTAATGACAGAGTCTGACTTGAGCCCCTCCCCATTACGCGCCCAATTGAGATACGTCATGTGAGAAGTTGGCCTGATATATGATGCTCACTAGTTTTAGTGATCACCTTGTATCAGTCCAAACAACCCTTATGGTGATTGGTTGTAAGTCAACCTTATAGACCAGCTATCCTAATGGTAGCATGGACAAAGCAGTCTTAGGCTAAACTCTTTTGGCATGTGAAGCCAGCTGTTTTACCACAATATAACCCCTTGAATACCAGATGAAAGGACACCACACAGGTTGTTATGAAAATAAACAGTCTATTTATTAATAACAACACCTCTGAACTCTTTATGAGGTCAGAGGGCTAAGCACATGACAATCTCTTACGAAAAATACGACAAGTTGCACAGAACTACAATGGTGCCCTAGGGGCACGACAAACCATATACTAAGTAAGTGGAATGTGAAAGTCGATAAAAGGAATGGAGCTGTCCAGAGGCTGTAGGATCGATGGGACCACGCTACACTAACTCTAGGTGAGTAATAGGAGGCCCACGGAACACGTGTGCAGAGTGTGAACTCACACACGAGATGCGTAACAACATCTATGGAGAGTACAGTTCAAGTAAAAGGTGAGTACGGACAATCCTGACTAGTTAGGACAACAACGACTGTGGAATTGGACACTAGGACAGTTAGACTACCCTTGAGCACCAAAATGCTTTCGTTACCTCACCCACGGGCTGCGGGTGCATAGGTGCCAAAGTGTGTCGGGTTCTCGCGTTGAAGTCAATGGAGCCTGAAAGAAAAGATGCTGCAGGCGACCAGGAGGAAGATGTCCGGTGCGATCCAAGGGTGGATCGGTGAAGAAGAGGACCTGAAAGCAGAGGGGACAGTGTTCAAAGTCACTAGCCAGTGACCGGTGTGGAACCAGGAAGGAACCAGATGCTGTCGTCGCGATCAGGTGAAGAGTGGACGCTTGACTCTGCAGCCACGTAGACCAGGAGGTGTCTTTGACGACCAGGATGGAGGCACAAGCTGTCCCACGCAGGCTTTCGCTGTCGGCGGTGTCAGATCCGGAATTGGAGACAACAGGCCTTGGCACAGGCAACCCACACGGTGAGTGGAAAAGACGTCTGATGCGGACTAGGAGAGTCCGGGGTGCCCCTCTTTTGGAAGGGAGCAAGGGCCAGTCTGGAGCAAGCAGACCAGCAGTGAAGATTAAAAGGTTCGTCGTCTAGGAGGCCACTATCCAGCCGTCAAGTGACCAGACAACGCGTCGAGCAGCAAACAAGCAGAAGGGCCCCACGCAGATCTCGTGGAAGCTGGAGGGCTGATCTTCGGTGCAGGGGCTGCTCGGGGCTGGGGCTTCTCAATCCCCAAAGCACTTGGTCGAGTTTACCTCGGGAGTCGTGCTGGAAGCGAAGTGCAGGTTCGTTCAAGATGGCCGGTCCCACGTGTCTCGTCGCACCCACGGGTCTCAGCTTTGCTGCAGATGTGAGTTGAGGTCGGAGAGGTCTGGGAATCCGGGTCTCGTCGGGCTCTGAAGTCTGGACCCTCGAGGGAAGACGACAAAGTGAAGCCGCTGGACGCTTGATGGTGCCGGCAGTTGCAGGGTGGACACTCCTTGTCCACAAGGGAGATTCTTCAGTCTTCTGGGGAGCAGAACGTCGAAGTCCGGAGTTTCTTCTTGTAGAATTGTTCAGGATAATCTAATTTGGAATGGGACCAGCTCCTACCTTTATCCTGCTAAAGGGGGCTGCACTACTGACTAGGTCCCTCCCCTGGGTGGGACCAGGAAGGGGGGTGGTTACACCCCCTATCCTTTGTCCGGTTTCCCGCCAGAGCTGGGGCTGGAGTGTCCCAGCAACTGGTTTGAACCGGTGTATGCACAGGGCACCTTGTGTGCCCCAGGCATGTCTCATTCCTTTCAGGCCTATCCTACCCAATACACAAAATCCTGTCTGGGGTGGTGCTAGCACCTCCCAAGGCAGGAAACCCTTTGTCCAAGCCCCCCTCACTGGAAGGACTCCCAGCAGCAGGAGGTCAGACTTGTGTCTGTGGTGGCAGCATCCATTTTGTGATGCCAAGGCTCGAGTTAACTTTAACCAGGGTTCTCAGTTACATACATGTCGTGCCCCTCTAGAAGGGTGGAATGCTACCCCTGTCGCCAGAATCGGCGAGGGGGTAGTATTCCAATTCGTATGACACCTTACCCGACATGTTTTGATAATGTTATACCAGAGTTAGCATTTAACCGCGAGGTTGATAATGCACATAAGAGTATATGGTATAGCGTTATCATGGAAACAGCTACAGGACTTGGTTCCGAAAGCTGTAGACAGGCTCAGCTCAGGCTAGAGCACCATCTCACATAATTCCAAGCACTCTGCCTTCAGGATTTATAAGGCCTGCCATAGGAGTGACTGATAGGAGGATATGTGTCCATTTTAGGGTTAGATATAGGCATACTATATCTACAGCAAAGGGTGTTTACACCATCTTGCCCCAGCTGTCGTGCAGCCAGTTGTGTCAGTTTTAGATGGCCAGCCAGGGGTGGCATAATACATGCTTCAGCCCCTGGTAGGCCCTGGGTACACCTATGCCCTGGATACCTAAGGTATACTGTACAGGGACTGATAAGGTGGCCCAGTACCAATTGGTAAATGCACCTAAGGTACATGGTTGTAAATTTAGAGAGAGAACAGCTAGGCTGTGGGTCTGATTAGCAGGCCCACAGCCAGGGAAAGTCGTAAACCAGTGAAGCAAAAAGCAAAAATCTGGGGTGACCATAGGATTGCAGACCCCACTCTCCTACATAACCCCCCCCCCCAAACTTAGGGACATTAAACTAACCTTGACCAGGTGAGTCTTCCTGTTCTAAGTGGAAATACCTGGAGAGACCATCTGCATTGCCATGGTCAGTCCCTGGTCTGTGCTCCACTGTAAAGTCCATCCCCTGTAGGGAAATGGACCACCTAAGAAGTTTGGGGTTTTCACCCTTCATCTGATTTAGCCATAAGAGGGGCTTATGGTCGGTCTGAATCTTGAAGTGAGTTCCAAACAAGTATGGCCTCAACGTCTTCAGGGCCCAAACCACAGCAAAGGCCTCCCTCTCAATAGCTGACCAACGTTTCTCTCTAGGGGTCAGCCTTCTGCTTATAAAAGCAATGGGCTGGTCATGACCATCAATATTCAGTTGAGATAGAACAGCTCCCACACCCAACTCAGATGCATCTGTTTGGACAATGAAGGTTTTGGAGTAGTCAGGACTCTTGAGAATAGGTGCAGTACAAATGGCCTGCTTTAGGTCATCAAATGCCTTCTGACAGCTAACTGTCCACTGAACTTTCTTTGGCATTTTCTTGCTTGTCAAGTCATTAAGTGGTGTCACAATGGACCCATAATTTTTGACAAACTTCCTATAGTAACCAGACAGGCCCAAGAAAGCTCTGACCTGTGTCTGGGTGGTTGGAGGAGCCCAGTCCTTCATGGTCTGTATCTTGCTCTCCAATGGTTGAACCTGGCCTCCACCCACAAGGTGGCCCTGCTACACAACCTGACTCTGCCCTATCTGGCACTTGGTGGCCTTGATAGTGAGGCCTCCCTTTTGCAGGGCCTCCAAAACTTTCCTCAGGAGGATCAGGTGATCCTCACAGGTGGAGCTAAAGACAGCAATATCATCTAGATATGCTGCACAGAAGTCATCCAACCCAGTGAGAACTTGGTTCACCAACCTTTGAAAAGTGGCAGGTGCATTTTTCAAACCAAAGGGCATCACCACAAATTGGTAATGACCTCCTGGGGTAGAAAATGCTGTTTTGGCCTTGGCATCCTCAGCTAACCTGATCTGCCAATAACCAGCTGTTAGGTCAAATGTACTTAAGAAAGTTGCAGAAGCCAACTTGTCTATCAGTTCATCTGCCCTAGGTATTGGATGGGCATCTGTCTTAGTGACAGCATTGAGACCCCTGTAGTCTACACAAAACCTCATCTCTCTCTTACCATCTTTGGTGTGAGGTTTTGGCACTAGAACTACAGGACTAGCCCAAGGGCTCTCTGAGGGTTCAATGACTCCCAATTCCAACATCTTTTAGACTTCTTTCTTTATGCAGTCCCTGACGTGGTCAGGTTGCCTGTAGATTTTACTCTTGACAGGCAGACTGCCACCAGTGTCCACCTCATGGGTGCACCAGTTTATCTGACTGGGGGTCAGTGAGAACATTTGCCTGAAGGATTGAAGAACCTGTTTACAATCCTCTTGTTGATGTTCAGAGAGGCAGTCAGAAAAGACTACACCATCTACTGACCCATCATCAGGGTTCTGAGTGAGCAGGTCTTGGAGAGGGTCACTCTCTTCCTCCTGTCCCTCATCTGTGGCCATGAGCAAGCCCATGTCCGCCCTGTTGACAAATGCCTTGAGCCTATTCACATGAAGCACCCTGTGGGGGCTCCTGGGAGTTCCCATGTCCACCAAGTAGGTGACTTCTCCCTTTTGCTCAATGATGGTATGGGGTCCAGACCATTTGTCTTGGAGTGCTGCTGGGGCCACTGGCTCCAACACCCACACCTTCTGTCCTGCATGATACACAGTTAGGACAGCCTTTTGGTCATGCCAAGCTTTTTGGAGTTCTTGGCTGGCCTCAAGGTTTTTGAATGCCTTCTCCATGTACTCTGCCATCCTGGAGCGGAGACCAAGTACATAGTCCACTATGTCAAGTTTAGGCTTTTTGAGAGATAAATCCCATCCTTCCTTCACAAGACATAGGGGTCCTCTTACAGGATGTCCAACCAGAAGCTCAAAAGGACTGTAACCAACCCCCTTCTGAGGGGCCTCTCTGTAAGCAAACAGGAGGCAGGGTAAAAGGATGTCCCATCTTCGCCTATGCTTTTCAGGTAACCCTTTTATCATCCCTTTGAGGGTCTTGTTGAATCTCTCAACAAGCCCATTGCACTGTGGGTGATAGGGTGTGGTAAATGTGTAATTTACTCTACACTCCTTCCACATAGCAGTCAAGTATCCTGACATGAAGTTTGCACCTCTGTTAGAGACAACCTCCTTAGGAAACCCCACTCTGGAGAAAACTCCAAGCAGGGCCCTGGCCACAACAGGAGCTGTAGCGGTCCTAAGGGGAATAGCTTCTGGATGCCTGGTGGCATGATCCACTACCACCAGTGTAAATCTGTGCCCAGATGCTGTTGGGGGGTCCATTGGTCCAACAATGTCTATCCCCACTCTTTCAAAGGGTACCCCCACCACAGGTAGTGGTATGAGGGGGCCTTAGTTGTGCCACCTGATTTGCCACTGGCTTGGCAGGTGACACATGAGCGGCAAAACTCGTTAGTGTCTTCAGACATATGAGGCCAGTGAAAGTGTGGGGCAAGCCTGTCCCAAGTCTTGTTCTGGCCTAAGTGACCTGCAAGGGGAATCTCATGGGCTAAGGTGAGAAGGGAACCTCTAAGAGACAAGGGGGTGGCCAGCCTCCTGGTAGCACCAGGTTTGGGGTCTCTTGCCTCAGAGTATAGGAGTCCATCTTCCCAATATACCTTATGGGCACCTGTAGCATTCCCTGCAGCCTCAGCAGCAGCCTGCTGTCTGAGGGGTTCAAGAGAGGAACAGTCTAATTGGACCTGCCTCAAGTCTGCCCTGGAAGGTCCCCCTGTCCCAAGAAACTCAACCTGATCAGGTTCAAGTTCTTCTAGGACAGTTCCTTCTGGGGTCTCTGGGTCAGCCTCCTGAGAGGGCTGATCCTCAACCTGAGGCAGGGGGGAAGGCTCTGCCTTAACCCTACCATTCCTTCTCTTGGGTAGTCTCTGGCCCATTCTTCCTGGATCCAGCACTTGTTCAGCTGGGCATTTCTTGGCCTGTGACCTAGTCACAGCAAGGACATGTGAGGAGAGACCTAGCATTTCTACATGAGTCCTGTACTCCACATCTGACCACAGTGAGGATTCCAAATCATTGCCCAAAAGACAATCTACTGGGAGGTCGTACTAACTACAACCCTTTTGAAGCCAGTTACCCCTCCCCAGGAGAAATTAACAACTGCCATACTGTGATTGGTAGTGACATTGCTAGCATTGGTCACTAGGTAGTCTGAACCTAGCATGATCTGGTCAGGGTCCACAAATGTTGGTGTCACCATGGTGACACTGGCACATGTGTCCCTGTAGGCCTGAGCCATCTTTCCATTAATTAAAGGCGTTTGTCTGTATTTGCCCAGAGTACTAGGACTTACAGAAGGGGTCATATCCATGTCCCCAGTACAAACAAGAACTGCCTGAGTAGGAATTCTGACTAAGTCAGAACCCACCTCAGTTCCCAGGGTTAACCCAACTATAGCCTTGGGAGGTACACTACCACTACTAACTGTACTAGGGGGTGCAGGTGTCTTAGGGACAGTAGTGGTAGGAGTTTGGCCTTTCTTGGTGCACTCACTAAACCAGTGAGTTTTACCTTTACAGTATTGGCACCATGGTTTCTTAGGACCATCATTCTTCTTCTTTTGGGAATTCTGGGACCCACCCTCCTTAGGTTGTTGGGGCCCTGTTGAAGACTTCTGGTCATTTTGCTTATTCTCATTACCCTTCTGGTCTGCTTTCTTCTGGCCACCACCCTGGTTCTGGTTCTGCTGCTTGACCCTTGTCCTGACCCATCTGTATGCATTCTTTCCCAATTCTTGGGGAGAGGTCAGATCTGAGTCAATCAAGTGCTGATGCAACAACTGGTTCTGACAATTATTTAAGATTTGCTCTCTCATAATTAGATTATACAATCCTGTGTAATCAGTAACTTTACTTCCCAGTAACCAGCCTTCCAAAGCCTTAGTGGCACAATCAACAAAGTCAGTCCAATCTTGAGCCTGAGTTTTCTGGGTATCCCTGAACATCAACCTGTACTGTTCAGTGGTTAAGCCAAACCCATCAATCAGTGCAGTTTTCAAGACTTGGTAATCATTAGCATCCTCATCTCTAACAGTGAGGAGCTTGTCTCTACCTTTACCTTCAAAGGAGAGCCACAATATAGCTGCCCACTGACTCTGGGGTACCGGCTGTACTTTGCAGGCTCTCTCCAAAGCAGTTATCCACTTGTGGATATCATCTCCTGTCTTATAGGAGGGCACTATTTTACTCAGGTGTCTATTATCAAAACGCCTGTCTCTACCCCTAGGGATATTGCTGCCACTACCCCACTTAACTGTTGCTCTCTAGCAAAGGCAAGCTTCTCTTTGGCAAGGGCAAGTTCTTCCCTTTGGATCCTCATATTAGCCTCCTTCATCTTTGCCTCATGCTCTCTCCTCTGAGGGGAAGTCATCCTCCTCTGAGCAGATGCATGAGAGGCACGAGAGTGCACAGATCTAATGGAGTTCCTAGGATCAGACCTATCTCTTCTAACTCCATAGTTAGGCCTGCTTAGGTTCAGCGCTGGGGGTCCCCCAGTTCCTTCCCTATGTAGGTCTAAGTTGGCCCTTGTGAGTCTGCTGACTATCACAGAACCTTTGTCTGCCTCATCCCCAGAGAGTTCCTCATCCTCCTCCTCCTCATCTACATCTTCTGTTTCAGGGAGATCTGGATCACCACGAGTACCTTCTAAGGCAGGCATGATCCTATCTGGATTAGAGGGGTCTGTGTTAGCAGCACTTCTGGCATCATATGTCTCTAAGCGACCTAACAGAAAAGGAGTGGTAGGGTTAGAACCCTGTTTCAATTTCCTGGAGGTACACAATTGTCTCATCTCCTGGAAACTGAGAGCTGCATATCTGGAAAGGACCTGTGGAGGGTCACTAACCACTAGGGGAGTCTCTGTAGTCTCTCCATGGGTAGACATGCTTTCTAGTGAGGTGTAAGTGATGCACCTACCTACACTATGGGTTTTCCTACAGATCCCTTGCTAAGAGTTGTAGTCAGGGTGTGCTAGGCCCTTTCTACTACAACAGCTGGTTCAGTAGAACTCAGAGTATTTCTAAGCTTGTTATATGTACCTAGAGTACCTTATGTGATCTTTCAAATTATATTTCAAGATTATATGTGGTAAAAACAACAGCAAGCTCAAATCCCAACCGCTGCACACCAATGTGAGAAGTTGGCCTGATATATGATGCTCACTAGTTCTAGTGATCACCTTGTATCAGTCCAAACAACCCTTATGGTGATTGGTTGTAAGTCAACCTTATAGACCAGCTATCCTAATGGTAGCATGGACAAAGCAGTCTTAGGCTAAACTCTTTTGGCATGTGAAGCCAGCTGTTTTACCACAATATAACCCCTTGAATACCAGATGAAAGGACACCACACAGGTTGTTATGAAAATAAACAGTATATTTATTAATAACAACACCTCTGAACTCTTTATGAGGTCAGAGGGCTAAGCACATGACAATCTCTTACGAAAAATACGACAAGTTACACAGAATTACAATGGTGCCCTAGGGGCACGACAAACCATATACTAAGTAAGTGGAATGTGAAAGTCAATAAAAGGAATGGAGCTGTCCAGAGGCTGTAGGATCGATGGGACCACGCTACACTAACTCTAGGTGAGTAATAGGAGGCCCAAGGAAAGCGTGTGCAGAGTGTGAACTCACACGCGAGATGCGTAACAACGTCTATGGACAGTACAGTTCAAGTAAAAGGTGAGTACGGACAATCCTGACTAGTTAGGACAACAATGACTGTGGAATTGGACACTAGGACAGTTAGACTACCCTTGAGCACCGAAATGCTTTCGTTACCTCACCCACGGGCTGCGGGTGCATAGGTGCCAAAGTGTGTCGGGTTCTCGCGTTGAAGTCAATGGAGCCTGAAAGAAAAGATGCTGCAGGCGACCAGGAGGAAGATGTCCGGTGCAATCCAAGGGTGGATCGGTGAAGAAGAGGACCTGAAAGCAGAGGGGACAGTGTTGAAAGTCACTAGCCAGTGACCGGTGTGGAACCAGGAAGGAACCAGATGCTGTCGTCGAGATCAGGTGAAGAGTGGACGCTTGACTCTGCAGCCATGTGGACCAGGAGGTGTCTTCGACGACCAGGATGGAGGCACGGGCTGTCCCACGCAGGCTCTCGCTGTCGGCGGTGTCGGATCCGGAATTGGAGTCAACAGGCCTTGGCACAGGCAACCCACGCGGTGAGTGGAAAAGACGTCTGATGCTGACTAGGAGAGTCCGGGATGCCCCTCTTTTGGAAGGGAGCAAGGGCCAGTCTGGAGCAACCAGACCAGCAGTGAAGATTCAAAGGTTCGTCGTCTAGGAGGCCACTAGCCAGCCGGCAAGTGACCAGACAACGCCTCGAGCAGCAAACAAGCAGAAGGGCCCCACGCAGATCTCGTGGAAGCTGGAGGGCTGATCTTCGGTGCAGGGGCTGCTCGGGGCTGGGGCTTCTCAATCCCAAAAGCACTTGGTCGAGTTTACCTCGGGAGTCGTGCTGGAAACGAAGTGCAGGTTCGTTCAAGATGGCCGGTCCCACGTGTCTCGTCGCACCCACGGGTCTCAGCTTTGCTGCAGATGTGAGTTGAGGTCGGAGAGGTCTGGGAATCCAGGTCTCGTCGGGCTCTGAAGTCTGGATCCTCGAGGGAAGATGACAAAGTGAAGCCGCTGGACGCTTGCTGGTGCCTGCAGTTGCAGGGTGGACACTCCTTGTCCACAAGGGAGATTCTTCAGTCTTCTGGGGAGCAGAACGTCGAAGTCCAGAGTTGTAGAATTGTTCAGGATAATCTAATTTGGAATGGGAACAGCTCCTACCTTTATTCTGCTAAAGGGGGCTGCACTACTGACTAGGTCCCTCCCCTGGGTGGGACCAGGAAGGGGGGTGGTTACACCCCCTATCCTTTGTCCGGTTTCCCGCCAGAGCTGGGGCTGGAGTGCCCCAGCAACTGGTTTGAACCGGTGTATGCACAGGGCACCTTGTGTGCGCCAGGCATGTCTCATTACTTTCAGGCCTATCCTACCCAATACACAAAATCCTGTCTGGGGTGGTGCTAACACCTCCCAAGGCAGGAAACCCTTTGTTCAAGCCCCCCTCGCTGGAAGGACTCCCAGCAGCAGGAGGTCAGACTTGTGTCTGTGGTGGCAGCATCCATTTTGTGATGCCAAGGCTCGAGTTAACTTTAACCCGGGTTCTCAGTTACATACATGTCGTGCCCCTCTAGAAGGGTGGAATGCTACCCCCGTCACCATAATTGGCGAGGGGGTAGTATTCCAATTTGTATGACACCTTACTCGACATGTTTTGATAATGTTATACCAGAATTAGCATTTAACCGCGAGGTTGATAATGCACTTAAGAGTATATAGTATAGCGTTATCATGGAAACAGCTACAGGACTTGGTTCCGAAAGCTGTAGACAGGCTCAGCTCAGGCTAGAGCATCATCTCACATAATTCCAAGCACTCTGCCTTCAGGATTGATAAGGCCTGCCATAGGAGTGACTGATAGGAGGATATGTGTCCATTTTAGGGTTAGATATAGGCATACTATATATACAGCAAAGGGTGTTTACACCACCTTGCCCCAGCTGTCGTGCAGCCAGTTGTGTCAGTTTTAGATGGCCAGCCAGGGGTGGCATAATACATGCTTCAGCCCCTGGTAGGCCCTGGGTACACCTATGCCCTGGATAACTAAGGTATACTGTACAGGGACTGATAAGGTGGCCCAGTACCAATTGGTAAATGCACCTAAAGTACATGGTGGTAAATTTAGAGAGAGAACAGCTAGGCTGTGGGTCTGATTAGCAGGCCCACAGCCAGGGAAAATCGTAAACCAGTGAAGCAAAAAGCAAAAATCTGGGGTGACCATAGGATTGCAGACCCCACTCTCCTACAGGTCAAACCACTGGGTAATGGGATTCGCCAATTTACCGCTATTGCCTTGCTCCTTGTCAGGAGACAAATTTCAAAACACTGGTATGTTCTCACGGTCCCCACAATTAAGGTGTGGCTATGGGACCTAATGTATTTTGAAACCACCAGTGACATGTATGCCACACTGCAACCACCCTCATCCACACCTAAAAATATCTGCAGCCACTCCGTACTTATTTGTTGTTACATCCAGAGGAGATGGAATAGGAGGTAATCAAGCTAAACTGAGATATGGGGAAGTATGTCCACCATACCGAGGAGAGTGGAGGAATGTGCACAGATCGGCGCAGTGCTACCTTCCTTATCCATGTCATTGTATCTTGCTATGCATCCTTTCTACATGTTTTCCTCATCTCCCGGAAGCTTTGGGGCCAAGACTAACCCCATCCCCCTCCCCCTTTTGAACTCACTAGTAAATCAGACATTTGATATCACAAACGATAATGTTGCTGAAGCTGAACTCTTGTCATGCCATTATCAGATGCTGCTGTATGAACCGTATACTATTCTGAACATACACATGATGTGATTTCTCCCACTGGTTATGTTTGTTTGTAATTGATGAAAAATTCAATAAAAGATGAAAAATTCAATAAAAAGAATAATAAAACTAGTAGTTTAGGGACAGATCAATACTTTTTCCTTACGAACCACCAATGAACGAGGCTTGCAATGTAGTCTCTATAATAATTTGTGTCCTGATTTGTTAATAATTTATACTATGCATGTTGAACTGTCTAAATTGTATTTGTGGGTTTGGTTTTGTAGAAGTTCCCATGCATCTTTGCACTCTCGTTTTGAGGTGTTTGTATGTTCAACTTTTCTTGGCCTTATAATAAATAGACTAACATTTCAAACAGGAGTCTGTGTTCCTTTAGCATCTTGGACAATGTCAATGTATAATAGGCTAATAATTATACCCCCCTCCACACTTACAAAGCAGGCAAAAAAGATCATCGGCCAGGAGTTCCAGAGTAAGTCTAGAACATGGAACCCAGCTCCATCAAATATCTCGGAGTCCTAAAAAGAAGTTTCACCGGTTCCTCAGGGAAGCACAGTGGTTCACTTCCCAAATAACTGGTAGTGATGCAAGGGCTGGTCTGATGGGTTCCAGACTGTACTTTGCTTCAGATGCCCCTCCTCTGAGAGGCATACTTGCTGCTGTACAGGCACCCTGCTTGAGCCTTGTATGGCAGCCCTGCTCCTGTTTTCAACACAGCACAATACAGCTGCTTGGGAATATAGACATTTTCGACATGTTTCAGGGGTCAGGGCACATGAGATAGGGCCTTGTTAGCAGAGGCTAGGACACAGAGTCAAAATAACCACCCTCTCTTTCTGTCCATTTCTCATTAATCAAGTAACAGAATGGCTCAAAGAAAGAGGCATGTATATGTTTATCGAGGTAGACACTTCAGCTCCTTCATTGTTTGTTTTCTGTCTGAGTTCTCCCCTTTTCCTGCTGAAACTGGTACTGTCTTGTAGATCACAACCCGAATACATGCTGACTGGATTTGTGCAGGAGTATGTTAGCAAGTTTGCCTATGTCTGCTGCAATACAACTGTTTAGTTGTTTAGTGGAGGGGTCTCCAACCTCTTCTATAATAAGAGCTACTTATGTTCAATGAAAATTATTCAGAGTCACTAATATTATTGGTGTTGTCATAATGACCACATCAGAGAAAATTACATTATTGGACCCCTCATGCAAGATTATCAGCAGCGATCACCTCAGTGCATGAGGTAGGGATGCAGCAGTAGTGTAAAAAAGGCTTTATCACTTTGGAATGCTTCTAAATGGATAATGCAGTCAGCCAAAGTTGCAATATACCAAGGCAATAAGTCTCCCCAAAGGTGCACAAGGGAACAAATATTAGCTTTAAATAGAACAGAACAAAAATATGTATTTGTAATGTGCACGTTCACCCTCAAGGGTAAATTGGTGGTGAAATAACAGATGATTGTTGTTACCCAAGCCAGTAGTTGGAATGGCTGAATGAGAAATTAAATCAGAAATGTAACCATTTTTCTCCAAACATCAGCTTATAAGTTCTGGTAATACACATTTCCTTTTCGAATGTACACTTTGCATTTTTGGTATACATATGTTAATTCAATTACGCACAATTTAGCAGTAGCTCCAGGTATACTCATTGGAGAAGACTGGTTTAGTGCACACATTTGTATTTGGTTCCACATTTGTTGCTATCCAGGGTCAGATTGGAGTGATGGCAACATGTTTACCTATGGTTTGTGCACAATTACAACAGTTACTGGTATGAAGTATCCGTCTCTGTTGAGGACCAATTATTGAATGAACATAAAAGTTGTTCTACAGGTTGAGCACATGACTAAATAACATCTTGCTGGATTAAGGCTGAAAGCTGTTGCCGAACAGGGCTCCACAAGGCTGAATAGCCTTTCTGCTACATTACGCTGAAACTGATTGATGCTACAGGAAATCTCAAAGCAACCTGAATCTTTTGCCCACCGACAATGTACCTTCATTGAACTGACTTGACATATTTGTCCCAGCCTTCTGGAGGTCTTTGGAGGCAGAATCTTTCTAAGTCTCTGGTTTCTCAGGATGTTAGGAGTATATTTGGATACAGCATTGGGTCCCACCACCACATAAACAGCACAGGGTCAAGACTCACCATAGCAGAAGTCAGCAGCAGGGTTCAGGACAGGTCCAGTTGGAACAGTCGGCAGGCCTCTTCAGGAAAAAGACTTCTAGCAACTATTGTGTCCCTACAGCTTCAAAAGATGTCAGCCAACTGACCCTTAGAGCCTACTTCTTTGTCCTGAGTATAAGCAGGTACAGAATTTTAGGACTCCGCACAGGTCACAACAGCAGGCGCAGGCTTCGTCTGTCTTCTACATATCTAGTAGTATTCTAAAAAGGGTGCCTGGGGATGGCATGTAAATGCTTGGAACTAGCCTGTGGGTGGGAGTAACTCCTGCCTACTCCCCCAAACCAATGGGGAGAAAGTTCCCTGGGTAACTCTAACTACTTTTGCAGCACTTCCTTTGTGCCCTACTGCAAACAATCCCACTGTGCACCTTTCAGCCTAAATCCAACACGTCAGAAATTGTATTTCCCTGTGCAGAGCACCAGGGACCATCCTAGAAGTGTGGTCTCGGAAATGAGCAATCCCGTCTGACCACTCAAAACTGGCTCTGGAGGCAGTTCCTTACCCATTGGGCCTGGTGCCTGTATAGCTAGGGGACAAAGAAAAGAGCAGTCCCAGGTGTTAGCTACATCTGCCGATGACAGGGAATGCCCCTAATTTAGCTAATTAAGTTCATGGGCACAACCCAGATGGTCAGCTTGCCTGATAAACAGAACACCTCCCTACACCGAAGGCCTTTGTCTCAGTTGTGGGAGCAATCTCATTAAGCAGCTACTCAGCTCCTGGGTGTCAATTGGAAACTAATGCAAAGGAGGCTTTAGGCAGATAAAAATTGACTTTTAAAAAAGTACTTAAAAAATATGTGGTGCAAATCAGATTTTACCAAGGCATTGGGTTTCTAATAAATATTTTAAAAACTCAAAGAACTACATTTTTAGCTGGTTCCTAGGTGGCGATAACTTTATCAACTTTAGTAATGTATCTCAATGCTTTCCCATGGAACAGCTAACCCTGCTACAGTGACAATAGCTTTCAGGGCCTTGTTTAACATAAAACCTTTACATGTCCTACCTTTATGGACCATGCACCCTGCCTGATGGACATTTAAGACCTACTTGTGACTGACATTAATATTTAACAAGCATTTGCAATGCAATCTGTCTCGCCCTTGGGACCTTATATGTATTTAGCTATGCAGCACATTAGCCTGGGTGCTGAAACATCTACTGTTCTTTAACATTGAGGAAAAGTAAGCACCAAACTGCGTGACATGCCAGGTATGGGAAAACATAGAGAGATATATAGCCTTTCAGCGGGAAATGGTATAATCCAAAGCTCTGTTTTTAATATAAAATCAGGGCCTTCAGTGGTCATATCACTGAAAACACAAGATTTGAAAAAAATATTATTGTCTACGGGTGCTTGTGGAAGACAATTTCTATGGACTGGAATCTAGAGGATGCTAAAGTGATTATGGTATTTTACTGGTTAAATAGAGGCAATTGAACAGAAAAAAGCCCCTAAGCGGAAGCAGACAAGTCCTAGGGCTGATCTCCAGAGCCCACAAAGTACATACACATATAACTATATACTAAAGTATACACAAGTGGTCTCAAATGCTCGACCTAAAAATGGGTTTAGGCCTGTCCAAAGGGGTTATTTTGACAGGTCAAAATTGCAGTTTTAAAAGTGAATAGACAGGTTAGAAGGCCTGCAGTCATATTTTGCACTGTCACTCTAGTGGTGGCCTAATGTGTGCTACAGTCCACTAGTGACGTTTCATTTACAGGCCCTGGGTACACAGCGTACAATATACTAGGAGCTTATAGGTAAGTTAAATATGCCAATTAGGAAACAGCCAATGTCAGTATATTTTAGGGGTCAGACCATATGCACTGGGGCCTAGTTAGCAGAGTCCCAGTGCAGATTTAAAAGAAAAAAAACAGACGCATCTATCCAAAACCATGTGGCCAATCATGTAAAAAGAGGCATTTTCCTACAGCATTTGTGTACTGTGGTCATGGCAACACAGATTAATTTGCCTGTATTTTTCAGAATGCGGGAGCAGCTATAGAGGGGCAATGTGCTGTTGCTCAATATTAAGGCACCAAATGGTTGAAAGGTATTGTCCTTCTGACCTCCACTGTATGCTGTGGAAGGCAGAAGGAAACATGACTGACAGATAAAAAGACCAATGGATGAAGAGGGCTGCCACCAAGCCATTCTATCTACGTACATTTGTATCAATTTATTTATGTTTTTTTCTCATCACCTGAGGCTGTCAAGACAGTTGAAGTAGTCTCTAGGCCAGATCCAAAAAAGTTATTTATTTGTTACAAAAATGTTTTTAAGTCTAGTGCTTTTACAATCAAACTATAGGTAGTACATTTATTTTTTAATATTTTAAAAATGCAGAATGTGTACTGTACAAAGTGTTATGAAGAACTTTGTTTTCTTAACATGCATTTCATGTTAATGCTATACTTTGTTTATAAAATATACATTTACCTTTTGTTGAGTGTTAATAAAATATATACTGTCAATATAAAGTATATGTTTTATTTATTTTAAGTAAATCTCTAATTTCCTAAAGTATACGTCATGTGCAAATTACATATACATTTTTATGCTATAGCTTAATTTATACATATGTTTCTTACTGTAAGTAAAAGTTTATAAGGAAATACAACGTTTTATTTTAATCTACTAAGATATTCTAGTTCTACATACTTTTATCAAGACTGTATGGTATCTGTGGGCAGTTGCATGGCGAGAAATTGCCTAATAGTGAATTAAGGCAAGACGGAAGTCATTATTTGGGAACGGCGCCAAGTTCTGGAACCAGACTGGTGGCCGTCTTCTATGGGCCCGGTCCCTGTACCCGTGAAAAGAATGAAAAAACCTGGGAGTAATAGTAGATGAGAGACTGAATTTTGGGGACCAAGTAAATGCAGTCTCCTCTTCAACAGGGTTTTTTCTTAAAACAGTGAATAAAATACTACTGTTTCTACCAGCTGGCAGCAGGCAAACAGTGGTCACTGCATTAGTCCTATCGAGACTGGATTATTGCAACAGTCTCTATTTAAACATCCAGGAACGTTTTATGAACAAACTCCAAAGGCTGAAAAATGCAGCTGCCAGGCTATTCGCGGGCACACCCAAGTTTGCCTCAATCTTCAAAGAAATAAAAAAAGCTACACTGGCTCCCGGTAAGGAATCGAGTGTGTTTTAAATCTCTTTGTACTGTTTTTAAAACACTCCAAGGAATAGGACCAGACTACCTACAAAAACTGTCTAAATGGTACATATCGAAAATAAATCTACGTTCATTAGGAGTCAAGCAGGTTACTGTCCCAGCCACAAAAAAAGCGATGTGGGGAGGCTGAAGCCTGGAATGATCTTCCAGTCCACCTTAGAAATGCCACAGGTCTTTTAGACTTCAGGAAGGGTTTGATAAACATGGCTTCACTGCTCTTGCCGAAAGGATAGGTAACTAGCGTCAGGACACCCTTGGGTAACCGCTCAATAAATATACATAACATAACAAACATAACATCAATGATATCTATAGTTAAAATGCCATTTATGCACGAATTTGGAAACATAATTTACTATTTTAGCTCCAGTCCCACAAACATCGGGGAATGTTCTTGTAGTTGCTAGGGGTCAGTTTTTCCATAGTAACTCCTGTCCCACAAATAGTGGAAAAAGTGCCATAATCAGGGAGGGGAGGATTTACTATTCTACTCTTGACCAAAACACTTGATAACATACATTTACTTGTGTACCTTCTGTCCTGCAAATTTTGTGGAAAATAGAAATAATTTGGGGCAGTGTTCTGATTTGCGTCAAAAAGCTTTGGGGGAAACCGGTCTATATGGGGAGAGAACACATTTACTATTTCAACTCCAGTCCCACATACACTGGGCAAAGTTACAGAAATATTAAAAAAGTGCATATATTTGGGGAGACACCAGATTTGCTATTCTAACTTCCATCCTATAAACACTGCGGAAAGTGAATATAATTGGAGGAGTGGGAGTCTGATTCAATATTATCTAACTCTAATCCCACAAACATTTAGAAAAATACGTATATTTTGGATTGCTATGGTTTGCAAAAAATTAGCAGTGCAGAAACAAAGATTTAGCACCCAGTGTAAATGCTGGTGTTTCTTTTGATATTTCTATTACCATGGTGATGGTCTCTTCCTCCATCTACGCATTCCTTTTCTAAAGTCTTCTACTTGTTTTGGTCCATTTGTGTAAGGCACCTGTGAGAATTATTTCACTCCAGTAAAAAACTGTGTTTGGGGACACACTCTCTAACCATAATCTTATTTGGTCAGAGGTTGGTTTGCACCTTTATCAATATGGCATGCATAATGGACCATAACAGAATGGATGCATTTCTTAACCAAAATTGTGGAGCACTGTTATTAATTTACTTTGCGGCGCTGGCTCTTGTTTCTGCTATTTTTTCATTTTATACATTCTCTGGGGTCTGACTGAAGGGACATGGTTGTTTAAAGTTCCCAACTCCAATACAATGGTTTAGCCCTCATGGAGGTCTCCACCTTTACTGACCCATTATTCTTTGCTGTTTGCAGTCTAGTTCATAGACGCGACAATGTAACACGCTGGAACGGCTTAAAATTGGCTTGCAGTGCCAGTGTTGACTTGGGGGTTACAAAGGTGGTTTGCCAGCATCAGCGGTGAGTGTATCAAAGGATATTTGGCCAGAGAAGGAGTCTTCTTGCTCCTGGTAGTTTGTCTGAAGTTTTGAGAATGGTGACCTGGTTTTTGTGAACCGCTAATGTGAGAGCTGTGGTTAAAGGCACAGTAGGCGGCGGTGATCGAATGATCTGGCTCTCTGCCTTGAAAAAGAGGTTTCTTGCTTCTGATATGCTACCCTGGAGCTACAGACATTTCATGTAGCAGTGAAGTGTAAGCAGTGTGTTTTGGGACACTTTAAAACTGTGGTGTACTTGCTATTTCGCATTTGGATTAAAACAGTAGTCGACACCCCTCTAGCAGTGAGGGTGTTTTTCCCCTTTGCAGCATGTCTTGAGGAATTTGCCAGTAAGTCTTTGTGTGGCAATGAAACATCTCAGCCAGTCACACTAAAATGGTCTAAACATGTGACTTTCTTTTAGGGCCATATGTATCATAGAAAATCGCATTCGCAAAGGCCGAAATTCTGCGAATTTCGGCCTTTGCGAATGCGAATTCGCAAAATGATATGTATGAAGGAAATCCCGATACAAAATAAGGAATTGCAAAATTTGCGATTCCTTATTTTGTGATTGCATGCATTTAAGGAATCGCAAATTTTGCGATTCCTTAAATGCAATGTAAGGCGGCAAAAAAATTTGCTAAATGGCCTTAAGGAATCGCAAATTACCACCAACTTCTACTTGGTGGTAAGTTGCGAATTCCTTGAAAAATGCAAATTTTTGCAATTTTCAAAGTGCCATGTGACGCACATACATGCCCTTATGGCATCTATGTGCACCACATGTACACCTATGCTTATTTCATAACAAAATGTCGTCCAAAAAGCAAATTCATGTCACCCTTAACTCATAAATCTTTAGATACCTTTGAACACCTAGTGAAAAAAGATTTGAAGCGGATCAACTACAGTCAACGCACGAGATCCAATTTGACATTCAAAGAACGACAAATTCTGAATACAATGAGACAGGACAAATCTATAACATTTCAACCGGCAGACAAGGGTGGAGCCCTTGTGGTTTTGGACACAGCATTTTACAATTTGAGTGTGGATACTCATGTAGGAGATGAAGATACCTATATGCAACTGGACACAGATCCGACAGAGGAATTTACCATTTTGTTAACTTCCATTGTATCTAAGGCAGTTGATGATAACATCATCGACGACAAAACTGGAAAATTTCTTATTAACCAGACTCCAAAAGTTCCGCATACATATATGCTTCCAAAGATGCATAAAGACAATCTTAAACCATCCTTCAGACCAATCGTAGCCGGATGCAACTCCATACATGAAGCCATAGGTCATTATGTGGATTACTACCTTCAACCACTAGTACAAACCTGGGAAACCTATATAAGAGACACTACCGACTGCTTGGCTAAACTTGACACTATTCGAGAAGAACTGAACAATGACATTCTTTTGTGTACTATAGATGTTGTGGCCCTATACACCTCGATAGCGCACAACGAAGGCTTAGAGGCAGTGGAATGGAGATTGGCCTAAACCACACCACCAGAACAAGCAATTTTTCTCTTGGAACTGTTACATTTCTCACTGTACCACAGTTACTTTATTTGGCAAAAGAAATTTTATTTACAGAAGACGGGTACATCCATGGGCTTTCCCGGAGCCCCTTCCTATGCAAATACCTTCATGGCGTATTATGAACACCAACACATTTTAACTAATCAGATTTGGAAAACCAATGCAGTTGCAATTTTCCGGTACATCGATGACTTCTTGGTCATATGGAAAGGCAACAAGACTCTGCTAGAAGATTCAATTAAAATACTCAACACTCACAACTCCAGAATTCAATTCACATACGACATTCAAGAAGAAAAAATACATTTTCTAGACATAGAAATTCAAAAAACCACTGAAGGTCTAATCACTTCAGTATACAGGAAACCTACGGACGTGAACAGTGCACTACATTTCACAAGTGCACATCCGTTTTCACTGAAAAAACATTTACCAACCTCTCAGTTTACAAGAATAAAAAGGATTACTTCCAACGAACAGTTATGTCAACAACACATTGAAGATCAGAAACGTAAATATCAAGCCAGAGGTTATCCACCTGAGATACTCACTCAAGCTCAACAAAAGACAGCGCAAAGGAGCAGGAAGGACTTATTAAAAGCCTCCGATAAAACTACATCTCAACGAGAAGTTTTTGTACTCAAATATTCTACCCAAGCGGCACAGATCAAAACCATAATTCGAAAACGTTGGGAAATTATTGAGAATGAACCAGACTTTAAGCATCTGTTCGCTGATCCTCCTTTGTTCGCTCACAATCGATCGAAGAATTTACGTGAACTACTAAAACCCAACACTAAAGAGTTAGTTACAACACTCAAGGGGATGACAAAATGCCACAATTGTGGCCAATGCAGTAACGTGATTTTGGGAAACATTTTCATGCATCCTCACACGGGCAACCCCATAAAATTAAGACACACGTCTGACTGTAACTCAGAGAAAGTAATATACGCCATCCAATGCCCTTGTGGCTTAGTTTACGTAGGTCGAACGAGCAGGAAAATAAAAACACGCATCATTGAACACAAGAGCCGAATTAGAATCAAAAACACCACTTCTCCACTGGCTTTACACTGGGAAACAGCAGGACATACTGTACCCCAGTTACGCTACACAGTTTTGGAAAAAATTAGCAGTAGTCCAGGCATTGACATTAATACAGCATTAGCACGCAGGGAAACCTACTGGATAAAAATCTTAGGAACAGTAGCCCCTGATGGGCTTAATGATCATTATGAAATGTTATGTTTTTTGTAACATAAGAACAAGAGAATAATGGTATCACTTTCCTGAATATGTAAAGGATTTGCACTGTGTTACTTTTTCTCATTAAGTTTTGTTGTCTTCTTTGTGACTCATTAACTCCTACACTTTTCCCTCATTAATATCACTCACTTTCTTTAATATATTGCATAAATACTCCTCCAGGGATTATTTCACGGTCGTGGTGTTTGTGATACACTCATTTAGTCATTGAAAGTCCCTGTCCACATAGCATGGACTAATAAAGTTTTCACCGGAGAGCGGTGTAAAACTTCTATCCTGCCCCTTTAAATTCACCTAGCATTGTGGGATACTTCACACGCGAGGAAGATTAACGTTCTACTCCCATCGGCGGCATTAATACGGAGAGACTATCAGATTACTTCAAAACTGGCAGTACGTACTGAGTGCAATACGCTCGGCACTCTTCAGCTCCGGTTAAGAGTCCGGTTATTTATTGATCTTTCACATTTCCTTAGGTTCCACAAAAGCTCACGTTTGGAGCATCGACGGGCGGCAGCATGCCACAGACTCAGGTGAGAGTCTCCATACCATTGTCCCAGCAGAATATTCTTGAACCGGATATAACGGATTGCCACTTCTTTACCCTGGTTGCCAGAACCCTGACTCTCCGATATTGTGGAAACATTTTCAGGCAAGCCGATATTTCATGTCTCCCTAAAACGCATTAGCTTAAGCTGGTCTCGCGGTGCTGAAGCATATCTATGCAGCATCTCTCATGCATGTAACACACAGGGGGTGAATAAATAAGAACATCGATTCCGACACATTTAATATTATGAGCACCTAGAGTTTTAGTTCACGAGTGTTCACTCTACTTTTGTTTCACAAGCACTACCTTCTGATTCCATTCACATAATTTCTCTATAAGCATTCTCACAGCCTTTACAGTGCAAATCCTAAGTGATTGGATGCAGTAAGTTTACTGCATTTGTTGTTGTTGTGTTGTAGATCACTGTGGAGCACTTCGACATTTGGAAGCCTACACCACCAATAGAATTGATTTCCCCTGAAGAAGGGTTCTGATCACAAACCCGAAATGCATTGGGACTTTTAAAAGACAAGAATGTCGTTACAAAGTTCACGTTTTCATGTATAACATTTTGCTTTTGATTGTACTATATGATGCAATATACATAGAATTCACACATGTTTACATATGTTTACTAGCATGCATTTAATGCTGATAGACATGGGTTTATGTTTGTTGTACAATGATGTTTTACATTTGATAAAACCTTCTTGCCATTGAGCGTTTGTATCACTTGTGTTTAAACAGACTAAAAAGTTTTTTTTGAGACACTTCTGTCTTATAGCTGTGCACTACCCTGACTGTGGGTGTCCCACGGTCCATTCTTGCATTTCAGGGGTGCAACATGATGTCCTTTGGACACCCCTGCACCCTTGAAATTATTCTCAATTTGCGATTAGCTAATTGCGAATCGCAAATTGAGAGAAAATTCCCATTCCTTCCTATGGGCCTCCTGGCCCATAGAAATGACTGGGAAAGTATTCCTTAATTGCGAATTCGCAATTTGCGAATTCGCAATAAAGGAATATCAAGAAATTGCTAAAAAATTGCATTTTTCTTGATACATACCATTTTGCAATTCTGAAATAGCGATTTCTTAAAAATGGCTATTACAGAATCGCAAAATGGTTCCTTGATACATATGGCCCTTAATCATGAGTATGGGCATAGAATAAAGACGTATGCTATATGCCATACCCAACTCATTTTAGTATATATTTTTTTGTTAGCAAGTTGGCGTAGCTATTTCTTCCTGAATTAGTTTTTATAGGAGGTTGATGTGTGATTTTTGCTTTAGAAAAAAAAGTTTACACAAGAAACACCTGTGCTTTAGACTATGTGTCGGTTCCTCCAGTTATTATTATAGGTAAGTTGCCAATGTTGAAAAAGCGAGCATGTTGGTGAATAACAACCAACTGACTCATGGTGGTCACTTATGCAAGGCACTTCCAATATTCATATACTTTTTATGAACTGTTTGATTTGTATCTCCTTTCTCACTGGGCCTGATAAAGCATCACACCTGGGGCATAGGGTCAGTCTCTGAATGAGTACTAGAGCTTGACCTTCCCCTAATACAGACTCGGGCACTAGGGGTTGCCCTTCAAGAAACATATAGTTTGTGTGACAAATATCAAGGGCTTTGTTGATATAAGAATCCCGGTGGACCAGTGGCAAATGGCCTGCTTCTATTCTTTGCTGTTAACCTCTTCCTGACATCGTGAGAGGGTCTAAGTACCTTACCCCATGGTAGTGGAGACCTTAGAAATGTACTCCTGTGGTTGTTTGGGCAGCAGAAGAAAGTTCAGAAGCTTTTGAAAACTTTTCCTCCAGAACTTCAGCAGAATCCACCAGAAAAAGCATCTGACAAGCAGTTCCAAAGAGACAGATTGGATGTCAGTTTTGTCCCACATGGATATACCTGTATCTTGAAAAAACTACTAGGTCCCATTGAGAGCTGGGACTAAACATTTTCTAAACAAAATCTCAAACGCCCCAGAGCGCTGGCATGTCCAATCTGCTCCAGGTGTTGGTTCCACAACAGTTTCAGTGGCCGCCCACACAGAGAGAAATTTTCTTCTCAAAAAGTGATATGGTCCCATTTTGCTTTGGGAATTAGAACACACACAAACATTTTTCTTTAAACAAAAACAGAGTTCCTTTTTGAAGTGGGGCTTGGAAACGTTTTGAACATTTTGCCTTCCAGATTTTCACTGAGATCAATGCAGTTGCTGTATTTGACCACGACTCCTTCATGATGGTCTGAAATCGCACCTTGTTCTCGGTCTAACATGACTGTTGACTTACATTGGGGCTTTATTTTTCTTGGCGCCTTTTCACTTTAATTGTTTAAAAATCAGTTTCTTCGGTTCCCATTATTGGATTTTTGTTGTTTTAGTCTTATTCTACTCATAATAGATAATTCTTTATTTTAAAATAGTTTTGGCTGTTTTTGTTACATTTTTGTTTTTACTGTTTATGCACTGCTTAAATACTATCGCATTTTATTTAAGCCTGACTGTTTTGTGGCACACTACTACAGATTAGTTTAAGGTTTATTTAATTTATTTTTCATTTAATTTGTGTGATGTCTAGCAGTGGACACTTGTCCACACCAAATTATAATCCACTTTTCTACAGGGGGGATGCATCATGTTTACTTTTTAAATCCAATACCACAAACAGTGGGTACCATACATATATTTGGTGAAATCAGAATAACTATTCTTACTCCATGGTCCATGTTTTGAGTGGTTCTTATTTATAGACCTCATTCCAATTCTTCAATCATTTATAAATACAAATACATCTAGTCATTGAAACATATGGGTCAAATTTAACAATAAACTCCTGTGTAACAAACATCAATGAAAATACCGTTAAGTGGTGAAAATGTATTATTTTCCCTTTATCAATGAGAAAAAGTAGTTTATTATCAATTATTTTAAATGAGTATACCAATACATATTTTATTATAAAGTATTCATTTTGAAATATAGTTATGTGGTCACTGGTGATTGTTTATTGAATATTTTAAAAGAACAGGACCCTCAAAGTTTAAAACCAATTTAAACTCCTATGGGGACCAACCTGTGTCTTCTGAAGCTTGCATGAGTGATGTAAATTCTCACCAGACCTCTCACCTTTTATCCCTGTCCACAGATTTATATTCTACCTGTCTGTGCTAAATCCTGCACGGGAAGGAGATGTTTTCTAGACAGGGGTCTCTACAAAAGTGGATTAGGGATCGTTGTGGTACATCTTTCTACAAGACTTGAAGTTTATGCTCTGCCACATGATTGCGACCATGTCCTGTGCTGAAGAGGATCAGGCAATTCTTTATCTGTTTTAACTGCTCACATTCACACTGGATCCCTGACTAGTGTGTTGCCTGCATGGCATAGTTCTTCAGTTCAAGTTGAATCCTTCATTTGTAGCTTTCCAACTACTAGATCCCCTGTGGCAGTTCTTTGAGTAATTACGTTGCTTTCTTTTCTACTAGTAGTAGGATTCTGAAATAAAATCAAAGCTTTCAGAAGAATTTCAAGTATTGATCTCAAGTTTTGTCTTTATCCCAGATTATTTTTTTGTTCTGGACTTTTGTCAATATTGCAACATTGTGTTCTGTTGATTCATTATCCAATATTTCCAATCCTTGATTTGTGTTTTAATTTACATTCCTTATTTATAAACATGCTTTTTTTATTCACAAATAAGTATGTCACAACTGGTTACTTCTTGAGTCTTTAAACAAGTGTGATGGATTACTATAAAGAGCCACTGACCTGATTATTTTCCCCTGTTTTTCCTGTCTTTACATTTTAATGGAATGCATCTGTCAGAAAAAAACTCTGAGTCGGCAGGAACACTGGATGAATGGGACTCAGTCAAATTCCAGGTATGTTGCCAAGGCATGACCTCCAAACCATTGATCGCTAGATAGCGAAAACTGTAGCTTAATGGTTGGGTGTGGTCAATGTGTCGCTATTATTGCCGGCTTGCCCAAAATGGCTGCTCATGATAAAATCTCGCAAAAGGTCCTCTGTGATTCTCTTCATTGAATTAGTATTCTCATGGGGTGTGGTGGGTCACCCTGGCTTATTGTGGGGTTCAGGAGGAGCATTGGTGGCTGATTGTTGATACCCCATGTCTTTTGGTGTCAGTTATACTTGTCTGTTTTGTTTTAGATAGTGCATCATCACTTTCTGGTCCTGGCTTCCCTGAGCTGTCATGGTTGGTGCCATCTCAGGCGTGACAGTCATGATAGTCATGATAGTTCCCATAATAATTTCATATCTATTACATACAATATTATTAGAAGCTTGACCAGTCATAATGTAAATTAAGCGCCCTCTCTGCCACTCCGCTTCACTGCTACATCTAGCACACACAGAATTGTTGTATGAGTTAGCATGGGAGTGGAAAGCTTACAACACCCTCCAGCCTTACACACATGGACAATCATAACAACTCTTTCAGCTAACTAAGAGACTCAGAACACTCAGTCCATGATTTGAAAGATAAGTCTCACTGAGTGTGTGCAGGGACTTATGACACAGCCAATGTCAAATGCCAATGGCGCAGTTGCAGAATTGGTATGGAGCCCTTAGGAGACAATATTTGTGTCCACACAGCGGAGCCAACTCTCAAAGCCCAGTTCCAATGACTAGCTCCTTGGATTCCCTTCTAACACATAGTACTTCCACTTCTTGGCTAAAAGCCAGCCTAACCACCCCTGCTACTGGCTCTCATCAGTCTTAGAAAACATCCAAGCGATGCCTCCACATTGTGTAGATTTATCTTCACAGAACATACTATCTACCTCCCCATGAGGTACAAAATAAGAGGGCTAGTAATGCAAACATGTACAAACACTGCAACAAATATCCATCTATTGCAGTGTAGTCACCTAATGTGTATGGGCTTAAGCCCTCTGGCAAAGAGCCCAGGCTTTTTTCTCAGTACCATTCTTAAAGATACATCTTTGAGTCCTTATGTCCCAGGAACCTACTCAAAATTGTAAGCAAACACACTCAGCTGTATGAGTATAATACACTGGGTCTTTATTTAATACAATTACTAGGAATTAACAACAGTGGTCGATCTCTGGTAGTCTCAGTAGCTTTCAGGAGGAAATTAATGTCAACTAGTAATTACCAACTCCCATATTTTGAGTAGCATTAATTCGAAGAAATGGTAAAGGAGGTAGAATTAGTGTTTGGGGTTTCCTTGAGATAGTTTCCTCAGGAGTTGGAACACTACCATCAAACTGGAAATGTATCAATTTCCTGCCATCAAGAGAACTTACGTGGTCTCCCATGGCTCACGCTTGTCGTCATGACTGTTTGGTATTTATATTTGTTCATTGTTGATTCTGATTCAACGAAGTGGACTGGCATATTAACCATTTGAAGATGACACCCATATTATAATTTTCTTAGATGTTGCCTGAATCAATTTGACACAATGGCCATCTGTCTCACTAACATTACGATTTGGATGAATGAACACTTGCTCTACAATAATCAACAAGATAAAACAGAGGTAGACATATCTTGTTTGTTACTGAAACACAGCTGAGTAATTATCGAGCAAAGTATAGTACACTGCAGTAGCTAGTTCAACATATTAAACCTAGTTTTAAATTTAAAATGCTAAACTACTGGGGGTTCTCATTGCTAAATCTCGGTCTGTGAAACCACAGATTAAATCAGTTTCTTCTCCATGAATGGTTAGCATCACCCTTAACTTTAGATTACACTACACCACCTTTCTGTATCTAGACATCAAAAAATCCCTTGTGCATATTGTTTTGTTATGTGTTTCCTGCATGGCCCATTGTAGTTTTCCCTATGGTAGCCAAATTGTGCATGTAGTAGGCCGCATTATCCTTTGCTCACGTAACTATATAAACACGCTTGTCTTTGTGCCACATCCTATTTTCCCACAGAACCTGCATATGTTTTCGTGTTTTGTTCTTTTCCTGGGATTTAGACTTCACACCCCAGACAAGGTCGAACAACAATGCCCCTTGTTATTTTCTCTGGTCAGGCACTAGTGACTGGATCACATAATACCAAAAGGCAGCTGTTGTTTATGCGCAAACATGTCTTGTCAAATAGGTGAGCACATAGGTCAAACAAATACACAAGGAGAGAGTTCAGAGACAAGAGGAGTGCATCAATCAAGATCAATCAATCAAGCAGCATTTGTAAGGCGCAGCACTGTCACCCCTAGAAGTATTTGGTCGCTGTGTCACCATCGAACAGCCAGGTATTGAGTCTCTTTCTGAACTCAGCCAGCGAGGGGACAGTATGGAGCTGGAGGGGAAGGTTGTTCCAGGTCTTGCCAGTAATGTAGAAGGAGCCACCGATGAGGCTGCGACGGATGCGTGGGGTGTGTGCGAGGTCGAGTAAAGAGGAGCACAGGTGTCTAGCGGGTTGGTGGAAGTTCAGTCGATGGTTGAGGGAGGCAGGTCCTAGGTTGTTTAGGGCTTTGTAGGTATGTGTGAGGATTTTGAACTGGCATCCCTTCTGGAGAGCCAGTGGAGGTCTCTAAGGTTGGGGCAATGTGAGTTCATATGGGGAGGTGCAGGATGAGTATCGGTGCGGTGTTCTGTGTGGTCTGGAGTTTTCTAAGGAGCAAGGTGGAGATACCGGTGTAGAGGGCGTTGCCGTAGTTGAGGCGGCTGGTGACAAGAGCCTGAGTGATGGTCTTTCTGGTGTTGGTTGGGATCCATCTGAAGATTCTGCAGAGCATGCGCAGTGTGTGGAAGCAGGAGGAGGCGACTGCGTTGACTTGTTGGTACTTGGTCAGTTGGCTGTCGAGGAGGATGCAGAGGTTGCAAGCACGGTCGGTCATTGTGGGTCCGAATTGTGCTGGCCTCCAGCTGTGGTCCCATGTGGAGGTGTTCTTCCTGAAGATCAGTATTTCAGTTTTGTTGGGGTTGAGTTAGAGGCAGTTGTCTCTCACCCATTTGGCTACATTGGTCATGGTGTTGCAGAAGTTGGTTTTGGTGTTGAATGGGTCTTCAGTGAGTGAGAGGATCAGTTGATTGTCGTCTGCATATGAGATTATGTTGAGTGATTGGGATCTGACGACGTCTGTGAGTGGGGTCATGTAGAGTTAAACAGGGTGGGAACTTTTGCCGATCCTGGGACAGATTGAACTCGGGCTTGTTGCCTACTACCTGTTTGCAGTGCACTCTTGCTGCAACACTACCCATCCACCGAAGTCACCTACCTGCCTCCCGCTGCCTCGCTAGTTCTTGCCATCATTCTAGCGCGGCCGCCGAGTGGAGTGCGGCCTGGGGACTACAATTCCCATCAGCCCATGCGACCCGCGCTTCAGCAAACCGCGCCAGGAGGCGCATAAAAACATCGTAAGCCCCACCTCGCGGGACGCCGGGCGAAGCCCGGGCAAAGGGCAGGCCGTCTGTGGCCGTCTGGGGCAGGAGGAGGCAGGGCTGGGGCCCCCCCTACATCTAGCAAAAAAAGGTACTGTACATTCATTTGTTGTCCAATAGTTTGTGGTCCTAAAGGTTTGGAACAATGGTGAAAAGGAAAATCCCGGAGGACCCTATTGACTCTGTTGGAGGGGCTACTAAGGGAGGAAAACGCGCTAAGAGACAGAAATGCAAGCCTGCTAGAAAGCGCCAGCTAAACGCAGGGGAAAATTGTGTTATGGACCGGATTGAAAGAATTGATGAACTGATCCTAGATTGTACTGACTTGCTACCAGCCACCCCATTCCAGGAGGAGATGCTGGCGAGATAGCTAGCTTAGGGGTAACAAAGGGTGGAAAGAGCAAAATAAGGGGGCCATCAGTTATACCTAGAATGTTTATGGGTAAACCACCTGCAGAGGCTAATCCACTAGCACCTAAGAATACAGAGGATAATCTAGATGTGTGTGGATCAAATGTAGATCAGATTACAGAAAGCTTCTTAAATCTACCCTGTACTAATAAGTTTACTGTTTTAGACCATATCGAAAATTCCCATCTTGATAGTGGGCTGGACTTGACAGGATCTGGTTTAAGTTCAGGAGAAAATATCCCTGAGATATTCCCAGAGGCAGCTGATCATCGTGATAAGCCTCTGTTCAACTTAGTAACTCATTTATGTGCCCTAATCAAGGGTATGCAAGTGAAGATTGATAATTTAACAGCTGTTGTAAACAATTTAAAGGTGGAACAAAATAAAGCTGCTGTAATACCTAAAGCCCCTAGCTCTAACCAGGTAAGCGCATCAACTCACGCAGGAAATGTTACCTCCCTGTTAAATAAAAAATCTAGACCAGATGCAGCTGCACCCAAAAGCTCTAGAACAAACGAGACTGTTAGACCAGGGAATATAGTGCCTTTGGAGAATCGGCAATCCAATGGGTACAACTTAATTCCAACAAGGGGTGCAACAAGGCAACCTGTGGATAATCGACCACCAAGACTAATTCAGGCTGGGTACAATCCCCCATCTAGCAGGCAGCAAATGGGCTATATAGGATCAAACAATGGTTTCACTACTCCAAATCTTAATCCCGCCAAATCACCACCAGTATACTTGATTAACATACCTAAGCTCCCTGTTGGCAGGGAACGCAAAACTCCCGATTCTTTGACCAACAAAGCTATCCATTGGATCAGGTATGTTAGGGGATGTAGATCAGTGATCAGGGAGGACATCCTGTGCGCAAGTAGGCTAACGTTCCAGGGTGATGCCTACGACTGCATAGAACTTATTTTAAAAAACCCAATGGTAGCTGGAGAACTATTAAATCTAGAATTTAGATCCTGTTCCCCAGATCATTCCAGGATCCAGATGAGAGCAACCCCCCGCCAGTCCTGGATGCCTATAAGAGGGAATCAGGACGATAGATCATATGGGGAAAGTTCAAGACTAGACTTGAACGATTGACCTCCATTCTTACCCCCAATTGAATTAGTAAGTGAAGTAGACAACAGGGAAACATCAGGAGAGGATCTTAGTTGTACTTTAGCTAATTCTCTTATATTTATTTAAAAACATTTTATTGTTGCATTTAAATACGTATATTCACAGGATTGTACACTGGTTGGTGTAGCCTCAACATTCAGCTGTCGCCAACCCTTAGTTCAACTGTTGTTTAAAAGAAAAAACTTACAACTCTAAGGTCTTTGAGTGGAAGCGCGTCCCTAATTAAGCATTTCACCCTTATCATCAGGATATGCAGTATAACGTTCAAGGCATCCGCGATACAATCTGCACATTCACTCATTCGGCACTACGCGCAGTAGGTCCCTGTGTCCCTTCTGACAGTGCTCCTTGCCCCCTTCCGTTCCCCCCCTACTCTGAATCATCCTCCTCCCCTGAGCTGTCCATGTCCTCCTCTTCTGGCAGTGGGTCACATAGATTCCCTCTATAGGTGTTCCATGGGGACCAGATTGTATTCCATTTGCGTGGGTTCATTCTTTGTTGATAGACCGCCCTTTCCACCATCATAAGCAAGTCCATGTTCCTACTCCACTGTGCCAGGGTCGGTGTTTCGTGTGCCCCCCACTTCTGTGCTATGTCTCTCTTTGCTAGCATCATGCCTATGATCACCCATTTCCTTCCATGCGGTGTCAAGTTGTTCGGGCCCCACACATTCAGCAAACATACCCTCGGGTCTGGTGTGAGTGGGATTTGTAAAGCTTGTGAGATCGTGCGTGTCACTCGCCGCCAGTAGTGCACCATGCTGGGGCAAGACCATAGGGTGTGGAACAGTGTGCCTTCCTCTCCGCAGTGTCTGAGGCAGTATGGGTTGTCTGCTCTTTGGATTTTGTGTAGAGTCGTGCGAGTGTAGTATACTCGGTGTAATATTTTAAATTGAACCAGCCTATATCTCGCTGAGATGCCAGCTTCTTTAGGTGATGCCAGGGCTGCATTCCAATTTGTCTCGTCTAACTCCCCCACCTCCTCCTCCCACTTTTCTTTCAGTTTTTGCAATGGGTCGGGTAGGTTGTTGATCAGTTTGCGGTAGGTGAGGGAGGTGGCACTGGCCTCCATGTAGTCTGTAAGTAGCCGGTCCTCTAGCGGAGCCGACTCCGGCACAGCAGTACCTGGCGCTATCGCCGTCAACAATGCGTGTCTAATCTGCAGATAGCGGTACGATTCAGTAAGGCCCATATCATATTGTTCCCTTAATGTTTCGAAGGGGACCACCCCACTGGTTGACCACATGTCTCCCACCGTAGAAATCCCGATCGTGTCCCACTGATCAAACCCTTTACTCTGCCTCAGTGTACCCAGAGCTTTGGCGTCCCATAAGGGTGTGAGTCGTGTAATCACTCCTTCCCATTTTAGTCGTGTTTGGGCTTTATGCCATATCATTACCGTGTGTTTGGTGGGTCCACTCAGTTTCGCCGTCAGGCCCTTGTTATATAGTGGGGCTAAAAGGGTGTTTGTGCCTAGCTGACGCCTGTCTGATAGATAAGCCGGGTCATCCTGCTGTCCATGTATCCATTGGTTGATCACCTTGAGGTGAGCCGCCCAATAGTATAGTTCCAGATTGGGGAGAGCTATCCCTCCACTATACCAGTCCCTGATCAGCTTCGCTGGGCGAACCTTGCCGGTTTATTGCCCCACAGTAGTCCCAACAGTTGGGCGGACACTTGCCGAAAAAATTTTGGTGGGACCACCGCTGGTGTATTCTCTAGGACATATAAGAAACGAGGCAATGCCAGCATCTTGAAAAGTGCCGCCCTGCCTAGCAACGTCAACGGGAGGGTTTTCCAATGACGCACGTCCGATTTCAACCTATCGAGAAGCGGCCTAAGGTTCAAGTCTTGGAATGTTGCGTGATCCCGTGTAATTTGGATCCCTAGGTATCTAAAGGAGGCGGTCTCCAGTATCAACGGGCAATCAGTACTCAGGGTCGGCGGCGCTCCGTGTATCATATAAAGTACTGATTTCGACCAATTAATCCTATATCCGGAGTACGTCCCATGCCTCTCACACAAAGCAAGCAACACCGGAATACCCGTTATTAGGTCCGTCAGGTAAATTAGCATGTCGTCGGCGTACAATGACACCCTATCTTCCCATCCCTCCCCCCACTGTATGCTCCGCAGCAACTGGGTAGATCGAATGATAGTGGCTAAGGGCTCCAGCACTAGGGCAAACAATAACGGCGAGAGTGGGCATCCTTGTCTCGTGCCTCTCGCTAAAGGAATTTCCCTCGAGAGGTGGCCGTTCGCCGCCACTCTTGCAATCGGCCGTGTGTACAAGAGCTTCACCCAATTCACGAATTTCGGGCCAAAACCTAGATGTACCAGCACCGCAAACAGGTAGCGCCACTCCACCAAGTCAAACGCCATTTTGGCGTCAAGCGAGAGTATCGCCGCAGGCTTTGACAACAGCGGTGCCCGTGCCAGCACCCCATGCAATCGCCTGAGATTCATCGCCGTACTCCTGTGGGGCATGAACCCCGACTGATCAGGATGAATTAGTTGTTGCAGATGGGGCAACAGTCTGTTGGCCAACAATTTCGCCAAGATTTTACTCTCCGCGTTAAGGAGGGAGATTGGGCGATATGACCCGCAGTCTTCCGGTGGTTTGCCGGGTTTTGGTATTGCTATTATGGTCGCCGCACGCTGGTCAGGTGGCAGCCGTCCCTGTTCCAGACAATCCTGAAACATGTGAAGTAGGGGCGTAGCGAGCGTCTCCGACATGGTCTTGTACCATTCGATTGGTATCCCGTTGGGGCCCAACGCTTTCCCCGAGCGCAGCGCCGCGATCGCCAACTGTAACTCCTCGACAGACAGGTCAGATTCCAACTCGTCACGGTTTTCTTGTGACAAGACGCGAGTGGGTACCCCCATGAGAGACGCTTCCGCCATCTCCCGTGTGACATCGATTTCTGGGGAGTATACTGTTTGAAAGTGATCCGCCAGGAGTTCAACTATCAGTGATGGACGGGATTGCAGTACACCCGTAGGATCTCTCAATTGCAATATGGCTCTTTGTCCCCCTCGTTTTTTATCCAACCAGGCCAGGAGCCGACCTGCCTTTTCCCCTACGTCGTATACTCTGTGTGCTGTCGTTGCTATGGAGTCTACCACCCCGCGGCGGATGTGATCGGCGTGGCGCTGTTGGTGCATCCGGAGCGTATGCAGCGTGTCTCTTGTCGGGTCAAGCTCATGGGCAGCATTGGCTCTGGCAAGTTTGTCTTCTAAGTCTGATAATTCCAATTTCTGCGTGTGTTTGTGGTGTGTGACCATGGAGACAGCCTGTCATCGAAGCACCGTTTTGTAGGCCTCCCATAGGATAGTGGGAGAGGCCACCGACCCTTCGTTTTCCGCGAAGTAGGACCTCGTACCCCTCTTTAGTGTTTTGGCCACTAGAGGCACTTTAAGGTATCCTGGGTGAATCGGGTAAATGCGTTTGTGGGTACGGTCCGGATTGGAAAGGACCAGTGTCACCGGGGAATGGTCTGATATACCCCTGGGTTTAATTTGTACATCTGATATCGTGAGACGTCCGTGCCCTAATGTTAGGAAATAATCGATCCGTGACAAACTATCATGGACCGCCGAGTGATATGTGTATTGTCGGTCGTCCGGGTGGAATTGCCTCCAAAGGTCTATCAAGCCCTGCACCTCTAAAAAGTCGTGCAGCCGGGAGGGACCAGGAGACTGGGCTCGCCTCGGGAATCTATCGTGTGTGTTGTGTACCACTGCATTGAGGTCCCCACCTAAGACGAGGTCCCCCTCTGGGAGTTCCAGAAGGAATTTCCCTAATTCCGGAAAAACGATTGTATGAAGCGCTGGCGGGATATACACTGAGACTACATTTAACTTTCTCCCTTCCCACTGCCCATGGGTCGCTGCAAAACGCCCCTGTGTGTCTGTCTTCGTGGACTGGACTATGAATCTGGAGGAGTGGTGCATTAAGATACCTGTACCACGGGACCCCTTGGTAAATTCCGAGTGGACTATCATCCGGTAACCCTTTCTGTCCAGGGCCTGCGTTGCTGTGCCTGTTAGGTGCGTCTCCTGTAGCAGGACTAGGGTCGGATTCGATCATTTTATACTCTGTAGTACCAAACCCCGTTTGACCTTGTCCCCCAGGCCCCTCACATTCCAAGTCATAAGGCTCAACGGAGGCACGTGGCTCAGCACGGAGTCCCCCCCCCCTGTGTCAGCTTGTGTGATGTGCGCCATAGTGTCTGTGAGCATCAATGTAACATAGCGACTGAGGTCTAATGCGTTGCCCTCTGCCTGTTATACTACGCTTGCGCGCCTTGTGATTCCGCTCTTGACCATTCAAACCGTGACTTAACTCACAAACCAACCAACCCCCAACACCCCCCCTCCCTGCCCCCCTGCTTAACGGACCTGAAACTGCCCACCCCCCCAACTTAGCAGAGTGCCTGATCCCAACCCAAAAACACAGTACTTGCTCGCTGGGGTGAAGGACTCTCCGGAGTCAGCGGCCCACTTTCTAGAGCACGGGGGCTCTCCACCCAGTGTCCATGGCGGCACTGCAGGTCAGCGTTACTTTTGGTCGGGAAGATCATCTCTGGACATTATTGCTCTTCGTTAACTTCCGTTTCTGGAATGTCGTGCAGCGGCGATTGCGGTCCATTGCCCCCGGTGGGTGATTGAGAGCACTGACGGGATCCGCCTGCGCGATTCGCGTTCGACCTGGCCGAGCGGCGAGGTCTGTCCACCGGCCTCCAACCCTCCAGCCATTCTGTCGCCATTTCTGGGTTGTCGAAGAACCATGTTTTGTTATCCGCCACTATTCGCAGCTTGGCCGGGAAGAGCATTGAGTAGGGAATTCCTCTCGCCCTGAGTTCTTTTTTAACTTCAAAGAAGGTTCTCCTCCTCCGTGCGACCTCCGCCGTATAGTCCGGGAAGAATGCCAGTGTGGAGTTTTGAACTCTAATAGGTGGAGAGTTCCTTGCTGCTTGGAGGATCGCATCCCTGTCCCTGAAATTGAAAAGTCTCGCTATAATTGGCCGTGGGTTAGCGCCTGTTTTTGGGCGGCCCCCGGGGACTCGGTGCGCCCTTTCCACTGTAAAGAAAGACGAGAGGCCCTTGGGCTGGAGGCGTTGCTTGATCAGTTCTTCCACATATAAGTCCATTGCTCTCGTGTCCTCCGATTCTGGAACCCCTATTATTCGGACGTTGTTGCGCCTCGAACGCCCTTCCTGGTCATCCAGTTTGTCGCGCAGTTCTTTATTTTCCTTTGTAATCCTTTCCATGTTCAATTGCAGCTTAGAAACATCTTCCACCAACGACTTTTTCCGTCATTTTATGGAAGTCCGCACGGATTAGCGTGATTTCCGCGGAGATCGACCCCACTGTTGCTTACACCTGGGTGAGGGCCCGCATCACATCGTCCAAGGTTGCTTTCTTTCCGCTCGTCGCATCCGTGGTCTTGCCCGTCTGCGCCTTCGCGTCTGGTGGGGAGGAAGTGTTCTGGCCATATGCGTATTTTTCTAGACGGGATTGTGCAGCTCCGCCTTTCGGTCCCTTGCCGGCCATCTCGGTGGCCCCGTCTGGTATGCCTCAAAGTGGTGTCTTGCCGTGTGGTATTGCACCAAAGGCGTGAAGGTCGTCGGGGAATAGCTCCTGTAGACACCGACCGGCACGCGCCGCAGGCCGGCTGATCCCAGTGTCTGTTGGGTGACTGAGTTCGTTGCCTGCTTAGCGTCCAGCCACCGGTGGGCACAATCCGCACCTCCCGCCTCTCCCAGCCGGTCGCCAATCCTCCGTCTAATGATAGTCGCCTATGATTCGGCTTGTCCTGGCTGCCCTGTTTATTCTGCTGCGCGGCGACCGCCGCGACAAGGGCCAGTGTGGGGCAGTCCCTCAAAGTCGTGTCCGCCGCGGCGTCACCAGCTCAATGGTGGCGGGCGTCGCCCGCGGGTGTGGCAGTGTTTATGCTGGCGGTCTACTGGTCTCGGCCGGGAGCCACCAAGGAGTCCGGTACAAGAGGCGTAAGCTTAGTGTGCCTCTAATGTCGTAGGTCGGGACCCCTGTACTGCGAGGCAGTTCCAAGGCGGGAGGCGCCACAGTCCTGTGCGGGAGTACGTGGCCCGTCTCCACACCCCTGCAGCTGATGGGGTGCGGTGTCTCGTGAAGCTGGGTCTGGGCTCGGGAGGCTGCGGGCAGTGATTCTGGACAGGTGCCGGTTTCCCCCTTCTTGCAGCCCAGCCCCCGGCCGCTGTGTGGCCTGTGACGCGCGCCCCTGCTCACCGGGTATTCAGCGGTCAATGCGACGACTCTCTTCGCCTTCCGCCGGTGTAAGCGGGCCCCTCGTCGGTCTCCACTGGGCACCCCCGACTCTCACCTCGGATGCGGGCGCACTCCTCTCCCAAAATGGCGGCTCCAGCCTCCGAGGTCGCTGGATCCTCCACCCCCGGACAGTGATCGGGTGTGTCCGCAAGGAGTCCGCAGGGAAGTCCGGGCCACCGATCCTCGGCCCCCTCCTTTCAACGTTGATTCTGGAGCGCCCAATCCTCCGTCGCTTCGAGCTCGCCTGTGGACGGGCACTTCCGGCGCTATCTCGCCCAGCCCGTCGCACTTCCGGTCTGTTCTCCTCTGCAGGCAACTCCCCGGCTTCAATACCTCCCGGCGGCCCAAGCTGGCCGCGCTCCGAACTGTGCTTCCCGACTTCGGATTTCTGTTCCGATGGTCCCCTTCTGTGCCGCCCGGTCCAGGGCGTCGGTGCCGTCCCACTACAGATGTTTGTGTGACGGATTAATGTACGGATTTCACCGGAGGCCGCTTCAACTGCGGAGCTCGCCTAGATTGCTGCCACCATCTTCGGCTGCCAGCCACGCCCCCCAGCTAATTCTCTTATAAATCAAATTCCACTGGCCTGTCCCACTGATGAATCTATCCTACCCCCTATTGAATTAGCCAGTAAAAAAGACAAAAATGAAACTACAGGAGAAGATCCTAGTTGTATCTTAGCAAATTCCCTTATAAATCAAACTCTAGGGACTTGTCCCACTGATGAACCTATCCCCCCCACTATTTACCAAGAGTCCTCAGGGAAGGCTTGTTCTGTGGCTTGTGTCAGTAACCATGGATCCGTTCTTTCATGGAACATAGCTGGCCTAAAGACTAAGCTAGAGTCACTTGATTGGGCATTATTTATCCGAGAGCATGAATTATGCCTATTCCAGGAAACATGGGCAATGGAGGAAGCAATGGAGGAAGTACATTTCCCTGGCTATTTAAATTATAGCATCCCTGCAGTGAAGGAAGGGAGGGGGAGACCATCTGGAGGGCTAACTATCTGGTTAAGACAGGACCTGGGGGTAGTAGTAAAAACTATTCCCACTAACCACAGAGATCTCCAGGTCCTAAGACTTAAGTTTCCAAATCTTGTACCAGTTTATGTCTACAACATGTATGTGAGAAGTACGGGGGCAGAAAATCAGAGATTCTTGTGCTCTTGTCTCAAGAGCCAAGCGTGCCTGGGATGAGAAACGATGGATTGACCTTAGGAAGCAGGTTCCTGTAAAGACACGCGTAGATTTTGGAATGTCTACAAGTGGGGTGTGGAGGGTAACCCGGATAAGCCACAGAATTGGGTCCCCCAAGAAAGGTGGGTAGAACACTTTTAGCCCCAATATGCCAAGGGTCAGGACACGCAATCAATAGTGGAAGTCCCTTCTGAGCCCCAAACTGAAGATCTTTTACTTTAAAGGATGCTCAGTGTGCACTAAGTCTAGTGGTCCCTGGTAAATCGCCAGGTATTGATGGTATACCCGCAGATCTTTTTTTGCAAGACCAGAATTCTTGGGGCTGTTATATACTTCTTCTGGCAAATATGGTTGCCAGGGGAGCCCCCATACCAAGCTCTTGGAACGGGGCTGAGATCATACCCGTTTTTAAAAAAGGAGATAAGTCGCAGCCAGGTAATTATCGCCCAATCAGCCTGATTGACACCTCCCAAAAAATATTTGGCAGGCTGGTTCTAAATAAAATTCTTGATTAGGAATGTAACAATAAGATCTTATCTCACTTGCAGGCAGGGTTTAGAACTTCAATCAGCACGGTCGACCAGGTGCTGCATTTTGCTATGCTGTACTGGAAGACCGTGCTGATTGGACATGGAAGTTTATATGCGGCTTTTATAGATTTAAGAGCGGCATTTGACCTGGTTCCTCGTTCTACCTTATGGAGTGTCCTTAGCGGCATGGGTTTGCCAGGGCCCCTCTTATCGTTGGTAAAAAAACTCCACGAGCAAAACTATGCGCAAATCAGGTGGGGGAGACCCGGGAATGTTACTCCGCAGTTCCCAGTGGAAACTGGAGTACGCCAGGGCTGCGTCCTGGCGCCAACACTATTTTCCTTATATATTAATGATGTGGCAAAGATTTTAATTGACTCCAATATTGATGCACCGATCCTTGCTGGAGCAAAAGTCCCTATTTTAATGTTTGCTGACGTTTGTCTTTTAGTTTCAAAAACTCCTAGTGGGCTTCAAAAAGGTTTGAAGCTTTTTGAAGATTTTTGTACCGCTCGGGGTTTAGAAGTAAACGTACAGAAATCAAAGTTTATGACTTTTAATGCTTCTAAATCTTTTAAGGGTACTGTGAACATGAATCAGGGTCCTCTGGAAAGGGTCCAAGCCTTTAACTATCTGGATGTTTGTATAGACCGCAATTTGTCTTGGAAACAACAAATTGAATTGGCCACCCTAAGAAATAGGCAGTTAACTGGAGCCTTGTGCCTTGAACACCAGAAGTCGCTTACTAAGCCAATAGCTCCGGTACTGGCGGTCTATAATGGTAAAGCAGTCAGCTCCGCCCTGTATGGGGTTGAAATGTGGGGATGTGAAAGCCTCAGGGGGATGTCAATCTCTGAAAATTCCTTTTTAAGGAACTTAATAAAATTACCACAGAGTACCCCTATGAATCCCCTCTATTATGATCTTGGGTTATCCCTAATAGCGCTCATAGCATCCTTTCGTCCAGTTTTATACTGGAGGAGGATCTGGATCACGCCGGAACTTGAGATTTTTGCAAGGGGCCTGCTTGACATTATTCGTAGTGACATCTTGCATAAGATCAAGTGGTTAGAGCACATCCGGGGCCTCTTGACTAACATGGGTTTACGGAATCTGTGGGAGGATCCTACAAACTCAAAGTTCCCGCCCAAAAAGATTCTAAAGACCCTATATTGGCAGTTTGTGGCCTCAGGGGCTTATAGGTCTATTGACCTTGGGTCTTTGACCGGAATGTTTTTGGATATTAAGGATGTCCCAAAATTGGAAGCCTTTTGGGATGCTATCTTGAAACCTCTTGATCGTAAATTATATTTCCAACTGAGGATTGGGAGCCTACCGGTAGGGGCATTTACTAGTAGGTGGTCTCCGGGGGCTAAGGCTGTTTGTCCATCTTGTTTAGCTCGCCCGGAAACCATTGGACACCTGCTATTCGAATGCCCAGTGTACATCGAGCCCCGGAGAATGTGGCTTCGCCCAATGTGCAGGTTAATGGGTACCGACCGGGGGTCGTGGCAGTTCGTATTATCCGTTCCTGTACTGATATGATAGTTTGTATAGCCGTGGCAAAATACTTGGGCTGGGCCTGGGTTATCAGAAGTAGAATGCTCAAAGATTAATATGTATTCACTGTACCGAAATCAAATTTTAATTCTGTATGTACTTATTTAATTCCATAGTTGTAATGGACTTAATTGCATAATGAATTTATGGGTTTTTATATGTAAATACTCACAATTTTTTAAATTTTTTTTTAAATTGTATTAATATGTCTAAACTCTATTTGTATGTACGGTTTGCTTTTATGACAATCGTCGAATAAAGCTTGTCTAACTGACTGGAAACAGGGTGGGACTGAGGGATGATCCTTGTGGTGTGCCGCATTTGATGTCTTTGAGTGTGGAGGTGAAACAAGGCAGTCGGATGCTCTGTGTGAGTCCTGTAAGGTAGGAGGCGATCCACTTGAGGGCATCTTGCTGCATGACTATGTTGTAGAGTCTGTTGATGAGGGTGTTGTGGGAGACTGTGTTGAACACCACGGAGAGGTCAAGGAGGATCAGGGCCAAGGTGTCTCTACAGTCGAGGAGTCTTGTGATGTTGTCTGTGGGGGCAGTCCGTGTGATCTCAGTGCTCAGTGCTGTGGTTGGCACAGAATCCTGATTGGGAGATGTCAGGTGGTTTTGTTCCTGAAATTCAGTGAGCTGTGCAGCTTGATGGCGTTCTCGAGTAATTTGTCTGGGAATGGGAGCAGGGAGATCGGACGATAATTTCCCAGACTGTTGAAGTTGGCAGAGGCTTTCTTTAGGAGGGGTCTGATGACTGTGTGTATCTATCTGTCCAGGAAGGTTGATGTGGAGATGGAAGTGTTTAGGATGCTGGTGATTTGCTTGCTGAGTGGGTTTGTTTCAAGGGAGGAAGGGGTCAGGGGGCATCCCATAGTGGATGGAAGACTTGATGGCTGAGGTGGTCAGGGCGGGGAGTGGAGACCAGGTGGTAATGGCTTGGCTGATGTTTGCTGGTTAGTTGAGGTCATTGGGGGTTGAGGGTGGTGGGATGGAGGTTAAAATTGTTGGGCCTTTCCTATTTTCTGTACCCTTCAAAAAGACTAACAACTAGATTCACAAGGTCATCTGTGCACTTAAGGGTCCATTTCTGAAAGGATGAAGAATTAAGGGTATTAACCAAATGTTGCCGCTATTTTCCCATTGTCTAAATGCTTAGTCCAATTAAGGGAAGGGAAAATCTGTTTTCATGGCAGGTATCAGAGTCAATATTCATAGACTTGTAGAAGAAGAGGTTTCCATAAAAAAAATTGTTCCCCATGAAGAAACAAAAAAAGGTTGAATGTCCAAATGCGCCTAACTACAATATTTTCTCGAAGGGCTGTGTAAAGGGTGACACATGCGAGAAATCCTAGGAATCTGCATCTTTCAGAAGAACTTCTGAAATCCTAAAGTCATAAAAATGATGTATGTTGTTTTGAATTTGACCTCCCAACAAGAACGACAAAAGATACAATTGACACATAAAAATGAAACGTTGATTACAGCAACAGCATAAATAATCTAAATAACTTAGCTAATTATCCCATTCCCGTTCATGATCTCCATTGGCCCAATTCAATACACTTACTGAACAAGTAAAAGGCACTGTAGCAATTGTTAGGATAGGAAGATCAGCCATTGTCATTGAGAGAGCCTTTTGGGCTTTTTTGTGAGTGTTCCGAAGAATCATTTGCCTCAGGTAAGGAAAGTGATAAGGGGAGGCAGACAAATAACATTTTTAGATACAGCATATTCGATTAACAAAGTAAGAAGATCCCTTAAAAACTCAAGGAAAGTCTAAAAATGTACTCAAAACACAGACCTAAGTCAAAGTGAGTATATTTTTTACTTTCAGTCAGGGAGTTTTGTTACTCAGGTCCATGAGCGTTTGAGAATTATTTCCGATATGAGAAAAACATTTCAGCTATAAAACATAACACAAATATAATTACGTGTTTATATGTATTAACAATTGCTGTACCTGGCCATAGAGTCCACCCTTGCCAATCAGTACTCCCATGTCCTTGATGTCTTCCCAGATTTGGCTCACTTCTTCAGGTGGAAGAGGTTGGCGACTTTCCTGGTACAGAAGAGGAGATTTTAGTTTAATGTAAATAAGAATGTGTGGTACATAACTATTTTCTAATTGCAATATTCCATTATCCTTAGTATTTTACAGTTCTAGGCATGCCATCCTATGGAAAGAAGCAAAAAAGATAGATTGATCCTACCTTTTGTACAAGAGTTTTTCTATGTAAGAATGAATTCACTGATAAAGCTGAGAAAACGAACATTGCCATTTAGACTTAGGCTGGCACCTGCGGTGTGATGGAGGACCTGCCACTGATGTCTTGGCGGGGGACTGCCTCCCATAATTAGATATCCCTGCTATGCCGACAAGGGTTGTTTTGCTGATGGCAATCCTGGCTATACAGTGGGACCCCCTTTTGTCAGAACTGAGATGCCTGCTGTTTGTCATGTCATGATGACTTGTTGGCATAATGTTTGAATTTCAAAAACATTGTTTCTATAGAAAGGAAACAATGGCCATTACATGCCTGTCCGTGGGGAAGGGGGGCGGGCATCAACAGGGGGGAAAGATAAGCGGGCCATAAATGTTTTATTTACTAATATCTTTGGTGCGGTTTGATAAAGCGGTATAAAAGTTTATAACTAAACCAGCTCGCTGGAATTCACAGTGGGAGGTTGGCGAGGCAATAAAGAAATATTGGAAGCACAACCATTTTAATCAATGCCACCCTGCATGTTACTCATAGTTTCTAAGACTGCCAAAAGTCCATGCTACCCTTATGATACACCAGAGCCTCACCTAAATTACCAAACATGAGAGCTTTCGCTGTGTGATATATCCTTACCCACACGTATCCTTAAGTTGTCAACGTCCCCAGGTCCCCCTGCATGGATTGGTCAATTGTTTACACAGGTTTTAGATCAATTGATGTGGATGCTAAACTGTCTGCACAATTCCTCCAGGTATCTAATCGTAGGCAGTAGCCCTTAACATCTACCATTGAAGAAGAGCACCATATCATCTGTGTTAAGCGGGATCACATGCATCCCACCTTTTAGTAGTATTCCGCTATCTTTTTTCAACTCATGGGAGCTCGGAACAGATCTCTATTGATAAGGCAAAGAGAATGGGGAGATTGGTCAACCCTTTATAGTTCCTCGATGGACTGAGTAGGTTGGTGAAATTAGTTTCACTCTTTTCAAGGAAGCCAGTATCTCAGTATTTTGAATGTCTTTGTTCGCCTTCTATTGACCCCGATAATACTCACAAATGGTTGTATTAATTCCAGTCTGGTTTTGTGTCATACGGCCCCAGGAAACACATATCTGAGTAATGGGTATACCTGTATTAGTCAGATCACCTAGGCCTGTAGGAGTCCAGGACTCTCAGCCTCTGCATGTGCTTGAGCCAAGTGGGCCACATAATCAAGGCATCTGAGTTTCTCCACTAAAAGCATCTCGCCCTCTGGTCAAGCAACTCCTTTTTTTCTGAAGGGCACAAATTACTTCTAATTGGAGTTTATGTAATTTTAAATCCATATCAGGCAGTGCTCTAGTCGTCAGCCAGTCAAAGCTTTATTCGAAATGTAAAAACAAATCATAAAAGCACGTGCAATACAATCACAGAAACAAAAAGATAAATTTCAATTTAAAAATTATATAAAAAATCATAAAAGCAACAACAGTACATAAATAAAGACAAATACATCAATACATTTCATTTTGTAAAAAGTAACATGTGTTAAAATAAGATTAAATCAATACGATGAATCAGCTGATCATTGAAGAGCGGGGGAGTAGGATAAATTGAGCGTGGAGATGTAGCGACCACTCGGTACACGACCAGTGATGCCCATCCAGTAGTTGTTCTGTTCTTTTTGGCAATGCGACAAGCCATATAATGTTCTAGGGTAGAATTCAGTTAGACTCCAGATAGATATAGGCCCATCTCCTGTTTGTGGCTGCCAAGATTGAAAGTATGGGACGACATGTTTATTCCTAAATTTAACAAGTACCAAATCGCCCGCAATATATTTTGGGAGAGGTCCTAACCAGCCCACCCTTCTAACGCTTAGTATGGTGCCATCAATGTTGGGTGGGAGAGGTCTATTTTTAGATAGCCAGAACACTACCTTGTTTCTTAGATCCTGGTGGCTTTCGTGTTTCCCCTTTGGGAGTTCTGGTACACCTGAGAGGACGCACACAATGGGGGCGGCCTCTGGTGGCAGATGTAGATGATTGGTTTTATGTGACATATTGTCATAATTGACCGTTATTCCCTTTTGAAATGACATTTCTTTGTTCGGCCCGTCTCTAGGGTAGGAACTCCGTAAAGTTGTGACTGCCTTCGAGGGGTTTATGTTTTTACTATGCGGGGTTACTGATTGATTACGGGTGGTCTTACTTTGTATGGTGGTATTGGGCATTTCTGTGGGGGCTGGACACTGTGCTTGAGAGGGTCCTGCCATAGTTCTTAAAAGTAGAGAATTAGCCTTAATTGCTTCCTCAACCCCCGAGAGCCTATCCCCTAAGCTAGTCATTTTATCAATCAACGGAGAAATTATTGACTTCATCATATTTTCAAGCGAGGCAAGTAAAGAGGCATGGGTAGATACTTTCAATGTTACAGTGCTGGGAGTGTTGGGCAGTGGGGAATTTGTATTTAGTTTTTGTTGCTTGGCCCGCCTCCCCGTTTGTTTGACCCCATCTCTCTTCCTTTTAGTAGAGGAGACCTGGGTAGCAACTGTGGATTGTGAGTTTACTATTGGGCGTGTTGCGAGGGGAGTACCCTGTAGGATTTGGGTAAGTTGAAGTGAACAACTAGACCTAGGACTAATCGTTGCTATGGGGGAAATAGGATTCAGAAAAGGGGGTGGTGGTGAACAGAGTGCCTGAATTAAGCAGACCACTCTTACCCAGTCCAAAGATCAGGGCTTGATCCATCACCGTCAGGATTCAAGCAAGTCGGGCCGACGACGCCTGAAATGGCAGAAACCGGTCCCCGGAAGCTTGTCTCCTTTCTGGTGAAGAATTGGCTTGGTAGTTTGGTCTGCCCTGTTCCCATGATGCACTGGGCCAGGGACAGTCTAATTTGCATATAGCCAGGTTCTGAGCTGGGATGGGGCAGTGAGCTAAATAACGGTGATGGATCAAGCCCTGATCTTTGGACTGGGTAAGAGTGGTGTGCTTAATTCAGACACTCTGTTCATCACCACCCCCTTTTCTGAATCATTTTGTCCACCATAAGCGTGGAAGGGTATACTCAGACATGAGTCCCTTGCTCACTGCTCCATCAGGATTCAAGCAAGCCGGGCCGACGACGCCTGAAATGGCAGAAACCGGTCCCCGGAAGCTTGTCTCCTTTCTGGTGAAGAATTGGCTTGGTAGTTTGGTCTGCCCTGTTCCCATGATGCACTGGGCCAGGGACAGACTAATTTGCATATAGCCAGGTTCTGAGCTGGGATGGGGCAGTGAGCTAAATAACGGTGATGGATCAAGCCCTGATCTTTGGACTGGGTAAGAGTGGTCTGCTTAATTCAGACACTCTGTTCATCACCACCCCCTTTTCTGAATCATTTTGTCCACCATAAGCGTGGAAGGGTATACTCAGACATGAGTCCCTTGCTCACTGCTCCATCAGGATTCAAGCAAGCCGGGCCGACGACGCCTGAAATGGCAGAAACCGGTCCCCGGAAGCTTGTCTCCTTTCTGGTGAAGAATTGGCTTGGTAGTTTGGTCTGCCCTGTTCCCATGATGCACTGGGCCAGGGACAGACTAATTTGCATATAGCCAGGTTCTGAGCTGGGATGGGGCAGTGAGCTAAATAACGGTGATGGATCAAGCCCTGATCTTTGGACTGGGTAAGAGTGGTCTGCTTAATTCAGACACTCTGTTCATCACCACCCCCTTTTCTGAATCATTTTGTCCACCATAAGCGTGGAAGGGTATACTCAGACATGAGTCCCTTGCTCACTGCTCCATCAGGATTCAAGCAAGCCGGGCCGACGATGCCTGAAATGGCAGAAACCGGTCCCCGGAAGCTTGTCTCCTTTCTGGTGAAGAATTGGCTTGGTAGTTTGGTCTGCCCTGTTCCCATGATGCACTGGGCCAGGGACAGACTCATTTGCATATAGCCAGGTTCTGAGCTGGGATGGGGCAGTGAGCTAAATAACGGTGATGGATCAAGCCCTGATCTTTGGACTGGGTAAGAGTGGTCTGCTTAATTCAGACACTCTGTTCATCACCACCCCCTTTTCTGAATCATTTTGTCCACCATAAGCGTGGAAGGGTATACTCAGACATGAGTCCCTTGCTCACTGCTCCATCAGGATTCAAGCAAGCCGGGCCGACGACGCCTGAAATGGCAGAAACCGGTCCCCGGAAGCTTGTCTCCTTTCTGGTGAAGAATTGGCTTGGTAGTTTGGTCTGCCCTGTTCCCATGATGCACTGGGCCAGGGACAGACTAATTTGCATATAGCCAGGTTCTGAGCTGGGATGGGGCAGTGAGCTAAATAACGGTGATGGATCAAGCCCTGATCTTTGGACTGGGTAAGAGTGGTCTGCTTAATTCAGACACTCTGTTCTTCACCACCCCCTTTTCTGAATCATTTTGTCCACCATAAGCGTGGAAGGGTATACTCAGACATGAGTCCCTTGCTCACTGCTCCATCAGGATTCAAGCAAGCCGGGCCGACGACGCCTGAAATGGCAGAAACCGGTCCCCGGAAGCTTGTCTCTTTCTGGTGAAGAATTGGCTTGGTAGTTTGGTCTGCCCTGTTCCCATGATGCACTGGGCCAGGGACAGACTAATTTGCATATAGCCAGGTTCTGAGCTGGGATGGGGCAGTGAGCTAAATAACGGTGATGGATCAAGCCCTGATCTTTGGACTGGGTAAGAGTGGTCTGCTTAATTCAGACACTCTGTTCATCACCACCCCCTTTTCTGAATCATTTTGTCCACCATAAGCGTGGAAGGGTATACTCAGACATGAGTCCCTTGCTCACTGCTCCATCAGGATTCAAGCAAGCCGGGCCGACGACGCCTGAAATGGCAGAAACCGGTCCCCGGAAGCCTGTCTCCTTTCTGGTGAAGAATTGGCTTGGTAGTTTGGTCTGCCCTGTTCCCATGATGCACTGGGCCAGGGACAGACTAATTTGCATATAGCCAGGTTCTGAGCTGGGATGGGGCAGTGAGCTAAATAACGGTGATGGATCAAGCCCTGATCTTTGGACTGGGTAAGAGTGGTCTGCTTAATTCAGACACTCTGTTCATCACCACCCCCTTTTCTGAATCATGGGGGAAATAGGAGCACTAGGTTGCAGGTCTCCTGCTTCCACAGGAGCGTACTTGGATTTACACACATTATTTAGTTCTTCCAGTAATGATATTGCTTGGGTTGCATCGGCAGACTGTGGAGAAGAACACATACTGGGGGAACTATCCATGGCTGGCGAACGCTCTATTCTCTCTAATTCACTGGCGATAGGGAGAATAGAACTCTTAATGTAATAATCCATCGTTCCCCTGAGCAAATTACTCTGGGTGGAAGATTTTCTAATGCCCCCCTTGCAAGTCATAGCAAACTAGCTTTTGGTAGTGGACACTGAATCAATATCACCTCCCCAATAAATAGTTCACCGGTTCCACTATGATGATGCTTGGGAGAGACCTGTATAGAAGTTGAGATAGTCAATGGGTATCTGTACCTTAAATCCTTTCCCTTCTTTTCTTAGTTCAGTTCCAAGAGGGGTGCCCCGACCCGGCCTCCTCTGGCCTTAGATGGTCCCGCCCTTGTCCCGGTCTTGTCCCGGCGCCGACCCGCGACGCGGGGGTAGCCTTGAATTTATGCGCATCCTGGCGCGGGTCAGAGCGGCTTCCTGCCCCAAAGGACGCTGGAGATTGCAGTTCCCTCGGGCCGGTCTCCCCTGACACTGCGGCCGAGCTCAGGTGTTGTAAATGTAAATGTACAGGAATTTATATAGCGCAAATCACCGAGCGGTTTCTAAGCGCTTGCTTAGGGAACCCATCCTGGTATTCCCCTGTGAGATAACCCCGGCAGGGTATTCGCAAGGTGAAAACCAGGCATCCCGCCGCGAGGGGCCGTTGTGTAGATTAAGCAAGCTATTGCCCAGAGTCGCAGAGTGTGAACCCGTAAATCGAGTAGGCACCGGAGCGAGAATTGTCGAGTCCATGGACATTTTAGGACTCAAGACCCCGCCGAGCCGGGAATCGAACCCTGGTCCCGGGCTGACCTCTGCTTCCAGGTCTGCCTCCTCTAACCAGTGAGCCACACTTCTCCACTTCTAGGGCTTCGGCGGCAGCAGGAGACCCCAGCCAACAGTGACAGGAAGGCAGTGCTTCACAAGGTCCAACCCCAACTTCCCCCAACAACGAGCAGGGCTCCGGGATGATGCGAGTAGGTCCTACGCCTCAGTATACCAAAAGGGTGCTTATAAACTTGTGCCTCTTTTATTAACACAGTCTTCCCAAGATAAAGACATAAAGTTCAAGCACAGTTCTCCCAAGATATAACACAGATACAGCACAGAGTTGAAGCAACCACACTAAAAAAGCACAGAGGGAGAAGCAAAAGTCAATCCTGCTTTCCGCTTACAGCTAAGCTGGATGTAGAGGTCGTTTTCTCTCTCCCCTAATCTGATCGAATTATTGGCATGAAATTCTTATAAATATAAATAGTCACTATCAATGTCGCTGATGGGCTCATAGCAGTGAGCACTGCTCTGCACTGCGCTGCGCTCGTCGCTGTGTGGCTTCAAGGGAAACATGTACTTGCAGATCAAAGCGGTCACCGCCGTCGCAGCCTCTTACTCCTTCCCCCTCACCTGCTGTGGGCTCTGAATCTGCCAGGAGAGTGCAGGTGCCGCAGACAAAATCGCTCGGGCATCTGAACAGAAGAAATTCACCGCAGAAGCCAAAGAGTGCTTCACCCCACTGCCTGGTCCAGAGTCCGGCCGCAGTTCAAAAAAGCACCGCCGCCGAGCCGTAATCACTCAGTAGGGCTCAGCAGAGCTCACAACTCTGGAAACGCCAGGACGCCAGGAATGATCCACCATTGCTGGGGGCGGGGCCAACCAGTGCTCTAGTCAATATTTGCCTTTTACTTACTATTGTGGCAAAGCAGTGTACCTGATGACTGTCCTGAATGCCTCCCTCTCCATTTCAGCGTTAGATGCTGTCCCCTGGTTCTCTATGAAGTCATTCCTTATCGCCTTGTCTTGGGAACACCGGAATGCTGGATCTTCTAAGGCAGCGCTTTGAAGTCACCATGTTGGTATTGGCATGAACAGTTTGCACCATCTAAATTTCATTACTAAAGGTTTATGGTCAGTATGGGATTTTCCCAGATATTTTGTCAGGAGCTCCAATGTGGGCACATGAAGGTACCCAATAATTCTATCAGGACGGACATGCAAGTCGTGCACAGGGGAATAAATGGAGTATTCCCTGCAAGGTGTTTTTCTTCCCCTTGAAGGAAAGTCAGTTAGGGAGGAAGCCAGGATGTCAGTAATTTGCAAATGGACCTGCATTTTCACAAGTAAATGTAAGGTGAGACCTAGAGAAAGCAACCCTTTATTGCCCCATTCATGTTGGTACCAACCCCAGTGGAGGGGAGCTATCCCCAGAACCAGTTCTGAGTGATAACAGAGGAGAAGACTACTCAGTTCTCAGGCCACACCCCTGGATGGCCACACAGGTTTGCACAAAGGGGGAAAGGCATTCCCCATGTTGGATTTGTGGGCATAGCGGCACTGCGGAATAGTTTGCAGTTGAGCAAACAGGAATGGCTGAAAATGTCCGTATGATTGCCAGTGGGAACCTTTACCCTGTTGGTTAAGGGGGAGCCAGGAGTCACCCTAAAAACTACTTAGCGCCAACGATAAATGTAGCACCACACGGCACCCTCCTCAGAACATTTCTTTGTGCTGTTTTAGATCTGTGAGGAGACTTAAAGGGTTTGATCTGCTCCCACTTTTATCCAGGACAAAGAAGTGGACTACAAGAGGCAGCTGTGTGGCCTCAGCTACAGGACACAATAGGCTGCAAGAGGCCTTTTCCTTAAAGTGCTCGGCTGATGAGGAGCAACAGCACTTGGACTGGACATGCTGGTGGCCCCTGCACGAATGACTCTTGACACCTAGTGCTGTCCCCGAGGTCCTGGCCCCTTGGCTGTGTCTAACTAGACTTCTCCAGACAACTCTGAAAAGGTGAGACTTAAAATGTGTTTGGAACTTCCGGACCTCCAGAGGACTGGGACTAATCTCCAAAGCCAATCCACCCAAGGTGCAACTTCACTGTGCTGAAGAAACATGTTTCTCCTGCTTGGCGCTTTTCCGCAGCAGTAAATCCATGTCAGCAGGCCCTCAGCAAGAAGGTATTTGGCCTTGTGGAACTCATAATCTGATACAACCTGTAAACTATCCCATTGGTGGGTTCTGAGCTCTGAAGAGAGACTAAGTTCAAACGTAGAAATCTTGACTGGGCCAAGGCGCCAAAAGTATCCGACCAACTTGACAACTTCCCTAGGCACGAAATTTTGATTTTCCTGCTTGGAACTTTTCCTACCAAACCCAATAACTTTATGAGGACCACATCCAATGGCTGCACAACTCTGAGTGGACTTTCTCTGATACAAGCTGCAACATTGCCGCGCTGGAAAACTTCTATTTCAGGGACTAAGTCCAAAGGTGAAATTTCCAACGTGGAAGAACAGGTTTGGTGTATCCTCCATTTTGGTAGTCCTGATATTGCTCCTTGGTCCCAGGCTACTGCGACCATAGATTACAATTGGTGGTTAGTGCTTTCTGGAACTATTTTTCCTTAAATCTTCCAAAATTCATCTCTCTTGTTCCCCTTATTGGATTTTTGTCATTTTGGTGTCATTTTGTTTATTAAATTATATCCTTTTTTTAAATTGGAGTGAGATTTTTATTGTGTTGTGCCCTTCAGTGGTCTTTATGGATCACCTCTTCTTTCACATGCCTTATAGCGCCATTAAAGCCAGAGTGACCTCCACCACAGTGTACCCCAAAGTCACGATCGGGCCTACACCTCTGACCGAGTCCCAAGTTCTAAGAGGTCGATGGGACTGAAATGTTCTTCTTCCGGAGTTCACCAGCTGTGCAAACGAGAACAGAGTCAGAGCCTCTTTGGTGCGCTCCAGTATTTGGAAGGGGCGTGTTAAGGGTGTCCCTTCCAAATACCGAATTCTACCAGTATGCATGAATGTTTTGTGACCGTGAATGTGCGATAACCCATTCACAAATGAGAGGGAGTCCCGAAGGACCCCTTCCCCTTTGTGAATGGTTGTAAAAGCATTTTTAAGAGCAGGCAGTGGTCCCACGGAACACTGCCGGGTCTTAAAAAATGAAAAAGAAACCTTTTTATTTCATTTTTTGAAAAGCATCTCGTTTTTCTTTAAGGAAAACTGGCTCCTTTACAAAACAAAGATTGCTTTATTTAAAAAACAATCACGGACATGGAGGTCTGCTGCGCTCAGCAGGGGACAATCCCTGTGATTTTTGCGATTCCTAGGGGGTTGCAAAGTGCGATCCACCTCATTAATATTAATGAGGTAGAGCAATGTGCGACCCCCTAGGAATTGCAATCAGAAACTCTAAGTTTCATGCATTGTAAATTGTGATTACCTAATTGCAATTCTCAGGAATTCGCAATTAGGTATTTGCAATTTACAATGTTGATGCATGTGCCCCTTAGTCTTTAACAGATCCTGCCCACCACCTCCTTCTTTCCGGCATTTGCTTGCACTTGTGACTGTGTTATGTTACAAGGATGCATTGCTGCTGATCCTGTATTCTAGACCTCTACTTAAGTGTGTTCTTGGAGTTACACCATTACTGTTATTCTGGAGGCTTCATAGCGCATCACAGTTCCATCAGTTGACACAACTTCTCCTCAAACTCCTGGAAGAATAGAAAGTCAATGGTCTACTGTTCTGAGACGTTTTGAATCCAACCTTGTCAGCCGTACACAAGTGAAAGTGTCAACCTCTCTATGCAGCCTCTTGTCTTTGCCACAAGGTTTTCCAGAAGGATCCATTTTCTTTCCAACCCCCTTTCCAACCCTATTTATACACAACATTTCTCAGTTCTCCTAAAACAATCGAAGATCGTTTTTTATCTATCAGCTGGTGACACTCAGTTGTACCCGAGAGTCTCCTCATCAGAATCTAGGAAATACGACAGAGGACCTGCAATCATGGCTGACAACACCATCTTGAAGTGAATTCCCTGAAAATAAAGCTCTTCATGTTCTGACCCCTCTCTGCGAAAGCCTGTAAATAAACTGCTCGAAAGCAAACCCACTATTGTCGAAATGCTGAAACACTGGACATCACCCTCAACAATGAACAGAAACTGCACAAAGACACCAACACACTAGCAAATAAAGGCAATCTAACAAATCAGACTCTTATAGTGAATTGTATCACTCCTACCAGTGGATGGCTTCAAAACAGCATTCTAAATACTATGGGGCAGATCTACAAGAAAGTGCCGCATAACAGCACCGCAAGCCCTTTGGCTGCGCCACGCTGCGGCACTTTCAGAGCACAGTAATGCGACATATCTTCAATGATATGTCGCATTCCAGTGCTCTCCCCTGCGCTGGCGCAAAAACAGCAGCCATGGTGCAAGGATGCCTGCGCCATGGGGAGATTGCTTTTGTGAAGGAAGGGGCACCTTCCTGCACAAAAGCAATCACTGCAGGCATTTTCCTCTTTCAATGCGTGCTGTAGAATGCAGCACGCATTGAAAGAGGAAAAAACGAGGAGAAATGAAAACATTTCTCCTCGTTTCGCTTGGCTACGCCACCCTTAGGGTAGCGTAGCAAACTGACGCATTTCCAGGTTTACAATTTCTCATAAATCAGGAAATGCATCAGTGGACATGGGTGTTGCGTGGAAACACCCACAGCAACACCCATGTTCCGCCCCTAACACGCAAAGTGTTGCGTGAACAGGGGTGATACTTACAATCACAGGTTAAGTGACGCAAGGTGACTTTACCTGTGCTTGTAAATATCCCTTAGTTGACTGCGCCACCGGTGCGTCACGGAACGTGATGCACCGGTGGCGCATGGGGCTTGTAAATATTCCCCCCACTTTTGAGTTTGGATTACGACAGCTCCTTGCTAACTAGCACTCCCAGGAATCCATCTGCCCCCTTTAATAGCTGCCATCAAAGCAGAGACTAGACTAATTTAAGGTACCCAAAAATCAAATCACATCAAGTTTGATCAACCTGCATGGCTTCTCATAGAATTCCGAAGCCTACAGTTGTATAATTGCTGTATAGTTCACAAGGTTTGCTTGTGGAGGGTGTAAATTAACCAACTCAGAAATTAACAATCTAAGAATATTCCTCATCACTCAGAAGCACAGACCTGCTCTGCGTGGAAACTCCCACGTTAAAAAACACACAAGAAGTCTGAAGCAAACTATTTTGAGAAATGCTCCAAAGATCCGGAACTCCATCCTTCTAGCTATCAGGCAAAAGCCATCGTATGTCAGCTTCAAGGATGCTAAAATGTAAGGTTGCTAAGATTTGGGATGATGAAAGATTTTCAGGGCTAAGTTGCTGCTAGCCAGTGGTGAAACTGGCAGCTATGATTTTATACTGCTTGAACACTTCGGCTGATTTATTATGTTTTAGCACAACACAGACCACCAACAAAAGTTGCAGCAAGTAGAAGAAATATATATTTATTAGCAAGCATTGGCTATGCTTATTGTTCTCCCTTTGCAGTTTAGGAAAGGAAAGGAATGGCTTGTGAATACAGAAGAGACTTGTTTGTTTCAGGTTTTTATCAGTAATAGTGCAGACCGTATGTAACTGTATATACACTGTATTCTTTTTAGTACATAAAGACGTTGAAGTTGTTTTAAATCTGTAACCTCTTGCGAAATTTTGTCTGGAGTTTTTTTATATGTGCAGTTGTTTACATCATTTACTTTCTTATTAAGTAGTTTAGAAGTGTGAAAAACAGCCTTATTCATTCCATTTATTAAAAAACTTACATTTCTGTTGTGTTTATTCTATTTCTCGTTCCCATGTAAGTATGGTTCAATATAGTTAAATGCCAGCCAATGTAAACCTTTATATCTATGATGGTCAACTTTCCATTATCACTTTGCAGGACACTTAGGACGTGTGAAGACATTTTGCAACGCGTTTATTGGGGAGCGGGGAGCTATGAGTCTAATCTATTCTATTAGCCGGATTTAGAGAGCGCGTGGCTACCCGACAAAGGGCTTTCCAGCACAGTCTGGTCTAGCTAGAGTGAGAATAACTGGGGTGACTAGTGCAAGAGATTGGTTTTTAGTTTCTCTCTAAAGCTAAGGAAGTTTTGGTCCATTATCAAGCTGATGGGCACAGAGTTCCAGAGTTTGGATGCGCCAAAAGAGAAGGATCAATGTCCACTTCTAGCTCTGCTGATTCTGGGAACAGTTAGAAGACCATTATTGTTGGACCTAAGAGCCCCGTTGGCCTGGTGAGGGGTAATCAACTGATGAAGGTCCTCTGGACCTCCTTTGTATTTCCGTCAATGTGAGATGCAAAGTGCCTTTAATTGTACTCTGCAATTTATGGGCAACCAATAAAGAGAATTTTTTATATAAACTGTTTTTATTCAACAAAATATTCTGGTCATCACTTACAATTAATTATTGGTTGCATCAGTATCACTCCTTAAAGTCGAATAAATACATGGCATTTGATGTTATACACAGCAGGGAAAAAAGCTCAATAGTCGTGCAAATTAAGGCAATAATGGTTTGTCTAGGGAGGGGACAAGAGGGGGTTCACAAATATTGCCACAATGTACATTCCAATTATTCCAGACAGCCATCCATTTCTGGGGGCAGCCATGTGCAACATACACAGTATTTTCCCTGATCATACTCCAGTCCATCTCTGCCTTCCAGGCACTCAGCGTTGGCGGCGCAGCTGCTCCTCATAGACGGGCAATATTTTGTTTGGCCACCATTTGGCCAAGGGTCGCCCAAAGTTTGCCCTTGCTGTTAAGGTCCGTGGGCTCCCACACATTCAGAAGGCACCTCTTGGCTTTGGGCCGAATTGCCACTCTCCAGACTGTACTCATACATTTGTGTACCTGTTTCCAATAGTCTTGACTCATCGCACATTCCCAGATAATATGCACAAAGGAGCCCTCTAATCTACACTATCTCTTACACAGCCCGTCGTCAACCCTACCCATTAGTACCAGCCTAGGACCGGAGATGTAGATTTGGTGTAAAATCTTTAATTGGACAAGTTTCAGTTTGGATGAGATAGCAACTTCCCTATGGGAGGACAGTGCTTCCTGCCATTCTTCATCATCTAGTTCGAGGCCGTCTTGCTCCCATCGCTCCCTTAATGATACCATGGTGTCCGGGGTCTGGTTGATGAGCTTTTTGTACGTGAGGGAAATGGCTTTGTCTGGCATATACCCATCTAGCAATCTGTCCTCCAAAGGAGAGGATTGCGGAGGGGAGGACCCAGTGAGGATGTTAGTTTGGAGTGAGTGTTGGACTTGTATGTATCTAAAATATTCTGTGTCTGCTACCTCGTGTGTCTGTTGGATTGAGGCGAATGAGACCACCCCGTTCACTCCCCAAAGATCCCCAATGCGGGAGCGCCCAATTAGATCCCATTTATCAAAGCCCCTTGTCCTCCCAAGTGAGCCCAAGCGCTCGGAGTCCCACAGAGGAGTGGCGAGTGTGAGCTTTTAGGCCCAGCCTAAGATATGGTTGACCATATCTCAGAATTGGACCGAGTGTTGTGTAGGTCCCGTTAGTGAGAAGTTGTTCAATGAAGAGATTTGAGTGCTGCTCATGCTCACTGAGTTTTAAGAATACAGTGTTTGGACAGTTGTGCACTGAATTTATGTACTGAATAACTTGGAGGTTTTTTTGTAACTGACATTGTACTGCACAAATAAAGTGAATTGCCATTGTCAAGACGGGAAAGGATCAATTCTTGAATCACAATTCTTCATGACTTCATCAGGATTAATTAGGCACTATTAGAATGCAAAAGTAATCATGGCCACCATTGATTCAGTGGAAGTCTGAGCCCAAACAGGGACTCTGGGGGAGGGGGTCGGTGTCATGCAGGGGGAAATAATGTTTTTTTTTTAAGAAGCTAAACTTACCTCGACGGGTCCGTGCCATCTCTGCTCCTGATCTCCTGCCTCCGACAGGAACAGGAATCCAGGCTCCCTTTCCTAAGGCAATCACAACGGTGCAATAGCAGCGTTGTGATTGGTCTGAGCGCCGTGACACGGCACTCGGCCAGGGTCTGGAGGGGTGGGCATGTTCTCCATGCAGGCTGTAATGCAGCCTGCATGGAGAACAAGGAAGTGTGCATGACTGGTTTAGGTGGCCCAAGAGGGCCGACCAAACAGACATTGCGCACTTTGGATTGAGTATATCACTTCTCCCCTGCCCTGCTCGGAGAGCAAAGCAGACCCATCCCGCCCCAAAGCAGCAGGACACGTCAGGAAGCATAAAATGATAATAACAAAGTTATTACCATTTTATATTTCTCTTCTTCACACAGTGGGGCGACGCTCCTCCGCCCCTTCCTTGTGGAGCCTAATGTGCTTCACAGTATTAACATTTATTGAATTTTGATGTTTAGACTCAGCTAGAAATTAAGAACCTGAATTCTTTTTTTTTTTTTTTTTTTTTTTTTTTATTAGAAATTTTTATTGATATACAAAGAAGGTCGTACAAAAATATATATATACAGTACAGATAGAGGTACACAGGCGTCGATCATATATATCCATTGTCTATTGTTCTCCCTCCATTGGAGAAGAAAAGAGAAAAGAGAGGGGGGGGGGGGTTGATTGTCCTTTATTGGGTCGTTCTCAGGAGCTCATCAAGCGGGTCCCACATGTGCAGCTTGGCTTTGTGTTCTTTCGAGAACGTGCCTGTGATGTTGTCAGCCCCCCTCAGGAAGGTAATCCAGTTGATCCATGTTTTAAAGTTTGCTTTGGCTGTGTTTTTCCAGTTCGTTAGGATCATTTTGAGGGCTGCTGTGAGGAGTAGGTCTAAGAGTTCTCTTTCTTCTTTACTTTTAAGGTCCGCTGTTAGGTGCTCAGTCGCCAGGCTGACGAAGCTGATCTCCAGATTTGTTTTGAGCATATCGTTCAGGAAGGTGTTGATTTGTGCCCAGAACTTCTTAACTTTCACGCAGGTGAAGACAAGGTGTTCGAGGGTCCCTTCCTCTTTCAGACAGTTCCAGCATTTGTCTGAGTCTGCTATGCCGACCTTGTGGAGTCTGGATGGTGTCCAGTATGCGTTGTGGAGCAGCCAGTATTTTGTTTGCGCTAGTTGTGGGGTGATTTTGTTTGTTGTCGCTGAACTCCACATTATTGCTCGCTCCTTTTCATTTAATTGCCTGCCCAGGCGCATCTCCCAAGTGTTGGTTGCTTTTTTGTTCTGCGCCATCTTAGATGGGCTGAGTAGTTTATAGATTTTTGCCGTTTGATGACCTGCTGAGTCGATGAGCTGCATATACTTGATGATCCCCGGCTCTCCTCCGCACAGGTTAGCCTTTGTTATCGCTGTCTTAATTTTTAAGAAGTTGTAGAACTCTTGGTTCGGGAGGTCATGTAGCTGCTGCACGTTTTGGAACGTCAGCGGTTTTTTCTTTGTTTCCAATTGGCTGGGCATGCTGATGCCTTCGCCAATCCACGTATCATTGTGCAGTATCGCCCCTTGGTAGGTCACTTTAGAGTTAAACCAGATGGATTCCCAAGCCGTGCCCTTCAGCTTCTGCGCCATGAGCCTGTCAACTTTCAGCAGGGCATCTCTGGTGTGTTTCAGTATGGCGCTTGTTTTCAGTGGGTGCCGGTTTGCTGTTAGGAGTGCTATTGGCTTGAGTCCTCCTAGGATGTCTTGTTCGACCTCCAGCCATACCGGCCTGTACGTTTGTGTGGCATCTACCCAGGCGATACCCTGCCTTGCCAGACAAGCCGTCTGGTATGTCTTGAAGTTCGCCAGGTTAAGGCCTCCAAGGTCTCTTGACAGTCTTAGTTTTTGTAGGCTTATCCTTGGCTTCTTGTTTTTCCACAGGAAGATGTTTATCAGCTGGTCCAATTTTTTGTGAAATGTCTCTGTCATTGGGAGTGGTAGCATTGATAGCGTGTAGTTTATTACCGGTGTTATCATCATTTTGATCGTTTCAATGCGTCCCCACCAGCTGATGAACTTTGGTGACCATAACTCCAGTCTCTCCTTAATCTTCTTCAGCGTGAGATCCTCGTTGTGTTGGAGAGTTGACGTGAGATCTCTCCCAAAGTGGAGCCCTAGGTACTTCAGAGGTTTCGTTTGCCATGCTAGGCCGGAATCGCCTAGGACTTCTCTTGTGGTGTGGACATTCATCGGTTTACACTCCGATTTCTCCTTATTGAGTTTGTAGCCTGAGGCTTCTGCGTATTCACCTATTGTGGCCATCAGAGCTTTTATCGACGTGGAGGGGTTCGCTGTTGTGATTAGGATGTCGTCGGCGTATGCCGCTAGTTTGACGGTCTTTCTCTTGAGCTTTACGCCTGTTATCTCGGTGTTGTCCCTGATTCGGGCTAGCAGGGGCTCTAGTGCGAGCAGGAATAGTCCGGGGGAGAGGGGGCATCCTTGTCTGGTGCCTCTGCCCAGCGTGAGTGTTTCGGATGCGCTCCCGTTTACCACTATTTTCGCCTTTGGTTTGTTGTAGAGGGCCATGACCATCGCCGTGTACTTCCTGCCTAGGCCAAATGCTCCCAGACAGTTACCCAGGAAGGGCCACGAGACTCTGTCAAACGCCTTCTCCGCATCCAGCGCTATCATGACTGCCTGCTCGTTGCTGCTTGCTGTGTGGTTGATCAGGTGGCACAGTAACCTTGTGTTGTCCTGCGACAGTCTGTTCTTTATATATCCCACTTGTGAGGGGTGGATGATGTTCGGCAGGATCCTGTTTAGTCTGTTGGCTAAGACTTTTGCGTAGATCTTGCAGTCGACGTTTATTAGGGATATTGGTCTGTAGTTCTGGGGGTATTGTGGGTCTTTCCCCTCCTTGGGGATTATGGTGATGTTGGCCTCGCACATGGACTCCGTCATCCTCCCTTTCTGGATGCATGTCGAGTATGTTTGTGCCATCAGTGTTTTGATGTGTTCGCTGAAGGTTTTATAGAATGTCGCCGAGTACCCATCTGGTCCTGGCGCCTTGTTCCGTTTCAACTGGCTAATGGCGCTTCCAATCTCTTCCTCCGAGATATCAGCTTCGAGCGATTCCCTCTCCGCCTCGTCTAGCTTCGGCAGATTGGTCTTACTGAGTAGGTCACGTCCTGCATCTTTGCTCAAGTTTTGATCCTCGGTGTACAGCTCTTGGTAAAATTGTCTGAAAACCTCTAGTATTCCTTTGTTCGTTGTTTGGGATTTGTTCGTGCGGTCTGTTATTGCTGCTATCGTGTGTTGCCTTTGTTTTGCCTTCAGATAGGACGCTAGCTGTTTCCCCGCTTTGTTTGCGGCACATAGGTTGACCGACTTGAACTTCGTCAGCCAGGAGCCCGCTCTTTCACTTAGGATCTTGTTCAGCTCGTATTTCTTTTTCGTGAGCAAAGTGAGCGTGTTTCTGTCCGTTATGTTGGCACAGTGACCTCTCTCCAGTGCTGTTATTTCCTCCTCGAGCTCCCGGAGTTTTTTGTTCCGCCCTCTGTTCATCCTGGCCTTGATGTTTATCAAAGTTCCCCTTATTGTCGCTTTGAGGGCATCCCATACAGTGTCTTTCCCTACCTCGCCATTGTCGTTGTGCTCGAGGTACTCTTTGATTGTGGCTTCAATTTCTCTGACGTTCTCTCTGTTCTGGAGGATGTCATCGTTCAGTCTCCACCTCCTCGTTGGGTTCTCATTGTGTTTCCCACTTAGAGTGAGTGTTATGTGAGCGTGGTCTGAGACGGTGATTGTGGCTATCTCCGTATCTTCTATGAGGTGCGTGTGTGTGTTGGACATCAGTATGTAGTCGATCCTGCTGTAAGAGTTGTGTGGGTGTGAGTAGAAGGTATATTCTCGCGCTGTCGGGTGTTGGAGCCTCCACGGGTCTGCCAGTTGATGTTTGGTGCATAGGTCTTTGAGGGTGTTGTTGTTGTTGTTGGAGTTATGACTCGGTCTGCTCGGGTGCCTGTCTGTTGCCTGGTCCATCGTCTTGTTCATGTCCCCCGCTGTGATCAGGAGGTCCTCTTGGGGGAGATCTGCTAGCTTGCTGTCTACTCCCAGCCAGAATTGCTTGTCTTCCGAGTTCGGACCGTAAATATTGACCATGTGGATTGTGTCGCTTCCTCTCTGGACGCTTGCTATGAGCGTGCGGCCATCATCATCAGTGTCTACTGCTAGTGTTGTCATGGTGGCCTTTTTGCTCAGGATGGTTATTACTCCTCTTTTTTTCCCTTTTGCCGGCGAGCAGAGTACCTCCCCTATCCATCTCGCCTTGAGTGAATTCGCCTCCTCTTTGGAGAGCTTGGTCTCTTGGAGCATGTACACATCTCCCTTTAGTTTGGACAAGTAGTCTAGGATTTTCCTACGTTTGACTGGGTGGTTCAGTCCTTTAACATTCATGGACACTACCTTCAGGTCAGTGGCCAGGCCCGCTCTAGTTGGGTTTGTCATGGTGGTTTGGGTTCGTCGCTTGTGCTTTGCGTTCTGCGGCCCCCCCCGGGGTGGTGGATGGGAAAAAAGAGATAGGAAAAGTATAGAATGCCTGTGGAGAAAGGCAAGATTCTAGGTCCTTTGTTCATGATGCGACTGGCGGCTCTGCCGTGTACCGTCATATTCGCCGACTTCACTCCCCCCCCCTGGCCCGACCCCCTCCCTCCCTCCCCCCTCCCCCCCGTCAGTAGTAAAACGGGTGTGCGGCAGCAAGGGTCCTCCCACTCCCCCCCCCCCCAAGTTCTTCCTAAGTCTTTTTGTCCTTAGCATGCTGGCCAAACCCAAAACGAGAAGAAAGAGATAAAAAAAACCTGAATTCTTTGGCCCTGAACATGCGCCTGAATTTGCGTGAAGCAAAGCGCTCCAACAGGACAATTTATCAAAGCTCACATGACATATTCATTAACGTAACCCAACACTATTGTGACTTGCACCTTATCCGGTTAAATAAATTCAAACTCTCCTGTAAAAGTAAAAACATGCAGACAACCTCAAATAACTTCACAGAAGAAGCACTCACAGAATAAGTTACACATTTGTTTTTGATTAGGTGATTTTCCAAGAATATGAAGATGTTGAGCCAAGACCCGAATTGAGCCTGGTTCCCCAGTGAGCTGCTTTAGTTGCAAGAGCATGGCTCCTCTCCTAGGAGAGGCTGAAAGAATGCAAGTGTTAAGAAGAGGCAGACAAAAGCAATAATCCTGTGGCCATGGCAACCAGAAAACGAATCGCGTGAAAAAAAGCAACTAAACACAGAGTCCTTGTGAGTTTAATCTTCGTCTGGAAAAGAGGGATCCCTTGAACCCCCACCAGGTCTGGCCTTGCACCTACAGCGCCCTGGGCACGAATCAAATTTGCTTGGCCTTCCTTGCCCGCATTTAGTCCTAGATGCGTCCTACAACTTGATATGTGAAGATATACAAATGCAATCCGATTCTTGCACTAACTTTTTAAATAATGCTGTTTTTGCATCCTGATACTTGTGGTTCTGCATTTACAGAGAGGACAAACACAACTACAAGTACTAGAATGCAAAGAGGCAATGAAGAGCTTCATAAAATACTACTAAACACAAAAAACTAATTTTGTATTCACAAAGGTTATATGTCAAGACAGACAGAAGATTTTCACGTTTAGAAAACAATAATCAGGGGTTCCGATGCTCCCAACTGAGACACTCCCTGTCTGGCTCTCCGCTGTCCTGTCCGACCAAGTCGTCTCTGCTCCTGAGTAAAATATGGCAGCGGGCATGGTGGAGGTTGTTGGGGGTGTGGGCGGTCGGTGGTTTGCATTCATTGGCTAGGCCTTGGCTGATCACACACACCCTTCCCCACTCCTCCCCCATCCTCATTTGAATCATCCCTCTCAGCTTATTCATGCAGATGCCAAATTATAGTTGAGGGGCAAAGAGGGCAGAGGCGTGAAGGAGGTGAGAGGGAAGGAAGATCCTAAACAAGTGTGCCTGCACCCTTTATAAGAAAAAAGTAAGTTTAATTGTAGTATGGCCTTAATGCTGGAGTCAGGTCAGTTGGAGAGTGCTGAATGATACGCGAGCAGACAACTCTACGTGTCTCTTGAAGTTCTGGCCCTGGGAGGGCGCCCAGCTCGCACATGATAAAACCGGCCCTGCTCCCCACCTCATGCCCCAGGGCCGAATGACTCACTTATTGTTACATCACAACAACTTGCACCTATAAAAGTAGCAGAAAAGAACATGAATGTACCATAGGAAAAAATACCGAAAGAGACAAAAACTAAAAATAGACGGGTATAGTGATATATTACACAGGTATGAGATGAAAATAATAACAATAATGTAAATATTGTGGATGGCTTACTAAATTGTCTGGGTGCTAAATCGCCGGAAACATAAGCAACACAGCACCACTTTGTCCAACCTATTCATAGAAGAGTCTTAGACAGAGAAAGAGCAGGAGAGAAACCAATAACAGTAGAAAGAGCAGAGAAGAAAGAGAATAAAGGGAGAAAGACAGAAAGTCCAGGAGTTGACACGCATAAATCAGTTTGGGAGAGTCAAATCTTGCATATAGGAGTCAAGCGAGGACCATAATTTCTGGGAGATTTAGGGTTACCTTCTATCAACATCTGCATCTGCATGGTGTGAGTACTCCTGAGATATGTGACCCAGGCCCACCAGGTGTAGAATGAAACAAGGTCATGGTTTTTCTAGTCCATCAGGATCACCATTATAGCTATAGTTAGCAAAAGGTCTAAAAGGGCTACATAGAAAGAAGGGACTACTGAGTGCATGGGGACCCAGTATAATCGTCATGAAATCTAGCTTAATATTCATATGGAGACTTTTGGATAATTGAGACCGAATTGATTCCGAAAATGTGGTAAGGCATGGGCATATGTTCAGGTTCACCTCGTCCTTTTTACTTACAAGACCAACATTTGTCAGCGTCTGAGACTTGTAATTTAAAAAAATTGTCAGGAGTCCAATAAAGATAAAGGGAAGCTAAATGTCTTGTTTGGGTAAGAGAGGGAATAAGTTTGTGGCAAAGAAGGTGAGAACAAATTTTGGTCCATGTCGCCGCGTCTGTGAGGACTGGAGGTCAATTAGAAGGGACTGAAGGTATTTAGGATATTTAGTTTGCATGGGAAAGATAGACTTTTGTGGAATGCGGAGTAGTTTGTAGAGCCTTGATGAAGTGCAGTGCGGGGGGGCCAAAAGCTGCAGGAGGCACCCTCAGCACTGTACTCACGCTGGAGACCTACGGATAAAATCCGGAGGGGGGCCCCTCTGTGTACCTTGCAGGGGGGCCACTTCAACTTTCATTACGCCACTGAGTAGCCTTCTCAAATGTCTTTTCTTCATCTATTGTGATGGCAGCCAGCATGCGACTGCGGGAGAGACGCCTTTTCAATAATATGACAAAAGTACGAATTTTATCACTAGCCAACCTGCCTTTTACAAAGCCTAACTGAGACGGATGAATCAGTTTAATGAGGTTCCAACCATCAAGTAAGTATCTTGGCATAGAACTTTGCTTCCTTGTTGATCAATGAGATAGGCCTGAAATTTTCAGGAGAAGAGAGGTCCTTCGCTTCTTTGGTGATGGTAACATTGGTTGCTTCAGCCACTAAACCAGAAACTGCGTCAGAAGAGGCAAAATTGGACACTACGACCTTCCGTGGGGTAATATAAATATAGCAAATATTTTATAGAAGATGATTGGAAAGCTGTCAGGCCCAGGTGCTTTACCATTGGGATGAGTTTGATAGCCTCTAGAATACATTTTTGGTAATGGGTTTCTCTAGTTGGAGTCTATCGACTTCTGTGAGTTGTTTTATAGGTAGGGAATTTAAAAACTCTAGACATGACTCTATAAATGCAGGATTAGATAGTGTGCAGAGGGATGCACGGAATTACCCAAAGGTTTTTAGAATGTCACATCGGAGATGCTGCTGCTACTCCCTCTTGTTCCCACCCAGAGTTGTGAAGTTTACAACAAATAGTGGTGAAGAAGGAAATTTGAGCAAATGTGGGCAGTGCAAAACATGTCTTAGATGTGACACTGAGACGGTATTTTGTGTTGCTTTGATGTATACCCTTTCTACCAGCTGAATTTGTCTGTAACATACATACTGTGTTTTCCTTACCGAGTGTATTTTGCTTTGTGTAAAATAAAGGTACTGGAGTCCAATAGTTGCTTGTGGCAGACACATGTAAAGTGTATGTAGAGCAAAATAACAAACACTGGTTTTAATACATGCCACTCTAAGTAAATGTATCCCAGTACATCATCGGGGGAAACCACAGACTGACACAAACTTAATCACATGTAGGGATCCCTGTAATTGTTCCATGCAAAACATCACTTAGTAAACAAATTCCAGGCATGCGTTCTGGACCACACACTATGCATATGTGCAAATGATTCAAGAATAAAACCCACGGTATTTCTTGTGTAAACAAAAGTACATAGGAACTATGCATTTATGTAAAAAGTAATGTTTCTTGTATGGAGCAGAGTAGCACAATATATGTGCTCTTGGGAAGACCCACCATTGTGATGACCTCATGGGGTGGAGTGCATGGTGAATCATGGCCACGTTTCAACCACTATCTTGTTAACTTGAAATTTTGTGGCTGCTAAGTCATCATGCCACTTGTTTAATGATATGTATATTAATGACTGTTGTGCCCTATGAAGTTTAAATTTAACGCTGCAAAACCATGCTTAGTGACTGACCTGATCTGTCACCATTTCGATTCCCACCATTAGGCCCTTTCCTCGGACATCTCCAACAATTTCAACCTCGTCACGCAACTTGGCCAACTCCAACAAGAGGTAGGTTCCAACCACGTCACTGTTCTTTTGTAAGCCGTCCTCCTCTATGGCCTGGTGAGATGGAAAGACATGGACAAGAGAGAACATGTTAAGTATGGCTGACTAACAAGGACCATACATAAGAATGGAACACGTGATAAACCCAATAAGGGTCAGAGGATATTCTTGCCATCACTTTCGTAATTATAGTTCATTTTAATTTACACAAAAAATTCAACTTACAAAATGGAAAAAACTAGAACATTGTAGAAATCATTACCCACTCTTTGATTATGTTATCCTGGAATGTTTGGCAAATGTAACAAATGACTAGCGTATAGATGTGGGCAAAAGAGCAAAACGATTTATTTAAAGAACAGACAGAGCGAAGCTGTTTAAGAAATAGAAATGAGACCAGAACATTTGGGGCCAGAAGTATGACCATTCCATTTTGCAGGCTGCAAATTACGATTGTTTGTGGCTCGCAATTTCCGACTCACAAAATGGAATGTACTAATGTGTCTCAGACACATTTAGCAATTCCCAATTGGGTCGCGAATTACTTTCCTCATCAATATTCATGATACAAGTCGCAATTTGCATTTGCAACCCATTGGGAATGGACAATAACACAGGGATGGTGGCCTGCTGGGGATAGCAGACTACCATGTCTATGTTTACTTTTATATAAAGCAACTTTGTTTTTTTTTCTTCCAACGCATCTCATTTTGCTTTAAGGAAAACGGGATGCGTTTAAAAGAAAACAATTGTACATCCCCTGCGACTTGCTATTAGGAAGGGACATCCTTGGCACGTCCCTTCCTAATTGAGACTCGGTATTAGGTTACCGGCTCTCAAAATAGGGTTACTACAAACTACAACCCTTTTTAGCGGTCAAAAACGGCAATATTTCCCGTTTGCAATAGTTAAAAATGATGGTATATCTGCTCCTTGGAGACTTAGGAATTTATTATAAGCACCACAGTATTCCTGATGGGGCTTGCAACGGTAATCAGCCCTTCCAGGATTATTAGCTTCCCGGGACCACTGCAGGTCCTGTTATTTCACTAAGACAATTACAAACATATATTCAGATCTATATTTTTTCTAGTTAGATCTGGAAAGCTTTTCTCGAGGTCAGAATCGGCTAGAAAAACTAAAACAATATGAACAAAATGTCAATAATCCTTTACCATTTAATTGAGTGACAGTTTGAGTGTAGACCTTTAACATTATTTTTGACGTTTTGAAATTGAATAGTGCATAGACCTCAGGAGGCCTATTCAGAGAAACACCCTTCTAGGTCCGGCATTAGCCAAAACTTTTTGCTTCACTAAAAATCCTAACTACATATATACATACATACATACAAAGCGAGCCTTTCAGCCAACTCTCATGCATTTGTCTGTTGTGGTGTCATTCACATTTTGCTTCCACCCACCACAGCATTCAGCAATGCGTCAGCCCACTTTACCCACTGGGTTGCATCCCTGTGAGTGACTGCAATTTTTCTGTGCACAGCCACCCAAAAAATATAATCAACTTAGGAGTCACGTTTTTTTATAGCAGTAACTTGTGTGTTAACATGATATATAATTTGGCTTTTAGTGCAAACAATGATGTCTCTGGAAAATTGATTAATCTCCTAAAGTTATGGCTCTGTTGTGTTTTTCCATGTCTACATTAGCACATGCCTCACATTTAGGGACCGGTTACGAGCTTGCGGTGTGGCAGCGGGACCACCACGCCGCTGCCCTGTTCACACACCACCAACCAGGTTAGGAATTTTACAGTCACTGGCGGGTGGTTCTTTGGCGGAACGTCAAAGGCAGTACCTGCAGGGCATGAACTGGTGCAGCCCATGTCGCGTAGATACTGGGGTGCATGCACACAGAGGGGCATAAGGGGTGCATGCACACAGAGGGGCATAACATGTACCCCACTGCATGCACACCATGGCCCAGAAGCAACCTGGGGCCCTTTAGGGCCTCCTTTGTTTACTTTCCGCCACGGTTTTCATGGTGTAGGAACCACCAAGAAAACTGTGGTGGAAAGAAAACTCGCAATCTGCTGGGTGGGACCTCGACAGTCCCTCCAAGCATACTGCAGCCTCAAGACGCAGATCCCTGGCGGTTGTGGCATTGCAATGGCGGTACGACCACCCAAGTTGTAATAGGGAGGTCGGACCGGAGGCTCCCACACCACCACTGCAGCTACGGTAGTAATCGTAATCAGGCCCATAGTCATTTAATTTACTAGCCTGCATTTATTGTGATTTATTTATCGGTTTATAAAATTATGCCAAAAGTAAATAAAGTTTGTGCAGAAGCAAAGGCTGCTGCTATTTCAGAAAGCATGCAAATAAACACTAAAAGCAACCTATATGAAATAGCATAACTCCCATTACCAGACTTTTTGTCTAGATTCCCTTCCTATTGATGACCTGCCGGTGTTAACATTTATGATCAATAACTTCAAAGACAATACTAATGACTAGGCTATTTGAGCTGTGAAGGCTCCAATTGTTCTACTTTGCTGACATTTAATGCATAAAACATTAAAATAACAGGGACATCTAACATAAACATAGTTTTTGTCTTCCCTCTCCCCTTGAGAGTACCAGCCTCTCCTTTTTATATTACATAAAAAGAGCTGGTATTTACAAGCAGCCACAGATAATAGAGTTTTTTTTAATTTGGAATGTGACAATAAGTACAGAAAACATTACATCCTTTTACAAAATAATGCAATCTCTTACTAATGGTCCTTAACAAATCATGTTGTATTAAAATATCTATATCAATCAGATATGGGACTGTATTGATGTCAGTGCGAGAGTTACAGTCTTATTTCATGATTTTCGCTTATTAGTTTAAAATGCTATTTTCCATTAAAGCAAATAAAGGTAGTAAATTGAATTCTATTTCAGCATGAACTGAAATGTTTTTTGGAGTGCACTTATGTTTACTTTTCTGAGAAAATGTTTTTTCCTTTTCCTGATGTCGTTCCCAGTTTAGCATTTGATGGTATCGCATGGAGGACCATTTTAGCTGAAATATGACTTTTGCATTTCTCTTGTTATTTGCTTCGCTGATTAGTGTTTCTGCTGCAGTCTAATTGCATGACAGGAATTCATCTAAGGTAGGAGTCTCCAAAGTCAGGCCATGACGGAACCGCTCCGTCATCAGCACAGCGCCACCGCGGCTGATGACGGAGCGGGTCCGTCATCAGCACGGAAAGGGTTAAAGCCAGAGATATTTGCTTTTCTAGCGATATTTCACAAAACATAAAAAGGTAATGGCAAAGCTGCATCATACACATTGCGTCAGCCTTTTACCAATGTGTATTGTACACCAAATGTTAACAGCTTGGGGCATTTTGGAGCTAAATATCGGTTTTATTGATATCAAACGTGTTACGTTGACCTCAGACAGCTGAATTGCTGAGTAGACATGCCAAGACAGACTTTAACAAAAAGCTACCCATGAGTATGAATGGATGTAACAAAAACATTTTCAAGAGGCTGCCAGCGTGTCTGCATGCACGTGGCCATCTTGGACAGCTTTTGCCATTCTTTACCATTTCAAGATGGCCGACACATTCTTCCAAATGTGCCAGTCATCTTGGCATGGTAAACTTATATTGCATTAAAGCAAAAGAAACAACCACTGGCAAAGCCAATAGAGCGGTAGCCAAGGCCAGGCCTATTGACTTTGCCAATGCTTGTTTATTTCAGTGATTTACACTTAAAGCTACTTACACACACAAAATAAAAGAGCGAAATATTCATCAAGTCTTTTGACAAATGCCTATTTACCCTGCTGCTCCTTAAAAGTATTTTTAAAGTTAGACTGCAACTGGTTGCTAAGCCCCATGTTTCTGGAATTGTGACTTGTTCACAACTAAGTTCTTTGTGTCTGATAACATAATAATTTTTTTGTAAATTAAGGGCTTTATTTAGAGTTTGCTCTGCCACAAACGTGGTGGAGTAACCTGTCCGCTTGCTCTATTTGAATTCGGGAACTGTCATGCTCCTGTCCAGTTGTGCCTCCTCTGGTGGAAACATCAAACAAATGGCCCACGGACACAGGGTTGTTGGTCTAGCCTATTTATGGCATACTTTTTGGTTTGCTTGTTCTGCACTGCCAGTGTAATTGTTTTTGTCTTTTACAAAAACAAACTCCGTCTTTGGGACTTAAAATTTGTAAAAAACAAAATCTTTGCTGTGCCGGCATGCTCACACAACGATGCTACTGTGCCTTCAGTGAGCTACCGTGGTGGTAACCCCTCTGAAGGCACGGAGACGTTCACCAGTCAACAGCCGCGGTGCTTCCATTGGGGCGGATGGGCGTAGCCCCACCGGCCACATGGACCCGCATCGCGGCCGGCCGCAATCGGACGGCATCCTTTAACAAAATTACTCTAGTCTGTACACAAGTGTATTACAAGTCAGCCGCCGGGCGATTTCGGAGGCGGAGCGAGGGGGGAAGGCCTGCTGCAGCTTGAGTGACAGTACACTCAGGCTGCAGCAGACAGACTGTAGTGCGCAAGTGCAAGTTGGGTTCCAACTGTCCCAAGCATGCGCACTACAGTTCCCCAGCGGGACCCAGGGGTACTTCTCAGCCTGCCGTAGCCCGGGTTTCCAAGGGGCGACAGGGCGAGCAGCACATGTGTCCCCCTAGCCAATCCTGGCACTGCATGCAGCGCCAGGATTGGCTGGTCCACCGCGCAGCATCCATCATTGGATGCCGCGCGTGGGGGTGGCACACACTGCCTCAGCACAACTTAATGGCCAATTAAGTTGGCCATTAAGACACAGTGAAGCCATGCAGTGATTGGCCATTTCACCAGGTGCTGTGACGTGGAGCTCAGCTCGTCTGCAGGGGAGAGGAGCTGTGTCCCCGAGGAATGGCCAGATAGGGGAGGCACAGAAAGTAGAGTCCTGGAGTCCCAAGAGAGGGGTCTGTGACCAGCGTGCTAGAGTGAGTGAGAGCGCCTCGGGTCAGCCAGCGACAAGCCACCTCCAGCAGGGACTGTAAGAGGCAGTCTAAGGAGACTAGGAGCCCTGGGAGAGACAGACGCACCACTGAGCTGAGGCCAAAGATCATGATGACTGGTTGTCAAGGGAAGAGGCCCTGATAAGGGGGCAGCAGAGCGGAGGAGCACAAAACACCATACGGACATTTCAGACAACTGCTGGTGCACAGGGAGAGAGGAAGGGTGGTTCTTGGTGTCCAGCTCGTGTGGGCCAGGAGTCGAACTCAACACAGTCCCGACCCCCGCGGTAGTTCAGGGCCTGGTACACAGAGCTCTGCTGGGAAGGAGGTGGCAGCAGAATGAGGTCGAGACGAGTCTCAAGGGCAAGAATCGCTGGGGCTGGTTCTGGGTCCGGGACCGCTCTGAATGAGACACACATTACAGGGCGGGGGTACTCGAGGCAGCCCCAGCGACGAGAGGGTTCGAAAGACGCACCTCTGAGGGGAGCAGGCTCGGGCAGGGACTTCGGCACCACAGTGGACAGTACCTGCCACAAACGAGGCGTGTGGACAGACAGACAGGTCTGGAGGACATTACTCGTTGTATACAGCTCGAGGCAGATAGAGCCCAGGACAGAGAGAACTATTGGGAATTCCCGGTCACAGAAACAGGGACCACTATAAAACTCAGGATATGTTAGGCGAAGCTCAAAGGCACGTACGTCATGGGGACTTGGGACAGACATCTCTGGTGAGACAGAGCCCAGAACAGACAACGGACAGGGAGAGGGAGAGACAGACAGGAAACCGTAAAATAGGTCTGGGACTTCAGGGCTCCCGGCTCGGTATATACAATCCTGGAAGAACAGGGCCCCAAAGAGGCTTTGGGAGACAAGGTTCAATCTATAAAATCTGGGAGGGGAGGCATGGGCAGTACAGTCAGGTCAAGGGAGACTGGCCCCAGTACAGACAGGAAAGGGGACTGACAGGTCAAGGTCAGGGGGGTACAGTCTGAGACAGACGTCTCTGGGGACATAGTGTTCAGAACAGTGGGTTCTGGTGGTCAGAGCCTGGTATAAATAGTCTCCTGTGACCTTACATAAGAGACCCATGCCTGCTCCAAAGAGGGATTTACAATCATTAAAGAACCTTGTTTGTATCCGAACATTGGGTGGCCGAAGCCCTCTCCAGGTATAGGCACAGACATTGGAGAGAAACGACTGGGGTCCACCCCTAGGACTGACTCTGTGCCTTTCAGAACACAGGGTGACCTCAACCTCCCCAAGGTGTGATACTGTGACCACCCGAGACCGGTTCTCTACACAGAGAGGTACCCCGCTGCACACTGGGAGGGGATGAAGCGTTGGACATGGAGGAGAGATGACCAGAGGCGGAGGTACATTCATGGCGCCCAGTTACTCTTTCTTTTATTGCATTCCCATATTATTGTTGCCAGTGCGTTGATCACACTCAGCTGTCCAGCTTGATGTCATTATTGTTCGACACAGTCATTAAAAGTTGACAGTACCGTATGTTCAAACAGTTTAACAGCATGTTTTCTTATCTGCGAGGTACTTGTCGAGGGAAGCCATGCATCTTGTATTAAATCATTGATGAGTCAACCTTTCCCGCCCAAAGTATAGAATTTTAGGAGTGCACCTGATGCTGTCCACATAGGTTTCGTTGTTCCTTTCAAAATTGTAACATTGGCACTCCAGTGATCATGTACATGTATTAAATTACGACACTTGAGGGGGTTTCCTCATCTCCAGCACATATTCTTTGCCCATTGGAGACATGATGCCAACAGAACCTCGAGCGGCAAGTAGCAACTACTAATTTGCTATTTTTGTGAGCCATTTTCTGCCACTACTGATTTGCACAGACCTTTCCCCAGACTATAATTGGAGGTGAGAGGCGTTCTGCTTCTTTCCTATGTTTTGAAACTTTGGGGACCATCACCCACTGTCAAACGTGAGGCTGCATGTGCTCCCATCTGATCTGGGTGTTTGGTACTTGATAGAAACTTCGGGTTTACAAAACCTACTTGACTCTCCGTGTAGATTAGTCGAGGCCCAGTTCATGGGAGGTGGTGTTAATGTGTCAGAAACCTTATTTAACGGTTAGTTATTACATACAATAAAGATAAGTGCCCAGTTACTACTTTTTCTTTGAAAAGGAATAATGGTTTAGGGAAACCTAAACACTTTCATGGTTAACAGTGCCGCTGAGTGAGTGCACGCTCTCTGTGTAATGTGAGTGCGTGGTCACACTATAGCAGCATACTCTGAGAATGAAAACCTGGTTAGTGTGAGAGGATCCTGCAGGAACACTGCAGGTGAGTGAGTGCGCGCTCACTGAAGGAAGACGGAGCATGTTCCTGCAGGAGGTCAGTGCAGGGATATTCTGAGCAGGTGAGTCCACGCTGTTTGTGGGATGAGTGCACGATAGCACTGTGCGTGTGAGTGCAGCTCTCTGTGAGAGGTGAGATCGTGGCTATCACCTATGTTATCACAATCTCGCCAGCGCAGCGATGCGCATTAGCACTAGTGTATTATTTGTGGAGTTTCGCCAGATGTATATACCAGTCCTACAGTAATTTAAAATGTGCTTCTTTGCCATAAAAGTGTGGAGTGCCTCGTTTGGTCCCACCTTAGGTGTGAATATTGTTGATCTGTAGGCGCCTCCCCTAACAATGCATTCAATCTATTTGTGTATGGGTATTAGTTTGATAGTGTCTCTACTAGTAGTAACTGGTATAGTTTGGAGATAATCCCTTTTGGTCTTTAGCTTGCCTAATACATTTCTCTAGATGTCAGGTCTCTGGAGACCGCGTCCTTGATAGTTGAGGGCAATACCCAAGCCTAAGCTGTGCATAGTGGAACCTTTCTGTGTCTGCAAGGTAAAGTTCTGTTTGCAATTATTACACACCTTGACATTTCCCATTACTATATAGGTCACTCACCATAAGAGAGTCGCCCTTCCTCCAGGCCTCAAAGGGCCCAGGACTAAATGCTTGTGTGAAGGACTGGCTGTATAAGGGAAGGTATATGTGGTTTATGCTAGTTTCATGAAATTCTTATAGTCTGAATTCAGCACCTGAGCATAATAGGACGGAATGTATGAAGCTCTGTGGTTATACTGAATAAGCAGCTACCTATGTTATGCCATCTATTAATGTAATAACTGCACTTTCACAATTGCTTTATTAACCTCCCTGCTTTCTCAAATTTGCTTGAAAATGCATGATTTTTCTTCTTTTTTGTCAAAATTTTCTTGGGGGGTAATCCCCCCAAACCCCTCTTTTGGGGTTCGGGATTGATCGCTACCCTCGCTCGCTACAGTGCAGTATGCTAATCACTTTGCGCCTCACCACTTTCAAATGTCACCCACCGCCCCTGCCAGTCAAACAAGAACCTCTAAATATTATGGGCTGCAGTCCACTACAGCGCCAGAGTACATAAATGAATGAAAGCAGTCCCTGACTAATGTTTCACTTTTATAAGGGGTCAGTAGAGAAGCATAGTTTTTTGAAGTTAGACACAAGGGAACACCTAGAACAAGCCAAAGCAATAACCTTTGAGGCTAAGAGTGATGCATAAATTATGCAAAAAATCTGCGGCGTCTCCTTCGTTAAAGCGCAGGAGCATAGCCCCACTGCTCTCTGATCAGTGTAAAAATAAATAATAAAGTGATAATAACACAATGTTATTATCCTTTATTTTTCATTACTGAGCCAGTTTAGGATGGGGAAAGGGGCTGTCTTCACGGAGCAGGGAGGAGTAGTAGTGGGCGCCATAAGTGCGTACGACTGTTTGGCCAGCCGTCTTATGACGGCCAAACCGACATGCACACTTAGCATTTCTCCACCCGCCTGTATTGCGCAGGCGAGTGGAGAACAGTCCCAGGAACTGTCTGAGGGACAAACCAGGCACTCAGACCAATCACAACGCTGCTGTCATGCTGGTAATACCATTACCAGCATAACAGCACCATCATGATTGGCTTAGGGGAGTCTGTGAGCCTGTGTGCTGCCAGGATTCAACAGGAACAGAAGTGATGGAGAAGAGGCGGCAGCTGGAAAGGTAAATTATCTTTATCTCGCTCCCCCAACTGCTGCCCTATTACTTCTGTCCCGTAGCATCTGCCACTGCAAAAAATGAAGTAGGGAACCATCATTATTTTAGGGCAGAGCTGGAATTGGGAAGCGTAGAAATTATAAAATGATGGGTAAACTGGGAGTGGAAAACCTCAGAGTTTTATAAAGATTTGGGTTTACTCATCAAAACCTACAGCTTCTCCAACTCCAAGAATTCCTGTGCCTGGAGAGGTAGAAGAAAAGATGTCTTCCATGCTTACTTCACAGAGGAATTCCTGCCTGCATGAATAGAAGTGATCTCCAGGCTCAGTTTTAAACATAAACTTCATATTTCTAATTCAGATTATGTAGTGCCAGTTTTCCTGCATTAAAATACAAGGGGGCATTTAGAACAATTTGTGGAAAACAGCCTGCATGTCACACGAATTGCTCCTTGAAGCATGGGCGCTAAGGAGCTAAGAGCACGTTTTGCTGCAGTGTACTTTCCTGCCTGGGAGGAACTTTCCCCGTGGAGTCAGAGTCCAGAGGGTGAGTTCAGTGGACCTAGCCCTGGAAAAGCAAACATTTAGACCGAGAATTGTTTCGAATCAATAAGGATAAAAGACTGTGCAAAGAGCCATGGCCAACCGTGGCCAAGAGTAGGAGAACATACAATGGCGCTAAAACTATTTTTAGAGTGGGGGTACTATCCAAAATCTGTACCTCACTAAAAGCCTAGGAACTATGTGGGAAAGAAATGCCAATAGAAAAAAATATTTGACTGGCTCCTTCATTGTTCATTATCCATCCAAACTTTCAAGCTTTATGGGGGTGCCTCCGCAACTCCCGCCTCCCTTGTACTAGTGCCACTGTGCACAAACTCGGAAGAATAGCTATAACATCACTTGGAGCCTCAAGTCAGCCAATTGAGTGGGGTGGCTCCACAAACATGCTTTGCCTTCACATTTCCCACAAAAATGCTTCCATTAAGAAAGATGCCTCCGTCTCTCATAGTCTAAGATCCTGATTCCCATCGTAACATTTATTCCGGGTCTGGTGGCTTAGCAGACTAATGCATCCACTGTAGGAGACTGTGTTTGACCTCATGGTCACAGGTTCCAATCCCAGCAGGTCCAGCCAGCCTTTCATCCTTCAGAGGTTGATAAAGTGGGCACCATTTAGTTGGGTAGCAATAAATATCTGCTATTCAGCACCAAGATACCCTTGGGTGAACGTGCGCTTTCCAAATATACTTGTTATGTTTAGGTTACATTTAGTAGATGCTGGTTGTGTTAGAGAACTCTGAACTGTGATTGGCTATGTTTGTGCGGTGTATTGGTGAAGCTTTGTGACATCATTTTCTCTATGCAATGGCCAAAATGATTGACATTTCCAATGCTAAAAATAAAACTATCTATCCTCGCTTCGCTCTTCCATGGTGTTAGTTTTTGGCACTGCTTCAGATCCTTGTAAATCTGGGGCAGTGTCAACAAGCACTGGATGTTCTGGTAGAACCCCCAAAGCAATACCCATTGCACGCCCCTTTCACACAGATGCCTGTGTGAAAGGGTACCATATTTACGAAGCGGCGTTAAGCCACACAAAGTGGCTTAATGCCACTTTGTAAATATGGAGCAGGGCATTGCACCACTGGAATGTCATTAAAAGTGATGCTCCTGTGGCGCAATGCCCTTGTAAATATGCCCCACTGTTCTCCCTGTAGTATTTCAGTAATCAACTTTGATTCTAGTGATAGCCTGGATGTGAGTATGCATGCCTACCTTATCCAGAAACTGTAGTGTAACTGCTGCTTATTCATTCACCTCTTCTATCAAAGAGGCCAATATATTTCCATTATTCAGAGCCGTCTACCAGCTTCAGGTGTCAGGGAGGATTGTGTTAAGCCACACAATCCTCTAAAGTCTCAGACTCTTTTAGTAGGCAACGTTTACAAAGTATTTCTCCATAAAATCTGCATTTTGTCATTAGCAGCCTTCTTAGTTCACAACAGAGGCAACCTTTATACCTAGGCCACAGTATTGTAGTAATTGTCACTAATTGTACCAATTTTAAGAATAGATGTCATATTGTGCAGCAGCTCCTGATGTGGCTGCTGTCCTACTTACCATTCTCCATGGACTTTACCATAGATGGACGGGATCCTTGTTTCTCTACATGGTGGGTGCCGGGAGACTTGGGGCATCATCAGTGGGTCGCCAAATTGAACTACATGACTTATCTGGCAGTGGCCGGACTGCCGGTGCTGTCTTCCATCGAAGTGCTCTTCTCTGTGGGGTGAGTCCAGTAGGCGACACGTGCAGCATCACAAACCAGAGTCCCTCAGTGAGGACTTCTAGGACGGTCATATTGGTGATAATCTAAGGTGGCTACCACCATGTTCGGTGTACTGAAAGGATTTCCCAAGCCAAGACGGAGGCACATCAATTCTGACCCACTTTTCTATTTTCTTGTCTTATATAAGGAGGGAACTTTTTCTACTTTTTGCATCACAACGGTTCGAGTAGCTTGTTCATCAGGTGCCACGCACCGGGCTTCTACAAGGAAATTCCTTTCTGGATTCATGCCAGCTCTGTTCTGTTTATCCCTTCAGCCCTGCTGTTGTGTTTTCCAGGTTCCCAGACTCCTTTGTTCCAGCCATCTGTAGCTCCAGATGGGGACTTCAGATTCCAGGATTTTGCCAAACAGCTTCTTTACCAAGCTCCTCTTGTTGGCATCCTCTGGTGTCAAGTCATCTCCAACTTAACCTAAAGTCTTCACTGGCACCCGCTGGAGGTCTTTGCAGTTTTGGGCTTTTTTGCTCCTTGGTGCTCCTTCTGGATAGCACTGCTAGGTACTGTGTGTGTTAGCAACACCGTGGCTACTGGAAGGGGCCCCCTGCACTCTGGCAGTCATGTCTGTGAAGACCAGATTGCGATTGCTGGGAAACAGCATAAGAGATACTACTAGGCATCAAGTCTCTGACAGTTTTTGAGACCCATCACCAAGTTTTGAGGTGGAAGAGATGGATCAAGCTTCAGCCCAAAAAGCTTCAACAAAAGACACAGGAGTTACAACATCTGCATTGACAAACACATGCCCCTACTTCAGGCCTTACTTCCCAAGGCTCTGATATTCCAGTGGTCTTTCCACCTACTTCATATTTTATTCTGGTGAACCAAATCAATTGAAATAGTTTATGGACTCCTTAACTGTTTTGTTTGCCTTCTGTTAAGCCCTGTTTTCATAGGATCGGGCTATAAACGGGACACTAATAATTGCCTTGCGCTAACCTTCGAGACCCCTTTGGTAACCACTGAAGAGCTGAGCCTTTCAAAGTATACCACCTTCCTGATGTCCTTTAAGCGAATGCCGAAAGGCCAGAACTTGAATTCTTGACTGAAGAGGCTGTTTGTGACATTCATCAAGACGGGCAAGACGTCTACCTTTATTACTTGTTTCCGCCAACTTACTGCTGAAACAACATAGGTAGAGCTACCTTAATGACCTTATTTCATAGAGGTCTGAGAGAGCACACTAACGATGAGATGGTTCACTCTGTTCGGCAGGTCACTTTCCCTGAATGAATGGACCTAGCCCTATTAATTAAGCATCCTCTAAGAGAATGCAGAACTGAGAGATGGAAGGTAACAGTTACCCCAGCAGTAGGAAGCTCCTGATTAGCACACACCAGAACAGAAGCTTCTCTCGAACAGCTGTCTACATCCTCTAGTGAAAAACCTACGAAGTATGGCATCAACCGTGGCTCCCTTTCAAGAAGAGATAGATCACATCATTGAAAACACAGTCTTTGCACATATTGTGGTTTCTCTGAATATCTTAACCTGTCCAATTCATATGCAAACACCGATGTCAAATGTCAGGTCCTGTCTCTTGTGAAAAGAGAAGGGATAGGACTACATCAGGTCCCTTCCGTTTGAGTAACTAGGGATGCCCATTTCTCACTTTTTCCTCTGCCCATCCAAATTGGGCTGCAGGAAGGAAGATTGACTAAAGTCTCAGCTCTTCTGTATTGTGGAGTCCGCAGGTTGTATTTAGATGAGAAATGTATCGATTTTTTAGTAAATTTCTGGATAAACTTGAAACTGGAAGGGAGAATTCTGTCATGCTGCTGCATTGGCTCCCGGTGAAGCCGCCATCCCACCTACAGCTTCAAGGGAGTGTGCCATAGGTGGGTGGGACATCTTTATTTCTCTGTACAGCAAATGCTGGGATATTCCAGTGGGTCGCCCCATTCAACGACATTACTTACCTGGTGGTGGCTGAACAGCTAGTGAGGTCCTCCCTTGCGGCACTCTTTTATTTATTTATTTAAGTTTTGTATAGCGCTAGCTAGACCCGAAGGTATCAGAGCGCTTCACAACGGATACAGATAAGTATCAACTTAACAGGTAGGTCGAGCAGGGTAGGGAAAGTATGGGAAAGCATAGTAGGAAGTAAATATCTATACATTGACAGCATGAAGGCGACATGGCGGAGAACAAGGGAGAGTCAGCAGGTTCTCACTGGGACAAAAGAGACAGTGAACTATTAAAGTCAGACGGTGATTCTCGTTACGATCCAGCTCGCTCAAGAAAGAAGGTTTTGAGTAGTGTCTTGAATTTTAGGAAGGAGGTTGTCATCCTGATGTGTGGGGGGATGGAGTTCCATATTTTAGGAGCATTTCCCGCAAAGGACCTGTTAGATCTTTTGCGTTTCTGTGATTTCAGAGGTATTAGTAGGAGCGTGTTGGAGCTTCTGAGGGTCCTGGACTGACCGGCTCTCTTGAGTTTATTGGCCAGATATTCCGGTTTACCTGTATGCAGGGCTTTGTGTGCGAGGCAAGCTGTGCGGAAGTTGGCTCAAAGATTAATAGGAAGCCATTTCAGGTCCTTGAGAGCCGGGGAGATGGGCTCATATTTCTTAGTTCCTGTGACCATTCTAGCTGCTGCATTCAGGGTAGCCGTCAGATGACCTAGGTGAGATTTGGCTGTTCCAGTCAGAGTAGCAATGCCATAGTCGATCCTGGAGAGTACCAGTGCCTGAGTGGCCTGTTTCAGGTCTTTCAAGGGGAGGAAGGGTTTAAGTTTGTAAAGAAGTTTCAGTTTAAGGAAAGCACTTTTGGCAGTTTTGGAGATGTGTTCTTTCATGTCCAGTTTTGAGTCCAGAGTGATCCCCAGTGATTTGACGGAGGTTGTAGGAACAAGAGGAACATTGAGGGCGTTTAAAGCTTTGAGCCATTCGAGTATTTGGGGATTTTCATTTTTGTTTGAGATGAGGAGCACTTCTGTCTTTTCTTCATTAAGTTTGAGGTGGTTGGATGAGAGCCAGTGTTGTACCTCTGTGAGAGTGTCATTTAGTCTGTGGATGTCTGCAATCGAATTGGTTTCCAGGTAGCGTTGTGTGTCGTCCGCATAGAGGTGAAAGGGGATGTTGGTGTTCCTTAGAATTGTAGTGAGGGGCTCCATGTCGATGTTGAAAAGTTGTGGAGAGAGTACTGACCCCTGTGGGACTCCTCTAGTAATGGGGAGGGGGTCAGAATTGTAGCTTTTAATTTTGATAGTTTGAGTGCGGTTGTTGAGAAAGGAGGCGAACCATTTGAGAACAGTTTTATCCAAACCCGCTCTCTTCTGAAGGACATTGAGTAGTAGGTTGTGATCCACTGTGTCGAACGCTGCCGAGAGGTCTAAGAGGATGAGGAGGCTACATTGGTTGGAGTCGAGAGACCTGTGCAGGTCATCCATCACATTGAGGATTGCGGTTTCTGTGCTGCAGCCCTTTCTGAACCCAGATTGGTGTGGGTCAAGAAGATTCAAGATCTCCAGGTGTTGTGTTAGCTGAGATAGCACACATTTTTCCAAGATTTTCGATAAGAGCGGCAGGTTTGACACTGGTCTGAAGTTGTTCAAGACCGTAGGGTCGAGGCCAGGTTTTTTCAGGAGTGGCGTGACTTGACCTAGTTTAAGGCAGTCAGGGATTGAACCATCGCTCAAGGAGCTGTTGATAATCTTGGCCCAGATAGGGGCTAGAGTGAGTTTCAAGTCTTTCGTCAGTCTCGAGGGCAGCTGATCGAAGGAGTGCGACGAGGGATTAGCGATGGCAATGAGATCGCTTCGGTTTGGATGGGTTGGAAGGAAGACCAGCGAATTGTTGCCGTTGAAGAACTTGGGTGGATAGAAGCAGTAGGGTGCAACTCTGATAGGGCGGAAAGATTGCTGCAAGATCGATCAATTGAGGCAATTTTTTCATTGAAGAAGTTAGCAAAGTCGTCGCACTGGGATTTGGACGCAGTTAAGCTGTCTGACATGGGTATGGAGGTTTGGTTTCTGATGATATTGAAGAGTTCTTTGGGGCGGTTTTTAGCCTCATCTAGAGCAGAGCAGAAGAAGGATGATTTTTTGTTCTTGATATGATTAAGGTAGGTTTTGCGGGCTGTTTTGAGTTGGTCCCGGTTGAGGGCAATGGGGTTGTTTCTCCAGGATCTTTCCGTGGCTCTTAGGAGTCTGCGTTCATCATTGATGTCAGTGGAGAACCAAGACCTGGAGGGAATCCTTCTTTTTTTTTTTAGTTTATTAGGTGCCAGCTGGTCCAGGACACACTCTAGGTTGGAGTGATAGAGCGAGGTAAGATCCATGGTTGAGAGGAGCTCTGTCGAGCTCGGGAGGAGAGAACTGATGGCATCTTGTAGCTTGTCTGGGGGGACTTTCGATAAGTTTCTGACCCACTTGGGGGAGGTTTGGGTGGGGGGGAGGAAAAGAGCCGGGAGGTTGATATGAAAGAGGATGGCATGGTGGTCGGACCAGTCCACGGGGATGATGTGGTCAATGGAGATTGTCTTTTTGTCCGCAATGATTGCATCAAGGATTGCTCCTCTATGGTGTGTTTCTTCTGAGCAGTGTTGGATCATATTGTGGTCTTGTAGAAGGGAGGTGAGAGATTGGATGAGCGGATTTTTGGTTGTGTTCCATCTTAGGTTGAGGTCGCCCAGAAGTATTTTGACATCACTGTTAAGAGCGGTTTGAGTGATCAGATCCGACAGCTGTTCGCCAAATACAGTAGCGTTGCCTGGAGGGTGGTAAAGGAGAAGGCATAGGAGTGGGCTGTGGTGGGGCGAATTGATGTTGACCGAGAGGCATTCAAAGGAGTTGTAGACGAGGGAGGAGGATTCAGTAATGGAGTGGTCACTTCTGTGGATAATTGCTATTCCGCCTCCTTTGCGTAAGGGTCTGTCTTTGTGGATGAGTGAGAAGCCGTGAGGCACAAGCGTGTCCAATATGGGAGGGGATAGGGTGTTCAGCCATGTTTCGGTGATGAAGGCTACATCTAGGTCATGAGAGAGGATAGTTTCGGCTAGTTCAGTCGCATGTTTGACGGCTGATCTGCAGTTGATGAGCATGCAATTGATGGGGGGGTTTGCATCCGGGTTTCGGTTGACCAGATTCGCTCTAGGTAGGGATGCGAGATGGGCTGGGGGTCTGGCGGTTTTGCGGTGGGGCGGGTCTCTTCTCATACCAGTGATGACTTGGATCGAAGAGAGGGAAGCGGGAGTATAGCTTGTGCAGGATGGTTGGGGGGGGTTTATGGGATGTGACTCGGTAGCTCACTTCGTGAGGGGAGGGAGAGGAAGAGGTTCTTCTGGGACAGTCAACTTGTGATTCAGTCCGGGGTTCAGTAAGAGAAGGCCGAGAGCCTGGGGGGGACAGGGGTCCGATCGGGGGGGGGCGTCATTCCTAATGGGAGGTTGCAGTAGGAGGCGAGGTGAGACGAGGTGGGGGGGTAGCTGGAGTTTCTCTAGGGAGGAAAGGGTTTCTTTTAGTCCGAGGATCAGCGTGGCGATCTGGGCTTCAAGAAGGTCCAAGCGATGTGACATCCTGAGAGCTGGGGGAGGGGTAGTGAGGGGGGGGCTGGGCCTTAGGTGAGAGGGGCGAAGGGGCAGGGCCTTCGTGGGGGGGGGAGAGGAGGTAGGAGGGATCGCTTTCTCAAAGTGGGAGGGAGGGAGTGAAGAGGGAGAGAAGTAGCGGGCGAGATGTTGTTAGGAGGGATAGTTGGGGAGGGAGGGACTGAGACAGTGTTGGGGTTCAGATGGGCGGGGGCCGGAGAGGGGGAAAGGGTTTGGGGTGGGATAGTGACTGGGGGGATCGCAGGGGTAAGGGGATTAGGTTCAGGTTTCGAGATCAAGTGGTCAGGGAAACGAGAGGGAGGAGGGTTGCAGCCCCTTTGTGAGAGGTGGTTATCTTCACTGAGTGGAATGGAGCACGTTAGAGTTCTGGGAGGTAGGGAGGAAAGGGGGGTGTCTGGGGGATTGGGAGATGGAAGGGAGGGAGGGGGGAGCAGAGTTCTGGGAGGTAGGGAGGGAGTGGAGGTGGCCGTGAGGTGAGGGGAATTGAGGGACGGGGCAGGGGAGACGAATGGCTGGTGATATGAGTAGGCATGGGCGGTGGTGCACGAAGAGGTGAAGGAAGCCTGCTTTGCGGCTTGGGAGATTGACTGGAGCCACTGGGGGGGGGAGGTGCGTGGCTGGTGAGGATAGAGAGCAGTAGCCGTCTTTAGAGTGGGGAAGAGGGAGTCGGAGAACTCTAGGTTTTCATCTTTCGCCTGTATAAGAATGGTGCCATTACGGAAGATGGTGATGTTGATGTCTCCGGAGAGAGACTGTTGGTTGAGGGGGGAGATAGTTAGTTTCCGGTTATGTTCTGAGAGGGTGGTTTTTGAGACAGGGAGGAGTGAGTTGAAGGTGGTAACCCATGAGTCCGATCTTAAGGTGTGGAAAATGAAGTCCATTTTTCTTTGCCCTCTTGATGAGCAGTGGTAGGTGTCCACAATGAGCGTTTCGGGATGTTGCCTAATAAGATTCTGTTTAAAGCGTTTTTTTGCTTTGAAGGAGAGTTTTTGTGGGAAAGTTATGGTGTAGGAGTTCTGACCAAGGGGGGAAAGGAGATTCTGAAACGGGCATGACTGCATGATTGAACTCATGGCCGGCGGCATCTTGGAGCAATTAGGGGGAATGGCTTGATGATCTCCTGGAGTGTTTATTTAAGGCGTGAAAGTTAGGTTGTGGCAGAGGCGAAGGGCGGTGTAACAGGGGTCCAGAGGCGTGTGTTTGGCTCCGAAGATCCTTTAATCTAAGGTGAGATCCCTATTAGTGATAGGCAGCTCTTAGCAGTGGAGCTGGACAGTCATACCCAAAGACTCCAGATGTCTTTTGTTTCGATTTCGAGTCGCTGTTTAGGGAGCTGGTAGGGGTTGCTTTTTGGTCAGTGGCTTGTTTGATTAGCAGTAATGTCCGAGGTGGCGGCCATCTAGAAGTCGATGACAGTCAAACCCAAAAGCTCCAAATGTCTTTTGTTACGGTGTCGAGTCGCTGTTTAGGGAGCCGGTAGGGGTGCTTTTTGGTCAGTGGCTTAATTGATTAGCAGTAATGTCCGAGGTGGTGGCCATCTTGAAGTCAGGCAACCATATATACGGGGGAACTGAGCTGGAGCTTGTATGCCAGGTGGGTATGCACCTGTTGAGGGGTAAGAGCACCTTATGATCTTGTCATCAGGTTCGGAAGTCCTTGCGTCATGCCTGTGAGGGCCTCCGTGGTGAGATTCACGATCAGACACAGCTAGGGTGTGTAGGGATGTCTGCCATGGTGGCCATCTTAGGTCCAGGCATCCCCGACGAGGGACGAGTAGGAATTCTCCTGGGGGTCGGGTAGATGTTTTTTTTTTTTTTTAAGTAGTAGATTAAGGAAGTCGAGTAACTGCGGCGTCAGGACGGAGTTTCTCGAATCCAGAGGAAGGGCAGCATGAATCGAGCCGCCAACTTGGGGACAGGCATCGACCGGAGAGCAGTCTCATGGAAAGAAATACCGGCGAGGTATCCAGCTCCTCGCCGTAAATGCCGCGGGGCTAAATGTGCTCCGATTGTGAGGCACTCTCATCAATCACCCCATCGAGCCCGAGATGTCTTCATATCATCCCAGGTGTGTGAGCGGCCAAACAGGGGGGGCGGGGGGAGGGGGGCCACCGCGTGAGGGGAGCGGAGTAGCAGATCGGGAGCAGGCGGGCGGGTATCTTCAGCCTCCGGTTCTGAAGCTGAACAGCCAGCGGAGAGAAGCGGAGCAGCAGATCGGGAGCGGCGGGCGAGTACCTTCAGCCTCCGGTTTTATAGCTGAGCAGCCAGCGGTCCTCGAGCCCTCTTCGTTCTGGGCTCGTTCTAGGGAGGCGTCCTGTTCTTTGGGGACAGTCGATCACTCCCGCTTTCGAGCCTTCCAGCGAGGGGGTTCCAGTGGGGTCGCTCCGGTCAGGGAAGAAACACCAAAAAGTGAAACTGACCGGAGCTTGTCCCAGTTAAACCTTACTCCTGGCGGCCATCTTGGTCTTCTCTGTGGGGTGATTCCAGCTAGTAACCTGTACAGTATTGCAAACCAGCTTGGCCTTTTCCTTCCCAGAGTTTCACAATGAGGACTTCTGGGAAGGTCATATTAGTCCCAATCCAAGATGGCTACCTCCCTGCACAGTTCACTGAATGGTTTTCTCAAGCCAAGATGGAGTCACATAAATTCTGACACACCTTCCTATTTTCTTGTCTGATACAAGGAGGGAACCTTTTCGACTCTCTGCATCACAACTGTTCGAGTAGCTTGTTTGTCATGGTCCACGCACCTGGCGTCTACCAGGAAATTCCTTTCTGGATCCATGCCAGCTTTGTTTCTTTTCCTTCTGCCCTCCTATTGTGTTCTCCAGGGTTTACAGCCTTACACCTTCCTGACATGTGTAGCTCCGTACTGTGACTTTGGAACTCAGCTTTGCACCTTCACCAAACTCCTCTTGTTGGTGTCAAGACATCTCTAACTATTCCGGAGCCTTTGCTAATACCATCTGGAATTGTTTGTCCTATTGGGCTTTTTTCCTTCTTAAAGCTCCTTCTGGAAGGCGCTAACTGCTAGGTGCTTCCTGCATCAGCAGGACTATGGTTATTGGTTACTCTCCCTTACCTCTGGCAGACCAAGTCTGTGAAGACCAGACCGCCATCAAGAAACATCAGTGATCCTACGAAGTGTCAAATCTGTGACAATAGATGCAGAATAGCAGAGAATGCTGACCATCACATGAAGCCTTAAAATACAGTTCATTAATAGCACTTGGTATTTTAAGGAAATAAAACATTAGACGTGAAGTAATTCTAATACATAAGGGCACTGAGCATACAGGCTAAACCTGAAACCAGTGTTTAGTCGATGTGGTGTTCGCAATTTAACAAAAGATATTCAGCACCTCACGTTCCCGCATCGGGAGCTGTAACAAAATCTGACTCAAGTGACTTAGCTCACTATCCCCTCTTCTCTGGTTTGCTTCCACTCCCAGCTTCCCTGCCAGCCGTTGTGTGAACCATTTGAACTGGGCCGCATGAAAGTACGCCTCGAAATCCGGCGCTGCCAGGCCCCCCTCCCGTCGCGGACGCATCATGGTCGGCAGAGCCACCCTCCTTCGTCCCGTACCCCACAAGAAGCTCGAAACCATGGAGTTGAGCTGGTTGAGCACTTTCCAGGTATCCATACCGGCAGTGTGACAAAGTAGTAAAGTAAGCGTGGGAGGGTTATCATTTTTAATAACGCCACCCGCCCAGCAACCGACAAGGGCAGGGAGGCCCAGATGGAGGGTGCAGAACACATTATGAGCATTACGCGCGCGGTTAGGGTAAGCAACATGTCTGAGGGGAGGATGGGGGTGGGGCTCGGTGGTAGGGGAGGGGGAGGGGGCGTTGGAGGGGGGGAATTAGGTTTGTTGTTAACCATACTGACCCACCAAGACTGCCAGGTCCTGAATAGGCTAAGAAAGACACAACTTAGGCCTGTAGAACTGTGTCATAAGACCTATGGGATGTACCTTCAACTACTAGAAAGACCTTACTTGGTATGTGGAACATTCAGATCGACTAACGCAGACTTAGCTGAGGGCGGCAACCATTCAGTGGGGATGTCATCATTGCTCAGATGGTGTAGGATCGAGGGAGTGAAATTGCATGCTTTGATGAACTGTATGACCTTGTTTTGAAAACTCAATAAAATGTGTTTTAAAAAAAAAAGAAAAAAAAAAGATATTCAAAGGTCCATTCAATCTTAAGGAGCCCTAAAATGTGTAAACTTCATGACGGATTACAATCTTACATCAAGAACAGCAGATCCAACAGCACAGGCTACAGGATTTCCCCCAAAGGTGTTGAAGTGCAGAGCTTGAGACAAAGAGCTTGCAATTTCTGAAAGAATCCAATAAGACATACATTAGCATCCAGAAGCATTTGGTGACATTCCCAGCATATTGTGAGCTGGTTATCCAACCCATATCCAAAGTTACTCTGTACTAGGCCCGGAGCAATTTTTATGCAGGTAAAAACTCATGAAATCAACAAAATTCTGGATTATGTGAATCTAACAACATTTTATAGATGTAAACGTTTGTGTGATTTTCACCTGAGGGAGTAAGGTTCAATCAGAAACTCTCGCAGGAACAATAAAATCAGAACCAAAAACATTTTCTCCTCAAAACAGTCTCCAGCCAGATCAATTTTGCCACAAGAGACCAGCAAGAACGTTTAGTGAAATTTTGCATATACTGCATACTTTGAGAAAGTGCAGTGTCTCACCACTTCCTACTGAATATCATCCTTATATCCATTCAATATTTTAGTCAAGATTGCATTTGGTTATCCTCGTTCCAGATAAATACATTTTATCAGCTTTTGCTTATTGTGCCCCCACTATCACTGTTATTTGTAATATCGAAGTATTGTTTTTCTTTTCGAACAAAAGGTTTCCATCAATTAAACAGTAGAGTGGAATGAATTTCATTGCATCCAACACATTACATCAGACATCTTTCATGTTTAAACCCACACCACTGGCGTCCCAGCCAGTATAAATGCCATGAGCCAGACTACAGAAGAAAGTCAGACCATATATTACTATGAAACATCTAACAATTCACCTGTTAGTTAGTCTCTCAATGTTCGAAGGCACCCTCTGTGGTTTACCTACGGTTACTCTCAGGAGTCTGGCATCCCACTAGACACCCTCGTAGCCTGCCCCTTCTTATAGTTTAAGCAGCACATCACAGCCTCCGCCCATGTGATAAGATCAGATCGCTAGCGAGGACTCTTGCCCATTGCTAGTGCTAGATCAATAAATTGACAGGTGTCTTTGTCCATCTTAGGTCAAGGCATGAGACCTTATATTCATGGGCTCCGTTTTTGGGTAGCCTGTCTGCCTGCCAATTACAATAATAACTCCACCACCTTTCCTAAAAAAAGGCAGTCATCAATCGGGATTTGTAGATCGCGGCTAATAACCCATGAGGGTATCCATGAGCTGGGATCCTGCTGTAATCAGTCTAACAGCCAGCTCTTGAGTTCCTCTCTGAATTCCATCAAACAGGATTCTGTTCAGAGGTGGAGGGGGAAGGTCATTCCAGGACTTGACGGCAGAGTAGAAGGAGCACCCTCTGCTGTAGCTTTGGCAGATGTGGGGGGTGTAAGCAAGGGTGAGGGAGGTGGAGTGAAGGTGTCTGGATGGTTGTTGGTAGTTCAGGCGGTGGTTAATGTATGCTGGTCCTTGGTCATGGAGGGCCTTGTAGGCGTGCATCAGCATCTTGAATTTGGAGGAGGATGATTGCATATGATAGAATGTTGCACACTCCCCTGTGCACATAGGCCACTTGTCTGCTACTACTGGGAATCTGGCATGTAGTCTGGCAAGTTCAATGTTGCACCCTCCTCTGTTCACATAGGGCACTTGTCTACTACTACTGGGTCTATACCATGGAGTCTGCCATGTTCAATGTACTTAATTCAATTGAAGTAATTTGTGCCAGGAATAACTGGCAATCTTCCAGATGTATCTAGGAGAGGTCCCCCATTCTCTGTCCTTGAGATCATCACCCTGATCCTCCTCCCAACTAGCTTTGAGGAACATACGATTCCTTTCTTGTTTCACATTGAGAGTATTGTACACATTTGTGACCAAGCATTTCCCCCTCCCATGTTAATGATTTTGTAACATTTGCTCTGGCTCAGTGTGTGCCTGTTTTCGTGTCTCAATTATGGCCTTGCCAAGAGCTGCATGTGTCAAGAACTGTCTGGGGTCCGGGGAAGTCCAAACTCATCTCTTACTTCCTCAAACATCCTTAAGATGCTTGAGTTGAACAGATGTCCCACCATTAAGAGTCCTGCCCTGCTCCATTGGACATGATTCACTGCCTGCTTCACTTTTTTAAAGGACGGCAAGGAACATAAAGGGATCTCCAAAGCATATGTCATGTGTTTCCTAGTCCATTATAGGTATCTGTGCCAGCAATTTCTAGTAATTTCAGAGAAGGGAGTAGCAGGGTGGAAGGGTTGATGTATGTTCTCTCAGTGCACCCTGCAGCAGTTAAGACTTTGGGGAGCCTTTAAGTCCAACCAATGGACCACTGATTAGATCAGATCTGTGCTGGCAGGTAGTATGTTTTGAAATAGGAAGCACTGAGCTCCTCTTCATCAGTTAAGATAAAGCTTGGTTATGGCCACTCTCCATCTACCTAACCCCCAGATCAGTTCAGTCAGAATCATATTCAGTTGTGAAAGTGGCTAGTGATGGTGCCTGGAAAGTAGGATAAAAGGTTTGGAGCAGGAATATTTTTTGGTAATGGCTACTCTACCAATCCCCCAGAAACTCGGTGATTTCCACGCACATGCAAGGGCTCTCATTATATTTTCTACCATAACATTCCCTATAAACACACACCCCAAGATAGTTGAATTAACAGAGCGTGCCTCCTAACCCAGATTTGTCACCAGTAGGGATAACTTTGAGTCCCTTCAGGCATCAACAAGAAGATACAAGATTTAAATATGTTGAGCCTGAACTCAGAGGCAGTGTACTACTCTTCAAGATTTAATATAACACATCTAAGCTATGAAAGTGGCATACAGTCATCTAGAAACTACGACGCTGCATGTGTATGGCCCTGCAGTACACTTCTACCCCATGTTCCTCCCCCAGTCTGCATGTATCTCTGGCAAATGGCTCCATTGCTAATTTAAATAAGAACAGAGAAGGGGCTAATTGAGAAGTGGGCGGACAAGACTATCAAGACTTGACCCTCGTTGTAGGGCCTACACGCTTCCTTAAACCTTGCAAACAGATCCACAACAATATCACCTTACCAAAGCCCATAGCCTTAAGAACATGAACAAGGGAGTTCCAGTTTAGAGTATCAAACACTTTTTCCGTGTTGATTGAGACCACAGCTATCTGGCTTTTGTGGGAATTGCATCTGTGACATGAAATAGTCTGCAAGGGTTGGACGCTGTGCTGCTCCCTCGCACAACTCCGCAATAGCCAATATGTACTAAGCTGTGAATAATCACACTATCCTATTTTACAGCAACTTGCCCAATATTTTACAATCTAAATAAGGATAGACATAGGAACAGTCTAATTAATGCCTCTCTGCCACGTTTAGGCAGCATGTAAAATAATTGCCTCCCGGGCAGTGGGCAGCAACGTACCTCTTTCTCTGGATGTTAGGTACGTGTCTAAGAGCCATTAGGGCAGTCGGTCTTTAACTGATATATACAATTTAATGGGTAGCCCGTCGCTACCCAAGACCTTCCCTATTGCCAGCTTACAGCGAGAACGTGGCATTTAGTGTCGGATAGCTGTAATCGTGGTATGTGGGGTCTCAGCTTGAATCAGCCAGGTCAAACTGCCTTTTTCCCTCCGATTGCCTCAATGCGATGTGTTCCTTATAATCGTGTGAGTCAGATGTTGGCGCAATTCAGCATAGAGCTGCCTCTTTTGCATCAAGTCTACATTTTCAGCCTCTGGTCCATGGCTCTGTGTCTCTAGGGTCCCGATGTCACTCAGGCTTATCAAGTTGTGTGTTTTCATAGCCTTACAATGTGTGTTGAAACTTTACAAGTCTCTGGTGACTGGAATTTATCTTTAAAAAGTCGCTTCACTTCCTCTGCCTCCTATTGTATTGTCAAGAGTGAGGAGTTTTGGTCTGAAAGTATTCTAGCTACTGTGCCCCTGTGCCAGACCCAGGAGGTGTGCTGTAGTGAAGACCAATCATGTGTAGCCTATTGTGTTGGGAGGGAAGAGAAGAAAAGTGAAAATACTTACTCCTCTCTGGATTTATAGCCCTCCACATTTAAATCCACATCTTTGTGAGATCTCATCTCAATGCCCAGTCCAACAGTCTCTCACTGTATTTACACGCCGGTGTCCTAGACAGTGGGGTAACTATGCCCCTGTTCAAGACACAGTGAAAGTCTCCCAATACTATGAGCATCTCTTCAAGGATCCTGGCCATCACCGGGGCAAGGCCATCAAGAAACATAGCCTGCTCAGAATTGAGGAGGTACACATCCAGTGAATGAAGCGCCCTCCCATCCAATCTCCCTCCCACATAGATGAACTCTCCCTCTGGGTTATCCTCCTGCACCTCAACTGTGAAAGGCACCCCAGACCCACTCACACAAGAACTCCCCTGGTGTATGCGAAAAAAGGAGGTGCTGAATACCTGACCCCTCCACCTATGTCTCAGCCGTCCCCTTCTGACTTGGTAAATCGAGTCTACTGTAAAGGACAAGTTGTGCACCCTGCCTTTTCAGAAAGGCATGAATCTGATATCTCTTCGTGGCATTTATGAGGCTTTCCAAGTGATTAGTGAGTATCTGCTGGCATTTCCCTTTTGTGCATGCATTGATAGAGAGAAAGATACATAGTCCGGGCTTCATGCCCACTATAATATGTGCTGTGATCATACCAAATGGCTACATTGGGCTTTCCTCCCTCATATGGGTCAGTGTACGTGGGTCATGTAAATTGCGTGGGATGCCAATATCCCCATGTTTTCCCTCTACAAATGAAAAACAAAAATAATCTCCAATTCAAACTTGCTTCCCTGGCCTGGGCTACCTCCTGCCCACAGAAAGTTAAATCTGCGGATAAACCTGGGGTTTTACACAGGGTGCCTATCTTGTTATTGAACCACTCCACTATGGAATCCAATAAACCTCTCGATTGCGAGGACTCATACTAGGTGCTTTTTCCTTCCTGCGATTCTAATGCCAACTAAGCATTCAATGTAGCACAACCATTACAGCAAATCGTCAGCTGTCTGCAGAGTCATAATGGGGATTCTTTAAGCACTTGAGCAAGCGGATGATTTTGTCAATGCGTAGTCTCCGCTTACTTCTTCTGTTCCCATTGTGTTGTCCACCATTGTATACAAATACAAATACAAATACATTGTCGTTCGGAGTGTTGCTGCTGTCTCCAAAGTGTCCTGCCTCACCTCCTGGACTTGCTGTGCAGTTGTGGTCAGCTTTCCTGCTCCAGTGTCTGCATGCCCAGGCCTCTGCCTCTTTCATCGCATTCCTATTTTGGGCTGTTCCCACTCAACTGAAGATCCTACTTATATACGATTTATGAATTATAGGGGAAGGAGCACTAAATGACAATTGATCTATCCTAAGGACATCCCCCAATCAAATTACAATAGCCCAACCATCAATGAGTAACCAAAACTCCAAAAAGTCCATAATAGAAAAGTATTTAAAAAATGAGCATCAATTGCAGCTGTGCCTTCATGTGCTGCAAAAATTAAAAGAAGCAATACAAAAAGCATATAAAGAATATACATGACAATTTGCTGCTCATTTTTGGGATACTTTTCTATTGTTGAATTGTTTGGAGTTTTGGTTACTCATTCATGGTTGGCTGTTGTAATTTGAATGGGGGATGTCATTATGATAGATCAATTGTCATTTAGTGCTCCTTCTCATATAATTCACAAATCGTATATTAGTGGGGTGTTCTAAATGGTTGACCCTCGGAGTAAGCACAGTACAATAGGGATTACACAGAGTGTGGGGATTGGTTGCAACAACTGTTTTTTGTTACTTTGATTTAAGATCTCACTTGTTGCATGGGGGTGCTGAGGCCTTACCCAATCCCAGTCCACCACAGATTCTCTGATGAATAAAGACTTCTGGCACTGAGTGATCTTAAGCCTAGATGGGAAGAGAAGTGCATATTTCAGCCCCATCTCTCGAAGTTTCCTTTTCACTCCCCTAAAAGAAGTGCTTTGACTTTCGGATGCAAGAGTGTAATCTGGAAAGATGAAGACCTTTCTGTACCCAAACACAAAGTGGTCTGCTTTTCTTGCTGAAGGCAAGATTATCTTGTGCGTCTTGGAGCCTCTCTGTTCGCCGTGCAGTGTGCTGGGATGCTTTGCACTCTTTCCAACAAAAAGATAGCTCATAACCTTTGATGAGCTGGACAGCCATCTTCCCTAGAAAGCTTCCATGTCCCTAGCGTCCCTACCATAAAGAAGGCCCACGACTCGGATATTACTTTATCATGCAATGCCCTGAGCACCTTCCACCACCCTTCCAGAAACCACACCTTATTTGTGTGGTCCCGTATGGTCTGTAATCTGTCAGCAGCTTGGGGGCTGAGTGGATTACATTCTCTGCTCAGCCTAGCCTCTGGGTTAGTTTTCTCTGATCCTCCTTACAGTGGTCCAAATCCAGTGCCACTTCTTCTATTTTGGCCTGAAAAGAGTCTCTGGTTGAGCTAATTTAATCATGTCCAATTTACTGTTTTTCATCGGGTCGCCAGTTCTGAGTCTGGTTTCTGTACCTCAGATCCCTCTTCAAGACCGGGCCCTGTGTTAGGCTGGACAAACATTGGCAACAAGGCCCTGCTATGGTCCCCATACACCTTGTCTATTACTGTGGTGTATGAAGTCCTAACAGATGTCAAGGGAATAGATTCCAATAAGAAGTAATTTCTTTCAGTGACCACATACAGAGTCCCCCTCAGTGTTGCAGGAGATCGGTCCAGCTTCAGGTCTCCCACCTGGAGGAGGGACCCGTCAGGGACCCAGAATGGGAGGAGGGTTGAACAGAGGCGTGAACAGTCATCCCTTTCCAAAGATGTAGCTCCTAGAAGTGCTCCTGTACAATGATGTCTATTTGATCACATGCTGTCCCTACCTTATTTCGGCTCTTGAGGTGGGACAGAAGTGGGAGCTGTCAAGAAATGCCCAATGTTCACCAGTATTCTGGACCGTTTAAACTGGGAGGAAAGTGGGGCACACCGCATGACCTGTGCCTTCTTGTCCCTTCTTGCAGCCACCCCCCTCAATGAACAAATGCCCTCCACCTGTGTAACTCATCACTTCGAACTTGCTGAGTTTATGCGGCACCCCAACTGCCTGCAACACCATTGCTCAGGCACACGTCATGGCCATTTACTTTGTTTTGCAGCTCTCTGTACTTCCTATAAAGGAGGTGGATTCTAAATTGCTGTGGCCGACCTCTCTGCTAGCTCCCCCACAGCCAGTCTCTCTTGGGGACTTTTGGCCCACATGGCATTCCTCTTATTTGAGGAATATGCTCCTCTGTCACCATGGGGTACATTTGCAAAGTGGTTATCGCAGAGGACGACAATCCAGAACCTGTGGGCCCGAGGGGGCCGCAGGCCTGGCTTCTCTACAAGTGCTCCATCGCCTTTGGCTTGCCTTCATACCGGGACGTAATATAGTTCAACTCCCCCATACTTGACCAATTAAGCCCAAGTGACCCACTGCCCTCACCATGCCATGCCACATTCTCACAGCCGCTCTCTTTCATGGAGGGGTCACGCTGTCCTCATGTTTTGGCCTGCAGAAGTAGTCTGTGGCCCTGGCTCACTTGTTAAGCAATCGCCGACTACTGGCTTTGTGCGGAGGGGGATTCTTGGCTAGCTCCCACTATCCTTGTCACCAGGGGTGGAGGCTCTAAGCATCGGATGTTGGATAATGTGCTATTTTGGGGCCTCGTGGCTGGAGTTGTGCTACTCTGCAGCCGCCATCTTCATAGCCCTAGCCACATGCCTCCATATCCTGCTATATAATGGATTCTGTTTCACACCTTCTTCTTTTACACTATGTCTCTCCAAGGAAGAACAATAACTGACTGAATAAAACTACTGAAAATAAATCAATTGGCTATGAAAAGTAAGCTAGTAAGCACTGAGAGAGCTATGAGGCATCAGAGTTCAATGCGGTACATGCAATAATGCTGTGCTCATAATCTAGTTACCCCGCTCGAGAAGATCCTTGTCAAACATAAGGCAAGTACTGCTTAATACTGTGTGTCTGGGAAAAGTGCACCTATATGCAAATCATGTGCTCTCTGAGAAAACATCCAACTAGCCTGCTTGTTGAAAATAGAATATGCCCTGGATAGTTGAAAAAATATTTTCAAAAAGCTGGTTCTAGTTTGAATGCCTAAACCCCACAGCTGTGGGCACCTGGAAGCCACTGCAGCTATTATTGATTTGGGTTGGATAGAAAGGCTGCACCATTTGAGGTTTAGAGGCACAGGACAGCCTTGATTCTGTAGCTGCATAGAGAGCAACAGTGCAATATGTTTGACAATGTGTTTGCATATCAATGGAAAGCAAAGGTATGTGCCTGAACATTGAGTCTTGTAATGAGGATCATTCAGCATGAAGACTGAAGGCTGTGGAATAAAAATACTAACTAGTAGTTGGCCTAACGGCTTGTGCGGCCGACCTCGAATCTGGGGACCTGGGTTCAAGTCTCGGCAGTGACGCTGAACATCCTGTGATTCTGGCCAAATCACCTAATCTCCCCGTGCCTAACAAAAATGAATGTGTCCTCATGTAATGCAACTGGAGCTATGTAAAGCGCTCTGATTCCAGATGCCTTAGGGTAAAGTTTGCGCTATGTAAAACTCCGTAAAAAAAACAAATAGTAAAAATCAAAAGTAGATATTGTAAGACAAAATTACAAAAAGAACAACAAATAATATCTGATGCTTAACACTTATCTTTAAGCAACTCTAGAGAATGTATATCTTAGTCTCATAGGGAAAAAAATATAGTATTATCCAATGGTCTTGGATGCTGCCTTAATTCCTGTCAGGCAAATTTACTTACGCCACTGGATCCTAGACTGTTTAGTGTGTGGAGGACATTAACTCTTCACCCCAATTTTTTTATTTTTATTGAAGTGCACAAATGCCTGGAGGCATCTTGGCGCTATGCCAAAGAGGGATAAACCATCAAGGTTCTGAAAATAAGTACTGTAGGGTCACTGGTTGAAAAGCCAGGTTTTATAGCTTCTTTAAAAAGTGAAGAAGCTATTTTCAGTTTCATTGTAGAGCCGTAGATCTTGAAAAAGCTTCTTCCACCCCAAAAGACACGTTTGAAAGTAGCAGCCTTTTTGAATCTAGCTGCACTGGAACAGAGGGTTCTACCACGTATATACCATTTCAGGTTTTTCTTAAAATAAGATGGAGCTTTCCAGTACAATGTCTTGTAGGCTAGGCAGAGCTAGTGGTCTTTAACCCTGTCACTATTGAGGGAATGGAAGAGGTGATATACAACATCAGAGTCTCAAAGGCTCAATATTTTTATGGGATGCTCATTTATCGCCCCCCTTGGACAAAGAGCAATATTTGCAGAAAAACCTAGTTATTGGAATCCCTTTTCCTTAAATCTGATTTTAGGGTTATCCGCGATTTTAATTTTAATTTGGAAAATCGCTCTGATGCTGAAACAGAACATTTATTAGACACCCTGTTAATAAGTCTCGCCATTACTCAAATAGTGAAGGGGCCCACACATCATGTAGGACCTTCATATAAAGTCTAGCTTTTTCCTCTTGCAGGTCGTGCTGAGCAGTTTCACATGTCTGTAGTTTTAAGAAGTGTTTGCAATTGCATCGAGTTCCAGCCCATCTGATCAAGAAAGTAAGAAAGCTGCAGCCCTCAAAAGCGTGGTCTGTGTGCTCAATGAGAAACCTGGATAATCCTACATAAGTGTTTAATGAGGAAGAAGATTCATCATTCCAGAAAACTGTATCCAGGTGAATTTTGAAAAACTTGGTTTCAGTAGAAATTTCCTGCAATCTTAGACCTTCCTACTACCGGTACAAGGGCCAGATCACTAGTCTACTACAGTTGAATGAGAAGAGAAGCTCACTTAACCGTTCTTATCTGTGGTGGTGAGATCTGGAAATACTCCTTTGAAACCTGCCATCAAAAGGAAGACCAATATTTTGATTCTAAGTCATATTAGTTTACTTTTAGAGACATGTGTACATTATTAGCAGATGTAGATTTTCAAATGGAATGACACTGCAATGTATTAAATAATCAATGGTACACAGCCAACTATTAATTCAATGAGGAAGTGATGCTTTTATGGAGGTTGGCATTTTAAGATCTAATCTCTTCACTACATCCATCACCGATGTACATTGGACCGAGAAATGTTCTGAGTCACGAAGATGATCTGCTTGCCTTTCGCATTAAGAACACGTATCTGGGGGCGTGGCTTGGACGCCGGAGCAGGATGGCGGATTTTGAGTGAGCTCCGCTCGGTAGCGGGTTACCTTCACCTCATTTGTGCCTCATACTGCAGATTTCCTGAGCGCATATTGTTGGCCTTTGTTTAATGTAGCGGCGGTGAGTCCAGCAACCATTCTCTCTATTCAATATCGGCATTTTTAGGCCTGGAGCCTGCGGCGGTGAAACCCTCCTCATTGAATCGCGAGCATCCGCCATTTTATATCGTGGTGCTCGCGTTCTGCTTTGTTTATTCATGCAAAGCCGCTTTTTCGATACAGCTTGTGTTTAAATGCTGCCGGTTCGCTGCTAATGTCCGCAAGTGAAATATTATTGTGCAGCTCTTCTTAACCCTGTTTTTCTTCATTGCCTTCATGTTTATGAGGAAACAGTCTGTGATGTAGAGACAGGGAGGATTTCTACAGTATCTTTGGATATTCTTATGTCAGCTGCAAGTTATGAAGTTCCTCGTGAGCCTGCATTACTATCAGCCTGTTACATGCTTTTCAATTTGTGGCAGACCTGCCTATCATGTATGAGGAGAAGCACCCTGTTGCCTTCGTTACCTGCTAAATGCTGTTCCCCCCATTTTTGTTTTTGAGTCTCAGGGGTGAATTAATTTTTCTCTCATGTCACCACATATCATATGCCATATTTTTGTGGATGCTGTTATTTCTTTATACTGAGGCAGTATTGTCAGTTTCTCTACTCTAGCTTCTTTATATACAGAGGGTTTCTACAGTGATTTTACTCAACGCTTTTGTCTTATTTTGGATGGTCTTCATTCCTACCTCCTCTCTCTTTAGTGTTTGGGTCGCATTCGTACGTTTTTATCTACCACTCATCAATAACTTCCTCATTTTAGGATGGCGAATGACCCTCACACCTCACCTAGATCATCCTCATCAGGTGCCAAACCAAAGAGCAAAAGAATGACCCACCTTCCCCCATACACTCCTCCCAAAATCGTGTTCTGGATTCTATTTTAGAGGAAGTCCGCGGTCTTCAACCTTTTATGGTCACTACTAATGAAAAGTTCAAATAAATTGAGGACCGCTGGATAGTCATGGAGGGCAAGGTATTGGAGCTTGAACAACGTGTTGGGGATCTTCATGATATTTCTCCTAAAATTCCATTGTTAGAACAAGAAATCCATAAACTCAAACTTCACACCGAAGATTTGGAAAATCGCAATCAAAGGGATAATATTTCGCCTTGATGGTCTGCCGGAAAATATTGAAGGTCCAGATATGTTGTCATTTCTAAAAAAGTTCTTGCCGGACCTTTTAGATCTTCAATTTTGATCTCCTCTCAACATACAATGGGTGCATCGTTTGGGTCATCTTCAACCTAACTCTAACAAACCTCGTGGTATCATAATGCTTTTCTTAGAATTCACTGAATTGATGCATGTCCTGAAAGCGATTAAATCCAAACGACTCCTTACATGGTCAGGTCATAATATTTTTATCTCACAAGATGTTCTAATGCAACGAATGCACGTTGAAAGGAGTTCTTGGCTCTGCATCCTCAGATGAGACACTTGAACACTCAATATGGCATACTTCATCCTTGTCTCTGTAAAGTTACTTATGAAGGAAGGTCACGTTCTTTTGATGATCCTGCTAAACTGAAACTTTTCCTCAATAATATTTCTTCTCGAAATATGGAAAACTAATGTTCTAGTATCCGCTTAGATTTTACTTGATAGTTGATCGTTGTTGTTTCTATGATTGGATTTCTACCTTTTTTTTCTTACTTGTTCTTCCTCTATATTATTTTTTGTATTTCCTCAATATATTACTTCTTATTTCCTCAAACCATTTCTTCTGCTTTTTGTTCCCTTTATTCTGTATTTCCTACTATGGCTAGTCTTTTACTTTTCACTGAGGCTTATTTTTATTTATTCACTCGTACCGCTATCCTTGTTTCTGTCGTAACCTTGTCCCTCTCATCTTGGTTGCTCGTTTACCCTCAGATCTGGATTTTATTCCTTGATCTGCTTTTTCTTCTAATTTTTCTGTTTTTCTCCTTTTATTCTCTTCTTTCTTTCGCTTTTTTTCCTAGTATGTCTTTATTTTTTCTCATGGTGCATTTTCAATATCAATTGAGTGTCTTTCATTATACTCTTTATGGTGCTTATTTTTCTTTAGTTTGTTCTTTGATGCTTGTGCCCATTGCAGTTAATTGTTGTACATTTCGCTTTCTGTATTCATCTAATATATGCTGTTTTTTCACTTTCAGTTGTTTTCCTGAAGTGTATCATCTCCATTCATGTTTTACCCCCCTTCCCTCCATTATGTGTAATGTTGTCACATGGAATGTTCGTGGCCTTCGAAACCCCGTCAAAAGACAAAAGGTACTTTCTCATTTGTCTAAATTGAATTCTCATGTCTCCTTTATTCAAGAACCGCATTGCATTGATGTAGAATCACTTACATTGAAAAGACAGTGGGTTGGTCAAGTGGTTTATTCTCCAGCTTCTAATCGAAAAGGTGGTGTAGCTATTTTATTTCATAAATCGATTTATGCACAAATTTTATCTACGCAATGTGATAGTGATGGACGGTGGGTAATGGCTAAGCTTGTTATACAAAATAAAGTACTTGTCTTGCTGAATATCTACGGCCCTGTTAAACCAGACCCAGTCTTCTGGAATAATATTAAGATCTATGGGGCATATGTATGAAAATCCCATTTTGCGATTCTCAAATAGCGATTTTTTGAGAATCGCTATTTGAGAATTGCAAAGTGGGATTTATGTAAAAAAATCACAATTTTTGTGTGATTTCTTAGTATTGCTTAACTGCGATTAGCAAATTGCGAAATCGCAATTAAGGAATACTTTCCCATTCATTTCTATGGGCCAGGAGGCCCATAGGAATGAATGGGAAGTCTTTCTCAATTTGCAATTCGCAATTTGAGAACCGCAAATTGAGAATAATTTCAAGGGTGCAAGGGTGTCATAAGGACACCCTGAGGCACCCCTGAAATGAACATGTGTGCGCATATGGCGCACATACATGCCCTTAGGGCATGTATGTGCGCCACATGGCACCTTCACAAATGTCAAAAAGTGCTTTTGTGTAAGAAATCGCAAATTAACATCAACTTTAAGTTGGTGGTAATTTGCGATTTCTTACGGAGAAATCGCAAAACTTGAAAGCTTGTTGCATAGCATTTAAGGAATCGCAAATTTTGCGATTCCTTAATTTTGCAATGAGATTTTCCCAATAAATCCCGTTTTCTGAATTTTTAGTCGCAAACGCTGTTTTGCGATTCGCAGCCTTTGCAACTAAAAATTCAGTTCATACATATACCCCTAACTATCTCCTATTGATGGTCCAAATATTATTGTTGCTGGGGATTTTAATCAATAGTTAGATCCATTTTCGGATAGACAATACAAATGCAAATTTAACCCCGATAAAACTCATAAATCATTTCAATCTGCCTTTGTCTCCCGTTCATTATAGGATGTTTGGAAGACCTGTAATCCTGACACCCTTGAGTTTACTTTTTTTTCTAACGTCCACCATACCTCTTCTAGAATTGATTATATTTTAGTTAGTAAACCCTTACTCCCATCTATTCAATCCTCTGAGATTGGATCTGTTTCCATTTCTGACCATGCCCCTGTTTTTTCCTCCCTAGATCTCTCTTTGAGTTGTCCAAAATTCGGTAGCTGGAAACTTAATAATTTTTTGTTGTCAGACGATACCTTCCTTACTGAAGCTACTACCTTTATTAATGATTTTTTTACTTTTAACAACCCTTTGCACACCTCCTTTTCTAATAACTGGGATGCCTTTAAGGCTTCCTTCCATGCTTTCGTTATTTCATACACAGCAAAAAAGAAGAAAACTGCTAAAGCCAAGTATGACATTTTATTACAACAACTTAAATGTAAATGTAAATGTAAATGTATTTCGATTTATATAGCGCACGAACCACCCAGGGGTCTCAAGGCGCTTGCTTAGGGAACCCGTCCTGGTATTCCCCTGTGAGATACCCCGGCAGGGTATTCACAAGGTGAAAGCCAGGCATCCCGCCGCGAGGGGCCGTAGTGGAGATTAAGCAAGCTATTGCCCAGAGTCGCAGAGTGTGACCCCATGAGTCGAGTAGGCACCGGAGCGAGAATTGTCAAGTCCGTGGAATTTTTGAGCCCGAGACCCGCCGAGGCGGGGAATCGAACCCTGGTCCACGGCTGATCTCAGCTTCCGGGTCTGCCGCCTCTAACCACTGAGCCACACTTCTCCACTTAAACTGTTGGAACATAATTACTTTTCCTCTAAATCTCCCTCTGCTCTTCATGAATTGATTAAAGCCAAATCTGCTCTCAACAAACTTGCCACGATTGATGCTTGTAATGTTCTTCTTAAAATTAAGTCTAAATACCATGGCGGTCAAAATAAAGCTGGTAAAATGCTTGCTAATTATTTAAAAATTAAATCTGAACGTAAAAATATAGGTCCTATTCTCAATGAATCCATTAATAATTTGGCATCTTCTAATGAAGATATTGCTTCTGCATTTCATGATATTACCAATCATTATATACTGATGATACGAGTCCCTCTGCTCAAAATTTCCATACCTTTTTTCAGGCCTCCCCAATCCTCTCTTCCTCCCAGATAAGTTTGAGTCATTAGAAAGTGAGATCACTCTTCAAGAGATAACAGAAGCCATCAAATACTTCAAAAAATCGAAAGCACCAGGTCCTGATGGTCTTTCTGTTGATTTTTTTTTCTACTTTTTCCTCTATTTTCATTCCCAAACTTCTGGACCTTTTTAATTCATTCATTGTTGACTCTAAAGCCTCTGGTCCGTTTATGGAGGCATTGATTGTCCTTATTCCCAAACCTGATAATGATCATTCCCACAGCAAAAACTATCGCCCCATTTCATTGATCAATTATGATTGTAAGATATTTGCTAAAAATCCTCGCCACTCGCCTTGAAAGTATAATCCCTCTACTGGTTGAAACTGGATAATGCTCATATATTTGCTAATGTTATCTCCTTCGGAAAAAAGTACAAGTCCCCACTTGCTACATTGTCTTTAGATGCTGAAAAGGCCTTTGAGCGCATAAACTGGCAATTCATGTTCAATGCTCTCAAATGGTTTGGTTTTGGTCAAAATTTTAAATCTTATGTCAAATTGTTATATTCTTATCCTCGTGCTAGTATTTTTGTTAATAATCATTTTTCGAAATCTTTCCCATTATATAGAGGCACTCACCAAGGTTGTCCCCTATCACCATTGTTATTTGTATTATGTCTCGACCTTTCCTTGAACGTATTCAAATTAATTGAGGTATTGCTGGCTTTTCGCATAATTCATAGAAACCAAACTATCAGCCTACGTTTATCATATCCTAGTATATATGCTTTACCCGAATTCCTCCCTCCCACCCTTTTTGGATGAAGTTCAGCTCTATTCTAGTGTGTCTGGATATAAATTGAACTTTTCAAAAACAGAAGTTTTACCCTTAAACTCTCTATGCTATCAGTATATATTTAATAATAATAATTTTACTTGGTGTCCCACAAAAATTATACCTTGGTATTTGGTTTTCCTCTACATTATCTACCACCATTAGTTGTACGTTTAATGTTCTCATTACCAAAATATAATCACTACTTCTTTCCTGGTCCCCCCTTTATTTGTCCTGGTGGGGTAGATTAGACACAATTAAAATGATGATTGTACCCCATGTCCTTTTTCCATTATCCATGCTACCCTTTCGAATTCCTGCTTCGTATTTTTCACAGAATAATTCTATTTGTACAAAGTTTTTATGGAATAATAAACACCCCGCATTGCTCTTATGAATCTTAAACGTCCCAAAACTGAAGGTGGTGTACGTTTTCCTGATTTTAAATCTAATCATTCTGCATTTTTAATTCGTTAATTTCTTTCTTTAACTCAGAATTTTGCTGATATCCCTATCCCTCGTTGGATTGTTTTTGACCGTTCCTGTGAGAACTGGGGGTCTCTAGTTGGCAGAGGTAGGTACCACTGTCCAAATAGGGACCCTTGCTTCTAGTCAGGGTAAGGAGGATACACTCTTTAGATAACCCCTGCTCACCCCATTGGTAGCTTGGCACAAGCAGTCAGGCTTATCAAAGGCAATGTGTAAAGTATTTGTACCAACACTCACAGTAACACAGTGAAAACACCACAAACTGACTCCACAACAGTTTAGAAAAATAAAGGTATTTAATCTAAACTAAACAAAACCAAAATGACAAAAATCCAACATACACAGTTCAAGAATATGGTTTCAAAAGAGTTCTTAAAGTTGCGATAATATAATCCACAGTTGAGTGAAAAGTTCACAATTGCGGCACGTTTAGCCAACAGTACCTTTAGATGCGACAAAGTTTCAAAAGAGAAGCTGGTGCGGTGGAAAACAAGCGATGCGTCACTCCTGAGACCCTGGGGAGGCGATGCGACAACCCCACTGGATGTAGCGGGTGTGTTGCGGTTACTCCGGTCTGTATGGGGAGGGAGGCGATACCTTGTATGGATTCCGGTGCGGAGGTTCCGTAGTGAAAAAGCTTGCAAAGGCACAATGCGATGATCTTTTGGGCTGAGACGATCTCCGGGGCGACAATGCGCGGTCCAGCGGCGATCTTCCTCTCGCAGCTCCTCGATGCGATGGCTCTGCGGCGATTATCATAGCTGAGGGTACCCCCAATATATATTTCTTTTAGGTCTAGAGGAGGGGCAAAGGGCGAAAGATACACTATAGGAAAACCTCTGGACTGACCTATCTAATTAGAAACTTGTAGAAAAATGTTTATCTTGAGTCATACCAATGTTGAAATTAGGTAGGTCAGTCCAGAGGTTCTCCTATAGTGTAATGGCTCTACGACGATGACACAGCACAAAGCAAAGTCCTTCCCCTCTCCTTGGCAGCAAAGCAACAGCAGGTCAGTCCAGCAGAGCAAAAGTAGGACAGTCTTCCTTCTTAAGTTTCAGCTTTCTCCTTGGCAGAGTTTCCTTCTTGATTCCAGGATGATCTAATTTTCTGTAGTCAGGGGTCCTGTACTTATACCCCTAAAGGTTTTTGATCCCTTTGTGCAGGAGGGCTCTGAGCCCGGTCTGAACCAGTTCTGGGTGTTCCTTGAGCCCTTTGTTTTCCTCGCCTCTTCTCTCCTTTCAGGGAGAGGGGCAGGGTCGTCAGCCGCCCAGCAGGAGGTGGAGCCAGCATTGTGGAAGGCAGGCACAGCCCTATTCAGGCCCATGTGCTATCCCCTCCCACTACTCTAGATGCAGATGGAGCTATTCTGCCATGGGATGGCCCACACAGACTCTGGGAGCCACCCAGCCCCTGCCCTTCACAAACCAGACAGTCAATTCACAAACAGGCCAAGGCACACAAAAGGGCAGACAAGAGAACAGCAACTTTCTAAAAGTGCTGTTCTCAAACACAGGATTTAAAAACCATCTTTCCTAAAATATGTGTTATTGAATTCTGAGTTCAGGGATACCAGACTTTTATGTCCTACCTTGCTCCTATGGGAAGATATTCTGGTAGCCACTGTAGCCAGCATTCCCCATGATTGCCTACGGGCAAGGTAGCCTTACAATAGTGAAAAACGAAAATGGCTGTAATTCACTACCAGAGCATGTCACCTGCACAAGTACATGATCTACCTTTCACATACACTGCACCCTGCCCAAGGGGGTACCTTGGGCCTTCCATAGGGGTGACCAATGTGTACAGAAAGGGAAGGGTTAGGTTTGGTCTGTGGGGACCCTGACCAGGAGGACATGGCAGTTCACAGACTGCACACAGGCACTGCGGTGGCAGGCCTGAGACGCCATTTTAGGGCTACTCATGTGGGTGGCACAATCAGTGCTGCATGCCCACTAGTAGCATTTGTTATCACCAGCCCTGTCACACTTAGTGTACTTTACTAGGGACTTCTTGGTGACACAAATATGCCAATCATGGATAACCAATCACAATAACAATTTACACAGGGAGCACTTGCACTTTGACATTGAACAGCAGTGGCAAAGTGCTCAAAGCATCTAAACCAGCAAAAACGAAATCCAGCAAAGCATCAAAAATACAGGCGGTAGAGGCAATAAGATAGAGGGACACAACGCCAAAGATGCCAGGTCTAACAGTTCCCTATTAAAATACTTTTTTTCGTGATATAATACATATGTCCAATTGCTCCTTCATATTAGATAATCCTATCTTAAAATATTCCCAACAAATATTATATAATATTTTTTCTCATGGTTTAGATTCATATCAATGTTTTTTGTCTTCCACTATTTGGTATAACAAATTGATCAAATACAAACGTAAATAATTTTATAACAAACACTGGAAGGAGAAGGGAATTCTTTTTATTCATCAATTAATCAAACATAATTCTGTTATTCCCTTCCATGAATTACAGTCACAATATAATTTACATGATTCATTTATTAATGACTACCTTTTAATATCAACAGCTTTACAGTCTTATTTATCTTCCAATAATTTCTCGTTAGCCTCTCCATCACTCACTTCACTCTCTAAAGAGCGTAAGCTAAGGCTGCTTCTATTTATAAGTTGTTGGCATCTCATGTTACTGAAAGACCTAAATTCCCTGTCGAATTACTCTGGGAAACTGACTTATCTATGACACTTCCTATTCCTTCTTGGGATAAATTATGGCTCAAGCTCTTTAAAACTTTTTCTTCCGCATGTATTACTCAATCTCTGTACTTCATTTATAGTAGAGCTGTTATTACACCTGTTCATATATCAACGTTTTCCCCTACTTCCTCTCCCCTTTGTTGGTCTTGCCTTGAATCTTCTGGGACTTTTCTTCATCAATTTTATATTTGTTCAAATGTTTTAAAGTTCTGGCAATCTATTTGGTCCAAATGTATGATAATATTTCAGTGTAATATTCCATTAACAATGCAAAATGTTTTTCTTGGTTCCTCCTCACCTGATTTTGATATTTCTGATCATATTACTTTTGTTTGATTTATTTATAGCTATAGCTTTTAAAGTGATTTTGTCCTGTTGGAAAGATAACTCTAAATTATCATTAACTTGGTGGAACTCTGTTTGCGATGAACACGGAATTGCTACTGTTTCTTCTCTTTCCCTCTCTCAGAAAATTAAATCCGATCTACTTTGGCTACCCTTTACATCCTATCTTTCTTCACATGACCCTGCATTTTAATTCTTTACTCTTTCTCAATCTCTAATTCTCTTTATTCTTCTTCTTTTTCTCTCTTCTCCTCTTTTGACTTTCTTGCTTATGTTTTTCTCTTTAATTAATTGTTGTACTTTATTCGTAATGTTTTCATTTGATTGTCATATGTCCTCTTTTTCTGAAAATGTAATAAAAATTATTAAACAAAAATAAAAGAACAAGTATCCAATTTAGCTATACACGGTGGGGGCTGGTTGTTGAGGAATGGAAGCAGATTTCTCCATCTCCCTCTTATCAACTAACAGTCTACTAGTACTAATTGTACTATTGCTTTATCGAGGACAATATTTCCTTGGTAGCTAAAGTTTGATCTAATTCAGCTTACAGCAATGTTAACGTCTTCGGTTTACTCCAAAGATGCTAGTAAAAAGACTACCCATAGTTTTTATCATCCCAAGTGCTCTTTGGTGTACGACAGAATTAAAAAGTGACAGAAAAAGTTTTTAAAACAGAACTCCTCTGGTGAATCAACTATTCCAACTGCTCAAAATTGATTATTTACTAGTGCTTAAACACTATGAAAAATTAAGGATGAATAGGCTCATTTGTACCAAAAATCCTTGCTGACAACTTCTAATACACTTCATCACAACACCACATTGCACAGTCTGGAAGAATTAAGTAAACATAAGTGCTACAAAACTAGACTCCTTTTCCATCTCACTAGAATTTATTAACATCTATGATTCTCAGCTTTATACTATGAAAGCCTGTGATGATCCACCACTATCGGACATCCTGATCCCAATATCAGAATAGCAAATCATGATCCTAACAAATAAGCAAAGCTGTCCACTATGAAATCAACAGTGCTTACTTAGGGCACGCGTTTCACAGCTGTAGCACACACTTTCAAAATACAGGATCACTTCTCTCCGTAATGAGGGCAGAAGCCCACAAGTGCCAGTAAGCTGAATTTTCTGAACAAGGTTGAAAAATCACTGAAGGAAAAAGAGAATCCTACAAGTGTGTGTTCATATGAGGCTTCTCATTAATATGCATGTTTGATGTGTCTCACTCCAATGCATATACACACACAGACAATACAAGCTGTGTAATACAGACTTCAGTTCACTTAAATTTACGATATACAACCTTAAGGCAAAACTTTTTTGAAGGTCATAAAGGGCCCAATTTGCAGAATAGGAAGTTTGCAACCGCGAAAAAGAATTTTTAAATGTACATAAGCCAAATTGTGATTGAGGTTTGCGATTCAGATTTTGGTAGGGTCGTACTTAAGGCCTCCCTTCCAAATACGGATTCATAGTGGTTAGTAGTGATGTATTGCAACCAAATTACAGAAACATCTTTTTACGAGCAGGCTGTGGTTCCACGGACCACTACCTAATTAAACCTTAAATGTTCATTTTTCTTTTAAATCGCATCCTGGGCTATATTTAAAAAAAAAAAAAGTTGCTTTCTTTAAAAACGATTACAGCATGGAGATCTGACCCCACCAGGCCACCATCCCTGTGATTGATGTGATTTCTAGTGGGTCCCAAATTGTGAACTACCTGATGGTGGATTTAATTGCGACCCCACTAGGAATCGCTATTTTAAAATACATTTCTTAGTACACTAGGAATTGTGATTTCCGAATTGCAAATCGGTAAGAATTGCAATTTCTAAATTCTGTACGCATGGTCCAAAGTTCGTCATTAGGTTTTCCTATTAATGACACATCACCTTCAGTGGCTTGTTGCAAAACCAAGATGCTACAACCCATAATGTTGCTATCAAAGACTTTGGGAGAACATGCAGCCAGATTCATCATAGTACAATCGGCTCGCAAAGGGCCAGATTCTGAGAATCTGGCCCTTTGCGAGCGCTATTTTTGCATTTGGGATTCATCATCCCAAATGAAAAAATCGCAAATCTAGAACTCGCTAAATTGCGATGAATTGCATTTAAGGAATCTCAATTTGCGATTCCTTAAATGCAATTCATGAACCATTTGAAAATTGCGAATTCGCAATCTGGGGCCGCTATTTACCGCGAAGTATAACTACGTGGTAAATAGTGAAAACTTAGAAAAATGCACTTTAGTGCATTTTTCTAAGTTGTATGTTACACACACACATGTCCTTTGGACATGTGTGTGCACAACATCAGTGTACATAATCATTTCAGGGGTGCTACAGGGTATCCTTTGGACACCCTGGCACCCTTGAAATCGCTTCCTTATTTGCGATTCGTAAATTGCTAATCGCAAATAAGGAATGACTCCCCATTCATTCCTATGGGCCTCTAGGCCCATAGGAATGAATGGGAAAGCCATTCCTTATTTGCGATTCGCAATTTGCGAATCGCAAATAAGGAAGCAGTAGAAATCGCAAAAAATATTGCGATTTCTACATGAATCCCGTTTTGCGAGTCTTTAATAGCGATTCCTTAATAATCGCTATTAAGGACTCGCAAAACATGACAATGATAAATCTGGGGGATGGTTAGTTAACTTGTGGACAGCATTTCATAAGCATAATGACAAGCATCAACTCTCATTTTGTAAATTGAACTAAATTACTATTATATACGCACTATGCAGGGCAGATATTTTGTACACGTTCTGTTGCTGCTTTGACTAGTTTAAGACATTGTTGATTACCTGTTGTTGTAATAACAGCTGCCATTGGAAATCCATTGCCGATTCCTTTTGCCATGGTAACGATGTCAGGGACCACGCCATGCCCTTCAAAGCCCCAGTAGTGGCTGCCTGTTCGGCCAAACCCGGTCTGGACCTTCCAAAATAAAACCAAGTCCGCGGATTACGTCAAGCAAGGTCTCATTGGTCAGATCATAATATAAGCTGGTGCCATATAGTGCCCCATGTTCTTTTCCATGATTTCTAGGTGCTATCCAAAGTTTGCAGCACCTCTACTGCAATAGGTATATCGTGAGTTGTTTTACCATTTTTTCTGACATCTTTAATTTACAGATTGGTGGAAAACGTGGCAGTCTCTTTTTATACGCTGCTGTTAATGTTTTTATCCTAAAAAAAAATCTGGCTGACTGTTCGTCCTTCTTGGGAATCTATTAGTAGAGACTACAATACTTCTTTTTGTTTTTCACTACTGCTGGTATCACTAAATCATATATAATTCTACAGTTCTCAGTCGTATGTCAGCCTTGGGCAGGGAGAAACTGTAAAGTGCACCGCTCATATCACAGTCAACGCATAAAGACAAACTGTGCACATAACTATGTCTGCGTGCTTCAATATGATGCATGTTTGCATTATACAAATGTGAAATTCTGCCGGATTTCAAGACTAAGAGCCCCTGCTCCAAAGAAAGGGTCAGTAAAATCTGATATACATAAAAAAAAAAGAAAAAAGACAAACAATGCAACAATCTATTGGGTCTTTGCAAACATCTGGTAAGTAAGTATGTAGGAAGGGGTATAAACTGTTACAGAAAATGTTACATTACGTCTGAAAACAGAGCTCTCAGAAATAAATAGAAATTTCTCAGTTTCCCAAAATCTAGAACATGCACACTGTGCGCATTCTCTCTGGTGTTTGGCGCTATACTAATCAAACCCGATAAAATCCAACATGACGGGGGGGTTACATTTATTAGGTGGAATGAACTATTAGAACTTTTTGGGGAAGAGTATGATGATTTTGGTGCTTGCAGCAACAAACTCTAAATGTTCCGGCAATTACCGGACATTTTCCCCCAATACATTTCGACCTGCTTGACTTGCTGCAATTTTCCTGGGGAAATTGTGGGATTGCCGGGTTACCCACAAAAAAATATTATATTTGCGGTAATAGTAGTTACTGCACATATCAGAATTAAACGGGTCACTTGTAACAACCCCTTTAGTGTGCATGCTAAAAAATGTACTGCATTCACTGTGATAAAAATACCTTACAATATTATTTTCTATTTGCAACTGATATTTTTACAGAGACTCCTTTTCTTTTTAGTCCATCTGGTACTTTAAAAACACAAATCCATCCATCCATCCGTCATGGCCCAGTAGACAGGTAATTGCTTTTTCAGGCTTTGGGACCTTTGTTGCTAAACAGATGAAATCAGACTGAGGAAACCAGACTGGAAACTCATAACTTCAAACACGGAAAACATATCTACCATGCATAAATACTTCTCATGGAAAATCCTGGCATGCACATGAACCCACTATCAAACACCTGCCCCCAAATATGCAAAAACCTAGTCTTATGATGAGTGAGAAGTAAGTGGGACTGATTTGAGGAATTTAAAACAGGCCATCATTTTAGTAGGGAGCACTGTTCCCAATAACCTGCGCGCGTGGGCGGGCGCGCACCTCTGTTTCATGAAGCGCGCAGTGCTGTGTGTGGATCGCGCACACACACAGCACATCAATCAACTACATTCACGCCGCTGCTTTTAAAAAGCGAGCAGCACGAAAATCAGGTATTTCTTTCATGTAGAGCCTGCCCGGATGCGGTGCCTACTGTGTGCTTTTGTTTAAAGTATTTATGTTAATTGCACCACCGTCACGAGCTGCAATTAACATGAACACTTTAAACAAAAGCACACAATGTGCCCATAACCCTGCAAGCTGGGCTGCGGGGTGATTGTGTGACTTGGTTAAAGTTTTCAGGTTAATTACAGCTCCAGACGGGCGCTGTGATTAACCTGAAATCTTTAACAAAGCCCCACAATCGCCCTGCAGCCCAGCTCTATTAAGAAAAGAAATGCAGCAACTCTACAAACACGGCGTGAAAAGCACACGTCGTGTTTGTAGACTTGCTGAATTTCTCTACTTAGTAGAGCACCGCAGTGCGGTGATTCATACCTTTCTGTGCTTGGCATAGTGTGCCACCCTACTTGTATTTTACTGTTTCTGTCATTGCTTCCAGATATATGATACAACAAGTAACATCATACCCAGGGCTTTAAGTGGAATGAAAAAACTTGGGGTCTCGCAAAGATGCATTGCCAGTGTAATTAAGGCCCTGGCTTAGGACACATAAGCTAAAAATCTGTACCGCCCGACTTGTATTTTGCTGTTTCTGTCATTGCATCCAGATATATGATACAACAAATAACATCATACCTACAAGTCAGGACTATTGGCTTTGTCAATGGTTGTTAGTTGCATAAGATAAATAAGCAGCAACTATGGCTTGTGTGTAATATTGAAAAGGCTTCAACTTAAAGCCCTGGTGACACCACGACAATGTTGCTGCTCCTGAGTTTCAAAAAGAGAAGGGAAACCCAGAGAGAAAATGACTCTCTTTAAAGGATTTCCCATCCCCTACGAGTAGGGTGACTAGAGCGAGCGACCCAAAAAACTGGACATTTCGCAGAAATAGAGGAAGGACCACAAATTTATATCAATAAAGTGGCAAATAATGACAGTCCTCATCCTCATAGAAACACAGATTAGCCACTAAGAAAATAAATAAAATGTAATTTTTAAAACCAGCATCATGCCTGTTAACCCCTTTTGCTGTGTGGGTAATTCCCCCACGGCGCGGGGAGGGGGGGTGCGTGGCACCGCGGTGCTCGTGACAAGACCAACTCGTCATGAGTCACAGTGGAGCTGTGCTCATGACGAGCTGGGCTCGTCACGACCCCGCCCACTGATTAATACGCCCGCACAGGCGGGGAATCAATCGCACGTGAGCGGACCGCGGCCTTTATGACGAGCCCAGCTCGTCTTGAGCACAACTCCACTGTGACTCATGATGAGCTGAGCTCGTCATGAGCATGGAAGAGGTTAATTAAACTGCTTACTAGCCCTGCTTTGGAACACCTAAAAACAAGCCTCTCACTGTTTTAGTTCACCCTCTCAAAAAACCGGGACATGAGCCACTTTTCCCGAAATCTGACAGGACAACTGTTGAAAAACCAGGACAGTCCAGACAAATCCAGGACTCCTGGCCACCCTACCTACAAGGCTCATCAGGCATGACGTCATGCCCGAACTTCTCTACTAGTGAGAATGAGCAGTGTGAGCACGCGCACATCGATGTGCCTGCTGTCACTGCAGTCTGGAAAAAAACAGACTACCTGTGCCAGGGCATAAAACAAAGCCCGATAGAGACCTGTTTCGAGGTCCCCTTAAAACAAGCATTGGCATAGCCAATAGGTCTCGCTTTTGGGACCTTATAAGTAGTTAGTTATGCAGCACAATATCCTTGGTGCAACAACATCAACTGTTGCATGGCTAAACACTTATAAGGCCCCAAAGGCAAGACCTAGTGGCTATGCCAATGCTTGTTTAAATGAGTTTTAGCCACACTGCAAAGCATTCACGTTTCTGCATAACAGGGATACAAAACATAGTCAAAGCTAATAGCCATCATAGGGGAGACCTATTGGCCTTTGCTAATGCTTGTTACATAAGCAGTCGCTGAGCCAATCTAGGTGACCAGCTGGGACGGATGGATATGGACACGTACCCAAGAAATAGAGAGAGGGTAAGAGCAAAAGAGAAATACAGAGAAAGACAATGAGAATGATAGAAATAAAAAAAATATAGACTGACAGAATAGATAGATGGATAGATAGATAGATAGACAGACAGACAGACAGATAAATTGGTGCATACACACTCTTGTTGGAGAGGACCATGCACTCATATGCAGGCAATATCTACATGAACAATGACAACAGGTGTATTTAGTGGTCGAATATAGAGCGTCAGCCCTTCCCCTTTCATCTGAGATGCAATACATAAGACATCTCAAATTACCATGATATTATAGCGCACACCTTACACTGTTGAATGGCCGGGTCTGAAACCTGATTGTTTTGGGTAGAGGATATTTTCTTTCAACAGGAAATCGTTGAGTTGTATGTTAGCCAGTTTTTCCACTAGTTTACTCAGCCATGGTAACAGTGAGATTGGTCTGAGGTTAGTAAGTGTGGCAGGATCCGCAATTTTCTTTTTTTGGAGGGGTTTTACTGCTGCAATCTTCCAATTGTCTGGTACATTGGAAGATTCAAAGGATGAATTGCTTATTTGATTAATGGGCGGATTGATAATGTCCACAAGTACCTAAAGTACGCTAGGAGGACAGGGATCAAAAGGGGAACCCGATTTGCAGGCAAGAATAGCTTGTCTCGACTGATCCATGCTAATCTCTTGGAAGCAGGAGAATATCCCTGTAGTCCTTAATGGAACATGCTGATTCATGTGAGGGCTGGTCTCAGGGAAGTCCTTCCTTAAATCAATGATTTTATTTTCAAAATATTCAGCAAATTTTTCACACAAATCCTGTGAGGGTATAATTTCTTGATCAAGTATTTTGGGTTTTGTGTACGTTTGAACAATATTGATAACATTTTTTTGGTTTTCTCCTGCTTGGTTAATTTGATTGGAATAGAATGTCATTTTTCCAATTTGATATTGAGATGGTACTGCCTAAGGGCTATTTTAAAAGGAATCAGATCAGCTGATTCATAACTTCTCCTCCAAATTTTTTCCAGTTTCCTACAATTACCTTGTAATTCCTTTAGTTGGGGGGAGAACCAAAGGGCTTTGTTTTTCTTCTCAGACTGGCCTTTTTTAGGGCGAACAATTGGTGCTAAGTTATCCGCCAGGGATGTCAGCCACTCATTGAGCTTGTCATTGTCAATAGAGGGGATGCCCGTAAAGGTGGGTTTGCTTGCTTCAGCCATTGTTAAGAGCTCGGGATGCTCCAGCATCCTATTCCACTTGCGGATTGCCTTGGGGTCCAGTAGACCTCGTGAATTCCCTGCTTGAGCTTTATCCAGATCTATTTTAAATGGGATAAATTTGTGGCCTGACCAGGTAATAGTGGTGGGAGAATCAATGGATAGACTGGTCATATTGAGGCTAGATGCTCCCTGGAGCGACAGTTGCGCGGTACAATTATCTGTTTACATTACATTACATTACATTACATATTGGTGCAGATGCCGTCAAGGGTATGTCCGGCGTCGTGCGTGGGACCCTCAATCATTTGTTTCAAACCCATGGTGCTAATAATATCACAGAACTGTCTAGAGTTGGGAGTGTCCTGAGCTTCAAGATGTATATTAAAATCTCCCAGAATGGTAAAACTAGAATATCTAATCACCAGGGGGCTGATGTTGTCCACTAGTGTGTCCAAAAATTTGAGGGTAGAGCCCGGGGTTCTATACAGAAGAACTGCAGTGAATGTAGAACTACTGTTTAATTGGAAGCAGAAAGGGAGGCTCTCAGCTTCTTTTAGTTCCATGGGGTTGATTGTTATAAATTTCAGGTCCTGCTTAAAAATGATTGCAAGGCCTCCTCCTCTTTGTCCACTTCTATCCTGTCTGGTCAATGTGTAGCCTTGTGGGAGAGCTTGTACAATATCTGGATTAGAGCACTCATTCATCCATGTTTCTGTGATGAATAGACAGTCTAGCTCCCCTGTGTTCAGGAGGTTGTGAATATGGAGTGTGTTTTTGCTTACAGATCGTGCATTTATTAGGCCACAATGTAGAGGTTTGTGTAAATTTTGTTTGTGTAAATTTGTGTAATTGTGTAATTTCTGTTTTTCTACATGGACTTGCCTAATACTTCTACTGGAGATGCAGAGGGTAGTTGTACAACCACAGCAGGTTAACAGGCCTTTCATAGCATCAATGTGAAGCTGAACATTGCATTTGGTCTCCTGACAGTTTAACTTCAATAGCGCACTACTAGTGTATTGGATTCTTGGGCAGGGACTGACAGCCTTTCTGGCCTTGGCCGTGTTATGGACGCAGACGGGTTTGCCTTCGGCGCGCCAGCGGCGCGCCCACTTCGCACGTCCGCTGCGCGTCTGGTGTGACATGTGACATTTATGCTAATCCGGAAGCCAACCACTAGTATTGCTACCTGCAGTGGCACTGGAAGTGAGTGGGAATGCCTCATTTGTGACAGCGTTTCTCCGCTCAAACGGCCCAAAAGGTTGCGGCGGACCGGAAACACTGTCCTACAAGTGCTGCGTGTAATAGTGCAATCACAAGAAACCAGGTACAATTTAAAAGTAAAAACTCTTGTGCAGTTTGAAAATAATGCTGTACTAATCAGTTTCCATTTCAATTCCTGACCTTCCTCTCCTGCGCTGTCAGATTCTCTGTCCTCTTCGCGTCCGGCGAGGAGGCAGTACTTATGCTAATCTGGAAGCCAACCACTAGTATTGCGACCTGCAGTGGCATCGGAAGTGAGTGGGAATGCCTCGTTTGTGACAGCGTTTCTCCGCTCAAACGCTCAAACATGGAAGCACATTTAGAATTTGGATCAGTGTGCCTCTACAGTGTCGGTGACCTGGCCAAAAAGGACATGAAAAAGCTGAAATTGGATCATAAATCCAAAGCTGTTCAAATCAGGGGCCCCGGAAATAAGTTTGGCCCTGGCACTCAAAATCCTTAAGATGAACACGAAAACCTTAACAAATGCACACAATCACCCCGCAGCCAAACCCTATTAAGAAAAGAAATGCAGCAACATAGCTGCCAAGGTTTCAAATTGCAATATGGGACATTTTCATAATTTAACTGTAATTATTAGTGCCATTTAAACAGGGCCAGATTTAGTGCTGGTGGCGCCTGCTGTGACAGTTTGTTGGCACCCCAATGACCACTTCCGCCACGGATACTCCCATTACCAACATTTCACAGTGACCCTCAAGTCTCCAAAACCCCTCTCTCTTTCATATTTATTTTGTTTAATAGCGCCAGTGTAAGGTGTTAAGCACTTTACATCGCATACACATTACACAGAGACACTGAATCATAGTGTGTAAATCAATGTATAGGAAATGTTATATCAGACAGAGGAATAACATTTCTCTTCTTAACAGAGCTGGGCTGCTAGGGTTTTACGCAAACGTTTGTAGTGATATTTGGCGCTGCACACACACGCGGTGTGGTACCTGGCGCACATAGCCACGGCTGAAGCGCACAGAGACCCTACACTGCCGCACACAGAGGAAAAAAACTAGAGGGAACATTGGACTAGGGAGAGCATATATTTTATTATTTTTGTAGTCTATTTTTTTCACCTGCTGGAGCAGGGAAAGCTTCTTATAACATTGCACATCCATTTCCTCTTTACTTCAGAACCAGAAAGGCAGGATATGCTATATACTCGGTAAGGGGTCACACCAAGCTCACTCTCGAAGCTTTCCACCACTAGGATTAAGTTCAAGGTTCTGTGCACCTTCAGCTAAGCATACAGGGGCACAACTGAAACATTTACACCGCACTGTATTCTGCAGGCAGATTTCTACATGTTCCAGGGCTGAGACTCTGGAGCGGTCTTAAACCCAGCCTGAGAGCTGAACAGAGTCACATGAAGTTGGGAGCGTCCTGAAAACTGCATTCACTGGAGATTGAGTTGGAAAGTGTAGTGTTGAGAATATTGAGCACGAGGCCTGCTGTACCAATCCCTGTTCACAAACCAGGATGTCTAAATTGGGCACAACCTGGCTTATAAATAGGGCTGCAATGTGCTAGGTAACCTATTTACAAAGAGGTCACATCACAAATTATTCGTTCAGAGTGGCATACTTAATGAATATTAATTAGGCCCCTCACTATTTCTGACCCACTATACATGTATGGGTGGTGTGGGGACCGCTGACCACTGGGGCATGGGGTCACTAACTGCGCGCGCCGCAGGCATGCACACAACGCACACGCACACCAGAGTGCTGGTCTGGACAGGAAGTGCCGTGCCACTTCAGTCCGTTTATTTATCTCTTTCTGGCCACGCCTGGCCAGAAAGTGTTACAATGTGTGGCAGTGCTTCCGGGGCTCAGGGGAGACCCTCGGAGCACTAGAGCGCTACATCCCTTCCCCACTTGGATTTGAAAACAATTGTGAATAACAGTTCAGCACATGAAGTCAGATAGTTTCTGGCTCGGCTTCGGGTTCGGCCTGAGGTCGTACCTCCACCTACCCCTGGTGGGTGCCTGCCCAGGTCCCAGGCCCGGTGATGGAGGAGTCGCTTCGTCTTGTCTTGTGGTGTTCGAGAGCGTGCTCGCCTCGCTGGATCTTCCTGTTCCTATCTCTGCCTCCTCTACTTCAGGCTCCTCTTGGCCAGGTAGATGCTGTCGCGTCGGTGGTATTTGTTTGAACCAGGAGACATTCCTGGTTACCTCTTCTCCGTTCTTGCAAACTGTGACAGCTGTGCCCCGTGTTTCTTTGACGATCCATGGTTCCGGTTCAAATGCTGTGTTGAATTTCCCTCCAGGTCTTCTGGTTCGGATCAGCACAGTTTCTCCTGGTTGTATATTCCTTGATTGAGCTCGTCTTTTGTGGCTCGCTTTCTCATTTGTTCTCCTGCGCCTTTCTTGGGTGCCCCCGGGAGAGTATGGCGCTGGTGCCCAGTTGTCGGCCATTGGGAGTAAGTCTCTTCTCGGCCCAGTGAGCATTAGCGCCCGCGGTGACTGCTGTGTAGTGCTGTGGGGTGTGCTCCTGTACTCCCGCAAGAAAACCTGCAGCGCTTCTTCTGGGTCTCTTCCTTCGGCCGTGGCAATCCGTAGGATCTTGTTGGTTGTCCTCATAAAACGTTCTACCTCGCCGTTTGCTTGGGGCCACTGAGGTGTGATCCGGTGGTGTCGGACGCCCAGGCTGTGTAGGAACTCCTTGAATTCGCTCCCCTGGAATGGGGGCCCATTGTCTTGATGACGAGAGGGACTCCAAACATGGCAAATCATTTGCTGAGGATGGGGCGAATGTTTGCGAAGCTGGTGGAGGTGGCTAGGTCTACAATTGGGTATTTAGTGTAACTGTCAATCAATACCACAGTGACTCTCCCATCTGGGAAGCTCCCAAAGTCCAAACTGAGCCAGGACCACGGTGACGGGGCATGTTCCTCCGTGATTATGGGCGCTGGGGCGTCAGATGAGCTGGTTATCTGGCATGCTCGGCATTGTCGCACCACGGTGTCAACAGTTTCTTCCAGGTTGGGGAACCAAACCTTTTCTCGCATTCTTGCCTTCATCCGGCGGGTGCCCTGGTGTCCTTCGTGCGCTAGGATTGTTGCCCTTTCTTGTAGAGTCTTGGGGATGACTACTCGGTGGCCTCTGAGAATGAGATCATTGCTTGCTCGGCTCAGGTCATGTCGCACTCTCCAGAACTGTGTCAGACGGGTCCGGTCCTCCTCGTTCCACCCGCTGACATTCCGTAGGAAGTTTTCCCAGGAGCTTGACTGTATGGAATCTGCTACTCGTTGGATGACCGCATCGTGTATGTATTCAGATATAATGGTGTCTGCCGTGAGAGCTCGGGGACATGATGCAGTTGACAACATGTTTACAAATGCTTCGGTTTGGTTCTCGTGTTCTGCCGGTCGACATTCCTCCGGGCCAGGATGTCTAGATAGAAAGTCTGCGGGGTTCTTGGCTCCTGGGCGGTATGTGAGGTCCATTTGGTACTGTTGCACTTGTATTGCCCACCGTTCTATCCTTGGTGGAGGGTGAGGAGCGGTGCCTCTGAACAAGGGTATTAGCGGCTGGTGGTCTGTCACCATGCGAAAAGGGTGTCCGGAGATGTACAGATGGAAGTGTGCACACGCCCATTTCACTGCTAGGGCTTCTCTCTCGATTTGCGAGTATCTCGATTCAGTCACAGTTAGTGCTTTGCTTGCAAATGCCAAGGGCGACCATATTCCTGGCTCGGTCTCTTGTGAGATTAGGGCTCCCAGGCCTACTGGGCTGGCATCTACTACTATCTCGGTGGGTTTGGTAGTGTTAAAGTATGCCATCGTGGTGCTGTCTAACAGGGCTGCTTTGATTTGGTCGAAGGCTTTGGCTTCAGTCTCTGTCCATTTCCATGAGTTCTCCTTCTTTGTTAGGTTTCTCAGTGGCTCCGCAATCGTGGCTAAGTTGGGGATGAACCTTGCACAATATTGCGCCATTCCTAGGAAACTTCGCACTTCCGACGCTGTAGTAGGTGCAGGGGCATTCTTGATGGCCAGCGACTTGCGGGGATCCACGGTGACTCCTTCTGACCCAAACACGTAGCCAAAGAACTCGATGGATTTCTTGAAAAATTGACATTTGTCTTTGTAAAGGGTCACACCATACTGTGCAAGTCTTTGCAGCGTCGCTTTTAGTCTGTTGTGATGTTCCTCACTTGTTTTGGCGTGTATTAAAATATCGTCGCTGACGTTCAGCACTCCTTGGAGCCCGGAGAGGATCTCTTTGATTGTGTTTTGGAAGATCTCGGCTGCCGACGAGATCCCAAAGTTTAGTCTCTTGTATCTTCTCAACCCCAGGTGCGTCGAGAAAGTTGTTATGTATCGGCTTTCTTCTGCTAGCCTTAGTTGGTGATACCCCGCATTGAGGTCTAATTTAGAAAACCATTGGGCGCCATTTAAGTCGGTCAGGATGTCGTCCACTGTAGGTGTGAGATGTCGTTCACGCCGAATGGCTTTGTTCGGGATCCTCATGTCAATACATATTCTGATTTTTCCTGGTTGTCTCGGCTTCTCGGCTATCACCATGGGGGGACACCCATGGTGTCGGTCCAGACACCTTTTCAATCACCCCTTGTGCTTCTAATTAGTTCAGTTCTTGCTCGACTGCAGCACGTAGGTGAAATGGCACTCTTCGGTGTCGTAGTGCGATTGGTTGTATGGCCGGGTCTATGTGCAACTTGATCGGAGGGTGCTTGATGGTTCCAAGGCCTGTGAACAGTTTGGGGAACAGGTGTAAAATGTCCTCTGTCTGCAGCGCCCTTACTGCGTTCGCGAAGGCAATGAGGCCTAGGTCTTCTGCTGTGTTGCTCCCCACCAAGAGGTCTGCCTCCTTGTCAATCACATGGAACGTGGTTAGCACCTCCTGGTCTTCGGCTCTGACCTGTACCACCATTTTCCCTCGCAGTGGGAGGGGCTCCTGACTGCCGTAGGTAAAGATCCTGGCTTTGGATGGGACTAATTTGGGTTTCGGGTTTAGTGCTTTGTAATGTTGAATGGCCATCACATTCACCGTGGCCCCTGTGTCGATGACTCCGATCGCTGGTGACCCGTGGATCTGTATCTGGCACTTGGGTTGTGGTCGTCGTCTTTTCTTCAGTTCGCTGACAAACGATACGAAATAGCATTCGTCTTCAACTTCCGTGGACGAGTCATCATAGTGTGGTGGTCTCTGTGACTTGGTTAATCGTGACGGCGTGGTTTCACCCAGCGAAAGTTGCTTGACTGCTCCAGTGGCCGTCTTCCTTCCTGAGACATTCCGTCCTCGAGAACCTCCTCTGCATACACTAGCAAAGTGGTTGGGGATGCCGCACTTTGAGCATGTCTTCCCCCGTGCTGGGCAGCCATCTTGGTTGTGCTCTTCCCTGCCGCAGTACCCACATGGGGTCCGGCGTTGTGTTCTGGTCGGCCCCCGTCCTCTGCCTCCTCGGCTTGAAGTGCGTACTGCGTCCACGCGTTCTGTCTTCATAACTGCTCCTGTGTCAGGTTGTGGATTGAGGGCCGCCTCCATCGCGGTAGCGCGGGCATCGGATAGTTCGTGCGACCTTGCAAGGATCAAGATTTCATCGAGGGATATCCGTGGCTGTCTCAGAATCAGGGTTCTCAGGTGTTTGTTGCGACAGCCCTGGATGAGTTGTGCTGTGACTTCCTTCTTTTCGTCGTCTTCAGTGCACGTGCTTATGAGGTCTCTTAGTCGCGCGTGGAACGCGTCCATCGTTTCCCCTTCTCGTTGTTTGGATTGTCGGAACTTGAATCTCTCATAGTGAGGATTTAGCTGGGGGTCGAAATGGGCATTTAGGGCGTTTACTGCTGCATCAAAGTCAGTGGCGGCTCCCGTATTAGGAAGGTGTCTGAAGAGCTTGTAAAGTTCCGTGCCCCCAAAGTGAAGTAGGAGTGATCGCTTTACTTCATTGTCTTTCTCCCTGGTGGCTATGAAATAATTATTGAGTTGCCCCAGCCACACGGCCCATCGTGGCGCTGCCGTTCCGGGGTCAATTAGTTCGCTGAAGGGCGGCAATGCCTGTAGTTGTGCATGTGCCGAAGGGGTTGGAAGCTGAGCTGCAGGGGCTGCTGTTGCTGGTGGCGTGCCTCCTGTGGCTCCTCCTTGAGTTTGGGACATGCTTGAATGTGTCAAATTCTCCCAGTCTTGTCTTATTATTGTATTTCGACTTGGCTTGGCTTGTGCTTTTTTTTCCCTCCTGAATTGGCTCGTGCTTGTTTTTTTTTCTTTTTTTTTCCTTTTCTCTCTGCCTTGCGCGCGTGTAGTATTCTTTATTTTCCTCGCATTCAGGGTCTGCTCTGCCCTTGCGCTGCCGGGCTGGCGCGCTGCTTCCTTCTTCTTCGCGTGCTCACGCGATGCTAGGCCTGGAAGGGGGCGTCGGCCACTCCCTTCTGCGCATGCGCGCACTGCTCGGCCTGCCGGCGGGGCCTTGCTCCGGCGCTGCGTGCTCTGCCGCCTGTGTGTTGCAGATACCGGTCCCTCATGCAGCTCCTTGCATACGCTGCTTACCGGTAGGCGATTTCTTTCTTCTTCCTTGTCGCTGGGCTGACCCGGTCGGCCTCCGGTGCTGGGTCTGTGTGGTTTTGCCGCTTCCGGCGCTCGGCGTCTCTGGCCTCCGTGTCAGCTGGTCTGCGCGTGGATCTAGGCAGATCCCATCCTCGTCGCCAGTGTGGGGACCGCTGACCACTGGGGCATGGGGTCACTAACTGCGCGCGCCGCAGGCATGCACACAACGCACACGCACACCAGAGTGCTGGTCTGGACAGGAAGTGCCGTGCCACTTCAGTCCGTTTATTTATCTCTTTCTGGCCACGCCTGGCCAGAAAGTGTTACAATGTGTGGCAGTGCTTCCGGGGCTCAGGGGAGACCCTCGGAGCACTGGAGCGCTACATCTGGGTACCTGGCAAGGGGCAGCAGACCTCTGTCTTCATCCCTATTCTCAAACAGGAATGTATACCTTGCCCCTTGAAGGGACACTTGATGTTCAGGAAGATATGGGGATGGCCAGGCAGTGGCTGCCTTACACATTTTTTTTTTAAAGAGAAGCAAGACTAGAAGTACTACAACTTGATATGAGCACAGAAGCAGGAACACATTACCATCTTTTTGCAGCTAACTTCAATCGTGTGCAAAAAGGTCTGCGAATCTGACCCAAAGAAACAACACAATGAAGGAATGAAATGTCATGTGATGGGGCTCGGTTACTCCTTGAACTGAAACCACAATTAGCTCCTGCTGGAAACCAGCGAAACATGGTTAGCACTCTCGGTGTTTCAAAGAGTGCAGTTTATAGGGTACCAATTCTATAATCCTATGGACAAAAACTCACCTCATCTGCAATGCAGACTCCTCCCCTCTCTCGTATAAGCTTGTAAGCCTCCTTTAAAAATCCTTTGGGATACTGAACTGTTCCGCTATTACCCTGAAAAAGAAAAACGAAGTGGTAACCAATCTGCAGGGATTACGCATTTTGCAGCTAAGAGGTTTGTAACAGTACAACAATTAATGTTACTCTATCTTCAGCCTCACTTTCTCTTCCAAACGTAAATCCATCCAACAATCGAAGTACAAGAAAATATCACTTTCCCGAGTGTCATACGGATCTTATAGTATGTCACAACTTTTTTATTAAAGATGTAGATGTATTCATGCATTATCAAACCTGATAAAACGTGTTCGCATTTATAGGGGAGGGGGGACTCCCTAAGGCAATTCACAAAGAAAGCAGTTCTAGGGTGATGCTTACGATTCTAAACATTGCTATTTTTTTGGGAGGTTCACAAAACCCCTAGCTGTAAGTACACCAACCTATGAACATTGTTGTCCATACCCATAATCATTTCCACAGGCAGAAATTCTGCTGATTTATTTCTGGGTAGGGATGAAAATACACCTCTACTTTAATTTTCTTTATGTATTGCCTTGTAAATCCCTATCAAACATGACAGTGTTTGGATCTTTTTACACCCAATTTGCACACTTCCGGCTTTTCATCAATAACGTTAAGTGCACAAATGAGTGCATAACAACATTTGGAATTTATGTGAATACCCAAAGAGTTCACCTTCCCAGTGGCCACCACACATCCTGGAGCACACCCATGTTCACACGCCTACCCTATAAATTTAAAGTTCATTTTCGAGCACAATTACTGTAATTATGATGTGCCATTGGTGTCCACAGATGGAACTCTTAGGGGGCCTCACGTGAAAACTTACCAGCAATCAGCAGACGCCGCGAATGCCGTGAGGGGAACGGCAGGCGAACTACGACTCCCGGCAGGCCTTGGGGCGGCGGCGCACACTCCTCACGCCAGCAGCGCGCCCGGAGGCGCTAGAAGAGGCCGGAACGCCTCTCGCATCGCGAGTCGCGCGCGGGAGAAGCCCGGGACAAGGGCGGGCCGTCAGGGGCCAGAAGAAGCCAGGCCGGGCCACGGACATTGGTGTTTTTTTTGCCCTCAGTTACTGTAACTGGATCAAGTTGAACTGTAAGACTGACCCATTTTATTCTATTTTACTAATTATGTTATTGTTATATGGCCCTATGTATCCTATGTTTTCTGACTGATTAAGCGTTATTTCCGTAGATTGAGTCACTGGCATTAACCTGTTCCAGTGCCCCTAACTCCTGATCAGAGCATTACAGCATGTCTAAGCCTAAGATAGCGAAGTTGGCTACCGATAATGAGACTAGGACCTTAGATAATTACCTAGTAAAGGTTGTTAGTAAAATAAACAAAGATAGGCGGTTATCATTAAATAAGACTAACCTAGAGGATTTAGGGCTACCTGCGCCAACCTGTTCTTTACCTGAGCCAGATATTAGTGCTAGTGGAGATAACCCCAACTTGAGTATTATCTGTGATGCTTCCACTATAACGATTATAGAAGATCACAAGATCTTAGATCCCATCACTTCCACACAGAGCCCACCATCATTACAATCACCAGCACCCTCGCCGGTACGGAGAGTGGTGCGGGCATGTAGGAAGGTTATCGCCAAGAAGACGGTAGGGCGAAAACCCAAGCAGACAGTTATCCCTTCTAACACTTTACTTAATGGCACAAGTAGCCTTAAACCTATTAATGGTGAAATGGTCAATATACTACACCCAGACCAACAAGAGCTATTGGCTTCTATCCTTGAATCTAAACTAGAAATCCTGGTCAGACCACTAATGGCTAAACTGGAGCTTGTCACTAAAGAGGTATCTAGGCTAGGGGGGCTTTTGGAATCCCATATGGCTAACTCTATTCCTGGTCCTTTTATTTTTACTGGAAATCAGGCAGCTGCGGTAATTGCCACTGCACCAAAGGCTAGGCCTGAAGATCCCACCAACACAACTGTCCTGGGTTCAGCAGATATAGTACAGATTCCCACTGAGAACCCTTTGGGGAACGCACCAGCCTCTCGATTAAATAAAACCACAACCAGCTCCACAATTTCAGGGAGATTTCCAACAGCTCAACCACAGGCCCAAGTCCCATTACAGCCTGTTAGACTACAAACCACTAGTCGAAAGAATGTAGATAGAGGAGAAAAGGGTGGAGTTAGTAGGCCAAGAAGGAACAACACGGTAAATTTACCTCCAGAGTGCGTCCCTTATACAGTGGTTTTAACAAATGTACCAGAGGTAGACTCCTGTTTGACTGATTCTAGGCTTGAAACACACACAGCCCTAAAAAATAAATCACTTGCCTGGTTAAATAGGAACTGTGGGTTCCCTCTTGCTTTCTCTAACGACATTATATCAACTCGTAGAGTGAGCTGGATTGGTAACAGAAGAAAGGGCTCGAAGGGAGACTGTATCATCATAAATTTTAAATATCCACAACATGTGGCTACAGTTCTCCTTAGAGCAGCCGCATTACCATTGGAGGAAAATTCTGTCTGTGCTAGACCCCTGGGCTTTTTTTATAACCACCTGGAAAGTGCGAAAGGCCAAACCTTGCCCCAACCTAGACACCCCGTAAATGGATATAGAGGGGAAGGGGCAGGTTGTGGCTTAAATGTTTCAAATGTTCCAAATGTCCCACATGTGTCAAATGTTTCAAATGTTTCAAATGTCTCACATGTGTCATTTACTCCTAATTTCCCTAATGCCCAACATAGCCATTACACTGGGGATAGGTACTGCTACCAGTTAGCAACCAGGCAATTTGATCATACTCTACCTTTACACAACCGTTATACAGCACTATCCTCTTTAGAAGAGAATGACTGACCATTAACTACGAGGAAGAGTATTGAACAAACATCTGTACCGCCTTTAAGAATTGCTACATGGAATGTTGCTGGGATCAAAAACAAAATGGGGAATGCTGATTGGATTAAAATCATGAAATCATTTGACATTATTGCACTACAAGAAACTTGGGACCAACAAAACAGTTTCTCCCTTGATGGTTACAGGCATTTTTTTTCCCCTGCAATTGCTAGTACTATAGGAAGAGCTAAGGGAGGCCTGCTGACCCTTTTTAAATTGGACATTAAAGGCCAACTAACGGAATGCCGCTCGGGCGATGAAAACTGCCTAATTGTTGAACTCACAACGCAGGATAAGGCCAAGATCCTTTTTGTGAATTTTTATAATGCTAACCCAAATGAATGTACTAGTTACAATTTGGATGTATTAGATAAATCTTTGTCAGCACACAGTGCTAATGGAAATACTTTTGAATTAATGCTATTAGGGGACTTTAATATTCACCCTTGTACCGCACCATGTTTGATTCAGGAGGATGAAGGTCCGTCCCTCTCCATACCAACACATATGGAACACTCCAGGAGAGGGGAGCTCCTTGAAATCTTCCTTGCTAGATGGAATCTTTATGAGTCAAGTTGTGGGAATGGTACAAAACGGTCCCCTACCTTTAAGTGTAATGATGACGGCACTATCATAGATTTTATTTTTATGTCTTCTTCTTTGTTGCATAGTGTGTTAATGTATTGTACAGAGGTCTCAGTATTTAGTGACCATAATCCTGTTTTACTTGAAGTGAAGCATACTAAACTCATTTCCCTGAGAACGGTGACACATAGGGGTGGAACTAATGTCGTTACCAGGATCAAAAACGTAGGCTGAAATGGACTAGAATAATCCCTGAGACATTTCTCCCAGATATCCTGTCTAGAGTGGAGGATGAAGTAGGCATCTGCTTAGCTAATCGAAACCAAAATAAAGAACTAATGGTTGCTTTTGATAATATCTGCTCAGAAATAAATCACAGCCTAGAGAGCAAATCAGGGCAGAGGTTATCAAAGGGCAAAAGATGGTTTAACAATAGCTGTACAAAGGCGCATGGAAATCTGCTAAAAGCACTAAAGGCCATACCAAAAAATTGCGCCATATAATCAATGCCAGGACTGCATATAAAAAAGCCATCCACGATAGAAAAAGGGATCTGAAAAATACAGCCTGGGACCAACTTCTTGATCCTGGCACACTTAAAAATAGTGGCATATTTTGGGAAATTATTAACCAGCCACTATTCTCTGAGGACGAGACTACTCCCCTGGAGGCTAATATCCCGGATGAGGCCTGGATTAACCACTTTGAACAGATCTATGCGGAAAGTAGCCGCTCTGTTGTCTCCATGGGTATACTGGAAATAGACGACATGGAGTTACAAACTGAAGAGACCCCTGGTATTAATTTTGATGCGGTTGAGGTTGAGAGGGCTATAGAGATGACAATAAAAAATAAGGCGCCAGGCCCTGACGGGGTTCCTGGAGATGTCTTTAAATATGCTCCGAAATTTTGGGCTAGAGTCCTGTGTAATGTCTTTAATGCTTTGAAACAGGATAGCTGCCCGGCCACATGGAAGAGGTCTATCATTATACCGGTCTTTAAAAAAGGTAACAGGCAAGACCCCTCCTGTTACAGACCGATATCCTTGATCGATGCCTCAGTGAAAATATTGGGCAGGGTGATCCTTTCCAAACTGAATGACTGGCTGGACGAAAAGGGGGTTTTATCTAATGTTCAGTATGGCTTCAGACCAAAGAGAAGCACGATAGATCAAGGATTGAATCTACATCTACTAATAGACAAGTATACTAGGGCAAAGGAGGGTTCCATGTACCTGGGGTTCATGGACCTCTCTTCTGCTTTTGACTTGGTAAACCGTACTAAATTGTGGCATATCTTAATCAAGATGGGCCTAGACAGAGCACTTGTCAAACTCTTAGCGGATCTACATACAGACCTCTTAGCATCAGTTAGAGTCACCTCAGAGGGACGATGCACAAGTCACTTTAAATCAGAAAGGGGGGTGAGGCAGGGGTGCATTTTGGCACCCCTCCTTTTTACCATCTATATAAACGGTCTAGAACCAGCCCTTTTGGAAGCAACACTTGACATCCCCCGTGTAGGAGGTCTGGGAATCCCAGTCCTTCTGTACGCGGACGATGCCGTGCTGCTTTCACGGACTGGTGTTGGACTTCAACGCCTCCTGGACTCCTTTGAAGACTTTATGGGACTTTTAGACCTAAAAATTAATGTAAGGAAGTCCCAAGTTATGATAATGGGCAAGGCAAGCAAGCATAAGACTTCAAAAACATTTACTTGTGGTGAGCAAGAATTATGTAGGGTAGCCACCTTTCCGTATTTAGGGATAACATTTGACGAAAGAGGAACTTGGGGCCCCCAACTTAAAAACAGAAATCTATCTCTCGCTAGATCAGCCTCTGCATTACATGGTTTTGCGAAGAAACTGGGAGCTAGGCCAATAGCAGCTTTGATAAAAATCTAAAAAGCAAAATGTCTTGCTGTGGCCACCTATGGGAGCCCAATCTGGGGATATTGCTCTCCTGTTAATATCCAGATTACGGAGAACAAATTCCTAAGAGCTGTTCTCTCAGTCCCTCAGTCCACTCCGACATATACAGTTCATAATGAACTAGGAGTGGGATACATCACGGATCAGATAAAAATGGCACCGGTCTTGACTTGGCTAAAAACTTGGCTGAATCAAGAAATTACTCTAAACCACAGTATCTTAAAAGACTGCCTGCAGTTAGACAGAGCTAACAAAATTCCTTGGTTAACCTACATAAAAGACAGCTTCGTAAAGCTGGGGCGTCCAGAGCTCTTTTCCTCACCGGACTCCATAACCACTAGGGACATTGGGTTGATAAAGGGAATGATGGGTGACCGGTTAAGACTGGAGAGGGAACAAATGGAACTTGAGAAACCTACGGTGAGGGCAAGCATTATTTTGTGCACACAGGCCGGCCCAGAGTTGTATTTAACAACGGTAAACAACTCTTATCACCGATTTCTTTTAACGCGTTTTCGCCTTAATTTAATCCACTTGACCCTTGGTCACTTTCCAACCTGGAGCACCCCAGATAACGCAGGGCCGTGTAGTTGTGATAATTTCTCGATCCAAAACACATTACCTTTCTTAATGTTCTGTGAACACTACACTGCAGCAAGAAGAACATATTTGATCCCTATTTTAAAGGAGGCAGGGTTCATTCAGGTTAAACCAGCACTTATGTTCCTACAGCTACTACAGACCCCAAGGACTATGTTCCACGTCGCTAATTTTTTAGTGGGTGCTGTTAGGATAAAAAAGAGGTTTCTGTTAAATAACCCAACTGTCATAGCATCATAATGAATGACTAAAGGCACCTACCTTCTGCATTGAAAATCTTATTTTATGATTCATCTGATGTTTTTTGTAAATATGAAAGGATTGTGTGACTGATAAAATAACCGCTTATGATATTTTATGAAATTTTCATCTTAAATCTTTTAACCATTTTTTAACATATAAAATATTTTTGTACTTATTGTGTAAATATATTGGATTGTTGATGATATGTGATTTTTAACTTGTATATAACAATTATGTTAGAAAGCACACTCTACTTTTTGTAATGTTTTTGTGGTGATCTATGTTTTGTGCAATTGTCTTTACATGATATTAATTTATCGAATAAAGTATTTGACTGACTGAACTCTTAGAGCACCCAAGTTGAAAATGGGTGTGCAAAATTGAGACACTGGCATTTATACATTTACTCCATTGATATCTTAGTTTGCGTTTACTGTTTTTATACTTAGACGAAACCGGACTGATTTGAGACCTACATTTACAGATGGACATCAAATGAATTAAAACGCCACAATGTAAAGTGAGAATATACTGGTACCAGCTCACCCGTTTCCTTCTCCGGAGCACCACTGCTCCTCGTGCTGATCATGGCCTCACATATGATAGGGGGACACCTTTCGCCATAGAGAATATATATATATATATATATATATATATATATATATATATATATATATATATATATATATATATATATATATATATATATATATATATATTACCCCTGCCAGTAGGTATATATAAGTAGGATTTTTTTGAATAGGGATTTCTGAAAATTCTATGTTGAATAACTTTGGCGTTGATGGACGGAATTGACTGACATTTTCAGGAAAATGGCACATTTCGTTTCTGAGCGTCCCCTGAAAGTTTGGGGGGGTTTCGTCAAGCGGGGGCCGAGAAAAAAGGGGGTCCCAAAACGTGTTTTTAACATTGAGTTTTCCATAGGGCGGTTGGACTCACTTTTAGCTGGAACGGCTGAATGGATTTCCACAAAACTTGGCAAAATTGTAGGGACTGGTAGCCCGATGTGCCTTTGCTATGTCTCAAGATATATGCTCCAGTGGTTTTTACGAAAATTAACTTTGAAAAATATATATTGGGCTACATTGGGCTATATATATGTTAGAGCCCAAATGTAGCCCAATGTAGCCCAAAGATGGCCACCAGAGACAAAAAAAAACAAATGTAGCCCAAATATCAGCCAGATGTAGCCCAACTATAGCCCAATGACAGAATGTCCCAGAGTGTTCTAAAGAACAACTAGAACGCTAACAGTCTTACTTATGACAAAAGTATGGCACACCTGAAGTCATCTTGATTGGAATAAAGTGGTAACACTTAATACATTTAATTTGAAAAGGAACAAAATGAGGGGTTTCATTTTGCCATAGAAATGTTATATATATATATATATATATATATATATATATATTACCTACTGGCAGTCGCCAGTAGGTATATATAGTTAGGATTTTTTTGAATAGGGATTTCTGAAAATTCTATGTTGAATAACTTTGGCGTTGATGGACGGAATTGGCTGAAATTTTCAGGAAAATGGCACATTTTGTTTCTGAGCGTCCCCTGAAAGTTTGGGGGGTGTCGTCAAGCGGGGGCCGAGAAAAAAGGGGGGTCCTCAAAACATGTTTTTAACATTGAGTTTTCCATAGGGCGGTTGGATTCACTTTTAGCTCGAACGGCTGAATGGATTTCCACAAAACATGGCAAAATTGTAGGGACTGGTAGCCCGATGTGCCTTTGCTATGTCTCAAGATATATGCTCCAGTGGTTTTTACGAAAATTTACTTTGAAAAATATATATTGGGCTACATTGGGCTATATATATGTTAGAGCCCAAATGTAGCCCAATGTAGCCCAATGTAGCCCAATGTAGCCCAAAGATGGCCACCAGAGACAAAAAAAAACCAAATGTAGTCCAAATATCAGCCAGATGTAACCCAACTATTTTATTTATTTATACGAAATTTATAACGCGCTCAGTTACCCATGAGCATCCCGGCGCGAGACAAACCTAAAAGGAAAGCAGGGCTTCACACATTACACTGGAAACAAGTGAGTCTTCAGAAGTTTCCTAAAGAGTAAGATCCTGGTCTCTGAACGGATCTTAAGGGGCAGGGAATTCCATAGCGTCGCCACTTGCATTGAGAAACGCCTGCCTCCAGAGCGGGCCTTCCTTACTCTGGTTGACTGCAGACGATGTCCTTGGTCCGAGCGCAGAGGACGTGTGGGTTTATAAGGACGTACCATAGTGGAGAGAATGGGAGGGCCCTTACCATGCAAAATTCTGTGGGCAGTGCATAACGCCTTAAATTTCACCCGCTCCTTGACAGGGAGCCAGTGCAGCGTTTTCAAAGCTGGAGCAGCTGAATGCCTTCTGGGGACATCCAACAACAGTCTGGCGGCTGCATTTTGCACTTGTTGAAGAGTTTTAAAAGTCGCTTCGGGAGCACCAAGAAACAATGCGTTCCCGTAGTCGAGCCTCGACAAGATTAGGCCACGGATCAGTAGCTTCCTTGCTGAATCAGGGAGCAGTGGCAGCACCTTGCGGGCTGACCGCAGCAGACCAAAACACGTCCCATCGGTCTTCCTGGCGTGGGTCCTAAAGGACAGATCTTCCTCCAACCAAACTCCCAAGGTCTTGATCTCCTTCTTGGGAGATGGTGGATCACCCAGAGACCGGGGCCAACAGCTAGCCATACTGAAAGGACTGGATTTACCCAGGAGCATCAGCTCAGTTTTTTCCCCATTGAGCTTTAAAGCAGAGTGGGACATCCAGCAATGGATCTTTGCAAGGCAGTCGTGAAGAACTTCAGGTTGTTCTGCCAGCTGGGTGAGACCTATCACCAGCTGAGTATCATCAGCATAACTGACAATCTTCACTCCCGAAGGGGCAACCACTCCTTCAAGCGGAGTCATGTATATATTAAATAAGGTAGGGCTCAAAGATGAGCCCTGCGGGACTCCACATTGAAGAGGGAACGGGGTCGACTGCTCAGCCGCTTCCCAGATTTGATAGACCCGATTGGCAAGAAAGGGTTCCAACCACTTAAGGGCCGTCCCAGACACACCCACCTCTGACAAGCGGTGGAGGAGTACCTGATGGCTTACGGTATCGAAGGCAGCACTCAAGTCCAGGATGATCACTGCCACTGACCCTCCTGTATCAAGAATGCTCCTAGCTTCCTCCACTACTGCCAGCAGGGCTGAGTCCGTCCACTGACCGGGACGGAAGCCAGTCTGGGAGTCTCCCAACAGATGATGAGACTCTAGGTGACAAGAGAGCTGACGGTTAACCAACTTCTCTGCAACCTTTGAGAAGCCGGGCAGCAGTGAGATTGGCCTAAAATTGGCCAGATTCGAAGAATCCAATCCTGGTTTTTTAAGAAGTGCTTTCACCACTGCCTTTTTCCATCTCTGGGGAACTATGCCCTGAGAGAGTGAAAGATTGATCAGGTCGGTGAGCGGATTGGCCAGAGTGTCTGCAACTAATTTAAGATATTTCATAGGGGCCGGATCACTAGGAGATCCACTCTTCATCTCTTTCAGAGCTATTGTAACCTCCTCCTCAGAAAAAGGGCCGAAGGAGGGGAGCTCCACAGGGCCAATTACAGGGCTGGCATCAAATTCAGGACTCAAAGGGGTCGCAGGCAATGAGGACAGGATCTTCTCTATTTTAGAATGAAAGAAATAGGCCAGTTCTTCACATTTCTCTTTAGGATTGTCATATACAACCGGCGGGACCGGGGCCTTTAGCAGTTCCTTAAAGATTTTAAAGGATTCTCCTGGTAAATTATTAGCACTCTCGATCCTATCACTAAAGAAGTTCCTTTTGGTATCCTTCAGCGCGTTTTTATACTTCCTCATCTCTCTCTTATAGTCTTCTAGCCTATCTTCCGACCGCTCTCTCCTCCATGCACGTTCCAATCTCTTGCATGAGGTTCTGAGGGCCCTAAGTTGGGGAGTATACCAGGGAGCGGAGCCAGTTCTTCTTTCCCTGACAGGCCTTCTCTTTTTCGGAATCAGCGAGTCCAAAGCAGCAGTCAGCCAGATTCCCATATGATGGTCAGCAGTAGTGGGATCAGCGGCCAGGGGAGGGCAAGTTCTTGCTAACTCTGCCGCCCAACTGTCCACTGGCAGCTTTGACCAAAGTCGCTCTACTGTGTACTGTCTGGGTACAGGATCTTTCCGCTTCCCTACCAGCCATCTTAACGGGACTAGATAGTGATCCGTCCAGGGGAGAGCTAACGGCTGGAACGCTTGCAAATTCTTTGAATTAGCGAAAGCGACATCGAGCTGATGACCCCTATTATGGGTGACACCAACGTTGGTAAGATATAAATCGAGTGCACCCAGCGTGGCTAGAAGATCTCTCGCCACTGCATCCTCGGGGTCATCAAAATGTAGGTTGGGATCACCGAGGATTACAAAATAGGAGGATGCGGCCGCCAGTGGAATCACTGCCTCGATGAAGGAGTCTACAAAGTTGCCCAGCGTTGTCGGAGGCCGGTACACCAGAAGGCCAGAGATGGAAACAGTAGAAGATATGCATAGGGAGAACTGACAGCCTTCAGCGTTGTTAATGCCGCAGTCTCCCGCTTTGCATACATATGTGTCTCTGTATACAATGGCCACTCCTCCCCCCCTCCCATCCGGTCTATCCTGATGAAATATAAGGTATCCCGAAGGGAGGGCTTGAGCGATATCCGGACCAGAGCAAGATGTCAGCCAAGTTTCCGTGAGGAACAAGGCATCCAAGCAGTGGTCCAAAAGGAGGGAGTTAATTTCCGTAACATGGCGGGGTAGTGACCTACAATTAAGCAGAGCCATAGAGAGCACAGTGCGGCCCCTATCAATACTGGAGGAACAACACACATTGCAAGATACAAGCAGAGTACCTTCCACCCAGCAATAGCTACAGCTGGGATGTTTGGGCACACGTATCGACAGCAGGGACTCCCTGGAGTATCGCAGAGTAGAATCTTTAAGTGCAACAGAGATGCGCAGAGTGTCAGGCCCTGAGCCCGGCTGGGCCCGGACGGGCACAGACGGGCTTGACTCTGGCGAAACTCCGGCGATAGTCCGGTGATGACGCTGCGGTCGCCAGTAGGTATATATAGTTAGGATTTTTTTGAATAGGGATTTCTGAAAATTCTATGTTGAATAACTTTGGCGTTGATGGACGGAATTGGCTGAAATTTTCAGGAAAATGGCACATTTTGTTTCTGAGCGTCCCCTGAAAGTTTGGGGGGTGTTGTCAAGCGGGGGCCGAGAAAAAAGGGGGGTCCCAAAACATGTTTTTAACATTGAGTTTTCCATAGGGCGGTTGGACTCACTTTTAGCTCGAACGGCTGAATGGATTTCTATGAAACTTGGCAAAATTGTAGAGACTGTTTGCCAGATGTGCCTTTGCTAGGTCTCAAGATATGTGCTCCAGTGGATTTTGAGAAATTAACGTTCAAAAAAATATATATATCTGTGACAGCGTCCCGGTTGTTGTGTTGTGTGGGTGATGTAAGTACCAACATGTAGGTACCAATGAAGAGTCTAAAATTCAATGTACACCGTCTCCTCTGTAGATATTTTGTATGTTCTAATATGGGTTATTTAAATGTAAATGTGTGGAAAAGCACTTCATGCTTTAAAGCAATTGTATTTTTGAACTGATTGTTCTTTCCTCTTAGTCCTCCTCTTTGGTTTTTTTCCCCCACACTCTTCTTCAGCATGATAGTTGATAAATTTGTTCCCTCAAAAAATTTATATACATAAAAAAATATATTAAATACATATAAAATATATTTTTCCTTTAAAAGAAGAATACATTTTACAGCTTTTGATATTTGCTATTAAAAAACCATTGAAATTCACTGAAAAAACCATAGGTTATAGACCATATATAGTTAGGAATTAGCATTTACAAAACCTTGAAAATTCACTGAAAAAACCATAGGTTATAGACCATATATAGTTAGGAATTAGCATTTACAAAACCTTATTTTACTCACACAAAACCATTGAATTTCGCATATATAGTTAGTTGCACTAACTATATATCGCGCATCCGCAATCCACTGCTGATCATGTCACATATTACATCATTCATGACATGGTCAGTGACATCACTGATGACATCACTGATGACATCACTGATGACAACATCCAGTGACTGTATGTTTCTGTAAAGTTAAAATATGTCTTACATATTGAAGAATGAGTGGATGTATAAGTGTCTGGATGAAGGATTTAGTAGGTGCATGACTGACTGTATGAGTGAGTGATTAAATGTGTCTCACTGAGTGCATGGGTTAGTGTAAACTGTCTTAATTTGTGCATCATTATGTCTGTTGTTCTGTAAACTGCTGCACGTGTTGATCAGTAGCTATATGAGTAACTATATGGGTTATTGATTGGTTGCCTAAGTATTTGTATGGGAGACTGAGTGTGTGTGTGGGTGGCTGGGAGGTGTATGACTCTGTGCATAGATGTGTGAGCAGTTGATTCACTAGATGTATGGGTTCAAAAGTGCATGTGGAAACAGCTGTATGGGCGGTGACTGTGTGCATGAGTGTATTGGTGAGTGAATGGATATCTCAGTGCTACATGTCAAAGTAAGTACATATGTAAAACACAGTACATGTGAGACTTGACATATATAAATAACTGTGCATAAGAGCCAGTGAATGTGTGAGTGGCTGTATGGATCATTGTGAACTTGTATCAGGGATTGTATAAGAGAGTAAATATGTGTTAGTATATGTTTGAATAAGTAAGGTGTGTATAACTGTATAGTTGAGGAAATGGAGGTGTGATTGATTCTTTGCATGACTGACTAGGTGTGTGAGTAACTCCATGGATGAGTGACAGTCTGTGAGTGTCTGTTTACACTGAGTGTATCTAAGGTTATATTAGAGTCTGAAGAGGTTCATCGTATTATCACATGAGTGATGTCATCAGTGATGTCATCAGTGATGTCATTTGAGATGTCATCAGTGATGTCATCAGTGATGTCATCAGTGATGTCATTTGAGATGTCATCAGTGATGTCATCAGTGATGTCACTGACCATGTCATGAATGATGTAATATGTGACATGATCAGCAGTGGATTGCGGGTGCGCGATATATAGTTAGTGCAACTAACTATATATGCGAATTTCAATGGTTTTGTGTGAGTAAAATAAGATTTTGTAAATGCTAATTCCTAACTATATATGGTCTATAACCTATGTTTTTTTCAGTGAATTTTCAAGGTTTTGTAAATGCTAATTCCTAACTATATATGGTCTATAACCTATGGTTTTTTCAGTGTATATATATATATATATATATATATATATATATATATATATATATATATATATATATATATTACCTACTGGCGGTCGCCAGTAGGTATATATAGTTAGGATTTTTTCTCTATGGGATTTTTGAAAATTCTATGTCTAATAACTTTGGCGTTTGTGGACGGAATTGGCTGAAATTTTCAGGAAAATGGAACATTTTGTTTCTGAGCAGCCCCTAAAAATTTGGGGGGGGTTCGTCAAGGGGGGGCCGAGAAAAAAGGGGGGTCCCAAAACGTGTTTTTAACATTGAGTTTTCCATAGGGCGGTTGGCCTCACTTTTAGCCCGAACGGCTGAATGGATTTGCACGAAACTTGGCAAAATTGTAGGGACTGGTAGCCCAATGTGCCTTTGCTAGGTCTCAATATATGTGCTCCAGTGGATTTTGAGAAATTAACGTTCAAAAAAAGATATATATCTGTAACAGCGGACCGGGCAGCGCTCCAGTTCACGTACTTTTCGCGTTACGGAGCTTTGTGAAGCGAAGCTGATTGGTTCTCCGGCGTCTGTAAACATTCCAAACAGTCCGTAGCGGCCGCCATCTTGTCTCTCGGTAGGATCGAGAGACAAGAGGAGGCCAAAGCGAAGGGGCAAATGACCATAAGGGGGCATAGTAGATCCTCCCTGACCCCCTAGGTTTGATGTGGAGGTTTTAAAAGGGCCCCTCGGGGCAAAAAAAAAAAAAATAATAATAATCGAACGGCTGAATGGATTTGCACGAAACTTGGCAAAATTGTAGGGACTGGTAGCCCGATGTGCCTTTGCTAGGTCTCAATATATGTGCTCCAGTGGATTTTGAGAAATTAACGTTCAAAAAAAGATATATATCTGTAACAGCGCTCCGCTTCGCGTACTTTTTGCGTTACGGAGCTTTGCGAAGCTGATTGGTTCTCCGGCGTCTGTAAACATTCCAAACAGTCCGTAGCGGCCGCCATCTTGTCTCTCGGTAGGATCGAGAGTCAAGAGGAGGCCAAAGCGAAGGGGCAAATGACCATAAGGGGGCATAGTAGATCCTCCTTGACCTCTTAGGTTTGATGTGGAGGTTTTAAAAGGGCCCCCCGCGGGGCAAAACAAAAAATAATAATAATAATCGAACGGCTGAATGGATTTGCACGAAACTTGGCAAAATTGTAGGGACTGGTAGCCCGATGTGCCTTTGCTAGGTCTCAATATATGTGCTCCAGTGGATTTTGAGAAATTAACGTTCAAAAAAAGATATATATCTTCTTGTTCTGAAAAAAAAAAAAAAAAGATATATATCTGTAACAGCGCTCCGCTTCGCGGAGATAAAATTATCTCCCTATTACCTAGCTGTTGCTAACACCAGTTAGCGACCGCTAGTAGGAGATAGCGACCATCTTGGGCTCCACTTTGCATGTCAGTGATATTTATCACTAATGACATGCAAAGTGGGCATGTCAAGATGTTAGCGACTGGAAACAGTCGCTAACATCGCTATCTCCTATTACCAACTTTTGGAGATATTCGCGCTAAGCGCGAATATCTCCAAAAAGTAACACCTGCCCTGAGCAGTTCTTAGCCATGTTATCCAATGGGAGGTGGATAACATGGCTAAGAGCATTAGCTCGGTAATGCATGAATATCGCTGACTTTTCAGCGATATTAATGCATTGCAGTCGTTTTTCATCGCATTTGCGATAAACCTTGATAATAGCAAGGTTTATCTGCGATAATTTCTGACGATGCTTAGCGGTAAAAAATTCGTTGCTAAGCATCGTTAGGGATAAATATCGCTTAACTTTGGTAATATGCCCGAACGTCTGTTAACGTTCGATTCGAAGGAAATCAGGAAGTGTTGAAAAACATTGTCTGCGCCATCTTGCCTTTTTTCAAATGCCACACTTTTGTCGTGCACGGCAGCCATTTTAGATGCCTTGACCAGACCCACTCTCTGTACGCTGTCGATCCTTAGCATGGCTCCCCACCCTCGCAAGCATCTCCCCCAGGCACTGGTCACCCCCGCTCTCTGTCTTATGCATGGGTAATAAACCTCCCCCCATCTGCGCTGCTCTTCCCTGAGAATCACACCCTGTGCCCGCCCGACACCTCCCTTTCGCCCTATTCACTACCGCACCCTCTGACACTCCTTTTCCTCTGTGTCCAATTGTCCAGGCCGGTCCTAGGCTATCAGCTAGCCCTGCAGATGTTGGTTAGGGCCCCAGCTGTAAAGAATCACCCCTCTTCAAAGGAGTTATAGTAGATCAAGGCCCACACCCGATGAGATCCGTCACAGCACACGCGTTCCTACTATCTGAAAACCATCCTGTATTGTGATTGGGGAGGGGACCGAGCCTGAAGCGGAAGATTCCAGGGATGACTCTTTGTATATCAAAGTTTTTACAATTATGTGTCACATTAAAAATATATAGCACTCCAACAAAGTAGTAAGATTATAAAACTTTAATAACTTAGAAATATATACAACAAAACGAAAACAGTAAAAACATTTAAACATTTTTAGGGAAAATGAAGGAAGTAGCGGTCGGCTGTGCGAATAGTCCCAACGTAGCACAACGTCCAGATTTCTGGACGGCACCCGGGTGATGTTGCCTGGGTGCCGCACTGATTTCGGTATCCGGCGTGGGGCGTCGCGGGGGGTGGGTCATCAGTAGCGGTCTGTTGTGCGAATAGTTCCAAGGCAGCAGAACGATGGCACCAAGGTGATGTCCAGTAAGTTGCCGCCCTCCGAATAACGGCGTGGGGCACCCCGGGGGGGGTGGGGGGGAGGCGGCGTGAACGGGCCTCTCCAGGTGGAGTTTCGTCTGCTGTAGTGGGGCGCCCCTTTACCGTTTCAGTTGCCATTCCGTCCGCTTTTGGTCCACTGTGTCAAAAGCCGCAATTCAGCTGAGTTGCGCCCACTCTTGCGGTGCAGCGATAGGCGGCTGTCACAGGACTCTCAAAATGGCGGCAGGCTCTTTCCTTTTTGGGCCTGGTCCACTGAAATGGCCCTGGGACACCTTGGAAATCGCACGCTTGTCTGCTAGGTCTTGGACCCCATTCTCGAAAGCGTCCCCTCCGCCTTGAGGATTCAACAAAAGTTTTGGGGGCCCCCGACTCCTGCAGGCTTCTGGTGGGGAGCGGCTGCCATGATTGCTCGCGGAATGACCACGACGGAGCCACGAGATGGTGGTGCTTTCATGTTGACGCCAGCTTCAGTCTGAAACATCCAGAAACAAGGTGGGGCTTTCATCGTTTGGGGAAAAAAAAAAGTTTTCATCCAAGGAAAAGTGTTGTTTTTAGGTCATATGATCAAGCCTTCCATCATTAGGAAACCAAAAGTAAAATGAACCAATGAAAAGTTTTATAAACAAGTCACATGACCGGTTATGTGGCATAGGGTATAAAATGCGGAGAAAATACGTTGGCACGTGAGGCGGCGTCAGTAGCGGAACGATGTGCGAATAGGCCGAAGGCAGCACAACGCGCCAAGATCCGGATGGTACCGAGGTGGTGTCTAGTAAGTTGCCGCACTGGTGTGGCCATCCTACAATGCTGAAAGTCGGCGTGGGGCGCCCCGTTGGCCTGTGAGATGGCGTCAGTAGCGGACCGATGTGCGAATGGGGCCAAAGGCAGCGCAACAATATTTTCTGAATAGAAGACACCACAAGGCGCTGAGATGCGAAGATCCGGATGGCACCGAGGTGGTGTCTAGTAAGTTGCCGCACTGGTGTGGCCATCCTACAATGGTAAAAGTCGGCGTGGGGCGCCCCGTTGGCCTGTGAGATGGCGTCAGTAGCGGACCGATGTGCGAATGGGGCCAAAGGCAGCGCAACAATATTTTCCGAATAGAAGACACCACTAGGCGCTGAGATGCCAAGATCCGGATGGCACCGAGTTAGTGTCTAGGTTGCCGCACTGGTGTGGCCATCCTACAATGCTGAAAGTCGGCGTGGGGCGCCCCGTTGGCCTGTGAGATGGTGTCAGTAGCGGACCGATGTGCGAATGGGGCCAAAGGCAGCGCAACAATATTTTCCGAATAGAAGACACCACTAGGCGCTGAGATGCCAAGATCCGGATGGCTCCGAGGTGGTGTCTAGTAAGTTGCCGCACTGGTGTGGCCATCCTACAATGCTGAAAGTCGGCGTGGGGCGCCCCGTTGGCCTGTGAGATGGCGTCAGTAGCGGACCGATGTGCGAATGGGGCCAAAGGCAGCGCAACAATATTTCCTGAATAGAAGACACCACAAGGCGCTGAGATGCCAAGATCCGGATGGCACCGAGGTGGTGTCTAGCAAGTTGCCGCACTGGTGTGGCCATCCTACAATGCTGAAAGTCGGCGTGGGGCGCCCCGTTGGCCTGTGAGGTGGCGTCAGTAGCGGACCGATGTGCGAATGGGGCCAAAGGCAGCGCAACAATATTTTTGGAATAGAAGACACCACAAGGCGCTGAGATTCGGTTAGCACCGAGGTGGTGTCTAGCAAGCTATGCAGCTGAGTTGCGTGCGCACTTGCGGCGAATAGGTCGAAGGCAGCACAACAATGTTTTCTGAATAGGAGACACCACAAGGCGCTGAGATTCGGTTACCACCGAGGTGGTGTCTAGCAAGTTGCTGCACTGGTGTGGCCATCCTACAATACTGCTCCGAATAACGGCGTGGGGTGCCCGAAGGGGGGGGGGGGAGGCGGCGTGAACGGGCCTTCCCAGGTGGAGGCTCGTCTGCTGTAGTGGGGCGCCCCTTTACCGTTTCAGTTGCCATTCAGCTGAGTTTCGGCCGCTCTTGATGCTACAGCGACAGGCGGCTGCAACAGGACTCTCAAAATGGCGGCCTGTTCTTTGGATTTGGGCCTGGTCCACTAAAATGGCCCTGGGGCACCTTAGAACTCGGACGCTTGAATTTTTTTTCCTTTCCTCTACATGCAAAAAAAGGTAAATGCCCGGTACGTTACACGCTTCATCTGCCACGATGTACTCTCCAGAGGAACCGAAAAAAAATATAGTTATGGTAACTATACCATGCATCGTCATATGGAGAGGTGGCACCGATTAATTATAGTGCTGCATAAAAGAGAGATTTGGAGAAGAACCCCCGACCTGCCAGTACATTCATCAAAGAAGTGGCACTGACAGCATCAGAGGCAAGGGAAACGGTCCCAAATATTTAGAAGAAGTTTGGAAAGATTAAAATTACATGTTTAGATTGTGGCAAATTAATTTCATGTGGACAGATGAGTGTTACTCTAATAAATACAGCATATGAACATCATCATAGTCGATGGTTGGTAGAGACATTTTGACTATATCCTGGACCTGCCCGTCCTCGCCCAAAATGGCGCCGGAATAAATGGGACTCGTAACTCCTTGTTGTGTACTTGTTGTAAAACTTTGATATCACGAGATACGTATGCAGTTTTGAAGCACATGGCGGGCGGGGACGAGAATAGATTGAATATTTCGACATCTCTATTGATATTAAGTTGTGATGTGTTATTGATTACTGTACTATTGAAAGTTCGAATTAACGTCACCCATGGTACTTGCCCGCAAATGTATATCTAGATAATTTTATTGTAACTGGCCCTGTCGTATTTTAATTATAAAATGTACGTCCACCGATTCCGTAACTGTTAGACACCTTAGTTCTTGCAACCTAATGGCCCGCCTGTAACGTTTCTCTACAGTGTAAATGTCTCCTCATCATATACGATTACAGTTTGCTCCGTGGCCGGCGCACGTGGTTATAGGCCCGTATTTGTATACTGACATTTTCACAATAAAGGTTTTTAAAAGAAAACATGGTAGTAGTATTTACATTGGTAAAGTTTTTAATAATAGTCACTGTTTTAGAATCAGTAAAAGGCAAGTGCAATAAAGCAGACCAATTACATGAAGGGTAAAAGGTATAATACGCAGGAACGCAGTAAAGATAAATGGTCAAGGGCTGTTGTGTTTTCTACTCCTGCAACATAAAGTGATCGATAAGAATCTCATATTCAAGCGTATCGGCGACTAAGACAGCAGGTCGACCCTCTTTTGCTCAACGGCTCCGTCATGGGACGAAGAAACGCCCTTTTTCTCGAAAAAAGAATATATTTTACTTGCAGGACAGTTGTAAATTTTCCGGGAAAGTACATTAGCCTGGAACATTATAACATATATGTTTAAGAAAAAATAATGTTCGGAAGTAATAAAAAGCGTAATTTTTAGGTCATATGACCAAGCCTTTCATCATTAGAATAAGAAAAGTAAAATGAACCAATGAAAAGTTTTATTAACAAGTCACATGACCTGTTATGCTTACGTTATGCGCTGCGCGTCGCGCCCCGGATCACTTCCGGATGCGCTAACGCGGCGCGTCATATGACGCATTACGCGACAACGCAGGTCCAGAATATAGTCGAAATGTCTCCACCAACCAGCGGTCGGAACACAACCCTTTTCAGCAGGCTAAATAGTTCTGTTAAATGACAACAGAAGGGACAGGCAACAAGAACCATCAGTCAAAGAGGGGAGGGCTAGTTCTTCTCTACCGGGTTACGTTGGGGCGCTACCGGAACTGATCGAATTGGTAGTCTACAGTGTTTCTGGATGTTTCAGACTGAAGCTGGGGTTAGCATGAGAGCACCACCATTTCGTAGCTCCGTCGTGGCCATTCCGCGAGCAATCATGGCAGCCGCTCTTTATCGTTATTTTGGGCGGGGTGGGTGGCCGAGTCGAGCTGTATTGCACCATCATGGTGTGGAGTTTAGTTCATCTCACTAGTTTCGTATTTGTCATGAGGGGTTGTTCCTAATGTTTCTATTTTAGCGAGGTCAAAAAGAGATCCCATTAGTGGCCTACTGATTTTGCTCGATTCCTTATGTTTTTTTACACGATTTTTCGTTATCTGCAAAGACTAAACAGAGTATTGCGACTCTGTGTTTGTTTGTAAATAGAGAATGAACCAAAGAGAACCAATTCTAAAACAGTAAATGCTTGGATAACAATCAATCAAATGGAGAGAGAAGCAGGCACGACGTATTACAACGGGGGCAAAGGCCTGCGTTAACTACCTTTCACTATCTGCAAAGAGAGAGTACTCCTAATAGAAATGAGGGGGGGGGGCAGCATTCAAAGCAGATCAGTGTGCATAAACACGAAAATGTTTTTACTTACCACGTATTTGACATTCGACAGCTTATGATATTTGCTATTAAAAAACCATTGAAATTCACTGAAAAAACCATAGGTTATAGACCATATATAGTTAGGAATTAGCATTTACAAAACCTTGAAAATTCACTGAAAAAACCATAGGTTATAGACCATATATAGTTAGGAATTAGCATTTAAAAAACCTTATTTTACTCACACAAAACCATTGAAATTCCATATATAGTTAGTTGCACTAACTATATATCGCGCACCCGCAATCCACTGCTGATGATGTCACATATTACATCATTCATGACATGGTCAGTGACATCACTGATGACATCACTGATGACATCTCAAATGACATCACTGATGACATCTCACTTGACATCAATGATCACATCACTGATGATATCATTCATGTGATAATACAATGCATCTCCTCACACTCTAATATAACCTCCGTTACACCCAGTGTTAAATAGAGAGTATAATTTTTGAAACCATTGACACACCAATACTAGTTACTACATACGCACTCACTGATTCCTATGTCTACACACACATTCACTCATACAATCATTCATACATACAATCACTCATCTTTACAACACTATCATATGCACTCATACACCTATACAGACACTCACACTCTGCCACTCATCCATGGAGTTACTCACACACCTAGTCAGTCCTGAAAAGAATCAATCACACTTCCATTTTCTCATCTATACAGTTAAACACAGAACACCTTACATTTTTGAAACATATACTAACACATACTTACTCTCTTATAGAATCACTGATACAAGTACACATTGATCTGCACAGAGTCACACACCTCCCAGCCAGCCATACACACACTCAGTCTCCCATACAAATACTTGTGCAACCAATCAATAACCCATATAGCTACTTATATAGCTACTGATCAACACATGCAGCAGCTTGCACAACAACAGACATACTGATGCACACTTTCAGACAGTTTAGTCACTAACCCGTGCATTTAGTAAGACGCATTTCATCACTCACTCATACAGTCAATCACGCACCTACTAAAACCTTCATTCAGACACTTATACATCCACTCATTCTTCAATATGTAAAACATATTTAAACTTTACAGAAACACATAATCACTGGATGTTGTCATCAGTGATGTCATCAGTGATGTCACTGACCATGTCATGAATGATGTAATATGTGACATCATCAGCAGTGGATTGCGGGTGCGCGATATATAGTTAGTGCAACTAACTATATATGGAATTTCAATGGTTTTGTGTGAGTAAAATAAGGTTTTTTAAATGCTAATTCCTAACTATATATGGTCTATAACCTATGGTTTTTTCAGTGAATTTTCAAGGTTTTGTAAATGCTAATTCCTAACTATATATGGTCTATAACCTATGGTTTTTTCAGTGAATATATATATATATATATATATATATATATATATATATATAACCTAGGTAGCTAAAGTTAGGACCTATTATCCATAGGAAATCCGCAACATTCTATTTGGAATAACTTTGGCGCCGGTTGACGAATCTTAGCGGTATTTTCAAAACTGGTGGAACGCTCCTATCCGCTCCTATCCTGAAAGTCTCGTGAAGCAGGAGCCATGAAAAAGGCGGGGCTCAAAACGTGTTTTCCCCCTGCAATTTTCTATAGGAACCATTCGTCGCGGCTACAGCCCGAACTGCTGAACGGAATTACACCAAATTTGGCAGAAAGGTAGACCTTGGTTCAGACTCGTGCCTTTTGCTTAAATTGTGTAAATCCATTCAGTAGTTCCTGAGAAAACCAAAATCAAAATCACATATATATCTATGGCAGTGCTGGATCCGCGCACCCTAAGCGCACCCTGCTGTGCACAAGCTGTATTCTAATTGGTTGTCAACACTCCAAATCAGGAAGTGTTGGCAGCCATTGTGTGCCTCAGTAGAACCGAGGCACAAGAAACCTAATTAAAAAAACACGCAAAACGCGAAAAGGGGCAGGGTAGAAACACCCTGACCCCCTAGGCCTGCTCAGGGGGTCCCACAAGGACCCCCAAGGCCCTAAAAATCGGCAAAATCCACGCTGGGTGCACGGATCCTCCCGACCCCATAAAAAAACAAAGCGCGGGCTCCTTCCCTTCAATGCAAATTAGCACCAGGGGGGACAAATCCCGGGGGCATTATCAAAAAAAGTGTGGGGAGCCCAATTCCCCCCCACACTGCCCCGGGGACCGCCACCCCCGGGGCTTTATCATAATATAGGCGGGGCTCATTGCCTCCCACAGCCCCGGGGACCGCCACCCCCAGGGCTTCTTTAAATTGGGTGGGGGGCTCTCAGGCCCCCCAAACCCAGGGACCGCCACCCGCCCCGGGGCTTCCTAAAATTAGGTGTGGGGGGGCTCTCAGGCCCCCCCAGCCCCAGGGACCACCACCACAGGGGTTTCCTAAAGTTAGGCGGAGGGCTCACAGCCCCCCTCAGCCCCGGGAACCGCCACCCCACGGGGCTTTGAAATTAGTTGCAGGGGGCTCACGGCCCCCTGCGGCCTCGGGGACCGCCACCCCTGGGGCTTTATTTTGTTAAAAAAATACCCTCTTTGGGGGGCTCAAGCCCCCCCCACATGCCCCAGGGACCGCCGACTCCCCAGGGCACTAAAGATTCAAATTGGGGGGTCCGTGACGGACCCCCCAGCCCCGGGGACCGCCATCGCCCAGGCCTTTGTAAAATATGGGAGGGGGGCCACGCGGCCCCCCCTCCTGGAGCCTTGTCGAGGCCCTGGGGACCACCATCCCCCAGGGCCGGCTCCTGCAGTGTCCCGTGGTGCCCACCCCCGGGACACTGTAGTTTGCAATGACAGGGCGGGAGCCTCGTGGCTCCCACCCTGTCATTGCAAACTGCTTTGCTATTTGGAAGAGAGAGCAGGAAATCTGCTCTCTCTTCCAAATAGCAAGCAGATTGCTTTTCCAATGGGGGAGCAGCATGTTAGCTGTAGCTCTGTAGCGCTTACTGGAGGTACCTACTGGGCTAGTTGGACCCTAGGGAGCCCTCAGCATTCAAGGGACTTAATCTCCCAACTTAAAACAGACACAGAGAGCGTTGACACAGGGACGAAGGGAGGTGACGGGGCCTGAGGTGACGTGTGCAATCACGCCCTATGGCGTGTTTTAAGTTGGGGAAATAATTCCCTTTCAATCCTGAGGGCCCCTGGAGGCTAACTAGCCCACCAGGTGCTTCCAGTAAGCGCCACTGCGCTGCGTTGCAGAGAGGTGGCCCAGGCCGTGCCCCTTTTTACATCTCTCTGCAACGCAGCTCTGTGGCGCTTACTGGAGGTAGCTAGTGGGCTACTTGGACCCCAGGGACGCTCAGGATTCAAGGGGACTTCATGTCCCAAATTAAAACGGACACAGGGCGCGTTTACACAGTGGTGAAGGAAGGGGATGGTGTAGGAAAGTGGCTCAATATATAGTGGACCAAAGTAAAATCAGCCGAACTACGAATTCCGATTTACTCACCTGTTATCACGAGAGACCTGAGTGCTGCATCTTTGAGCCCAGTACTGATTCTAAAAAGTAATTTTAACTGTACTTACCAGTATCTTGAATTTTCTTCCATAGGCTAACATTGACTGGTTTTACTTGGAAATTCTTTTAAGCGTGGAGTTTTGGAACTTACAAATATTCCTCTAAAATCAGCTGAACTACGAATTCCGATTTACTCACCTGTTATCACGAGAGACCTGAGTGCTGCATCTTTGAGCACAGTACTGATCCTGAAAAGTAGATCTAACCATACTTACCAGTAACTTGAATTTCCTTCCTTTGGCTAACATTGACTGGTTTCACTTGGAAATTCTTCTAAGTGTGGAGTTTTGGAAGTTTAAAATAGTTACCTAAAATCATTCGAACAACGAATTCCGATTTACTCACCTGTTAACAGGAGAGAACCCAGTGCTGCATCTTTTAGCCCAGCACTGACCCTGAAAAGTAATTCTAACCGTACTTACCAGTAACTTGTATTTCCTTCCATAGGAATCCATTGTCTGGTTTTCACCAGAAAAGTTTCTAAGTGTCGATTTTCACAAACTACAAATATTCCTTACAAATCGCCTGTATGACTTAAACACATTCTTCAACTGTTTACAGGAGATGCACAAGTGCTGTATCCAAGCTACACCACTGAGTAAGAAAAAGTAACGATAACACTACTTACCTGCTAAGTGAATTTCCTCCCATAGGATAACATTGGGGATTCTATGTGAAAATGTTTCTGTCAATTTTTAAAATACAATAATATTCCTTAAAAATCACTACTGTAAACAAAACGCTTTTACTCAACTGTTTACAGGAGATGTCCCAGGGTGAATCTAGGATCCAGTCCTGTGATTAGAAAGTATTCCATAAAGTAACTAATTGCATTTAACTAGAAATTCCCATTGAGCTCAATGTTGCATTGTGTTTGAAATTGTGCTGTCTATTGCAACACCTGTAACTACTGTACTTAAAAGTCTATTGCCAATTTGCAAAGTATTTAAACTAAAGTAATTCATTCTGAGAAAGTATATTTTGTAATGTGATGTATAATGTAATTATAATGTAATTTACAAAATAGAATATCTAAAAATAAATACTTTAAATGTAGTAAATCAGTATAAAAAAAATAAATATAACAATTAATACATTTAAAAAATGGTCATTTAAAAAAAACTTTGAAATTCACTGAGAAAACCATAGGTTTCAGACATGTTATAGTTAGGAATAGCATTTAAAAAACCTTAGAAATTCACTGAAATTGATGTGAATGATGTAATACGTGACATCCTCATCAGTGGATTGCGGGCCCACAAGTTATATTTAGTACAACTAACTATAACGGAGGAATTTCAATGGTTTTGTACGAGTGAAATGTCCAGCTAACTATAACACCCCTAAAACCTATGTTTTTTTCAGCGATAGATATAGATATATATATAAATATCAGTATCTATATATATTTCTATATATATTATATTTCTATATATATTTATATCTGATCTATATATTACCTACTGGCGGTCGCCAGTAAGTAGTTATAGTTAGGACCTATTTTCCATAGGAAATCCGCAACATTCTATTCCCAATAACTTTGGTGCCAGAAATTTACAAATCTTTTGGCCAGCTCCGGTCCGCTCCTATGCTGAAAGTCTGGGGTGATTAGTCAAGCGGGGGGCAGAGAAAAAAGGGGGTCCCAAAAAGTGTTTTCCCCATGCAATTTTCCATAGGAACCTTTAGGCGCAGTTACAGCCCGAACTGCTGAACGGAATTACACCAAATCTGGCAAAAAGGTAGCCCTTGGTTCAGAGTCGTGGTGTAAATCCGTTCAGTAGTTGCTGAGAAAATCAAAAGTAAAATCATATATATATCTATGGCCGCGGTGGATCTGGGCACCCTCAGGGCACCCTGCCGAGCACGAGCTGTATGCTAATTGGCTGTCAACACTCCAAATCAGGAAGTGTTGGCAACCATCTTGTGCCTCGGAAGAACCAAGGAACAAGGAAGCTTCTGGTGCATCAGTAACACCGAAGAAGGCAGATAACCGAAACGCATTTGTTGCTTGTTGCTGGAGAATAAAGTTCTTCAAACGCCCCAGCGAGTGCTGATTTTCTTTGAGCAAAGGAAATAGGAGGAAGGCAAAGGTGCCGAATTGCATTTGCTCTACTGAATAAACAAAATTCTCGAGAGTGCTTGGTGCCTGTTTTTGGAGCCGTTATTTCACCGTGATTCACCCACGTGTTTGAAGGAGGCAGCACCCGCCCCGAGTTCGGCGCAGATTGGGGGAACTGGTAGCGTGAATTGAATAACTGCCTGAACCACCGAGGACATAACGCTGCATTTCCTATCGACCAGAATGGTTGCCAATTATAGAATTGGTGTCTTGTTGCCATACAGACGACAAGCTGAGGGAATGCGTGCCTTTCAGATCCTCGGCAGTGGCGAGGGAAATGCGAAACCATTAAGATGGCATCAGTCCAAGGTTGGTGGGCAGGGGCTGTGCAAAGAACTATGAAATCAGTCCACATGTAAGGCACAGTAAAAAGACCGTAAATGTTTCATTTTCTAATGATGGATTGTCCATTAGAAACTTTAAGAACTGTTGAAATAATGAAACTTAAGCATCATCATTCATTATAGTGCCTGGCAGACATGGCGGCTAAAGAACAGTATTCACTACTAAGAACTGTGCTTGTCCTTTGTTGCTGCCTGTGATTTCATCCCACCAATGACAAGAACAGAGATGTAATTTAAAAACCTGCGAGACTAAAATCGTTTTTGTAATTGAGCACTGAGGAAGGCAAAGGTGCTGAAATGCATTTGCTCTACTGAATAAACAAATGTCCTGAGAGTGCTTGGTGCCTGTTTTTGGAGCCGTTATTTCACAGTGACTCACCCACGCGTTTGCAGGAGGCATCACCCTCCCCGAGTTCGGCAGATTGGGTGAACTGGTAGCGTGAGTATATATATATATATATATATATATATATATATATATATATATATATATATATATATATATATATATATATATATATATATATATATATATATATATATATATATATATTATTAGCTTTTAAAAAACCTTTGAAATTCACTCAAAAACTATAAGTTTTAGTGGTGTTATAGTTAGCTGGACATTTTACTCATACAAAACCATTGAAATTGCTCCTATATAGTTAGTTGTACTAACTATATTTTGCGCACCCGCAATCCACTGCTGATCATGTCACATATTAGATCATTCATGACATGGTCAGTGACATCACTGATGACATCTCAAATGACATCACTGATGACATCACAGATGACATCATCCAGTGAATGTGGTTTGCTTCGTTATTTAAATATGCATTATATATATAGCAATTTGCATTGAAGAATAAGTGGATATATATAAATAAATATTTGGATGGAGGATTTAGTAGCAGTGTCATTGACTGTTTACTTGACCAATTTATAATGTCTCACTAAATATAGTGGATAGTGACTAAACTGTGTGAATATCTGTATCACTTTGTCAGTTGTTGTGTAAACTGATTCTACAGTTGGTTACTAGCTATGTGAAAGTCTATATTAGTTATTGATTAGTTAACTGAGTATTTGTATGGGAGTGTGAAAGTGTGTGTGACTGTCCAAAGATGTGTGAATAGTTGACTCAGTAGATATATGAAGTTAAAACTACATGTTCTAACAGTTGTTTGGGTGAGTGAATATCTTTATGGGTGTGGTGATGAGCAAATATATTTCTTCATGGTACAGGTCCAACAAACTAGAAAAATAAAAGGCAGTGTATGTGTCAGTTGTTGTATATAAATAAGTATACATAAGACACAATGATTGTGTGAGTGACTGTATGGATAACTGTATACTTGTAATAATGATTTTATAATTCACTAAGTATGACTTACTATCTAAATGAATAGAAGAAGTGGTGTTTGTATAAGTGTTTTGCTAAGTAAATATGTAAGTATGATCCATTGTTTGCATAAGTGAGTAGGATGACTTCATATGTGAATAGGATGCGTGCTGTTGTTTAATGTCGATATAGATGTATAAGTATTTTTGATAGTGTTCTATTGTTCATTGACAGCATGTATGAGTGAATCCATAGGTAAGTGATTAGATGTGTGTATACATCTATGAATCACTGAGTGGATTTTTAGATACTTGTATTGCTGTGACAATGGATTTAAATATGATACTCTGTATTTTACAAAGAGTGATGAAAAATTGTAATAGTGTATGAAAAGGTGTATGTGATTGTCACGTGGATGATGTCATCAGTGATGTCATCCAGTGATGTCATTTGAGATGTCATCAGTGATGTCGCTGACCATGTCATGAATGATCTAATATGTGACATCATCAGCAGTGGATTGCGGGTGCGCGAAATATAGTTAGTACAACTAACTATATAGGAGCAATTTCAATGGTTTTGTATGAGTAAAATGTCCAGCTAACTATAACACCACTAAAACTTATAGTTTGTGAATTTCAAAGGTTTTTTAAAAGCTAATTCCTAACTATATAAGTCCTGAAACCTATGGTTTTTTCAGTGAATTTCAAAGGTTTTTTAAATGCTAATTCCTAACTATATAAGGCCTGAAACCTATGGTTTTTTCAGTGAATTTCAAAGGTTTTTTAAATGCTAATTCCTAACTATATAAGGCCTGAAACCTATGTTTTTTTCAGTGAATTTGCAAGGTTTTTTTTAAATGCTAATTCCTAACTATATAAGGCCTGAAACCTATGGTTTTTTCAGTGAATTTCAAAGGTTTTTTAAATGCTAATTCCTAACTATATAAGGCCTGAAACCTATGGTTTTTTCAGTGAATACGCAAGGTTTTTTAAATGCTAATTCCTAACTATATAAGGCCTGAAACCTATGGTTTTTTCATTGAATTCGCAAGGTTTTTTAAATGCTAATTCTATTAGCGGATAACGTTTTTAAATATTAAAACGTTTTTTAAATCTCAAATGCCTGCTTTGCTAACAGAGTTTTTAAGCACAGGCTCTTTTGTCTCTGGTGGCCATGTTGGGAGACTGCATATCAGAATTTTTTTAATGAAATATAAGAGGATTTGAGAAGTCACTCAAAATGTGCCCTAATTTTTCTTTCTTCAGCACTAATCATAATTTCTATGGCAAAATGAACCCCCTCATTTTGTTCCTTTGCAAATTAAATGTTTTAAGTGTTAACACTTTATTCCAATCAAGATGACTTCAGGTGTGCCATACTTTTGTCATAAGTAAGACTGTTAGCGCTCTAGTTGTTCTTTAGAACACTCTGGGACATTCTGTCATTGGGCTATAGTTGGGCTACATCTGGCTGATATTTGGGCTACATTTGTTTTTTTTTGTCTCTGGTGGCCATCTTTGGGCTACATTGGGCTACATTGGGCTACATTTGGGCTCCAACATATATATAGCCCAATGTAGCCCAATATATATTTTTTCAAAGTTAATTTTCGTAAAAACCACTGGAGCACATATCTTGAGACATAGCAAAGGCACATCGGGCTACCAGTCCCTACAATTTTGCCAAGTTTGGTGTAAAACCATTCAGCCGTTCGGGCTAAAAGTGAGTCCAACCGCCCTATGGAAATTAACATGGGAAAACACGTTTTGGGACCCCCCTTTTATCTCGGCCCCCGCTTGACGAATCCCCCCCAAACTTTCAGGGAAGGACCGGAGCAGCGCGAGGCAAAGTTAGGGGTAAATTTCAGGAAGATTCCTCAACCGGCGCCAAAGTTATTCCCAATAGAATGTTGCGATTTCCCTATGGAAAACAATCCTAACTATATATACCTACTGGCTATTGCCAGTAGGTAATATATACCGTTGTGGTCATGCTTTTCATTTTTAAAGTGACATAGTGCTACGTGATTGGTTCAAAATTGCACATGATCATGGACATAGTAAAATTACTTTCAAATTCATTTTGTCATAGCATGAATGCTTAAATGTAATTACCATACTGAAAAACGTGTAAATTAGTTTATAACATATGTAAAGTTGTTTTGCACAAACATCCACTTTGATAAATACATATATCCTTTCAATAATAAAAAATGTTCAATGTAATAAAATTGATAAACAGAACCAGTTCCCTTTAAAAACAACATGACTAATTTAGTTACATACTCATTTACTGTGGGGCATGGTCCTTCAATGTTATCAGGATAATCTATTGTTTCAGACGTTATTGACTGACATATTTATCTTTATATGAAGATGATATGCTTCTGTACTTGAGAGGGGATGATCTCAGGAGGGGAGTTGTGACAGCATTGTCAGACTTCAGCCGTTATTCCGGTCTAGAGGTCAACTTGGACAAGTTGTGTGTCTATCCCCTCACGAGGTGTGTGGGTCTGTTTCCCCGGGCCAACACTGCAGTGCGAATTACACACTATTCGATATTTGGGGGTAGCCATTTATCGTTCACAGGACTTGCTGTATGAAGGAAACTACAGATGTGCATTAGCCGCTCTGAGGTGTTCGGTGGCCTTCTGGACCACGCTACAACTGTCAGTGAGTCGCCGGGTGACTGGCACAAAAATGGTTGTACTGACCCGCCCCCTTTACTTGTTTGTGGCACTCCTGTTAGAATTGCCTCGGAAGTTCTTTTGAGATCTTGATGAAATACTATTGTTGTTGTACTGGGGCACTTTGTGATGACTTGTGGTGCTTTGAAAGTTGCACCAACCGGTGACAGAGGGTGGCCTGGTGGCACCCGATTCCAACTGTATTATTTAGTGGCACAGCTATAGGGAGTGGCCCGCAACAGATCATATCTGTGGGATGGCATGGGTCGGTGTGAGGGTAGTTCTTCAAACAAAGAGTTGTTAACTAGTGTCTTGATGAGGCCGGCCCTTACCTCTAGGGTGCATAATTTAAATGTATTGATTAGAACGGCATGCTTTGTTTGGGCCTGGGCTCTTCGGAGGACACATACCAAGATACTGTATATGTATTAGCTCCTGTACCTGGTGGCCCAGCCCTCAGAGCAACTGGGGGGATGCTTGGGGCTTCACAGGTGGATGGTGGCCTGGCAGGGGTCGCTGCACTGGGCAATTTATTTGTGGGGGGCGTACTGTGTCCCCTTCTCGGAACTCCGAGAGAATTATGACCTCCTTATGGGGCCATTTATTGCCCCATGTAGCCCAGACTCGTAGGATACGTGGGGTTTCAGAGTTGCAGAACCGCCTGAACATAGATGCTCATGCCATTCTTTTTCATTACACTGCTCTATATGGCTCTCCAGAAGGGGGTGCAGCCAGGCCTGATGTGTCTGGGAGGAAGGCTTAGGTATTCCTTTTACTGATTCAACTTGCAGGAAGGTCCTGGAATACCTGATTCAAACGTATCTGGTTTTACTATTTGCAGCAGGCTTATCCTACCCTCAGCACATACACACTGTGTTCCCAGCTGCAGCGTTGGATCATCCACGATGTTATGCAGGAGATGCAGGCTTTTCTCATGTGGTGTGGTCCTGCCCACTTTTACTACAAAACTGAACCATGGTCCTCCAGGTGGTTAATAGAGCCGGCAACCGGGACTTGGTGCTTAGCCCCCAGCTGCGCCTCTTGGGTCTGCATGAGCATGCTGAGGCTCAGACAGTTATGTACAGATTTATAGAGTTGGCCTTGATTCTTGCTTTCAGACAATTATGAGCTGGACATCATCTTGTGGTCTGGATGTGTATAGAAAGAGGTTGGAGCTGGTAAAATAGGTGGATTACTAGAGAGAAGCAATTCATAGAGAGGAGGCTAGGGGAGTACAGAAGGTGCCAATCCTGCCTGCATCGGGTGCCATATTGTTGTCTGTCCCCGATTGGATCATGGAGCTCATGTGGTTGTGGATGAGCCCCTCTTGAGTGTCCCCTCACCAGCTTCCACACTGCGTGCAACTGTCCCAACTTTGGGGGAATCTCCTTGAGTGCTCTTGGGTTTTGGAGTGTGACTGACCCAATGCTTCTGCATGTATCGGGGTCTGGCGTTGGATCAATGGGAGGAATGTAGAGCCATGGCTCCATTGTTGTAAAAGGTGCCTGTCCACAATCTGCTCATCACCAGCCCCTCCTTTCCTTCATGATATGCTAGACATGATGTTACTAGTCCCTCTAATCGACGTGTATATTGCTCTTGCCTTACACATTGCCTGTCAACTCCACTGTACTGTAACATGTTTAGTTGATTTAAAATGCTAACAAAAATAATTTTTCAAATATATATATATATATATATATATATATATATATATATATATATATATATATATATATATATATATATATATATATATATATATATATATATTACCTACTGGCGGTCGCCAGTAGGTATATATAGTTAGGATTTTTTCTCTATGGGTTTTTTGAAAATTCTATGTCTAATAACTTTGGCGTTTGTGGACGGAATTGGCTGAAATTTTCAGGAAAATGGCACATTTTGTTTCTGAGCAGCCCCTGAAAAGTTTGGGGGGGTTCGTCAAGGGGGGGCCGAGAAAAAAGGGGGGTCCCAAAACGTGTTTTTAACATTGAGTTTTCCATAGGGCGGTTGGCCTCACTTTTAGCCCGAACGGCTGAATGGATTTGCACGAAACTTGGCAAAATTGTAGGGACTGGTAGCCCGATGTGCCTTTTGTAGGTCTCAATATATGTGCTCCAGTGGATTTTGAGAAATTAACGTTTAAAAAAATATATATATCTGTAACAGCGGACCGGGCAGCGCTCTGGTTCGCGGACTTTTCGCGCAACGGAGCTTTGTGAAGCGAAGCTGATTGGTTCTCCGGCGTCTGTCAACATTCCAAACAGTCCGTAGCGGCCGCCATCTTGTCTCTCGGTAGGATCGAGAGACAAGAGGAGGCCGAAGCGAAGGGGCAAATGACCATAAGGGGGCATAGTACATTGTCGCTCACCCCCTAGGTTTGATGTGGAGGTTTTAAAAGGGCCCCGCGGGGCAAAAAAAAATAAAAATAATAATAATCGAACAGCTGAATGGATTTGCACTAAAGTTGGCAAAATTGTAGGGACTGGTAGCCCGATGTGCCTTTGCTAGATCTCAATATATGTGCTCCAGTGGATTTTGAGAAATTAACGTTCAAAAAAAGATATATATCTGTAACAGCGCACCGCTTCGCGTACTTTTCGCGTTACGGAGCTTTGCGAAGCGAAGCTGATTGGCTCTCCGGCGTCTGTAAACATTCCAAACAGTCCGTAGCGGCCGCCATCTTGTCTCTCGGTAGGATCAAGAGACAAGAGGAGGCCAAAGCGAAGGGGCAAATGACCATAAGGGGGAATAGTAGATCGTCGGTGACCCCCTACGTTTGATGTGGAGGTTTTAAAAGGGCACCGCGGGGCAAAAAAAATAATAATAATAATAATCGAACGGCTGAATGGATTTGCACGAAACTTGGCAAAATTGTAGGGACTGGTAGCCCGATGTGCCTTTGCTAGGTCTCAATATATGTGCTCTAGTGGATTTTGAGAAATTAACGTTAAAAAAAATATATATATATCTGTAACAGCGCTCCGCTTCTCGTACTTTTCGCGTTACGGAGGTTTGCGAAGCTGATTGGTTTTTCGGCGTCTGTAAACATTCCAAACAGTCCGTAGCGGCCGCCATCTTGTCTCTCGGTAGGATCGAGAGACAAGAGGAGGCCAAAGCGAAGGGGCAAATGACCATAAGGGGGCATAGTAGATCCTCCCTGACCCCCTAGGTTTGATGTGGAGGCTTTGAAAGGGTCTCGCAGGGCAAAAAAAAAATATACCGTTTTTTTAGTTTTTTTGCGTGGAGTGCGCCCGGTTCGCGAACCGGGAAGCGGTCTGGGGAGCGTACTTTCTTGAAAATTAGTGAAAAAAGTTAGAGTAAAATAATAATTGTGAGTGATCAGATGTAGGGTAGCTCTGAGAAGAGCTTTTGGGTTTATGGTACATTTAGGTACTTATAAGTAGGTACCAATGCACAGTCTTAAATTCAGAGTGAAAACTCTGTTGCCCTCATCTGAGAAGTGAACTCCATCTGCTCTGTAGATATCTTGCATGTAGTAACGCAAGTTATTGTTGTACAGGGAGCCCATTCCATGGTCTCTCATGTAAGCTGAAACAGATTTGTTTACATGCTTCCTCGATTTCTCAATTTGTGGACAAAATTGGTTCGACCACCTCCATTTCTGTCTTTGGCATATATTTGAATATACCAAGGCAGTCTGAGGAAAAAGTGCCATCAATTGCTCAAAGGTGTCCTTTAAAAGCATTTCCAGACCTACCCCAGTCAAAGTGCCCAAATCATTACCTCCACAGTGCACAATTAACAGGTCAGGTTTTGGCAAATGCATAAAGGTTTTCACCAATGGTATCAATTGGTGACATTTTAATCCTCTGTGGCCAAACCACTTAATTTCCACATCTTGTAAATTGAGGTTAGGTAAATTCCTGTTTTCAGCGTACCTTTGAGCCCAATAGATGTAGCTATGTCCAACAATCCAGACAGAAAACATGGCGAGAGAAGGTTCTCCTGCAGTCAGATGAAGTGTGGCAATGAAATGGCAGTTGAAAAAATGAGAGTGTAAAATGAAAAAAACTGAGGAGTTTCTGTGTTAATGAAGCAGTAAGAGTGATTGGTGGATTTTGATTGCTGAAAACAGAAAGTTAGTGTGCATGGATGAGTTCGTTGAAAGATGTATTTTGAGTGGCGAAGAAAAAATCATTAAATGAAAGAATGCTTTGGATATGCAGGTGCACTGAGAGTTCAGAGTTACAATTGCAACATTGTTGTGTGAGAGGTCTTGCAAGAGGTGGTTGCTATGAAGAAAAAGCAGAGAGGGGGCAGAGGGGGGAAGGGTTTTGCTTTGAAAAAAAGTGAGGGAAGAGTTTTGATTGGGTGACATGAGAGATCTGTGTGAGGAATTACAGCATTTCTGTGCTTTTGATAGCTGCAGACTCTGGAGTGCATACCTTTTGCTCTGCTGAAGACAAATTGGTGTGTTTCTGAGACTGTTTTGAAACTCAAAGTATTTGCTAAGGTGAGAAAAAATTTCTTTAATTTAGATAGAAAATAGTGTGCTTTAAGGAGAAAATTATGAAGAAAGTTGTGTTTTTCAAATGTTGCTTTGTCTCAAGTGTTTCACAAATAGATTTTGTTTCTTTGAGAAATTGTAATTGGAGAAAATGTGAAGTATTAGTACTGACAGGGCTTTTATGTGCATAGGAGCTGTGGAGTGTTTTCAAATTATGACTTGTAAATCGTTTTTGAGAAAAAGCAATGGTTTTAATATTGATGAGAAGGACATAATGGTGTCTGCTTCTTTATAAGGTAATTGAGAGTCTCTGATGTTATTTTTCCCATTTCAATGTAAGAAGTTTGTGTGTGGAGCAAATTGCTTGTAAATATGCTCCCACCTGTGCATGGCAAATTTAGATTTTGAATGTTTCCGTTACATAGGCATGTTAAAGGTGACTGAAACATGCTGCAAAGGCAATCAAAAAATGCTTTTATGTGTCTTAAGGACATTTTAAGTCATTTCCCCATGTGCAGTGTTTTCAAATTATGAGTTGAAAATCTTTTTTGAGGTAAAGGAATGTTTTCAAAATTTATGTGCGCCATATGACCCCAAATTTTTTTTTCAGGGGTGCAGCAGGGTGTTCTTGAGACACCCCTGCACCGTCGGAAAAATTCGTAATTTGCGATGAGGTAATTGCTAATCGCAAATTGCATCTTCATTCCTATGGGCCTCCTGCTGCATGGAAATGAATGGGTAATCTTGCTGAAATGCAAAGTCGAATCTGTATTTAAAAGGGTCTGCACCTCTGTACGGGTGTTCGCTATGTGAAGCACGAAAGTTTCACGGGCCGAACTCAAGGCCACCTCTCTCTGAGACAAAAGAGCTCTTATTCTTGCCATGCTGTTGAAATGTGCTCCCAAGGTTGGTATTTGTGGCCAGATTGAAAACTCCCTATGTTCATGTGTGGGAGGAAATAGAACATTTCTGCAGCAAATAACCCGTTCATTTACTGTTACGATAAAATGAATACTTTTAATTAACCCAGAACAATCTTCATTATTGAGCATCAAATAACTACCATTTTCCAAGAACTTGAACGTGGGGATGATAGCAGGAACTGGCGTGCCTTGCAACACGCAAGCCATATTTGGTCGGTGTTTGTTGCATGAACCGTGTAACTGTATGTGCCTACACATTAGTGAATGATCTGGCGTCTCAGTGCATTCCTCTCCATTCAGATAAAGGTCTTGATCATCTTTGAAAATCTGTATGTGTATGGAAGCGACCAGACCTCATGAAGAAAACCACTACCTAAAGGTTAATAACGACCTATTGGTATATATTTCATACAATTTGAAAACTTATATAAAGCAAAAGGCAGCGTTATTAAACCGTGGATAAGGCACGTTGCCAAAGCAGTGAACCTTTTGGATTTATACTGGAAATGTTAAAGGAAGAATTACGGAGTAGGGCCTGTAAATCTTTAATGGACAACGAGTAAAATTACTCCAACCATCATATTCCTCTAACTCCGGGATAGTAGGGGTGTTTAATTTTTTAGAAGTAGCCAATCCAAAGCATTTGGTCTGGGAAATTGTTTCATTCACAAACAACATATGATTTGGGATGAGACATGCACGGTGGAAAGCCTCAGTGCCTTGTACCTGCCAGGTTCGTGAACCCCAAACTGATGTAGATCCTGGATATTTTTACACTGTGTTACGTTAGCATGGGCTCATTACTGGTTTAAACGCCATTTTTCCTTTTTTGTAACTTCTGCACACGATACTTAGTTGTTGCTTTAGCTTTCAGCCTACCTGCGTCAAGATCTATGCCTGCTTCAAGCAGGCGCAGGGTTTTGATGTAGCTTTGTCCTATCTGATTGTAAATGCGGCACACCGTGGGTGGCAGAGCAGCGGTGCACGTTAACTGGTGCATCCCTGGGGATGTGCTAGTTAATATAAATCTGCCCCTTTACATTTAATTATGTGCAGGGGACACAGAGTAGGTGAGGTTTATCCAAGGTTAAGAAGAGATGAGTCCTGTTCAGTGAAAAATTGGAGATAGGCTTCAGTATATTATATACTTAAGTAGTGTGTTAAGTTTTTGATGACTGTTATTAATTTACTGTTGGGTAATAGTGGTTAATAACATTTTTTATTATATTTTACCACAGATTCAACTGCAGATTATTTCAAGATTTTAGGATGCCTAGCAAAGAAAGAGTAAGAAAGGCTGCAAAACGTCAAAGACAGCAGGACCATGGAAGAATGCAGCAGTCCTCTAACAAAAAGATTTGTCAAGTCACCAAGAAAGCACCGGGTAAGAGTCGAAAAACAGTCATAAGAAATATGTGTAGTAAAAAAAATATTACTACAGAAAATGTTTCACTCCAGAAAAGGAGACAGAATTCAAATGGTAAGGAAAGGCCAATGAGAAATGTTACTGCTAGAGTAAGAGATAACTCTATGCATGAAAGTAGAAGGAAACAAGAGTTTAGGGATATTCGTAAACGAATGTTCCGCAACAGGATAATTGGGAATTTGTTAAAAAATATTAAGAAAGGTCAGCAGAAAGTGGTTTTTTATAAGAGAAAAAAAATTGTTGAGAAAGTTATTGATCAGGCATTTGAAATTAAACGTAAGTTATTTATTTTGACAATCAATAGAATTCGGAAGCTAAACAAGGTAATTTATGATTTCAAAAGAAATAGTAGATGGAAGAGAATAGTTAATCGTAGTAATTTTTGTGAAGTTTTTTCTGGAGAATGGATGCATAGTTCCAGCTCTGAGGCATTTTTTAATGAGGAGAGTTATTTCCAGGATAATGATTTGGTGCATGCAGTTGACACCAGTGGTCGAGCTTATGAAGTGAAAGATGGTTGTCCAGTTGAAAAAGAAAAACTTGTGACAACAGAGATAGAAGAGGTGTTAGGTAATGAGGTTTTAGGGAGACGTCCTAAGGGTCCTGTGTACACCTGGAAGTGTAGTAGTATTTGCAGTGTACGACAGGATTCCATCAATTTGCTTTGTGATTTTATACGGTCATTTAGTAAGAACAGTTTGAAGCAGAAAATGAAGTTGTTGCAAGAATTAGATCCTTGCAGAGTGAGAGAAGTGATAGGTTTGCATGGTCATTCACTGGCTTGTCTTTCCAGGAGAGTATGCCAGAGTGTTTTTCATCATTTCAGGATGCTAGCAGTGCATCATAATAAAGTGAGGAAATTAGTTAGAATGTTGTATTATGCTAAGAGTCCAGAAATTATGCTTAAACAATTATGCGCTGCTCTTTTGCATGGTTCTGAAATAGATGTGAAGAATATATGTGAAGAAATTGAGTTTTGTTACTTTGGAAGTAAAGAGGAGAATGTTGAAATTGACCAAGAAGAAGAGAGTAATGTGGAAGATAGTGTACAGGTTTCCAGTACAGATAATTTCCAGAGGGAAATTGCGACGTTTGAGGTGAAATCAAGTGAGAGGCCAAATTTCACTTGTGTGTGTTGTCGACGCACTTATTATAAGAATCAGACTAAGTTAGTGGATTTATATGGAAAAAGTGAAAGGGAAAATAATAGTGAATGGAAGGATTTTACAACATACTTGATGGTAGAAAATTGTTTTGATTTGGGATTGGATCAACGTGTGTGTACTTATTGTTGTAACAAATTAAATCAAAACCAGATGCCTGCTAGAGCAGTTCATAATAATCTGGAATTGGTTGAGATTCCTTCTGAATTGAAGGATTTAAATACTTATGAATCTATTTTGATTCAAAGTATCCATCCCTTTCAGGCTATTGTAAGAATGGAGCCAAAGACAGGGAAATTGCCTCCATCAGATTTACAGAGAGGATTAAAGGGAAGAGTTGTTTATTTGCCTCTAGATTTGAAGAAAAACATTAACACAATTGGAGTAGAAAAAGTGGAAGAGGAACCTCTTGTTATCTTAGTTAATGGGGTTCCGACAAAGAATAAGAAAATATGGCAAGATTTAGTAGATGTTAGGAAAGTCAAAAGGGCAACATTGTATTTGAAAAAATATAATAAGTACTATAAAAATGTATATGTTGCAGAAGAGGAAGTAAGTGAGGAAGAGGATAGCGATTTGTGTGCTGGTCAAATTGAGAAAGTAGAACCCTGTACTAGTGAAGAAATATATGAACATTATAGTGTTCATCCTTTGCATTCCAAGGAAGTCATGGGGAATGCTATTGAGTTGTTTCAAATGAAACAAGCGAAAGGGAGTCCCATTAGTGTTTGGGAGGAAAGTTTGGAAGCTCGGTGTTTCCCACAGCTTTTTCCAACAGGTCAGGGAGGAAGATATGATGAGCGACCTCATCAAATTCCTGCTTCTGAATACCGGACTTTGCGATTGTATGCAGGAGATCCTAGGTTTCGACAATGCATTCCTTATTTGTTTCATCTCCTGTTTGAAAGCGATCTGTCTGGACTGTCATATGCAGTGAACCACATCTTGAAAAGTGGTATACACATGCAAAACATCTCGGCAAGTGACTTTATGGATAAAGTCAATGTCCAAGACAGTATTTTGGATTCTCACCTGATTAATCTCATGGCGTGTCAGCGTGGTACTAATGAGTACTGGTACCGTCGTCATGGTGATTTAAAATGTATGCTAAGGAACTTAGGAACTCCCACATGGTTCCTCACTTTGAGCTGTGCTGAGTATGGCTGGGAAGACTTACTTGAATTTCTACGAGAGGCAAATGCTAACGTAGAAAACATCGAATTCAAGACACCCGGAGAACTGTGCTCTTTGGATCCAGTCAATGTATGTAGGTACTTCAATCATAGATTTGAAGGTATGATGTCTTTCATCATGAATAAGAAGAATCCACCTCTTGGAGAGGTGTTGGATTTCTTCTGGAGGAAGGAGTACCAAGCAAGAGGTGCTCCTCATATACATATGTTGCTGTGGATCAAGGATGCACCTAAATTTGGAACGGATGCAGAAGACTCAGTGATGAGTTTCATAGAACAGTATTCTTTGTGTGCTGTTCCAAACGCAAAGGAGAAAAAAAGCCTACGAGAAAAAGTTCTACGTTTCCAAAGCCATCGATGTGGAAAGTACTGTCGTCGTAAATTCCGGAACAAAGACAAGTTCTACACCAAATGTCGTTTCGGCTTTCCACGACCGGTGATTTCTAAAGGAAGAGTGAACAGTTTGATGTCTTCGCTGCGACATAATGTGATGAAGAAATCACCTAAAAACACATACAATTTGAAGAGGAACGAAGAGTCTAAGTACATTAACGACTACAACCCGGTGATTTTGTCCATGTGGAATGCTAACATGGATATACAGTTTGTGGCTGATAACTGTATGGCTGTGGCTCGGTATGTGACATCTTACATCACCAAAAAAGAGAAGACAGAATTGAAGGATATGTGGGAGGACATTTCCCATGAAAAGAGCCTCAGCAAGAAGTTGTACAGTTTCAGTCTGAAGATGTTGTCGCATCGAGAAATCGGAGCTTACGAATGTTCTGACCGGTTGTCTTCAGCAAGTCTCTATGCCAAGTCCAGGAGTATCGTTTGGGCGAGTGTTGGTCTTGCTGCAACGCGTAATCGAGTTCTGAAACCTGTGCGGGAAATTGAGTATTTGGCGGAAAAGGAGCCAAACAGTACCGACATTTTGAAGAGCAACATGTTGGATACATATTATCCAAATCGAAGCAGTCACCTCGAGAATGTTTGTCTGTATGAGGTTCTGCAAAATTACATATTCAAGAGGAACATCAAAGAAGATACTGAGAAAGGAGTGTATGCTGTAATAGGAAGTGAGGGATGTCTGGTCAAGCAAAGAAAATGCCACTTGATAAACCATCGAAAATTGAGTGGCGAATCTCCTGAAAAAAAGGAGTTTTTCTATTTAGCACTTTTGCAACTTTTTAAGCCTTGGCGTGCAGAAGAGGAACTGCTTGGAGATTTCCTTTGTTACGAAGACTCATTCAATGCTGCCAAGGAGACCATAGAATGTCCTGCTTTTCCCAAATATGTAGAAATGTTGAATGTGGAAATTGAGCAGGAAGCAACGATTGCAGCCGAGATTGCCAGAGACAGTTCTCAGGACAGTCAGAGTTCTGCTTCATTGAGTCAGGATCCACTAGGAGGACCTCTTATCGAAAATGAAGCTGCCACTGCTATGAATGAAGTGGAAAGAGCCATGGCACATGCTCAGGAGGATGCGGTTAACTTAGAAGAGTTGGAAAGACAACTCAACGTTGAGCAGAGGAAAATATATGACGAACTTACCATGCAAATTGATCATGGATTAAGTCATGACAAGAAAGAGTGCTCATGTACGTCGTTGAAGCCTGTCCGACTGTACGTGAGTGGAGAAGCGGGAACTGGAAAAAGTTTCCTTATTAAAGCAATTTCATGTTATTTGCAGGAAAGGACAGAGTCATCGCTGTCTTGTGTTGTCACCGCTCCAACTGGACTGGCAGCACATAACATTAAAGGGATTACTTTACATCGTTTACTGATGCTGCCAGTGGAGCATGACAACAAATTAGAATATCACAAGCTATCTGGAGATGCTTGTTTTGAAGTTTCAAGAGTCTTGAGGAAAATGAAACTTCTTATCATTGACGAAGTAAGCATGGTTTCCAATGTCATGCTTGCCTTTGTGCATTTGAGAATGCAAGAAGTTCTCAAAACAGAGTATGATGTGTTATTTGGTGGCAAACACATCATTGTTTTCGGAGATCTTCTGCAGCTGACACCAGTGAAAGGGCAACCTGTGTTCAAAATGCTCACGCATGAAGATACCAGGAAGTGCTTAGGGAGTATTGGCAACGTCAATATATGGTTAAACTTCAATTATGCTGAACTGCATGAAAATATGCGTCAGGCAAAGGATGAAGTTTACAAGACTATTCTACAAGATGTTAGAATTGGAAAAGTGACCGAGCATGGGAAAGAAGCTTTACATGCACGATTACTGACAAATTTATATCCAGACGAAGATGTTGTGCCTGAGAATATTTTTCAGAAAGTTACTGAGAAAAAATCTGGAATATGTTTGATGCCAACTCTTGCAGAATGTGCCAAATTCAACAACAAAATGTTGCATTTAGAAAAGCAAGAGATTGTGAAATTGGAAGCTATTGACAGAGTAGAGCATATGGGATCAACAATTATTTTGTCTGAGAATCTGAAAACAAAATTGGATTCATTAGAGAAGAGTATATCTAAAACTGCGGGTTTTGAAAAGACTCTGAATGTGTGCTTGAACTGCCGTATAATTTTAAGAAGGAATTTACATGTTGAAAGAGGTCTGGTAAATGGATCAATGGGTAATGTTGTTGATTTTGTGAAATACAGAAATAGAGATGGAATTGAATTTTTAAAAATTAAATTTGATGGCATTGAGGAAGTACAGCTAATTGCTCGTTGTTCTGCTAGATTTTTGCTTGTAAAAGACTTATATGTTCGTCGTAAGCAGTTTCCTGTTTGCTTGGCATATGCGGTGACAATTCATAAATCGCAAGGTTTAAGTGTAGACTGTGCATTGGTGAATATTGGCAGTTCTGTGTTCAAGGAGGGTATGGCATATGTGGCATTGTCACGAGTTAGGACTTTATCGGGATTGTACTTGATTGAGTGTGATGTCACAAACATTTGTGCGGATCTAGATTGTGTTAAGGAATACAATAGGTTGAGAAGAGAGTATGCGCCACATTTGCCTCAGTATCCTTTGTTTGAGAAACGTGTGGTAGGCCGGAAACGAAGAAATGTGACCAATACTGGGGAGGTTGTAGCAAAAAGACGAAAAGTCGATGAACCTGAAATTACAAGCAGAAACAAAAAGGATTCTGTTGAAGATGTTGTTGGTTTTCAATTTGAAAACAGTTCTGGTGTCAACTGCTATGCTAATGTAGTAGTTAATGTTTTGTTTTCTCTAGAAAATGTAAAAGAAGAGATTGTGGTCAATTCTGATCAAAGATTTTGCAGTTTGTTAAATTCTGTGTTAGAGAAATGTAGCACTGATAGAACAAACATAGAAAGTGTGTCTGAAATTCGAAATCGGTTAGACAGATGTTCAGGCCAAACACAATTCTCTCAAAATAATCAGCAAGATTGTCAGGAGTTTTTAATGTACATGCTTGATGTATTGCATGATGAAGGTGTAGATGTAGATCACCTGTTTGGGCTTTCTTATCAATGGCAGCATGACTGCGAGAACTGTAGGGTATCAAGTACTACTAGTGTAGACTCAGAAAGATTTATATATTTAACTTTGCCAGACAGTAAATCAGTCTCTTTTAATAAGCTAGTAAAAGCAGCTGATCACAACATGGAGTGTAGCCAATGTAAATCTGAAATGATGTCCACATTATTTATACGAACATATGGCCAGTATGTCATTTTAATGTTCCAACGATGTAGGCCTGATGGAACAAAATTGACAACTTTAATTAAAAATTTTGTGGCTTCACAGTTGTCAATATCAGGAAGGACTTTTGTAACTGTAGCAATTATATATCATGATGGTCCTTCAATAACATCAGGACATTATACAGCTTATTTAAAGTGTAGAAATGGCTGGTCATTCTGCAATGATTCTGTTTTAATTTTCAAAAAAAAATTGCCGTTTGACCTTAAAAACTCTTACCTGGTGTTTTTAAAACCAAAATTTTAGGGAAAGAATCTCGGGATGTGCTCTGAGGAATTTCAAGAAGTTCTCATGGCTCCTACACGATTTGGCCTTGAGGATAAGTGTAGTACAGAGACATAACTTCTTACCATAACACTGGACTTTATGGAGAAATACGTGCACTTTGAATGAGTTCAGAAAAACTGTTTCTTTTTATAAGCTAATTGAAGCAGCCAATCAAAACATGGAGTAGAGGGAATGTAAGTCTGCAATGCTGTCTACTGTTTTACATTGCTTTGTGATTAAAAGTGATGTAGAGCATTAAATAATTGTACTAGTCATAAAGGTAGTGTAAGTCTGCTTCATAGTAAGCAGTATCAGTGTGATAGGAAATGTAGAACATGATTGAGGAAGAAGGGGAAGATATTACTAGTCCAGGATTGTGTAAATGATCTTCAACATTTTAATTCTGAAAGTTGTGGAAATGCGAAAAGACGGGATTGGCTAACAAGAAATCCAAGAGTTATACATGGCTCTGACAAGATTTGGCCTTGTGGAATCTTGTGGTAGAGAGCAAGAAGTCATTTATTGTATGTAACATGTTTTTGAAAACGATGGAGGTTTTCTTTCAGAAAGTGGCGGGTTGAAAGTAATAACAGCACAACAGAGTGTAAGCTGTTCATAGGACATCCTTGGCCGTCATGGAAAGTAAGTTAACTTTAAGGAGTTCTGAATTCTGATTTCTAATGTTGTATGGGTTTTTTAAACACAATCATTTTGATTGTGGTTTTTTTTCCCCGCTGTTATATGATGAATACCTTCAAGTCACTGTTTTAGTGAAATTTGATACATTCTGAGAACAGCAAAAATAAACCATTTAACATGTATAATTAATTCTGTTCTGTTTGCATTTATGATGTACATGTAGAACTGTGTAGGAGGCATGGAGAAGGTGAGGCTTCTGTAAGTGTCAAAGTTGTTGCATACAGTCCTCATATTCTACGTAGTCTTTTATATTTCATTACTTTCACTGTTTCTGACTGATCTAAAAAATTTTTTTTAAAAAGAACAGTAAGTATAAGGGAAGGAAACAGACAGTTATGTTAAAAGAAACACAGCTATAGGGAATAAACTAGGGATACTGTTACCCGCAATCCTCTGCTGATGATGTCACTGAGCATGTCATGAATGATGTAATATGTGACATCATCAGCAGTGGATTACGGGTAATAGTATCTCTAGTTTACTCCCTTATAGCTGTCTTTCTTTTAACATAAGTGTCTGTTTCCTTCCCTTATACTTACTGTTCTTTTTAAAAAAAAAAATTTTTGGGTTCGCTTCCGGTTCGCGTACCGGGGAGCGAACTGGGAAGCGAACTAAGAGAAATAGAGGTTGGCACAGTTGCAAATATTGTACCAATTTTTTAATAACGGGGAGGTAGTTCTGAAAAGAACTTTTTTTTAAATTGTTTTTGTTGTTTTATATTTTTTTTATTATTTTTCTGAACATTTTTTTACTTTTTTTGAATTTTTCTGAACAGTTTTATAATTTTTTTGTTTTTTTTTCGGAGGGGGCAACGAAAACGATTCATTGTAAAGGGCTCAACAGGAGCAAGAAAACAAAAAAAAAGAATTTATTGTTTGGGGAGTTTCGGACAAACATGAGCATGATTGTCAATAGCTCTGTTGATCAGAGTGATGCTACTTTCTGCGTAGCAAATGAATCCACTGCAATGTAGGCAGACTTGTTTTACTTCACGAAATCTCGTTTGTATATTTGGCACCATCTCCCTGCCCTCTGGTCCCGTTACTTCCGGTACAACAGATCTTCTGGCCATAATAGGGAGATTATCTAGGTCGTCCTGTTCCTCTTCTTCGTCTTCTTGCTGAATTATAACTTTAGCAGGTGGTCCACTCTTCCTTGGATGTGGTGGAGGTGGTGGGGAAGCACCAGCTGAAGCTAGTAAAGAAGCCATTGCTCACTGGTAACAAAGGGTCTTTCTCTCACAATGATGAAAGTCAGAGTGAGGAAAGAAGGAGGGATTTTCACCATTTGGGAAAAAAAATAGTTCTCAACCAATGAAAAGTGTTCATTTTAGATCATATGACCTAGTCTTACATCATTAGGAAACCGAAAGTGAAATGAACCAATGAAAAGTGTTATTACCAAGTCACATGACCTGCTGTGTGTATGTTACGCGCTTTGCAGGGCCTCCCGGTTTGCTTCCAGAAACCTGTGCTTTGCGACTCGGTAAGCGTACGAGTTCGCTAACGTAGCACGTCATATGACGTATCACGCGACAACGCGAAACGTCATGCGGACGGGAGGCGTCACGATGTTGTTTTCTAACGCGGCAGTTGCGGTAAAGAAACGTTTACCGGCTCGTGGTCTATTTCGCGGCATCAAGGTCAGCTAACGGGAAGCTTCCCGATTCGCGAAGCGGGAACGAAGAAAAAAAAATATTTAAAAAAAAAAAGTTATTAATAAACATATAAAATATATTTTTGGATTTAAAGAAGAATACATTTTACAGCTACAGATATTAGCTGTTAAAAAACCAATGAAATTCACTGAAAAAACCATAGGTTATAGACCATATATAGTTAGGAATTTGCATTTACAAAACCTTGAAAATTCACTGAAAAAACCATAGGTTAGAGACCATATATAGTTAGCTGGACATTTTATTGACATAAAACCAATGAAATTCCATATATAGTTAGTTGCACTAACTATATATCGTGCACCCGCAATCCACTGCTGATGATGTCACATATTACATCATTCATGACATGGTCAGTGACATCACTGATGACATCACTGATGACATCTCAAATGACATCACTGATGACATCACTGATGACATCTCAAATGACATCAATGATGACATCATGACACACCAATACCAGTTACTACATACGCACTCACTGATTCCTACGTCTACACACACATTCACTCATTCACCCATACAATCACTCATACATACAGTCACTCATTATTACAACACTATCATATGCACTCATACACCTATGCAGACACTCACACACTGCCACTCATCCATGGAGTTACTCACACACATAGTCAGTCCTGTAAAGAATCAATCACACTTCCATTTCCTCATCTATACAGTTAAACACAGAACACCATACTTCAGTGACATCACTGATGACATCACTGATGACATCTCAAATGACATCACTGATGACATCTCAAATGACATCACTGATGACATCATGAAACACCAATACCAGTTACTACATACGCACTCACTGATTCCTACGTCTACACACACATTCACTCATTCACCCATACAATCACTCATACATACAGTCACTCATTATTACAACACTATCATATGCACTCATACACCTAGTCAGTCCTGTGAAGAATCAATCACACTTCGATTTCCTCATCTATACAGTTAAACACAGACCACCATACTTTTTCACACATATACTAACACATACTTACTCTCTTATACAATCACTGATACAAGTACACATTGATATGCACAGAGTCACACACCTCCCAGCCAGCCACACACACACTCAGTCTTCCATACATCCACTCATTCTTCAATATGTAAAACATATTTAAACTTTACAAAAACACAGACACTAGATGATGTCATCAGTGATGTCATTTGAGATGTCATCAGTGATGTCATCAGTGATGTCATTTGAGATGTCATCAGTGATGTCATCAGTGATGTCACTGACCATGTCATGAATGATGTAATATGTGACATCATCAGCAGTGGATTGCGGGTGCACGATATATAGTTAGTGCAACTAACTATATATGGAATTTCATTGGTTTTATGTCAATAAAATGTCCAGCTAACTATATATGGTCTCTAACCTATGGTTTTTTCAGTGAATTTTCAAGGTTTTGTAAATGCAAATTCCTAACTATATATGGTCTATAACCTATGGTTTTTTCAGTGAATATATATATATATAAAAAAGGAGGGGTGAAGCCGTGCAGAGTGGGAGTTGTGCGGTGCAGTTTTGAGGAGCTGCTTTTGACAGTCGGACAGGAAGTGCTGGATTCATCCATGTCTTTGCTCCAGGTGAGATTTCACTCCTGTTCCCACTGCTCTGCCTTCTAAGGATGCTAGAGTGCTAATAGCCATATTACTGCAATAATTTACAGGCCCTCGCCTACGTCATGCATCAATAATCGTGGGTGCAGACAATTAACACCTGGTATTGCACACAACTGTGTGTAATACCGCATAGAAGATTGGATTCAGAATCATTTTAACAGCTATGAATTTCATATTTTAATAAGTCAATGCATCAGTCTTTTGTGTTATTATTTTGCCTGTAAAGCCTCTCACCTGAATTGGCTCAGCAATAAATCCAGCTATCCTTTTAGGCACACATGTATTTAAGGTCTCCTTTAACTGGTCGATATACTTGTCATTTGCTTGACAGCTACCTGCGTCGAGAAAGCAGAAACACAATAAACATCTCTTGATCGCCATGGCCTTATATTCCACAACATACTGAGCAATCTGTTTCACATTTATGGGCATTTGTTCATCAGGTCCTGATCCAAACACATTGGATATCAGCATTTTACACACACCACCATATTAGTAATCAATTACGTCATACTCAAAGACAGACCTAAAATGTACCTAGTGAACATGATGCGTAAATTACTCATTTATACAGAAATAAAATGAGAATACCAGTATATATCCCTCTTACCAAACAAAATGCAAGGAGGCAGGCCATACGGCAAGCCGATAGACCAGAATGGACAGCCCTACAGAAGGAGTTTATGGATCTTTAATGGTAGAGGAATAATGATATTGCCTTTGTCAAACATCTTATCCAGAACTGGGTATTTTTGGAGGAATTCCATCTTTAAAAAAATCATTGCACTGAAGAGAACGCTATTGAATGCCACCCATCCTCTATTAGCATGGCATGGTAGGCAATACACTACTTTGATTGACGTATTTAACTAAGATGGAATTGGGCAACAGTTGCATATTTCGTGGCGCCTGTTCAAAGAAAAAACAAGCTGGCAAAATCGGAGTACTCTCTTTAGGTCTAGCGTTAACCAGGAACTTTTGATATAGCTAAAATTATATGTATCAAACACCTTCTTATAAGGGGTTTCAGCTAGCCAACTCCATCCATTGGTCAATTATTGTGTTATTCACAATTTCTTCGCCAATTAGAGCATTCAGCATAGGATAATGGGTCTGCCCATTGCAGCCACTGCAAACCTCACTGAGTGAAAACATTCTGCCGTTTTACAAGGAGCACACCAACACACAAAGTGCCTGGGACTGCTACGGCAACGTATGCTTTTTAAGAAAAAAAAATATTTTTGTTTAGCCAGTGTTTTTTTTAATTGAATAGGCCTGTAATTTCTCTGTCTAACTTGTTTTGCAAAAAACATTACCAAACAAGCATTGGCCAAAGCCAAAAAGCTGGCAACCAATGCCAGACCTACTCGCTTTGACACTTCTCGTTTTAGGGCTAAGAACTTTTGATTTTTACAAATTTCTTTATGTGTATATAATATATAATGCTCTAACTAATAGGTTAATTCAGCTAGCTCACTTCATCAGTTGGTCTGTTGTTGTGTCAATCCCATTTTTGCTCCAACCACCACAGCACACTGAATGAGGCAGTGGCTCAGCCCGCTTCAGCCTTCAGCACTTCCTTATAGCACCGGAGGTTGCTACCCGGTTGTGCTTTCCTTCCAGATGGCAGTTTTTTATTTCAATGTGTTTGGAAAGATATCCATTTCTGTAGAGTCGGCGCTCTAGCTCACGTCAACCGCGTGATGACGCGGCACGCCCGCGGCCATTACAGGATGCGCGCGCATCCTAAGGAAAAGAGCGCGAGTGTCGGAGCCGGCAATATATGCGGCTCGGCACTCTCTGGTGCCTCATAAGCAAATTAAAAGCTTAAACACAATTACGGCTCCTGTCATCATTTCGGGGGTAAACGAGAATACTACAATGGCGACGAGGAGGTGATAATGAGAAAATAAGGGACAAGGAAAAAAAAAAAAACTAACCACAGGCATACTGACCACCGAGCCCCAGGGACAGGAGCACTTCCCAAACAACACGACGTGCTCGCCCAAATACCACTTGTAAGGAACAAGGACACCAGAGAGCGTGGCAGAGCCCACCCACGTGCAAAGGAGCCACATAGCCGCCACAGAAGGTGAGAGGGCCGAAATAAGGGGACAAGACAGAGTAGGACCCCACCGACCCCACACCCTAAGGAGGGAGAGCTGGCGACCTCAGGGAAAGGCGAAGGGGAAGACAACAAGAGCCCCCAGAGACACCCAAAGAAACAGGAGGAGGACGACTCGCCAGGCAGCCCCAAGAATCACAGTGGGACTAGCCCCCCAGTAAAGCGTGAGAGGATGTGCACCCAATCGTCTTCGGCCATGGCACCAGTGCCTTTCCTACCCAAACCAGGGGAACCCCTCATGCGGTGGGAAGATTGGAGAGAATATATAGACAACTTCATAGAAGTACTGGAGGATGAAAATGAGGAGAAATTCACAAGCCAGAGGAAGAGACACATTCTACTACTTCACCTAGGTCCGGAGGGACTCAGAGTTTTCAAGAACTTAGTACCCAGACAAAGGGTAAGCACGGACGACGACGTCTACGCTCATGCCATCGAGAAATTAAATGAACACTTTCGACCGGTGGTCTGCGTCTCAATCGACAGATACAATTTCCAACAAAGGAAACAAGAGGCAGGTGAATCAGTTGAAGAATACGTGGCGGCATTGAGGAAATTGGCCTCCACGTGCAACTACGCAGCGTTCCAGGATAAGTTCATCAAGGATCAGATTGTGATGCACACTACAAGAAAAGCGGTGCAGGAGAAACTATGGGCAAGCGGAGACACCACGCTGAAGGAAGTCATGGCGACGGTCAAGAAAGCGGAACTCGCAAAACGGTGTGCTGAAGCAGCGAAGAAAGAGCCGGTGGCCAGACCAATGGTGAACAGGATTGAGGATGAGGGATCCCGAAGGGAAGGCATGTACAGAGGTACAATGCAGAAGAATCCCAACAGGTGGCAAGGAAATCCAGAACCCCCAGGAAAACAGGCGGGAACCAGCAAGCGGAACTGTTACAGATGCTGGAGCATGGTGCATGAGGCTCACGACAGGAAGTGCCCGGCATTTCGCGCCAAATGCCTGTTCTGCGGGATCGTAGGGCACTATGAAAAGGTGTGCCGCAAGAAAGCGACCAAGTCCATGGTGAAGTTTGTAGAACAAGAGCAGGAAGATCAAGGAGAAGACAACTATGAGGAAGACGACACCGTGCTATGCATTTATGATCAGATACTCTGCGTCGACAACAAAAGGTCAACCAAGCCTGTGCTGGACATGACAATAGAAGGAGTACCAATCAGCATAGTGGCGGACACAGGCTCCCCATACACCATAGTCCAGAGGGCAGTATTGAACGAGACATTCAAGCCATCGCTGGGTCCGGAACTGGAGCGTCTAGACATTCGCCCAGTCACGTACAACGGAGACCGCATACCCATGGCAGGATTCAGACCGCTGAAGTTTGAATTTAGAGGGCGCACAGCTATCTGCAAGCTGTACGTCTCGGAGAAGGGACCCTCGGTCCTGGGCTGGTTGGATCAAGGGGACCTGGGTATGAAACTAGACCCGGGAGGAAAGGTCCAGATACTGCTCACTGAACCTGACAGTTGGCCGGATATGGATCAGTGGAAGAAGGAGTACCCCAAGGTATTCGGAGGCAAGGTGGGGAGACTGGAGAAGTTTACGCACAAGATAATACTCAAGGAAGGAGCGGTACCGGTATCGCACAAAGTGAGGAACATACCCCTGGCTGTAAGAGAGGCAGTCCAGGAAGAGCTACAAGATCTAGAGAACAAGGGCATAATCGAACCCATCACGTGCGCAGAATGGTTGGCACCACTGGTGGTGGTAATGAAGCCCAGTGGGAAGGTCAGGCTGTGTGTTGACCTCCGCGAACTCAACAAGAGCATCGTAGTGGAAAAATTTCCTTTGCCCCGCATTGAGGAGATGCTAGCAAAAACCCAGGGGATAAAGTGGTATTCCACAATAGACTTGACTGCTGCATACCACCAGATCGCACTACATTCGGATAGTAAGAGACTTACGTCCTTCATCACCCCCTTTGGGTGCTACCAGTTCTGCCGCATGCCGTTTGGACTGGCATCGGCTGCGACGGTGTTCCAAAAGCTGATGCATCAACTCTTCAGGAACATTGATGGCATCCAATATTTTCAGGACGATATCCTGGTGATGGGGCGAGACAGACTAGACCACGATGCCAAACTGACCAAGGTGCTGAGCGTTCTGGAAAAAAAGGGCCTGACAGCGGAATGGAAAAAATGCCGCCTGGGCATGGAATCAGTAACCTATCTAGGGCACTAGGGCACGAGATAGGAGTACAAGGCATTAAACCAAAAACTGAAAATGTGAGAGCGATTTGTGACGCACCGCCCCCCACCAACAGAGAGGATGTCAGATCCTTCTTGGGCATGGCGGAGTATTATAGCAAGTTTGTCCAACACTTCGCAACAAAGACCCACCATATGCGGCAATTGACAAGGGAGAAGACGCCATTCAACTGGACAGCAGAAACACAATAAGAGTTCGAGAGCATGAAGAAAGATGTGGTGAATGCAGTGCCCTTACAGGGATATGACCCTCAGAGCCAAACGGTACTCACGACGGACGCCAGCGACAAGGGGCTGGGCGCAGTGCTGATGCAGGATAGAGGCCAAGGAGTGGTGGAAACATTGAGCTTCGCATCACGCACACTGAGTGACACTGAAAAGAAGTTCAGCGTCATTGAAAAGAAGATGCTGGCAGTAGTATGGGCAATGGGAAGATTTCGACAATTCCTGTGGGGCACACGGTTCTAGTTGAAGACGGACCACAAACCGTTAGTAAAGGTATTAACCTCGAGTGGACATGCCAGTGCCACGCCCAGAATAGCCAAAATGACATTGAAGCTGCTGGAGTACAGATATGATGTGGAGTATATCCCAGGCAGCAGGAACAAAGTAGATGACTATCTGAGCAGAGCAGCAGCTATGGAGACAGAAGCAGAAGACGGAGAAATCGGAGCAGAAATCGGTGGCATTGACGGAGGATCAGGAAAGGGTCATCAGCAACCAAGAATGGCACGAAGCGTATAAGGAGGATGAAGACTTACAGAAGGTGAAGGAATGCATAATGAAGGGATGGCCGGAGAAAAGACACATGGATGAAAACCTGAGGAAGTTCTATGAAATCAGGGAAGAACTATCAGTCGGCGACAAGGGAATGTTCATATACAGAGGGGACAAGGTCATCCCCCCGGCAGGAATGGTTCCAAGATTACTAGAGATACTCCACGAGGGACACCTAGGAATTGGGAAGATGAAATTACGGAGCAAGCAAGGGTACTGGTGGCCGGGCGTGGATGCCCAAGCTGAACGGCACGTCAGGGAGTGTGCACAATGTCAAGAAGTGGACAAAACACTGAAACCCTTGAGACCAGCACTAGGGAAGTTCGAGTCCCCAAGGAACCTGTGGGAAGAACTGTCCATTGATATCCTAGGCCCAATTCTGGACGGACAAGGAACCCAGAAATATGTATGCGTCCTTATAGACAGGTACTCCAAGTGGCCAGAAATGAAGGTATCGGAAGCGATGGACACGGAGACAGTGGTAAAATTTCTGAGCGACACTTTTGTGGGAGAAGGCATTCCCAAAACCATACTAATTGACAATGGGCCGCAGTTCATGTCAGAGAAATGGGCCAACTTTATGAAGAGAAATGGAATTGTATCCAAGCACACGTCTATTTACCACCCGGCCTGGAATGGCTTAGTAGAACGTTTCAATAGGGTGGTAATGGGGTCGGTGCAGGCCGCCATCATGAGTGATAAAGATTGGGAGAAGGAAATATGGAAAATGATATGGGCCTACCGAATTACACCCACGGGAACAGGATATAGCCCTTTCCAGATACTGAGAGGTCGAGACCCATTCACGAGAGACAACAGAGCGTGGAAGGAAAAAACAGTGACCAGCCAATGGTCCCCAGCTGTAGTCCATGGCAACCTGGAGAAAGCGCAAGCAGTGTATGCCAAGCAGTATAACGCACGAAGGAACGTGAGAGACACTGGACTGGAGCAAGGTGAATGGGTGAGGGTCAAGCTGGCGACGTTACAAAGGAAAGGGGACAGCAAGTACAGCAAACCACTCCAAGTCAAGGAGATATATGACAGAGCAGCCTTATTGAGTGATGGCAATGTGTGGTCCCAAGATAGGATGGCGAGGTGCAACAGGATAGTGAGATGGGACACCGATGAGCACGACCAAGAAGGAACTGCGGAGAGTGGACTGGAAAGGGAATCTTCCAGTTGGGAAGAAGATGCAGAAACGGGAGGTTCGAATGAGGAACAAGGCAGCAGCATCGACCCTCGAGCAGAAGCAGAAAGGAGCACAAGGCGGTCAATGGAGAGCCCAGCTGAACTCCGCCAAGGTGAAGGCAGCGGAGCTAACCGGGAGAGAGGGGACACTGCGACCCCGGTAAGATACACCCGAGGGGGGAGAGCGGTGGTGAGACCGTCCAGGTTTCAGGACTATGATATGAGTGATGGACAATAGTTCCAGTTTTGTTATATTTGTAAAAAGGGGAGATATGTAGAGTCGGCGCTCTAGCTCACGTCAACCGCGTGATGACGCGGCATGCCCGCGGCCATTACAGGATGCGCACGCATCCTAAGAAAAAGAGCGCGAGTGTCGGAGCCGGCAATATATGCGGCTCGGCGCTCTCTGGTGCCTCATAAGCAAATTAAAAGCTTAAACACAATTACGGCTCCTGTCATCATTTCGGGGGTAAACGAGAACACTACAATTTCATGCTTGTATATTGATAATATATTAAAAACATACAAAAGCATGTTCAGGTGAATCAAGGAGGCAGGCAAAAGACAAGGATTCCCTAATTTGCAAATGAGGACATGCTTCTTAGGATTGTCCCAGTGCACATTACGTGCCGGCTCAATCTGTATTACAAAAGGGGTCATGCAAGTATCTGTAGGCCCTTGTGTATTACCAAGTGTCCCATTGCACAGATAACAAGTGAACACCAATTGTGCCCCTAGGCACTTTCTGTAATAGAGCATCTGGTGCCTAGAACCTGCAAATGTAATTCTACAGGTTTTATACACTACGGCTTAATACGAGTTTTGACTCAGTACGGATAAGATTAGAGTTTAGGATCAAAAGTCTCAATATGAGAGTGGTGAAGGCCTTAGTAAAATATACATACAGTGGGCAAGTTAGATGATAATGTACTGGGTGGAAGAGACGGGCGCCCTCAGCCCGTACCAGGCGGGCTTTAGGAAGGGAGTCTCCACAGTGGACCAGGTTTTTCGCCTGAACATCATCTATTGGAGGGTAGCGATATTCGAAGGTGGCAGCTTATACACAATATTTGTGGATTTGAGGGCCGCCTTCGACCTAGTGCCGAGATGGAAACTCTGGAGTGTTCTGGCCGAGATGGGGGTTCCCCCGGATATTCTGATAATTTTACAGAGACTGCACCATAACAACTATGCCCGGGTTAGGTGCAGGAAACTTGGGGAACTGACGGACAGATTCTCCGTTGACAGGGGGGTTAGGCAGGGTTGTGTACTGGCACCGACCCTGTTCTGCCTCTTTGTCAACGGGGTAATCGCCCATCTTAACGGCACTGAAAACACTGATGCCCCGAGGTTGGGCGGCAGCAGGGTGCCTGCAATCATGTTTGCTGATGACACCCTGCTGCTGTCCAAAACCCCCATGGGGATACAGAGGATCCTTGACTCTTTTGTGGCCTTCTGCACCGATAGGGGATTGGAAATCAATGCAGCAAAAACTAAGTTTATGGTTCTGAACCCAACCCCAAGATTACGCCCGAATCCCCTACTGGGATCATCACGTTTAGAGAGAGTCTCCACCTTTGAATACCTTGGTGTAACGTTGAATGAAACCATGTCCTGGGGAACACACCAGACCAGGGCTAATCTTAAATTAGTGCAGACCACAGGGGGCATTGCTCGGATGTTGAAAAGTTCCACATATCGTCCGTTGGGGCCACTTATTCAGATCTACAAGGCACAGGCCAGGGGGGCCATTATGTATGGGGCGGAACTGTGGGGTCACATATCCTCCCGCAGTTTGTCTGTCACTGAGAATAACTTCATTAGACAGATAGTTGCACTCCCTTCTAGTACTCCGCTCCTCCCTTTGAGGATGGATTTGGGACTGAGACCAATAGCAGATGAGCTGGGTCTCAGACCCATAGCCTTCTGGCGGAGGCTATGGAGTAGTGAAGAACTTTCTACTTACAGGGCGGAGCTGAGGGAGTTTTTAACCCACCCCAAAGCTTTGCAGATCCCGTGGATAAAATATATCCAAAAGTCTTGTATGAAACTAGGGATCCCCGATTTGTGGCTTGATCCAGCGAATGCTTCACTAAAGATCCCACGAAAAGCTCTGGCCACTGCTTATCATGAGCAGAAATTAGCTATGGCCTTGGACTCCCAGGGTGAGGGGTCATTAACATCTGCATTTACGCAATGCAAGGATTCATATAGGCTGGAGAGGGTACTGGATGCTATGTCCCCCGTGCAGGCCAGGAAGCTATTTCTCCAATGGAGATATGGCACATTACCTCTTCGATCCTATACTAGCTCCTGGTCAACACCGCCCTCTACCAAGCAATGCCCGGCATGTGCTTGTGAGGAGGAAAGTGATCTACATGTGGTCTTGTTCTGCCCAACTTACAAGGCCGCGAGGAAATATTGGCTCCTACCACTCATTAGAAACCTTGGTTGTCGGGAGTACCTCCCCATGTATAGAATTCTAAAAACTGATCTTTCGGGTCCAATTGTGTTTGCACTGGTTAAATTTCTTGTAAATGTTTGGCATACTCGCACCCGTATCTTAAAGTCGCAGGTTCCCATATAATTTTTAGTTCAAACAATTTTAAATGTATGGTCTTTTATCCGTTCTCACTCTAGTTGCATTTAATTTTTAGGGTGGAACGATTTTACTCTGTATAATATGCATTTGTTGTTTATTTCCGATGATTTTATAATGTTTCAAATGTGTACTTATTTTATATCTTTGATGGTCAAACTGGCCGAAATAAAGATTGAGAATGGGATAATGTAAAAATGTTAATTTATCTTTTTACTATTTAACATTTTTAATTTAATGTTGATGTACTATGCGTAATAATTTCATATAATGAAATGCACAAAGGAAGGATAACCTTTATTGTCAGATTCCTTTTATTGAAATATCATGTGACAGTAGAAGAATTGCCTGATAAGACAACACCTTATGAAAATATTCTCTCTTTTACTAGTCCTCTGCTGTAGGATTTCAGGATGAATATGATCCTCCAGTCCTTCAACACTGTACAACAGTGTTTCCCAAACTTTTTCGACCCGCTGCTCCCTTGACCCATTGGCCATTGCCCGTGGTACTCCACTTTTATTTTATTTGGATTGGGGGGCTGTCAGCCCAGCCTTGAGAATACTTGCATTTTTCTCCCTGAAAATAATTGGGAAGAAGCGGATGAAGGTATTATAATCATATATGCAGGGCGTTTCATATTACTATGGCAGCGCCTCTAATAAAGTATTCCTAGTTAAACTTCTTTGCCCATGCCTTTTTTAAAGTACCCTCTCAAACTTTTTTATCCCACTTACAGTGTTAGATAGCACTCCTATGCATGTAGGCCCCATTGCCTATGCTTGAAGAATATTTGCATGCACTTCCATTTCTACCCATGTCATACATGCCAACCCACATATCACTGCAGGATGACTCACGATTTTTTAAACCACATACAGCTTTATTTTTGCTGTCTCCTCCCTAAAACTGCCTCCAAATCAATGTAAGCCCAAAAGAATCCTCTGATTTGTTTTTTTAAACGTCCCTCTTGCTTGCTTCCAAATTTTGGCATTATGCCATATTTGGTGTTTTACTTCCCTGTGCTCAAAGAGAGAGCAAGTCTCTCTGGAAATGTGTGTTTACTGAAAGAAATATGTACTGAAGTACCTATGGTTCAAGTACAAGTGTCAATACTTAATGTGTTTAATACACAGGACATCTGTACTTTCCTGATAACTTGCATTGGTGTAAAATGCATTTCGCAAAAAAAACTATTAATGAGTCTAACAAAATAAATCAGGCATCTTCCGCTTACTCTGGGAGTGTTGGAGCATGGGGATTCGGTGAAATATGGAGGTCATCTCCCTCAACATGCCTTCAATTAAGCACTACGTTTACAGCTTTAGGCATGTCACTTACAAATCATTGACATCATGCGTTTAAGTCTAATTAGTTTAACTGAAGCCAACGGACTCTTCAACATTAAATACATTAAAATGCTTAGTGCATGGCTCCCCTGGCTATGTATGGCGGCTCCCCAGGGAGCCATGGCGCACAGTTTGGGAACCACTGCCGTACAAGTTTCAGTGAGACACCAACATTAAGCATGTAAAATATATCCACTTTGTCATTTGGTTGAAATGTTCTCTTCAAAAACCCTTCTGCAAAAAAGAGCTTTCATGGAGTACTGCATGCCAACTTCTAACTGCTTCAGAGAGCTAAGCAAATAACAGAAAAGGTAAATTAGGGTCCAATCTTTGAAGAAAGGGCTCAATTTAGTATTCCTGAATCTCTACCCTCATATATTTTGTGCTTAGTTGAATGCATGCAAAACCTGTTCAGTTTCAAGCACTTCCTGAAAGATTTGTAAATTGGTTGAATTTCTGTGACTTGGGTATAGAGAGTTTCAAATTTGAATTCCTGGACTTCCAGAAATCTTTCTCGACGTTTATTCCATCTGAAAGCTTGCTGGGAAAAAAATATTGCCATTGCAGAATGCAGGTTTTGGATGAGCATTTAGGGCCTCATGACGAGTGTGACATTCTGACAGCCCTTTGGCAGTCTGACCGCCCATACACCGAGGCCACCAGGAGACCGCAGTGCCTGAGGTCTTCCGGCATATTATGAGTTTCCACTCTGCCCGCGATGTGGCTGTGCAGATTTTGCAGGGGTGGTTATTACTTTTCCATATGTACCGATGCCTGTGTGAGCATTTTGACTGCATGTTTCGGATGCACAAATATGCATGATACATGTAGAAAAATACTACCTACCCATAGCCAGAGTTGGGCCTATATGTGGGCAGTACAGGCAATGGGTATATGGTACAAAGAAAGTACCACGTACAGGGTCGTAATTATTGGGGTGAAGATGCTGCTGAGAAAGGGGGGACCTGAAGAAGGGATCCATGTCGAACTCTGACCGAAAGAACAAGAAAGGGGTCAGTACCCACCCCAAATACTTTGTTTCCGCCGACTTGAAGCTAGCGGTCCCACCGCCGCGGTCAGCTCATGGAAAAGCCAACACCCGCTCTGGCTCTCCGGATGCGAGGGATTTTGGTCAGGAAAACCGTCTTGGGTGCGTAGAAGGAGATTCTTTCATTGAGGTATTGGGGTCCGATGTTGTGGAGGTATTTGTAGGCGTGGGTGAGGAGCTTGAAGGTCACTCTCTTTTCAACTGGGAGCCAGTGGAGTTCTCGTAGGTGTTGGGTGATGTGGTGTTGTCGTGGATGCCGAGGACAAGGCTAGCTGCGGCGTTCTGGATAGTCTGGAGTTTGAGGAGTAGAAATTTGTTTATTCTTCACAAATCCCTGATTGATTGATTGTAACACGCTCGACCTGGACACTAATAACAGCACCCTGGCAAAATTGCAGGTAGCACAGAATGCATTAGCCAGGGCTGTCCTTGACAGCCCCAAACGTCAGTTGGTCTCTACGGGGCTACGCGTGCTACACTGACTTCCTATTAAAAATGCATCATGTTTAAGGCTCTCTACATGATACACAGTCCCATTTGGGATCAGGAAGATGTCCCATCGGTACATTCTAGGCAGAAATCTTTGCTCAGCTCATCTTTAATTTGCTAATTTTGCCCAGAGTCCGAAAGAAGAGATAGGGTGGAAGATCTTTCCCAGTTCCGGCAGCCAGACTGTGGAACTCACATCCCCATTCTCTGACCTTGATCAAAGTGCATTTGCCTTTTAGAAAGGTCCAAAACACCTGACTGTTTACTTTATAGGGAGCCCCCTTAGCATTCTTGTACTGTGTCTAAGCCGCTTCTTGGCTGAATCGGACCTCTGTGACCACAGCGCCTTGACGTCTTTGGTCATTTGTCACGCTCTATCAATCTAAGTCAAATCAAATCAAGAAGCCATGCCAATATGAATATTTATGCATTGTAGAACAGGTATGAAATGGATGACCGCTGCTGTACATCTCAACACCTTCTGAGCTGAAGATTCCAAGGACCCATCTTAGATCAATTGCAGAAGTAATTAACCTGAAACACTCCCAAGTTTTAAAACTAAACTATGCTGTAGAAAACATACCACACTCTCTGTAAAGTGCATATTAGCACAGTGCCTTGATTACTTTTGCAGAACAATGGCACCCTTTCCTTGTCCAGCTCCTTCAGTCCCTTTCTTCCTCCATCACAATGTATGTAGATAATGGAGCACAATCTTAGATGTTTTCTAGTGCCGTGCTGCCAACATTTAGAAATATGACATTTTTCTTTGCGATATTTTGAAACGATTCAGGTTTATATGCATTGCGTTCGACCAATGTACTTTAGAAAATGTCTTTGGATAACCTGCATTATACGTTATTTATATCTCTTATAAAATCCATTTTATTGTGAGGGCCTCAGCATTCTGAAGCTGCTTTTGCATAAATAACGCATATGCATAAACTAATTTCAACACTGGCCTTGAATATTTTCTTAAGCTTGGCTGCACCTTAATTTCCCTCCACTCTTTATCCACATTCATTTTACAGACCTGCAGAACGAAGGTCTCAGAGGGATTGTAAGATGCCCATTTTAAGCAATAAAGTACCTAATGCCATAACCCAAAAGGATATTGTGAGTAAGCTTGGAGTTCAATGATTGGGTAAAGGTCTGGTTTCTCAATATAGTAAAAGAACCTCTCAGTAACTTGTTCTAGCTGTTTCGTGTAAGGTAGAGCTTACTTTATTTGATACATAATTGACACATGGTAATATGTTCCTGAATAAAGTACCTAAATGAGAATGATCCTAAATACTGTGGCGTAGGCTTTGGAAAGGCTAGGTGTGTGCTAATCAGTCTTGGTTAGTTTGATCTTAGCTACATTTAATATGTAAGAAGAGAATTTTGCACATCACCAACCTGGAGAACAGCTGCATTGCCTGGTTGTCTGCACTGGAGAATCTCTGCAGTGATTTCCTCCCCATGGACCACGAAAAACATCTGGACACATGGTCTATGATGGACGAAGTAAGATGTGATTACCAAAACAACGAATATATTGGATTGTTATTTCCAAAAGAGGCCAGGTCGACCAGGCCTCAAACCTCTTCATCATGGTCCCGATGAAGTTAAAAAAGAAGGAAATCTAACAAACCTTAGGGAAAGGAACAACTTTCCACACTAGGATTGATATTTTAAGTAATTCTTCTCTGGTTTCTAATTCATAAATTGGAAGCAATGCCATAAAAACTATACATTTTGAGCACCATTTGCAAACAATTGTGAAGATGTGCAAAATTCCTCCTATGCTTTCATATATTTCCACTTGGCAATGAATTCACAAACATTCCCATCAAAACCCTTGAAAATTGATTCAAACCATAGATTTTCATACCTCTCTTTTCCTCATCCATCTATTATCATTTCTGTACAGCAAGGTATATACTTGTGAAGAACAAGTATGTATTGGCATATCTTTCATGTTTTTCACCAATAATTTTCCAGGTGAAGACAAAATAACCCAGACAACGTAGGGGTGTTCCTTCCTCTTTTCTATCTTAGAAATACACTTAATTCCTTCTTCATGAGCAGTTTCTGTTTCTACAAAGGCCCAGCAATGCGGTTATCAATACCCACAAATAGATTTGTGGGTGCTTCATTTAGTTTGTATAGCCATCCTTATTATAACATATTTAGAACCCATCACCCTAAAGGTAGTTCCATGGACTTTCCATAGCACTAGTTGTGGGTATAGATATCCATTGATATGTGATTTCTGTAAATCAGGATGTCGGAATTGGTACTGGCTAATGATGGTTTTGCATCTAAGATGCAGCCAGTTGAGCAAAAACCTCTGCCAGGAGCCTAGCTAATTGTAGTGAGCGAGGCCGTGCCCGAGACTGGAAGGCAACACATTCTTATAAATTTCAAACATTCAGCGGCTGATATAACAAGATCTTTTTAGATGTTAGATTAGTAATAGAAATCATAATAATGATATATTATGTAGCAGTTACTCATTTGTGGTTTCAGTTAAATGAAAGCTAGACAGATCTAAAATTGCTTTTTAAACCATTCTGAACCAGAAACATAAAACAAATGTCTTCAATGATACAATCACTAAGATTAAAATAGGAAGGTGTAACAATGTAAAGCATTTACTTTAAATGCCTATAGGAACAGTTGAAATATCACTGTGGTTTTGACAAATTATGCAAAAACCTACTGTATGGCAGCCAAAGCCATTGGCAAGACCCTGCTTGAAGAATCCAACAGCTGTTAAACCCAACGTATAAGGGCTGGCACCGTGGTACCCTCCTCTGCATGAAAAGGGGAAATGGTTCTACATTAAAACGTAGAAATAAAACATAACACCATAAAGAAATTCGTCACATTCAAATAAAACCAGGTAAAAATAAACTCTTGATTTTTGTAGGTCTTTGTGGATATATTTTCCAGGGTCATCTCCAACCCATATGCAGAGGTTTGTGTGAGATGAGACTCAGAGCGCTTGTAATGTTATTACTCTAACCTTTCCTATCCTCTAAACAGTAGAGCATATTAAACACATGCTCAAACGGAGCAAAAAGTAGAATAAAAAAATCAGATGTCTTAGGGGCCCTGATTATGATGGTGGGTGGACCGCCTACGATAGTCCGTCGATGGCCGTCCGCCCTCCGATAGCCCCTCGGTCCAACCGCCGGATACAATACCGGTAGTCGGACCCACAGCAGTCAGGGCAAAAATTGCTGCCTCTGCCAGGATCAGTAATCCTGACGGGGTGGAGGTCAGATTCGCAATTCTGAATGGCGGCAGTGCCGTGGCAGGCACCACCGTCTGGAATATGATATCCCTTTCCAACAGCCTTTTCATGGCTGGAAGAGTGACATAAAAAGGCTGTTAAAAATGGAATTTGGAGGCCCCAAACAAGACCGCCACACTATAGTGGCCCTGGGGGCACTTGTAGCGCCCACACTTACCTCCATGCACCACATGGTGCATGGCACCCGGTCCATGAACGTGCATGAAATGCTTATTTTCATGGTGGCTTGGTCTGCAGACCTTTTCCTGGGCCACAGCACAAGCCACTGTAAAAAGGAGCACTTTGCGACCGGGAATGCGGCAGTTGGAACGTCGCCTGCAACCATAATCAGGCCCTTTGCTTTCATTTGTTAATTTTTGCTCTTAACATTTGAAGCATACAAAAATAAGTACATATATCTGAAAGTCGTTTCATTTTTTGTGCAGAGCCATACAAATCTGCCCTCTCTGTTATTTTGCCATGCCCATTTTTACTCTTATGTACTGGCATTGCTAGTGTTTTTGACCTCTGGAACAGTAAAAGCCTGAACATACAATCCCCTTAACTGCATGTGACTTTCCTTAGACATGGCAACTGTTTTGGTCCTAGAAATTATCATATTTGACTGTGTGTAAGTCAGCCATACTTGCGCTCATATTGTGGAGACTGCATAAAAATGAAATAGTTCATGTGGGCTGCAACAATTCTTTTGTCATCCACATGTGGGACCTAAAACTACAGGAAATGTGCTGAAAAGCAGCAATTTCACACCAGCAAATCTCCAGGGGTTAAATGTTATTCCAGGGATAAAGCATATCTATTTGCATGTTTAAAAGGAAAACATGAATTGGAAGTGCCAGGTTTTCAGTGAAACTGCAGCAGTAGCTACTGTGTAAGTCTGCACAGTTTCAAAATCCTACTTTTTTGGCACGTCTGGTTTGTAGGCTACTGGAAATGGCATTCGTTCCACTTCTTACTAAAGAATGAAAACAACATTTTTTTATTATAAAAGTCACAAAAATGACTTGTCAGGCTGCAAAGCTTTAAGTACCACTTACCACATGTTGCTGAGGGCCTTAAAGCAAAGATGAGCTTAGTGGTCATTACAGAGTGTGGGGTCTGACTGGATTCATGCTGCTCACATGGAGAAATGCACCACATGGTAGAGCTTCAGCAGCTAACTACATTTCCCAGTGGGCACAGGCAGTGAGATGGCAGCTATCTTCGATCTTTGAGTATAATGTCCCTTTTGATGCTTGGCATTCATGCTAGGCAAATATGCTACAATGTTGCTGAAGCTAGACCTCACTACACACATGTTGGTTTTCAAGGATCATGGCTTCTAGTTGTCTAACAATTAGAATATGGACATTATGGCCCTCAGACAATTAGAGGAAGGTGTTGGATACTAAAGGGGTGTAATGTATTATTACCAAACTAATCTAAAACAATTTGGGAATAGTGATGGACACTAAATGGGTGGCATTTACTATTCCCACTCAAATCTGTGTTGGACACTAAGAGGATGACATTTACGATTCCCACTCCAATCCAAGCCAATTAGGGGAACGTGTTGGACACTAAAGGGATGAAGTTTACTATTTCCACTAGAATGTAAAACATTTTATGCAAGATGCTGCAAACTAAACATTTTATAAATGCATTCATTACTCCATACTAACACAAAATTTAGGATATATAAAATAAACTAAATTTTACTTTAAGAAACACACTAACCAAAACTACAAACCTATATATCCATATTTAAACATTAAAATATAAAAGATGTTTTTAACACTATTAATAAATAATGTATTTTTTACATTAACGACCATTCCTAAACTTGCAACCAAAAACAGAACAAATAATTTCGAATTTTCAACATAAAAAATACTTTACTATCATAAATAAAAATGTTATATATCTTTTTAATACAACTTCATTATTTGTTTTATTATTTACAATAGAACATTTTTTAAATATATATTTAAGATATATTTTAATTAATAAAAAAATATTCATACAAATTAATATTGTAACAAAATAAATGTACAGATTTCAGAACATTAATTTGCATTTCAATAACATAATTAACATTAAATTTAATTTAAAAATATCAACTTTTTTCCCCTACCCTTCCCCCTAAAACCCACTATCCTACTGCTAAAAAAAATATATACTTTTTTATACATTAACACAACAACAAAAATCATTCATTTCATTATTAGCAAATCATCTAACTAAAAACACAAATAAAAAAAACACTACCCTTCAAAATATAACTACAACTACAATACATTCCATACAAAATAACACTTACAAACGATATTACATACAATATGTTTTCAATTGATATTTTTACACCTAAAACAACATTTTCACCTTTGATATTCCTATTGACAATATTTTTGACATCCCATATATGCTTCACACAATATTTTTGTGTCACAATATTTTTTCCAATATTTTGCCCCTACACCTGACAAGGACATTAGCTGCTGTCTTCTTTATTGAACACTGCTTCTATTCTTCAGAAAAGGTATGCGATGTTGATCATTTATGAAACTTGAGTAGGCCTCTTTTTTATGCTAAAATAAGTTTAACTATCCGAGGAAATGATTGGGATTATCCATGTAGAGAAACCCTAAAATCTCATCATACTACTACAATACTTTTTGTTGTTCTGCCTTTGACAAATGTGTTTATCTTGTTAAATGTCATTATAACTACTATTCATATTGTGCAATAGGATTGGATTTTAATAAATGTTGAACATATAGTTCTAGTGTTCTTGAGTGTGTCTATTCATAATGAAAGAGGGTTCGGATTCTGTTAACTAATCCCTTGAGTCTCAAAGGACTGATTGATACCTACATCTCATCCTACTCAAATAAGGTTCAGTGTGTTGAAAAAGGTTGCGGTCTACTGGGTTCTCTGTCTTACCTCAGCCCTCTTTAACCACGCAAAGGACAGGTATTCCTTAGTCCCTTTTTTCATTTATCCCATCCCCCCATTTCCCACTTTTACCATATGCTCTCATATTCTATAATTATGGACCACTGGTGGGACTGTGAGAGATGGAAAAGAACATTGTTTCTGCTGGATCTTGTGCACAAGATTAGTGCAAAAACTTACATGACTTTTCCAAGTATTGCTAACTTACTGTTTCTCAGAAACCCGTTGTTAACTATTATTTTTCTCACATCACAACTTCCCTCAGCTAGAAAAGTTGTAAATGGTCTGAAGATCTGAAGCCTCTACCAGAACCCGTTCCTGGAATCCATTCCCTCCTCTCATGTGACAGCTAGCAGCTAAGATAGAAGAATGATCATGAATGGAAAGGGCACACAAAACAGGCAGGTTGCCGCTGCTTCGTGAATGTGATAGAGGAATAAGGTACATATCAAGAAGTATACCACAGAAAGAGGAATCCTGTATTTTCTCTTGGGACTTACATGTCATGGGGGAGCAGATCAGTTGGTCCTCTTGAAATTATGGGCTCACATATACAGTCAGATCCTCACTCAGTGGAAGGGGTGGCATGGGGGTGGGGCTAGAAAGTAGTCATTCTACTTTAATCATAAAATGCTGGACAGCAGAGATGGACCTAGGTGTGCAATTAGGAAGCCAAGAGAGAGAATGACAGCCAAGAGTCGTAATCACCATCTAGAGAAACTGGGAAAAGTGGCATTGCTTTTGGCTTAAAGTTAGTGTTGGAAAGGAATTTTGGACTTTATATGGGATTTCCGCAAATCAATGCTGGGTTAGCAATATAAAATACTGCTTAGAACGCAGGACTTTTCCTGCTTTGTCTTGAATGTCTGACTAAATGCTGCTTTGGGGACAAAGAAAGCTGATCTATTGTTGATCTCACATAGGGAAAAGGGCTTCAGGACGTTTTCAAGAGTGGACTCATTTTTCCAAATCCTGAGAAGAGGAGAAGGTCAAGGAACAGAGTTGCTACACTGTCTTGGAGTAAACTAACAAGACACGTTTCAACTTAACTTTTGGCTGTGGCCTTGAAGGAACAGGAAGAGAAGCCTACCTTTTAAATAAAATTCAGGCTACTATAAAAAAGGTGGAATCTGATCTTAAGAAACCCCGTTGCAACCTGGCAATGCTAAACCGTTTTAAACTTGAAAAATGTTTCTAAGTGAGAAGTTTTTACTGTTGACTGGGATGACTTTACCCAACCTTCTCTCCACAGGCAGTTGAGCAGTAGAGGATATCTTATTATGAGTCTCCCATAAAACCTGACTGGACTGAGCAAAGAGCCTTATTTTGGTACATCACTAGCCAGCTCTGGAAGGTGCATAGGGACCTGGTTAACAACCCGCTTTCTAACATTGGATTTTTCCCATTATTGTTACCTAGGGAACGTTTGCTCAAAAATGTACCTTCCAAGCACCTTAAACAACATTTCTGTCCAGGTGCATTTTTAATCATTACATTTTAACTAATTTGGTTTGGGAATAATTGTATTTAATTTCTGAACAATAATGTTGTTTTGGGTACTTTTGCACAAAAAACTTTTTTTGGTAACTTTCATCCATAGCTATGAACTCAACTGTTCTGACCTTCACATATCTAGCTCCCCTCAGAGTGTGCACACACTCACCACTCATTCAATCTACTATATAGGTTCTTCAGTGCTGCAGAGATATCCTACCTCCAGGCTGCAACCTTTAATTAGTGTGGCAATGCACTGAACTGAACTTCTACTGCCAACCCATTGCCAAAAACTTTGTATCATTAGCTATGATCAGACAATACACTTACAGTTGAATTCAAATCATTTGTTCTCTGTGTCAACCTGTCAAATCTGCCCTACTCACCAAGCCCTCATAATAACCAGACTTAACAACTAATTAAAGCCAGACACTAAAAGCCATACATGCACATCCCTCCAAGTGCTTCTGATCCCAATATCCTGCAGAAAAACTTCTACCATACCTTCATCATGGACATAGTTGCTGTTTTTTGAACTAAAAAACACAAAGACGAACATTAAGGGGCCGATTACGATGTGGCTGATAAAGGATCCGCCGTTAAGATTACGATTACGGTTTCTGACATGGTTTCCATGCTGGCCTATCCGACATTGAAACTATGTCGGAAAGCGTCTTTGGGGGCTTCCAGCAGGGGCCCCTTGGGTGCACAGCCTCTGGTTAGAGGCCAGGGGGCACCTGTGGTGCCCCCATGTTGATCCCTGCACCTTGTGGCATGCACCTTGATGTGCCTTCCACGGGGTGCAGGGATGAACAGCACCACCCATTTCTTTATGGGAGCATGCATTATGGCTGGTTTATGGCCAGAATGCCTACTGCCCACGTGAAATGTAGGAATGCAACCAAACAATGTTCGGTGGCATCCTAAGGAGGCGGTCGGGACCGCTGACCGGGAATCAGTCAGACCCATGCCCGATACGGTGACGGGCGGAAGTGATTCCATCCAACATCGTAATGACCTCCATTATCTACCAAAAATGGTTTACCCATGATCTGAGTAAATGTTCAAGGCACAATCTAGAAAAACAATGGTAGGAAGTAACGTCAGACAAGTATACGACCCTCTGAAATAAGGCATAAGGGAAACCACCAGAATAAAAACCAAGATGGCCTCCCAATATATATCAAATATATCAAAGAGGTTACAAATTAAACTAGGAAGATTGTCAACATATACCAGGATATTACTCATAAAGAAGACTTGAAAATAAACCTTTTGTGTGCTAAACTCCTGCTCTTCTTTGAATTATATATTATCAAGTCCATGACTCCATTATCAGCAGAAATAAATATCACCTTATCCCCCAATGAGTCACATAGGATTCTTTGTTCTTTCACCTCCTTCCTCTGAATGACTAAGGACAATTTATCAAGGATGACCCAGATGACTAAATCATTTTACATTCCTAAAGCAGCAGCATGTCTGAAGCAGTTCATCCCATCTCACAAGCCAGATCTTCAATCCGTGAAAAACTCATATTTTCTGCATGGAGTCATACCAGAATCCTTGCAACATGTCATCAATGCTCAGCAAAAAAAACTGTCAGCCAATCCAAAAGTCTTGATTCTTCAAAGACAACCAGCCAATTTTCAGCTTACCTATTCTGATCTCCTTCTTTCCTCAGATTAATGCTGTGCAACTTTCCCTCCTCCGCAGAATACGTCTAACTAATTTGCATTCATTCTTTTTCATATTCATAGTACTTCTTAAGCGCATGGCTACCCAATGTGTTTCCCTGTGCTAATTGATCAGCCAGACTCATAATCATCATATTTTAAGAATAAAGATATGTTTTAAGCCGTTTCCTGAAACTAAGTTTGTTGTCATTCTTTCGGAGAGCTTGTGGTAAGGTATTACATAATTGGGGTGCTAGGTATGCAAACAAGCGCCCTCCAAACATTGCCTTTTTAGCCCTGGGAATAGAGAGCAGACCTAGATTCCCAGACTGTAGCAATCTTCTGGGAAAGTAGGGATGAATCAAATGTTGTAAGATTTGTACCCCCGTTATATGCACCACACGATTGGCCAAGCTTGGGCCATAAACTGTATTCTCTTTTGTATTGGTAGCCGATGTAATGTAGCTAGTGCGAATGAAACAGCCTGTTGCTTCAAGATTCCCATGATAGTCTGGGCCGCAGCATTTTGGATCACTTGACGTTTTTTGATCACTGATTGTGGGCTCACCAAATATAGGTAGTTCCCATAGTCTAGGTGTGATAGCACCAAGCCTTGTACTACCACTGTCCGTTCAGGGCTTGGCGGCCAGCCCAGCAGTTTCTTGAGGATCCTCTACAGGCAAAAACAACTTGAGGAGAACTTTCTAGCCTGAACCTCCATAGTGAGTTTATAGTCAGTTAAAACTGCCAGGCTTTTTACTTCTGACTTGGAGGACTGGTGATCTCTGAGGGACTTATGCCAGTAACGTCCATTCCAGATAGATGGATTATTGCCAACTACTAATACCTCTGTTTTGCTGCTGTTTAATTTGAGACAGCTGGCAGCGTTCTATTCTGCAACTTGCCTTAAGCAAGAATTAAGTTGGCATGACATTGCTCCTATGTTGGGTGTAAGTGAGGCAATCTGTGGTCGTCTGCGTATGACACCATTGAAAATCCATGGGAACATATGATATCGGAGAGAAGGTTAACAGAGATTAAAGAGTGTGGATTAAAGAGTGTGGGACTCAGTGGGGAGGCCTGGGGGATCCCACATTTTAAAAGATGAAAGGCGGAGTAGAAAGGCCCTTCACAGGCTTGGAAGTTTCTATTATTCAAGAAGGAGGCAAACCATTTTTGTGCTAGACTGGTGATACCAGCCTCTTCTAATCTCTGAAGTAGAACTGAATGAGAGACTGTAATAAATGCTGTACTCAGGTCAAGGAAGATGACAGCAACTGATCTACCTTGATCAAGGACCATTTTCAGCTCTAGTGTAGGATCCAGGGAAGGTTTCTTCAGCAGTGGTCTGATGGTAGCATGTTTCCAAGCATCTGGAACACTGTTGCTTTCCAGTGAGTGGTTATACATGTCAGTCAGCATTGGAAAAATTACGTCTCTTCCTTTCATCAAAACTTCAGGAGGTGTCGGATCAAAAGGGGAGCCTGATTTAACTGTTTTATCAAGATCTACAATGTCTTCCTTCATCAACGGCGTGATGGCGGATGGTTTATCTTTTACTAGACCGACTTGTGATGTGCAGTTAGCTATGCCCTTGAGTTCTATCTCGCCTATCAAAGTTGCATAGATACTGCTAACTTTCCCAAAAAAGTTGTTGGTTAGCATTGTTATGTGCCTGGACTAGTTTCATGTGGCAAAATTGCTAATTTCTTACATTGTCCTATTTTTCACAATAACATTTCTGTCGTAACCTTTTGCACATATCTGCGTGCACGATTATGTTGGAATAGTTTCTCTGAAACTACTTTGTTTACACATCTAGCTTTGCACAACATTATCACGATTCCTTGAACATCATGTATAAGGCCCTTCTATGCAGTATGTATCAATGTCGTTTCTATTTTCATCCACGGGGTGACAGGGCTATCTACATATCCATAACATCACTAATCTATCCGCACATCGCAAGGCTGCTTTCTATTATAAATAAAGAGCATCCCATAAGATTAGTGGAGGAGGCACTTCATCAGACAACAAAGGTCCCTGCATGTTGAGACTTCATCACACAGCGGTCTGACATCTTGTGAGGGGTGTCCAGTTCATGACCAAGAGGGGGTCTTTCATTCTCTCCCACCAAGTAGTGGGTTGGATCGTCCCTTGGGGGGATTTTTGGCTTCACACCTACTCACACTCTAGGTACACACAGAGTAGGGTGTGCATAGGGGGAGTATGCCTGATTGCTGCCTTGTTTATATCCTTGCATATATACAATGTTTTAGCACCATGGTAGAAATGTATCTATTTTTTACTCTTTTGGTACTTGTTATCACTTTCATCTGCTTTTGTCTACTGATAATCGCAGCACATGTATCCTGTACAAGAATAATGTTGGCTTAATAAATATATTGAAAATGTCCCACTGAGTATTCTGTATATTTCTCTGAGCACAAGTATATGTGAGTGACTGAGCCAAAGGTTTTGATTTGTTTCCACCATCCCCGAGGATTCAGGGTTGTCATGTTCAGTGGTTGCCAGAAACTATTCGCTCCCTGATAAGGTTACAGGGCCTATGGTGGCACTGTGAGCTAGCTGGTCTCTAGACCAACATATCTTTGCGGGGGTGCTTGGAATCAGTCTGGGCACCTCACCCGAAGTTTATGTTGTCCAACAAATGCACAGATCCTACGCATTAGTGGGAACTACACAACATCATGTTACAGCGGGTCTCAGAAGAGATGGACCACAGCCTGTACTGGCCAATTTCATAAAAGAGCCGTCTATTTTGTTTAACTCCTTAAGTGAGTTGGGTGAACTTGTGATACTAGAACTAACATTGTTAATACAAGCTTCTCTTATGGCATACATGTATTTTGTTTGTGCTTTTTTTATAGTTTAATTTGCTGATAGCAACACAGCTTTTCCTCTACTTTCTTTCCATTCTTTTCCATTATTTTTTTTAACTTCAATTAATTCCGCCAAGAAACAAGGGGCAGCACCTGTGGTTGGCTTAGCTTATGTGATCCCATGGGTACTCATTTATTCAGTGAGCCTTTTATCCATTCATTGAATTTGATATTTATCTCAGAAAGTTCTCCGCATAAGTGAGAAGTAGACGGAGTAGAGTGTTTTCCCAGCTGACTTTATTCAATTTTGTGACAGCTGCACAGGAGCTGCTTCCCTTTCTACTTTTGGAGACAGAACGGGCCAATATAGTGATGAGACCAGCAAACTGGGAGAGGGATTCTGATCTCATGCCACAAGGTAGAGCAGATGAGAGCCCTTGAGTCAGAATATATCATACTTATGTCCCTGCCTGCTCCGCAGCAGACATGGCGCTGAATTAAGAACTGTGCCTGCCGACTGAGGTGTGACGATATGCAGGGTCACAGCAGTATTTCCAGCCCTTTGTGGCTGGGGCATAACAAGAAGACTACTGGTTCTTAGCAACTTGGGGAACAAGGAGAGGTTGCAAGCCCCTAGCGTGAATGCAAGGTGGCACTAGGGATTTTCCATGCCTTAGTGACTGGGCCATGGAGTGTTAGAATACTCTGGAAACCCCCTTCACCTTTTAATACATATAAGTGCAAATGAAAAGACACAGGTGGCTGGCACAATTAGACCTGTTGTAGGGCTACACTGTCACTGTGTTCACTCACTCATTGCGTTTCCTGCACTTAGATTACATTTCACCTGGGATTCAGCGTGGTTAGTGTATTTCTAGAGATAATTTATGAACTACTTACAACAGTTATTTAAGGTCTACCACTTATTCACCACCACATCGCTTGTTCTTTTACCAGGGGTGTAGACTGATTCCTGGTGGTGATGAGGCTCATCAGCACACTTCTCTATAGAAAGGATGGTAGGACCATGATTGCTGTCTTGGTTAATCATCATTCACATGGTGTGTGTTGTTCCTATGATCACGTACACAATGTATTTTCTCAATACAGTATTATCTTATTTGCAGAAACCTATCAAGAAAGACCCTCTGTTGAAAGTATCCTGATGAATCCAAAACCCACCTGTACCTCAAACTCCTCATTCACCATTACCATTCCCCTGTTTTCCCCTATGAGACACCAAGTTAGTGTTCAATCATTGATAGGGTATTCATTGGTGGAAGATCTGGAACTAACAACTGGAATTCATATTGTGTTTCTTTTTATGGTTTCCAACTCCTTGTTCTTGCCAGATTACACTTCCGTGACATTGCTTACACTAGACCTCCACAGAAACTCATTGACAAGCTCCGATGGCTTCACAATCAAGCAGCCAAAATATGCCTTTACTTGCACCAGTACGACCATGTAAAACACGCCTTATAAAACACTCATCTGATTCCAAGTAGATGCAGGTAAAAGGTTTAAACCTTTGTGACCAGGTGTTAAGCTTATTGGGGCAGTTGCTCGGAATGGCAGAGGAGACTGACGCCCACTCTGTGCTCAACAGAAACCTCCGATGAGCAACAGCAAATCTTGCCTATCATTGAACCTTCAGATGGCATTAACATTGAGGCAAACTCAGGGACCTCGACTGTGGAACTGACTAAACATGACCTTCAGGATGAACTGAAAATAAATCGTCTTCAGAAGAAGCCTGTGGAATGAAGTGTTTGATGCATTCAGCTAAAATCCTCACTCTGAGGTTAATAACTGAAGAATATCAGCCCAGGACCCTTCATTCACTCACTGAACGCTAACTCCCCCTGTCTGCATCTCTCATTGAGATTTGAAGCAAATGGAAATAGGCTGACAGTGCTCTTCAAAAGCTGTAAACAAACAGTTTTTCAAAATGTCTCCAAGTAGGCCTTTGCTTCTCTTGTCAAACTACCAAGTTTAAGTTCTGGTTTATTTACATAAACCAGCGTTTACTTTTAGGAACTGGATTGGTTTGTCCTGGACCTCAGCCACAGCTCACAACATGACTAAATATTCTCTCTCCCCTAGCTCTTTATTCCGGATTTCTAAATAAAGCAATTAAAACTCTGTGCAAGAAAGACGGGTCAACCTCACTATTATTCCAACAATTGACATACAAGCAAAATAACTTTTTGAGCTAAAGGTATGCAATTCAGTAACTCGCATAGGCTGGGCAAATACTACTTCTGGGGTAAAAATGTCAATATCCCGATCCATGTGGGAGACTATTCAGATCTTGTATGCTCACAAAATAAAGGCTTCAATATTACAGTCATCAAAAGATTTACACCACTTAGAAAACATCAACTTTCGAAAATACTATACATGCTTTTCATGTCATAAATGTTCCTCTGAAAAGAGTAATTATTTAGTAGATCAGAACCATGGTCGCTACAGAATCAAGTTATCAAGACATCAATTTATCTTGGAATATGTTATAGATTAGGTTACGTATCTTTATTGCTATATGTATGTGCAGAGAAGTTTAAGTGCTCCTCCATGTGACCAGACATTCTGATTGCTTCGAATACAACCCAGTTGTGGTGCTGTAACTACTCCAGTATAGTTTCTATCCTGCATAATGGCGGGGAGAACAATAAACAATGAGCTTTACAAACTTCACTCTTCAACATCTAATAGACATCAAAGGACGCAGAGTAAGACCTCCCTTATAATCCTGACTTAGGCAAAAGTGAGAGAATGTTACTACACTACATCAACACTCTTCTCAATTATCTCCACCACAGAACAGGTAACATCAAAACTGTGATGAAGGTGATCAAGGAAAACATGGAGGCCATGTCTACAAAGAGCAGTGGGAGCAGCCAAGAACTGGGAAAACCTGCTGTTAGTATAATACGTTTAGAAGTCCATGACACAGAGATAGTGGGGGTGTTAAAGGAAGTAAAGTCCTTCAGGCAGAGTGAGTTAGAGAGCCCCTTGAAGCTTCACTTGAGACAAGAACTACTAAAAAATCTGAGAAAGGGTGCCAATCTTAGGATGTTGGGTAATCCTTCTTCAATCTTTGTGAACTTGCTTACTTCTAGGATGGAAGGCATATTGAAAGACTTGTTGGACTTGCAGTCCATGGCAGAGGTACAGCTGGTGCAAACGTCCTACAGAGTATCTTCATAGAATCATAGCATCTGTCAAGTGATGCCTCTATAAGTGGCACAGTGATTGTTGTACTGACATATTCGGACATCTTTGAAAACCTTCTTCAGGCAGCGATCCATGGAAACTCCGTGATGACGAGAGATAGGTAATTTATCTTCTTCCCAGACTTGCAAAGAAAAAGACTCCAATAAATATAGATACTGAGTTTTAGGGTTAAGTTGGGGTCGACTGGATTCCTGGTGAATCTGAAAGTAGATTATAGAGGATGCAAGTATGTGTGTCCACACAAGCTGAAGTGGCAAATCTTCCTATAATGTTTTAGGGACAACGGAGGAGTGAGGTTTTTGATTGATGAATTTTTCCCGAGTGCTTTGTTGGGATTTCTCGATGGACGGGGAGGAGAAAAAGGACCTGGGCTGGTTGAGTAAGAACAGCCTCCTCCATGGAACAGAGTACAGAAAGAATAAGACCATGGTCAAAATGCCTGTTCAATAATCCTCTCACATGCTTGTCTGAGTTTTGCTTTTCTGTTTGGCCAACCTGTTTCATCTCAAGACTTGCTTGGAGCCATTGATGTAATACTTTGCCTGTGAGGATGAACTGTGACACTCATATACTTAGCGGTTTTCACATAGGGGTGTCTATGGGGAAAGTGAAAGCAAAGAATATGTTCTCCTTCTTCTGAATGTTTTTTTTCTTGCAATATGGATATTGTTAAATAAACAGAGGAAAAAAAAAATCATTTTCTATCAAGATTTTTACAAATAATGTGAGCAACTTGCTTCAATATAATTAGGATTAAGAAATAGCTAACATTGACTTGAAATATCAAGATTTTATTTAAGACAATAATGCTTATATTATCCCTTCTTGTTCCATTTGTTTTTTCAGATAAAACATGTTACAACTTTGCAAAAGGAGCATATTTAATTATAATATCTGTATTTTGTCTTTACACAATTTACAATGTAGATGGCATGTTCATTATTGGTATGCTTAGAGTTTATGGAGCTGGTATTTTACAAGAAGTACAAATTGTCATTACTGCTGTTTTCATTCTCATAGTATTATTTAGGTCAGGATTAGACTTAGGAAGAAAATGTGCCTAATATCCTGATACTGTTTGCATGAATCTACATGATGAAAAAGAGAGGTTCTTGAGATTCACTATAATGTTGTCTGACATTTGTAAATTTTAATGACAAAGAAAAATACTTTTCTATCAGATTTCTATCGTGCTCTTTTTCTGAAAGATTGGTCAATTTAAGGCTCTATTTTCCTGAAACAATTTTGCTTGAGTTATATTTTAAGTAACGCGTTTATTTTCACGGCCACACAAACGTTTTGGTTTCGGGTTGTTAAGAGATTTTTTCCTTGAAGTATTTCTAACTTCTAATTTCTTTTGAGTTTGTATTGCTAGTGAAAGAGTGAATTTTAAAGGGACATGCTCAAAACAGGGTACTCCTTGTCTTTAATAAAATATGATTTTCTCATCAGTATTAGGTGAGAAAATCAATATTTTTCACAATACTGGTTTGCAGCACAGGCAGACGTTATCCGTGACTTCAAGTATTTCTAAGTTTCTCATTATGTTGGCTTGTGAAATAGTGGAATGATATGTAGGCAAAATGGAGGAAAATTGCTTGCCTCTGTTCTGGTCCTCTCAAGGATCAACTATTGATGATTCCTGCTTAGGTAGTCATTGCATTTGCCTCCATCTTTCATCCTTTACCTTTCTGTGTTCATCACTGCTGAATGTCAGAAGTGAACCTGAAGATCTCTCATGAGCTTGGCTGATGTGCGGCTTGATTTCTGTTGAAAAGTGTGTAATTTGAATATCAATCAAAACTGGCCTTTTCATCCCTACTGTATTCCAGTCTTCATGAAATGCCTTATGGTACATGAATAATAGGATTAAGGATGAAATGTTAACTCAGGTTTTAAATAGAAAGTTTTTCAAGCTGGTTTAACAATCCAGACCAGATCTATGACCATGATCTTCATAAAGTTGTACCTTAAACGTTCATGTAATCTACTTGAACATTTGGGCTTTTGGATTTTTTGAGGATTTCTTGGCCAGTAGAATGAAAACACTGTTTCACCCTTCCACACACACCCTCTTGTCCGTCAAAAAGGTATGTGGGGTTTATGACCACTGCTCACAAAGTGAACACGTGAAACTTTTCAAATGAAGCAATGGAAATTCAACAAAGAAGAATGCGCAGGATGTTCATCTTCTTGCTAAAGCCAGGGCAAGCAGAACATATAAACCATAGTGAACTCATACAAGTGTATGTTTTCTCCAAGTACACATTTGATTTTTGAAACCTTCGCGGTTTTTCCAGTTATAACCAAAAACCATAAAGAACACAGTGGTGTACCGAAGTTTGTGTGGGCACCCCTGCAAAGTACACAGAGAGCCCCCTTGCCTCCGGACCCAATCAGGAGCTCCCAGGGCAGTGGGCTCTCCTCCCGTTACAGTGCAGGAGGGGTAATCCTGTAGCCCCCGGCGGGGGCTATGGGTCAAAAGGAATGCCACAGAAAGAATACGGTGATGTACGAATCAAACAAAACCTGCTTTCTAAGTGATCACAGTCAGCATATCAACGTGCTTCAAATGTTTTCACACAGTACCCCATTGTCTAATGTTTAGTAAATTTGCTCCTACACCAAGAGTAGTTAAGTCTATTAGAACATTCCCTATGTGCTTGCTCTTTTCCTACGGTCCAGACTTAGCACAGCAGTGTTTTGAACAAACTAAGCAAGACAACAATATCAGTATTGCACCTCACTCTTTCATATGCCATGGGAAGTAAGGATGTTGTTGTATAGTAAAACAGGATAAGTGCATCAAGGCAACCACAGTCTAGATTACCGGAAGTTAATCATATCAAAGTTCTTGGTGTGAAGTCTTGCCATCATCATTGCAAGGTCATTTGCTTCAGAGCCGCTATTGGTCAGATAAACGACCTAGGAATGAGAAAGGAAAATGAAACATTATTAGCATCTTTTTTCAAAATACTGCTTAACCTATCAACTGACAGTCTTCAGCATAAACTGTTATAGAGGCTGTCACTTTTCGATTAAAATAATGCTGCTTTAAACTTGAATCTAATGAGAGTGAACTATCAAGACTATCGATTCAAATTCATATAATGCCTTACAACCAGTGGCATAGGAAGGGAGGTGTGGGTCGTCTCGGGTGTCATCACTGAGGGGGTGACAAAATGGCAAAAATATGTATTTTAAACTACAGCTGGGTACCATATGATCTTGCTACGCCACTGCTTACAACTAGGGGCTTAGGCACTGATTATCGGAAAAACATATGTTTATATTATTCCTTATGAGTTGCCGACCATTTAATTTGCCTTGCAGAACCTTATGAAATGCCTGTATTCAGGAATTAAATTGAAAATAATTATATTCAAACCATTTGAGCCAAGAATTAACAGCCATATTATGAAGTTAATGGCATATAAAATAAATTTTAAAAAAGAGTGACAGAGTTTAAACATCCAAATCCAGACTCGCTGCTTCATGGTCTTATTCTGGACAGGGATTTTGGGGGCAACCGAAGTCTTCTAGAGAGCACAAAGGATCCTATAGGATTTTGGAAAAGCAGATAATAGAGAACAAGCATTTGCAATGCAATAGGTCTCGCATTAGGAAAGTTTGATCTATTGGTATTGTAAATGACACATTTTTTATTTATGTGTTGGTTTTGAAAATAGCGAAATTAATAACTTTGTCATTTACAATGCCAATAGTTTTAACTTTCGCAAACGTGACACCTATAGCATTTGTAATGCAACATGTGTTGTATTTACATGACTTAGATGTATTATTAATTAATACTTAAATAAAAGTTATTGTAATTTATAATGGCAATAGCTTCAACTTTTGTAAATAACTTTTGGGAAGATTATGTTCAGTGTATTTTATTGTGATGAAAATCCAAGAACAGAAGTGAAATATTAACATCTTTTTGTGACATTTGTAATAAAGTTTTAAACATTGAGAGAACATATTAGAACCAGTTGTTGAATGGTTGCACAGAGTGATGCTGTGGTGTTCAGTGGTGCTGAGTGATGCTGTGGCCTTCAGTGGTGCTGAGTGATGCTGTGGACTTCAGTGGTGCTGAGTGATGCTGTGGCATTCAGTGGTGCTGAGCGATGCTGTGGCATTCAGTGGTGCTGAGTGATGCTGTGGCGTTGAGTGGTGCTGAGTGATGCTGTGGCATCGAGTGATGCTGTGGCATCCAGTGATGCTGTGGCATTGAGTAATGCTGTGTGCTGAGTGGTGCTGTGGCGTTGAGTGGTGCTGTGGCATTGAGTGGTGCTGTGGCGTTGAGTGGTGCTGTGGCGTTGAGTGGTGCTGTGGCGTTGAGTGGTGCTGTGGCATTGAGTGGAGCTGTGGCGTTGAGTGGAGCTGTGGCGTTGAGTGGTGCGTTGAGTGGTGCTGTGGCGTTGAGTGGTGCTGTGGCATTGAGGGGTGCTGTGGCATTGAGGGGTGCTGTGGCATTGAGGGGTGCTGTGGCGTTGAGGGGTGCTGTGGCATTGAGGGGTGCTATTGCTCAGCTCACTAATATTCATTATACAGTCCTTCAAAGCTCTAAGGGCCGAGCAAACCACGACTGAATTCCAACACGTGGAACCCAGATTGCACAGACAGCAAAATCAAGCTATTTATTTTCCCCATTTTACATGTTGATCATGGTGTGGCAGAGTGAATGTATCTTATTGGATTTTGTCATCTGCCTTAGTTTTTTTTAATCCATTCTTGATCAACTGACATCTTGGCGGCTATCATACTTTTATTTTAATAACACACAGACATCAGGTCTAAAAGAAGCGCTATGTGCTTGCTGGATGAGGAGCGCACTGAATAAGAAGCTCTTTTTAAACTTCCTACAGAGTGACTTAGAAGGGAGAGGAAACTGGGTGTCTATTAATGTGGTGTCAATCAGCTGCGGCGGCTTCCTTTCATCTACAGCCCTCCTCCTCCTCACCCCCTCCTCCTGGCAAACGGTGGGAAGGAGAGCCCCGCCGGGGTGGGTGGGGGGAGAGCTGGACTCACGGAGAGACAGACCAGCCAGAGGCGGGAGGCAGCCTAGAAGAAATGCTGGTATTACTGCTGCTGAGTCCACGGCCCAATCAGAGAGCCACAGTGGCTCGTGCTGTAGGCATGAAGGCAGCATGACGGCCTGGAAAGCAGATGCCTTTGGGAACTCTGCCTGAACCGTTCCATGACACACCTCGAGCTAGGGCTGAGTGAAAACAGATGCGCTTGTTTTGCTGTTTTGTGGGGGGGGGGAGGCGAGGGGTGGGCGGGGGAGCAGCAGCCTTTGATGTGCGAGCGAGTGGCCAAAGATTTATTTTATTGTGGTAATCGTACGAAAAGGGAAATCAGAAAAAGCTCCAAAGGCGTTTTGAAAAAAGATGTTTGTGTAAACCCGGAAGCCCACATTCCCCCAGAAGGCCAGTGATGGTTTGCCTGAGAGCAACAAAATATCTACATTAGGATAAAAAATAAAAGGAAGTGGTGTAGCTGATAGTTTGCACGATACTAAAAAATTTGGCGGAATAGTGAGGAAATGCTACTTTAACAAGCATTGGCAAAGCCAATAGGTTTGGTTTGCTTTAGATGCATGACAGTTATTGTGTGACAAATCTTTGATGAAAGCACACGGAGAGGTAACTAAATACTGCCTGAGTGGTACTATGGGAAGCACAGGAATTCACCTTGAATGTTTTAAGACACGCCCTCAATTGTACAGGTCACGACCCTTGATAAAGATTCCTTGCGACACGTCTTAGGTCACGCACTTTTTAGGCCCCATCCCCACACATTTTTTCATCCTAAACAAAGCAACGTTCAACAGAAGAGCATCTGCATAAAAATCACAGTACCTTCCAAAGCTTGCCTTCTGCCCATCACATTTTATACTTCATCAAATAACCTCATAACTTCACGTGACCTTGATAGACGTAAAACTCCGCCCGTTCCTTTATTTCAGTGGTGGAGTACGTGAATTCAGTGTACGTGGGTTAAAAATACATGATGTGGACACGGGCCACGATCTGGCTGATTATCAAGTGCATGGATGCTAAAACTAGTTTCGGCCCCTTTATTTGCAGTGAGAGCAGTGGTTTGTCTGATGCGAAATTGCTGGGCTCATCCCCTTTGTTGCAGCATGCATAACTTGTCATTCTTTCAGTTCGACTGCACTGTCAGTTTAAATAATGTCCTTAAAACTGCGGGTGTGCAGTACCCAAACGGCCTAAATCGGCTCGTACGTATGTGTTAAGCATCTCGCGCCCCTCGTGAGACACTTTTAAAACTGCTCATAAGATTTTCAACAGGGAGTTGTTTTCATGTTTTGGCATTTTTTCGTAATGCATTATAGCTGAATTTATATAGTGCTTCATTTTGTAACCGCACTGCAAAGCGCTGAAGAGCATCAGAGGACATAAAGTACCTGTGGCAAAGGTGATTAAGAATAAACGGGTAGAACTTCCAATTCGGTCCAAGATTTGGCAATACAATTAAATTTTAAAAAACAAAATAATATCTTGAATGGACACAATTGTTTAACATGATGCAACCTTGCGGATTATTGCTTTCATGTGCCTTCGTGTGCTTGATTGCAAATTCAGGAAACGAAAGCTAGAGGTACTTGCAGTCCAAACCGAGGAAGAGTACATAGCAACCGTTGACGTACACAGAGCCCTAGGCAAACGGGCAGTAAAGTACTGTGATGGTTTATCGTATTGTTTAAGCAACTGAATAGTGTACACAACATGTACTTCAGTGCACCAATGAGCCAAACAAGGCAAGAGGGAGGCCGTGGGCAGCAACAGCAGGGGTGAATAATTAGGGGGGAGGAGAAATGCGAGACACGGCCTGGCGTCTGTGAAAAGTGTGAAGCAGTGGGCGGGGAGCCCTTTGAAGTGAAGCTCTCAAAGGCAGGCGGCTCGGAGAGCAAATGGTAAAAAAGCGCGTGCATTTGCACATGCACTCGACGTAATCCGCGATGGTTTCAGAGCTTGGATGAGCCTCTATACTCTCATCCTATTATCGCTTGCATGATTAATAGGACGAGACCTAAAAACTCCATGGGGGATGGCACAACAAATTGCGCTTGGCAAAGCAAAAACATATTTGTCCAGATCATTATTGCCTCTAGATCATGGATGTACCCTTGAATCAACTACTTTGATGATTTCCAATACTTAGAATGTCTAAGGCTGCTGAAGCATAGATGAGAAAATTTACTAATTGGCCCATTTTATATTTTTTGTCTAAGAAAATTCCTTGAATGCAAATAAAGCCACAACTAGAAAATTAGAAATGAATGCCTCCCTTTTAGGCTGCCTTTACATGTTGCTTGGAGCAGTATCCTGCCAAAGTCTGAGTACTTTGGTGTTTCTAGACCTGAAATGTCCGGGTCCGGGAACACGAGACCTGGTTTTACCAGCCTGGAACCTGTCTGCCCTCTTCTGCGCTATGGGGGGAGTAGACAGTGCTCCTCCTAGAGAGGGCACAGCCTCCTCTGCACCCATATTGCAGTACCCCAACCTTCAGTGGTGCACCCTCAGATATTTTATATATTTGCATTGAACTCCCCATAACAGGGGATAACCTGCATAAATAACCTGTTCATTCTGAGTCCAGCAAAGTATTCCCCATTCAATGGACCTTCCCTCATTATTTCCAATAACTCAAAGGAAGTTACTGGGAATCGTTAATTTGGTCCTAGTATCTTCCCACTGAATGACCGGGGAAATCATGAGAGGGGACCTTAGTAATGAGTAATTTCCTGATTCAAACAATTTAGGGAGAAACCTGAATATCTGTAGCAAAACATGGAAGCAATCTAAAGAAAATCTTGAAAATGTTATAGTTTCAAATGGTTATTTATTTGTAACATTCAGAAAAGTTTTTTTTAAAACCCCAGTGGGTGTAGATGATAAACATGCTTGGTGGTCTCGTATGTGTGATATACACGTGTGACAAATGGTAATGAAAAGTTTGTATCTAAAACAACAAAAAAAACAAAAACAAAAAAAAGAAAAGAAAAGAGAACAGGACGGTCCGTTCATAAACAATCTAAATAGGGTCTGCAATCACAGTCGACGTTTCAGTCCCTTACAAGAATAGCAGGATCATCATCAGACTCTAAGCATAATTGAACAAACTGAAAAAAGAAAATCAAACTAGTCAGTAAGGAGACATAGCATACAGATAGAGTATGGTACAGGCAGTGCATAAAGGGTCACCGCAAGACAGTGTATAATTCGGAAATTTAGGGTTGTTACCCCTTTGGAGAATAATATACATGAAAACCGTGGCAAGCCAAAACAAAAATAAAAAATAAACCAGGTGGTATGCTAGACTCAGCTATAGCTCAGAGTGTATAGTCACCTGGAACGGGTATGTGGTGTAAAATTGCTTGAATTGTTCGCATCCCAGCAAAATAGAAGCATCTTTTTGGTGAGGGGTATGAGCATGTCTGATGGTGACTTTGAAGTGAGCATGCTCCAAAAATCCGACACTTACATTGCCGCAGTGGGAATGAAGCCTGAAAGAGGATACCCTTGTTTTTAAGAAACTTTTTCTGAATGTTACAAATAAATACCTATTTGATATAGAAACTCTATTGTTGATATTATATGTATAGGAGCCACTGTGTTGAAAGAAACAGTCCTTGTGAAAGGCAGCATGACGTAATTCATAGTGTAGTCAGCCGATGGCTGAGGTGGGTTGAAGAATTGTCCCTTGATGCATGCTAGAATCAGTGGAAGAAAAATGTGAATGACACAACCACAGACTAATGGGCAAAGTCTGGCTGAAAACCTCATTAAGTAACATAATTTTAGTAAAATAAAAAGGCCTCAGATAACACAAACCTAAAAAAGCTAATTGGTCTGGCATTGGCTGCCTGGCTCTTGCCTTGGGAGAGGGAGGAAGGAAGGGAGGGAGGGAGGGAGGGAGGGAGGGAGGGAGGAAGGAAGGAAGGATGGAAATGGTTGCAAAGATAGAGCACACTCATGAGCTTATAATTCAGAGATGTGTGAGCAGTAGTTTACATTACTGTTTTCTTTCAAAAGACTGTTCTCCATGGCTTGTTCAGACTAGTGAAATCGCAGCAGATAAACAAAGGCCACTCAAATGGATTTTACAACAGCACTGGCAGGAGACCGGGTCTGATAAAGCTGAAATGAGCCCTATTTTCACATCAAAAGCATCCTGCTATCACATTAGGCTCTAAACACAAACTCAACACTAAAGTAATTATAATGTAAAAACAAAAACACTAGCCATGAAGGGAACTACCTTGTATGCAAATGTGCTCATTGTGAGGGAACAAAATGCATTCACTCAGAGTTAACCAGTGACTGAAGTAGGCTGACCCATTGCCTCTATGCTGTAAGCTGTACTGGGCGGAAGCTAAATGTGAATGATACAAAAACAGGCCAATGGATGATGAGAGGTGGCTGACCGCACCTATTAGTAAGTATTAAACTTATAACTTTAGTACAATCAAAAGTTATTTAACTATTGTCAGACCTAATAATTTTAGTAAAATCGAAAGGTCTAGACCTAAGAAGCATGGCCATCAATTAGGGGTCATCAGGAGTCGCACCTGCTACCCCTGGCTTGCCCCTTGCTAAGCAAACATAAGGAGATGATGGACGGAGTGCTGTAACTTTTCAGACACTCACCCCAGTCACCGCTCTGGGTTAAATCCATCTTCGATCCTTAGCTAACTTTGCCACCTCAGTTTGGACCCAGCCATATGCAAATCAGTCTTGACCCTGTGCCTCATGGGAACAACCCAGTCTGAACTGCCAGGCCAGGTCTTCCCTGGACCGGAAACAGCTCCTGACAAACATCTACCATGTTAGCTTTCGGTTTGGTTTTTAGCCAGTGCTATTTTAAAAAAAAACTTTGTTTAATCAATTTTTTCAGATAAAACTCAGCAGAACAAGCAGTGCATGGCTCCAAGCATACATTAGGAGAAATACCACATTCACATCTTATGGCAGTTCAATACAAAACATATTTGAAAGCAACAAAAACATATTTGAAAGCAATCAAGTCAGCAAGGGACCTTGGGAGTAGACTCTTTTTAAACAACAGGGGTCCCTTACAAGCAAAAGAATAAAATTAAATAAATATAGACACAGTTGTTTCTATATTGGTGTGACATGTCCAGCCGGACAGAGGTCAAATATTTAGTTTAGAGTAGTAGTGACAAATTCATCAACAATTTACAAAGTGGGGCACAAGCCTGTCCCCCACTAAAACAAACACAAATAGTGAAACACAAAGGGCTTTTAGGCAAAAGCTTACGGTTCTGTAAATATCACAATTTCAATAGTAGAACAGAGATTTTCAGACACCTTTACATGTTAAATGACACATGGTACATAAATGTATAAGGTGCGCAATTAAGGTCGACGGCGTTTCGATCCCACTACATAGTTATGGGGATCATCATCAGGACATTTAGTAAATGCCTAAATGATACAAGCCTCATTTGCCGTGACTGAGCCAGTGTGGAGAGGGCTCATGAACCGGTGACTTGCAATGAACAAAGTTGTGGACGGAACCCAGAGTCGGAGTCCAATATGAAGCGTCAGTTCAATTAGTAAACAATACGAGTGATCACTTCAAATTTAAGCAAAATAGCCTAGATTTCCAAAGAGTGGACGCAGTCAACCTTAATTGCGCACCTTATACATTTATGTACCATGTGTCATTTATCATGTAAAGGTGTCTGAAATTCTCTGTTCTACTATTGAAATTGTGATATTTACAGAACCGTAAGCTTTTGCCTAAAAGCCCTTTGCGTTTCACTTTTTGTGTTTGTTTTAGTAGGGTACAGGCTTGTGCCCCACTTTGTAAATTGTTGATAAATTTGTTGCTACTACTCAATACTAAATAATTGACCTCTGTCCGGCTGGACATGTCACACCAATATAGAAACGACTGTGTCTATATTTATTTAATTTTATTCTTTTGCTTGTAAGGGACCACTGTTGTTTAAAAAGAGTTCAATACAAAACAGCATCAGACATGGAAGAATGTAGGTAGCAGACAAATGTCCAGTCAGGGGACAGTACTGTATCGATTCCAAGTCATCGAGCCAGGTGTACAGTAAGAGATATATAAATGTCTCACTTGGCTGCCACATCTTTTATACATTGGTACAGAGTTCCCAGAAATCACACCTCAACATCTGAGTCATCAGCCGAGCTAGAGTCACCGTCATCATAGAATTTATTGAGGAGGAGCCCCCACATCATAATCACTGCCAGGGCTTTTTTATTGGTACGGGTAAGGCGCATATGGGTCTCCACCGCCACTCCCAGTTTAAGCAGATTGCGCAGCAGCACCCTGGTGCCCACCCAACTAATAGCTATGCACCACTTGGCCAAAAAAAGTGCAAGCTGAGCAAGCTTGTGGAGAATCTACCACCCTCTGGGTCTCACCATCATTCCCAGGAGGCAGGCCATTGGGGTCCGAGGAACTGTTTTGTCCGTCGCGTTCACAATTGTAGGCACTGCTTCCCTACAGAACCCCTGAATCCTGATAAAGGCCCAAGCCAGGTACAAGAGGTTTTCCCCCAATTCCCCGCACTGTGCACATCTTGCCTCCCTTGAAGGGTCCATCTTATTCAACTGACTAGGGGTGACATATGTGCAATGCAGAAAATTAGAATGTAGTAATTTAAATCTGTGATTACAAGACACCATCCTTACAAACTTGCATGCGTGTGTCCAGTCCGCATCCATAATGTCCTTCTCTAGTTCTCCCTCCCAGGCCCTACGTGAAGCATAAGGGGTATTCACTATTTCCCCCCGGATTGCCCTATAGAATAAGGTAATCAGGTGCCTCCCTTCCCCCATCGAAGAAGGCCATCATGCACCCGAGAGGGCTGTGGTGCAGCAGGAAACCAAGTCCACACCTCCTGTTCAGTGCTTTCCAGCTTAGCGCAATGAAGGAAATGACCCAGTCCCACTTCAAAAGTCTCCTGCGCCGCTTGGAATGAGAGGAAGACCTCCTCGGGATATAAATCAACCACCATCTGACAGCTTCCCACCCTCCATTGTTCCATGGACATGTCCAGATCAATCACCCGGAACGGTGCAAGATCCTAGAGTCGGAAATCCCGGTCAAAGGGCACCCTACGCAGTATCCTCCCAACCACTGCCTCCCAAACCGCTGCTTTACCAAGTATGGGGCCGGGCGCTCAGACCGACTTCCCCACTTCAGCAAGCATGGCAGGGTATTATCTCCCAGCATATCTCTTTACAACCTCTTCTTCCAGTTGTCAGATGCGGCCAACCACCATGCGGCATGATTAAAATTGGCAGCGCAATAGGAGTGTCGCATATCAGGGACCATCTTCCATGTCTTGCTCGAGGATTGATAATGCCACCCTGCTACGCACCCCAGACCACTGAAATGAACAAGCTATCAAGTTTATGAAAGAATTGCGGCTTGAGGAGAAACATCGTATTTTGGACAAGGGAGATGCAGTGAGGAAGAAAGACCATTTGGCCACTGAGGCCCTACCTATTACAGACAAGGGGAGTCTGTTCCAGAATGCTATGAAGCCCTCTAGTCCCTCCATGACTCTATCTACATTTAAGCATTTATATACTGCCTCGGTGTGGGCAACCTGTACATCCAAGTATCTAAACCCTCCGTCTCCCAGAGGAGGCCAAACTCATGTAGTCAGACAGTAGGTGTCCCAATCAGACTCCCATGGGGAAACAAGAGTGACTTTCAAATATTAAACCGGAGCCCAGATACACTGGCAAAATCATTTAGTAATCCTATCAATATCGGCACTGATCTGCTGGGGGGGGTGTACATAAACCAGCGCGCCATCTGCATATAAGATGATGTATGGAGCCTCCTCACCCAAATTCCCCATGGCTCTAATTCTTTGTGCAACAGTAGGGCTTGGGGGTCAATCGTAAAAGCTAAGAGGGGACTGCCCTGTCTGGTTTCTCTCCAAATCGACCACACCTCCGAGAGGTCGCCCCCTATCTTGACGCGGACCATGGGCTTATGTATAATAGCTAGGGAGACCAGAGCCAGCTCGCCAGTGTTAAAGTGATGAAATGCAATGTTGCAAAAAGCAATGAACTAGCAAGTCACATGTTCAGTAAGGAAACAGTAATCTGGAGCTTGGCACTACAGGGCTGGGAATCTCAGTGTGTATGGTGAAACATGAGTGATACTGACCACAGCCCAATAGGTATTAAAAGTTGCTTGGCAATGCCAGATTAAGACTCCTGCTGCAAAAGACATATCAGATCTCAAGCAGGTCAGTCAACACGCTGTGTGCTTTTATGTTTGAAGCAATATAAAGTAACTCTTGAGGGTGGCCCTTAAGACAGGAATAAAGACAATTTACTTTCTGCTGAAATGAAGAGCTAAGCGTTTTTATGAAAATAGATCACCCTAAAAAATAACTTGAAGTCATACACAGTGGATATTTTGGGGCAGCTATTTTCAGCATTTTAAGGATTAACTGAGTAAAAATAGTATTACTCTGGGTGGTGCCTGGCACAAGGTGCATGAATGTTTAAAAATATGCCTTTTTCAAATGCAGCTGGTGCTGCAGCCCTTTCTGGGCCATAGCACAAACTGCAATTGAAAAATGCATATTTCCGACCGCCATGCTGGCGGTTGTATTGTAATATGGGGGTGGAACCGCTGACTACTAGTCACGCGGTACCCCTCCCGCTGTGATGTCTTTTTGACGCTCGTCATACCGGCATCGTTATGAGCACCTTTGTATGGAAATATCATGATTGTATTTGAGCATTAGATAGTTGTGCCTATGATGGCATGCTCCTTTGCTGCTCACTGTAGTATCCCGGGTATAGAATGCATTATTTTTTATAAATGTGTGAAAACATAAATAGTGTTATCTACTTTAGTGTCTTTTTTATTATTGTGGTAACTTGCTTTTATTGTAGGCCTTTCAAGTACAAGGATATCACTTCCTGGAAGGACAGTCAATGTTGACTGTCATGAGATCACTTCCTGCGATGTCATAAGGGGCATGTCAAAGTGGGTGATGTCACTTTCGCTACCCCAGGAATTTTACTGAATCAATATCCATGCTAAAATAGAAAATTCACCCCTAACTTCATACAAAAGAGAAAACTATGTGATCGACAAAAAAGATATTAAGCGGAAGAATAATCCCCTTCAGAATGCTTTTTTTCAGGGATATTTGCACTATGTAACAGAAAAAGCAACAGACTAACCCATACATAACATTTTGAGAATGCAGTTTTAAGAATCTTTAAAGGCTGCTGTGAGTGATTCTTGTGAACCTACCTGATCCTGTTTAAAAAGAGACATGACAGAGACTGCTCTGTGTCAGACAGGGCATAAGGAAAACACATTTTGAACTTGAAAGCCGCAATTCATAGCATACTAGAGTGCTGAACAGTGGGTTGACTCAAATGTAGCCTTGTCAAGTGTCACTCATCACTGTTAATAGTAAATGCAACTGCAGTCATTGCCTCTGCACTGTTGCACTGTGTTACATCTTTCATTTATTTCTCTACAATCATTACTGTCTTTTTAATTGCAGTGCATCTTTCATTATAATAGGAGTTCCATATAGAACTCAAGTGACTGCTAGGCACCAGATCAGTTGTACTGTTTCTGTCCGCAAAGCAGTTGCTACATGGTTGCTGTGCCACTTTTAATAAAAGGATTTCTTCAGATATTTACAGTTCCTGATTCATTCTCAACAAAATTTGGCGACAAAGGAAAACAGGATTTGTGATACCCTACCAACTTCAGAGTGGCACAGGTGTGGGGTGTTCATCTTATTTTATTGATTTTTGATTGTCGCACTTACTGAAGACAAGGACACAGTTTACCATCGTATCTAGAGTTGTACAAGAATTTATTGAAGAAAATCCGGTGAGCATTATTTTTAACAAAGCTTTAGATGGCCGAATTTTAAGTGCTGCAGAGGAGTTAATCCATGACCGGCAACGCACGGATCTCTCACGGTCATCCTCTACGGACTCTTCAAGGTATGACACTGTGTTTGATGGTAGTCCGGTGTGAGAATATGGAAGCAGCTTGAAACTAGTGATTTTTAAAGTTTTGGCTAATTTACAGAAGTGTTTATTTTTAAATACTACGCGCGCACAACTCTTACCGGTAGTGTTGAAGGAGCGAGCCAGCCACGGAACACGGAGCGAGCATTGGAATGTTTGTGTGAATGACAATACGAGCTTCAAGCATCGCGAGAGGAGAGTTTGAGGTCTCGAAGGCAATGTGATCTTCAAGAATTGTGAGACTGAGCCTACGAGTCTCGCGAGAGTTGTATGACGTGCCACTAGCTACTTCATCACGCTGCTACGTGGCGGCCATTTTACAGTGGTACATGTTTCTATAGCAACTCACTTACATCGGAAGAGCTTATTTCTACATGTTCAGAGCGACATGTGAGGTTTTTTTTAATTTTCAATTTTCGAAGGATATAAGGAATTCCATTTGTTTGGACACAAGTATTTTACTTTATTTTTGTGGAAGTAAGTGACAATTGTAAGACTTGGATTAATTGTTCTGGAAATAAGTCAACTGCAAATGTTGCACTCAGTTTGACAGTTTACATACAGTGCACTATAAAAAAAATTAATATATACTTAATAACTAGGGAAACAAAGTGTATATATATATACTACTAGTTTGGCAAAACTTTGTGGTTTCAAATTTTCTTTTTGTGGAAAAGTGTTTCATTTCATTATAGACTGTCTCACCATTGTCAAGGTATAGTTTATTATTCAGAATGCAATTTGATCCTCTAGAAATTTTTTTACAACACAAAGGGGACCCACCCTTACCATGGACACAATGGAAAGAGGAATTCATAAACTACATGAAAGCAATTGATGGAGAACGCATGGGTGCGGAGAGGAAGAAAAGCATTCTTTTACATTGCCTAGGATCAGAGGGACATACGGTATTCAGGGCTTTACCACAAATTCCACCTGCAGAAGGTGAAGGTGGTTATGTTTATAAAGAGGTGTTACTTAGGTTAGAAAAGAGATTTAAACCTGTTACTAACATTGCCCTCAACCGGTATAAGTTTTATACGCAGACACAACATGACACAGAGTCATTTGAAGATTTCATTACTGCTTTAAGATCCTTATCAATATATTGCAACTTTGGTAATATGTGTGATGAAATGTTGAGAGACCAAATAATTGTGCATGTAAAAAATAACAAAATGCAAAAACGGCTTTGGGAACTTGGAGATCCAAAATTATCTGAGGTAATTGCCATAGCTAAATCTTTAGAACAATCTGAGGAATGGATGCTTACTGCCAAGAAACACAATGAGCATAAACCTGAAACTAGCGATGAGGTTTGTCTGGTTAAACATACAGACGCAGTACAAAAGGGGGTGGTGATCTGACATGCCATCACCACCCCCTTTTGTACCGCTTTTGGCTGCCATAAGTGTGGCAGGGTATGCTCAGACGTGAGTCCCTTGCTCACTTTGCCACTGGATTCAAGCAAGCCGGGCTGAAGACGGCTGGAATGCCAGAAGCCGGTCCTCGGAGGCTTGTTTCCGGTCCAGGGAAGACATGGCTTGGCAGTTCGGGCTGGACTGTTCCCATGAGGCACAGGGTCAGACTGATTTGCATATAGCCATGTCTGAACTGGGGTGGCAGAGTGGGCTAAAGAACGGTGATGGATTAAACCCAGATCTTTTGACTGGGTGTGAGTGTTTGATTGATTCAGATGCTCCGTCCATCACCACCCCCTTTTGTACCGCTTTTGGCCACCATAAGTGTGGCAGGGTATGCTCAGACGTGAGTCCCTTGCTCACTTTGCCACTGGATTCAAGCGAGCCGGGCTGAAGACGGCTGGAATGCCAGAAGCCGGTCCTCGGAGGCTTGTTTCCGGTCCAGGGAAGACATGGCTTGGCAGTTCCGGCTGGACTGTTCCCATGAGGCACTGGGTCAGACTGATTTGCATATAGCCATGTCTGAACTGGGGTGGCAGAGTGGGCTAAAGAACGGTGATGGATTAAACCCAGATCTTTTGACTGGGTGTGAGTGTTTGATTGATTCAGATGCTCCGTCCGTTTTGTACCGCGTAAACATACAGACGGACAAGTCAATGATAATTTACATGCCACTCCCAACTCTGCCAGATTCAATAATTTTGGGCATTTTAAGAGGTCTGATAAATCGCTTATATGTTATAAATGTGGTAATAGGTCGCATGTGGCCTCATAAGCTGGATGTCCTGCAATTAATAAAGAATTCAGGAAGTGTGGGAGATTGGGGCATTTTTCCACAGTTTGTAAGGATGTAAGAAAATGTGTTCAAAGTGCTCGTGGTAAAGTAGCTGCTGTAACAGAGGAGACTACCAAGGTATGCAAGTGTGCTTGTGGGGGTGGAGGTGCATGTAATGAGGAAAAAAAAGGGTTTGTGGTTTACCTTACCGAAGGTGTTTCTAATGTCAATGATTCTTCTGAATGCCACTGCACGCAAAAACCCCTATGTGAGGTGGATGTTCTTGGAGTTAAATTGGAACTCATGGCCGACTCAGGGTCTCATTGGACAATTACTTCTAAAGAGTATTTTGATGAGTGCTTAGGCTCTTTATTGGATTTTTCTAATATCTTACCATCTGACATATGTGCAGTAAGTTTTGATGGATCAAAGATTGACATGTTGTGTTTTTTCAAAGTAGATCTAACGTTTAAAATTCGATGTGTGGCAGTCAAATTGTATGTAGCCGTCAAGGGTGTGAACGTGCTTGGTTGGAAGGATCAGTGGAAATTTGGGATTATACTTAATCCTCGTGCCCATGAACCTGTGATGTTGGATGAAACTGTATTTTTCAATAATATTTCTTCAGTTACAACTGAGGAAAAGAGTAATATCATCAAATCTGAGTTCAAGGATGTGTTTTCGGACAAGTTGGGCATGATTCACAACTACTCGCATAAAATAAAACTCAAATCTGGTGTTGTTCCTGTCAAGCAAAAGTTAAGCGGAGTGCCGATTAACGTCAGAGAACAACTTAAGAAAACCTTAGATGAGTTGGTTTCTGAGAAGATTATTGAACCTATAGATTCTGCAGAATGGGTTTCTCCCATTGTTTTGGTGAGAAAACCTGATAAACATTTAAGAATGTGTGTTGATCTCAGGGCCCTAAATTCTGCCATTATTGTTGATTGTCATCCCCTTCCCAACATAAATGAAGTAGTCTCTATGTTGGAGGGAGCCAAAGTGTTTTCCACGCTAGACCTAAGATCGGCCTATCATCAGATTCCCCTTACTGATGATTCTAAATGTCTCACAGCCTTTATTATTCCCCAAGGTTTGCATCAGTACACCAGAATGCCGTTTGGGCTAGCCTCGGCGGCATAGGTGTTTCAAAGAGTGATGGTTAATATTTTCAGAGAGGCAGACAAATTTGTTAAGTGCTTTCAAGATGATATTTTAATTTATTCTAGTACCAGTGAAGAGCATATGTTACATTTGCGCTGTGTTTGTGAGAAGTTAAGACAGAATGGTTTGACTTTAAAGTCAAGTAAATGTAAATTATTTCAGGACTCAGTTGAATATTTGGGTCATATGTTATCAGGTGATGGTGTGATACCGAAGAAGTCTAATGTTGACGGTATTAGCAATGCTCCTCCTCCCAGCAACAAAGAACAGTTACTCTCATTTGCAGGTATGTGCGAGTACTATAGTAAGTTTGTGTACAATTTTGCATCCAAAATGGAACCTCTTAGGAAACTTCTTAGGCACAATACCCTCTTTGAATGGCAAGAAGAACAGCAGTCTGCATTTGAGTAGATTAAAGCAGATATACTGCATGCCCCCACGCTCAGACCTTTTTGTTTGAATAAGATTTGCATAATTACGGTCGATGCCAGCATGTATGGTATTGGTTCAGTTTTGTCACAAAAATGTGGGAAAGAAGAATGGAATGTTTGTTTTGCTTCTCGCACCCTCAATGAAACTGAACGTTGATATGCAGTTATAGAAAAAGAGCTGTTAGCTTGCATTTGGGTAATTGAACATTTCAGGAACTATATTTGGGGCAGTAAGTTTGTTTTGAGAACGGATCATAAGCCTTTAGTTAACATCCTTTCTCCAGGTGGTGGTTTGAATTCAACTGCCCATATTGCCAGATTGACTTCTAGGTTACAGGAGTACTGTTTTACGCCAGTGTTTATTCCAGGCAAAAAGAATGTTGTTGCAGATTTTATGTCTCGACTTTCTTGTCAAACCTCCTGTAATGACAATTCGCATGATACTGATGTTGTCACTTGTTTACAGGATGTATTATTAGGCTCTTTTGAAGATATTTCTGATGAGTCTTGGAAACTTGCAGAAGGACAAGATCTTTCTTTGCAGACCATTAAAAAGTATATTTTAGAGGGTTTGACAGAAAATGTTATGCCAATGTATAATGTATATAATGAATTATAATTGGAAAATGATTTAATCTTTAAGGCAGGGAAATGTGTACCACCTTTTGGTATACAGAAAGTTATTTTGGAACTGGTACATAAGATGCATCCAGGCATGTCTGCTATGAAACGATTGATAAGGAATTTTTTTTGGTGGCCAGGTTTAGATCGGATGGTGGATCGTAAAGTACGAGAATGTGAAGTTTGTATGGGAAGTGAGAAAATGTTGAAAGTGAATGTTCCCCCATTGAAGAATACAACCTGGCCCACGGAACCTTGGAAAAAAATAGCAGTTGATATTTCCAGTCCTTTCATGTGTCTTTCAAATGATTCCCGTTATGCTTTTTTGCTTGTAGACTACAACTCTAAATGGCATGAGGTCAAATTTGTATCTTCTGCTTGCTTCAACCAACATGGTTATAGAATTCTTTAAAGAAGTTTTTTCAAGATAAGGTTGTCCCTCGACACTTGTCACTGACAACGGAGTACAATTTACCTCATTAGAAATGGAGGAATTTCTGAAAGGTCAAAACATTAAACACCAAACTGTGTCTGTATATGAACCTCATGAAAATGGTTTAGTAGAAAGATTCAATAGAGTGTTGAAAGGTTTTGTATCTGATGTAATCAAGTCTGGTGGAAATTGGAGAAATCTATTGAGAGAAAAACTTCGCTTTATCGATTCACACCACACTCAACAACTGAAGTTAGTCCTTTCCGTCTTTTAAAAGGGCGTGATCCTGCTTCCACAATTTGTCCGTGGTGGTTCAAGGATAAATGCTTAAACAAGATTTTTTCAGGGGATTTGGTAAGGGATGCTTCGCAAGAAGTTGAATGTAAACAAAAAAAAAAGTATGGTATGATAATAGATGGAAGGTCAAAACCCCTAATCTTTCTGTTGGTGACTGGGTGAGAATTAGGAGACCAGGTTTTCTCACTAAATGCACTAACAAGTTTGGTAAACCAATGAAAGTGGTTAAAGTTTTTAGTAACAGTGTGATCACTCAGGATGGCAAGCTGTGGAATATCAAACGTGTTGCCAAGTGTCCTGATGTTCATAATTTCACTGTACCGGATGTACATCTTGTACCACAAGAAACTGTAGCTTCTGGATTTAAGATGTCTGTTCGACCTAGAAGTTTTCCCAGAAAATTTGATGACTATGTCTCATGATTATTTTCTGTTTATATAATATTTACTTTGATCTGCAAAAAAGGGAAATGTGTTACATCTTTCATTTGTTTCTCTAAAATCATTACTGTCTTTTCAGTTGAAGTGCATCTTTCATTATAATATGAGTTCCATATAGAACTCAAGTGGCTGCTAGGCACCAGATCAGTTGTACTGTTTCTGTCTGCAAAGCAGTTGCTACATGGTTGCTGTGCCGCTTTTAATGAAAGGATTTCTTCAGATATTTACAGTTCCTGATTAATTTACAACACACTGATACACTGCTCATGCAAACCAGAGCTCCTGAGTGCATGGCCGCTAGCTATGAGCAAGATGTATAATGTTTGTCAGCAAGTGACTGCTGCTGTAGCAACATGAATTACCCGCGGTGGGGCCAAGGATTGGTAGTTGTCATGGTTACTCATCACTCACTGTGGCACGCCTACAATTAGGCTCTCAAGTTCGGATTTCGGCTCCATTACTGCCTCAGAAAGACAACATTGTGACGTACTGCAGGATAGTTCTCCAACCTCACACTCCACTCTGGGCACCCTGACGTCCCCAGCCCAGCAGGCCAGACACCAGTCCACAGCTGCAATCAGCAAACACTGACACCGGCTGAAGGGTGTATGAGACACTGCTCAGAGTACAGTGAACGCAGGCCTTTTTTAACTCTTGGGAGTCTTATACTGTAAGCATCATCTGGACAGTGGCAATATCCAGATGATCGGGGGGTGGATGGTGTCCAGGGCACAATAGCTCTTCAGATTTTGGCAGTCCTCTTGCCCGAACATCTTACCTAGTTTAAAAGTGGACTAAACAACCCAGACGTTCACATTAAACAAATAAATGAACTGTCCTGGCCACTTACCTACTTTTCTGCAAATCCTTTGCAGGACACATAGCTAACTAATGTCCCCAGTTCTTTAATTATTCTTGACGATTGAGAAGGCCTGCCAGTTTCACAAAAGAATTATAATTTTTCTTGTTGTTACTACTTCAGTTTCCCAATCCTATAGGGTGACACAGAAGCTCTGTTTGTGTAGAGGGTCAGGCCAAGTGTGATACCTTTAGCCAGTCCTATACTTTAACATTCTATTCTGAACCTTGCACTTTCTCTTTTAAGATGTAAAGTGAGGGCTCAAATGTCACAGCATGTAAAGTGATACTGGATAAAAAACCAGGACTAGGTGAAGATACCACTCATGCCATGTGGCCACCTTGCAGCATTGAAGTAGAGACAATGTCCAGAGGAACCTTCTGCAATTCTATTTGCGAGCTCTGCATCTGTGCTCCCTTGCTGGAAGTGTGAGTAAAGTCATGGTTCTGGGGAGGAGGTTAAGTAGGTCCAAAGGTAGTAGTGAACCCATTGCTGGATGTGTACCCAGAAAATGAGTAGCCCCCTTCTAATTGTCTATTTTATATTGAACACAAAGAGTGTGGTGGCGCACTCATTTCACAATTGTACCTGAATAAAATAAGGTAGATTTCAGCAGCAGGCTTCGTTAATTTCATCCATTTTATAGACATATTATAGTTCATGAGATACAATTCTATCTTTCCAATATGAAACCAGCATTGGCAATGCCAATAGGTCTACGTTATGAATACACCCTCAAGCCAGACCGAAATATTCATGTAGGTTAATGACTACCCTTCTCCCATATATGCTGCTGCCAGAGAAAAAACCCATAAATTAGCTAGTTATCTAAGGCACTTCAGTAGCAATACAGTGTCATGTGTGTGCCCCAGAAAATCCAGCTTCTGGCAGCTGGATAAATAAACAAAGTGATTCCAGCTGCGTAGACGGCAAGCACTTTTGTTGTGGAAGCACACAACGTCTGTCTAATTAAAACATGCACCCCTGGTTCCATGTGTGCCGAGCCAAAGCCCCTCTCCTGATGGTTTTGACCAATGTTCCCTCTAATTTTTTTCCTCTGTGTGCGGCAGAGTAAGGTCTCTGTGCGCTGCAGCCAAGGCAATGTGCGCCAAGAACCTGACTGTACGTGTATACCATGGCTTTATGTGGGATGATAAAATGAGGGGGGGTCTCTCGAAGTTGCGGGACCGATGCAATTTAGGGCGTGGCTTTAAAGCAATTAAGCTAAAAAAACTGTGCTTAGCATAGTGTGCCACCCGACTGACATTTTACTTCTTCTGTCATTGCATCCAAATACATATTACAAGTAACATTACACCTACAATAAGACAGGACGATTGACTTTGTCAATGGTTGTTTGTTGCATGTAATATTGAAAATGCTTCCGCTCTTGTGGTAGACGTTGTGGCTTAATGCTCGAGGTGCCGACTTATGAGATGGGTTTTGAGTATCGGGTCAGGCTTACATCCTGTGATTCTGGGGAAATTAATTAATCTCCCCAGGCATACCAAAAAAATAATCATGTAAAGGGCTCCAATACTTTTGGGTTGAGTTAACACTATATAAAACTTGCAGCATTTCTTTGCTAAATGCGGGACTGATGGTTTGCCTTTTGAAAGTATTTATGTTAAATGCAGCCCTTGACGGGCGCTGTGATTAACATAAATACTTTCAAAAGGCACACAATCAGCCCAACAGCCGTGCTCTAGTTAGAAAAGATAGGCATCAATTGCAGGAGCATTTTCTGCCTTTCGGCGGACAAACGTTCTCCCCGGATGTGCTGTGTGTGTGTGCTTCACACACAGCATTGCGTGCTCGGGAAGACAGAGGTGCGCGCACACCTTACAGGAAACAGTGGTTATTACTGTGGCACAGAGTCTTCTGGCCACTAGGAACAAAAGGCCTGCTGTTTGTAAATGTGACACTTTGAAATGGGAGAGAACTTTAATGAATATTTTACCATTAAGATTACTTTTAGCTGAGAGAAAATTAAAATGAAAAGTTATCAGAAACATCATTTTCTTCACAGCTCCAATACTAACAAGACTTTTATTTAAGACTTAAACACCTCAGTGCTTCCTTTGTTCACCTCTGTGCCCCAGCTGCAGCCTGGGTCATAAACCTGAATGAGAACTGCTTATTATCAGGCCCTGCTATCTGCAGCCTGATGATAATAGTGTAAAATAAATACAATAAATACATCGTACCTTAACTTTAAAAGGAAAATATTACCTTGTGCTTTTTTAAAAATGAACACAAGGCTGTGAGCTTGTCTGAAGGTGTCTGGGATATATGGGTAACTGATAAATTATATAATCAAGCGGAACCGCTTGCCCTCTGTGCACTGTTGCAAATCCAAGTTGGACATACAAAAATTCTTTTAAATGTGTCTCATGGTTTTGTAAAGAAACATGAACAAAAAACTATTCAGTCAATGCATTTTTTACTGAATTTTAGTTCATCAGAACATTATTTTTTGTCATAATATTCCTTAGTACTTGATATAACAATGTTTTTTCTGAAAGAGTTATTTCATTTTATCTCACAAGATACCCATGCCCAATGCATTTCGGGCCACACGGCCCTTCGTCAAGGGCTGTACCTGAAAAACATAAAAATACATACTTTCACCACATTGAAAGTCCTCCAGCTTCAAAGTTTATCAGTTTGCAACAGCAATATACTATTCTACCACATCATGCTCAAAAGTGTTTACCAAATAAACATTTAGGAAACTTAAAATTTCATCATCATAAGTACATCAAAAGCAAAAAAAGAACATTGTGTTTACATCATATTAAATAACACATTATCCATAGCATTAACTCACTTGTGTGGTTTAAAACGACCAGAAAAAATTAATGCAGAATCCTAAGGGTTCCCGAATGTGGATGGACTGGCGTAACGATATTCTAGAGACAAACATAACCACAGTTGACTAAGAATATCCTGTTTATGTGAGAAAACATTGCACGTGGTTCTAAGGGTCAACTCACTTTGAGATATAAGATAGTTCGCGATGACAATAAGAAACGGGTACAAGATCCTAATCCTTCTCAAACGGACCTGTTGTCGTTAAACCGATATTCTGGAAACAGAAAACATAATTAGCCACTCCCTTCCTAGCAAAACAGTGGAAAAACTATCGTGAGAAAAGATCACATGACTGACCTTAACTGAGATACGGCATCAAAATCAACACAATCTGAACTTGATGTTTTGTCGCGTTGAGTGTCTAAAAAACACAACAAATAACATGAGCCGCTTCGAAAAGTTAAAATAGGAAAACAATTACTCGAACCAAACTCGTTAAGCCCAAACAAACCTTCCGTGTTGATAATAGCCTAGTGCCTTGTTCCAAACGATCTGTATAAACACCACGATATTGCAGCTAGATCATCCATAGTATGCCTAAAAATAACGACATGGTCGTGTATCGTTAAACTCTAGATTTCACAATCTCTTCCTCACAAAGAGCTATAACCGATTTCCAACAGCACACCGTACCTTTTGTAAAGGGAATCCCAATGAAACACGCTGAAACGGCCCGTCGCGTTTAAGCACCCGATCCTAACGTCCGATGTGTTCAACAACCTTTAGTTCGCGCATGCGTATAAAAAGGAAAGCGATCGAAAACGGACTCGCCCCTGATAGATTGGGTAAAAAGACTGTGTGAATGTGTACGCCATTTTGGAACAGTAAAACATGATAGGATACCTGCAAACATACGATGTAAATCACAAAATGATAAAGGGTAATGTCTTACAAAATGACCAATGATCACAATATCATTCCTAAATAAGAAAAACAATGTAAATGAATATAAATGAAGAACCTGAGGTAAACACATGTTTTTATCATATCGTTATCAAAGTGAAAAAGAGCAATCTTCAGACCCTCATGCCTACACGTGTCGTGCCTGAATCACAGGTAGCACGCTAGATCTACTCTGTCATTGATCCCTTTCGGATCTTGTGTATCTAATCTTTTGATCCAAAATACTTCCCTCTGAACATAAGAGTACGATCCGCAACAAGAATACAAATAGTAGTTTGGCAGTACATTGGGAAGTGAATAGACATTCGATTGCCCAAGTTAAATTCCAGGTCCTTGAAGTGGTTACTTTCACACCCGGGAAAAGTTTAACCAAGACCTTATTGCAGAGGGAAGTATTTTGGATCAAAAGATTAGATACACAAGATCCGAAAGGGATCAATGACAGAGTAGATCTAGCGTGCTACCTGTGATTCAGGCACGACACGTGTAGGCATGAGGGTCTGAACATTGCTCTTTTTCACTTTGATAACGATATGATAAAAACATGTGTTTACCTCAGGTTCTTCATTTATATTCATTTACATTGTTTTTCTTATTTAGGAATGATATTGTGATCAATGGTCATTTTGTAAGACATTACCCTTTATCATTTTGTGATTTACATCGTATGTTTGCAGGTATCCTATCATGTTTTACTGTTCCAAAATGGCGTACACATTCACACAGTCTTTTTACCCAATCTATCGGGTGCGAGTCCGTTTTCGATCGCTTTCCTTTTTATACGCATGCGCGAACTAAAGGTTGTTGAACACATCGGACGTTAGGATCGGGTGCTTAAACGCGACGGGCCGTTTCAGCGTGTTTCATTGGGATTCCCTTTACAAAAGGTACGGTGTGCTGTTGGAAATTGGTTATAGCTCTTTGTGAGGAAGAGATTGTGAAATCTAGAGTTTAACGATACACGACCATGTCGTTATTTTTAGGCATACTATGGATGATCTAGCTGCAATATCGTGGTGTTTATACAGATCGTTTGGAACAAGGCACTAGGCTATTTTCAACACGGAAGGTTTGTTTGGGCTTAACGAGTTTGGTTCGAGTAATTGTTTTCCTATTTTAACTTTTCGAAGCGGCTCATGTTATTTGTTGTGTTTTTTAGACACTCAACGCGACAAAACATCAAGTTCAGATTGTGTTGATTTTGATGCCGTATCTCAGTTAAGGTCAGTCATGTGATCTTTTCTCACGATAGTTTTTCCACTGTTTTGCTAGGAAGGGAGTGGCTAATTATGTTTTCTGTTTCCAGAATATCGGTTTAACGACAACAGGTCCGTTTGAGAAGGATTAGGATCTTGTACCCGTTTCTTATTGTCATCGCGAACTATCTTATATCTCAAAGTGAGTTGACCCTTAGAACCACGTGCAATGTTTTCTCACATAAACAGGATATTCTTAGTCAACTGTGGTTATGTTTGTCTCTAGAATATCGTTACGCCAGTCCATCCACATTCGGGAACCCTTAGGATTCTGCATTAATTTTTTCTGGTCGTTTTAAACCACACAAGAGAGTTAATGCTATGGATAATGTGTTATTTAATATGATGTAAACACAATGTTCTTTTTTTGCTTTTGATGTACTTATGATGATGAAATTTTAAGTTTCCTAAATGTTTATTTGGTAAACACTTTTGAGCATGATGTGGTAGAATAGTATATTGCTGTTGCAAACTGATAAACTTTGAAGCTGGAGGACTTTCAATGTGGTGAAAGTATGTATTTTTATGTTTTTCAGGTACAGCCCCTGACGAAGGGCCGTGTGGCCCGAAATGCATTGGGCATGGGTATCTTGTGAGATAAAATGAAATAACTCTTTCAGAAAAAACATTGTTATATCAAGTACTAAGGAATATTATGACAAAAAATAATGTTCTGATGAACTAAAATTCTGTAAAAAATGCATTGACTGAATAGTTTTTTGTTCATGTTTCTTTACAAAACCATGAGACACATTTAAAAGAATTTTTGTATGTCCAACTTGGATTTGCAACAGTGCACAGAGGGCAAGCGGTTCCGCTTGATTATATAATTTATCAGTGACTGGCGCAGTCTGGGCATCGCGCCAACCTCCGTAGCACGCCTTGAGAAATAAACTTATATGTTTTCACTTAGATTTGACATATCGGTGTGCCTCTCCCACTAATAATTTTTATAATTTTTGATATATGGGTAACTCCCAATTGACTTGTTGGAGACACCTGGGGGTCGATTCCGAGTCGGGAAAAAAACACGTCCGTACGATTTGTATCCAGAGCCCTCTCCGTACGAATCGTACCCATCCGTCCGAGTCGCGAAGTACGATCCGTATTCCGTGAATCCGTCCGAATCGTCGGGATCCGTACGTATTGCAAGGCTGAAACCGTGAACCGTACGACTCGTACATATACCGTACGACTCGTACACATGCCGTATGACCCGATGAGTACGATCCGGACCGGGGTATGAGGACGCGATTCGTACGGTCCACGTCAGGTAAGGGCGAGTCGTACGGAAAAGCACACAAACACATACACACCGTACGGTCCGTACCCCCCATAATCGCATGGGTATGCACCGTACCCCTGCGATCATGGGGTGTATGAGCTGTACCCCATTGTACGATCGGTGTACGAGCCGTACCCCCATTGTACGATCGGTGTACGAGCCCTACCCCATGTACGATCGGTGTACGAGCCGTACCCCATGTACGATCGGTGTACGAGCTGTACACCCATCGTACAATGGAGGTACGGCTCGTACACCGATCGTACAATGGGGGTACGTCTCGTACACCGATTGTACAATGGGGGTACAGCTCGTACACCCCATGATCACAGTGGTACAGTGCGTACCCCTACGATCATGGGGGGTACGCACAGTACCCGGGGGGGCCGTTCGTACCTGTTTCGGCGCTAACTTTGCTTTTACGGCTGTTTTCAGCCCCTGTAGAAAAAGGGTTGTACGGTGCGTACCCGACACGTATCGTACTTGCTGGGTCGTAACACCAGCCGCGTACCATACAGATGTCGTGTACAGCGGGTTCCGAGGAAGAAACGTACGGAGATTAGAGTCGTACGGTGTCTTGTACGACTCGTACGGAGTACGGCTCCTGGTACGAATCGTACTTCGTCGTACGTATGGGACGTTTACAGGTACGATTCGTACGGGGAAAAAACCCTCCGTACGACAATTCGGAGCGCTTTTTACCGGATCAGAATCAACCCTCTGGTGTAGAGACTACAGAATGTAAATGAGCCACTATGAGACAGTTTACTTACACTTCCTGTCATTGCCTTCATAAACCATGGGAGCAGGAGCCACATAATTTCTGGACAAACGTTTTCAGGAAATATGCCTACCTCCTCACACCTTACAAGCCAGAACCCTGACTGTTGGCGTTCCACAGGGTTCAGCTCTTAGTCCCATCTTGTTTAATATAGATCTGAGGCCCTTGGCTACTCTTGCTGAGTCCCTGGGTGCAAAAGTCATCTCCTACCCAGATGACATGCAGCTTCTTTTCGCCTGTAAAAAGGGAAATGACTTAGATGGGAAGCTTATCTCTTTGTCTCGCCAGGGTGTTCCATTGGCTGGTAATGCACCATCTGAGGTGCAATCCGGATAAGAGCGAAATTGTGATTTTTGGCAATGTGCCTCCTAATTTAGTGGAAACCTGCTGGCCGAGCGATAAACCACACCCTGGCTCCCCCTAAAATTGTGTAAGAACTTAGAGATTAAAACCGACAGCTCTCTCCCCTTCCAACTGCAGGTTCAAGCCCTCGCTGGCTCTTACATCAGCATGCCCCTCATGCTAAAAAAAAATCTACCTCTTCTATCAGAGTGTGCTGGGGGAAAGGAAGTGCAGGCCGTGATTACTGTGGGAATGCCCCTTATCTTGGTCTCCCTGATTATCTCCTTAGCAGACTGTAGGTGATGCAGAACGCAGCGGCGAGACTGCTACTCAGACCCCACTGTCTCCCTATTAAAAAAGAGGGTTGCCTTCAAGGCTATTGTCCCATTGCATTAGGCCATGCATGGCACGGATGTGGTCTATCCCAGAGAGAGGATCAGCAAATATATTCCAGCATGCACCCTGCGCTTTTTTTCGGCGCACTTTGCAGGAGTACCCTGCATCAACTGCCTTAAAATAGGCGAGAGATCTTTTTCTAAATTGGATCCACTCAACTGGAAAAAACTTCCAGTCGACCTTCACTTAGTCGACAACCTGGACATCTTCAAGAGGAAGCTTAGGAACTGGCTCTTTAAATAGTCACCATATTGTGTGCCGTTTCCACCCGGCCGGCAATCCGACTGGCGGAAAAGCACCAGACGGTCTTTCCATCTGCTGCGGTACTCCTTGCCATACTAATGTGGCAGGTGGTGGCACAGGCACATTTGGCGGGTAGATCGCGGCCCGGCGGTGGCGATCCACCCGAGATCCTAATAGGCCCCTTAGTCTTGGTATAGATGGACCCCTAATAAATTGGTGACATGTGATCCTTGCAGCATAGATGACCCTTTCCCAAATTGTTTGTCGCTTGCTACACCTGCTCTTGGTTTCTTCATTGTTGTCATTTTGAAATGTGTGCCTTGGCCACAATCATAAATTTTTTTTTTACCATTTTGACACTTCTAGCAGCCAGAAATACAGATACAAATCTGTTTATTTATGTGTGCAGGGGGCAGAGTCTAGCATACAAGGGGTTATTTGTGTGTGATGTCTGGGCTCACCACGATTTGTATAACATAGAACCAGTGAGTCGGGGGCCTCGGTAATTGGCATCCGATCCAACTGTGCTTGAAATGGAAAAATAAAAGTGCAGGTACTCTGCAACAGAGTACCTGCTTGTTTCTGAGAAGTGCCGGTACTCTCCAATTAAAGACCCCAGGCTCACTGGTTCTATTTTATACAAACCGTGGTGAGCCCAGCCCCCTGTACACATAAATAAACAGATTTGTGTCTGTATTTCTGGTGGGCTTTTCAGGGGGTCTTTATACCTTTCCTCTTTCTCTATAGTACTCCTTTAATGAAGCGTGTTTCAATCCTACCTCCCCACCCTTCTCTTTTCTCATTGCCTCTTTTTCACCCTGCCTGCATTTGACAAACATCATTGGATGCCAGTGCTTTAACTGGCAGGGTGAAAAAGAGGCAATGAGAAAAAAGAGGAGTGGGGAAAGTAGGATTGAAACACGCTTGATTAAAGGACTACTATAGAGATAGAGGAAAGGTAGGAGGAAAGCGTGGTACGGGCAGATTGGGAGCTTTTGTTCAAGTATTCATGTTAATCACAGCCCCTTCATGAGCTTTGATTAACAAGACTACTTAAACAAAAGCCCACAATCTGCCCCTGCACTGCGCTTTACTAGCTAAAGAGTACAGTAAGTTTGAAAACACAGTGTGTACTCTCAGAAAGTACATGCTGTGATTTTGAACTTACTGTAGTCTTTAGTTAGTAAAGCGTGGTGCAGGGAAGATTGTGGGCTTTTGTTTAAGTATTCATGTTAATCACAGCTCGTGAAGGGGCTGTGATTAACATGAATACTTAAACAAAAGCCCACAATCTACCCCGCACCAGCAAGTGCCAACAGCCCCAAGCCCACAAGCATTACCTGCACTCCCGACGTAACACCGCATCCAGGAAGTGCCAGTTTTTCGCGCAGCTCGCTTTTTTAAAGCAGCGGCGTGACTCTCTCGTGGAATGTCCTGTGTGTGTGTGCGCTTAACACACAGCAGTGCACTCTCACTGTAAGAGAGGTGTGCAAGCGAGCATACCTTAAAGGGAACAGTGGTCCTGACATAATTGTCTGGTGACAGCTGCAGTGTCAAACCAGACCATAAAAGCAGTCCAGACACAACCAACATGTTTTGCTGCTTGATCAGTTGGTGGTGAGTGATTCACATATGAAAAGAGAAACTAAGTTGTCCTATGTTAGATTTAAGTAGCTCACATTACAATTCCCCTTACTTTCCGGTACTTTCAGTTATGCAATTATAACAGAGAAAGTCAAACTACAAGTTCCATATTACAAGTGATAAACAAGGCTTCATAAGCTTCTCTCATTTGCCAAGGAGTAAACAGAATGGGCTACAATGGTAGGGAACATAAAATTAAACAAAAATACATTTTCAAATTACCATTGGTATTTTTAAACCAAGATAGAAAATGAGAAATGTTTTATTTACAGTATCATCTGATGATCCAGAATGCACTGTAAGTGTTTGCTGACAAGAAGGCACAACTCATAACACAGCGGGTTGTGCCCTTGCTATGAGTTCAATACATCTTTTTCACATAAAAAAAAAATGCAGTTTCTTGGGAAGAAAGTAAATGGGACCTCATTAGAGACATGTTGTCACTTGTCAAGCGCCAGTTCATCTAACCCAGTGTTTTCCCCTTTGTTGGAAATTGGGTGCCTGGCTGAGGGGGGTGAAGCCCTACGCAAGCAGCAATCATAATCTCTGTCAGGGTGAAACACAGCAAACCTTAAAGTAACCTGTGCTTAACCCTCTGGTAGCTTGGCATAAAGCAGTTAGGCTTAACTTAGAGGCAATGTGTAAATTACGTATGCAGCACTTTCAACAGTAATACAGTGAAAACACAACATTAAAAGAATCCCACGCCAATTTAGAAAAATAGAGTTAATTTTAATAAATTATTTGAGCTCAAAACAAAACAAATCCAATCATTTTTAAATTATTAATTACTAATAGTGCCTAGAGTCCCTGCGCCAACTGTGGTTATCTGGTCGTGACAAACTGGGACAAAGCCACATGACCAGGTGACTGATGGAGCACGGGCTGGATTCAGGGACCTAGTTAGGCCCGCTGAACAAAGTACCTGAAATCCTAGTGTGCACTCTGCACACCGCTGTTTTTTGAGGCTCTGCATTGTCTGCCATTGGTTCCGATTATGCTATGCAGCGAGGCTTTTTGCCACTTTACATTGGTTCCAGTGATCTGTGTGGCAAAACTAGGCGGGGCTTTGCATCACTTTATGTCGGTCCCGATGAAGCTGGCAGCTGTGCGGCAATGCTTTGTGTGGCTTTACGTCGCTTAGCGTCTAATCCGATGAGACTGGCAGCTGTACAATAAGGCTGTGTGGGGCTTCGTGTTGGTTTCAATGGGACCACAGCTGGCCCGGCAGAGCACCGTCATGCCTGTTTTCAAGGGTCCAGGACTGGGGTGGCACCACTTGGGGGGCAGGCCTCACAGCAGGCAGAGTCCAGATGCAGGGTTCAAGGACGTTGGGGCCTTTTCTGTCTTTGAGGCTATGATCAGGGTCCTGCCAACTAGTACTTGAAGTCACTCTGGTGGTCCTGAGTTTGAGATGCAGGTCCAGTCCTTCTCACTCAGGCAGCAAGGCAGCAGAGTAGCAGGGCAGCACAGAAGAAGTTCTTCTTGCATCAGAGAAGCACAGCAGTCCTTCTGAATCTTCCGCAGGACCAGAGGTGTACTGAAGAGCAGGTCTGAGGGTCCTATTTTCATACCTGGTGCTTTTATTTGATGTAGGCGAAGTTTCTAGAAAATTCCCTTTTTAAGTCCTAGAAGTTATCTGCCTCCCTTGCCCTGGGTCCAAGCTGGCTGTATCTACAATGCAGTGGTAACAAGTCCTTCGTGTGAAGGCAGCCTATTGAATTGTAAGTGGGGCTGTGCCTAGCTCCACTTCCCCTCCTGCCAGTTAATGACCCATCCATGCACACCTAATAGCTATATTGTGGGGCTATCTGGGAGGAATCAACAACGTCCAATTGCCAACCACACACGGTCATGTGACCCATTGACAGGCTGCAGGCACCAAATAGTTAGGGCAGGGAAATGCTCTCCATGCTACTGGAGTCAAGCTATCCTGGCTGATGAGGGGTGAAACCCTGAAACTGGTCCTAGGATGCTTATTTCCAGTCAGGGAGGACCTGGCCTGGCCTGGCAGTTTGGGCTGGACTGTTCCCATTGGGCACAGGGTCAAGACTGATTTGCTTATGGCTGGGTTGAAACTGAAATGGCATGGGGAGCAAAAACATTATGGATTTAGGTCCAGATCTCTGTAATGGGGTGAATGTATGGCATTGATCTGCATTCTGTCCATCAATTGTTCTTTTTGCATTTGTCACCCCGAGTCCCGGGCTCCCCATGCCACTGGAGTCAAGCTCTCCTGGCTGATGAGGGGTGAATATCCCCAAAACCGGTCTTAGGATGCTTGTTTCCAATTCAGGGAGGACATGGCCTGGCAGTTCAGGCTGGACGGATTCCATTGGGCGCAGGGTCAAGACTGATTTGAATATGGCTAGGTTCAAACTGGAATGGGAGCAAAAAAACGATTGATTTAGGCCCAGTTCTCTGTACTGGGGTGAACGTATGACATTGGTCTGCATTCTGTCCATCAATTGTTCTTTTTGAACTTTCTAAAAGTGGCATTTGCTAAATTGTAGCTTAAAATTCAACTTTACCATTATAATTGATTTTTAATTACAATTACTCAGACACCAAACACGAAATGGTCACCAGTTCCCAATCAAAAGTTAGCACCTATTAAGTGTAACAAGGCAGCCCAATGTTATCCTATTCGAAAAGTGAAAAAAGATTTGAGTTGTTTTTCACAACCAGGACATGTCAAATTCAAAAGTACATGTCCAATGTTTGAATTACAATGCACCCTGCCCAATGGGCTACCTAGGGCTTACATCAGGGGTGACTTATATGTAATAAAAGGAGAGTTTATGGCTTGGCAAAGGGGATCATACTGATGAGTCGATTCAGCAGTTTAAAACTCCACACAAAAGCTGCAATGGCAGGCCTGAGACATATTCAAAGTGCTACTTTATTAGGGGGCACAATCAGTGCTGCAGGCGCGCAAGTAGCATTTAATTTATAGGACGTAAACATACGCAGTACTTACAAGAAAATTAAATGTGCCAATCGGGTGTAAGCAAATGTTAGCATGTTTAATGGGAGAGGGCACAAGCACTTTAGCACTGGTTAGCAGTGGTAATGTGCAGACTCCTAAAAGACAACAAAAATGGGTTAAGAAAACAGGAGTTTGCAGGCAACATTTTGGAGAAGACCCTGCAGAAAAGGCCAAGTCTAAATCCCTGGAAATCTGGTTCTTTCAATTCAATTATTTTCAGTATAAATTAGGGCCTGGAGAATGTCTTATTACCTTCACTTACCAAGTTGTTTAACTTCACCTCAGAGAAAGCAGACATATTTCCCAACTCAACCCCATGGCATAGTTAAATTCATTAATAAACAAAACAGGAGATTGGGGTCAAAGGGAATGGATTTTTCAAAGACCTACTACTGGTTCACTTCCCTAGTAACAACACATGAATAACAATCAAGAACCTAGGAGGTCTATGGGCCAAGCAAATTGCTGGCTGAGCTGGAAAGTATAACTTTATACCAGTCGGTGCTGCAGTCACCATGTAACAATATATATAGAGAAGAGAAAGCAAATGTGTAAGACACAAAGGAGTGGTGATGTCGAAGACTCAATTAGAAAAAAAACTGGTCAGACCGGATCCAGTACACATATTATTTGTGAATAACCATCAAAACAACCAAGTGATCAGTCCTATCATTTGGTCGTTCACACTGTGACCAGGCGGGTCCTTAGATCATCTAGACCTCATGCCACACAGTCATAGTGAGTACTCGGTATGGTCTACAGTCAGAATGGGAACTACCAATTGTTGGTCTGATTCTGATGGCTCATAAGAGTGGTGAAAATACAGTGCAACGCAACAGAAGAGTGGTGAAGTCTAAAATAGGGTGATATGTCTAAACAAATACTTTAATAGAACCTAGGCACATCCCCTAATTAAAAATAGGAACAGCGCAAACGACAGTATGGAACAATGACTGTCGCAAATCGGGCCAACATGTTTCTGCCTACCGGGCACTAAGTCCCTTGGCATTGTAGACCATACCCAGTACTCACTATGACTGTGTGGCATGAGGTCTAGATGATCTAAGGACCCGCCTGGTCACAGTGTGAACGACCAAATGATAGGACTGATCACTTGGTTGTTTTGATGGTTATTCACAAATAATATGTGTACTGGATCCGGTCTGACCAGTTTTTTTTCTAATTGAGTCTTCGACATCACCACTCCTTTGTGTCTTACACATTTGCTTTCTCTTCTCTATATATATTGTTACATGGTGACTGCAGCACCGACTGGTATAAAGTTATACTTTCCAGCTCAGCCAGCAATTTGCTTGGCCCATAGACCTCCTAGGTTCTTGATTGTTATTCACATAGTTAAATTCATCTCAAGGCGCTGCAAGGCAGGATTTCCGGCCAAAAAATGGTTGCGTGTGGCACACCTGCCACCGGAAATCTATGTGACTGACAGCAATTACTCCCCCCCCACCTTCCACACACAGGCATAATGTAGGAGGAGGGAAGATGGTAGCATGCTATGTGGATGGCAAAGGGGATGCAGCAGTTTGGAACAACTCGGGTGGTGATGCACAGTGCTATAAAGGGATGAGATGAACAGTGCAGGGGCAGGACTCTGGAATTTGCCCAGGAGTGGAAAGACCACATAACAGTCAATTCTCAAAACCTGCTGTTTTTATTTAGACTGAAAAGATTTTAGTATGCTAAAACTCCTCACTTGTCGCCGGCCTCTAGTGGGCCTAGCAATTTCCAAAGAAGAGCATTATGAATTAAGTAGCCCAAATCTCTCAACCTGCTCTCCCTTACCGGTAGTGTGCGATTTTAAACTCTGGCTAGACAGTCGACAAAAATGCACTAAGGCTGCTAATTATATGGAAGTACATATCTCACTTAATTTGAGTCAACGTATAAAGGGCCCACACATGTGAAAGACCCGATCTAAGATCAAATATGGTCTTCTGATGCAATAATTGATCTGGTCTAATACCTTGGACTTTGTCGATCGTACATCAACATGTCCTTCATAATGCCGAGCCCAACAGTTTCGCACCAAATGTGCCTCATGGTTTACACTGAAATTCAGGGAAGACAAAAACTAAGCTCCGAGGGTTAGAACGTTCATGGAGAATAAGTCATAATAATGAGGCAAAAAACAAAGAAACTAGGAATGAAAAATTATTTGTAGCAAATTTTCTAAAAGAAACAGATAAACAGCTAGATTCTTCAAAGAAAATTCGGCTCGCAAAGGGCCAGATTCTCAGAATCTGGCCCTTTGCGAGCGCTATTTTTGCATTTGGGATTCATCATCCCAAATGCAAAAATCGCTATTTGCGAATTCGCATATTTGCGAGGAATTACATTTAAGGAATCTCTATTTGAGATTCCTTAAATGCAATTCATCATCCATTTTCAATTTGCGAAATCGCAATTTCTGGCCGCTATTTACCACGAAGTCAGACTTCGTGGTAAATAGCTAATACTCAGAAAAATGCACTTTAGTGCATTTTTCTGAGTGGTATGTTACACACACACATGTCCTTTGGACATGTGTGTGTGCAACATTTGGCTACATTTGCTTTTCAGGGGTGCTACAGGGTGTCCTTTGGACACCCCTGGCACCCTTGAAATCGCATCCTTATTTGCGATTAGCAAATTGCTAATCGCAACTCCCCATTCATTCGGAATGAGCAATTTGCTAATCGCAAATAAGGAAGATGTAGGAATCGCAATATTTTTTGCAATTCCTACATGAATCCCGTTTTGCAAGTCCTTAATAGCGATTCCTTATGAATCGCTATTAAGGACTCGCAAAACTGGATAATGATGAATCTAGCTGATAGTTCTCTAGTAAAATTTACAATCAAGTTTTAGCACAGCCAACAGTGCTAAAACTGAACAGTAGTCCATGTTTTTTGCCAGTTTCTTTTTTTTTTTTTGCAGAGTTTTATATAGCGCGAACTAGACCCGAACCGAATACATATTTTCCAGTTACGTTACATGAGGACGCACATTGATTTTAGGCACGGGGAGATTAAGTGATTTGCCCAGAATCACAGGAGGTTTTAGCGTCGTTACCGAGACTCGAACCCATATCCCCAATCACAGGAGGTTTTAGCGTCGTTACCGAGACTCGAACCCATATCCCCAGCTCCGAGGTCGAGCGCCCTAGCCGTTAGGCCAACTCATCTCCCCAATTTCATAGGCCACAAACCTGGTCTGGAGGCATTTGAGCGCTTTACGAGCACCATAATGTTATACTTTTTTTAGGCATGGGGAAATCAACATTAATGGAAGTGCAGTCCAATGGCTTCAATTCTTTGTTTGCGACTGGTTCCAAGCTGTAAAGCTAGGTAATCTCATATTTGAAAAAATACTTCAGTTACATTTGTGGTACCTCCTTATCTCCCCACCTGCTTAACTTATATGTTACGCCTTTAGTGACACTAGAGCGAGGTGTGAAATCATACATGTATGCTGATGACACACAGCATTTACTCCTCCTTGATAACACTCTAGCTTCCTCTAGTAAATTTCAACAAACAATGTGCATCATATGACAGTGGATGGGAAGTAACAAACTCAAATTAAATGTTAATGCAACTGGAGTGTTTATAGTAAATGCTCAAAGTGGCCTATGACTTGATTCTAATTGGCCTAATAAACTGAGACAGCCTGCTTATGCCATTGGTTGGTAGAAGTGTCATTCACACTCTGCTTCCATGCATACAGCATGGAGAAATGGGTCAGTCCCTTGAGCCATTGGCTAAATTGCCCTCGGTGTTTTGGCATTTTGCCTGATCACATTGCACTTCAGTGCCAGGGCTGTATGCCTGTCCTTTAGTCTTCTCCTTTTATAGGTCCCTGTTCAATTCTTTCCTTTTACTTAAAAATTTTTTTTTTTTTAGAAATGAAATGATTTTTTCGGTGTATGCTGTAGCTCCCTTGACAGAGCTATTGGTTCATGCGTTTGCCATGATAGTATGTGGCCTAGCAGCCAGAGCTGCCAACTCTGGAGCTTGGGATCCAGGTTCGAGTCTCGGTGTCGGCTCAACATCCAATACCTTAATCTCCCTGTGCCAAAGAACAGTGCTTCGATACCATCAGGGGTGATAAGCTGCTCTATAAAAACCGTGTTTCATTTAATTTCATCTGCAGTGGAAAGAATCCCAGGCGACAACTGCTTCTAACTCAGATTTTCATCTTGGTACAGAATTATCCATATTGCATCGTTGTTTAACCATTGCACGATGGCCAACGTGTTGCCTCTAAATGCCATTGCCATGTTTAAGGGTTTAAGAAAAATGATACACTGCATACACCTCTGCAAGATGTACGAATGCTGCTAGGCTTAACTTTACTTTGTATTACAAGCATACGCCTGCCATATTTAGGCAGAGGCACATTTTCTTTTTACATTTATATTGCATATGCTTGTTGAGATTGTTTGTGAATTTTATTGTGGATGAGCGCTGAAATGCAAGAAGGGGTCAGAGGATAAATGAATGGATACACAAGAACACAGATGAGTGACAGTGTGTAAGCATGGCTGGTTACTGAATGCCTAAAATTGCCAGTGACTGAATAGGTACTTTCAGTTCTAGACCAGACCTATGGGCATGCACCATGCTCGTTTTAAACATGCATTTTTAAAATCTTGTATGGTTAAAAAAAAAATCAAAATTATGACGTACTTTTATAATATTTCAGGTACCTTAATGAACTACAATAACACTGGAGATCTATGCAATGCAGCAGTTTTCGTTTTGAAATGCTCACAATAATGTCATTTAAATGTCAGACAGTCAAGCAAACATTACATTGATGCACAATGCAAACATAGAAATGCCACAAGTATGCATATGGAAAACCTGGCAGGTAAATAAACAAAAAGAGGGTAAATACTAAGCTGTTGGAGTCCAGAGCAAAACGTTCTTTGTAGGGAGTTTCAAGGGAGCTCTTGATCTTTCTTTCTTTGGGCGATGCTGAAAACAATCACTTTAAGAAACACAATTCTGAGTGTGCCCATAAACCAGTATTCTAACTTACTGGATTTGATTGGACACAAGTGATGCTGTTCCACTGAAAATCAGTCCTTACATTGCACATATCATGTTCCATATGGTACACCTGACTTGATTATAGTTAGAACCCAATGGTCAAGGCTGTTGGCCTGAACACTTCATTATGAAAAGTAATATCAGATGCCATAGGTTTGATTTGTTCATTATGAAGGGTTATGACAGGCAATGCACCTGAATTCTTTATTGTGAAAACAATATGTAAAAGACGCTATGCTTTATGGGTAGATTATTATTGCAATGTTAAAACCTGTCGAAAGGTATATTATAACACGGAGTACCACAGATTACCATAGTATGCAAGGAATATAATTACTTCCTTTGACAAGCCCTGTTTAGGTCGAGCTTAGGCAGCGTGCATGCGCTGTCTGAAAGACCTGCTGTAATTACTACACAGCATGTATTCCTGCCTGCTGCTTGCCATTGGTTCACTCCTGCGGCGTTCTTCTTTGCTGGCTCCTCATAGGTTGGCGCTCCTGATACATCACTTCCGTTTTTCACCGAGGAGGGTCAACTACAGTTTCCTTACACTGTAGGTGTTTGTGTTCCTTTGGAGACTACTTGTTTAATTTCCTGTTCGTGTTACACTGTGGGTGCCTGTTTGTAGTCCTGTGCTCCATTTATTTCATTATCATGGCGCCCGCTTCACGGCATCTGCCCGCATATCTTTTATGTACTCGGGTGCTGCGTTTCATGTTTCAGCACGGCGCTCGCCTATATGTTTCTTGTTTATCATTACCAGTGCTTTTCATGCATGAGCCAGCCTCCTACATGCTTCAGGCCACAGTCTCAATGTAATCAAGCACTTTGAATGCCCTGTTTGTAATTTATACACACGTTTATGCTTTTTGGGGAAACTGCGTTTCGCGGGAGTCTTAATTTATGCTTAGCGGCACCGATTCACTCACTCTCCTCCTCGTATGCCGTGTTCATGGGTGCAGCTGCTTACTCGCATGCGCCATTGTTTGCCCCACCATGCACTTCGTGTTGCTTGTATCTATCTCACTATACAGGTTAAGGAAGAGCCTTGTGCATGTCAGCTGCCCCACGTTATTTGTCTCAGCTTCCGGTAATGTGTCGTCCGCATGTCCACCAGCTCGTTCACCGCAATTACCCTAATACTCTTAAAGGGAGCGCAGACATATTTGCCCTGTAAAGCACTCATGTTATCGGAGCGCCTTTTTTGAAGCCTCAGACAACGTAGGGCTCAACAAAGGTGCTTTTCTGCCCGCTAGCACTACTAGCTAGGATATAACAGTCCCTGGGGCTCTGTGTTGCTCCCCCTTCCCCACAGCATCGGTCCGTGCAGGGTGGGGTGGTGGGGTGGGGTGGGGCAAGGGGCACGTTGACAAAATAGGACTGCTTCCCCAGTTCGTCCAGTGGTCCCCGGTGTTCTTTTAATTGCACTTTTACAATTGTTTCATGCACGTCCCCTAATCGTGAAATTTTCACATTTTTATTAGTGTCATGCACGGATCTGCAGCTTCTGTCTCTTAGAACCTATACTTTTTTCTTGTATTTTAATGGTATGTTCCCACTGTCACACTCAGCATTACGAATTCATGATGCTTCATTTCAGACTCAACATGGGCGGCCGATTTAAACTTTCTTCCTGGCATGTTTTTTATGTGCAAGAAAACGTGCAAGAAAAATGAGCTGATCTTGGTGGTGAAAACAACAAACTGAAAATGCCTGGCCACAGGAGCCTCAGCAGAGGCAGCCACACGCAAGGTGAGTTGATTGATGGAACTACAATTGTTAAATTAGATAGAACTATGTTCACAATGTATTTTCCAAGGCAGTATTGTTGCTTTCATTGGATCAGATCTATTTACTATTACTTTAACTGGCATAGTCCAATGACATGACAGCCCTAAATTTGCCTGGAAGGCAAACATGCACCACTGCTGACATGGAAGTGTTGAGTGTGATCTCGCTGACATTATAGACCATTCTTCTTTCTCCGCCATATTGTTTCCTAACCGGCTTCCATATTGCTTCCCCCACCTATGCCTTCCATGTTGATTGTTCCCTCTGCCAGTATCGTCAACCAGTCTGCTGTGTCAAATATTATAGCAATGCTGCTACATCTTGCAAGATCTCCAAATATAGCTTTGGAGAGTATATCACCCTGGCATCAACACATAAGTCTAAACACGCTGATTCTTTTTACAGTACTGCATTAAAAGACACAGTTTCTTTACCATAACTGTTCAAAAAATCCAAACCTCAAACACGCACCCTCCTCCTCTTCTTCTGGTGTCCTCTGCATACACAAACATAATCTCTTTATGCATTCATAAACTTCTCTCACCTTCTTTATCTCTTTCTCACACACTATTTCTCCTACTTTATCTAGGATTTATTCACCACTTTACACACACAAAAAGACCTATCCTCTCAATATTCCTTTCTATTTTATACAGGTCTCACCCCTATCTGTTCACCACACCACATAATTTCACTACACAAATACACTATACACCTTACAATTCCACCCCACACACTTCCACAACTAACAATTTCAATAACAAAACCATATAAGTGAACTTGAAACAACATACATCCACTCTATTGCAAATAAAAAGTAAAAATACAATTTACAACTCCAATAGCTCCAACTTTCAAAAATGCGAGACTGATTGCATTGCAAATGCTTGTTCTGTAATTGCATTTGTTTTTCGGCCAGGTTTGACAGCATATCTTTCGGCAAGGGCTTATGTGATCACCAAAAAAAGAACTGCGAGTGGTAATACTAAGAAAGAGGATGTAGCTATGCAATCTAGTTGGGTTTGTTCTTTTTGACTAGAAATGAGTTTTGTTAGTCCTCTAAGAAGTAACAATGTTGCCCATAACTGATCAGGTCAAAAACAGTAGGAAACATCTTCTACAGGAAGACCAATCATGTTTCAGACAACACCGCAGTGCTGAGACAATCACACTTCAAGTAGACAAGGACACCGTCATTCTCAGTGACAAAAGCAACCCTTGTTTCATGGCCCTACTTTACATCACTTCTGCCTTTGACGCCGTCAACCATCCTGCTCCGCTTAACATCCTGAAAACACGTATAGGAATGGAGGAGTGGTTCACATCCTACCCATCAGCCAGCTCATGTAAATAGGTTCCACAAGATGCTAGACTGAGGACGGACTAGCACATGGCTCCATTCTCTCTCCCATTATTTATAACCTCTATACAGTACCCTTCAGGTCCCTTCTTGCAGACAGCAGCATAAAGATCCATCAATATGCAGAAGATATTCAACTGTACCTAAAAGTATCATCATAAAACAGCATGCCAAGACTTAGTGAATTAGAAAGCTAAAAAAGTGGACCACATTTGGAAATCAGTACAGTTTTGAACTTGTAAAGACACACTGTATAAGTGTTTTTCAAGGCATGGAAGACTGCGTGGATTTGAGCTTGCTGCAGGCAATGTGCGTTTTAATATCAGGGAAATCAATAGTAAAAACCAGCACAACAGACCATAAAACAAGCCCATATGGAGCCAAAAAACTGACACACACACTGACCTATTCGATCAGCCTGAACACCCAATAGGCCAATCGACCCTTTTTTCCGTGACATGTGGAAAAGGGAACAACCTTGTCTTCCAAAGTCACTGTGCCCTGAAGAGAACACCTGAGGTACATGACCTACTGACATTCAATAGTCAACAGGTTTCCTCACAGTCTTTTGCAAAGTTATCCTAGCAAGCACTGCAGGTCCCTTAAAAAAAAAAAAAGAATTACAACATTAAACAAGCATTTGCAATGCAATAGGTCTCCCATTTTAGAAACGTTGACCTACTGGTATTGTAAATGACAATGCCTTTTATTTATGGGTTGTTTTTTAAACACATAAATAAAAGGCATTGTCATTTACAATGCCAATAGCTCAAAATCTCGCAATTGCGAGACCTATTGCATTGAAAATGCTTATTATGTCACGCCATACAGCCTTTAAATGGTTGAGAATCAAATATGGCAAAGTAAGAGCACGCCACCCATGGGACACTGTATTTTTCTGCACACTAGGTACGCTTTATTGACAAGTTAGATTCACTGGGGATCCTTTAACCACTGCAAGGCACATCTTCATTTCCACATAGCTAGTTTGATGTTTTCCATGATACCATGATAAAAAGCATGCGCTAAAACCGGCAAGAGACCACATCTTTTCAGACTTAGACACCGGGTACACACACTTGTATGCAATCAAATATCACAATATGTGTATGTATTTCTCGCGTTTATCACAGCTCAAGATGGGCATTGTCTTTAAGCAACATGACCATTTTTTAACCGCATGTATGGAAATTTGATTAACGAGCACGCTTCGGAACAAGTAAGATAAAATGTTTGTTTAGATCCACACAACACACACCGCTGTTGGAAACCATGAGCAGGCACTCATTGCTATTGATATTGGACTATAGATAGCAATTTTAACTTATTTGGATAAATATGTACATTGGTAGTTGGGCTGCCATTTCAACTGAAATCTGCATGTCAACGTTGTTAAACATTTGGATTAACATGCTACAGGCTCTGGTGTTATTTGTCTTGGTTGCACTTCACAATTTGGGGGTTACATGTATGCGCAAACATATTCTTTTAACAGGGTATAGCCTATCATTGTTTTAGCATTGTTTTACTGGATTCAGAATCACTTGCGATATTGAACACATTCTTACAGGATCACAACACTTACTGTTTCAACACTTACTGAGACATGATGCCAGACTCGGCCGTCGCACTGAATAGTTTTTTTTTTAACTTTATTGACCATTTTGGTACATCATAGCAAAACAATTATAGTTTTTCACCGTCTTTGACATTACAATTGAAGAAAGTAAGATGGAGCGTAATGTAGCAGAACAACATTTGTCACAACATGTAGCAATAAGGAGAAGAGTAGCAGCCAGGCTAAGAAATACATTCTCAATGGCCTATCCCTCGTTCCTGAGAACAACTTTCCGCTGACCAGCAGCGGGTGCACAAACTCTCCCACACCCAACAGTCACAGGTGAGGCCATATAATCAAAGAGACCTGATCATTATGGGGCACAGCAGCACAATGGGTAACAAGCATTGGAAGATAACGAAACAGATTACCCCACCCCGGCAGGGACTATGCCCCGCTCCAGCTGTGAGTCAGAGGCTTGTCAAGCGGTTTCCACATAGGCCCTGTAGGGTCCCCAAATATCCTTGAGGCGGGAGGAGCCAGGCAGGATGCTGGAATTATCTTTGCTATTGGTGTTACAATAAGCCAGACTATTCACCCAACTCTGCAAAGTGGGAACTGTTCTACGGCCCCAGTGAATAGCAATTTCTCTTTTGGCCAGCAGCAAACTGAGGGATACCAATTTCCTATCGCTTTTGGGGAAGTTTACTCCATAACCCAGGAGTGCCACTTCAGGTGTGAGGCTGAGGGACAGCTCTGTCATGTTACCTAGTGTTTTGTGCACCTTCTCCCAATATGGCTGTATTTTCCAACAAGTCCAGGTGAGGTGTGCAAAATCAGCATGTGGGGCATCGCATTTACGGCAGGTGTGGGGTCTAGCCGGGTCCAGTCTATGGGCTCTGGCAGGTGTGATGTATGATCTACGCAAGAACTTAAAATGTAGTAGTTTATGCCTGTTGTTTAGTGAAACTTATTTTGTGACTGCACAGCATTTAGCCCATTGATCGTCCGTGATGGGGCGGCCCAAGTCACCCTCCCAATCCCCGCAAATCTTGTCATTGTCAACCGGAAGCACCCCTGTACAAACCTTATAGAGTTTAGAAATTAGGTGAACCCCACTCTCGGTCTCAATGATGAGCGAGAGTGGAGTGAACGAGTCTGGTTCAATGGGGAACCCAGGAAGCGTGGCACGCAAAGCCGAACGGATCCGCCCCAAGATAAAGCTATCCATAAATGAAGCTTCGTAAAAGCGGAGAAGTTGAGAACACAAGAGGCAAAAGGAATGCCAGCTGGAGAAACAGAGGGTACCAATGATGACAAGAGAATAGAAAGAGCAAACGTCCCTTTTCCTACTGTTATAAGTGGGAAAGATCGGTATCCTCCAAACCACTGGTCTATCCAACATGCATTATCTCATGAACAAACTGGTACAGGATATAGTCTAGCCAGGTTACCAAATTTACATTGACATTTCTATACAGTGCCCCTAAGTTAAAAACAAAATAAGTCCAAAGGAATGTGCTATTTGTCTATTTTGTTTGTCAGTAGATTATTTTTATCATCAGGATTAACACAAAACATTAAAAACATTTCATCATCAATTTTTTTAATGATTCAAGGCCTCTTAAAGAAAGGAGAAGAAGAGCTATCAGGTCATTCGACCTTTTTAGTAGATTGTGTTGAAATTATTTTTAAAATAATAATATTTTTTTGTTCATGGAGGATTTCTACAGGCAAACAAAGGGGACCAGCATGGAAGCAACGTGTGCTCCCAGTCTGGCTTGTTTGTATGTATTGGCCTTTGAGGAAAAACATTTTCAACGAACTGGCCCCATACTATGAAAACGTGAGTAAGTGGTCACGATTTATAGATGATGTATTTTATATCTGGCAGGGCAGCGAAGAAGATTTATTATTATTTATTCAATGGATTAACCAAGGAGATGAAAATCTGCGATTCACATCATCTTACAGAAATGTGTGAATTTCTAGATATAAAAATCAAGAGCAGAGAGGTAAGTCTGACCGTGGAACTATTTACAAAACCAACGGAACGCAACACCATGTTGCATTTTGATGCACCCTGCAAGTCAGAAAATAACATTCTCTTTGGACAGTTTCTAAGGGACAGAAGAAATTGTACTAATATGCGAGACTTTGAACAGCATGCCAAAGTTTTAACTAGAAAGTTTACAGATAGAGGTTACCCGAGGCAAATGGTAAAAAAAGCATATAAACGTGCAAAATGTTATAATGTATGCACCTCATCAGCATTAACAGATTGAGATGATCAAAAACAACTCATTTAAAGATGGCCGCCGTAATACAAACGTGTGATAGAAAGGCAGAGTTGTAAGATTTAAATGCAGGATTTATCTCTAAACAAAAGGATATTAGATATTTAAAGATGGAAGAAAATCATCCTTGAAAATGTAAAAGTCCAGAAGCACATGCTAAACAATAAAACTGATTTGAAATCGGCATTCAGCATTAAAAGATCGTGATGATCAGAAACGTCCCACTTTAAGATGGCCGCCGTAACATGGGATAGAAAGGCAGTGATGTAAGATCAGAATTCGGGATCGAGTTCTAAACTAAAAGATATTAGAAATTTAAATATACAATAAAAACATCCTTGATAAATGTCAAAATGCAAGAGCGCTTGATATAAAGTAAAATCGACTTCAAATCGACTTGATAATGACAATCAAGTATGAAAATTTATAAAAAGTAATAAAGCAATTCTTGGTACAAAAAAAAATTAACAATATAATGATATCTAAAAACTACAAGGTTTGGACTTTAGAACGCAAAACAATACAATATTGTGAGAACTGGGGTCACTAATTCCACGGGGTAGCTTGGCGCGAGCGGGAAGGCACCCAAAAGCTTAGGTGTAAAGTGACCATGCAGCACACACTCCCACTGAGACAGGAAACGCATGCAATAATTGACACTACTCCAGCTGGTCAGTTAAAATCAATATAATTTTTTTCTAGATCAAATTCAGGGTTGGCAAATCATTCTTGGCAAGCAATTAATCAATTCAGCATTAACTCAATAGCACATTTCATTGTCAAAGCACGGATATCAGTAGAACTATTCCTTCAAAGATCAACCAACATTTCATTGCATGAGCAGAATCATCACATGGGGACTCAGGCACCTTACACTATAGGCACATGTAACCCCTTTTTCATAAGGGCACAGGTAAGGAATTCATTAAGGGAGAACTCAATCAATATTTCATTAAACAGGTCTCAATAACAGGTACCACAATAACCTCTGTGGCGTAACCTCTGACTGGGCCTAAGCGAGGCCAATAAAACAGCATCACATCAGCATTAACCAACCCCCTAGTCAGGGGTGAACTTAACTCTCTAGCAGTCACCAGGGGCCTAAATAGTGTTCTGGCCCGGGTTAGGGGGGCTCTCAGCCTCCTCCTAGCGGTCCTTCAGGTCACCTTAATACAGTGGGGGCCAACGGGGCCCAATCACAGTTTCCAACAAAGGGGGGGGCAGTCCCAGGCCTTCCTTCCAACCCACCTGGAGTGTTACCTCTTTCTTCGGCCTTCCCAGGGCCCTTGCGACAGGGTATAGTGGTGCAGGGGAAGGCGGGGGGCCCGTGCTCTCTTCAGAGCCCCCGCGCTGGTATGGCAGGCCTCCGTGATGTCTCCCGCCCCAGGCAGCCCCTTGCGCTCTTCCCGGTCGCGGTCTTGGCCTCCTTCGGCCTCCGGGGCCCAGGACCAATCCAGTAAGGCCGTTGACAGGGCGCGGGCGCCAATGGCAACACGGCCTGCGGGGGCATGGTTGCAGGGTCCAATAGGAGTGCGGCGCTGGCAGGTGCGAAGTCCGTGACGACGTCCCCATCACGTGACACAGGTGGTGGCTTCAGAGGTCTGATGTGGCCTAATCGAGTGCGGCGGCGGCCCTCTCCTGGTTCTGGGGGCCACCGCGAGGATGCAGGCTGCAGCGGGTTAACACCAGGGGGGCGCCTCAGGGCGTTGCACACAGCTCCTGGCGAAGGAGGTGAGGTCAGCCCCGAGTTAGCGCTTCACCGCACAGCACTTCGGGGGGGGGGGGGAGTATAGCAGCGCTCCAGGGCCACGAGGCAGTCCAGCGCTTCCCCGGGCTCCTCACCACGGAGCAGGTAACGGGCAACGGCGGTGCAGGGCAGCAGAGATTAATTAGCATAGCGCTGGAAACCGGGCAGGGCTCCACGGGGCAACAGCGTCCTCCCAGGCAAGGTGGAGCTCGGCAATTCTACCGCACACGGTTTCCCGGCGCTTTGGGGGGCCCAGCAGTCTCTAGAGTCACAGCGCTTTTTTCAGGGGCGCTCGCTGCAGGGAATAGCAGTTTAGACAGCTTAGGCAGGACAGGCCACACAACTGTGGCAGCACAACACTGGGGGCACCGGTCAAGCAGGGGAGCGCATGGAGGGTACAGCGCCAGTACCTGGTTGATTGCCAGTAGTCCCTCTTGCAGTCAGGTGTTCTTCTTGCACTTGATGGCTTCTGCGCCCTTTCCAGGTGGTTCCTTGGGGGGGGTTAAGTTGGTGGCTTGAGGACAGGCTGGTTACTGTAGATCACTGCAGATGGTTCCTGGGTTCCCCCTACCCTGGGCCAGATCAGTGGGTTTGGTAGAGACCCTTACACAGCTTAGAAGGCAGTGCCTAGGCCCAGTCACTTCCAGTAGTATAGGTTCCTCCCCTAGGACCTACCACCTAAGACTCCTGCGTAGGTTCCACCAGGTCAGTGATGCCCCAACTGACTAAAAGGTTTCCCTCCTTTCCTTAAATAATCCTAAGTCAGGTGACCACTCTCTAAGGTGGCAAAAGAAGACCCCTCCCCTATTCCGGAAGGGTCCAGGAGCTTCCCCAGTCTAGCTATGGGCAGAAAAGGCGGGCTGGTGTTGCTACAGTATCTTATAGTCCCAGCCAGCTCCTGGCTACTAGGCTGCTACTAAAAAGACCACCCCGCAGTAGCAGGGGCCTGTGGCAGCCATGTTGGTAGGAGGGAGCACCTGCACCTTAGTACTGGTTAGCAGTGGTAAGGTGCCCAGATACCTAGGTCCAACGAAAAAGAGGGTGGAAAAAAACAAGGCAAGGGCAAAAAAAACGGAGAAAGACCACCCTAGGGCTGACAAATATAAATCTGCGATATAATGAAAATAAAGCATTCTCTACATCCTTAACACATTTAAAGATGGCCGCCAAGAAAAAAGCAAGACTCTAGAAGACGATAGTAGTTAATGCTAATAATTAGTGACAATTAGGCAATTAAGAACCAATTAGGACAGGAATAAAAGGGCAGCAGAAAGCAGCTAACCATCAGATGCAGATTGAAAGGCAAGCAAGACGGATGCTCGGTCGAGACACTCTTCTCCCTCCGGTGAATCTTTGAAAGGCAGGAACACTAGGGGTAATCAACCTTGTGTAAAAGCAAGAGGGAGGATTTAATTCTAAAACTAAGTACTGTTTTATTCATAGTTTATGGTCCAGCAAGTAAGAATATATACCACAATTTAAAAAAAGCGGGAGAAAGGACAAGATAAGAACCTTTTGTGAGGTAAGAAATGACCAATGTAGATACCTGGCTAAAACAGTAAAATAAGATGAATTAAAACTGCAAAAATTATATAAAGAGTATTTCTTGATCTAAAATCTTTTTAGTTCAAGAAAGGGAAGAAAGAGGAGAAGTTGTGTAAGAACTATCAGTGGAGCCAGTCTTGCACTATGATATCTACACTATAAAATATTAAGGTGAGAGGTGAAGAAGAAAACATGTAAATTCAAAGAGGATATAACATTTAAGTCTGCAAGTATACCTTTCTTATGGTAAAACAATTTTTCTTGGCAGTACATCAGATTTGATTGATGGCACAAGCAAGAAAGCTGTAAAGAAACAAGATAGCGATACAATAGACAAAATCATTGAAAACGTATTAAAATGTATATTCTTTTGATGTTAAAATTAAGGATTACATTAGAGATATTCCTTGAGAATACATTAAAAAAGCTTCTATAAATTTTGATAAAAAGAAAGATTCAATATAAAGTAAAAACTGCTTTTCTCCCTTTCAGTACTGAACTATATTTTTATCCTGATTGTACTGAAGGATCTAATCGACATTTAAAGCCCATTGACTAAGTCTCACGATAGTACTGATTCAGGTATATGATGATACTTCTTGATAAATAATTGGACAAATGACCAGGGGATCAATGATTAAATAGATTAGATAGTTGTAATACTACTCAAAGGAATGGCCTAGGGGTGTTTGTCTACAGGTTACCAAATAAGAGTATTGGAAATGTAAAAGAAACAGTACGTGTCAGATGATATTTGTGTATACCTTACAGATATATTTAGCATGAAAGGAACAATAAGAAAAGGTGGCAATATTACTGTTTTGTAAAAATGTAAGATAAATACAGTATATGTACCACCAACTGTGAATATGTTCTTTTTCTCTTTGTAATATAAAACTGGTGGGGACATATGTACGATAAAAATATTTTGGAAATGATGGAAAAACCTTGAAACAATTACTTTACAGTAGAGCATGCAAAGGAATGTAACTATAATACTGCTAGTTTTTAATACAGTGTTTATATTTTGTCTAGATGTTTTTAAACTCTTGAAAGTGTTGTCCTGAAGAAGGTGACGATCATTTTTAACACCGAAACGCCGCGTCGACAGTCTTTTTCAAAAAGTTTAATTATACAATGTAGAGTGTATAAAAGATTGTTTTTATTAAAATGGATGATGAATTGTTTTTAATGTTTTGTGTTAATCATGATGATGAAAATAATCTACTGACAAATAAAATAGGCAAATAACACATTCCTTTGGACTTGTTTTGTTTTTAACTTAGGGGCACTGTATAGAAATGGCAATGTAAATTTGGTAACCTGGCTAGACTATATCCTGTACCAGTTTGTCTATGAGATAATGCATGTTGGATAGACCAGTGGTTTGGAAGATACCAATCTTTCCAACTTATAACAGTAGGAAAAGGGAAGTTTGCTCTTTGTATTCTCTTATACCCATCCCTTTTCCAAAAGAAGGGTACCTCCCATATTGCCTTTTGACCAATGATGACAAGGCCAGTTTGGGGCTACCAGGATTACCTCCTACGGGTTGGAAATGATATTCTGCAAAACTTGGCTCAACATGGCAAATTGGATCATAGCATAATGAAGACCCCTCGGCCAAGGAAAGCTCATTGCATTGCATTGAAAGAGCCTAAAGATGTGCTTTAAAATTTAGCTTCACTAATGGCAAAACTGCATTTAAAAGAAGTGACAAGTCAGCATTTGTGCTAGAAAGTGCAAACATGAGCTTTGAGATTCATATGTTTTAGTCAGATGCTTTCCACTTAGCAATTCATGTACAGCATTTCACAATTAATTCATAGCTTGACTTAGATGTGTTTAGTTAGATTTTGTTCTCACTATGAAAATGTGACTCTAATTTGTGAAAACTGTTAAATGTGCATTAGTAGAAAATAACTTGTAGAAAACAGAAACAACTTGTGATTCAGGTCTTACTCTGTTTCTTTTGACCTTCGAGATAAGCAAAAAAATGTTCTCTCTCCGTCTGAAGAGAATAGTGGCATAATTTACAGCTGTGACCTCGGTTGGAGCTTTATCTCTGTACTTGTTGGAAATTTTTGAACAAAGCCTCATTTAATTCTTTGCTTTAGTGAGAAAATAAAACAAGTATTTTAAAAGTGCATTACCATGTTTAATGTTTCTTCCTTAATTAAAAAGGTTATTTTGCAGCTCATGTTATGTGTTCAGTTAGAAATAAAATGTGTTTTTATTAGAAGATTAGGAGATGAAACTGTATTAAATAAGATGCAGAGTATGCCGTGGGAAGGATCTTTGCCTGTCTGAGAGATGACGTATGAATCTGCCGATGGGTGGAGGCATCCTTTTGGCGAATGCCGGATTCCAGTTGGTGGAAGAAACGTCACGCTACATACTTTGTAACATTATTCTTTGATAAATGCGTTCCTAGTTAGGAGTGTTAGGAGACCACTTTTCAGAACACAGGCAGGAACTCTTTCGGAGCCCTTTGAGAGAAACAGACAGAAAGATTTAGAGACGCAAGGCTGTAGACGAGTTTCAGACTCTGACGCAGAAATGAAGGGAAGAGAATAGATGTGATTTGTACATGCAGGGAAGAAGGAGAGGGCAGACCTTGATAGAGAACAGAATGGAGTGCAGGCATAGGCAGATTAGATGTAGGTTTAGTTCCATTCTGACTTTTGCTTTGACTAACTGGCTTTGCCAAGGCTTATTTGCTCTATGCTTGATTTCTCTTCATGGGAGATTCTGCAATTATTAGTGATTGATTTAGCTTAATTGCTGAACTCACTCTTGCTTCTCCAACTCTTCAGGAGTTTTGACTGACCTCATTTGTGCCTCACTGTCCTAGACAGGGAGTGTTTCTTTATGGAATGCTTGTTTGCAAGTGATGATGCTTGTACTAACTTAATTTTTCTGTTATCAATTCTGTAACCTGATTGATACCTGACTACTGAATGAAGAGTCAAAGATTCTTATATTTTGATTGGAAAATAAATACCTTTAAAAAGGCTCACAACTCTCTTGGGCGCTCATGGTTATGTAGGAGCTCCCTGGTCATAAACAGTGGCAAAGATCCATCGAACTTAAGCAGAAACCAGGGTAACGGTAATCAGTGGTAATGATGCCACATTTCCTGGATTTTACAAAGTGAGATTACTGTGGGATTGCCGCTCCAACAGCATCTACCGCCCACACCCCTACCGTTGGAAGGAGAGAGCAGTAGTTCATGAGACGGAAATTCTCCTGAGATGCTTAAAGATCCAACCACAAAAACCCTAGAACCTCCTACAGGAAAAGAAATGACTGGTGAAACAGAGACATCTCCATCGAAGATGGAAATAGCCGACTCAGATTGCCGGCAGGCCAATTGTCCGTGCACCGAATTTAGCACGCAGAGAGAGATCAAAGACTGAGATCTGGCCATGTGCCTATTTCCTCTGCCAAAAAATCCAAGTAGAAGACACTGGGTACCCCTACATGGTTGTTTGAGGACCTGGTTAATTCATTGTCCATTCGAACCAGGACCGATTTATTCTGCAATGGGTAGAGAGAGCTAGAAGGGTCTTGCAGACTTCTCCTAGCTCCTTCCAATTAGACGTGTTCAGTGGTCCGCTTGAGCTCTAACCCCTTGAACAGAAAGATTGACAGGGGTCTGCCCCCCACTCCCCACACCCAGCTGCTGACATCAGAGGTCAAAATCAAAGGAGGAGCAGAATAAAGAGATAGTTAAAATTGTCCGTAATCAGCCACCATTGCAGCATTTTGAGTTATGTCTGAGTCATAAAATAAAATATGCCCCCAAATGTTGCAGCGTATGCTTGTAATAAAAACATTAAATAAAACAAGTCTTTGAGTTGTGTCATGCATTTCATTATTGTTATAATTTGTGAAGGAGATATGAATAAATCACCACCTAACTGAGCACTCAAATGGCAGGCAGCTACAGTGTTACAATGTCAAAAACACTTTATAACATACTAGCAGCCCGTCCCGACGTTGTCCGGGAATGAATTGCTGCCGGCCAGTAGTATATTGTTTTGTAAGATTTCGTTTTGATAGCATTTATTATCTGTGACAGGCCTGTGAAACGCTCCGATTCACAGTGCACTGCTGATGCACTTAAGAGTGCGCGTTCAGTAGTGTGTGAACTCGAGTTTCCCTACTTTATTTTTCCTTGCAATATTATATAGCGCGAACTCGACAACATGGCATGAGCACAATTTACATTACAGAAGAACACATTCATTTGTGGTAGGCACGGGGAGACAAAGAGATTTGCCTGGAATCACAGGATGTTGAGCTGATGCCGAGATTCGAACGTAGCTCCCCAGCTCTAAAGTTCGCAATTCTAGAACTTGTGGCGAGAGGTGTGTCTAAAAGTGTATGTCGGTGCTGGCCATCAATGAGAGAGACCCGTGCATTTTTCAAATGGGTGGTGAAAAAATATGAGTATGTTGCTGGAGATGTGGGCCGCCGTGCCACCAATGTACTTACCGGTGGAGGGTAAACACCCTTTATTACGCAACTTTCTTTCCGCATACCATCATACCATCACTCCGCATACTTTCATTAAGAAAGTACCATGGCTCCGCAATGCCATTATAACGCTTGGCATTACATATTATATGCTTTTACCACGCATACATTTACAACGAAATTCGTTGTAAATGCATGAATGGTAAAAGCATGTTTTTAATGTTTGGATAAGGTAAGTATGGGTATAGGGGTATATGTTTTGGGGTACTGAGGTATATGTTTTGGGGTGTTTGGGTATTTTAAGGGTTCAGATATAGTTTTGGGTTATGGGGTACAGGGGTAGTTTTAGGGTTTAGGGATAGGTATGGGTTTTGGGGTATAGGGGTATTTTTAGGGTACAGGGGTAGGTTTGGGTTTTGGGGTACAGGGGTATTTTTAGGGTTCAGGGCTAGGTTTGGGTTTTGGGGTACAGGGGTATTTTAGGGTTCAGGGGTAGGTTTGGGTTTTGGGGTACAAGGTTATTTTTAGGGTTCAGGGCTAGGTTTGGGTTTTGGGGTACAGGGATATTTTTAGGGTTCAGGGGTAGGTTTGGGTTTTGGGGTACAGGGGTATTTTAAGGGTTCAAGGCTAGGTTTGGGTTTTGGGGTAAGGGGTATTTTAGGGTTCAGGGGTGGTTTTGGGGTACAGTGGTATTTTTAGGGTTCAGGGCTAGGTTTGGGTTTTGGGGTACAGGGGTATTTTTAGGTTTCAGGGCTAGGTTTGGGTTTTGAGGTACAGGGGTATTTTTAGGGTTCAGGGGTAGGTTTGGGTTTTGAGGTACAGGGGTATTTATAGGGTTCAGGGCTGGTTTTGGGGTGCGGGGTATTTTTAGGGTTTAGGGATAGGTTTGGGTTTTGGGGTACAGTGTATATTTATAGGGTTAAGATGGGTTAGTGTTTAAGGGTGTTGGGGTATTTTAAGGAGTAAGAGTGGGTTATGATTATTGGATGCAGGGGTATTTAAAGGAAGCAGGGTGGGACTAGCACACGATATGAGACATGGCATGAAGGGCGGAACGTACCACATGCCCCCAGCATTTGTCACGCCCCCAGCACAACGCAGACACACCCACAAGGGACTACTTTGCTGGCACGGTTCTTTTACCTTTTAAATGTATATGGTGGGCGTCTGCATAGCCTATGTCCTTCGGCTGCAACTGCCCTTTCCAACGCTGTATTGGGTGTTGTGATTGGTGCTGTGGTTCCTGAGATTACCCGCCTCAAAGGTTTGGGCTCTGTCTTTATTATATTAGTATAGATATTTAATAAGACAACAGGCAAAATAAATTGCCGGTATTTAAAGTTAAGATAAATGAATAAATAAATCCAATTGAAAAAACACAGTTTGAATAAGATTTGAAACTGAAGATAATGTAAATATTTTAAGAGGATGTGAATAATGTGCACAGGCATTTGCAGTTACTTAAGGTGAATGCAGCCAATGGGTAAAGTGGGCTTTTTCTCTGCTCAATGCTCTGTTCTGTGTTCAGGAGGCGAAAAATGTGAATGTCCATTTAGCAGTCCAATGAGCTGACCAAAATCCACTCTATTTATAGCTACTCTGTATGATTCATTTGTAATATATATTATAGCCTGACAAAGCAGCTAAAGTTGCCTTATAGGCCAAACCTAAAAAGGGTCCTCTCCAGTATTCCCTTGAAGGATACAACTCATCTAGCCAGAACACTCTGAGACCAGAATGCTCATGGGCGTGACAAACACATGAATAAGGAGGAAAGAATGGAATCAGAAGCAGATAACTGGGAAAGACAATAAATCCTACCAATCATGTACAAGCAACTAACACAAAGCTCACTTTAAGTGTATGTTATGTATGGACACTGTAGGTCTTACCAACATCCGCTAAAGCTGTCTGTGGCCAAGACCTAAAATAGAGCTCTGTTATGCCAAGAGATAAGTATGGATAGTTCTTATTAAATTTGAAACAGAAAGAAGGAAATATCATTTTTTTTAAAGAACTGAAAATACATGATTAAATTGAATATGTGGCTTACTTCCTTCAATAATCCACAGAAATCTTTACAATGTTGTGCCCAAATACCTTAAGATGATCAGGAAGATGTGCTGTCAGCTTTTCAGCATATTCGTGGATGTTTGGATGCAAATAAATGTTGGTTGTGTGCCACAGACGAGCAAGTTGCTTTTGTGCCGCTACTGTTACCTTCCTAGATTTAAAAAAAAGGATACAATTCAAAGGTATGCTTATGACTGAGAAGCATTTGTAAAAACATAATTGTAATTCCCATGAATGAGAGATTTGTAGTTAGACACTTTCTCATGCTGGATTTTCATAGCATGAAGTGTGGCAACTTCTGCTTCCTGCGTTGCCATGCTTCACCCTTCCCCTTGTTAGTGATACTGTATCCACTGTCTGATATCATTACTTCATAGTGTTTCATCATTTTGTGCATTCCTAATAATATGTTTGTGGAGTGATATGCTAGGCCACATTCAAACAGCATGGTGTCGACCCATTTCACTGCCAGATTTAGACTATACGGTGATAATTGATTTCATGCGTTGAGTTCCCCTTGACTTGGCGCGACCGGGAGGTGAGCGAAGCTCGGGGGCACACCATACTGGCCAGCTGGGGTGATCCTGGGGTTCCACACAAGCGGTGTCTTGCCCTGGGAGGGAAAATGGGGCTGAGATAACACCCAGCATTTGGCTGTGCTAGATAGGAGCTACCAAGATGGCTTGGGCCTCACTGCGGGTACTTGAGCCATACGGTAGACCTGACTTCGTGGCACAGTTCCGCCTGCCCTTGAGCTCCCTCCTCTATCCACAAGATGGAGCTCAGCATGACCTCAAGATCAGCCTGGGGATCCAGCATGCTGCTTCCCCCACCACCATCCGGCCTTCTACCCCTATGGACATCTTCAACTCGGGGATCTCTGCAGACTCAAGACCACCACCCTTGAGTGCAACACCACCTGAACACCTGGCTGAACAATGGCAAGAATTTCCTGCTCTGTAAATATGTAATATATAATTGTCTAACCCTAAACGCTGTTAAAATGTAATCCTGAGTGAATTTGCAATTTGTATATATATTCATCTCTAACCACTAGTATATGTAGTAGACCTTTGTACTTACTACCATTCCGATGTGATTTTAGAGTTTATCTGTTTGTAGCTCTTCCTTGAGTGACTTTACAACTTGTACATTTGCAATTTTTCCCTCCTTTCGCTCCACTTGTACAGTTACAATTTTTTTTCCCTGTTTGTATCTCTTATGTAACTCATGTAATCCAAAGTCCTTATGTAACGCAACTGGTTCTTTTGTAAAGCACTCTGACACCTTCAGGTAATGTTCGCGCTATATAAAATCTCATTAAATAAATAAATAAGATCCCTGCAAAAATAAAACAATTTGGAACCAGCATTGCAAACACGAGAACAAAGAACGAGATAGTAAAAAGTAAAGTAAAGTTGTTGCTATCACTCACACAGCAATATTAACAGTGAACACTGCTGGTTATTTACTAACTGAGAAAACTATTAACATGAACACGTTATGTCCCTGAATCTGGATCAAACTAGAAGTACTCTTGTTATGTTACCATATTAAATCTAACATCTGCTAACAAATCATTTGCTTATCGTATCATGCAACCTTAATGCAAATGTTTTCATCATTCAGACCCAGATCATGGATAGCACCCAAATAAACAAGTGCCTTTAAGTTCTGGACCAGATCAATCTATCACGGGGAGTTTACGCTTGTGGTCAGTTACTGTATCAGGTTTTCCACTTGTAGGGCTATGGCATGCTCCATGGGCAATTCAATCGGGGTAGCCCTGCCCAATAACTCTGCATGGTTGAAGTGTTGTTCTTAATTACAAAACAACAACAAGAGCAGACCAGGTCTTGGAATAGTGTGTCACTATGCCACTAACTCTGAAACAGTAAGCTGCGCATGTGTATAAATGTTGTTGGAAGTTGTTAGACACACAAGGCTAGGAAGAAGTCCCATCAGACCACCCTGTCGGTGGATTTTACGTCATGTGGGACTTGCTGATCAGTCATTCCCACACTCAGCCATATAGTGCTGTAGTGGAAAAGAATGTCAGCGATCCAGCCATGATAGTTTGTCATGAAGTGGACTGAGTAAAGTGCAGTGCTCTAAGATATTATGGTGAATTAAAAATGGCTACGCTGGCCCAGAGAGAAGGTGCATGCTGGAGTCAGTGTGTCAATAGTTAAAAACACGCCAGGTAGGAAAATTGTACTACCCTGTGGCGTTTGTGAAAATCGGTCGACATGTTTCTGCTTAAGGGGCAATTCCCCAGCTTTCTTCAGGACCTCAGTTTTATATTCGCTACTGCCACTGTAACCACAAGTGATGTTTAGTGATTAACACTTTAAATAAGTTTCCTAGTAGACAGGACAAATACATATCTACCAGGAACTAGAACGCTTAGACGTCCACTGGCGGAGGAAAAGTATATCTTCTTCCTATCAAAACAGAAAAGAATTTTCGTTGTTGCACAACAACATTAAATAGCAGACACACAACTGCCTGAATACAGGGTATGCGCATAGAACAACACAAGCATGAATTAATTTTGCATTCTGCATACATAGACTAGAGCATACTAGCTCAATCACTCGGAGGCATTTCCTCCCGGTGATACTCACCCAGCTTTGTGTGGGTGAAGGCCTCACCTCACCCGGCAAACGCTCGGGAGCATGAGGCCCCGCTCTGCAGTGTAGAAAAAAGATAAAGTGAGTACACAACTCTACTGTATCTTAGCCAATTGCTACTACACTATTAACCCAACGAACGTGTGATAGGTGCCCACATGCCAAACACAAGCCCACACACATCCACCCCAATATACCTTTACACAATGCACATGCTGCAAAATACATAATAACACATAACCCAATGTGGACCCTTAAAAAACACCCCTAGGCATTTCAGAGTTGGTTTATGGGTTCCATAGTAAAACAAGGCTTAGTATAAATGCTGGTTTGTGACCTCACTGAATGCTTAGTTAAATGCGTATTTAAAAGCTTATTTAAAACCTCTATTCTAGATTTAAACATGGGGAACTGATTTTGGCCCCCAAGGGACCAAACCGGTAGCCCAAATATACCGGTTCCCATGGTGGCAGAAATTGGTTTCCTAACCTATTGCTCATAGGTAGTTAGGAAATAAACCAGAGAAATACATATGAGGAAGGTATAGACTCAAACTTCTTGCTTGTTTCAGAAAAACCAACTGAGATGTGGGTGGTTTGGAAGGACGCTCACCTGTCCGTCGGTACCCCTGTCAAGACACCGAGCGGATGTGGAGGTGCTGCTAGGCGCGTCTTAAGCCTTTAAGTAACCACCGACGAGTGGTGATTAACACGGAAAAGAACAGGGAACAGAACAGGGCATGCGCGTACAAGGAAACACTGTACCGGGGCGCGTGCGCAGACAGGTCCCGAACTGCCGGAGAATGTTAGTTAAACATTAATTACATCGTACATATTCCTCTCTGAGATCTAGTGGAAACAAGTAGATGTATTGGAAATGATGACTCCCGTACGCATCAAGCACCCTACAAAAATGATGAGTGACTCCTAATAACCTCATTCTTCTTTTTTAGTCTACTCCGATCTTGACTCTTGTAATTGAGCCACTGATACATTCAGGGCTCTCCCACTTTGAGCACCTGGATGCATTGGGTCTCTGGATAAGATGCCCATTGTACATTAAATTAGAGTGCAGATATTGTTGATCTCCTCGATCTAGTGCGCACCTCTTCACGATGACAAGAAATCAAATTAGATATATTATACCATTCGGATCACTTGACTGAAGATGTGTCCCATGGCTGGTCATACACGCCAGATACATCTTTTATATTCAAACCACTCACAGAGCCCATTCTTATGTTTTCGGTATTGAGCGCATGACACAGGGAATAGTGTTCCCCGCTCTGGCTATGCGCGGTAACTTCGAGCCAGACATTAGATTGTGCGCATCATTTTTGTAGGGTGCTTGATGCGTACGGGAGTCATCATTTCCAATACATCTACTTGTTTCCACTAGATCTCAGAGAGGAATATGTACGATGTAATTAATGTTTAACTAACATTCTCCGGCAGTTCGGGACCTGTCTGCGCACGCGCCCCGGTACAGTGTTTCCTTGTACGCGCATGCCCTGTTCTGTTCCCTGTTCTTTTCCGTGTTAATCACCACTCGTCGGTGGTTACTTAAAGGCTTAAGACGCGCCTAGCAGCACCTCCACATCCGCTCGGTGTCTTGACAGGGGTACCGACGGACAGGTGAGCGTCCTTCCAAACCACCCACATCTCAGTTGGTTTTTCTGAAACAAGCAAGAAGTTTGAGTCTATACCTTCCTCATATGTATTTCTCTGGTTTATTTCCTAACTACCTATGAGCAATAGGTTAGGAAACCAATTTCTGCCACCATGGGAACCGGTATATTTGGGCTACCGGTTTGGTCCCTTGTGGGCCAAAATCAGTTCCCCATGTTTAAATCTAGAATAGAGGTTTTAAATAAGCTTTTAAATAAGCATTTAACTAAGCATTCAGTGAGGTCACAAACCAGCATTTATACTAAGCCTTGTTTTACTATGGAACCCATAAACCAACTCTGAAATGCCTAGGGGTGTTTTTTAAGGGTCCACATTGGGTTATGTGTTATTATGTATTTTGCAGCATGTGCATTGTGTAAAGGTACATTGGGGTGGATGTGTGTGGGCTTGTGTTTGGCATGTGGGCACCTATCACACGTTCGTTGGGTTAATAGTGTAGTAGCAATTGGCTAAGATACAGTAGAGTTGTGTACTCACTTTATCTTTTTTCTACACTGCAGAGCGGGGCCTCATGCTCCCGAGCGTTTGCCGGGTGAGGTGAGGCCTTCACCCACACAAAGCTGGGTGAGTATCACCGGGAGGAAATGCCTCCGAGTGATTGAGCTAGTATGCTCTAGTCTATGTATGCAGAATGCAAAATTAATTCATGCTTGTGTTGTTCTATGCGCATACCCTGTATTCAGGCAGTTGTGTGTCTGCTATTTAATGTTGTTGTGCAACAACGAAAATTCTTTTCTGTTTTGATAGGAAGAAGATATACTTTTCCTCCGCCAGTGGACGTCTAAGCGTTCTAGTTCCTGGTAGATATGTATTTGTCCTGTCTACTAGGAAACTTATTTAAAGTCACTAAACATCACTTGTGGTTACAGTGGCAGTAGCGAATATAAAACTGAGGTCCTGAAGAAAGCTGGGGAATTGCCCCTTAAGCAGAAACATGTCGACCGATTTTCACAAACGCCACAGGGTAGTACAATTTTCCTACCTGGCGTGTTTTTAACTATTGACACACTGACTCCAGCATGCACCTTCTCTCTGGGCCAGCGTAGCCATTTTTAATTCACCATAATATCTTAGAGCACTGCACTTTACTCAGTCCACTTCATGACAAACTATCATGGCTGGATCGCTGACATTCTTTTCCACTACAGCACTATATGGCTGAGTGTGGGAATGACTGATCAGCAAGTCCTACATGACGTAAAATCCACTGACAGGGTGGTCTGATGGGACTTCTTCCTAGCCTTGTGTGTCTAACAACTTCCAACAACATTTATACACATGCGCAGCTTACTGTTTCAGAGTTAGTGGCATAGTGACACACTATTCCAAGACCTGGTCTGCTCTTGTTGTTGTTTTGTACTTGACCAAGGGAATGAGCAGACAGGTCTATAAATATTCCCTTTGACCCTCCCCCCAACTGTGTTTTTTGATTGTTCTTAATTACAACTTGGTCCATGCTTCTGCTTTTTCATCCGGTCATTGTCTTCATATTATTATCAGAAGACAGTGATTATCATCCACAAACCCCCAGCTTTACTTAATCTATGTAAGTTGCACCTAATTTAATTAGCTATTTTATTCTCAAACAAATTAAGGAATGTTAGGTTATGTTACAGTAAGTTTATAAAGCACGCCTTCCCAAAAGGTCTCTTGGCGCTGTGATACTGCTGTGTTTGGAAGGTCGTGCTACTCCGTTATAAATCGTAAGCCTGTTTAAACAGCCATGTCTTCAGACATTTTCTGAAGAGATTAAAATCTGTGGCCTGGTGAATTTTTATAGGCAGAGAGTCCCAGATGGTGAGTGCCAACACTATGAAACTACTGTCTCCAGACTTACTCTTCAGGTATTTAGGAACAATCAGTTTGTTTGCATGAACAGATCTTAGGTTGCGTGAAGGAATATATTTGTTTATCGATATAAATGAACTATCATCACTATTAATAAAATACCCATCCCGGATCCCAGATCCCCACACCTACCTCAACATGCAAGTATGTAGTCTAGGCAGGCCCTTTGACCTAGGCCCAAGATCCCGGATTGATGGGTCACAGGTGGGAGGGTGTATAGCAGGCGGGCAAACACATGGTAGGAAATTCTTCCTCGATCCCACAGATAGGTGTAGCAACATCACAATGGTGAGGGAAGATTGCACCCAAAGAAGTAAACATAGCCGGAAGGTGTACGCACGCATCAAAAAAACCCATAAAGTCTTATGCCACTCGAGTTAGGAACACATAGCCAATCAGGACCTAGCACACGTAGAGATCACGTGCTCCCCATGCCAAACAACTGGACACATTCACCACTGGCCACACTGTGTCCAAGAAAGGTTGAGTCCCACCTGTAGTAACCATTTGACCATTAATATATGGCTCTAAGGCAGCAACCAACATTCCTTACCATATATAGTGAACAGGATACGTTTATAGCTTGATGTAAAAATTTATAAAAGACTAACATGAACGCAATGTAAATTGAAACAGTCCTTAGACCTCGTGCCTGTAATTGTTCTCCTGGACCCTTCTTGTGTTCTGTTTTGTAAGGAATTCAACACTGAGCAACATATAAGTTGGATGCTAGCCCAATTTCTATTTTGACAGATGGGATATTCCATCACAACCATAACGGATATCTCATTTTCCATATTACAAGTGTCGTAGACTATAATGCACTTGTAGTGTGGCGGACGGGATATCAGAGTATCCCATCCGCTGACATTTAAATCAGGCCCTAAATCAGTACTCAGATGTACACATTTCATGTTTAATTGTTTAGATAATCTATGGTGTGACCTGCTACAAGGGACATTGGCCCATATTCTGCAATTCTTAAGAGTGCGAACTGCAATTTCAGGACCTTAGGAATTGGAAAATGCGATCTTGGTATGTACAAAAGGCATTCCCGAAGGTGCAAAATGTGATTTCAAAATAGTTGAGATCACATTTTAGAAATCTCAAATAGGGATTTTCAAATTACGAATCGCTAATTGCATGTACAAAGGATTTCCTAATTGTGACTAGTCACAAAATGGCCATTGAGGAAAGGCAATTACCATCAATTCGGATGAGGTGGTAACCAGGTGCAAACTATGAAAAGGCACCCAAAATACATCTCGCTCTTTCACAATGGAGTCCCTGTATGCTCTGGCAAGGAGGATGAGGATTTTGTCTGGTAGGCAGAGAAGGAGGGGGAGACAGGAAAGGATATTTAGGGTGAGGGTTACCATGTTTGATCAGACAAAGAAGGAGATTTTTGAGAATTACATGTACAGGTATTGTGTTAGCCTCTGGCAGTTACCAAGGGGTCACAGCAGTGGCAGGGGCTGTCACAAATTGCCTTTTCGAGGTTCTTTCACAAGTTTCTGGACATCATGGTTAGCAAAGAAAAACCAATACATAGAATTCCCAAAAAGCCCTCAATCATTGCAACAGACCAAATTAATGTTTTACCGGGTAGCACAGTTCCCCAATGCCATTGGCTGTGTTAATTTCACACATATTGCCATATATTCCCCCTCAGCTAATGAATTTATACACAGAAACAGGAAAAGCAAACACTCACTCAATGTGCGGATAGTATGTGTTGCCTCTTGTATCTTAACACACCTTGTGGCCAGATTCCCAAGTAGCACCCATGACTCTTTCACGTTTGCCACAGTGGAATACAAAACTAACTGTCACAGGGTGAATTTGGGGCTGGTTTGTACTAGGTAAATGAATTGCGCACTCAATGAATACAGTCCCCAGAACTGGTTGGGTAATGTGACCTAATGGTTTTCTTTCTCATGCTCTTAACGAGGCATTGCATATGCCTTGCGTCCCTGGATACTCACCACATACCTGACTCTAAGGACAAGAAGTGAAAGGCAGTACAACATGGCACACAGGACAACATGATCCATCACTGATAGGACCTTTGGGATACTGAAGTGCCAGTTCTGCTAGAGCCACAAGAGCAGCTGAGCACTACTGTACAGACCTGAGAACTGCTATAAGATCATCGCCACATGTGCCATCCCGCACAATAAAACAATGAGGACGAACCTGACTCGTTTTTTGTTTTTTTATAATTCTTTTTATTGGTTTTCCACAATCAAAAACAAATTAACATAAAGCAGCGGTGCATTTTCAATTATTGGTCTTCGTATGAAATCTCTGGCTGTATATCCCCTTACACCCCTTCCCCCACCCTCCCCTCACCACCGGTGTGCCTGAAGTGCCCGCAGCAAATACATTAAAGGAACATCTGAGTCTCCCAAATTGGAAAATTCAATAACAGTAGCGCAGTACAGGAAAAACACTCTCAATGGGTGTCCCACAGTGCATACCCAGATCTATTCTGCCTGTGCTATGGAGTCCGTTGCCCCCTCTTGATCTGCTAAGGTCGATCCCTCCTCCGAACCAGTCTCAGGTGTCTGTAGCAGCGCAAATAATGCTTCCCATGCCCTCGCTACCTCCAACGCCTAGTTTGCAGTGTCTGTTGTAGACGAAGCGTACCTTCGGCCAATGCCAATTTGAGAAATGCCACCCTCCAACTCCTTGGTGGGTCCCCTCGCTGATTTCCAGTCCCCTGTTATCTCTCTCTTAGCCAATACGAGGCCCAAGTCCATAAATGTTCTCGTCACTTTAGTTTCAGAGGTGTGCAGGAACCAGTGTAATAAAAAAACACCCTGATCCAATTCTACGTTACGATCAGTTTTTCCACTCAACAAATCTAGCACTTCCTCCCAATATGTTCCCAAACGAGTACATCCCCACATCATATGCTGAAAGTCGGCCCCCTCCAAACCACACCTCAGGCACTGAGCGGCGGCCGCACTAAAATATTGATTAATCTTAGCTGGTGTTAAGTACGCTCTATACAGTACATAAAATTGCACCAATTGAAATCCTCGTACATCTCCATGTCTTCTTGGGGATTTCCCTGCCTAGGTCTGCTTCCCATTTCCCTTGCAACGCGCGCAGCGGGTCCAGCGCTTCAGTCGACATGCGCCTATAAAGGCACGTGATAACCTTAAAGGTTCCTGTAGCCATTACCACATATTGGCATGCCATGGAGGTCTGTGGTTCCGCCAATCCCGTCTTCCAGTGTTGTTGCATTGCTGAGACTAGTGCCGAATGCAACAAGCAATCCTCCCGAGGCAGAGCATACCTATCCTGCCGAGCTTGAAAGGAGAAAAGGGTTCAGTTTTCATAGAGGTCTCCCAGCACCTGAATTCCCAATACCTCCCATTCAGCTAATGTCGTTCAGTCCCAGTCATGCGGGAGGGCCGTACAAAAACCCAGCGGAATCTTCAGGGCGTATGGGTGAGCAACCCCAGCTCGACGCTAGCTCCGATTCCAGCACAACCTCAACGTCCGCTCTTCAGACGAGCCTGACTCAGATGATGAATTACCACCACCACACCTGTAGCATGACAGGACATTGCAGTACAGGGTGATGCATGATGTACAGAGATTACCAACAACTTTTCTTGAGGTAAGAGTGAGCAGAACACATAAGAAATGGACATCACACATGATGGTAATGCATGGTGCATAATTTTAAGATCACCTTTTATTCAGGTTGTGACAACAATGTATCTTTCCTAAAATACAGGATCCACTGCAGGTTTTACATTGTGAAAATGAGGCAACAAAGAATGTAATTACAAATAAACAATCTGTAGACTCATGACTGAGTGTTCAGTGGATTCACTTCCTCTAGGGTTTGGTGCCTTGTCAGAAACAGTATATAAGAAAGGGTTGACCCAAACTTAGTCAAAAGGACCTGGGTAGTTGAGCGTTAGAGATAAAGGGGTCCCAGACTGGGAAAAGAATTAGAATCATCAAAAGTTCACCTTTAAATTAATCCTTATACAAGAAATGAATCTCAATAGTATGGTTGTTTATTCACAACATACCAAAACCTACAATTGGTTATAACAGTGTTAAATCTAAAACAATCATTAGATTATTGTACCATAGTTGTGCCCACACGCGCAAAAGGGAAAGGGGAGTGGGGAAGTGCTGGAGTTGTGCAAGAAATCTGTGATTAGTGCAGGAAAACATTCATTGGTCAAGAAATAGAATTGCATTTCATTCTATATACAATCACAAATTATTCCAAATGGCTCCCCCTCCAGGGGCCACAGTAAGCTGCTTAAGCAAGTCACTCGGGACACCGGAGCAGGACGATAGGTCGCAGGAGCACGCTGATCGGCAATTCCGGTCTTCTCTCCCTGCCAGGTGACCCAGGAGGCTGTAACAGCAAATAGCAAGTTACGGCAGAGGGTATCCCCCTCTAAACACGTATAGCACCTTAGCGAGTGCGACACTTTTTTACGATACACCAGCCACTTAATATAGTTTTCTTTTTTCACCCACACATACTCATTGGTCCTGAGGAAAGCCAGTTTTAACAAAAGGCCTGGCTGAAACATGTAGACCGCACAGGACGTAGGAGCTCATAATTCACTCCATAACGTCCGCAAGCCTTTTATTTGCTAGCAGGGGCCCAGGCATTAAAATTATCCTTATACCCTCGGGAACTGGGACCACCTGCATAGCTTTTAAACATCATGTTCACACCCACATATCACAGCACACTCAGTAAGTATACCAGCTCCTCAGTAATCTGGAGTCGCAGCACACCCGGGACACATTCGGTGTCACTGTAGTGGGCCCGACGATGAAGCATGCCACCAACTAGGTTGGTGGGTGAGGGCTTCATGACCAAACCTAATGGTTTGCCCACAGACGTACCTTCTGAGTCTCACCTTCTGAGTCTCGCCAAAAACGCAACTTAGCTAGTCCTTTTTTGATATTACTTCATATAATCCAGGGGATCCGGAATAGCTTACCTAGTCCTCTCTCTCTATTTTGATTTGCTAATACTAAAGTTCTTCTTGCCAGGATTGTTGTTGCCAATGCTAATTTGTAAATGGGACGAGTTGAAGCGTGCCAAGCACTGCTTGTGCTTCTATCTCTGCACACTGTGTTCTCTTCCATTGGCAGCAATCCACCTGTCTTGCATTTGCATGGACATGGAGCTTGACATTCTTAGCAGATGTCTACTGACAGTCATGTTTTGTTTGGTGTGCAAGAACTGCAAGGAAATGATGGTCTACTTCAGCCCACCAAACAGAGGAGAACTCTCTGCCATGTCATCTGACACATCTTCATTGTGGACTGTTGCCGTCTATGCTGTCTATATATATTGCCCACATGTGTTGTTGTGTCCTTGCTTACATTTATTCACTTAAAGAGTTTTGTATAGTGCTAACAAGACCCAGGGGTATCAGGGCATTTTACAGATACAGATAAAGACGAAAGACAAGGCCGAGTTGGAGAGCATACGTTTTACAGTATAGTCTCTGTGAGGGTCCGAATTCCAGTCGTTTGTGGAAGAGAAGCAGGTGATAAGCGGAAAGGAGTTCAGGGGTGGGTTAGGTGTTGGAGTCGGAGGGGTTGAAATGTCGATTGAGGAGAAGATCTTTTAATTGTCTTTTGAAGCTCATCAAGGAGGGGTTCATCATTGGGAGGGAATTCAAGATTTTGGGTGCATTCCCTGAGAAGGAGCCCATGAGGGCCTTTTGTGTTTTTTTAGTGGGATGAGAAGCAGAATGTTGGTGCTTCTTAGAATTATTGTCTGGACTGCCTTTGAGAATTTGGATGCAAGTGAAATTGGTGCCCCGGTGTGGAGGACTTTGTGGGTGAGGCAGGCTGTTTTAAAGCAGCATCGGGCTTCGATCTGGAGCCATTTAAGACTTTTCAGGGAGGGGGCGATGTGGTTGTGTCTTTTTTTCTCCAGTGACCACCCTTGCTGCTTTTTTTAGTGTCTCTTTTAAGGGGGCTAGGTGCAATGTTGTGGAGTCAGTTAGGGTGGCAATCCTGTAGTCTAATTTTGACAGTACTATCCCTTGCATGGAGGTTTTTAGATCATTCAGGGGAGGAAGGTTTTCATTTTGTGAAGTAGTGTCAGGCTGCAGAATGCACTATTAGCTGAATTCTTTATGTGTTGGCTCATGCTCAGGCTTAGGTCAAGGAAGATCCCCAAAGACTTGATGGTTTTGGAAACCGTCAGTCAGCAGGTCAGAGCGTCAGTGGAGTTTATCCACTCTTGGACCTTGGGTTCAGTCCATTGTTGGATAGGAGTAGGATTTTCATCTTATCTTGGTTGAGTTTCAGGTAGGTGTGTAAGAGCCAGTTGTGTACTTTTATTAGAGTGGAGTTAATTCGTCATACGTCTTCCAGTGAGGATATTTTTAGGTAGATCTGGGTGTCGTCCGCATAGAGGTGGTAGAGGATGTTCGCTTGTATAGGAGAGAGGACTGAGCCTTGTGGGACTTCTGTGGTTATGGTGGAACTGCCAGAGGTCGAGTTGTTGATTTTTATTATTTGGAAGCGGTTATGGAGATAGGAGGTGAACCATTTTAGGACCAGGTCTGACTCCAATCCATTTAAACAGTGAATCTAGATGCAGCTTGTGATCGCCCAGGTCGAAGGTCACTGATAGGTCTAGGAGATGAGTAGGCAGCATCTATCAGTGTACAGCAACTTGTGTATGTCATCAGCTATGTTTAGTAGGGTTGTTCCGTTCTATATCCTTTTCTAAAGCCTGATTGTAGCGGGTTGAGAAGATTGTTGGAATCAGTGTGTTGAGATGAGTAGGGAGAGGATGCAGGAAGGGAATGTTGGAGATGTGTCTGAGGTTGATGAGGTCATCTGGATCTGCATATGGTTTCTTTAGCAAGGGAGTGACTGGTCCTGGTTTGAGGCAGTCAGGCATCAGTCCATTACTCAGGGAGCTGTTTATTATTTTGGTCCAGAGAGATGCCAAGGAATGGTTGAGGCTTTTCGCCAGGGAGGCCAGAAGAGGAACTGCAAGGTAAGAGGAGGGCTTGGAATTCGCAATCATCTTAGAGATGTTGTCCTCCGAGAGAGTTGAAATTCCTCCTTTTGAGAGTTGAGGGGGGTCCTGGGTTTAAATTACATCTAGAAGGCTCAGGGTGACTGGCCACCCACTTATCACCGTCCACAAAATCAGGTAGTGGTGTAATGGTTGTTCAAAAAGCAGTTGAAGTTGGACTAATAGGCACAGGGGTTGCTGATATACTGGTCTCCATTTCGACGTGTATGTCAGTAGCTCCTTTCACCACAATTGTTTCTGACATGTTCAGGGTGTAATCTGTGGAATTGCATATATATATATAGTTAGTGTAAATGGGTAATGTCTGTTCACAATATTCTTGTAACAGCGCTTCATGTGTGTGACAAGTTGTTGATGTACAGCTGTGTAGTGTAGTCCTCATCCCACAGTTCAGCATGCAACTATTGTGTACTACAACTCCCTTGATGCATTGCCAAGGTAATGCAAGCTTCTCAATGACAGTCAGATTTGCTGTGATGTTTTATTTCAGTAATTAAAAACATTATGTTATATTAAGTAACTAAAAGGGAATTGACTAACCCTGGGTAGTGCCTGCAGCATTAGAGGTGTCAATGTCAGACACTCCCACCACACTTTCCAGTTCCAGTGTCCCCTCGAGTGTATTCATGGGAGTGGGATTTTTTTGTTTTTGTTTTGAGGGTCCACCACCTGAGCCACGACTCTTTTCCATCTTGCTGACCACCTTCTCCTTTGTGCGGGATCTCAGCTCATACCACTGTTTGTGGATTTCTGGGATGGTCCTCATGGTACGCAAAGGGGATTCACCTTCTCCAAGATGCTGTTTTATATCTTGGTCTTCTGGCTTTGAGGAACAGTGAGAGAGGCCTTTTCGCATAGCTGGTCCATATTGGCCACACATTCCTCTGTTAGGAGCTCCAGCTCCTTCTTGGATAACTTCACCTTCCGCTTCCTGCTCCCAGATTCCTTGTCCTATTTTCATTGGACATGGTGCAGTCAAGGGTATTCCCTTGCCGGTACTCAAATAGATGCACTCCTCCCTTCCAGCACCTTCTTAGACCTCTGGGTTGTGGCCACACCTTGCATTTGTAAACTTCCTGGTCTGACATTTTTCCTAATTTGTGATTTCCTAATAGGAACTCGCAATTTTGCGATTTACTAAATTGCGATTTTCTATATGCAAATGTAAATCCATAGGAATCGCTATTGGTGAAATGCGCGGTTAAGTACATCTAATTTTGCGATTCCCTAATAATGACTCCTACAGATTTGCTATTTGGAAATCGTAAATCCAAATTTTTTGTCACTAAGGCCCTTTGAGCCCTCTGAAATCAAAACAATCTTATGAACATATATACCATGACGAAATAAGGACAGACTACTTACTTTTATTAAAAGTAAGTCATCCCAACACTGCCACAATCATGACTCAAAGTAAACAAAATTCAAGAAGTAAATGCCAAGCATAATTAGTAGGAAATTTTTGTTTGAAAAAAATCGCATTATAGGAAATCTCTAATGTTTCCGCAAAAGAGTGATCAATCAGAGACATTATATCCAAGAGTAAGTAAGAGGCTTCGGGGGTGAAAAGAATGTAATTGGAACAGAACGGGCCCATGCTGTGAGGCCATGAAAAGAAATGAAAAGAGCATTTTTGAGTGTTTTAGGGCATGGAACTAGCCTTTACAAAGTGCGAACAGATTATCACATCAACTTTTGTATATGGCAACTGTACATCTTTGACTTGTATTACAGCAAGTGTGATGAAAATGGTGCAATTTATAGTGGAATAATTTGGCTCTAAAAGTAAAAAGTTTGTGGTAATTATAAACAAGCTCACGCCAGTCTTGCAGACCCCAAGGCCCCAATAGTCTTCCCATTGAAATCTTAAATAAGGTTCAGACCAAGAGGGCATCTCTGTTGCCTCCCTTGTTTATTAATATTGATAAACAATGTGTTATCCTTTCCTCTTTGCAAAACTGCATTTCACAGCTGATTGATATGGGAGGGCCTTTGGGTAAACCTAAAAGATACCACATTATAGCTCTCCTAAATGCAGATCAAAAGATTTTTGCACGACTTTTGTTAAATAAAGTGGAATCCTGACAAATTAGCAAGAAACTGATCCATTTTATTCAAACTAGTTTTAGGAAAGAAGTTTTCAACAGTTGATGATCTACTCACTAGAACCATGTCAACTAAGGCTAGATTAAGACACCCCCAACTATGCCTGTTACATAGATTTTTCATCCAGGTGGTAGAAGAAATGGTTGAGCACATTTTGTGCTCTTGTACCAAGTTGCACGGCCTTCCGTGTCATGATTTAAATCCAATACCCGCGGAGAGAGGCTGTCATACATTACAAGCAGCTATTAGAATATCCTTCCCAGGTGCCTCTAAGAGGCGTCCTGGCTGTGTTACACAATTCATGTTGGCGCCACTTTGCTGCTCGCCAAGAAAAGGATATCCTGACAGTAAAATATAGATTTTATGTTGCGCTAGCAGTTTTTTCTCCAGCACATCGACGGCACTGAATCTCCCGTGTGCCGCCACATGTCACCCACCTTGGTAGGGAGGCTCTGTGACGTTGCATCAGTAATAGTCCACATCACACACGGACCTTGGGGTTCGTGGTATCATTCTGTTCAGCGCAGTCTCAACTTAGTGCACAGAATTTGGTGCATGAAAATGCTTGTGTGATCATGGAGCAGCCATCTTGATTGTGACCAAGCTCCGCCCCCTGGTAAAGACTTTAGGAATCAAGGCAATGAAATAATGTTATGCACCTGCTTACAACCGGCTTCATAGAACACACTGACCTTCCACAGATACTTACGGGTGGCAGTGACCAACACTGACAGTGACAATCCCAGCAATGAGGTCCAGGTAGCGGCGCCCCTCCCAGTCAAACAGCCACTGCATGTGCCCTTGGTGAATGAGCACTGGCTTTTTGTAGTAGGTGAGAACTGCTGGCGAAATATTCTGTTTGCGAATTTCCATCATTTTGTCATAAGGATAAGACTGCAATAAAGAATAAAACAATTGAAGGAGATGCCTCATGGTATTAATCCAAAACATGAAAAAAAGCCAATACATGAGCAGTAGTTTGTAAGAGAATAAGCACTACCAGGTAGTTATTGAATGGAGTGGATTTAGAGGATTTGTGGTGAAGCGGAGTGGATATCTCTGTCTGCAGCTGCCACTACTTGGCAGTGCCAAATGTTGCCTTTGTGTAAAATTGCTACAGTAAATTAGACCCTTGAAAAGGTAGGTGTAAGTCCCAACTTTTTTTAAGCCATGTTTCTCAAGGGTACTACAACATATGCAAGGTGACAAGGATTGCCGAGAAAGAAAGTTGCTTTATGATTGCTTCGATCTGGCCTCCCTCACTCAATGGGTGTCTTCCCCTACCCACACTGGTGGACATATTTTAGACGTTGTATGCACTAACTTCCCACTGATGGTTGAGGCCCCTCAAGCAGTTACATGGACTGACCATCAGCTTATTAGATTCTCATGGGCTGCCTTGAGAGATCCTCCCAAGTCTGTTAAAACAATGGGCCCCCCAAAAATCAACGTGGGTAATCTTATGACCTATCTTGATTTGAACAGACCCATCTTAGGGGCAGAATTGGACTCTGCGTTACAGGCTTATGACAGATGGATGAAAGAAGCGGTGTCCTCCTCTTCGAAGAGGGCTGATTCAGGCAGAAATAGGATGACCCCTTCTCATCCCTGGTATTCGCCCCATCTCCGTACACTCAAACTAGCTTGCAAGAAACTGGAGCGAGTATGGAGATTAGCTTACTGCCCACAGGCTAAAGCAGTGTTTTGCTCAGCTCAGCGAGATTACTATACCAGCATTAAACATGCTAAAACGGAGTTTTTCTCTAGAAGAATTGAGAGAGCTAACAACAATAGTCGTGAAATCTTTTCGATAGTTAAGAGCTTTCTCTCTCCCTGTGCTGAGCAGGTGTCTATGAGGCCTTCTACCGAATGGTGTGAAAATCACTCCTCCTTCTTCCTAACTAAAATTGCCAATATTCAACAAAGTCTGAGAACAGTTGGAGGAGGGAATGAGATGATGGATAATAATGAAATTAAGGTTTCACCCATCATCACCATGGAGAGATTTATCCCCCCTTCGGTCGATGATACCCTGGCAGCAATTAAATCACTAAAATCTGGGGCTCCTGGGGATGTCTGCCCGGCCCGGGTGCTGGCCGAAGCAGCTGAAATAGTGGCTTCTGAAGTCTCTCAAATAATAGGACTATCATTTATTACTGCAACTGTCCCCAAAGAATGGAAACAGGCTAAGCTTTTGCCACTGATTAAGAAAACAGGAGCGGACCCAGCTGTGCCGAGCAACTACAGACCCATCTCTCTTCTGCCAGCTATGGCAAAAATTGGTGAGAAGCTGGCATTTTCCCAGCTTAATGCCTTTGTTGAATCTTCAGGGGCGTTACATCCAGCCCAATCTGGCTTCCGTGCAGCCTATAGCACGGAGACAGCGCTGGTAGAGGTTACAGAAGCGATCAGGGGGTGCTTAGACAGTGGCGGCAGAGCGGTTCTGATTCTATTGGACCTCTCTGCCGCGTTTGACACTGTTCCGCATGCACTACTCCTAGCACGTCTGGCAGACATCGGCATAGTGGGTTCAGCACTGGAATGGGTGAAATCTTTTTTATCAGATAGGTCTCAGCAGGTCTGGATCCCTCCCTATTCATCCTCGATTAAACCCCTCACTACAGGAGTGCCCCAGGGTTCTACATTGAGCCCCCTCCTTTTTAATGTATATCTCACCCCTCTTATTGTGCTAGCTGAACAAATGGGAGCAAAAATAATAGCGTATGCGGATGATACGCAACTTCTGTTTACGTGGCCAGATGCAAATATTAACACACAGGTCGTTCGTTCATGCCTCTCTGCTGTGTTCAACTGGTTAGCAGCAGCACAGTTGAAGTGCAATGAAGATAAAACGGAAATCTTGTTGTACGGTCAGTTCTCGCCCAACTTCAGAGAAACTCTGTGGCCTTCCGATTTTCCCCAGCCAGGCTCCGTTAATATCCCTGCTAAAAACTTGGGAGTCTGGTTTGGAGAGGATTTGCGATTTGAAGCACACATAAAAAGACTCACTGGGGTATGCTTCGGATCCCTAAAAGCCATGAGGAAGATTTTTCCTTATCTGCCGTCCTCAGCTAGAGAGTCGGTTGCGAGGGCCCTTATTTTATCTCGGCTCGATTATGCCAACTCTCTGCTGTGTGGCTCCCCGGCTTTTTTAATCGCAAGGCTTCAGATTATCCAGAATGCGACTGCACGCCTACTGTGTAATGTGCCGTGTAGAGAAAGCATTCGGACTCACATGAAGGAACTACACTGGCTGCCAGTAGCGCAGAGGATAACTTTTAAAATTCTTACCATAGCTTTTAAAGCAGTTCATGACATTGGCCCTTCCTATCTGAGGGAAAGATTTACTCGCTATGTCCCTACTCGGGCATTGCGCTCAGCTGACTGTAACTTTTTAAGAGTACCCCGATTTCAGCGAGTTCGTTTGGGAGGCCAATCACTTGCTGTCACCGCGGCTAGGACTTGGAATACCCTCCCTCTCTCCCTGAGATTAACTGAAAATTTTGTACAATTTAAGAAGGCACTAAAAACTTATCTTTTCAGAACGGCTTATTAAACTGCTAATAGTAAAAAGAAAATTTAGATCTCTACCTTTTCCTTTGGCCACTTGCCTGTTTTTTTTCTCTTTACGCGCCAGGACACTCTGGTAGTAACTGAGCGCGCTATAAAACAGCTAAAATAAACATGCAGAACACACTTGTAGCATTGTTAGTCATGCACTGAAGGAAACACAGACAATGGAATGCGTGGGGTTCAAAATAAACGTTCTATTGGGAGGCATTGTTGTAGATACTATTTGTGTGGGTTCCAAAAGGCAGACATTCATTATACGAAAAAAACGAAGGAGCTTCACTTGTAAACTCAGCCGGAACAAATAGAGGTCTGTCAAGTTGTCACAGACGTGTACTTAAATAAAAAGATACTCAATTGATGGACGGAATGTAGAACAAATCAACATTCACCCCCAGTCAAGAGATCTGGGTGAAATCCATCATTCTCTTGCTCACCATGCCACCCCAGTTTAGACCTGACCATATGCAAATCAGTCTTGACCCTGTGCCTCATAGGAACAGTGCAGTCCGAACTGCCAAGCCAGGTCCTCCCTGGACCGGAAACAAGCATCCTAAGACCGGTTTCGGGGTTTCACCCCTCTTCAGCCAGGATAGCTTGATTCCAGTGGCATAGTGAGCCCAGGACTCAGGACCCACTTCTGGGCATACCTGGCGCACTTAGGGTAAGAATACAAAAGACACACAATTGATGGACGGAATGCAGAACAAATCAAAACATTCACCCGAGTCAAGAGATCTGGGTGAAATCCATCATTCTTTTGCTCACCATGCCATCCCAGTTTAGACCTGGCCATGTGCAAATCAGTCTTGACCCTGTGCCTCATGGGAACAGTCCAGCCCGAACTGCCAAGCCAGGTCCTCCCTGGACCAGAAACAAGCATGTATGCCCAGACGTGGGTTGCGTGCTCTCCATGCCACTGGAGTCAAGCTATCCTGGCTGATGAGGACTGAAAGCCTGATACCAGTCCTAGGATGCTTGTTTCCAGTCGTCCAGGGAGGACCTGGCCTGGCAGCAGGGGTTGGACTGTTCCCATTGGGCGCAGGGTCAAGACTGATTTGCATATGTCTGGGTCCAAACTGGAATGGCATGGTGAGCAAATAAAACGATGGATTTTGGCCCAGATCTCTGTACTGGGGTGAATGTATGACATGGTTCTGCATTCTGTCCATCAATTGTTCTTTTTGAATTTGTCACCCCGAGTAGTACGGGTATGCCCAGACATGGGTCCGGTGCTTTCCATGCCACTGGAGTCAAGCTATCCTGGCTGATGAGGGCTGATAGCCTGAAACCGGTCCTAGGATGCTTGTATCCAGTCCAGGGAGGACCTGGCCTGGCAGTTCGGGATGGACTGTCCCCATTCGGCGCAGGGTCAAGACTGATTTGCATATGGCTGGGTCCAAACTGGAATGGCATGGTGAGGGGAAAAAAACAATGGATATAGGCCCAGATCTCTGGACTGGGGTGACTGTGTGACATTGTTCTGCATTCTGTCCATCAATTGTTCTTTTTGCAAGTGTACCTAAATAAGGCATAAAACTATATAAATGAAGCATACTGCTATGTAGTTTATAACTGCCGTGGGGGATATATTTATGTAGGTAATGTGTTTGTTGTGCACATGCAAAGAGCACTTTAGTCACAGCAGGGGAGCGCGATAGTGGTTGCTGAAGGAGGCAGAATCAAAATGTTAATGACACCTCTGCAGACCAATGGATGCCCTTCTATGTATGCATGTAAATGTCATTTTTTCTTTTTGTATGTGGGGTGGGGAGACTAAAGGTGTGGGATAATGCCAGACCTAACAAGAGAAAGAATGGTGATTTCAAAACATAACGAGCATTTTTCCCAGTGAAAAGGCTTCCTTGTCTTACAATGAAGTCGGTAACTTTCACAACGCTTACGTTTTTAGGAACATATGAAGAGATGTAAATACATGACACGAAAATGATTGATGTAGCAGAATGTTAACATAAAAACCCATGCAACTCAAAGTAGCAAAACAAAAACATTAATAGTTAAATCTGCGAAGTGATTGTTTTTAAAGCCTGCTAGTTTAGACAGGCAGCAATATATAGTGAGTTCCGTGCTCATATCAGTAAGCTCTTACTATCCTGGACGGAGGGTTTCTCCAGCCTTTTTCTGGAGTACATCTCCAGTCACTTCCAGTGTGTGAAGGATTTGAATTGGAGTTTGGTCATGCCAATTAATTACATGCTTGTGGGCATTCCAAAATGTTACTCCCACCTCTTAAGTGGGATTTACTATTGCAAATATTTTTATGCTCATGGCGATGAAATCTGAAGCAGTAAATGCATTTCAGCCCACCAGGAATCGCTTTGTAAATTCAGAGATGGTATAAATAGGGCATTTTCAGTCCAATCAAAAAAGACTTTATTCGGATTTCACTTGAATACATGAACGTACATAACTCATAAAACAATTCATATATTACTTTAAATTTTTTTGGGGTATAACAAAATGTTAAATATTTCACACTGCATTGTGTGGAGTATCCTATAGCAGCAAAATTCATACATATCTTGAACATTGACAAGATTGCTACTATTGTGAAAATTTGGCAAGTTTGCAAAATGTATGAGGATTCTAAAATAAATAAATAAATAAATAATCACCGATATAAAATTTCAGTCACATTATCTATGGACAAAATAACGTGCATGACAGCATATTTGAAATATTCAACTGTTAATTACGATTATTAGTATCAAAATTAAGTATTTCATAATTCATATTGTCTCGATATGCAAGGGGTTTCCTTCTTTTCATAGCTTGAAATATATATGCAGAAACAGTTCCGCAAACAATATGATTCTAAAGTTTGCATGAATAGTTCAGTGCATCTTTATAAAACAAATTTCTGGCGTAAAAAGAATATACAAACAAGATAAAAATGAGTTGTTGATTGTGTGGCTTTCCCATCGCACGCACATTTAGGAATGCTTTTCGTTCATACCTCCTTTTAGGAAAAACAACTCAAAGATGTAAAATCCCCATCCGCAGTCTCATCAAATAAAATCTATCTTGTACAGCCATATACCTTGCAAACCCTAAATCTTCTCCTTTCTCTTTCTTCCCTATCGGTCTCTCGTTTCCCAAAACATGTTTGTCGCAACTCTTTTTTTCCAAATTGTTGTTATGAATTAGCCACTCTTATGGTCGGGTACTTGATGATAACCATCAACCATCACCATCTTAAACTGACTTTAGGGTGTTATTTTATTCTAGCCTTAATGTAGAACCTTAGGGATATATACCTGTCTAGTGAGAACAATTATGTAGAATAGAACCTTTTGATATTGACTTTGACATGGTTTCATGTCAATCTTGCTCTTTAACGTTATCTTGCTTCATGGCAGTGCTTTCTATTGGCTTTGACATGACCTCATGTCACCTTGCTTACTAATTTAGCTCTGCTTTAAGTGTCTTTATGTGCATGACAGCGCTTGCATAACTGACTCCATTTACTCGACTGTCGCCATTTTCTGTGCTTCACAAGGTGGGGAGGGCATGTTTTGCTCATCACTTGTTTTTTGCACCTCACTGACTGGAGCGAACTGGATATTATCTGTGGAATGTACAAACTCCGCCTTGAAGCCAAAATACAGAGGCTTGGGCAGCCACTGTCTTGACCTTGACGCGTTCTGGTATGAGCCAGCCCGGTTTTCCAATGAGAAAGGGGTGAGGCTTTCTAGAAGCTTTGTTCCACGTTAGAAATGGTATTAAAGCGAGGGGCCTCCGCGGGCCAGAAGGAAGTTCACCACAGAATAGACGTATTGCTGCGGACAGCAAGGAATTTGTGTCCTGAGTGAACCCCTGTCGAGGCTACAGAAAAGGACTACCCTCAGCTTGGGCTGGCAGGATAGTGCAGAATCAGTTGGTGAGGTGTTCCTAAGCCAAAACTTTTTCTTATTTCTTTCTATTCTTTGCCACTCTTTTCTTATTCTTTTCCATTCATTGTTACATATATTTATAATGCATTCTATTTTGACCGTTTATTCCAAGTATCCAATTACTTGGGAGTCTGCCATGACTAATGCATTCGGCCTGCCTTTGTTGAAGTAGTCTATATAAATAAAAATTTAAATGTTCGTTTGTTCAAAATCGCAAATCTCCAAAAGTTCTTCACCGATTGCTTTGAAATTTTGACACAAAGTTGGATTTGAATAGGGGAGTGTTTTTATATACACAATGTTGGATTCCAATACACGCGTGTTTTTAATCGAAAGCCCGAACAGACACATAAAAATGTCAATATTCCTTTGTTCAAAATCTTAAATCTACAAAAGTTCTTCACCGATTGATTTGAAATTTTGACACAATGTTGGATTCGATTAAGCACGTTTATATATACACAACGTGGGATTAGAATACGCATGTGTCCAATACACGCGTGTTGTTAATCGAAAGGCCGAACAGACCCTATCGATTTGGTTGCTGCGCAAAAACTACAAGAGACGTATAGAGACAATAGTCTACATATATTAGGATGGACAGTTGGTGTCAGGATGGCAGACCGGGAAGTGGGTGGAGGGAGGGGGGAGGAGTTGGTTCACTTTGTAACTTTAAGAAAGGACGCATAGAGACAATAGTCTACATATATTAGGATGAACAGTTGGTGTCAGGATGGCAGACCGGGAAGTGGGTGGAGGGAACCGGGAGGAGTTGGTTCACTTTGTAACATTAGCGCGTGTTTATATACACACAAAGTGACAATAGTCACAAAAACATATTGTGTACCCACAAGCATTGTGAAATGTAACATATTAGAAACGTGCGCTTACTCTTTTCTTTCTCTTCCATTTAACCAGACTGAGAAACAGCAACGCGTGGCAGGGTACAGCTAGTGTATTAATACATTTACACGTGCTATATTCTATACATTTGGATTGGTGCTATTACTTCGCCTTGGGGAAGTGCTGGGTTTAGCCTTGGCCCAAGGAAGGGTTGTGGTTAGGATCTGTCCTTATTACGAAAAGCAGATTCACAACAATTGTAAAATACTTACTGGATTCTTAACTATTAAAATATTTTTGATCTCTTTTAATAGTTTATCTATATACATTAGCCATGGGACCTTATGATAATACTCTAAAGTAAGACAATCTTTAATAATTTCCCTGCTACAAGTTTTATACCAACTTGTTATTGCGCTAACACAAATGGTATCTTCTAGATACGGTCTACTTATTTTCTTAAGCGTAATATATGTAGGTATAGAACTGAGTACAGACACGAGTCTTCAGAGAAAGGAATTTTCATGTAATTGTAGTGTAGAAAGCTCAGCCACACCCCATACAGTAGCCCTGTAGGAGACAGTTGGAACACATTTGCTCTCATACAGTTGCACCATTTCACCTATAGGCTTATTACTTATCTTCCCAGTAAACCTAAACAGTGCCTCAACAGATCTAATAAACTTCAAGTTTTGCCATATCGAAGTGGGGACACCAGAACTATTGTAGAAGAAATGTATACCCAAATAGCTGAAACTCTTAATTTCTTCTAATTTAGGGTCTCTCACATAATGGATCTTTTTCTTGGCTTTCCCCCCCAAGCACAAGTCATCACAAACGTTTTAGTCAGGTTGAGTTTTAGATCTTTCTACTCCATATATGTGATGAATAGGTAAGTAAAGTAAAAATGGTATTGTTTAGTTATTTAAAACCATTACAATTTTCTTCCCTGTTAATAGCAGCCAAGAATTAACAAGATTTAAAATCATTCAACTGTCAGTTGCACCAAAAAGTGTCTCGCAGATTAAAATCACTGTTAAATCGTAACTACATTCTAAAATTCGATGAAATAATGCCTGTACTTAACAGATGTTAAATGTTAGTCCCTTCAGTACCAGCAATAAGTCAATATGAATATAAGTAGTTGTCTCTGCAGGCCAATGGACCAGACCACTTGCTCCCTCCTTGTGATGTCGCTATAAAAAAATGATCTGGTAATACTAGCATTAAGCTTTCTGTGAGCGACCCTCTCATTGTTGTGTAGACTTTACTGCTTGATTGTGTATGCGCAGGAACTTAATCAATTTACAGTTCCTCTGGAGATCAGATGGATCAAGCCCTCTCATTATAGCCTCCCGACATGTTCGTATTCCTCTATCCATAAAAAGCTTTTCTTAGGAAGGTCCTTCGTGCAGGCTGAAGTTTCTTACAAATGCATATTAAGTAGATGAGGTGTTCTGTAGGGCTATGGGATGAATAGATTGATAAGTTATTGAAGACCATTGGTGGTTCTAGATATCAATACTGTATCATCTGCATATAGGAGCAGAGGGGTCAGACGAGATCCGACTTTTGGGGCATTAGCATCACCCGTTGTAATGATCTATCCACCCCGTTGATATATAATGAGAACAGAAAAAGAGCAAGAACACAGTCTTGCCTGATGCTAATGGTGATCTCTGTACACTTCTCTTTTAACCAATATCTCATCCGTGCTTTCAATGAAGAATACATTTGTGATAAATGTGATACAATGTTTCTGGGGCCCCCATATCTTTCATCAGCTTCTATAAATTTGAATGATTAAAGCGCTGCTCAATATATTTGCCAACAAGAAGATTAAGATTAATGGACTGTTCCACCGTCCCAATATCTCTCCTAAATCCATTTTGGGAGTCTGTTAACACATGATTATCAGTTGCCCTGATATCCAACCCATCAAACACGATCCTCCCCATTATCTTGCAGATGCATCCAGTAGAAATACGGGATGGTAACATTTAGCGTTGCCCCGTCCTGCTTTTTAAATATTGGGAATTTTTTGTATCCCTCCTGCCCATGTGGGTGGAATAAATCATTGGGCTGCTACATTGCAAACAATTGTCAACAAAGGAACGCATAGGATTGCAGTAGATTTAAATGCATCCACTAGAACTCCATCGGGGTCAGGGGCTTTTCCACTAGCAGATTTCTCAATGGCACATATGACCTCTTTAAAGCTGACGAGTGATATAGGAGTTTTATTATTGTCAGTAATGGTTAAATTTTCTTTTCTTGGATTAAGTAGATCACCAAAGTGAATTATCCAGTCTGTCAGAAGAACTACTGTTCTTACCTTTAGATCTGAATTGTCTTTCATTAAAGATGAGTTAATTATCTTCCAAAATAATGTGGAATTGCGTGTTCCTGCTGCCCTATCCAGACTTATCCAGGCCTGTTCTTGTAACTCTCTTTCTCAACCCTAATGTCTATTTATATATGTATCTAAGATGTTTAACTTCATCCTTATCCCTAATACCTGTTTGTAGGGTCTTTCTTAGGTTTTGATTAGCCTGTGTACATTGGTGATCAAACCAGCCTTTATTCAGTTTCATATTCCCTTTATTTGTCACTTTTAGATTAGTTGATATGGCTGATGTAATCTTGCCAAAAGCAACCACTATGGTCTCTGGGGGGACCCTCAGGATCAGTACATATCAGGAATGTTTCTTTGTTGGCTTTAACCACCTTTTCCAGTACTAAGAATGAATCTATTCATGTCCATCTGAGGCTAATAGCATTATTCATGGCTATGGCTAGGGATTAGACGCTTGATGTTTAATTTGTAAATGCTCTGTGCTTGACATGTTTTAATTAGGCTGCAACTCATTCGAATGCTGTCTTGTGTGTGAATCTTGCTTGTCTTTTTAGCTTTTAATAAATACCTGACCCACACTGTCTTCCTGTAGATATTCATGTTTCTGCACTGTGAACACTGCCGAATATTGCTTTTGACATTTTAAAAACGCTTGCGTCCGTAATTGCCATATCTTTTAGATTTTGTGTGTTGCACTCACCGCTGTTGCTTTGCCATTTCCCCGCCTTGTTGAGCTGCTTTCCGGTACACCACAGCGTGTGCTGATTGTGTGGAGAAAGCTTTGGCTCACTTCCGCTTACTCATGGTCAGCGATCTAGTCTCTGCTCCCCCTTGCACTATAAAATCAATGCTGCGACGGACGCGCAGCGGATTAGACGCTGGATGTTTTCTTTGTAAATGCTTTGTGCTTGACATGTTTTAATTAAGCTGCAACTCATTCGGATGCTGTCTTGTGTGCGAATCTTGCTTGTCTTTTTAGTTTATAATAAATACCTGACCCACACGGTCTTCCTGTAGATATTCATGTTTCTGCACTGTGAACACTGCCGAATATTGCTTTTGACATTTTAAAAACGCTTGGGCCGTAATTCCCATAACTTTGTGATCTTGTGTGTTGCACTCACCGCATTTGCTTCACGATTTCCGCGCCTTGTTGAGCCACTTTCCGGTCCACCACAGCGTGTGGAGAAAGCTTTGGCTCACTTCTGCTCACTCACGGTCAGCGGTCTAGTCTCTGCTCCCCCTCGCACTATAAATCAATGCTGTGACGGACGCGCCGCGAGCGTGCTGAAGGCGTGCCTAAGGCAAGCCCGTCTGCGCCCGACCGGTGCCAGGGGCCAGGACCTCTGGCCAAAAAGCACATAACTCCAAGGAAGACTTGCTCAATTTGAAACACCTGTCCCTCGGAACTGCCCTCCCTGTCTCAGCTGGTAAGTTGTTGCTTGCTGAGAATCTTCTCTTGGCAGATCCTTCAGGTGGGCTCATCCTCGCGGAACGGGCGTTTCCCCGCCCTGGAAGACGACTCGACATATCTACCAGGATTGGAATTCCCGATCTAATCTCTGTTTGGACTTAACTCCTCTGAGGGATTTCCTGTTTATCGCAAGAGGAGCCACCAGCATACAGAGCTATTTGAACGCCGATATAGGAAGACCTACCAGATGGTCATCCAATCGCCCTCGAAGGCCCTCGATTGATCCTTCTGAACGTCCCGCCTGTTGTAGCCCCGCTCGATATATCCTCCTACTGATTACGATCGCAGAAAACAGCCAAACAGAGCAGAAGGTCCTCCTCTTTAAGACCGGCCCGATTTTTTCCCCCCGTGCAAAGAACATTTCCTTCCCCCCAGAGAGGATAGCGCCTCCACTCAGGCTAAAAAATATTCAGTCCCCCCCTTCATGGTTCATCGTCGCCCTGATGAAGGTGTGACCCGGATGGGTCTGTACACCGAAACGCACGTCGGCGTGGTTCCTGTGGGCAATTGGATAGATTAATGTATTTCCATCCCTTTTTCTGTGTATTGCTCCAATACCTTTGTCTACAATGAATTATATCACATGTGCATTAATCGATGTGATGGCGACTATGTATTAGTTGGAGTGTGCCTGTTTGTGATTTGAAAGAATGGTTGGATGAGTGTCTACAGAGTATGAGGAAGTATGAGTATGAGAGTGAGTTTGAATTGTGTGGGACTGTATATTTGATATTGAACTGGTTTTACCTATGAAAAATGAATGTATGTTCATCTATATATTTTTGTAGCATTTTTTATGAAACTGTGAATCAACTTCAAAATGAATAATACATTTTTATAAAAAATTGACATGATTGATTTTTCTGGTATCCGGCCTTGGTGGTTGTGGCTGATATTGTAGGATCCCTCTATGGGACCTGTTTAAAGTGTAAAGGCAGGGTTTTGTTCTGATTTTTGTGGTTCTTCTTCCCCCGTTTACCTGCCTATATCCTCTTCCGTTGGGGGACCTCCTTCTATTTTGTTGACGAGACGTAGGGCCTGACTTAGTGGCTTCTCTCCCTCCTGAGTTTACCGCCTGGACTTGCAATCGCCAAGGCAACAAAAGAGGTGGAGGGATTGTACTTTTCAGCCATAGGACACTGGCTTCAGAGAGAATAGTGGAGGAAAGCCTAGATGGGGCAGAAGTCCTGGGGATCAAACTCAGACTCACTGCCTCATGTTTGATAGTGGTAGTGGTGTATCGCCCCCCCCCGGCCCTCCCCCATATTCAATGATTTGTTTTTTGAAGTAATGAGCGATTTTCGCTTGAGATATCTACACGTTTTGGTCCTTGGTGACTTTAATTATCATTGGGAGCTGACCCAGAAATAGGATGCGGCCTGTAAATTTGACAATGTTATGACCACCCTAGGGCTATGTCAAATCGTGGAGTCCTCCACTCTTGAGAAGTGTCACATCTTGGACTTTATCTGGACCACGTCCACGGTTAATCTTCAGGTCAACTGTACGCTGTGCAGCTGGTCGGATCATTCATTGATCAGTCTCCTCCTTCCGATTTACAGTCGCCTCAAGCAGGTGGCGGCGAGGTGGAAGGTACTACGGAACTGGCGTAAATTAGAGGCTACTAATTTGAGGGAAGCTTTGGGCTGGTCATTTACCCCTAGACCTGGGTCCATGGACCTAGATTCAGAACTTGAAGCACTTTCACATCGATTAAGGATATCCATTGATGAAGTTACCCCCGTTCAGAGGGTTAGGATCATGCATGGCGCTATAGGGGCCCCATGGTACACGCACGAGCTGAGAGGGGAAAAGCAAGCTCGCTCCCTCAAGCCGAGCGTTCATGGTGGAAATCTCTTGACCCAGAAGCCAAGGAGAGTTTTAAAGCTAAATTGGCTCGTTACAAGGCCTTCCTTATTAGAACTAAGTCTGCCCACTATGAAGCTAGGATTAGTGAGGCAAGTGATATGCAAAAAGAGACATTCACCGTACTCAGAGAGCTGAGTAGGCCGACGGAGCAAAAACCAGTCACCACTCAAGTTGACTGTTATAACATACAGAGCTTCTTTCAAACTAAAGTAGAAGACATTGTCACGGCTATTAAAAATACGCATATTACCCCCTGCTTATTCTTGACGGAGGGGGAGCCCTCTAACTCTCTGGCTTCTCTCTGTCTCAGTTTCCTGTGCTCTAATCACACGACCTCTAGAGACTAAAGTGAAATCTGGGTCACCTGAGGACCTGTGTCTGCCAAAGACCTAGAGACTTTTGCTTTGCTCCTGAGGCGGAAGTCGGGAGCTAGATCTAGCATGCATGAACTGTTTTTAAATATATATCGTCTTATTGCCACTGCACTGTTTTATTAAATTGTGATTTTCCCCCACCTTGCGTGCACCCCCTTTACTTTGGAGCGCGTAGGCTCACCGTTTACTTGCGCCACATTAGGGACCTGATCGCTCATCTCTTCAGCCGATTAGGAGCTGAATTTATTGCGGGGCTTGGAGGGGCAGACTACTTTTGCTGGCCATCTTGGGGAGGAGCAAGTTGCTGCTCTAGTGGTTGGGAGGAAGCGCTTGAAACGACGTGCTAAAGCGCTTAAATTGAGACGGTCCACCTACGCGCAGCTGTAGCGGACGTGCCTTATCGCGCCGAAGAAGCGCCTAAGGAAAGTCCGTCTGTGCCCGTCCGTGCCAGCCCGGGCTAGGACGTGGTCAGGGATGCTGTTAATGGGACCCCCTGGCTTGGAAACATTATGCTATAGTGGGGATCAGCTACGGGCATTGAGAGGCAGCTCGTCCGTCTGCTGTCCCAGCTGGACTCCTTTAGAGGAGGTAAGGATCTCATGTCCATGTTGTAATCCTACAGGGCCAGCGAATTATAAAACAAAATCGTACTCATTTGCCCTAATAAATTGCCGGCCCCTCCCTAGGCACGCGGTGGAAATTCGCCTGCTTGTGGAGGAGCGGGACCTAGACGCCCTTTTTCTGACAGAGACGTGGCTAACGGAGGCATCGGCCCGGATATAGTTAGGGCTCTACCGCTTGGCTATTCAATTTGTAGGCATGACCGCCAAATAGGCCGAGGAGGAGGAGTGGCTATCATCTTTAAGAATACTTTTGTTTGTCGAACTTCCGAGAGCCCACTCTCGGACTGTGAGAGCTTAGGATTTTCCATAGCCTTCTCTCCTACCTGCACCTTCTCTGGTATTCTTGTATATAGGCCACCGGGAAAACCCAACGGCTTTTGCAACAATCTCCTTGACAAGATCACCCTCTCTATCAGTAGTTCGGCCAATTTTTCCATCCTGGGCGATCTCAATATACATCTTGATAACGCAGAGGCCTCTTCATCGCAATATTTACTGGACACCTTGGGGGTAGTTCAACAGGAACAAATTGTGTCAGGATCTACGCACGTAGCAGGTCATCTATTAGATAATTTCTTTACTAATCTGGGTAATATCAGCTCTGACCAGCCCATTTTCGTCCCTTGCTAATTAAACAAAAGAGGATGCCACGGTATTTTCTTCAAGGTGATTATTTATCAAGACAAACACTACTAATTATCTGTCTCATCAAAACATAAATTGTATAGTATCTATCTGTCATCAAATATAACGTTCATTTAATGGTTATTACCAATAACTTAAAAGAAAGGAAAAAACACAACAAAAAATCTGATTTGTAATTTTCTTTTAAAGATCCTTTTTCATTTTCTACATCATAAGTACAAATCAGCAAAACACGCAATATTTAATCTTGTGTGAAAATACTTTTCAAAATCCAAAAGACAAATTATCTTATTCAAGATCCACGAGGTAAAATTTCTTATTGTTGTGGACCCTTAATCCAAGGGTTGTGTAAGAAGCCCAATAGTTTATTTACAAGGAAAATACTGGCAATGTCTTTTCTTGGCCTAATTTTCTTTTTGAACACCAAAATAACACGGAGCATAAGAAGCAAAAACAATGTCTTTGTAGCTTCTAATCACAATAATGCTCCTGGGGATTATATCCAAGCAATATCCAAATCAAAAAAGGTGTCGAAATTAGTGATAACTGTCGACGCGTTTCGGCCTGTCAAACAGTTTCAGGCCTCATCAGGACATAGGGCAACAAAAATCATACAAGTGATCCAAATGGTAATTTTGCAAATATTCAAGCCGCTTCCAGCTAGGGTGGTCAAGGGTTGCAGGTGTAATTCCGAAATTTAATGACTAAAGCCAGGAAGAAATCCCTTTACTGTGCACACCTGTACTTATCCGATTTTCGTTTAACTCTCCATCAATGTAATCCAATCACCTGCATCCGCAAGATGATTTGACCAACACCATTACTCCGAAAACGCGCCAGAGTCTTTTAATACTCTGCGCTTTTTCGGAGTAATGGTGTTGGTCAAATCATCTTGCGGTTGCAGGTGATTGGATTACATTGATGGAGAGTTAAACGAGTTAAACGAAAATTGGATAAGCACAGGTGTTCACAGTAAAGGGATTTCTTCCTGGCTTTAGTCATTAAATTCCGGAATTACACCTGCAACCCTTGACCACCCTAGCTGGAAGCGGCTTGTATATTTGCAAAATTACCATTTGGATCACTTGTATGATTTTTGTTGCCCTATGTCCTGATGAGGCCTGAAACTGTTTGACGGGCCGAAACGCGTCGACAGTTATCACTAATTTCGACACCTTTTTTGATTTGGCTATTGCTTGGATATAATCCCCAGGAGCATTATTGTGATTAGAAGCTACAAAGACATTGTTTTTGCTTCTTATACTCCGTGTTATTTTGGTGTTTGAAAAGGAAATTAGGCCAAGAAAAGACATTGCCAGTATTTTCCTTGTAAATAAACTATTGGGCTTCTTACACAACCCTTGGATTAAGGGTCCACAACAATAAGAAATTTTACCTCGTGGATCTTGAATAAGATAATTTGTCTTTTGGATTTTGAAAAGTAATTTCACACAAGATTAAATATTGCGTGTTTTGCTGATTTGTACTTATGATGTAGAAAATGAAAAAGGATCTTTAAAAGAAAATTACAAATCAGATTTTTTGTTGTGTTTTTTCCTTTCTTTTAAGTTATTGGTAATAACCATTAGATGAACGTTATATTTGATGACAGATAGATACTATACAATTTATGTTTTGATGAGACAGATAATTAGTAGTGTTTGTCTTGATAAATAATCATCTTGAAGAAAATACAGTGGCATCCTCTTTTCTTTAATTAGCTATATTCACCCAGATGCCGCTTGGTTTACCGGGTACCCCCTGTTGTTAATAAAAATTTTCGTCCCTTGGTCAGACCATGCCCTACTTTCTTTTGTTTGGTCTCCATCTGACAAAAATCACATAGTTAGTCTATCTAAGAAATTGAGCCGGACATGGTTGAAGCTATCGGCGGAAGAGTGGGATGCCGCCTTGAAGAGGTCCCCCCCGGTTCCTCACGATAACCCAGTCATCGCCAATGCGGCCTTCAATAAATAGTTAGACACTACATTAGATTCCAACTTGCCCAAGAAAGTGGTGTGCCATCGGGCAGGCCCAAATAAAAAACCGTGGTATTCTGGGGAACTAAAGGAGCTCAAACAGTGCTGTAAACGGGCAGAAAGGAAATGGAGGAAAGATTTCTCAGCCGCAAAAAACGAATACAGGTTAGCGCTTAGAACTTACAAAAACCAACTAAAAACTGCGCAATCTGTGTACTTTCTGGAAAGAATCTCGGAAGCAGCTAATATGCCCAGGGACATTTTTTAAATATTTCAATCTTTGGTCACCCCCGTTCCCGGGCCATTAGTGCCGCCCCTGATCCCCAGAAACGCTGTGACGACATGGCCGCTTTTTTTGCTGCCAAGGTAACTAACATCTATTCCAGCTTTGTGCCAAGTGTCCAGGTCCCTGGCCTGACTGACAGTGAGGACGGGATCCCCGATGCGGTCATCCCAGATTCTCTCGGAACTCTCGACTCTTTCCCGTTGCTCGATCTGGCCTCAGTGGAAAAACTCCTTGGTAACCTCAAATCGGGCTCCCCTTTGGATGCTGCGCCACCTTCGGCTCTTAAACAGGTGTCAGGGACTGTGTGTCACGTTATAATGCATGTTATAAACTCCTCTCTGAAGACAGGGGTGGTGCCCCCTACCTGGAAGTTGGCAAAAGTGAAGGCCCTTCTAAAAAAAACAACAGGGACCCGAAGACCTAGCCAATTACAGGCCCATTTCGCTGTTACCTGGGCTTAGTAAAATAACCGAAAAACATGTCAACCAGGTACTATCCTCTTTTGTAGAGACCACGGGAGCCCTCCACTCCTCTCAGATGGGATTTAGAGCTAAGCAGGGGACGGAGACTGCTCTGGTAGCGGTGGTGGAAGCGACCAGGGGTATCGTGGATGCCGGAGGCTGCGCTGCGGTAGTCCTCTTGGACCTCAGCGCGGCCTTCGACACCGTCAATCACCCCCTCCTGCTACATCGTCTCCGCCGTGTAGGAGTCTCGGGAATGGCCCTCAAATGGCTCCAGTCTTTTCTATTGGAGAGATGTTTCTCCATCTTTGAGGAGGAGGTGTCATCTGACCAACTTCCACTGCATCACAGCGTTCCCCAGGGATCTTCACTCAGCCCTACCATGTTTAACATCTACATGAGACCATTGGCTGATGTGGTGCTTCCCTGGGGAATTCAGCTTGTCACCTACGCTGATGACACGCAGTTGGTCGTCTCCCTGGCAAGGGATGATGCGAGAGACCAGGGGATTAACAACTTGACCCCGTGCCTTACTAAAGTCCTAGATTGGATGACCTCCTAATTACTTAAATTTAATGGGTTCAAAACTGACATCTTGCTTTTGGGCTACAAAGCTCCTATTAATCTTGACCCATGGTGGCCAAACTGTGTGGGCTCTCCTCCCACCCCAAAGAATCAAATAAAGAGCCTGGGGGTGTGGCTTGACTCCACTCTGGGATTTCAAGTTCAGGCCAAAAAAGTTGCTGCAACCTGCTATGGTCTGCTTAGGGTCCTCAGGAAGGTCTTACCTCTTCTTCCGTTCGAGGCCAGACGCGTGCTGGTCCAGGCGTTGAGACTTTCGTGGCTGGACTATGCAAATGCTGTCTATCTTGGGGCCCCTGTAGGTTGCATTCAAATGTTGCAAGCCGTGCAGAACTGTGCAGCCCGGCTACTCATGAATATACCCAGACGCAGCTCGGCAAAGGCCTCAGTGCAGTCTCTCCACTGGCTGCCGATACAGGAAAGGATCCTGTTTAAAACTATGTGCATGGTGCACAAATCCATCACTAATATCGGCCCTAATATTCTCCGCCCCCTGTTTCGACGACATCAGTTTCTTAGATCTCTGAGATCCAACCAGCATAATCTGCTGGTAGTTCCAAGGGTGAAGCGAGCTCGCATGGGTGGCCGCCAGCTCTCCTTCCAAGCAGACAAGTGCTGGAACAGACTCCCTGATAACATCAGGCGTGAAACTAATCATCTGGCCTTCAGGAAGCTATTGAAGACATTCCTGTTTCATTGAGTGTATCCGCCCGTCTTCTGGTCTTACAGCGCTGGGATGCTTCTGGGTAGCTGTGCACTATAGAAGAGAGTATTCATTCATTCATTCATTCATTCATTCAAAGGTGCTATAAACGATCATTCCCTTGGTTGAGGCTGATGTGCTGTCTGTCCTGAATCTATCTTGGACTTCAGGAACAGTACCTCAGAAATTTAAGGAAGCTATAGTACTTACACTGTTGAAGAAAGTGGGGGCAGACACTAGGAATCTGAAAAATTATCGCCCCAGCTCTCAACTTTCGTTCCTGGCCAAGGTACTTGAACAGCATGTCCTGAGAGCCCTTGCGTTATATAAGGAACACCACCACCTGCTGCATCATCGGCAAGCTGGGTTCCGTGCGCATAACAGCACAGAGTTAGTCATGCTTTCAGTCTTGGAAGATCTACCACTGGCAGCAGACAAGAAGATCCGCTCGGCCTTAATCCTACTTGATCTCTCAGCCGCCTTTGATATGGTGAATCATGGGCAGCTACTAGCTCTTAGGCGGCGGCTGGGAGTCACTGGGACGGCCCTTCAGTGGTTCATTTCATTCTTGGAGGATCGCCGGCAGAAGGTCCAATTAGGAGACCTCATGTCTAAGCAGGGCAACCTTCATTGGGGGATCCCACAGGGCTCGGCCTTGTCACCCCTGCTTTTCAACATCTATCTCCAACCTCTGATTGAGGCTCTGGCAAAGGCAGACTGCTAGGTGTTTAACTAGGCAAGCGATAACCAGCTAAAAGTCCGCGTCGACAACTCCTGTGACTCACAGCGGAATGTCCAGAACATTCTCCGGTTCACCATGAATTGGATGACCTCCAATTCATTAAAGGTGAACCCTGATAAGACTGAAGTTCTGGTACTCGCCCTGGTCTCCGCCCCATGGTCCAGCCTTTCTTGGCCCCAAGAGCTTGGCACTACATCAACGCCAGTGCCAGCTGTGAAAGGTTTGGGTATTAGACTGGACACCGGATTGACCATGAAGACCCAGGTGTCTGCTGTCGTGGGAAGCTGTATCGGGCTGTTGCGCCAACTCCGGTAACTATCGACCCTGCTGTCTTCCACCACTATGCAGGAGGTGGTGACTGCTTTATAACTATCTTGTTTACATTATGGCAATACAGTCTACATTGGCCCTCCTGGTACTCTCTTGAGGAAACTCCAGGTGGTCATGAATGACGCAGCTAGGCTAATATTTAAACTGCCCCGTAGAAAACACATGCTAGCCCCTTGCTGCGTCAACTGCACTGGTTTCCTATTAAACATAGGGGAAGCTTCAAGGGCTTGTGCATTGCACATAAATCGCTGTTTGGCGAAGCCCCCAAATATATCAAGGACCGTTTGAAGCTCCATGCACCCGCCCGCTACCTTCGCTCATCACAGGCCAGTCTTCTTGCCTGCTCTCGTGTCAGTATGGCGACATTTGGAGGCAGGGCCTTTTCGGTCTGTGTTCCCCAGATGTGGAATAAACTACCAGATGACATGCGCAAGGAAGATAGACTGCTCCCATTTCGTAAAGGGCTCAAGATAATACTGTTCATAGAGGCATTTGATCAGGCCTATTAGGATTAATGTCAGGCTTAGAGGGGCAATGGAATTCGGACTGTCGTTCTATGATGCAGCGCTTAGAGACCTCTGGTGATTAGTGCTTTATAAATGTAATTTAACATTAACATTAACATTAGCGCAATACTAGGTACTAGGGTTCACCCTTATATTTCTTGATTTTATTTTTCAGAGATAAGGGAAGACAAATATGATCATTAAAACTGGCATGTTCTACAACAAAGGAACCAATTGCCTTAATACCATTCGTAGACATTAGAATATGGTCAATGCAAGATGAGCTCACATTCCCTTGAAAGGTGGGTAATGGTACACAGTTTTTAGCGACATCTTGTTCCAATAATTCTAAGTAATATTTACATAACAGTTCATTTATATTTGCTCCATAGCTATCATGTTGAAAATGAGCCAGGTTGGTCCCCTGAACATTAGTATATCCACAAGTACTCTTCATTGAATGCAAGTACAATCAGCCGCCCGTCCCTTAATAAATGTAGCAATTTCTATATCAAGGTCCTCCATGACTCTGTACATAGTATTAGTGAAAACGTTATTATAAATATTTATCAGTAAAATAAAAAATAAAAATATTTCGTCCAACTGCAAGAGGACCAATTGAAAATAAGAGGATTTGGTGTATGCTCTTTTTAGAGTTACCTGGCCGTAGTAGCCATTAGGTTTCGCCAAGCCTCCCTTAGCCTGTCCATGTGATGAAGATATTGCTGGGGTGATTATTGCTGCAAAACCATCAATGGTAAATTTTTGTGTTTGCCAGGTTTCCTGCAGACACATATATTGTGCAGTATTTATATAATTGTTATTGTTAGTTGTTTCTTTACATCCCTGCAACATTCTAGGTTCTGATTTTTAACATATAATCTAACAGGGCTTCTCTTATCCTCTGCCTGCATTCCACCGTCATAGGAGTGGTATTTCTCAGGCCTCTAGACTCATCCTTTTCCCCTCGGCCACCCCCATGTCAGTCCTGTTCGCTAAGACTTGAGAGGTGGGCAAATCTATTTATACATGGAACCGATATGCCCATCTTATAATGTTTATGTTGTCTAGGTGTCATTGCCTGGGGTTTATAAAAATAACCAAGGGCAACAGCAATCATGCTCTCCTCTGAGTCAATACGAAATTGTTGTTTATCCTGAAAGTTGGATAAGATTGTTTTCCCCACAATAGGGTGTCAAAACTTAACAATAATGCTATCACCAAGGACTATTTTCCCTGTCGGCCCAACCCAGTTTACCCTTCTGACCATGATTATTTCTTGGCAAAGTACACTGGTTTTGGGAAAAATAGTCGACAGAAAATGAGTAATCTCGTTTCTTAAATCTGTCTAGTTCTCCTTAAGATGCACATCTAATTTTATTACACACTTCCGGACAACAACATACAGAGTTTCTTCAGGGGGTAGATGCAGGGTGTCGATAATAAACACCCCTGCTCCATCCCCTTCTTTCCTTTGTCGACTATAACAGTTATATTCCTTTCCTGGAGTAGATACCAGAGGTGGACCCTTTATGTAAGCTATTTCACTGTTGGATGGTCGCTGAGATGCCAATGGATGTGGTAATTGAGTAGGATTTATTTGTGCTGTTTGTTCAGTCTTGATGGGCTTAGTTCCATCAATCTTCCTTTGTTCTGTATAATGGATATCATCATTCGGGGTTATCCTCATGTTATTTTTAACTTAGCTTTCAAGTGCAGCTACCCTTTTTTTGACTCCATTAAGTTCCTTAAGAACATTCTGTTCCATATTATTCATTTTTGAATTGAGTATTCAAAGCAATGTCTCCAAATTTCTTGTTGCTGCCAGGTCTTGTATCTTTGCTCTCCCTATTTAGATTATCCTCTTCTTGACTGAACTAGCATAGCGGGCCTTGGGGTTTTTCTTTGGGGGTTGTCTCTGAAGTTTCCCCATATGTTTATTTCTTTTAGTTGGGGTGAATTCAATTCCTGTAAAGGGGAAAGTTCGATTGATTCCAAAGCCGGAGTCGAAACACAAGTGGCATTTTTGACATTAAATGTAGGTGTGGTGAAAGAGTCCCTAACACTGTACTCCACTGGTATTAAGGTAGTTTCTCCTACAGTTTTTACATTGGCACAACTCAGGGCCTCGAAGGCAGCATGCCTAGTAGCAGCAAGCCTTTCCTCCACATTCATTATTTCGTTGTCTGTTAACCCCATGGCGTCCAGTAAATAGTTAGCAATCATGTTGGTAGTTTTCTTCTGGCTCTTCCATACGGGACCTTTAGCTAGTTTCCATTTCACCATGATTATATATTTCCCAGAACTTTTTGCAAAATGGGGGACTGCCTCAGATGTTCACAATGGTCCACTGTTATTAATACATATTTAGTAAACACTAGGGGGTAACAGTTCCTAGGTTACCGCTAGTGTTTACTGCATTAACTTTGGGAGCACGGTAACTGGGCCTCGCTTTTCCTCAAGCTCCCGGTCCCTCCCCTTTTGTGATTTGTGAATTAATACATATTTCTCAGTTGGGACAGTCGCTTACAGACAGACCCCCGAGTCTTCCAGGGCCAGCTATCATCTAGGCTAGCAGTGCCTTTGGCTGTACGGAATACTCTGAGCAGGGGACTAATAGGTACAATGTATCCACACACTCTTTACAATAATGGCTATGCAATCCAGCATGTGGTTAAGTTAATATCTACTCACACTTTTTTTGGGTGTCAAAATCAAGGAGGGGAGGCCCTGCCCTGGTTCTTCCTGGCAATGACGGACGATACGGGAGCTCAGTACTCCTTAAATACAGGTAATGACGCTCAGGTGCTGAAAAGAAGGGGATTGTGGGACGTGTAGTCCGTCCCCAGTAGCAGGTAAAACGTACTGCAATTTCCCCCAACAAGATGTAAACATGCAATGTCCTTTGAAGAAGCTGTGCAGAACAGGTCTTGTCCAGTCCCCCAGGGTGCAGACCGGCAGTATTATTGCTCACGCTCAGACAGGATACGAACAAATACAGCCTCAATGTAGCTTTACAGCCGAAAATACCTTTGTGAATAGGGATGAAGCACACTACACTTCACTGAATAAGCTGGGGTGCTTATGTTTGTACACCTTACTCAAGTTTTGATATCACTTAAATCTGTTCACTTAAATCTGTTCAGGAAAAGAGCACAGGTTATGCACAACTAATGTAAGCAGATGTTCCTTTCTCGACACTTACACCCGTGTACACTCTTTGGTCAACTGAGTAAAAAGTCTAGCCCAATCATCTGAAGACGGGGAGCTGGAAAAGCAAACCCAACGCTCACTGTGGGCAGCAGAACAAGTCCAGCAGACAGTGGTACAGAAGGGACTGCGCCATTTACGAATGTAGAGAATAACACCCCCTTCTGCCAGTCTGAAAGATGCGCAAAGGGACAGATGATCAGGGAGCTAGGCCATCGAGCTCAGATGGAGGTTGTAACGAGTCTGTCAAGACAGATATTAAACTTAAATCCCAGATCCGTTATTTCAAGTAACATGGGTTAGGCAACCCTTCGGAAACATTGCAATAAAAAAATAAAGAAAGAAATAAGCACTCCTACATGAAATGAGTGTATTAACTAAACTAAAATCTATATATATTATTTTTAATAGCAGACTAATGTTGGGAGGGGAGGAAGAGCGAGAAAGAGAAAGAGAGAGAGAGAGAGAGAGAGAGAGAGAGAGAGAGAGAGGGAGAGAGAGAGAGAGAGAGAGCGAGAGAGAGGGAGAGAGGGAGAGAGAGAGAGAGAGGGAGAGAGAGAGAGAGAGAGACGTCCTTTTATGAAATAAAACTCCTTCCTCTATCAATAGTATATGGCTCAAATTCCCACTAATTGGAAGCTCATAAGGAAACTGTTAAATCTTGTTGATTGCCCTGCTTTTATTTCTACGTTGTTGAAGGGGTGTTTTTCTCTCCACAAACTCATCCCCAACAAGGTCTTAGAAAATACTGATTTCAGGACATGGAAAGTCATTAATTAAATTTTGTCTATCATATCAGCATCTAAATCTTTATACATTGAATTTAAATTCACATACACTGCAAGCAGATAAGAGTAATCATTTTACCTCATAGGTGAGTGGAGAAAAATCGCAAGGTGGCATTTTAACCCGATCAGGAAATGGCTTATCTTCTTTAAAATGCATCAGGGATCCTAGAGAAACAATAATCGGGGTTGTTACCAAATTATACGGCGCTATATGTATGAAATAAAGAATTAAACATAAAACAGTAACTGGAATAGGATAGGTGCATCTAGACATTAATGCACCTACCCATCAATCAAAGGGGGAATGGGGTTGCACGTATACATACATGCACATGTTTCCAAACAGTTCCTCAAAGTTTATATCCTTGTGTTATTCTCTTGGGTGTGATTTAGAAGTCATTCAGGACTATAGCGCTTCTGTATCAAGGCATTTACCCACAGAGACAGAATGGGTAAAACCCGTTCCCACATCAGCCTTAAATCACACCAGCTCACAAACAGTTCGATTGGAATTGGGCCCCAAGCAGTGCTTAATTTGTAAAATATGAAGTGCAGGTGCTGAAATGTTTGTCGGAGGCGACACCCACTTTTTCTGGCTCCACTCACTCCCTCCACTGGCTCCACCCACTTCCTCTATTAGCTCCACCCACATCTTCAAGTGGCACTGCTAAAAGTCAAATATAATACCTGATCTTAATTTCAGAAAGGGAGCCTTCGTAAGGTTTTGAATGGAGGTTCCCCGTGAACCATTTTGAAAAAGATTAAAGCAAATGTGCATTTAAAGCACAAGTTTTGAATAAATTAGCTAAAACCACTAATACATTGAAAAGGGACAATGTCAGTGCTCTGTGTGCTGATTTGGGGAAAGGACAATACTGGGAGGGTAGGGCATGCAATTTTTAACAGAGTGTATGATTTCAAAGGTACAAAGGGATGGGAGGAGTTCCTGCTTACTGGAAAAGTAAGTACCAACTTTTGGGATGCTAGAGGAGGGAGGGATGAGGTTAGAAGGGTGGCGAATGTGGTGAGTGATGCACAGGAAGAAACAGTAGGCAGTTTGTTCTGCAAGTCCAATGTTTTGTTAAGGCCATCTAACCATGCTTAATTCTCTCTGAATAGCTACCCTTAATGTTAAGGGTCTACATACATGACAAAAACAATACAAAATCAAAGGGAAGCTTGCAAACGTAAAACCCAGTATTGCTGGTACCCAAAACACTAGAGTTCAGTATAAAGACTGCACTTTTTCAAGCCTGGAGTGGAGACTAAATCATTTTATGTTACCTCTCAAAATCCAACAGGAGCAGCTTCTCTTAGAATCTCAATGGCTATTTGTAGGTATTCAAACAGACAAAGGAGAATTACACATGTGATCCTTATACAATTCTAACAAAGATCCTCCTCTACAATACACTGAGTTCAAAGTAAACTGCAAATCACCTCTGGCAGTTCATTATAGTGGGAAATTTTAACAGCATCATGCGTTTTTTGGAGACACAACCAAAACACACTGGGGCACATGGGTTGCAAGGTTCTGACAGACAATTTCAGTATTAATGTACTCATTAGATATAATTTACCCATCGCGATTAAGACACCAGCAGAAAAGCGCTTTCTAGTCTTCAGTCCATCACCAATATTTAATGATAGATTTCTTTTTAATTAGCCACGCCCTGACAGAATGATCAAAGGCCATCTATCACTTAACCTGAGTTTCGTGCCACGTTCCGGTTACATTCGAATTAGGAGCACTGAGAAGTGAAGAAGAGCTGGCACAATGGACATTTCATTATGCCCTACTGAGACGAAGTATATATTATAAAAATTTAGATTTCTATAAGGAAATTCTTCAATATCTTCATTCATTCAACAGCTGATAGCATGAAATGCGATGAAATGTGGTAATCAGAGTTTTTCTCTGTAGTAAACCTCCCAACAACGCCACACAGAACATAAAGATGAGTCACTACTGAGGAGCAAGGTGGAAGATGCTGAAAAAAAGAATATTCTAGCAATACAATCTAAGCATCAATAACACAAAGTTATCTGATGTGATCTGGCTCCTATTCCATTCTGACTCCATTCTTAAAACACAACACAGCAGCTTCAAACCTCCAGATATTTCCACTTTAAATAGGGGAACACAGCAGGATTATTTCATGCTACCCAGGCCAGGGATAGTGCATCTTGATACACTTATTTAGAGATTATGGAACATTACAGGACACACTGCTCTACGCCTACTAAGACCATTGCTGCTTTTTCCCCTTTTTGTACAAAACTCACACTGCCTCATTAGGTAGACATATTGGAAAGTATGCCTGCAAGCCTTTCCTTTTTTTAAAGTATTTTTATTACAATTTTAAGCATATAAAAAGATTAGTGTCAGAACCCACCTGACAGTTTCATTATATTACTCTTTACAGATTTCAATCCCAGATTCGGGACATCTCGTTCATAAAAATGCTTCTAGTCTCTTCTCAGTAATGCCTCACTCCTTAAGGAAATGCATAAGTTCTTCTTTTGCGCCTACTCAATTCAAGGACAGGTGGTCTGTTATTCGGAGGGTCAGATATTTTCATCAGCATATCCATTTATTTGGCCAGGTCCTCCGTCATCTTGTCATCTGTTCAAGATAACGTCATATGGCGTTTGTCTGCTAGGGGCAATTCAAATACATTATTTTTCCACCTCGCTAACCCTGAGGCCCTGGAGAGACCAAATGTTTAGTGATGTGCCTTTTCACCAAGACCATTTCTAATGCTCACATTAACGGGAAACATCATTTTCAACGAAGGCTTTTCTACGCGTGACGTTTACTACGAGGCACTTACCTCGCAAACGTCTTTTCCACGCGTATGCCTTCAACGACAGTCTTTACCACGCATATACGTTCTGGCTAGGGGGAGGCGTGGAATTCCTTCCAGTCGTTCAGCGTGGGATTGGGGGGTTGGCGGGGGTCGGCTGGGGGAGGGGCTGGGGGGGCCTGGGGGGGTCTCCCCCCCAAAAATAAACAAAGGAGCGGGTTAATTAAATTTAAAAAAAACGCACTTCAGTACCACCGAGGTAAAAGGAAAGTGCCTCCCCCAAAGACGTGCCGTTACGTCAAAATAGTAGTCCTTTTTTAATTTTGGCAGACGTGTTTTGACGCTTGTTTCGATGGTGGATGGAAGTACGGGCTGCTCGTGAAAGACGGGAAGGTGTCAGGTAAGAAAATATTCTTTATTATTTGTGTTTAAACGAAGGTTAAAATGCGTGGTATAAACCTTCGTTGCAAATTCCAGCGTGGTAAAGCCACTTGCGAACTAAAATTCGCGTGGTATTGCCATGCGTGGAACTTGTATTCGTGGTAACATCATATATTCCACATTAACGGCATCATTTTGCAATGTTTTAGTTTCAGTCTAGCAAACTCGTTTTACAGACTTATCCATAACCATGCCTGTCACTATGTTCATAAGTTGCTACATCACTCCAGAAGCACTCCGCTCTTCGACACACCCTTGTCATATGCAAGAAGTCGGCCTTCGGGGCACTATATCTACCATACAGGGATGACATCTCCGGATAAATCAGAGCCAATTTACGGGTTAACCAATGAACTCCATGCTGCGGTTTCGCTGCTACTACAATATATCAGAGTGGCCTAAACCGAACGCCCCTCCACCCAAGGGAGTTGATGACTCTCCCCGGCTGCCTGCACCGTAACCTTATGCTCTCGGCTCGGTGTCTGTGTCTCGATGGTGACGGCATTCGGCATAAATTGGCTGCAGTGCGGCATCCCTAGTTAGCTCAGCTGGCTTCGCTTACCTAGTTAGTTAGTACACATACAATTTAAATTACAATTATTTCAATTACTGCTGCAGACCTTAACTAAACTTTAGGTGCTTAACTCAATTTCTATATCTTCACTTCTTACCGTTATTCGTGGTAGGCCGGTCGGCAGGACACACACTGCGGGCTAGCGCTGCTGCACTGTCTCACTGCACTGACTGCTCACGTAACGCTCAGTGGTACTTCTGCGTGTCATGCTGCCTGCTTGCTACCAGGCCGCCACCGCAGTCTGCAGTGCCAGACCGTCCTGACCAGAGGGAGGCTGGCTGTGTGACACTGGTGTAGACACTAGGCTGCCTGGCTGCCACACCAAGCAAACTGCCACCACCAGACCAGTAGTTACAGCCAGGACAGCCCAGGCAGCACTCGTCGTAGTTGTTGGTCACGTCAGGCCAGGGCCACACCAGCTAACTTAATGTGCACTGCAGGATGACTCGTGGCGTGGGCCGTCCGTCCGTGGCATGGGTAGCTGCCGCACGATTTACCGAATGTAACTGCGTAGTTTATGCTGGGGCGTGGCAACTGGCCAAAGTGAAAAAAAATCACAGCCCCTGCCTACCCCCATCAGTCAACAGAACCTCCAGCCCGCCCAAATACATTTGTGCGCGTTCTGAACTTCCGCGGCCCGCCCACCCTCTGACAAACTCAAACAGAAACAGAAACTGTCAACAAGTTGTGTCTGTCATGATGAAACGAAACTTGGCTGCTGCCTGGCACATATTTTATATTTATATTATCAGGAGTACTAATACTTACTATTTTTCCACTCTCTTAGCCTGGGCAGGGGCAGCAGGGCGCTAGTGCTACTACTACCTCACGTGCAGAAGAAATGTGAGTAGCGGCGGCGGACGGGGGGGGGGCAGGGGCACTCACTCGACTCGCGCAACTAAACTCGTCTTGCACTCGCAAAACCGAAAACACCCTGACGTGACGCCGGTGATGACAGACTCACTCACACTGCTATGATGACATGAAAAAACACGCTGCGCCGCCGGCCGGGCCTGGGGCTGCACTGCTGCAGATAGAACAAGTACATTAGAGAATAAAGTTATATACCGATACCATATATTTATTTTTACAAAACCTAATTAACTATGTGGGTGTGCACGCAGTAGACCCGGCCCTGACATTTAAGTGCCGGTGCTAAGCACCGGAAAGCACCGGCACAAATTAAGCACTGGCCCCAAGGCAAACACAGCAGCAAGCGAGAACAAAGTGCACATGGCAGAGATTTTTATATTCACCGCATGAAGAACGTATCGTGCCCTAGTGTAAAGGTCCTGCTGGGGTTTGCGGATTTGGTCTGCTAACGAGTAGAACAAGTGCAGATTGAAGGTAATATAAAATAAATGGCACAAAGATTTATTGCATCCATATATTTTTATTACATGGGTTGTGCTCAAATATTTGGTAACTCCCCATGCTTAATAAATCACAGAGACAACTTTATGCAGAAGCATATATTTCTGAAAATGTAAAGTGGTCGGCCTTTTGTAACACCACTAGGAAATATCAAAACAAATCACGCCACTGAAAACCAGACAAAGCACAAATGTAAGCAACAAAATGGTGGCAACCTGCTCCTCATCAATCCACAATGGAATGCAGATGTGTGCACCACTAAGTGATGTTGACAGCATGTTGTAAGAGATGCTGGTCTCGTGCAGGGGCATCCTTACTCACAGTCCACGTAGATTCTCTGACAAGCACTACTATCCATTCTTCGCTGAGTCTGTTAGATGTTCCTGTTAGTGTAATGTAAGCGCCTCTGTGCTACATAAAAACCATGGGCTCTGCGCATGTGGTACACTGATACCACGACATCTCAGTATGGGTGTTTGCACAAATATTTTTCTATGTAGTTTTGTTTATTTCAGCATATTTTTAGGAAAATAGTGTTATCAAGAAATATCATGTCCTAAATATGGTTTAAAAAAATATCACCCAATTGAGCGTAGATTTTTTATTACCAACTCACATGGGGTGATAGTTTTGTAAACAATATTTAGCACACACTATTTTTGTTCAGACAGTATTTTGTTATGTTATGTTATTGATTTTTATTATGCGCACAGCTGCTCCAGCGAAGGAGCGTCCTGGCGCAGTGACAAGGTAGAGCACAACATAACAGAAACTAAACATTAAGACCACTGGAGAACATTTTAAAACAAGAAAGTCTTGATAGCTTTCCGGAAAAGCATAAGGTCCTCCAACAGGCAGATTTCAACCGGGAGGGAATTCCAGAGGGTTGCATCTTTAACACTAAAAGAGCGTCCGCCCGCCCGACAGAGCCTGAATCTGGGGACTACAGCAAGAGCCTGACCTTGAGAACGAAGAGTACGTGTAGGTACATAAAAAGACAGGAAGCTAGACATGATTTGAGGGCCTATGCCTTTCAGAATTTTAAAGGCCAGACACAAGATTTTAAAATAAATTCGCTTCCTCACTGGAAGCCAGTGCAAGGAGCGGAGGACGTTTGACACAGGACAAAATCTGGGCAGGCCTACAATTGCACTGGCCACGGCATTTTGTACCCGTTGTAAACGGGTAATTTCTGCCAGGTTAGCCCCTACCAGGAGAGAGCTGGCATAATCCAGGCGCGAGATGACAGTAGCCTGGATTACCAGCTGCCTGGTTGGGGCATCAAAAAACTTAAGGGCAGGTCTTAAACCCCTAAGAAGTCCGAAACAGCATGCTGCTGTTTTCTTAGTGTGGCCCACAAAAGTAAGACCGGCATCCAGCCAAACTCCCAGATTTTTCAATTCCGATACAGGAATTGGAGCAGATCCCAACTCAGCCGGCCACCATTGATCGCCCCATAATTCCACTCTCTTTCCGATGATCATCACCTCAGTCTTGGTGGCATTAAGCTGGAGACAGTTCCCTGTCAATCAGGTAGCCACCGCCTTCAGTCCGTTCTGAAACCTGGGGGCATCATATTCCGCGTCCCCGCTGAGAGTAACCGCCAGCTGAGTGTCGTCGGCATATGAGACCAGGGTTAGGCCCCACTGCCTAACGACTTCAGCCAGCGGTCTCACGTATAGGTTGAATAACGTGGGGCTCAGCGAGGATCCCTGCGGAACCCCCATGGCCAGCGGCTGAAAATTGGACTTGAAGGGAGGGGTGGCCACACAGAAGGAACGACCATCAAGAAAGGAGCGGAACCACTGCAGAGCCTGGTATGATTTTCTGTTACAGCACCACTTCAGAAAATAAACCCTTAATGAGATGCTAAACGTGCGCGTCATAGTCACCGCAATGTATGAAATGTTATGAACGAGACCCGGATTGAAGTGATAATACCTGCAGGCAGAAGGTGCAATGTAAAGGTGCAATTTGTCCTAAGAAATGCGTTTTAGGCGATGGAAATCAACAGTGTTTGTCAAATGAACAGATCCTAAACCCACAAAGCAACAAAGTGTAGGACAATTCCCTTGGCTCATCAGTACACTTGGCCTCACTAAAGGATATTGTCAGCTTCCTTTGAGACCAGAGGACGAGCACAAGGCACGATGTTCCACACCTCCAGGACTTTTAAAATGTTGAGTACTTTCCTGTTGTCCACACCACAAGGTCTCTTCGGGATACCTAGATGACACCATTCTGTTGAATCCTTCATGCAAAACACATCAGGAGCAGGATCCCACTACTCTTCGCACTGCAGGGCTCACAGTTAAACCCGCCACGTGTACCCGAACTGCGAAGCAGGCGCAGTACTTGGGTCACATTCTAGAGAATGGCGCCATCATCCCTCTAATAAACAGAGACCTTAAAAAGATCCCTAAACTAATCAGTATGAAGGATGCCAGGTTATCTCTTGGTGTATAGTATATTAGAGATTTATCAAAGATTTCTCAGTTATGGACAATCAACTTACATGCAAGTTAGAGAAAACTGACCCAAAAAGGGCACCCTGGGGGCCCAATGAAGATGTGTCCTTTATACGTCTCTGTTCTTGTCTGCCTGCCAAACTACTTCTAAGAAGCCATGATTTCACCAAGACCATCATTCTACAAATAGACTGCTCCGGCGGAGAGGGGAGCTTGGGCGCGGCCCCCCCACAGGAATTTGAGGATGAGGATCATTCGCTGCTGTCTATTAGCATCCAACTACTGGCTCATAAAACTGTGCATGCTACATTGGACAAAGAAGGCCTCACTATTTGTTAGGTGTGGGGGCTCTCAGATACTACTAACTGGGGCGACACCGCGTCACTTCCATTTCTAAACACATCGTGCTGCACTCCCATGGTTAGCTCCCCACAAGGAGTCGAACCATAGGGTTTGCCATTGGTTCTTAGTGTTACCATTCTTTTTTTTTTACTGTTCATTTCCCAATCATGGAATGCTGATTTTGTTTATTGAGATACCCAGTGGGTCCATGAACAATCATCAAGGTCTTAACCCATGAGTATGTGACAAGATAACACATCTGCATTAGCCAAGTGAGGAATTGCAGTGCAGATGTCACGGCTGCAGCAGAACGGCTCTCAGATGCTTCGCTGTTGTTCCACAAAGGGCACCGGTAAATAGCTGTCATTCAGTCCCAAGCAGGACTAACCTGGTTACAGACCTTGGAGGAACGCAGCCAGAGAACCGGCAAGACCCCAACATGAAGGGATGGGGGCCCAATTTCTGAAGGGAACTTTGCTCCCTGGAGCAAGACCTGAATGCCATTGGTACCTTCTGGAGAAAGGGCGGGACTAAGAAGAAGAAAAGTAATTCCTGTGAAAGGGAATCCAGAAAGAAGTGAGCATAGCTGCTACCAACCCTATTTAAAGGATTGTAAAAGCAGAAAAGAGAGTCACTACAGCAGTAAGGACAGTTTTCTGAAGAGCATTGGTTCTCTTCACAAGGCAAGTAGGATCAGGGGAAGGGGCTTCCAGGCCACAGAGAGGGGAGAGAAACAGTACAAAGGATGGCTCAATGTTGCTCAGTTTCTTTTCAACAAAAGCCAGACTTCTATCTGCCTGATCGCTCAACCCAGAGTTTTCTGGAACTACAGTTGGATCAATGTATGTCTGATTGGAAAAGATCAGGAAAGCCAGATCAGGACCATATACAAAGACTGTGTTGTTTACATGAAGCTGGAAGGAACTCATGATGGGATTATAGAATATGCAGCAATATCCTAGAGCTTTTAACTTTTAGCAACGTTACTGTGCATGAGGAAATGTCCAGATCCTGTGTCTGTGCAACAAATGGAATTATGAAATATTTATAGGCTGGGTATCATCGTGAATCTGTTTCCACGGCATTGCTTTCTTTTAGTGTAAGGGAGTGTGTTTGTAACAGTGTTTATTGCGTTTTGAGCTTGTCTCCAAGTTAAAAAGTCATCATCAAGACGGAATGAATAGTAAAACAGTCTATCACTGGGCAGGCAGACTCGAGACCTTCTGATGGAGGAGTAAGTATAGCGTTATTTAAATCAAACAGCACAAGAACTGCTTCATCGTGCTTTTACCAAATGCACTGGCAGTGAGCATGCCCAAACCATAGCATGCAGAGAGCCCACAGCTTAGGAAAAATAGTGGGACCCCAGGTTTCCAAACTGCCTCTTTCTTTTCAGGATGGAATGCGTACAAAAACAGTGCACCAAAGTATTTCTCACTCTAAAAGAGGTGGACAGCCTTCAGGAACATGGGCGATCAGTCATCTGATGCCACAGTCAGAAAAATCTTGTATCACTAATATATCTCCCCCATGCAGAAGCATGTAGACACATTTATTTTACCGCTGCAATGTGCTCTCACCACCACACCAGCTAGACTCCTCCAGAAACCTACAGTGAGGCACTGAGGATGCTGTATTGACCAGAAATCAAGGCCGGACTGAACTTTTTAGGTTTCACCTGCACAGCACTTGCGCTGTGCTTGTGAAATATCTTGTAAATAAAAAAAATCTTAAAAGAGGCTTAGAGCCCATCCATTACTTACCTTTACTTACCATTGGTTGGCTCTCATGTCACTGACCTTTTGTTGCTTCCTATTGGCCAGCTGCTCGCCCTAGCCTCCAGCTTCCTCATGGGCTTCCAGTCTTCATCCATGACGAGGACCTTGCACCAAGCACTCCTTCTGGTGGCCAGTTTCCTTCATGTCATATCAATATCAAACAGCATTTGTAAAGCTCACACTGTCACCCCTAGGGGTATCTGGGCACTGTATCTTTGTTGAAGAGTCAGGTCTTGAGTTTCTTTCTGAAGTCTGCCAGTGAGGGGCTGTCCGGAGTTGGAGTGAAAGGTCGTTCCAGGTCTTGGCGGTGATGTAGGAGAAGAAGCGGCCACTGCTGTGGCTGCGAAGGATGCAGGGGATGTGCGCAAAGGCGAGTGAGGAAAAGTGCAGGTGTCTAGAGGGTTGGTGGAAGTTGCCGTAGTCAAGGCAGCTGGTGACGAGGGCCTGAGTGACGATCTTTCTGTTGTTGGTTGTAAGCCATCTGAAGATTCTGTGGAGCATGCGAAGTGTGAGAAAGCAGAAGGAGATGACTGCGTTAACTTGTCTATTCATGGCCAGTTGGCTGTTGAGGATGATGCCTAGGTTGGGTGCATGGTCGGTAGGTGTGAGTGTAGGTCTGAGTTCTTCAGGCCACCAGCTGTGGTCCTATGTGGTGGTGTTCTTCCAGAAGATAAATACTTCAATTTTGTCAGTACAGAGTTGGAGGCAGTTGTCTTTCAAGCTTGTGTAAGGCCACCTGCTCACCCAGTACGGTAACAAATAGGATCTTTCTTCCAATAGGTTTTTTATATATTCTGACTCGGAGGGTGTTCTATCAAAAATAAACAGTCAAAACGTTATTTCTATCATGATCTGTTTTAAAATAGTCACCGCTTCACCAAGTTAAGCAAGGTCATGTATCTTTATGCAGTTTAAACATTTTTCAGAAATATGCAGGCAGGTAAACTGGTTTGGGGAGGCTTCCTATCCAAGTACCTCTCTAGGCAGTTCTTTAGAGACAGCCATTGTGTGGGGGTGATGCTCCTCATACCAGGGTAGTCTACAGAACTATTAGCCCTTGGATTTGAACAGTGACAAAGACAGTGATCAGTGAAGAGAGAAAAGGATGGGTTTTCCTAAAGGTCCTTCTACGCGCTGAATAACAGACTGCAGCTCCGTTCACCACCCCCCCCCAGGAAGGACTTAATTAAATTTCTATAAGAGCCCTGTCTCCTTTGTCCCACTTCTCTGCCTGCGTCTCCTCCCTTCTCCATCTCTCTTGATACATTTCTATTATCTGGGAAAACAACATCACCCCCACTTGAGCACAGGAACAGGCCTGTGACATCACAAATAGAACCCAACGGCCTTCATCTCTCTGATTTGCTTGTACATACAATAAATATACTACTATAGCCACATACAAAAAAATACACATGGGTAGGATTAACTGACAAAACAGGGTATAAAACTATAAATCTGACTGTGCACTGGCGAGACACCCGCATTTTTAGTGAGTGAATAAAAAAAACGTTATTTACAGAATAGTCAGGGAAGATCTTTACATGAGACCTTACTTTTTTCTGCTCCAAATTCTGTTTTGCAGCGTACAGACCCTGCGCCAAGGTTAGGATACTCCAGAGTATGCTTCAAAGAGCTGTCACAGGCTTGAAATACAGCAGACTCTCGAAGTTTCAATGATGTGTACACTCGGAAGCACATGTTTAAGCCCCAGATATTGTGCACTATGTATAGGCTGTTTTCAGTTTCTACTTTTGGTAAATTCTGGTGGTGTTTTTTCAGTGATTTCAATACCTTTAAAAAACAGTGGTTATCAGTGGTTAAACATTTTCGTGATATTAAAAAATCAGAAACAGTGTTTTTTTGAACTTTTATTATTGCTTGCTTTCTGCACTGATAGTGCATGGTACATAGATAGTGTACGTACAGTGTATATGAGGTTCAAATGCATTTTTACAAATCAAACTTATCGTAGTACACCATACAATACTTCTTCAGTGAGTCTTTGGTCATGCATGCTCGCTCTTTCCTTCTCATGTAAATTTTATCTGTGAAAAGACCCTCTCAACATTGGCACTTGAGACAGGCAACGCCAAAATAGCCAGTACACAATTTGCTAACTCTGGCCACTGACTTAGCTTTTCATGCCAATACTGGTGCTCTTGAAGATTGCGATTCTCTGCGACAGGTACAGCAACATATGCATTGAACTGGGCACATATGCCCTCAGAGTTATTGAAGCGATCAAAAATTACTTTTGAAACTCTGGAGAAAAATTCCCTTTATGGAATGGATCTATCACTTGTGTAGAGTACCACAGTGAGGCTCCATTGACTTCAAATGCCATGGTTGGTTAAGGGCTATTTCTCATACATTGTAAAATAAAAGTTCCTGAATTGCTCCTCGACATTTCTTTGCTTACTAAGTGGCAAGCATTCTAACGTGGGAAATGTTGCAGAGCCAAAGTCACTAAAAGTGTCACCCAGCTTACTCTCAAAGAGATCTTTCACATCTACACGAATTATGCTGAACACTTGACTGACACAGGTGTTTTCAGACTCTATTTCTTTTATTATGCCCACTACAGCATCATTCTTTCCAGTAAAAATCCAAGAATGCAATATGTGACCAAAGATCCTCACATTTCTTGCCGTTTGCCTCATCATTCAGCAAAAGTTCTGTAAACGGTTGCCACATGGATAATATAGCATTCATGGCCTCTAGGACTGAGAACCACCAGCTAAGTGACACAGTTGGGATGACTCTTTCTTTGATGCCATACAAAGCACAAAATGAGAAATATTTGTGTTTTAGTTCCCACGCATAACAGAACAGTTCACCAGAATGGACTAAAAAGTCAATAGTATTCTTCATTAACTCTGAAAATTGTAAGGGTTCAGCATACCATCGAACAAGTGGCAAGGATCTCTTACAGGGAAGCACTTCATCTCAGGTATCGATTTTGACAGGTCATCACACAACTTTTTTATATATGTAGCTGAATCACTGTAAATACAAACAATACCACTCTAATCTTTGTTGAACTGGGTAAGAACTTTTTGCAGCAGCATTTCAAGTAACACTGCATTCCAGGTTTTCCAAAAGTCTGGTGTCATGTTTTCACCAGTATCACAGATACTTTGTGACTGCACTCTTCACATATACCTGTCACTATACTTGCATTGAACGTTTAAAACCTGGGGTGTTTGGCAATTCACCTACTATCAATACTGACTCACTAGAAAATGGGCTGATGTATCAAGGGTTTTTACCTATTCTCTGTGAGTAAATGTGATGGTACATATTGGGAAAGATTCTTATGAAACCTAAATTTTTCCTCTCAGTGAAAGACTCAAACGTAGCCAAAAAATCTAACATAATTTAGATATTTCTTGATTCTCTACTGTTTATAAAATAAATAAAAACACATAAAACATGCTTCTAACCTCTTTATCTTTAGACCAAAGACCACACAACTGAAAAAAGGATGAAGAAACAATATTTTAGTGACATCCCTAAACAACAAAACTCAAGCAGAATAATGTTAGCCCACTCTTTCTCATTGCTACCTTATATAGCAACGTTACATTGTATTGGCCCATTCACGAAGAAATAAAAATGACTTTCACTCTCCTTTTCCTTTCTTTGAATGGCATTTAGTTTGTTGTTGTGCAGGGTTTGTTCAGTGTTTATATGTTTACACTGGTGAGGGCTAGTTCCCTTCCAGTGGGGTTTTATCAATTATAGGTTTAAACCTAAAACCGGACAGCCTCAATTTGTTTAATGCTGTTTCTTTCTACAGTTTACGTTCTCTGATTGCTTGCTGTATCAGGAAGACTTCCCCACTAGACTCCTAAAACCATGCATGAAAAGTCGACCTGGACATACATTCCTTCTTCAGTGACCTTCTTCTTACCTTCCATCCTCTCCATGCTCTCTATTTGTGACCATGGTCTTGTCTCAGTTTTATGCCTGTCTGCCTCAATCCTTCTCATTGTAATTCTTCCATTGGATGATACCGCATTTCATAGATCAGAACCTCTACTCTTTAAAACCCTATCTCTGTAATCTAGTACTGCCTAATCTCCACCAGACTTTCTGTCTCACCAGCCATTGACCCGAAACCACACAGCTTCCACTAATGATCACACCTACCTAGTATGTCACAAAGTAACTGGAGTCAATCCATGCAATTGTATCTTGAGTGCTCATGACATCTAAATAACCAACTCTAACCACTAGATTAACCACTTACTTACCTTGGGTTCTGGAGTAGCGCGCTACTCACCGTAAAGCACTTCAACGCCTGTCAGGGGTAGAAAGCTTTAGATAAATACAATTGCAATGTTGCTCAGCATGTTTAACTTTCCTTAAACCAAAAAATGCCCTATGACACGGTCAATGCTGGCTGTGCCATAAAACTTTTTTTTTTACATTAAGCCATGTTGCACAGCAGTTCACAGTGCTCTGCAACATGTTATAAGCCTGAACAAATTAAGACTAGATACGAAACTTGGAGGACTAAACTTGGCAGATTTCAGAACATTCCAGACTGCCTTTATAGCGAGACAGGGAGTCTACTGGATCCTGCCTAACCAGGTTTACACGCCGGTCTAGCTCAGGATGGAGAAAGCCATACTCAACAATCTGGACCCAATAACACTCCTTGCCACAAACATACAGACACAAAACGCTAGCCCTATTTTTAAAGACACTAGATACGCCCTGCTTAGGGTAGACCAAAAACTGGAGCACAGTGTTAAAAATTCTAACTGGGAATCTCTGTGGGTAAACTCAAAGAAAAAATATAGCCCAACTGGAAGAAGGAGGTAGCCCCTACACCTTCAACATGCTAAAAAAACAGCATAACCTACCAGATGTAGAACTCTACAACTTCCTTAAAATCAGAACAGCCCTAGCCAAATCAAAGATAACAAGACACAAACCCTCAATTATCCAGTATATGGAGAATCTGAACAAGGTAGGCCACCAGGTTTCCCACATCTACAGACTTCTCAATCCCAGTTCCTCCAAGTTTAACAATAAAACAACCAGATACGGGGAGACACATCTAGGTACCACACTTAGCGAGAACAAAAGACACACCCTCTGGATGTCCCCATCGAAAAATATGATCTCCCTGGTGTTAGCTCTGACAAAATTCTGGCTTTAGCACAAGACCTACTGGACCTCGGTTCGCTTAGCGTCCATGGGTCTGAGGGAAAACAACAGCTGCTGGAATTGTGACAGAGAGCAGGGGGACCTGGCACACCTCATCTTCCACTGCACAAAGATCAAAAAAATTTGGAACAGGATACTCACCTTCATAAACAAAGCTTTAGGGTGTACACTTAAAGAAGAATTTACCACACTCACCACCGCATTTTTATCATTTGAACTTGACACGCAACATGACAGAGATCTCCTAGATCTCCTGCTAACAGCAGCAGTCAAAATAGTACTCACCAAATGGAAGGACACCTCCAAAGCCACCTTCAAGGGGTGGCTCAACTGGGTGACATACCTGAGAGGAGCCGACATCACAGCCTTACGAAACACACCATGGAGAAAACCCAACAGGGGTATGTGGGCATCCTTGGACAAGTTCCTAGACCCATATGAACCCCCATGAATGTGCTAGTCAGAAACACTCAACGAGTCCAACACCACACCACCCACTAGAGCAGGACACCCTCCCCCCAAACTCTTCCCTCTTCCGGTCAAGCATATACTTTGATGCAACCCGACCAGTCTGACTGATACCCCCTGCACAAAGCGCCAAAGATTATATGTTATATGTGTTAAAGTTATGTTATGTTATGTTAATATGTATTTATTAAGCGCACGTACGCCCGGGGGCTTCATGGCGCTATAGAAGGGAACACAGCACAGCAATTTAAAATTAAAGCAAAAAGATCTCAGCAATAGGCCTGCGAAAACAACCAAGTCTTAAGAGAGTGTCTAAAATTAAGAAGGTTGCCACTCAATTTCAACTCCAGAGGAAGGGAATTCCAAAAGGTGGCCGCCAGATGGTAGTAGTAATGCAGGGACGGACAATCTTATTTGAATTAAGGGTAAACTGTACTACCAGCAGCTAAGCCACGTGGGCTCTCACCCCTGTATTGAAAAAAGCGATGACGATAATATAGGTTATATGATGTAAGTGTAAAAACCAATAAAAATATTAAAAAAAATATATACTTTGACAAAGCCAATAGATATTGCATAGGCAAAACCTTTCGACTTTGCCAATGCTTGTTATTATTTGGGCATTTCCTGATGTGCTGGAGCCAAGGGAGCCTTGTTTAAAAGCCCAGCAGTGCTGCTGGTACTTCTGTCACTTTTCCCAGCTCGCGAGGTTAATTACAGCAGACATGAGACAAGAGAGAGAGCGAGGAAGGGAGCTGTAGAGAGAAGATCACAGAGTAACAGGAAATGAAGGAGAGAGAGAGAATGAATGAATGGATGGAAAGAGAGAGGAAGAGGGAGGAGAGAAAGGGAGCAGGCTTGTTTGAGCATTTTTACGAAGACTCTTTTTGATTGTCCAGTCAGGCCCTACCAGAAATGAAAATTGTTTGAGCGCAGGATAGCCAACATCCGACACTGTCTGGAAAAAATGCACCTTGCGAGATATGATCATTGAATCAATGGGGTTAACCCAATTAGTCACAGGACCTGGGTAGCAATTTGTATATCGAAAATGGTCCCGGATTTCAATCAAGACACAATAAATGTACAACCTGCAGTTATTTGTAGCAAATTCAATCTTAGGCAAAATCAATTTGCCCCATAGGAGATGTGATACTTTCAACTAGCAATATTCAATGCATTAAACCCAACACATACATTTTCAAAAAACAAAATTGTTATATATCACAAATTTATTTACATACTAAAAGGAATTTTTAGAGATCCAGAACAATTATAAATGACAATGAATAAGTGATAGATTCAAAAGGGGGTGCTCAAGTGAAATGAAACGAGACAGTTGAAAGAATAAATGCAAAATAGATTGATACAATCAAAAAAAACAAAATTCAAGAAAGCCTACCCATACATTATTATATACACAATTTACAATTGAAAAACAGTGGGTATAGGCTGGGATGGGGGGGGTAGTCGTCGACGTTTCGACCCTAACGCAATACGGGCGATTTCTAGGCCTCTGCTACGGGTCTTCTTCAGGACAAAGGATAAGGGGCAGATAGGACTGGATCGATGACCTATAATTTAATAATACAGATTCGTGTAAATAGTTATAAGTATGTATGGTAACAATTGGTCATATATAAGGTTGGGTTCATATTACCATGGACGGTTAATAACGCACGTCCGGCCAAGGTTGGAGACCTAAACAAATTAGGAGAGACGTCTGGCCAATGTTGGAAACCTAAACCAATTAGGAGAAACAAAAAACAGACTCAGTGCCCATCTCCAATAAGCACTGAAACTGCTATCCAAACTAGTGTGAGTAGTTATTTAATTTTTTGAAAATTGACTCACCAATAATCAATGCTTCATGTGTTCCCAAATACTAGAGTATATACTTCTGATGCCTTCAGAGATAGTCTAAATGCGAAGAAAAGGAACCGAGATTCAGTAAGGTAACGAAACCCATGAGGTCATTTGGCTTAATGAGATTGATTAAAAGTCCACTCACCCCCACTTGGAGAATGAGACGTCTGGACAAGGGTATTAATCACCTACAGATGAACGTGGGAGGTTGACCAAAATTAATTTCGTCAATGCTGGCAAACCTGTACAAGGTGGGAAATAGCGCCGGTCAGTAAACAGCTGATCTATGAATCGTATTATCAATATAGTTAACTCCAAAATTAAAAACACAGAGGTACCTCAGCTTTTCACTGAATAGGAAAGATGTCTTGCGAATCCAATTCAGGGCAGGGGAGGTGCTACTCTGTTGGATGACAAGACGGTGAAAAAACTAGTCAGAACAGGGAAAGGACGGCCCACTGACTAGATTGGCACCACAGATAAGGGGCCTGGTTATCCGTACAATTCGTAATTACCTTAGTCGAAGTGCGAGCCCGCCTAACATCCACGTTTGGCAAAAAAGAGCCGCGTCTCAGCCGGGTAGGCAAACAAACCCGGAAGTTTGTATCCTGAATTGCACGCAGCGTCGCCGAGGACGTGCGGTCACGTGATAGGAACAAAGAAGGGACTTCTAAAGATAGCCCCGTCATAGAGAAAAAGAGGGCTCAGTTATTGGATTACGTTCGGCTATTGTTTACAGACGATACCAATGAGTGCGGGGATATACAGATACCTTCCATATTTCTTTTCATGGTTCGTTTGCATTTCGTAATTGACTTAACAGTGTTAAGACTAAAAGGTCCCAGATTGTAAACGGCTTTTGTTTACTGATGCCACACACAAAACCAATGAGTGCAGAGATATAAAAAAATTTTTGCAGAGATATAAAAAAAAAAAAAAAAAAAATAAATTTTCTCTACATGCATAGATTTCTATTTTGTAAATAACAATCTGAGATTATAAAAATTTTTTTTGCATGCATAGATTTACATTTTGTAGTTAACAATGTGAGATTATATGACAATGTTAGGGCTAAAGAGTCCCAAATAGATTAGCATACATTGTGTAACAAAAACCACATAATTCGAGTTGACAAACAATACATACAGTGTTTTGTGGAGATAAATATATACGTATCCCTATTTGCCGCCAGAGCCCTGGCCCATTGATGCACTATGCATCAACACCATTCTGAATCAGAACAGATACATATATTCAATAAATCTCAAGACAAAGAGAATACAGCTCAAATTAATCATAGGCTTAGCTATCAGCCATTCGGAATTAGTGCCATCTGCCTACTATATTCCTCATGCTCATTCAAGCCCCTGTTCACAGTATCAAAGAAGTGCATCCATCTACATTCTCTTGTGCTCAGGACATTTGAAAAGTTACCCCCTCGTGGGTTTTGTGTTACCTTCTCAATTATCCACCACTTAAAGCTTTCAGGATGGTGGTCAAATTTAGTGAAGTGATCTACTAAAGGGGCTCCCTGTACTTTACATCGGATCCTGCTACAATGCTGCAGGATACGGTTTTTTGCCCTCTGGGTGGTTTGGCCTATGTACATAAAACCACAGGGGCAAAGGATGGCGTAAACTACCCCCATGGTATTGCAGTTAGTGTGGTGTCTTAATATGTGTGTATAGTTGTTATATGTACACTCCTTTATTTCAACAACCATCGAGCAGGCCTTGCAGGCTCCACATTTATAATGTCCTAACACAGGGGGCAGATTCCACAATACTGACTGTGTTTGTACCTCTTGCTTTTTTAGCATGGAGTGTACCACAAAATCTCTCACACTTCTTCCTTTCCGGAAAGCATGCATAGGAGGATCTGGCATGCCAGTGTCTTCTGCTACCAGATGCCAATGGTTGTTTATAATTCTCTTGATCTCCGTACTTCTTGTATTAAAAGGTAGTTACACACACCATCCTCTTTTCATCATTATCCTTTTTCATTCTAGGTTCTAAAAGTCCATCCCTATTACAGAACCAAGCCCTCTTACGTGCCTTCCTTACAAGGCTTCTGGGGTAACCCCTCTCCAGAAGTCTCGTCATCAAGATGGATGATTCTGAGAAATAATCAGCCTTGTGGCTGCAGTTCCTACGCAACCTCAGGAACTGACCATATGGTAAATTGTCCCTGAGGTTGCGTGGATGGTGACTGGAATACCTAAGGAGGGTATTTTTCTCAGTTGCTTTTCGGAACAAGGTGGTATGTAAATGCCCATCTTCTTCCTTTATTGTAATATCTAGAAAGTTTATCTCCCGATTGCTATGTTCCATGGTGAATTGGATGTTGTTATCCTTTCCATTCAGCCAAGTGTGGAATGCCAGTAACTCCTCCTCTGGACCCTTCCACACTAAGAGCACGTCATCTATATAGCGACGCCACAACCCAATATGATGTTTATATGGGTTATTCTCACTCAAAATAAAGTGATGTTCATACTGATCCATATAGATTATGGCCAAATTGGGGGCAAAGCTGGCCCCCATAGCCACGCCCTTTGTCTGTACAAAATATTCACCATCAAAGACAAAGTAATTTTTCTTCATGGCAATCTCTAGGAGGTCAATTATAAAAGCCGTGGGCACTCTATGTGGTCTTATTCTGTTATCTAATACCTCTCTAATGACCTCAAGGGCAGCTTGCTGTGGAATATTGGTATATAACGAAGTTATATCCATGGTGGCCATTAATTCCTGTGTCCCATCAAATGCTTTATCCTCCACTAATTGTATTACTTGCATTGTATCCCTCAGGTAGCAAGCAGTGTTCTCTGCTATTGGTTTAATGAATACGTCAATAAATTTACACAGTGGCTCGAGAATCGAGCCACACCCCGAAATGATCGGTCTGCCAGGTGGATCATTAAGCCGCTTATGGACTTTCGGTAAGGTATAGATTGTCGGCAGCCGAGGATAAATATTATTGAGATATTCATATTCGTGTTTAGTTAGAAAGCCCTCTTTTAGTGCATTATCAGTCACTCCACGAATAGTGATAGCAATTTCTTTAGTAGGGTCAGATGTTAATTTCCTGTAGTTGCCAACTACGGATAATTGGTTGGTGATTTCTGTCCTGTATGTATCCCTATCCTGGATAACTATCGCCCCGCCTTTGTCGGCTGGCTTGATCACTATATTTTGATTTTTACTCAGATTTTCCAAGGCTGTACGTTCCTGTTTGGAGATGTTATATTTTACATATTTTCTTTCATTCAGTAATTTATTGACATCCCCCATTACCATTTGTTCATATGCCAACAATCTATGTGGCATCATTTGAGCCGATGGTGTAAAGGTCGATGGAGGTCTCAGACCAGTACTGCTAAAGACTGGCTGGTATGTTGTTTTGTTGAAATAGTGCTTCAACCGCACTTTACGAAAGAACTGGTGAAGCTCCAATTTCAAGTTGAAGCTATTAGGCAGATTTGTGGGTACAAATGATAAGCCCTTTTCTAAAACCTTCTGTTCGTCATCACTTAAGATGTGATTCGATAAGTTAATCAAAGGGCTTACTCCATGGGTCAAAGTTAAAGGGGTTACCACCTGTAGTGACGATTGCGAGTTTGAATCTCGCCGTGGGATTCCTGCCTGAACTGGACCTGTTTCCCTGGTCTGTCCCTCCCCTGGTTCCAATTGGACTGTCCTCTGCCCTGATTCCAATTGTTTTGGCCCCGACCCCTGGGTCGACCCCAGGGGCGGCCCCTGCCGCGCTGTCCTGACCATTGGTCTTGCTCTAAAAAATTAGTCTGGAAATCCTGTTGAGCGGCTTCACTAGTGGATGGCTGTTCAGATTCAGAGCCACTGCTTACCGAGGAGTTGGAGAAAGTGTGGTATCTCCTCTGTCCTCCTCTGCCCCTAGTGGTATATCTACCTTGTGACTCCTGATTATAATAGCCTTCAGATAAATAGGGATATACCACTTTTTTATCGAAGAATTTGATATCTCTAGACAATTTATCCAATTTAGTAGACTGTGTAAAAACATCAAAATCCTTCAGTGTCTTCTCCAATCGCTCAAGAGCTTCTTTCGCATTAATTAGGGCTGAGTCTTCATTAATTTCCTTCCTCAATTCTCCTATTTCTTTTATCAAACGTTCTACTTCTTCCAGAGCAGTCTCCACCCCAAGCACCATCCAATGCCTTGAACAGTTGTTTGAGATGAAGCTGAATTTACCCTTAAACTTAGGGTTGTCTACAAAAATCGCCGGCTCATTGCGAACCTGTAGACCTACTGGGATGACATTTGCCTGCAAATATTGAGTAAGGGCATGCCCATGCAGGCGGGTCCTAATTAATTTTTTCTCTAGTCTCTCTAATTTATTGACTTTTTCATTGTATCAATAGGAGTTGTGATTCGGCCCAGGAAACTGCCACTTCCCTGAACTTCAATTAGGTTTTTTATATAATCCTCACTATAAGTGAGTGTTTCATTCTCTGACATATCCCTATGTATTCACAACTATAGACACCAAAAAAGAACTTACAATGATACAAACAGACAATGATACACAGTCAACAAAAACTTAACAAAATAACATAAACCCTCGCAGGAATCCCTGCACAAGAGACCATTGAATCAATGGGGTTAACCCAATTAGTCACAGGACCTGGGTAGCAATTTGTATATCGAAAATGGTCCCGGATTTCAATCAAGACACAATAAATGTACAACCTGCAGTTATTTGTAGCAAATTCAATCTTAGGCAAAATCAATTTGCCCCATAGGAGATGTGATACTTTCAACTAGCAATATTCAATGCATTAAACCCAACACATACATTTTCAAAAAACAAAATTGTTATATATCACAAATGCCCCCTGTGTTAGGACATTATAAATGTGGAGCCTGCAAGGCCTGCTCGATGGTTGTTGAAATAAAGGAGTGTACATATAACAACTATACACACATATTAAGACACCATACTAACTGCAATACCATGGGGGTAGTTTACGCCATCCTTTGCCCCTGTGGTTTTATGTACATAGGCCAAACCACCCAGAGGGCAAAAAACCGTATCCTGCAGCATTGTAGCAGGATCCGATGTAAAGTACAGGGAGCCCCTTTAGTAGATCACTTCACTAAATTTGACCACCATCCTGAAAGCTTTAAGTGGTGGATAATTGAGAAGGTAACACAAAACCCACGAGGGGGTAACTTTTCAAATGTCCTGAGCACAAGAGAATGTAGATGGATGCACTTCTTTGATACTGTGAACAGGGGCTTGAATGAGCATGAGGAATATAGTAGGCAGATGGCACTAATTCCGAATGGCTGATAGCTAAGCCTATGATTAATTTGAGCTGTATTCTCTTTGTCTTGAGATTTATTGAATATATGTATCTGTTCTGATTCAGAATGGTGTTGATGCATAGTGCATCAATGGGCCAGGGCTCTGGCGGCAAATAGGGATACGTATATATTTATCTCCACAAAACACTGTATGTATTGTTTGTCAACTCAAATTATGTGGTTTTTGTTACACAATGTATGCTAATCTATTTGGGACTCTTTAGCCCTAACATTGTCATATAATCTCACATTGTTAATTACAAAATGTAAATCTATGCATGCAGAAATTTTTTTTTTATAATCTCAGATTGTTATTTACAAAATAGAAATCTATGCATGTAGAGAAAATTTTTTTTTTTTTTTTTTTTTTTTATATCTCTGCAAAAATTTTTTTATATCTCTGCACTCATTGGTTTTGTGTGTGGCATCAGTAAACAAAAGCCGTTTACAATCTGGGACCTTTTAGTCTTAACACTGTTAAGTCAATTACGAAATGCAAACGAACCATGAAAAGAAATATGGAAGGTATCTGTATATCCCCGCACTCATTGGTATCGTCTGTAAACAATAGCCGAACGTAATCCAATAACTGAGCCCTCTTTTTCTCTATGACGGGGCTATCTTTAGAAGTCCCTTCTTTGTTCCTATGATTCAATCACGTGACCGCACGTCCTCGGCGACGCTGAGTGCAATTCAGGATACAAACTTCCGGGTTTGTTTGCCTACCCGGCTGAGACGCGGCTCTTTTTTGCCAAACGTGGATGTTAGGCGGGCTCGCACTTCGACTAAGGTAATTACGAATTGTACGGATAACCAGGCCCCTTATCTGTGGTGCCAATCCAGTCAGTGGGCCGTCCTTTCCCTGTTCTGACTAGTTTTTTCACCGTCTTGTCATCCAACAGAGTAGCACCTCCCCTGCCCTGAATTGGATTCGCAAGACATCTTTCCTATTCAGTGAAAAGCTGAGGTACCTCTGTGTTTTTAATTTTGGAGTTAACTATATTGATAATACGATTCATAGATCAGCTGTTTACTGACCGGCGCTATTTCCCACCTTGTACAGGTTTGCCAGCATTGACGAAATTAATTTTGGTCAACCTCCCACGTTCATCTGTAGGTGATTAATACCCTTGTCCAGACGTCTCATTCTCCAAGTGGGGGTGAGTGGACTTTTAATCAATCTCATTAAGCCAAATGACCTCATGGGTTTCGTTACCTTACTGAATCTCGGTTCCTTTTCTTCGCATTTAGACTATCTCTGAAGGCATCAGAAGTATATACTCTAGTATTTGGGAACACATGAAGCATTGATTATTGGTGAGTCAATTTTCAAAAAATTAAATAACTACTCACACTAGTTTGGATAGCAGTTTCAGTGCTTATTGGAGATGGGCACTGAGTCTGTTTTTTGTTTCTCCTAATTGGTTTAGGTTTCCAACATTGGCCAGACGTCTCTCCTAATTTGTTTAGGTCTCCAACCTTGGCCGGACGTGCGTTATTAACCGTCCATGGTAATATGAACCCAACCTTATATATGACCAATTGTTACCATACATACTTATAACTATTTACACGAATCTGTATTATTAAATTATAGGTCATCGATCCAGTCCTATCTGCCCCTTATCCTTTGTCCTGAAGAAGACCCGTAGCAGAGGCCTAGAAATCGCCCGTATTGCGTTAGGGTCGAAACGTCGACGACTACCCCCCCCATCCCAGCCTATACCCACTGTTTTTCAATTGTAAATTGTGTATATAATAATGTATGGGTAGGCTTTCTTGAATTTTGTTTTTTTGATTGTATCAATCTTTTTTTAGCATTTATTCTTTCAACTGTCTCGTTTCATTTCACTTGAGCACCCCCTTTTGAATCTATCACTTATTCATTGTCATTTATAATTGTTCTGGATCTCTAAAAATTCCTTTTAGTATGTAAATAAATTTGTGATATATAACAATTTTGTTTTTTGAAAATGTATGTGTTGGGTTTAATGCATTGAATATTGCTAGTTGAAAGTATCACATCTCCTATGGGGCAAATTGATTTTGCCTAAGATTGAATTTGCTACAAATAACTGCAGGTTGTACATTTATTGTGTCTTGATTGAAATCCGGGACCATTTTCGATATACAAATTGCTACCCAGGTCCTGTGACTAATTGGGTTAACCCCATTGATTCAATGGTCTCTTGTGCAGGGATTCCTGCGAGGGTTTATGTTATTTTGTTAAGTTTTTGTTGACTGTGTATCATTGTCTGTTTGTATCATTGTAAGTTCTTTTTTGGTGTCTATAGTTGTGAATACATAGGGATATGTCAGAGAATGAAACACTCACTTATAGTGAGGATTATATAAAAAACCTAATTGAAGTTCAGGGAAGTGGCAGTTTCCTGGGCCGAATCACAACTCCTATTGATACAACTCTAAATGAAAAAGTCAATAAATTAGAGAGACTAGAGAAAAAATTAATTAGGACCCGCCTGCATGGGCATGCCCTTACTCAATATTTGCAGGCAAATGTCATCCCAGTAGGTCTACAGGTTCGCAATGAGCCGGCGATTTTTGTAGACAACCCTAAGTTTAAGGGCAAATTCAGCTTCATCTCAAACAACTGTTCAAGGCATTGGATGGTGCTTGGGGTGGAGACTGCTCTGGAAGAAGTAGAACGTTTGATAAAAGAAATAGGAGAATTGAGGAAGGAAATTAATGAAGACTCAGCCCTAATTAATGCGAAAGAAGCTCTTGAGCGATTGGAGAAGACACTGAAGGATTTTGATGTTTTTACACAGTCTACTAAATTGGATAAATTGTCTAGAGATATCAAATTCTTCGATAAAAAAGTGGTATATCCCTATTTATCTGAAGGCTATTATAATCAGGAGTCACAAGGTAGATATACCACTAGGGGCAGAGGAGGACAGAGGAGATACCACACTTTCTCCAACTCCTCGGTAAGCAGTGGCTCTGAATCTGAACAGCCATCCACTAGTGAAGCCGCTCAACAGGATTTCCAGACTAATTTTTTAGAGCAAGACCAATGGTCAGGACAGCGCGGCAGGGGCCGCCCCTGGGGTCGACCCAGGGGTCGGGGCCAAAACAATTGGAATCAGGGCAGAGGACAGTCCAATTGGAACCAGGGGAGGGACAGACCAGGGAAACAGGTCCAGTTCAGGCAGGAATCCCACGGCGAGATTCAAACTCGCAATCGTCACTACAGGTGGTAACCCCTTTAACTTTGACCCATGGAGTAAGCCCTTTGATTAACTTATCGAATCACATCTTAAGTGATGACGAACAGAAGGTTTTAGAAAAGGGCTTATCATTTGTACCCACAAATCTGCCTAATAGCTTCAACTTGAAATTGGAGCTTCACCAGTTCTTTCGTAAAGTGCGGTTGAAGCACTATTTCAACAAAACAACATACCAGCCAGTCTTTAGCAGTACTGGTCTGAGACCTCCATCGACCTTTACACCATCGGCTCAAATGATGCCACATAGATTGTTGGCATATGAACAAATGGTAATGGGGGATGTCAATAAATTACTGAATGAAAGAAAATATGTAAAATATAACATCTCCAAACAGGAACGTACAGCCTTGGAAAATCTGAGTAAAAATCAAAATATAGTGATCAAGCCAGCCGACAAAGGCGGGGCGATAGTTATCCAGGATAGGGATACATACAGGACAGAAATCACCAACCAATTATCCGTAGTTGGCAACTACAGGAAATTAACATCTGACCCTACTAAAGAAATTGCTATCACTATTCGTGGAGTGACTGATAATGCACTAAAAGAGGGCTTTCTAACTAAACACGAATATGAATATCTCAATAATATTTATCCTCGGCTGCCGACAATCTATACCTTACCGAAAGTCCATAAGCGGCTTAATGATCCACCTGGCAGACCGATAATTTCGGGGTGTGGCTCGATTCTCGAGCCACTGTGTAAATTTATTGACGTATTCATTAAACCAATAGCAGAGAACACTGCTTGCTACCTGAGGGATACAATGCAAGTAATACAATTAGTGGAGGATAAAGCATTTGATGGGACACAGGAATTAATGGCCACCATGGATATAACTTCGTTATATACCAATATTCCACAGCAAGCTGCCCTTGAGGTCATTAGAGAGGTATTAGATAACAGAATAAGACCACATAGAGTGCCCACGGCTTTTATAATTGACCTCCTAGAGATTGCCATGAAGAAAAATTACTTTGTCTTTGATGGTGAATATTTTGTACAGACAAAGGGCGTGGCTATGGGGGCCAGCTTTGCCCCCAATTTGGCCATAATCTATATGGATCAGTATGAACATCACTTTATTTTGAGTGAGAATAACCCATATAAACATCATATTGGGTTGTGGCGTCGCTATATAGATGACGTGCTCTTAGTGTGGAAGGGTCCAGAGGAGGAGTTACTGGCATTCCACACTTGGCTGAATGGAAAGGATAACAACATCCAATTCACCATGGAACATAGCAATCGGGAGATAAACTTTCTAGATATTACAATAAAGGAAGAAGATGGGCATTTACATACCACCTTGTTCCGAAAAGCAACTGAGAAAAATACCCTCCTTAGGTATTCCAGTCACCATCCACGCAACCTCAGGGACAATTTACCATATGGTCAGTTCCTGAGGTTGCGTAGGAACTGCAGCCACAAGGCTGATTATTTCTCAGAATCATCCATCTTGATGACGAGACTTCTGGAGAGGGGTTACCCCAGAAGCCTTGTAAGGAAGGCACGTAAGAGGGCTTGGTTCTGTAATAGGGATGGACTTTTAGAACCTAGAATGAAAAAGGATAATGATGAAAAGAGGATGGTGTGTGTAACTACCTTTAATACAAGAAGTACGGAGATCAAGAGAATTATAAACAACCATTGGCATCTGGTAGCAGAAGACACTGGCATGCCAGATCCTCCTATGCATGCTTTCCGGAAAGGAAGAAGTGTGAGAGATTTTGTGGTACACTCCATGCTAAAAAAGCAAGAGGTACAAACACAGTCAGTATTGTGGAATCTGCCCCCTGTGTTAGGACATTATAAATGTGGAGCCTGCAAGGCCTGCTCGATGGTTGTTGAAATAAAGGAGTGTACATATAACAACTATACACACATATTAAGACACCATACTAACTGCAATACCATGGGGGTAGTTTACGCCATCCTTTGCCCCTGTGGTTTTATGTACATAGGCCAAACCACCCAGAGGGCAAAAAAACGTATCCTGCAGCATTGTAGCAGGATCCGATGTAAAGTACAGGGAGCCCCTTTAGTAGATCACTTCACTAAATTTGACCACCATCCTGAAAGCTTTAAGTGGTGGATAATTGAGAAGGTAACACAAAACCCACGAGGGGGTAACTTTTCAAATGTCCTGAGCACAAGAGAATGTAGATGGATGCACTTCTTTGATACTGTGAACAGGGGCTTGAATGAGCATGAGGAATATAGTAGGCAGATGGCACTAATTCCGAATGGCTGATAGCTAAGCCTATGATTAATTTGAGCTGTATTCTCTTTGTCTTGAGATTTATTGAATATATGTATCTGTTCTGATTCAGAATGGTGTTGATGCATAGTGCATCAATGGGCCAGGGCTCTGGCGGCAAATAGGGATACGTATATATTTATCTCCACAAAACACTGTATGTATTGTTTGTCAACTCGAATTATGTGGTTTTTGTTACACAATGTATGCTAATCTATTTGGGACTCTTTAGCCCTAACATTGTCATATAATCTCACATTGTTAATTACAAAATGTAAATCTATGCATGCAGAAATTTTTTTTTTATAATCTCAGATTGTTATTTACAAAATAGAAATCTATGCATGTAGAGAAAATTTTTTTTTTTTTTTTTATATCTCTGCAAATTTTTTTTTATATCTCTGCACTCATTGGTTTTGTGTGTGGCATCAGTAAACAAAAGCCGTTTACAATCTGGGACCTTTTAGTCTTAACACTGTTAAGTCAATTACGAAATGCAAACGAACCATGAAAAGAAATATGGAAGGTATCTGTATATCCCCGCACTCATTGGTATCGTCTGTAAACAATAGCCGAACGTAATCCAATAACTGAGCCCTCTTTTTCTCTATGACGGGGCTATCTTTAGAAGTCCCTTCTTTGTTCCTATGATTCAATCACGTGACCGCACGTCCTCGGCGACGCTGCGTGCAATTCAGGATACAAACTTCCGGGTTTGTTTGCCTACCCGGCTGAGACGCGGCTCTTTTTTGCCAAACGTGGATGTTAGGCGGGCTCGCACTTCGACTAAGGTAATTACGAATTGTACGGATAACCAGGCCCCTTATCTGTGGTGCCAATCTAGTCAGTGGGCCGTCCTTTCCCTGTTCTGACTAGTTTTTTCACCGTCTTGTCATCCAACAGAGTAGCACCTCCCCTGCCCTGAATTGGATTCGCAAGACATCTTTCCTATTCAGTGAAAAGCTGAGGTACCTCTGTGTTTTTAATTTTGGAGTTAACTATATTGATAATACGATTCATAGATCAGCTGTTTACTGACCGGCGCTATTTCCCACCTTGTACAGGTTTGCCAGCATTGACGAAATTAATTTTGGTCAACCTCCCACGTTCATCTGTAGGTGATTAATACCCTTGTCCAGACGTCTCATTCTCCAAGTGGGGGTGAGTGGACTTTTAATCAATCTCATTAAGCCAAATGACCTCATGGGTTTCGTTACCTTACTGAATCTCGGTTCCTTTTCTTCGCATTTAGACTATCTCTGAAGGCATCAGAAGTATATACTCTAGTATTTGGGAACACATGAAGCATTGATTATTGGTGAGTCAATTTTCAAAAAATTAAATAACTACTCACACTAGTTTGGATAGCAGTTTCAGTGCTTATTGGAGATGGGCACTGAGTCTGTTTTTTGTTTCTCCTAATTGGTTTAGGTTTCCAACATTGGCCAGACGTCTCTCCTAATTTGTTTAGGTCTCCAACCTTGGCCGGACGTGCGTTATTAACCGTCCATGGTAATATGAACCCAACCTTATATATGACCAATTGTTACCATACAAACTTATAACTATTTACACGAATCTGTATTATTAAATTATAGGTCATCGATCCAGTCCTATCTGCCCCTTATCCTTTGTCCTGAAGAAGACCCGTAGCAGAGGCCTAGAAATCGCCCGTATTGCGTTAGGGTCGAAACGTCGACGACTACCCCCCCCATCCCAGCCTATACCCACTGTTTTTCAATTGTAAATTGTGTATATAATAATGTATGGGTAGGCTTTCTTGAATTTTGTTTTTTTGATTGTATCAATCTATTTTGCATTTATTCTTTCAACTGTCTCGTTTCATTTCACTCGAGCACCCCCTTTTGAATCTATCACTTATTCATTGTCATTTATAATTGTTCTGGATCTCTAAAAATTCCTTTTAGTATGTAAATAAATTTGTGATATATAACAATTTTGTTTTTTGAAAATGTATGTGTTGGGTTTAATGCATTGAATATTGCTAGTTGAAAGTATCACATCTCCTATGGGGCAAATTGATTTTGCCTAAGATTGAATTTGCTACAAATAACTGCAGGTTGTACATTTATTGTGTCTTGATTGAAATCCGGGACCATTTTCGATATACACCTTGCGAGATATGAGCAGCTGCTTGGTCTCACACTTAACAACAAATCCAGCAGTTTAAGGATAAGTCAGCCAGTTTTGCCTATTTGTATACTTAGTACTGCTATCTTTCACTTTTCAGTACTGCAGTACCTTTGAAGTTTGTCCCACCCCTTTCAAATCCTGCCCTTCTATCTAAGTCACACTGAAGCCTGTTTCTCTGTCTGCTACAGGTTTACAGCACAATGTCATTTCGCAGCTAGCTTCATTTCTGAACACACATTGTTTATTTTCCCAAGGGCAGTCTGTTATCTGTCAAAGTTATTCTACCAACGCTACACTTCTTTCAAATGAGAGGTTTTTTTTCAACAACATTTAACTTTCTTACATCCTATTGTTTAGGTTGAGTGTGAGCCAGCGCGCAGGCGCTGCTCTGCGAAGAGCTGTGGTAGTTAAGCACGGAGAGAAGATTCGCCCACTCCCCCCGCCCTTATTTTTCATTGGCTTGTGCATTTTTTTACTTTGTAAATGCTGGCTTCTAGTTCATTATGAGAGGCTTGTTAGTCCCTCCTTAGTACAACCATGTTGCCATTTGTATCCTCCCATGGCAACTGGCCCCTTTACTTGGCTGTTAAACTGGGTAAGTACCATTTCCTTCGTGCACACGTAGCTTCACACAACTTTATCAGTTCCTTCTCCTCTCCTCCGCCCCCTTGCCTGCCCTCCCGTTGTCCGTGCCTTCTCCCTCCCATTGTCCATGATGCCAAGTTGCCAACCATTTGCAATGCAATAGGTCTTGCACAAATTGGAGACCTATTGCATTGCAAAGGCTTGTTTTACATTGTGATTAGCAGTAGCCTGTTTTCTTCTCAGTACAGACGGTGCCAACAGTGTATTTAATGCTCAAGCAAGCCACGGCATTCACAGGGCCTACTGGTCAGAGATAGCGGTAGGCACAATGCTCCGGGTTGGGTTATTAGCGCGTGTATCCTTTCGGCCTGGCTGGCAGTATTTACAGTCAGTGTTTCGAAGCCTGTCTATGGCGTTAAGTGACATTAAACTCAGGGTGTTTTGAAACTCGTTCATCATTTTATCACACATACTTCCGCCATTCCCCAGCTGGATTAAAAACCACAGGCTGTTCTTCGGCAATAGTGTTACGTTACAGACTGGGGGAGGGGCATGGAGAATCAAAGTGTGGGTGATGCAGGGTCTTGATTGGCGAGTAAGAACCAAAAGCTGCTGGGTGTGGAAGTGACATAAGTGCACAGGTGCAGTATGCACTATGATTAATAAAATAGTACTTGTTAACTCACATGAATCAACATTCTATCCTTAAACTGCCAGGCGAGCTTGATCACACATAGCATCAGGGATGGTATGATCTTTTTAGCAAGTTTATTGTAAAGTGTGCGCTCTAGCCCTGCATGTGTGTTACTTCGGTGTAATATATTTGTTTTCTTCTATATAAAGGGTCATAGAATCAATCTTTGAACAGGAGGATTATTTCATGAATTCCCTAATTTTAAAAGAATTTGACCTCAGATTATTTGGGCGGGGCTGAAAAACAGCTTTATTAAATGCATTATGTGAACAATATGTCGTTAGAGCATGTTGAGCTAGCTGCCTTCTTAACGCCTTTGTCTGACATATTTTAGCAAAAAAATATTAGACCGTTCTTAGGTATATTTCGTTGGATTGCTGACATTTGACCTAGAGACCACCGCTAACTTAACAAAAGTTGTGTAATTGGGCAAAGAATCACTGAAATTGCAAAATGTTTTATGTAGCAATGCAAAGTAAAAAAGAAACTTTGTTGCAAATATTGCACAACTCTTGCCTCATGTACAGAGTTGTATCTGCCCCTTGTTTTCCAACACGGCGGGGAACATGCTTAATGAACCTGAATAAAATATTTATTAGCGTCAGATGAAGACCTCGAGGCCCACTGGTGTTCAGTCAGCTCATTGGGTGCATCTCACTTCAAGTCCGTTTCATAGAGTGGCACATTCACTGGTTAGCTTTTTCAAACTTACGTTTTCATAGGCTATGTGGGGGCAAAAATAAATAAATAAATAAATAAATAAAACGGGATTCAATATTAAATATTATAAAATATATATATATATATATATATATATATATATATATATATATATATATATATTACCTATTGGCGGTCGCCAGTAGGTAGTTATAGTTAGGATTGTTTTCCATAGGAAATCCGCAACATTCTATTGAGAATAACTTTGGCGCCGGTGGGCGAATCTTTGCAAATTTCTCAAAGAAGATGGCCCGCTCCGCTCTGCTCCTTCCCTGAAAGTTTGGGGGGGGATTCATCAAGCGGGGGCCGAGATATTTGGGGGGTCCCAAAACGTGTTTTCCCCTTGTTAATTTCCATAGGGCGGTTGGACTCACTTTTAGCCCGAACGGCTGAATGGATTTCCACCAAACTTGGCAAAATTGTAGGGACTGGTAGCCCGATGTGCCTTTGCTATGTCTCAAGATATGTGCTCCAGTGGATTTTGAGTAATTTAGGTTAAAAAAAATATATATATCTATAAGCGCACCCCGGTACGCGCACCGGGGAGCACACGTAACGCGAGTTTGCGAGCGGAAAGCTGATTGGCTCTCGGGTGTCTGTCAACATTCCAAACAGTCCGGTGCGGCCGCCATCTTGTGTCTCGGTAGGAGCGAGACACAAGAGGTGGCAAAAACAAAGGGGGAAATGACTAAAAGGGGGTAGGGTAGACCCCCCCCGATCCCCTAGGTTTGATGTGGGGGCCATAAAAGGGCCCCGTGGGGCAAAAAAAAAAAAAGAAAATTCGAATTTCGCGGGGGGGAGCGCCCGGTAGGCGCACCGGGGAGCGTACCGGCGAGCGTACCATGGGGAAAACCAAGTGAAACAGTAAAAAATAATTTAAAGTGCTTAGAGGTAGGGTAGCTCTGAATAGAGTTGTTGTGTTGTGTGGGTGATTTAAGTACCAACATGTAGGTACCAATGCAGAGTCTTAAATTCAATGTACACCTTCTTTTCTGTAGATATCTTGCATGTTGTTACAGAAGTTATTGTGGTATATGGAATCCATACCATAGTCTGTCAGGAAAGCAGAAACAGATCCTTTAAGGACTCCCTGAGAAGGCCTAGGGGATCATGGAAAGTCTACCCTGCTCCCTTATGATCTTTTAAAATTGCACAGTATACTGTAAGTCTCACTTTATATTATAATCATTATGGTACTACTTCATGAATTACATATAAAAATGAATAATGTCTAAAAAAAAATTTATTATTAAATACAAATTTATTGGTTAGAATTTTCATAGTTTAATAAAACTTCCAGCATCAGATGATCTGGAATCTCCTCAAAATTGCATGATTCATTATCTTGTAAACCGTCAATAAATTGTTGGTCCATAGACTCATCCATAAAGTCCTCGTCAAAAAAATATTCTTGAACAATCTCCTCATCGGTAATTTCGAAAGAAATATTGATGATTTCTTATTCTCCTTCCATTTTCTTGCTGTAAATTGCATAAAAAATAACTATATCAGTAGAGTTAGGGCACTGTTGGGTTTAAGTTCAGAGAGGTACTTCTGAGTTTTTAACAGTGAAGTTATCTTTGGGCAGTCTATGGTATCAGGCAGGAAGTAGAAATATAAAAAAGTGTATGTGAGGAAGCCTAAGTAAATTCATAATTATACCGGAGAAGCCTAACTTAATCTATAAGTATAACAGAGAAGCCTATCTTAATTTATAAGTATAACAGAGGGACAGTAAATAACTATCAGAAAACGTTTTTACAAATTAACTTAAAGTGCCCCTTACAAATTAACAACTTACCTTATATAAAGGTGATGAAGATAAATGAGAAAATCCTTTAAAGATGTACCTCAGGCAGTTGTAGTCAAAATGGCTGTGTTTCCCTCTCATTTTTCATTTATATTCATGTACATAACCAATCAAATGTCAGGAAATAAAAGTAGAAAATGAAAGTAACATTTTAATTGGTTGTAAATTCTAACACTTCATATGTGTTTTTGTCATGTAATTTACCTCAGGATATTTAGACAGGGCTACAGCCCAAATGGCTCAATGGAATTCCACCAAATTTGGGAAAATGGTAGGGACTTGTATGTAGTAGGGCCTATTCTATATTTGGTGAAAGTCTCTCCAGTGGTTTTTATGTAAATTAGCTTTCAAAATTTTTTGGGAGTGCTTACCGGTGCGCGCCCCGGTACGCGTACCGGCAGCGCTACGGGAGTCCTCCATCTTGTGTTTTGGTAGATTTGAGACACAAGATGGAGGACAAACAACGTTCGGAATGGGTAAAAGGGGGCACGGTAGACACCCCTTGACCACCTAGGTTTTCTGTGGGGGGCTTAGGAGGCCCATATAGGTGAAAAAAAATAATTTAATTTTTCGCGGGGGGAGCGCCCGGTACGCGTACCGGGGAGCGTACTTTGGTGAAAAACAGTGAAAAAAGTTAGAGTAAAGTAATCATTTTGAGTGATGAGAGGTAGGGTAGCCCTGAAAAGAGCTTTTGGGTTCTGTGGCTGATTTAGGTACCTACAAGTAGGTTCCAATGCACAGTCTTAAATTGAGGAGGAATATTCTATTCCCCTCATCTGAGAAGTGCATACCATCTCCTCTGTAGATATCTTGCATGTTGTAACGCAAGTTATTGTTGTATATTGAACCAATTCCATAGTCTCTCATGTAAGCAGAAACAGATTTATTCACATGTTTCCGTGCTTTCTCAAATTGTGGACAAAATTGGTTGGACCACTTCCATTTCTGTCTTTGGCATATATTGGAATATACCAAGGCAGTTTGTGGAAAAAGTGTCATCAATTGCCCAAAGGTGTCCTTTAAAACCATTTCCAGACCTACCCCAGTCAAAGTGCCTAGGTCATTTCCACCACAGTGCAAAATTATGAGGTCAGGGTGTGGCAGATGGTAAAAGGTTTTCACCAATGGTATCAATTGATGACATCTCAATCCTCTTTGGCCAATCCACTTGATATCTACATTTGGTAAATCAAGGTTGTGAACATTTCTGATAGGTGCATACCTTTGAGCCCAGTGGATGTAGCTATGTCCAATAATCCAGACAGAATACCTGGTGAGAGGAGGTTCTGGTGCAGTCAGATGAAGTGTGGGAATGAAATGGCAGTTGGAACAGTAGGAGTTTGCAAAATAAAAACTGTGGAGTTTCAGTGCTCTTGAATCACAAGCAATGATTGGTGGATTCAGATAGTTGAAAACTGAAAGTTAGGGTGCATGGTTCTGTTCTGTGGAAGAACAAATTTGAATGGTTAAGAAAAAGTCATTTAAAGAAACATTGCACCGGATAAGCTGGTGTATTGAGAGGTCAAACATCCTTGCTGAGTTCATTTGCAACATTGTAGAATAAACATTTAAACCTGAGAGGTCAGTGAGGAGGGAGTTGCTATGGTAACAGGTAGAAAGGGCTGAGGGGGGGGAAGGGTGTTGGTTTGAAAATAGAGAGGGAAGAGTTTTAATTGGTTAACATGAGGGATATGTGTGTAGAATTAGAGGTTTTCTGTGCCATTCATGGTTGCAGTGCCTGGAGTACATACCTTTTGCTCTGCTAAAGAAATATTGGTGTGTGTGTCTGACACTGTTCTCAATCTCCCAAAGCATTTGTAAAGGTGAGTAATGATTCATTTAATATAGATAGAGACTTGTATACTCTATGGAGAAGATTTGGAATGTGGTTTTTTAATGTGACTTTTTTCATGTTTTTTGAACATGCTTGATAAAAAGTTGTTGCTGGAAAGAGGAATTGTATTTTGTAAAAATGTGAAGTTTCAGTAGTGACAAGGAATGCTTGTACATATGACCTGCGCTTTGTTTCTAAAATGTTATTTAAAAAACGATTTTGGGGCAAATGAATGGCTTTTACATTTTTGAGAAGGAATAAATAGTGTCTGCATGATTAAATAAATATATTTGAACCTTTCATAATCATGTCACATGTGTTACCTCAGATTAGGAAGCACATTGAGCTTCTTTGCTGTTGGTTTGTGTCATGTTTTTTGATCATGCTTGGTAACAACATTTGCAAGATAGAGGATTTGTATTTTGTGAAATAGTGAGGTTTCAGTAGTGAAATTGAATGCTTGTACATAGGACCTGCGCTCTGTTTCTAAAATGTTATTTAAAAAAGGATTTTGGGGCAAATAAATGAATTTTACATTTTTGAGAAGGAATACATAGTGTCTGTATGATTAAATAAATATATTTGAATCTTTCACAATGATGTCACCTGTGTTACCTCAGATTAGGAAGCACATTGAGCTTCTTTGGTGGTGGAATGCTTGGTAAGATCATTTGCAAGATAGAGGATTTGTATTTTTTAAAATAGTGAGGTTTCAGTAGTGAAATTGAATGCTTGTAGATAGGACCTGCGCTCTGTTTCTAAAATGTTATTTAAAAAACGATTTTGGGGCAAATCAATGGTTTTTACATTTTTGAAAAGGAATAAATAGTGTCTGCATGATTAAAGAAATATACTTGAACCTTTCACAATGATGTCACCTCTGTTATCCCAAATTAGGAAGCAGATTGAGCATTTTTCTTGTTGAATTGTGTCATGGTTTTCGATGATGCTTGGTAGCAATGTTTGCAAGAGAGAGGAAATGTATTTTGTAAAATAGTGAGGTTTCAGTAGTGAAATGGAATGCTTGTACATAGGACATGCGCTCTGTTTCTAAAATCTTATTTGAAAAACGATTTTTGGGCAAATGAATAGCTTTTACATTTTTGACGAGGAATAAATAGTGTGTGCATGATTAAATACATATATTTGCAGATTTCACAATCATGTCAATTGTGTTACTCTAGATTAGGGAGCAGATTGAGCTTTATTCTTGCTGCATTTTGTTAAGTTTAATGATAATGTTTGGTATCAACATTTCCTAGATAGAAGAATTGTATTTTGAAAAATAGTGAGGTTTCAGTAGTGAAATGGAATGCTTGTACATAGGAGCTGCGCTCTGTTTCGTAAATGTTATTTAAAAAACGATTTTGCAGCTAATGAATGGCTTCTATATTTTTGAGAAGGAATAAATAGTGTCTGCAAGATTAAATAAATACATTTGAACCTTTTACAATTATGTCACCTGTGTTTCCTCAGATTAGGAAGTAGATTGTGCAGATAAGGTGAGGCATGTCCAGGGGTGCAAAGGATTTGAGGCCTGTGTCCATGAGTGCAGTGGAGAGGACTCACCTCCTCTGACCCTTGGACAAGCCTTACCTCATCTGTGCCCCTTAGACAGGCCTCAATATATTGGGTATAATTGATGGTAACAGGGTGCAGATGAGATGAGGCGTGTCCAGGGGTGTAGATGAGCTGAGACCTGTCTAGGGGTGGAGATGAGTTGAGGTCTATTCAGGGTTGCAGATGAGGTGAGGATTGTGCAGGGGTGCAGAGGAGGTGATGCCTGTGTTGAAGAGTGTAGTGCAAGAGAGGTCTGTCCAGCGGTGCAAAGGAGGTGAGGGTTGTGTCTAAGAGTGCAGTGGGGGATAGGCTTCATGAAGTCCAGTCCAGTGCACTCTTAGACACAGGCCTCACCACCTATGCTCCCCAGGAGAGGCCTCTCTCCCACTACAGTCTTGAACACAGGTGTCACCTCCTCTGTACCTCTGGACAATCCTTAACTCATCTGCAACCCTAAATCGTTTTTTAAAGAGGCCTAAAGGTGACATCATTGTGAAAGGTTCAAAAATATTTATTTAATCATGCAGACACTATTTATTCCTTCTAAAAAATGTAAAAGCCATTCATTTTGCCCTTTAATCGTTTTTATATTAACATTAAGAAAACTGAGTACAGGTTATATGTACAAGCATTCCATTTCACTACTGAAACTTCAGTTTTTTATAAAATACAATTCCTGTATGCAGCAGAAAATTTTAACGAAGCATTAAGAAACAAAATAACAGAAAGCAACAATAAAAAAACACAATGTGATTCCTAATATGAGGAAACACACCTGACATGATTGCAAAAGGTGCAGAGGAGGTGAGGAAAGTCGAAATGGCTTTCATGATTGTGAAATTTGCTGAGGAGATGAGGCCTGTGTGTAAGAGTGCAGTGGGGGAGAGGCTTTATTAAGTCCTGTCCACTGCACTCTTGGACACAGGCCTCACCTCCTGTGCTCCCCTGGACAGGCCTCACCTCATCTGCACTCCTGGTTAGGCCTCACCTTATGTGCATCCTGTTACCATCAATTATATCCAATACATTGAGGCCTGTCCAGGGCGCACGGAGGAGGTGAGGCTTGTCAGAGGAGGTGAGTCCTGTCCATTGCACTCTTGGACACAGGCCTCACCTCCTCTGCACCCCTGGACATGCCTCACATCATGTGCACAATGTACTTACTAATCTGAGAAAACACAGGTGACATGATTGTGAAATGTGCTAATATATTTTTTAAATAATGTAGATACCATCTAATCCTTGTCAATAATGTAAAACTATTTCATGTGCCTGAAATCTTTTTTTAGAATAACATTTAAAAAACAGAGAAAAGGTCATATGTATAAGCATTTCATTACAGTACTGAAACCTCGCTCATTTACAAAATACAATTCCTTTATGCACCAACATTTCTTTACTAAGTATTATCAAGAATGTACAAGTCTCTCTTATATTCTCTTCCTGACTTACTGTATTTTTTCACCTGTCCCCTTCTAACACCCTCTTTCTGACTTATTCCTTTTTACATCCTGACTCTGTGGTACACTCTCTCTTTGACTTATTTTCTCTTACACCTGTGTTTGATTTATTCCCTCTCTCTCATTACTCCTTGTTACATCCTCTCTCTGATTTAGTTCCTCTTACACCCTCTCTCAAACTTAGTCTCTCTCTCTACCTTTTACAGCCTCTCTCTGTTTTAGTCTCTTTTACATCCTCTCCCCTTCTAACACCCTCTCTCTGTCTTACATCCTCTTACACCCTCTCTCTCTGTCTTACACCCTGTTATATCCTTTTTCTGACTTATTCCCTGTGTCCCTTTCTTTGACTGACACCCTCTCCTTATTACATCCTTTTTCTGTCTTACAACATATTATACACTCTTTCTGTCTTACTCCTTCTCTATGTTTTACTCCCTCTACCTGTTTCTTTGTCTGACTCTCTCTGTCTTTTTGTGTTAGTTTCTCTAGCTCTTTTTCTCTGTCTTACTCCTAGTTACATAGTTGCTGTGATATAAACTTAGATATGTTGTAAAGTAGTGTTTATATCGTTTGCTTATTGTCATTGCTTTGTTGTTTGATAATAGTGGTCTAAAATGTGTTATTTTTTTCTTTAACACAGATTGAAATCAAGATTTGAATAGTAAGGAAATATGCCCTCAAGGCAGAGGAGAAGAAAAGATGCCAAGCGGAAAAAAAAACAGCAACGGAATTAAAGCACTCCTCTACAACAAATACTTCAAAAGACAGGAGAAAAGCTCCTGGTAAGACAACTAAGTCTTTCTTTCGGAACATATGTAGATCAAAACAAAATGTTGATGAGAATTTGAATAAACAGATGGAGAGAGCAAATTTGAAGAGGAAGGAGAGGCCCCCCAAAAATGTTACTACTGCAGCAGGAGAGAATAATATGTATAGGAATAGAAGGCAAAACCAATTTAGGGACATTCGTAAACGAATGTTTTGCAATAGGGTGGTTTTAAATTTGTTAAAAAATATTAAAAAAGGTAAATAGAGAGCTGCTTTTTATAAGAAAAAGAAAAGTGTAGAGAAGATTGTTGATCAGGCTTTTGAACTTGAGAAAAAATTATTTATTTTAGTAATCAATAGAATTAGGACACTTAACAAGACAATTGATGTTTTCAAATCAAAGAGTAGATGCAAAAGAGTAATTAATCAGACTAATTTTTGTAACGTTTTTTCTGGAGAATGGATGCATAGTTCAAGTTGTGAGCCATTTTTTAATGAGGAGAGTTACTTCCAGGAGAATGATTTGGTGCATGCAGTTGACACCAGTGGTCGAGCATATGAGGTGAAAGACGGTTGTCCGATTGAAAAAGAGAAACTTGTGTCTAGAAATGCAGAAGAGGTGTTAACTGATGAAGTTTTAGGGAGACGTACTAAGGGTCCAGTGTACACTTGGAAGTGTAGTATTATTTGTAGTGTGCGACAGGATTCAATCGATTTGCTTCGTAATTTCTTACGTACATATAGTAAGAAAAGTCTAAAACAGAAAATGAAGATGTTGCAAGACTTAGATCCTTGCAGAGTGTGAGAAAACACAGTTTGCAAGGGCATTCACTGGCTTGTCTTTCTAGAAAAGTATGTCAGAGTGTTTTTCATCATTTTAGGATGTTAGTAGTGCATCATAACAAAATGAGGAAATTAGTGAGAATGTTGTATTATGCAAAAAGTCCAGCACTTAAGCTTAAACAGTTAAACAGTGCTCTTTTACATGGAACTGAATTAGATGTGAAGAAGATTTGTGAAGATATTGAGATTTGTTACTTTGGTGAAAAAGAGGACAGTGTAGAAATTGACACAGTAATAGAAGGTAATGTGGAAGACAATGTACAGATTTTAAGTACAGAAAAGTTTGACCAGGAAATTACCAAGTTTAAGGTGAAATCAAGTGAAAGGCCTAATTTTACTTGTGTGTGTTGTCGACGGACTCATTATAAGATTCAGACTAGGTTAGTTGATTTATATGCAGAAAGTGAAATGGAAAATAATACTGAATGGAAGAATTTTGCAACTTTTTTGTTGGTGGAGAATTCTTTTGATTTGAGTTCTGATCAGCGTATTTGTAAATATTGTTATAATAAATTAAATGAAAACAGAATGCCTGCTAGAGCTGTTCATAATAATCTGGAGTTGGTAGACATTCCTCCTGAATTGATGGATTTAAATACATATGAATCTATTTTGATTCAATGTGTCCATCCTTTTCAGGCTATTGTTCGCATGGAGCCTAAGATAGGGAAATTGCCTCCTTCGGATTTACAGAGAGGATTAAAGGGAAGAGTTGTTTATTTGCCTCTAGATTTCAAGAAAAATATTGATACAATTGGTGTAGAGAAAGTGGAAGAGGAACCTCTGGTTATTCTAGTTAATGGGGTTCCGACAAAGAGTAAGAAAATCTGGCAAGATTTGGTGGATGTTAGTTAAGTCAAAAAGGCAACGTTGTATTTGGTCAAAAACAATGTGTACTACAAAGATGTATGTGTTGGAGCAGAGGAAACAGCTGCAGAAGAAGACAGTGATTGTTCAGCAGGCCAAATTGAAAAAGTTGATGTGTCTAGAAGTGAAGAAATATATGAACATTATACTGTTCATCCTTTGCATTCCAAAGAAGTAATGGGGAATGCAATTGACTTGTTTCAAATGAAAGCAGCAAAAGGAAGTCCCATTAGTGTATGGGAAGAAAGTTTGGAAGCTCGTTGTTTTCCACAGCTATTTCCAACAGGTCGAGGTGGACGATATGACGATCGACCACTTCAAATTCCAGCATCTGAATACCGGACTTTAAGATTATATGCTGAAGATCCAAGGTTTCGTCAATGCATCCCATATTTGTTTCATCTACTGTATGAAAGTGACTTGTCTGGGCTTTCTTATGCAGTAAACCATATACTGAAAAGTGGAGCACATCTGCAAGATGTTTTGGCGAGGGACTTTATGGAGAAAGTCAATCTGCAAGACAATATTTTGAAATCTCATCTAATCAATCTCATGGCATGTCAGCGTGGTACAAACGAGTATTGGTACCGTCGTCATGGGGAATTGAAATGTATGCTAAGAAACTTAGGAACTCCTACATGGTTCCTCACTCTTAGCTGTGCTGAGTATGCATGGGACGACTTACTTCAATTTCTACGAGAGGCAAATGCAAACATACAAAATATAGAATTCAAAACACCTGGAGAACTGTGTTCTTTGGATCCAGTGAATGTATGCAGATATTTCAATCATAGATTTGAAGCTATGATGTCTTTCATTACCAACAAAAGAAATCCTCCCCTTGGAGAGGTTTTGGATTTCTTTTGGAGAAAGGAGTATCAAGCGAGAGGTGCTCCTCACATACATATGTTGTTATGGATTAAAGATGCACGCAAATTTGGAACAGATTCGGATGACACAGTGATGAGTTTCATTGAAGAGTATTCAACATGTGCTGTTCCGAAAACTTCCGAAGAAAACAGTTTAAGGCAACAAGTTTTACGCTTTCAATCCCATCGTTGTGGAAAGTACTGTCGTCGAAAATTCAGAAACAAGGACAAGTTCTACACAAAATGTCGTTTCGGATTTCCACGACCAGTGATTTCAAAAGGAAGAGTAAATAATTTGATGTCTTCTCTGCGACATACTGTGACGAGGAAATCACCAAAAAATACATACAATTTAAAAAGAAACGAAGAGTCCAAGTACATCAACGACTACAACCCAGTGATTTTGTCCATGTGGAATGCTAACATGGATATTCAGTTTGTTGCTGACAACTCTATTGCTGTGGCTCGATATGTGACGTCTTACATCACAAAAAAAGAAAAGACAGAACTGAAGGAAATGTGGGAGGACATTTCACATGAAAAGAGTATAAGTAAAAAATTATACAGTTTCAGTTTGAAGATGTTGTCGCATCGAGAAATTGGAGCATATGAATGTTCTGATCGGTTATCATCAGCAAGTCTCTACGCCAAGTCTAGAACAATTATTTGGGTGAGTCTAGGTCTTGCTGCAACACGAAACCGAGTTTTGAAATCTGTACAAGAAATTGAGTATTTGGCGGAGAAAGAACCAAACAGTACAGATATTTTGAAGACAAACATGTTGGATACATACTATCCAAATAGAAGTATTCATCTTGAGAACAGTTGTTTGTATGAAGTTCTGCAAAACTATATGTATAAGAGGACCATCAGAGAAGATATCAATAATGGAATATATGCTATCATTGGGTGTGAAGGATGTCTAGTGAAGCAGAGAAAAGGCCATTTGATTAATCATCAAAAATTGAGTTGGGAAAATCCAGAGAAAAGGGAATTTTTACTATTTAGCTCTTTTGCAACTCTTTAAGCCATGGCGTACAGAAGAGGAACTACTTGGAGATTTTCTCTGTTACGAAGATTCTTTTAATGCAACCAAGGATACCATAGAATGTCCTGATTTTCCAAATTATCTGCAAATGTTGAACGAAGAAATAGAGCAAGAAGCCACAATTGCTGTAGAGATTGCTAGAGACAGTTCTCAAGACAGTCAGAGTTCTGCTTCATTGAGTCAGGATCCACTAGGAGGACCAATTATCCAAAATGAAGCTGCCACTGCCATGCATGAGGTGGAAAGAGCTATGGAACAAGCTCAAGATGATGTAGTTAACTTAGAAGATTTGGTGAAACAACTAAACCTTGAGCAGAAACAGATATATGACGAAGTCACAGAACAGGTTGAACATGGATTCAGTCATGAGAAAAAAGAGTGCTCATGTACATCATTTAAGCCTGTCCGACTGTACGTGAGTGGAGAAGCGGGAACTGGAAAAAGCTTTCTGATTAAAGCAATTGCAACTTATCTGCAGAAAAGGACTGAATCACCGCTGTCTTGTGTTGTTACCGCTCCAACTGGGCTGGCAGCACATAACATTAAAGGGATTACTTTACATCGTTTACTGATGCTACCAGTGGAGCATGATAACAAATTACAATACCACAAGCTATCTGGAGATGCTTGCTCTGAAGTTTCCAGAGTCCTGAAGAAAATGAAACTTCTTATCATTGATGAAGTAAGCATGGTCTCAAATCTAATGCTTGCTTTTGTGCATTTGAGAATGCAAGAAATTCTTAGAACAGACTATGATGTCTTATTCGGAGGAAAACATATTATTGTTTTTGGAGATCTACTGCAGTTGACTCCAGTGAAAGGACAACCAGTGTTTAAAATGCTCACACATGAAGATACCAGGAAGTGCCTAGGAAGCATTGGAAACGTTAATATATGGTTACATTTCAAATATGCAGAACTGCTTCAAAATATGCGACAGGCAAAGGATGAAGATTATAAAAATATTCTACAAGATGTAAGAATCGGAAAAGTAAGTGAGCATGCGAAAGAAGCATTACATGCACGATTAATTTCAAATTTGTATCCAAATGAAAACATTCTTCCAGAGAATATTTTTAAGAAAATTACTGAGAACAAATCTGGGATATGTTTGATGCTAACTCTGCAAGAATGTTCCATCTTCAACAACAAAATGTTAAAGTTAGAAAATGAAGAGATTGTGAAACTGGAAGCAATAGATAAAATAGAGCATATGGGAGCAACAATTATTTTGTCAGAAAATTTGAAATCAAAATTGGATTCATTAGAGAAGAGTATATCTAAAACTGCTGGTTTTGAAAAGACTCTGAATGTGTGTTTAAATTGTCGTATCATTTTGAGAAGGAATTTAAATGTTGAAAGAGGTCTGGTAAATGGAGCAATGGGTCAGGTTGTTGATTTTGTGAATTACAAAAATAGAGATGGAATTGAAATTTTAAAAATTAAATTTGATGGCATTGACGAAATAGAACAAATTTGTCGTTGTTCAGCTAGATTTTTGCTTGTGAAAGACTTATATGTTCGCCGAAAACAGTTTCCTGTTTGTTTGGCATATGCGGTGACAATTCATAAATCTCAAGGTTTAAGTGTAGATAGTGCTTTGGTGAACATTGGGAGTTCTGTGTTTAAAGAGGGTATGGCATATGTGACATTATCATGAGTCAGAACTTTATCAGGATTGTACTTGATTGAGTGTGATGAAACAAAGATTTGTGCAGATCTAGATTGTGTTAAAGAATACAATAGGTTAAGAAGAGTGTATGCTCCACATTTGCCTCAATATCCTCTGTTTGAAAAACATGTGATAGGCCGAAAAAGAAGAAATGAGAATAATTGCAGTGAGGTAGTAGCAAAAAGACAAAAAGTAGATGAAACTGTAATTGTAAGCAGAAAGAAAAAGGATTCTGTTGAAGATGTTGTTGGATTTCAGTTTGAAAACAGTTCTGGTGTCAACTGCTATGCTAATGTAGTGGTTAATGTTGTTTTTTTTCTTCAAAATTTACAAGAACAGATTGTTCAAAATCAGGATCAAACATTCTGCTGTTTATTGAATTCTGTGTTTGAGAAATGTAGCAGTGATAGAGCAAAAATAGAAAGTGTTTCAGAAATTCAAAATCTTTTAGATATATGTTCTGGTCAAAATCAATTTTCACAGAATATTCAGCAGGATTGTCAGGAATTTTTAATGTATATGTTTGATGTATTGGAAGATGAAGGTGTAGATATAAAAAATCTTTTTAGCCTTTCTTATCAATGGCAGCATGACTGCGACAACTGTAGTTTATCAAGTAGTACTACAATAGACACCGAAAGATTTATATATTTGACTTTACCAGACTGCAAATCAGTGCCTTTTAATAATCTAGTTAAAGCAGCTGATCACAATATGGTGTGTACCCAATGTAAGTCTGCAATGCTGTCCACATTATTTATACAAAATTATGGTCAGTATGTCATTTTAATGTTCCAACGATGTAGACCTGATGGAACTAAATTGACAACTTCTATTAAAAATGTCGTGGCTTCTCAGTTATCAATTTCAGGAAGAACTTTTGCAACTGTAGCTATTATTTATCATGATGGTCCTTCAACAACATCAGGGCATTACACATGCTATTTAAAATGTCGAAAAGGTTGGACTAACTGTAATGATACTCATTTGACTTTCAAACAACGTTTGCCTTTTGACTTAAAAAATTCATACCTATTGTTTTTACAACCAAAATTTAAGTAAAGGTAATTGGCCTATGAAGACGGGAGCAGTTAATAAAAGTTAGTCTGCTGTTTAAAATTATATTGTGAGTAAAAGTGATGAAGATAATATAAAAATTATAGTTCTCATAAAGGTACGGTAAGTGGATCGCATAGTAAGTGATATCAGTATTATAGGAAATATTCAACATGAGAGAGCCAGAGATGGAATTATGAATATTTAAGTATTGTGAAAATGTTGTTTGAGCCTTTCTTTCAGAACGTTGGAAAAACGGTAATTTAAGAGTTTGTTTAAGTAATTTGAAAATATAATGATACATCTGACACTATTTGGCCTTAAGGAAAGGTGAAGGAATGAGGAAAGAGTCATGACTGAAACCAAGGAGTATATGAAAACATTGAAACATATTTCAGATGTTCTTGGAGCTTTTCTTCTAGAAAGTCGATGAAATGGAATTTTTAGAGAACAGCAGAGTACCTTCCAACGAAAAGGACCTTCATGATGTACTATTTGGCCTAAAGGAAAAGTAAGTGAATCAAAGATTAGTGTACATATGTCATTTTGTAAGTTTATATGTTTATATGTTATATGTTTGTTTTTTTTAAACACAATCTGTTTGATTGTGGGTTTTTTTCCGCTGTCATATGAAGAATAGTTTGAACTCACTGTTTTTAGTGAAATTCAATATGTTCTGAGAACAGCAAAAATAAACTATCTAACATGTTGTACAAATTATTCTATAGTTTGTATTGTGTAATTTATATTGTATTCCCATTGTCTCACACTCACTTTCCTTTTTCCTCTCTCTTTCAGCTCTCTTTACTCACTCACACTGCCTTTCTCCCACTCTGTTTCACACCCATTCGTTTACTGCACTTCTTTCACAACCCCTCATTTCCATTTCAACTGTCTGCATCCCCTCTCTCCCTTGCACCACTTTTCAGCTTTCAGTCTCTCTGCTTTACTTCCCTTTTCCGTCTTTTCCTCCTTTGCTCTTTTAGTAATTCCTCTTTACTCACTCACCAGTATTGTCGCACTCTGTCACTATTACTCACCCACTCTCCCTCGCTTATCTTTGTTTGCTCCTTTCTTTTGGCCTCTTCTCTCTATTTTTCGTTCACTACCTCTATGTCCTCAGTCCCTCACTCTCCTTGTGTTATGTTCACTTGTGTTTATCTACCTTCTATCATTTCTCTTACAATAACTTCACTGCTCCTCTCTCATCGTTCTTCACCCCATTTCTTTTAGTCCGGTTCCATTACTACCCCTCATTTCCTATCTTTCAATGTCCTTCTCTTTACTTTCATCACCGAATCACTTTCTCTAAGTACCACTGCTTTAGTCCTCTTCTCCTCTCTTTTCTTCTTTTGCTCCCTTACTCATTTTCCTTTCCTCACTCATTGTACTCCACTTCACTCAGTTTTTCCCTTAGTCTCTCTGTCTACAAACATCCTCACTCTTTTTCCCTCAATCCTTCTATATTATCCTCTCTCCCTTCATCCCTTCACTCTATGACTCTCCTTCACTTACTCTCAGTTATCTTCCATTCCTCATTCTTCTAAATGCATCCTCAATCAGACTCCTTTCCCTCTCAGTCATTCTCTTTTTACTTACTCCTGTTTCCTGATTTAGTTTTGCTAACTCACATTCTTTCTTACCTTCAGTTCATTTTTCTCTTCTTCTCTTCCTCTCTGTCAGTGAATCTATATGCCTTTCTCTTAGTAATTTGCTCTCCTTCTATTCCTTTTACCCTCTTTTTGTCCTTCTACAATACTTTATTTCCCTCTCTGTGTCTTTCACTCGTACTTTATTTCTTAATACACTGTTATGATTTTTAACCTCTTCATTTGTATCTTTTATTTTAAAATATATATTTTACTAATTATAACTTATTTTTTCTTCTCTCTTTCACAGATACAAAGTGTAGTAAAACAATGTAATTAAAGTTACATTAATTATATGGCAAGTGTGACTAAAAAAATGTAGTTTGTCATCACCCTTTGCCTTAACCTCACTAGTATTTTCCTCACCCTACCTCACTCCTGTTTCCTTACTCTGCTTCCCTCACTTATTCTTATCCTCCATGTTTACTCCCCTTTCCCTAACTCCCCTCACTCATTCCCTTTCCCTTACTCATATACTTCACTCCTCTCACTCCTTCTCTCAGTCCGTCTGTCCTCACAGTTCCTCACTTCCGTTCCCTCACTCTGTCTCTCTTACCGTCGCTGTCTCTGTCCCTACTCTTTCGTCATGCTCACTCCCTACAACTCACCCACACTCCCTCACTTACCTTTCTTTGCTGCTTCACTCACTCCCTTTCAGTCACTCCTTCCTTTACTCTCTCTCTCTCCTTTCTCTCTGTCACTCCCCATGTCTTACCCTTATTCACTTTTATCCACCCTCTTTCACCCCTCTTTACTTACAGTCACTGCTCTTTTCTAACCCTCCCTCACCGTTGTTCCTTTACTCCAGTTCCGTCACTACCCCTCATTCCCCATCCTTTACTGTCCTTCCCTTTACTTTCAATACCCACTCACATTCTCCCAGTACCTCTGCTTTAGTTTTCTTCCTCTCTCTTCCCTTGTTTTGCTCCCTTATTCATTTTCCTTTTCTCACTTACACCCTATTTACACCTTCTCTCTGTCTTACTATCTAATACACAGTCCCTCTGTGTTGCTCCCTCTAGCTCTCTTTCTCTTAACATCACTCTCTCTGTGTCCTTCCCTCATGCTCACTCTTATTTTTTTTTATTTTTTTTTTGGTGCGCGCCCCGGTACGCGCAACGGGGAGCGTACCGGTACGCGTACCCTGGAGAAAAAAGAATGACAGAGTTTTCAAAAAATTTAGCATTTTTTTATAAATTAGAGGTAGTTCTAAAAAGAACTGCTTTTTTATTCTTTTTGTTGTTTTATATTTTTTTTATTGTTATTCTGAACATTTTTTACTTTTTTTGGCTTTTATGAAGAATTTTATATTTTTTTGTATTTTTTATTGGGACAAACAAAAAACAGGGAATTGTAAACGGCTCAACTGGAGCAAAAAAAACAGGAAAAAATTAAGGCTTCTTTCGGCACTGGTGGTTGTCACCAGCAAGGTTGATGAGATTAATACTTTTCTCACCATAGGTAATTGTTTTGCCACAAACAATGCAAACGATTTTGTACCCACCAAACTTGGTTTGTATGTTTGGCACCATCTCCCTTGCCTCTGGACCCGATGGAGTGGGTTCTTTGGTTGTTGAGGTTCGGGAAGACGATTGGGGAAGGTTTCTGCACAGTTCTCTCACCTCTGCTGCAGAATAGTTATTGGGATGCAATTGTTGCATGTGGCGAATCATTGTGCGATTGCCAAATGAATATTTTTTGGCAGGGTTCCCTCTGGATAGTACAGCGCCACAGATGAGACAGGTCACCTTTGCAGCGTTTACTTTTTTGGAACCCCTTGGGATTTTATAAAACTCCCATATAAAGTGCTCCCTAGGTTTGTATGGGGGATTGTCTTCTGGCAGGAACTGCCTTCTCTCTTCCTCCTCTTCCTCCTCCTCCTCTTCTTCTTGACCACCAATGTGATGTTCTGGTGGTCCTTGTGGTGGTGGTGGTGGTGGGGCAGATGCTCCAGCTGCTGATAGTACTGTAGCCATATCTCTATGAAAAAAGCAGGTCTTCCTCACTCAAAGAACAAAGTGAGAATGAGGAAAAAAGGTGGCGGCTTTCATCATTTGGAAAACAAAACTGTTCTGAACCAATGAAAAGTGTTATTTTCAAGTCACATGATCCGGGCTTTCATCATTTAGAAACTAAAACTGATCTGAACCAATAAAAAGTGTTATTTTTAGGTCACATGACCCGACGCGCTTACGCTACGCGCTCCGGTGCGTGCCCGGGGGCGCGCCCGGCGGCGCTTACGTTGCGCGATCATATGCGCTCGGGCGCTTCCGGGTGCGCTTACGCAGTGCGTCATAAGACGCATCACGCGGCTACGCGATACGTCACGATGTTGTTTTCGTTCGCGGCAATGGCGCTAACGGGACGCTCACTGGTATGCGCACCGGGGCGCGCCATAACACTGCGCTTACCCGTGCGTTCTCCGGTACACGCACCGGGAGCGCACCAAGGCAAAAAAATTTAAAAAAAGGAAAAATATACATAAAAAAATAGTATGTCACACATACTCACACATGCAAATAAACTATTGAACATCCATTTATTTGCATATACAGCTATACACACACTACCATCTTACTTCTAAGGAAACTTACACATACTTACTCTCTTAAATAATCACTTATAGAAACACATACTTATTTAAACAGGACCTCTTACAATCCCTCACTCTCACATATACTCACTTATATACATCAATATTCACATATACTACATTAAAACATATGTAGTTACTGATGAAGACACTAGTGAGACAGTCATTCACTCACTAACACACATATACACACTCATCCACCCATACAGTCCTGCACAAATGCTGTCTTCATAACACATACAAAGAGAGAGTCAGTCATTCATGCATCTATGTGCTAAGTAATACTCCCACTAAACAATACAAACACTCATACTGATACTAAGAAAAACATCTAATAACCCATATACATACACATGTAGCTACTCACCAACCCATGCAGCCACTTATACACAAAGTGAAACACTAATACACATATTTAAATATTTAAACATTACTCACTAATATATGTATTCACTAAGATACAGTTAACTAATCAAATTTTTTTTTTAAATCCATGTAAACACTTATTTAAACATTTATTCTTCCATCAACTTTTACATATACATATATAACACATTTATTTTTCAGAAAGACACACATTCACTGGATGGTGTCATCATTGATGTCATGAGTGATGTCACTGACCATGTCATGAGTGATGTAATATGTGACGTCATCAGCAGTGCATTGCACGCGCAAGTTATAGTGAGTCCAACTAACTATAACGTGGGAATTTCAATGGTTTTATGTGAGTAAAATTTCCAGCTAACTATAACTGGTGTGAAACCTATGGTTTTTTCAGTGAATATATATATATATATATATATATATATATATATATATATATATATATATATATAGCTCAGCCTCAGAAGTAATCCAACTCCAAAGAACTGCACTCGTGGAACCAAACAGCTTAGCAGTGCTCACGCCAAAATTTAATCACAAATCGTTAACAGACGCGTTTCAGCTTACGCCTTCCTCAGTGTCAGGCACTGAGGAAGGCGTAAGCTGAAACGCGTCTGTTAACGATTTGTGATTAAATTTTGGCGTGAGCACTGCTAAGCTGTTTGGTTCCACGAGTGCAGTTCTTTGGAGTTGGATTACTTCTGAGGCTGAGCTTTATGTGAATGCGGGTACCCATTACCGCATACTGCACCCGCCCGCGAGTGCCCCGACTTTCCAGTGGGACAGGGAGCGCCATATATATATATATATATATATATATATATATATATATATATTATATTACATTTTAAACGCCTAACACGACCGCCCCTCTCCCACTGAAAGTATCGATCTATTGTATAAATACTAAGAGCAGTGCTAAATAGTAATGGCCTTTGTGAAAGTGATGTTAGTTGTGTACCTAAATTGTTTTCTTGATTGGTGGCCTTACCATAAAACAGCGAAATCTGCTGTTATTGCATAAAATTGTTACTTACTTTCTCATGGTAGAAATTGAGATCCATAATTTGGCAATCATTTTCTGGTTTAAAAGTGGGGGAAATTAATCCTGCCCCTTCGTACTACATTTCCAGTGTCAACGTTCTCAGACCAGATCTCACAGTTTACTTTCTCAGAGCCATCATTAGATGGAGAGTTGAGCACTAGAGCTTCAGTATTATAAAGCTGAGGACAAACAATGTTGGGTCCCGGTCTCCTGTCTACAAGTTGTGTTTGATGGCCAAAGGTGCATGAAGGAGTCTGTCTGAAGTACTTACATGCAGTGGTAATGGTACTATTCAATTTTTCAATTCAACAATCTTTGTTCGATATATACAGATCATAAAAGACAACTACGCATAAAAATCAATATTATTATTAAAAAACACTGTGTAACAGTGACAATGCTATAAATTGAATTGAAGTAATGGTAGTTGTTAGACCTGGCATCATTGACGTGGTTTCCCCCTATCTTTTTGCCTCTACCTCCTGTATTTTTGATGCTGTGCTGGATTTAGTTTTTGCTGGTTTAGATGCTTTGGGCACTTTGCCACTTCTGTTCAGTGTCAAAGTGCAAGTGCTCCCTGTGTAAATTGTTATTGAGATTGGTTATCCATGATTGGCATATTTGTGTCACCAAGAAGTCCCTAGTAAAGTGCACTGCGTGTGCCAGGGCTGGTGATAACGAATGCTACCAGTGGGCCTGCAGTACTGGTTGTGCCACCCACATGAGTAGCCCTAAAATGGTGTCTCAGGCCTGCCACCGCAGTACCTGTGTGCAGTCTGTGGCTGGACTGTTCCCATGAGGCACAGGGTCAGACTGATTTGCATATGGCCATGTCTGAACTGGGGTGGCAGAGTGGGCTAAAGAACGGGGATGGATTAAACCCAGATCAGTTGACTGGGGGTGAGTGCTTGTATTGTCAACGCTCCGTCCATCATTTCCTTTGGTTTTTCTTTGTTCGCCATAAGTTGGCAGGGTATGCTCAGACGTGAGTCCCTTGCTCACTTTGCCACTGGATTCAAGCAAGCCGGGCTGAAGACGGCTGAAATGCCAGAAACCGGTCCTCGGTAACTTGTTTCCGGTCCAGGGAAGGCATGGCTTGGCAGTTCGGGCTGGACTGTTCCCATGAGGCACAGGGTCAGACTGATTTGCATATGGCCATGTCTGAACTGGGGTGGCAGAGTGGGCTAAAGAACGGTGATGGATTAAACCCAGATCAGTTGACTCAGGGTGAGTGCTTGGGTGAGTTATAGTGACAGAGTGCGACAATACTGGTGAGTGAGTAAAGAGGAATTACTAAAAGAGCAAAGGAGGAAAAGACGGAAAAGGGAAGTAAAGCAGAGAGGCTGAAAGCTGAAAAGTGGTGCAAGGGAGAGAGGGGATGCAGACAGTTGAAATGGAAATGAGGGGTTGTGAAAGAAGTGCAGTGCTTGTATTGTCAACGCTCCGTCCATCATTTCCTTTGGTTTTTCTGCAGTCTGTGAACTGCCATGTCCTCCTGGTCAGTATCCCCACTGGCCAGGCCTAACCCTCCCCTTTCTGTACACATTAGTCACCCCTATGGAAGGCCCAAGGTACCTCCTTGGGCAGGGTGCAGTGTATGGGAAAGGTAGAGCATGTACTTATGCATGTGACATGCTCTAGTAGTGAATTACAGCCATTTTCGTTTTTCACTATTGTAAGGCTATTTTGCCCCATAGGCTATCATTGGGGATGCTGGCTACAGTGCTACCAGCATATCTTCCCATAGGAGCAAGATAGGACATAAAAGTCTGGTTTCCCTGAACTCAGAATTTAATAACACATCTTTTAGGAAAGGTTGTTTTTAAATCCTGTGTTTGAGAACAGCACTTTTAGAAAGTTGCTGTTCTCTTGTCTGACCTTTCTGTGTGCCTTGGCCTGTTTGTAAATTGACTGTCTGGTTTGTGAGTGACAGGGTCTGGGTGGCTCCCAGAGTCTGAGTGGGCCATCCCTGGGCTGAATAGCTCCATCTGATCTATAGTGGAGCGAGGGGGTAGCACCTGGGCCTGAATAGGGCTGTGCCTGCCTTCCACAATGCTGGCTCCACCTCCTGCTGGGCGGCTGACGACCCTGCCCCTCTCTCTGAAAGGAAAGGAGAGGCCAGGAAAACAAAGTGCTCAAGGAACACCCAGAACTGGTTCAGACTGGGCTCAGAGCCTTCCTGCACAAAGGGATCAAAGACTTTTAGGGGTATTAGTACAGGACTCCTGACTACAGAAAATTAGATAATCCTGGAATCAAGAAGGTACCTCTGCCAAGGAGAAAGCTGAAACTGAAGACTGTCCTGCTGTTGCTCTGCTGGACTGACATGCTGTTGCTTTGCTACCAAGGAGAGGTGGAAGGACTTTGCTTTTGGTGCTGTGTCCCCTTGCTTGAAGGAATCTCCAAGGGCCTGATAAGAGCTGGCTCCCTGTTAAGAAGTCCCCGGAACAAAAGGACTTCACCCACAGCTTCCCTGAACTCTGCTGAGAGAGTTCTGTCCTTCCTAGAGGGCTTAGGCCAGTTGTGGTGCCTCTGGAAGTTGTACCTGTGTTGGGAAGCTGGAAATCAAGCTTTTAAAGACTTTCTGCAAGTTTTGTCGCATCGCTCGCTTGCGGAGCGCATCCCCAACAGTGCGAGGAAATTCCCGCTGCTACGAAGGCTGAGATCGTCGCAGCGCCTGTTGCTGCTGCCAGAGTCGTCGCATCCTTCGTTGCGGGACACACCAGGCCGGTGCGGGAAGATTACCATCACTGCGAGTGTCGTCGCTGAGCCTGTCGAAGCTGGGTGAGATCGTTGCACCGCTTGCTTGCGGACCGCATCACCTCACTGCGAGTGTCATCGCAGAGCCATCGCATCGAGGAGCTGCGAGAGGAAGATCACTGCTGGTCCTGCGCATTGTCGCCCTAGAGATCGTTGCAACTCCAAAGATCATCACATCGTGCCTTTGCAAGCTTTTTCACTATGGAACCTCCGCACCGGAATCCATATAAGGTATCGCATCGCCTCTCAAAGGTCTCAGGAGTGACGCATCACTTGTTTTTCACCGCACCAGTTTCTGTTTGGAACTTTGTCGCATTTAAAGGTACTGTTGGCCAAACGTGACGCAACTGTGAACTTTTCACGTAACTGTGGATTATTTTATTGCAACCTTAAGAACACTTTTGAAACCATATTCTTGAACTGTGTATGTTGGATTTTTGTCGTTTTGGGTCTTGTGCAGTTTAGATTTAAATACCTTTATTTTTCTAAACTGTTGTGGAGTCAGTTTGTGGTGTTTTCACTGTGTTACTGTGAGTTTTGGTACAAATACTTTACAAATTGCCTTTGATAAGCCTTGACTGCTCGTGCCAAGCTACCCAGGGGGTGAGTAGGGGTTATCTAAAGAGTGTATCCTCCTTACCCTTACTAGAAGCAAGGGTCCCTATTTGGACAGTGGTACCTACCTCTGCCAACTAGAGACCCCCAGTTCTAACAGTAGTATTGTGAGCACTACTTGTAGAAGTACTTGATTTGGCAGTACTGTCACTAATAGGGGAAGGTGTAACACCAGTAGTAATAATGATTAATATACTGGTAATACTAGTGGCAGCAGTAGTACTTTACTTTTACTAATTGAATTAGGGGTGCAAGCTTTACCAAAAGTAATTGCTGTGTGGTTGATAGTGGTGTTTTGGGACTTTTAAATTAACTCTTCAGGTTTAAGACAAAAGGGAGTAGATAAAATGGACTGAGTTTAGAGCAGATTAATTGTTGTTCATTGAGAATTTTTCCTAATTTAGTCAACTACTGTAATTAAGATAACTATTCTCTCAGCAGTTCAAATTAGAGTATAGAATACAAGCTCCGTCCACTCTCTGTCCATATTTGTCATTGGCTTGTGCCATTGTCCTTCATAAATGCTGGCTTCTGATTTGTTACTGGGCTTGTTAGTCCCTCTCTTGTCGTCATTGGCACCCTCCCATGAGGACTGGCCTTTTTACTTCAGTTGTTACACAGTGAGTCTTCTTTAGTCTGTGAGCACTATTTTCTTTAATTAGTTTTTCCTACTGCAAGCATGACATGCTTTCCTGCAACATTCAGCGCGCCGCTTCTTTACATAGGTCTCGCATTTACAAGAGTTTGAGCTAATGGCATTGTACATGACAATGCATTTTATTTATGTGTTAATTATCAAAACATATAAATAAAAGTCATTGTCATTTACAATGCCAATAGCTTAAACTCTCACAAATGCGAGACCTATTGCATTGCAAATGCTTGTTTAAGTTTCATGTTTTCTGATCATTGCTGGAGGTTTATTCTGGAGTAGTTTCAAACTTGTTTCCATACTTGTGTATCCTGAAAAGGTGCTTAGTTCCAGAAATGATAACTCGGTGTTATGGTATTCCCCATTTCTCTATGTGACTCTGCTCTGCTCACTTAAAACGATTCTACTTCCTGTCTTACTTCCCCCTCGGCCTGGCCAGCATCTCAATAGAGCAGATGTGGTCAGTGGCTACGTGCAGAATAGAAGAAATTGAATTATGAGGTAAAATTGTGTTACTTCCTTTTTTACTCTAATTACGCTTGTCGATCTGGCTCATGGATGATGCTCAATGGATTTGTTTCAATCCTTCAGAAATGGAAGTTTCCCTGTGTTCTTGTTTTACTTCTTTCTTCGTCTCCAGTCGAAAATAGATCAATCTGCAGCGGTAATAGATGCTATTTTTTGCCATTTACCTAAAAGATGGTTTACATTAATGAATGCACATCTTCCTTTTAGAATAGGATGCAAATTCGAGCTTGGGAGCTATCCACTGAAAATAATTCCAAAATGTAATGTATCATTTCCCGCAACAGCTAGTAGTCATTGGAAGTCTTGTTTGTGGTTGTAGTTATGAATGTGCGCTGCCTGGTTACTGTTGCTGGGCGATGAATGCCTCACTCCTGCTCTCAGCACCATACTTTGTCATAGAGACGGAGCTGGAGCTGGAGGGCTGCCGGGAATCCATCTTGGTCTCTATACACCACTCCAAATCTAATTCTCATTAGCACAAAACCTGGGTGAACAAGGACACTTGGGATAAGAGTGACCAACTGGCATGGGTGCAAATTCAGGGCGGTACGTGTACAAATTCAGGATAAAGGGTCAAAAATCAGGACAAAAATTCAGGACAGAAGGACAAAATTTGGGACAAAACTTCGGGACAAAAGGGACGTTTTACAGACACATCAGAGGATGGTGCGCGATAGTATAAAAGTAAGTAAATAGACAACCACTTAAGTACAAGTCAAAATAAGTTTATATTAGGTTGAGACAATCATGCACTTCACAGTTTTTCGGTGTGCGTGCAGCTTTGCGCAACTATGAAATTAAATGAAATACCAGTATTTGTAAAGCGCACAGCTACCTCTGAAGTGGTGTCCCGGCGCTGGGGGCCCTCGGGAAGATTAAGCAAGCTATTGCCCAGAGTCACATGGTGCTGGGCTGACCTGCCGCCGGTGCTGGGAATCGAACCGTGAGCCCACTGTCCAGCGTCAGTCGCCCTGGCCGCTGCGCCACACCTCTTCCACTATGCAGGTCTTTTGTGGTATTTCATATGCTAATAATTTATATGGTTACTACACTGGGTTGTCCAATCTGATATTTTATTTACAACTCATGTTCCTGATCAGGCATGTTTGGTGAGAGAAGTTGCCAGGAAGATCTGCTTGGATAGACTTTACTAGCATCTCATCGCTGAGTGCCATTGTAAGATGCAAAGCAGCACGCATAGGTGAACTAAAGGGAGGAATGCTGCGATTAACCCACTATAGGGAACACATTATGGGTGTTTCAACAAGTGGAACTTAAAATATGGAATCTGACTTTGCTTATGGGGGCTTCGCAGAGAGTTGCATTCGCTGACAGAAGCCACAAAGGTGCATTTCCCTGAAGCTTTCTTAAAGAAGGCACTGTCAGTACACTATTACATAGTTTATTTTTGTTTCCTTGCCTTTTGCTACAAACACAATATACATTTCAAGCACAGCTCATGGCACTATGAGGCTCTCCCGAAAACCTTACACCTAAAACAAAACATGCAAACATTTACAATTACTAGTGTTACATTTAATCAGTAGTTGGGTGGCACTCAATTTTAATTTCAATTTAATTATTTATTTTGTTTTGTAACTCCTACGGAGTTCCACTAAAACACGCCAACAATTAAAAGGACAAACATTACATACAATACAAAATTCCTTCCTTATACATTGCTGTAAAATTATATCAGACATACTGAAAAATGTCTAAATAAGGCTATAATACATAAAACAATCACATAACCGACCGATAAAAATTCTTATATCGAACATACTAAGAAATGTGCAAATAGTGCTATGAATACATGAAACAATCGGATAGCCAAACAATTGGTATTAAATCGAAACCAGAGTACTACTGTTGGACAATGTTCTAATAAGTAGGCAAAAATGTTCTAAAAAATTGGTATATCTTAAAACAAACCATTTCATTCGGAGGGGACATGACCAAAGAACGTGCGTCCTGAGCAGAGTGAATATTAAATCTGATAAATACTGGTTTTAAAAACACTCGCCTTGCACTTTGCAGCTTTGAACATACAAATAGGACATGATTTAGATCTTGGATTTGCAACTGGCACAATTCACAAATTCTTTTCTCTCTAGGTGTTTTATCCCAGATGCTACTAACATCTCTTAAGGGCAGCAGATTGAGTCTCAGTAGGAGTATCAGCCTTCTAAGTCCATGAGGGATATTCCAAGTTAAATAAGGCTGTGGTTTATTCCCCTGAGCGCTCCCACTGACTGCCACGTTACTGGGCCTGGATTTGCTTAAAGCATTGTCTCTCGCCAAACTGATAGGGGATCTAAACTTCTTTAAGAACTGTTTCAAACCAGATATAGACATAGGAGAAGCGGGAATTAAACTAAGACTGAAAATATCATTTGCACATAAAAAAAAATGTTGATTGTTCTTTTAGTGTGCCAAAGATTTCTATTCTGAGGGCTGCCCTAAGTGTACCCTCTTCCCCCAAAAAGAGAGAGTTACCCCACCTGAGAACTGCTGCCTGGGCTAAGATGAAGGACGAGACTAATCCATATTCAAGGCGCAGAACATATGAGGCAGCCAAAGAGTTTAAACTGCAAATTTGGCACATAATTCGTCCTTCGACCTTATCAAACGAGAGCCAATAATTCATGTCCAACCCTTCAGCAGCATATATTAGCAAGGGTGGGATTTTGACCTTAAAAACCGATAAGACTTGGCTAAAATGGCGTCTCCCGCAAGTTTTTATAAAATCTGTTTAATGCACTTGCCTGGGAGACAGCTTTACTAACACAATGTTTAGTATGCTCCAAGTCAACCTGTGTGTCACTCAAAATGTCAGATGCATAGATCCCACACATAAGCACACATCGAATATAGAATAGTAACACATAGGCAAGGGAGCAGCCAGAAAATGTAAATACCTCCCACTTTGAACTAAAGCTATTATGGCACCAAGAAAGCAAAGTAAGTCATCACAACCCTCCCCAGAAGAGCTCCCGTGTCCAAGGATCTAGCCATTCATCCTTCCATCAAACCCCCGATATCCACCATTCCAAATTTACATTCTGTCTTATATTAATTCTTTCGTTCATCATTCAGTCTTTCACCATTCATTCTGTCCTTCCATCTTTGTGCCCATCCATATCCAAACCTTTTCAACCATTTGCAAACCTATCCATCGTCTATTCTTCCATCCCTCATTTCACTCATATATCCCTCCATCCACCCTTTCACTCATCCATCCATCCACCCTTTCACCCAATGCATCCTTTCACTCATCCATCCACTCTTCCACCCATCCATCCACTCATCCATCCAACCATTTACCCTTTCACCCATCCAGCCATCCTTTCACTAACGCATCCATCCACCCAGTCACTCACCTGTCCACCCATTCAACTTTTTACTCAGCCATCCTTTCTTCCAGCTCTCCGCCCTCCCTTTCATTCATGTATGCATTCTTTTACCCATCCATCTTTACATTCTTCTTTTCACTCATCCAGGCACCCATTTGCCCATCCATTCTGCCAATCATTCATCCATGCTTTCACTCATCCATCCATCCATTTATCCTCCCTTTCTCTCTCCATTCCCCTTTCACTTAGCCACCCATCCTTCCATCCACCATTCACTCATCCACCCACTCATCCATATACTCATCTACTCATGAATCCATCCATTGACCACATCACTCATCCATCCTTTCACTCATCCATCCACTCATCTATCCATACTTTTGTCCATCTACCCTCACTTTCACTCACTCATCTATCCACTCTTCCACCCATCCATCCATTCACTCATCCATCTAACCTTTTACCCTTCCACCCACCCATCCATCCATCCACGTACTCATCCATCCACCCAGTCACTCATCCGTCCACCCGTTAAACCTTTCATTCATCCATCCATCCATCCTTCCAGCTCTCCATCCTCCCTTTCACTCATCCATTCATTCCTTCACTAATCCATCCAGCCATTTACCTATTTCTTCACTTATTCACTCACCCACTATGTTCACATTAAATATGAGCTGATCCTTTGTCTACTGAGTTGCAGACAGAAGAGGCCTATAAAGAACTTCATCCTTGCACAAAACAAATGTACAAAAACGCCCATGCTGCAATGTGCCATTAGGCTCAGCATATTTTTTTTAGCTTAGTTGCTGAGCATAATGTGCCGCCCAACTGGAAGTTTGCTGTTTCTGTCATTGCATCCAGTAACATTAGACCTAGAACAAGCCATGACTATTGGCTTAGTCAATGGATGTTAGTTGCATAAAATAAATATAAAAGCAGAACTATGGCTTAGTTGTATATAATATTTAAATGCTTCAGCTCTGAAACGATGAGACTGTGTAAGAACTATAAGCTCTTCTTTTGAACTTCTTTCGCCAGCTTCTTTTCAAGAACTGGCACATAGCAGCATGGGCGTTTTTGTACAATTGGTTTGTACTTTTCTTCCATCTAACCCTAACAGTATGCCCTGCCCCAGACCGTGGCAGGAGGAGTCCGCCACATGCTGTAACAGCTCAAACTGGGCCATTGTAATTCTGTATGTGACAGTCAGCCAGCATGCAGAATGACAATGGTGGGTGGGCTACTCTTGTGCACCGAGGATGAGTGCGAAGCAGCCCTGTCAGGGCCTAGCAGGGAGCTGATGCTCCCTGCTAGGCCCAAAATGACTGACAAAAGGCGTCTGTAAAAGGGATCCTCACAGACTACGGACGGTAGGTCCAAATTACAGACGGTCCGTGAAATTTATGGGCAGTTGGCCACCCTACATGGGATCGAGGGTGTGGTGAAAGAAGATTAAGTTCCAGTGTGTCTCTGTCAGAAGATGTTCGAATATTTCTCTTCTTCCTAATATCTCTATATTCCAGGATAGGTTGCAGGTGCACTTTAGAAATGTGCGAATAAATAAATAAATAAAAAAGTTTTGAGAATTAAGTTGGACCCTTCGGAAGACATCCATCCATCTCCATCCATCTCCATCTCTCTCTCTCTCCATCTCTCTCCCTCTCTCTCTCTCCATCTCTCTCTCTCTTCCTCTTCCTCTTCCCCTCCCCTACCCTCCCCTCCACTCCCCCCTCCCCTTCCCTCCTCCCATGGCATGTGGAACGTTGAATTTATTATTGGAATCTAAAGGGGCAATGTTAAATGTACCCAAGTCTTACCCACAATAATGTACTTCAAGATAAACTGATTTTATTGGAGATTTTCAGTAAGAGAACTCATCTCTACACAAAAACGAATTCGCACCTACAAGAACGATGATGATAATGCTAGGCACCACAGAAGAGCTTCAAGTGCCTCTGCACAAGTAAAGGAACATCAAAGGCCTTTGCTAAATCATCCGGGGTGGACTCTAGGTCACCAAGAGCAGATTTTTCTGGTTCAAAATGCAGCTGTGATCTGCACCGAGATACTGCTTTTAGGGAGTGCTGTGGATATCTGCAATGCAGTATTTCTTTCACACTATATTAAGACAGGGATCATTAACTGCAAATGAAAGTCGGTGTAAAGTGTGCCCAAGCACTACATAGCAATCCTTGGGAAAGGATTTTCTCAATCATTCATTTGCTCCTTCTTGCTTATGGGATCCACCTGCCACATACAATAAAATAACCTGGAGTGGCTGGGCATACCTTTCCCTTGGTTCCCTTACCTTTGATTTCGAGTCGCAGGCTGAACTAGATAGGTTTGGGTTGATATGTTGTCTGAGTACTTGTGAGCATTGTAAGCAGAAAACAGACGTCAGATTCTATACTCTGATGACAATCCACATGACATGTGTGCCAAAATGATTGAGGACCAGTTTAGAGTAATGGCAAATGCTTAGATTTCTGCAATAAAAGAAATCCCTGTAGGAGAATCGACTGGTAGTATTTCCTCTATCACAGTATCCCAGTGATGTGGGATTTTCCACAGGTGAATTCTCCTCCAGATTCAGCACTTCACCAACTCAAAACCACTCCCTAAATTTCAAAATGATTTGCCTTAAGTTGTTGCACATTGAAGATCCTACAACATGAGGTACTTACTACCCTAGAGAGAAGATAAAAGAATGCTACATTTTCAAGTTAATCAATGGTGTCCTGTCTAAGGAAAGAAAGGTCTTGTCAGCTTGGATTTAGATAGAGAGGGGCACTGTAGGATAGTTTACACTAAAACACACAAAAAGTGCTGTAAAAGTGGGTAGGGTCACCTCTGAGAAATATTACCTCATCGGCTAGATACGGTCAGTGATTGCCCCCTCCCACAGACTGGCACTGGGCATAAGTGTAGCATCCACGGGCCAGTACCCTTCTCAGAACACTTCTGGACCAGAGAAACGTCAGAAGAAGGACTACCCCGGTCTGAAGAACCTGAAGAAAGACTGGGCCTGCTTGCCTTGAACCCAGGACCCCAGAAGTCACTCCAAGGGTCAGTTTGCTGACTTTCTGTTCGATCTATAGGGCAAAAACAAGCTTCCAGAGGCCTTGCCCTGCTTCCCAGCTTACCAGACCCAACTGGACCTGACCATATCCCCTTTACTGGCCAGTGTGTGAATGAGTCCTAACCCCCAAATACTGTCCCTAAGGTCCTGGACACTTGGTGAGAATGCATTCCTCCCTGCCTAACTGGAAGCTTCACCAAACTGGACACCAACAATCTCCACCGCTTCACCAGATTCGATGCTGAGCAGCACCTGATCGATGGTTTCCCCAGACCCAATGCCGATCAGAATCCAAAATCTCGTACAGTGACTTCTTTCAGTCATTGTTGAGGAGACCTGCCTTATATCCAATTGGCTGCCTGACCCCACTGAAGACTTTCTACCTCCATAAAAGTTGCTATGAAAGAAGGTAACTTTGTGACCACGATGGACCTGGTCCTGGTATCCCACCCGCACTCCATCACAGTCAGTCTTACATCTTACCCTTGTCCTGGTACCGTGCTACCAGTTACCCACAGTTTGGCCCTTTGTGCTTTTTGATGCTAATTTTAAATACAAACTTTAAAATTCATAACTCCATTTCTACTTTTTAGATTTCTGTCATTTTGATATTATGTTATTTACTCAAATATTCTCTATTTTGGTTTGAGATTTTGCTTGTGATGTGTTTGGACTTTATTAATGTTTGAGTACTACATAAAAACTTTACACATTGCCTCTATGTTAAGCCCGTCTTCTCTGTGCTATAGTTACTAGGGGGTTGAGCACTGGTTAATTTAGTAACTTTAAAGGTTCACCCTGACAAGGAATGTGATTAATGTTTCGAGGTGGGAACTTACCCTCCTCAACTAATAGCCCAATTTCTTACACAGCCACCTTGTGGCTTTATATCTCTAAGGCTCAAACAAAAAAAAGTGCTGTTGTCTTTTTAGACAACAGTTTTGGTATGGTGAGATTGCAAATGTATACTTACAATATTAGAAATAAAACTCCGAGTCCTGTAATTAATGTACTGTTGGGTAAAATGCCATGACTAGATCAAGGTGTCACATGTCATATGTCTACTTGACAGGTATGTGTAAGCATGTCTAAGCTAAGCATGCTTAAACAAAACTTTGATCTGCATCCATTTTAATTCGTCTTGTGAAGGTTTACCTGTACCGATCCCATTCTACCATTGCCGTAAATATGCAGGAAATCTTTCTGGTGTTCCCTTCGATTCGACTGATAAAGGCACTTTAGAAGGTCCTGCAACTCGGTGCCTCATGTCTTGCACAACAATGAATGACAGTCCTGGCTTCATATCCGACCGCACTTTGCGTGCGGGGACTTGCTTCACTTTTTCTCTTTAAAACAAGAGTTCTCAAGGTTCATGGGGGAGTAGCCTGTCATTTCTAAGTTTCTGCTTTGAATTCTGGATCTGTAGTATATTTTCACCACTGTATACAGTAGGCACTGAAGAGTCTGGAGAGGGCTTGGCCAGAGAGCGGTGCCCCCGCTCTATCTTTCCGGCCCCCTCTTTGAGTCCCAGCGCCACCGCTGTTGAATGTGCCAGGGTGCGATCCGGACGGCCTGACCTTGGCATGTTGCTCCGCACGTGACTGAACCTCACGGTCACTCGGGCCTGCCTCCCAATTATGCAATGGTGCGACTTTACATCTGGACTGGCCGTTTTGTATGCATAAAAAGGCTGTCCTCGAACAAAGGCCGCAGGCACTAATGTGATTTATTCGAAAGGACAGCAAACTCGGCAAAACGTCAGGGGCTGCGCATGCTGATCTGTCACGCTGGGCTGTGAAGGACGGCAGGAGCCCGCAACGCGTCAGGCCCAAGACGGTTTACCGAGTTTGCGGTCTGTTGAAATAAGTCACATTAGTACCTGCGCGGGAGCACGTCTTTGTTCAAGGACAAGATATATATACATACAGGGCTTTAAGTGGGCCAGGTTCCGCCGGTGCTCAGCACCTGCGGTTCTAAAAAGCAGGTGCGTAAACGGGTCCCTATCGGGCTCTCCATTTTTGCCCTCACGCTCTGGGTAAAAAAACATCTTAACTCGTCAGCAGTGCCTCCCTTCACTGACTTTGGGGTAACTTCGAAGTGACTCGTAAAGTTCTTTCACAGTCTCATTTCAGAACGGAAGGATTGTCATATTCGACGAAGTCATAGTTGTTGCTTATGCAACTAACAACCATTGACAAAGCCAACAGCTCTGGGTTGCTGTAGGTGTAATGTGACTTGGTGTGATATATATCTGGATGCAAAGACAGAGGCAGCAAAATACCGGTCGAGTGGCACACTACGCTAAGTACAGATTTTCCGCTTACTGTGTTTTAAGCCACGCCCTTAATTATATTGGCCACGCCCCTTTGAGACACCCAGTTTTTTTGTTCCACTTAAAGCCATATATCACACACTTCGTCAGATTTAAACAATAAGCAAATATATAAATATATATGTACACACACACTGTACCTTTGTAGGTGGCTCATCAGGTGTATCTGTGGCCCTTGCTCAAACTAAGGCGGTGGCAACCTATGGGGCCGGAGTGAGGGGAATGGCCCAAATTGATCAACTGCAGATAGTGGAAGACACCTTTTTTTAAGGCCAGGGTCTCGTTACCACCGTCCACATCTAATTACATTCTGCACCTCGAATTGAGCCTCCCATATCTGTCTGACTTTAACAGAATGGCACCCTAAACAGAAATTAATTAACCTTTTCTTGCTGAAGGCCAACCTTGACCGCTGGGAAAAGAACAGGCATTCCCAGGCGCTTGCAGTCTATGATCAAATTCCACAAAGATCAGAGGAAGGCTACTGTTACCTTTCTTCCGTAACAGCAGCCCAACACAAATTTATTCTGCTGCGCTTCCGCCTGAATTTAATTCCATTGATGTTGGGGTTTCCAGAGAAGAGGTACAAGTACGCAGATCTAGGGCCCTGTCCCTGTGATAACTGTTCACCACAGTCTGACCTACATTTGGTCTTTTTTTGTAAGTTTTATCTTAACGAAAGAAAAAGGTTCCTCCTACCAATTCTAAGGCAGAAACTTTTCTTGCAATGCAGAGTGGCACTGCATTTTCTGAAAGCTCTCTCGAACCCTCATGTCTGCTGTCTTGTAGCCTCCATTTTATGGGCCTGCTGGAGGAATAGAAGGTCCAAGGGTTTACTATGATGAATTAAGACTCATAATCTTTACAAATTAAATTGTACAGCCGATTTTGGTTTTAATAACAAATTTTAAAAGTTTAATAGGGTTTTAAAAATGATTCATGCTTTTTTACTAAATGAGTTTTAATGTGATTTAATCGATGAATTTGTGCTTTTATGATCTGTCTGTACATAGATCGAATAAGATTTAAAAGAAAAAAGAAAGTATCTGTGGCCCAATGTGTGCCTTCCTAGCTCTCCCCCTTATGAAACAATTCTATATACGCCACTGAAAATCAGCACTACGAGTCCCAGAATGCAAGGTTTAAACTATGTAAAGAGTGTGCTGCTCACACACGAACCTGAGAAATGTGAGAGCTCTGGAAAGCGGGGCTGTCAGGTCCGGAATGGGAACTTCCGTCGGCCCCCATGCCAGGACTACCTGAGAGGAATCCCAACTCGGATGTAGTGACTGAGTAGGTATGAGTACATTACTGACTCAGCTTCTTAAGGCAGTGTGGCGCTCTGCAGGAGGTGGACGCGCAGCTGCACACATGGCTTCCTCCCTTCTATACTTAACCGAGGGGGCGGTGAGACCGTGCAGCCCGTCTCCACCAAGCTGTATTGCACTTGAGCTTGAGAGTGAAAGAAGAAATTCTCTCGAATACCAAAGCTGCGCCTTCACAAAGCACATCTAAGCGTCGCTTTACCAAATGCACCATTGGCGACTTCGGGGACCCTTCGGCCTTCGCCGTTTGTGACATCACCCTGCTATCAAAGGTCAGCCATGTTTACCTGAACTACGCAAGTCTGACGTGTTATTTGACAAGAGGAATATCATTTACATTCCATAAAAGAACAACTATTTTCGCCTGGGGCTAGTAGCGCAAACAGATTCTTTTTTTTTCAATCCGAAAGTACCAGCCACTCACAGCAGAAAAGAAGAAAATATGTGTTTCCCTCCAGGGCCAATACGTACCCCTCAACAGGTGAAACTTGGCAACCACCGAGGCGGCGAGCCATGCCCGGCAGCGGCCCCCCTTGCCCGGGTGGGAGAGCGCTTTCGAGCCGACAGACAGCAGCATCTTCACCAACAAAGTGCACCGACTCCGAACGAGCACGGGAGGATGTGGGGCCGGCCCGGGGGAGGGGTTGCTGCCGCTGCGCACTTTGACACCGAGAGGAGGCAGCTGAGCGCAGTCCTCCCTGGCAGCGAAAGGGTGGGTGTGCAGGAGTACTAAATGCAGCACACAGTCAGTCAGTAACACTAACCCTCAGGAGCTGAAAGTCAGTTTCTCAAATGAGCATCTAAATCCCGCTAACTTGTCGACACTGATGGCTCCTTTAATTGGGGGAAAAAGAAGTGTAGGTTCTATGGAATCTGTTTTTTTAATTGTAGAGTTTAATGTAGTAAACATCGAACTTACGCTCACATAAACCGGTTTATGGTTTTTTTTCATTTCGAATGTTACATGTAATACAAGCTTTCCCAGTCACACTGAACAATTACATTATCCCAGTCTAGAACGACTGAATCTTCTGTAGTAGTATTATGAGGGAATTTTCGAAAGTATAGTGCAGTAAAATGTTTCTTCTTGCTTGTTCCCCATTGGTGCATATCCTGAGAACCCTGTGCTTATGTAGTGAAAGCAGGGCTTTAAGTGGGCTGGGTCTCACCGCGTCTGATCACTGGCAGTTTTTAGCTCTCGCCTACACAGCGCACATGCGCTGCTTAGGAAAAAGACTTTTAGTAATGGATTCAGTTTTGGCCCCAAAAACGTGCACGCGTTGCATTGCTTTCAATGGCAACTCATGCACGATTGGCGTTTCCTTTGCGAGAGTGAGCTTTGGAACCATCTGTTTGTAATTAACAGATGGTTACAAAGCTCAGTCCCGCAAAGGAAAGAGGCGCAGGCCCCCTCCTCTCTCCCCTCCCCCTGCTGCCTCCTCCTCTCCTCGTCAGCGCAAGGCGCACATGCTTGTTTGACTCTGAGGTCTTCAAGAGACTCGGAAGCAGCATTTGCTGTGGATTCGCGACTTTGACAAGCTCCGTGGGAAATCTAAAGTTACCTTTAAGAAACTTCCCTTTGTTGGAAGATAAGCTATCAGATGAAAAAGCCTTGACACCCGGGGCCAGTTTGGACATTTGAGCCTAGTTTTCAAATGTGAGAAAATGCGAGGCTGCAAAAATAGATAAGTGTAAGAAAGTGGCTATATATACACTGGACCATAGTAAGGTACAGTGTGTCTAGAGTCCCCAGTCTCCAGAGGTATAACAGAGGTTAAAGTCAGATATTACCTTACTCTCTAAAGTGGTAGCTTGGTCGAGCAGTAACAGTATCAGAGGACAGTGTAAAGCATTTGTTGTACCCACTCAGTCAGCGAAAAACAGTCAATGGTTTCCTGTGGAAGAAAATGCAGGTAACTGGTAAGTACAGTTAACCCCTTCCCCGCTCATGACGAGCTCAGCTCGTCATGAGTTGTGCCGCTCGCACGCTCATGACGAGCTGAGCTCGTCATGTAACGCGGCTTTTTTAAAAATGCCGCGCAGCGCGAAAAAAGCCGCCGCACGCATGCGGTTAAGATAACTTTTGCGGTTCAATACTAGCCTAAAAGGTACAGTACTGGCTTCTCTCCTGATCACAGGTGAGTATTTCAGAATTCGTTATTCATCTGATTTTAGATGAATATTTTAAAGTTTCAAAACTCCACACTGAAGAAATTTCAGTGAAAACTAGTCAATGTTAGCCTATGGAAGGAAAGTGAGTTATCGGCTTTTAGGTAAGTACTCGGCTGGGGGAGTTAAGGTTCTGGGCATAGACACGGGTATCTCCCAGGGTCGGAAAGGTACAGTAGTTACACCCTAAGCGGCACAGGGGCAGCCAGGTGCAGTGAGAGTAGGTTCATTGCAATCCAATGGAGGGTAGGGCTCCATCGGTTGGTGGCTGCAAGCAAACAGGCCACGTGGTTGTGGGAGCTGAGCTCCTGCTCACTTACTCAGGACAAGTGGGGAAGTAGAGTAGGGTGGCTGGGTGCAGGGTGCAGGGTGCAGGGTGCTCTTGAGCCGTCAGGCACTCAATGTTATCCAACGGGAAAGTTAAAAAGTGAACAAAGGCTGCAGGCTCGGGGACGGAGATTCTTCAGGTGCGACCACCACTTCGAGAGGTAAGTTGGGATCTTGGAAAAGAGGTAGGTACCCCAAAGGAAGGTGCAGACGACCGAAGGGGGCCAGGTGCAGGGGTGTCTTTTGGTGTCGGGAAATCTTACCCTCGGCTGGCCGCAGTTGGAGGGGTCGCTGGTTTTGAGGCTGCAGGCGTCGTCTGGTTCATCTAGGAGGGTCTTTGGGCACTGGACTTTGGATCCCAGTCACCGGGGGATGTCTCGAGGTCTTGGGTCACTCAGGCACAGGCCGGGCCTGGCAGGTGCAAAGTGGGATGGATTTGTGGTACCTGGTTGGCACTAGGGGTATTTTTGTTGGAGCAGAACCACTGCTCATGGGAGTCCCAGTCTTTTGGAAGGTTCAAGGCAGGCAGGTCCTCCGGAGTTGTCGAGGTTGCTGTCCGCAGGAGACGCCGGAGTTTCACAGGAGCAGGTTCAAGGGTCAACAGGCCTGTAGGGTCCTGGGCCAAGTCAGTGGGCGTTGTCCTTTTGTTAGCAGCTGCGTGGCAGGTCTTCTTGGTTCTTGGTCTTCTTTTTGTTGCAATCGGGATCTAAGGAAGGAAGGTTCAGGGTGCCCCTAAATACTACATTTACGGGCGTTACAGGTAGGGCAAGGGCAGGGACCAATGGGTCCCTGTCCTGGGGTGGGTACACCCCCTAGCCTGCACCTCTCCTGTGGGAGGGGGGCAGGAGCCTAGCTGTGATTGGGCAGGGCTCCCCATCTTCAAGATGGCCGGAGCCAGGGGCCGTGCTTCACCTCGACTCTCCCACCTGAGGGGTGGAGTTGGCACAGGCTGGAACACCCCCCTTCCTGACATAGGGTTTCCCGCCAGTCTTCCCTCCAGAGAGGGGGTCAGAACTGGTGGGGGCCAGTTGCTGAGTACAGCAAATGATCTGTAGAAGCTCACAAAGGCGGAATGCCTTTGAAGCTTCCCCTGCCCATCCTGGGGGAGGAGGCTTGGCACCTCATCACAGGATGTGCATTGTTGCAGGCCCAGGAGAGCGAGGGCTCCCCACCAAGGGGTCCACCAACATGTCTGCTGAGGGGCAGCCTAAGCAGCCTCTCGGACAAGACGTGGATTGTAGGTTAGGTTTCAGGGGGCATCTCTATGATGCCCTCTGTAGTGCATTTTACATTAACTCCTCTCATGCTCATTACGAGCTCAGCTCGTCATGAGCCACAGTGGCCGTGTGCTCATGACGAGCTGAGCTCGTCATAACGGCCGCAACGCTCGAACGCGAGGCTAATTCCCACGATGTGCTGAGCGTTCTAAAGAAACGGGTGTGGGCGTGACGAGCTGAGCTCGTCATGAGCACACGGCCACTGTGGCTCATGACGAGCTGAGCTCGTAATGAGCATGAGAGGAGTTAATGGGTGCTTTGCGCGCCCCCAGCAAAGTGGGGGAATTAGCCCTGCAGGCAAGGGGTTAAATCCAACACTGGCATTAGTGTGGGTTTAATGTGCTGAGAAGTTTGATATCAAACTTGTCAGTCTTCAGTGTAGCCATTATGGTGCTGTGGAGTTCGTAATGACAACCTCCCAGCACCATGTACTCTTGATGGCATCACTGCACTTACAGTGACCAGGAATGGCTCTGGGTACTGTAGGGGCATAGGGCTCATGCACCTGTGCCCACACCACTGGCATAGGGCAGCCAGCTGGAGGGGTGGCTGATGTATGTCAGGGCAGTGGGTTTGTGGGCATGACACACAGGGTTGTGTGCCATGTCGACTCTCTGTTTAGTTCTGTACTTAGACACTCAGCCTGCCTAGGCAGTGTGTGGGTGCCTAAAGGTGGCACAATAAGTGTTGCAGCCCCTAGGGGTTTCCTCTGGTCACCAGGCCCTGGGTACCGATGGTACCATTTACTAGGGGCTGACAGGTGGCCAGAGATGCCAATTGGGTTTTAGTTTCAACAAAGCTTTAGGGAAGGAACACAGGCCCTGGGCACCTGGTTGGCAGGAGCCCAGGGCACACTCAGTCAAAGTAAATCAGCAATTCATCAAAAAGTGGGTGCATACCAATGCAAGAAAGATGGCACTTTCTCACAATAAGAATACAGCACTTAGCCAAGCGCTGGCTGTCTCCCTTACCAGGGTTAGGAATCCTGGTTATTAATTACTTCCATCCCCATAACAAGATGAACTCATGTAGCAGCCCTGCCTCTCCCAAGGATGAAGAACAAAACTCGTGCAAGTGCCTCGCGGGCGCAGGCTGCCATTATTGCTGGAAACCTTCACTCGGGCCTTTCAGGCACGCATCCAGGGCTGCTCCTCACACAATCACAAAAGATCAGAAGTGCTTACAGCAAAAACACAAGAAAGAGATGGTGGTTTTTCATCTAAAGTGCTTCTGTCAGGCTGCATGTTTGCTTTTGTATTTTTTTCTCAGGGGGAACATTGTGTATTGAAGAGCTTTGAACATGAACAGATATTCTGTGAATGGCACTTGAGGCTGCGTTCCAGGCTACAAAGCACATGCTGCTTGTGTCAGGCTCTGCAGAAATAGGCCCACCAGATAATAATGCCTTTTTGTGCCTCAGTTAGTTTCAGAAGGAAATCAGCACCAAGATACCCTCCTGGGTGAACGTGGGCTTTACAAATGCACATCTATTGTTATGTTATGCTATGTTTTGTTATTTTGCAGGGCACCCTAACATGTAGCCAGTCCCAGCAACCATCCGAAGCGCTTGCCTGTCACAAAAAATCTCCAGATTTCCTTGTGGGCCAATACTCCTGTGCCATAACAGGCCTCCTGGTGTGATTAACTCTACCCCAGCTCTATTGGCCATTCAGAAGCACCCTGCTGTCAGAGGATGTTTAGATACTAAAAGATTAATGGGTTCTAGCTACATATATTTATTCGGCAAGATGGTTTAGAATAAACAGGACAGAAGTAGGAGCAAAAGGCCACTTTATTAGGACAGGTATGCCTCAAGACTTTAATAACATTACAAACATTGTGACAACAAGCCCACCTCACTAATACAATAAATTGACCTGTCTCCCATCCCATCAACTCCACCCCCCCCCAATCTGCAAAACCTAATCAAAAGCTCCCAGCAGTCAACCCGCTCCCCCTTTCATTCCATTCAACGTCCTTTCACACCTAACTCCAGTTGCACTCTCCTGTCCTGCCAAATGTTCCCCCAGCAAGGCCGCAACCTTTCCAACATACTGGGTGAGTCGTCTGCAGCAACTAGTCCAAAGTGACAACTAAAAGGTTCAGCCTCTACCTGTGTAACCAACAACGCAGCCATATCTAGCTATAACAAAAGTTGTGAACAGCTAAAAAATTGGGAGGGAGAGTGCCCAAGAAAAACGTATGCTCTCTTACCCACAGGACCACAGCACAAATGGTCTGGAGAAGCTCACAAAGGCGGAATGCCTTTGAAGCTTCCCCTGCCCATCCTGGGGGAGGAGGCTTGGCACCTCGTCACAGGATGTGCATTGTTGCAGGCCCAGGAGAGCGAGGGCTCCCCACCCAGGGGTCCAGCAACATGTCTGCTGAGGGGCAGTCTAAGCAGCCTCTCAGACAAGACGTGGATTGTAGGTTAGGTTTCAGGGGGCATCTCTAGGATGCCCTCTGTAGTGCATTTTACATTAACTCCTCCCATGCTCATTACGAGCTCAGCTCGTCATTAGCCACGGTGGCCATGTGCTCATGACGAGCTGAGCTGAGCTCGTCATAACGTCCGCAACGCTCGCACGCGGGGCTAATTCCCACGCTGTGCTGAGTGTTCTAAAGAAACGGGTGCGGCCGTGACGAGCTCAGCTCGTCATGAGCACACGGCCACTGTGGCTCATGACAAGTTGAGCACGTCATGAGCACCGGGGCACTGTGCGCGCCCCCCGTCCCCCAGCAAAGCGGGGGAATTAGCCCTGTAGGCAAGGGGTTAAATCCCACACTGGCATTATTGTGGGTTTAATGTGCTGAGAAGTTGATCTCAAACTTGTCAGTCTTCAGTGTAGCCATTATGGTGCTGTGGAGTTCGTAATGACAACCTCCCAGCACCATGTACTCTTAATGGCATCACTGCACTTACAGTGCCCAGGAATGGCCCTGGGTACTGTAGGGGCATAGGGCTCATGCACCTGTGCCCACACCATGGCATTGGGCAGCCAGCTAGAGGGGTGGCTGATGTATGTCAGGGCAGTGGGTTTGTGGGCATGGCACACAGGGATGTGTGCCATGTCGACTCTCTGTTTAGTTCTGTACTTTGACACTCAGCCTGCCTAGGCAGTGCGTGGGTGCCTAAAGGTGGCACAATAAGTGTTGCAGCCCTTAGGGGTCTCCTCTGGTCACCAGGCCCTGGGTACCTAGGGTACCATTTACTAGGGGCTGACAGGTGGCCAGAGATGCCAATTGGGTTTTAGTTTCAACAAAGTTTTAGGGAAGGAACACAGGCCCAGGGCACCTGGTTGGCAGGATCCCAGGGCACACTCAGTCAAAGTACATCAGCAATTCAGCAAAAATTGGGGGCATACCAATGCAAGAAAGATGGCACTTTCTCACAATAAGAATACAGCACTTAGCACAAGCGCTGGCTGTCTCCCTTACCAGGGTTAGGAATCCTGGTTATTAATTACTTCCATCTCCATAACAAGATGAACTCATGCAGCAGCCCTGCCTCTCCTAAGGATGAAGAACAAAACTTGTGCAAGTGCCTCGCGGGCGCAGGCTGCCATGATTGCTGGAAACCTTCACTCGGGCTTTTCATGCACGCATCCAGGGCTTCTGCTCACACAATCACAAAAGATCAGAGGTGCTTACAGCAAAAACACAAGAAAGAGATGGTGGTTATTCATCTAAAGTGCTTCTGTCAGGCTGCATGTTTGCTTTTGTATTTTTTTCTCAGGGGGAACATTGTGTATTGAAGAGCTTTGAACATGAACAGATATTCTGTGAATGGCACTTGAGGCTGCGTTCGAGGCTACAAGGCACATGCTGCTTTTGTCAGGCTCTTCAGAAATAGGCCCACCTGATAATAATGCCTTTTTGTGCCTCAGTTAGTTTCAGAAGGAAATCAGCACCAAGATACCCTCCTGGGTGAACGTGGGCTTTACAAATGCACATCTTATGTTATGTTATGCTATGTTTTGTTATTTCGCAGGGCACCCTAACACGTAGCCAGGCCCAGCAACCAACCGAAGCGCTTGCCTGTCACAAAAAATCTCCAGATTTCCTTGTGGGCCAATACTCCTGTGCCATAACAGGCCTCCTGGTGTGATTAACTCTACCCCAGCTCTATTGGCAGTTCAGAAGCAAGCTGCTGTCAGAGGATGTTTAGATACTAAAAGATTAATGGGTTCTAGCTACATATATTTATTCGGCAAGATGGTTTAGAATAAACAGGACAGAGGTAAGAGCAAAAGGCCACTTTATTAGGACAGGTATGCCTCAAGACTTTAATAACATTACAAACATTGTGACAACAAGCCCACCTTACTAATACAATAAATTGACCTGTCTTCCATCCCATCAACTCCACCCCCCCAATCTGCAAAAGCTCCCAGCAGTCAACCCGCTCCCCCTTTCATTCCATTCAACGCCCTTTCACACCTAACTCCAGTTGCACTCTCCTGTCCTGCCAAATGTTCCCCCAGCAAGGCCGCAACCTTTCCAGCATACTGGGTGAGTCGTCTGCAGCAACTATTCCAAAGTGACAACTAAAAGGTTCAGCCTCTACCTGTGTAACCAACAACGCAGCCATATCTAGCTATAACAAAAGTTGTGAACAGCTAAAAAATTGGGAGGGAGAGTGCCCAAGAAAAACGTATGATCTCTTACCCGCAGGACCACAGCGCAAAAATAACAAGCATTGGCATAGCCAATAGGTCTCGCATTTGGGACCTTATTAGTGTTTCGTTATCCAGCACAATATCCTTGGTGCAACAACATCAACTGTTGCATGCCTAGACACTTATAAGGTCCCAAAGGCGAGACCTAATGGCTACACCAATGTTTGTTTAAAGGGGGCCTCGAAACTGGTCTCTATCGGGCTCTGTTTTGTGCATGGCACAGGCGGTCCGTTTTTTTCCAGACTGCAGTGACAGGGTGCACATCATGTGCACGTGCTCACACTGCTCACTTCTCACTAATGGAGTTATGGCATGACGGCATGCCAGGTAAGCGTTGTAGGGGAATGGAAATCCTTGAAAGAGAGTCATTTTCTCTCTAGATTTTCCTTCTCTTTTTGAAACTCAGAAGCAGCAACATTGTCGTGGTGTCACCAGGACTTTAAGTAGAAGCTTTTTCAATATTAAATACAACAAGCCAGAGTTGCTGCTTATTTATCATATGCAACTAACAACCATTGACAAAGCCAACAGTCCTGACTTGTTGTAGGTATGATGTTGCTTGTATCATACATCTTGATGCCATGACAGACGCAGCAAAATACAAGTTGGGCAGCACACTATGCTAAGCACAGATTTCTAGCTTGTGTTTTTAAGCCACACCCTTAATTGCATTGGCAACGCCCCTTTAGGAGACGCCCCCAGTTTTTATGCCCCAGTTAACGGCCTGAGTGAAAGTATGAAATGCTTTGTCTAAAGCAGTGTGTGGCATCTGCTTGCACCTGTGTCATCTATGCTGTAGTCATGGTTAACCATAGAATGCATAATGCCATTGCTGCAGCTTGCCTTATATTAGTTGGAATGTTACCTTTTGAAATGTAACTTGAGAACTGATGGTCTTGTTGCCCTGCATGAATGGGATCTTCTTCCTCTACAATAAACCTACAACTTATTTCTTCAAACCTGCCTTGTGTGATCCTTCTGTCTGGCAGTCAGGATCTTACACTGGCGTAGTCGGCAGCTTCTATCTTGAAAGAAGATCCCAACAAACTCCTTCATCTACAAGCAAGCATATTTACTTTGGTCTTGAAGCTCTTTATCTTCCAGCTACAAGGTACTGTTTTTGCTTTACTTTTAAGAAGGGTTTTATAACCTCTTCCCACGTCTCACATCTTGTGAGGAAACTTTCACTTGATGTTTTCACACTCAACGTGATTTTCATCAGTCTTGAATTTCACGTTATTTATTTTGAGAACTGTTTCTGTGCCCTGGACCTGCCTTAGTGTACAACGCTGCATGGCAGAGAAATTGTTATTCTATCCACGTTTTCACCAAACCCTAGAAGCGAGGACATTACTCCTCTGAGGCTTGAGCCGGGAGAATTCTAGGCACGGCAATATTTTGCACATGGAAAGATTATAATTCTTTTTAATTGCTTTTTAGATTGCTGAAATTTTAGCTGCTTAGCGTGACTACATAATATTTTTGCACATCTTGTAAGTGGTGCTTACTTTTAAAAAATTGGAGTTTTATTAAATGGTATTACCTTCCTGTGGTATTCATATATTGGTTACCCTGCCTATTCTCCCCATTGCCTACCATCTGTGTCCTTCCACCTGTTTGTGGAATGCCCTGCACAAGGAGCTCTAGAATGTAAAGCTCTTCTTGCTGCCTAGCTACAATGTATTGGAGTGAGTTGCTACTGTGTTACCTGTAGGTAGGACGCTGTTACTTCTCTAGCTTGTGAAACCAATAAGGGTTACCTTCAACTGTTTCCTGGCTTCGTACTTCTTCACACTGGCGACGAGGGAAGAAGAAAGGACCCTGCTACTCTAACGCATCACCCTGATAGAGTTTCCTGCTTTTGATGACTCCAGCACAGCGTCCTAACACAGCTAAGTTCTTTGGATACAAGAACTTGAAGGTACTTTGCGCACTTGTTTATAGCGTCCCGAACTTGAAGGTACTTTGCGCACTTGTTTATAGTGTCCCAAATATTTTACTATCAATGAGACTTCTCTGTTTCCCGTTTTAAACGCTCTGCACCTCAGCTTCACTTTCCGTGTGTTCCCTGCGCTTATCAACTAACCAAACTGCAAGCTGTCACCTTTGAATCTCTCTCTTGCTTCGTTTGCGAGATTCATCGACACTTCACTTTGAGGCCTCAACTGGTGACACTGGGATTTCTCTCAAGTGCATCTTTCAAAAACCTGCTCGTGTAGTGCGACCGCCATGCTTCCGTTGTCACCTAGCAACGAGTTTCTCCTTTGGTCATCTGCGTCACACTCCTCACCTTCTGCATCCTCATTGTTTCTGAACGTGCAGCTCACCGCAGCTTGACGTCATACGCAGCACTCTACGTGTCACTCTGTTGCATTCCCTAGCAACGAGCTTCGCCTCCTGTCATCTCTTTTACCGACTACGCGCTGACACGCACAGCTATTTCTTTTCTTTTGCTCTCAGAGCAACTTCACGCTGATACGCACAGCCTTCTTAATTATGCAAGGGTGTGTGGTATATCCTTAAGTTCTGAAAGAAAATCTGCACTATTACTACATTGCCTAGGCTCTGAGGGCCAAGACGTATTTGAACACCTTCCTGACCTGACAGATTCTGAATCCGACAATATCAATGAATTTGAAATTTGCCTAAAAAAGTTAGATAAGCACTACCTTCCAAAACTTAGCACTATTCTTGTACGCTATCACGTTGGTAGCACATACAAAACCTGATGAGTCAGTTGAAACTTACATCACAGCTCTACGTAAACTTGGTGCAACTTTCAAATTCGAGGGATCACTTGAGGAATGCATATGTGATCAGTTCATGCTTGGTTGCAACGTCGAGAAAATAATAGATGTACTGTGGCAAAAAGACGATCCTAAACTCAACAAAGTCATTGTTTTAGCTAAAAGAATCAAATATTCCTTAGCTTGTGTAGAGGTGATCAAAAAAGGGAATGGGGCTTCTGAGGAAAAGGTTCATGCTGTCTCAAAAAAATCTACAAGACCCATTTGGAAGCAATGTGAATCTGTCTGGAAATCACACAAAGCCAATAAAGCTCCTTTTGATTCTAGGTCCAAAAACAATACTGGAATAAAGTGCTACCAATGTGACCTCTTTGGCCATCTTGCCAATGAAAAATCATGCCCTGCTCTCAATTCTAAGTGCCGCAACTGTGGTAAAGTTGGACACGTTGCTAAAGCTTGCAGGGCTAAGAAAACCAAGTCTAAACGTGTCAAAGAACTGGTCTTGGAAAGCGAAAGTGATTCTGACTATGATTACAATGATTTACATTGAGGTGAGATTGTCACACCCACTGAAAGAAACAAATGCAAAGGTCCAGTTGATGCCTTTTTAGTTAATGATTGCTACATTAGAATGCTCTTCGACTCTGATGTGAAGATCTCTATTATTCCCAAAGAATTCTTCGACTTGAAATTACAAGGGAAAGTAAAATTATACAAACCTGACATCAAACCGTTAGCCTATGGGGGCAACCCATAAAACTATTTGGTTATTTCCTTGGCAACATCGAATACAAAGAGAGGTTTACAGCTGGTAAAATGTATGTATCTTGCAGAGGCGACCGCATAATCAGCTGGTTTCACCAGGCTGATTTGGGTGTGTCATTGGTTCTCGGTGCAGACCCCTGCATCATTCTGAGAGACATTTCACTGCATCTCCTTCTTTTGAATATTACTCTGAACAATAGAGATTCACATGCTGTCTCCTGTGTGACTGACTCGACTTCCACATTACGATCTGAGTTTAAGGAAGTTTTTATTGAAAGGTTGAGTTGCCTTTCTGGTTATGTTAAAAAAATTACTCTCAAATCCAATGCATTCCCTGTCACTTGTAAGGTACGCAATGTTCCCTTGGCCATGAAAGAGTCTATGTGTGCAGAACTTGAGAAATTAAAAAGTGAGGGAATCATTATTGAGACTGAGGCAGTGGCTCGCACCAGTTGTCCTTGCACGCAAGGCCTCTGGCGAGGTATGTCTATGTGTGGACTTGCGTTCTATCAACCGTGCTGTTGTTGCAGACAGATATCCTCTCCCAAACATCACTAAGATGCTCGCACAGTTGAGAGACGCACATATTTTTTCCACTCTTGATCTACGTGCAGCATACCACCAGGTTAAGACAGATGAAGACTCCATGGACCTGACTGCGCTCATCCCCCCTTTTGGAACCTACAAGTTCGCACTTCCATTCGGCTTAATTTTGGCAGCCTCTGTATTTCAGAGGGTGATGGACGCCGTTCTAAAGGGGGTGGGTGGAGTCAAAGTCTGTCAGGATGATGTGTTGATTCATGCCACCTCACAAGTTGAACATAATGCAAGGCTGAGTTGTGTGCATGAACGCTTTCGGTCTAGGGGTCTGACACTCTGTGAGAATAAGTGCAAGTTTAATCTCTCTGAAATAGATTACCTGGGTCATCGTTTGACCTGTGACAGGGTGAGACCTAAAGAACGCCTAGATGAATTTCCTGTACATCAATCCAGAGATGAGCTTGTTACTTTCTTGGGCATGGCGTAATACTATAATAAGATCTTACCATGTTTTGCCTCACGTGCTCATGACCTGAGGTCACTTCTAAAGATAGGTGTGAAGTTTTCCTGGTCGCCTCAGTGTCAGTTGGAGTTTGAGGGGGTCAAGAAAGCTCTTCGTGCTGCTCCCTCTTTACAGTGTTTCGACACCTCCTGGAGCTCCACACTTGTCACTGATGCAAGTTTAAAAGGTTTAGGGGCTGTTCTTAAACAAACGACGGTAGAAGGCAGACGCCGGGAGGCTGACCGCGACCAGGGACCACACTTCCCAGCGGCCCCTGAGGCAGGCAGCGCGCTCGTGACGCGCCGAGAGCGCCCGGAGGCGCCAGTAAAAGGCTGACCCCCCGGGAGCCAGTGGGGGAACACCAGTGACTCACCTGTTAAACCGCCATCGGGCTGTGGTAAATAAATAATTTATTACCGGATCTATTTTTCAGAATAATCAATAAACAGGTAGCTCAATAAATAAGAGTCAAGATTCGAGGTAGCTGGAGTTTACAGGCTTTAATCAGGCATAAAGGACAGGAACAGGACAGCCTGTACGGGAATAGGATGGCAGCTGCCGGGGGCAGGAATAGGCTAACTTTTAATAACAGTGCACAGTATATATACTTAAACAAATACATTACATTCAATACAGTAGGCGTAGCAGTAGGCGTGGTTCGTAACAGTCGCGAAAGATAAGGGCAAAATGATGTAACAAGAAGGCGTGTACAGGGCGTATACATAGACATGTGATGCAAACGTAACAGAATATGTCATAAATGGGGCGGAAACATGGAGGGGGCTACCTGAGCAGCTGGGACCTCTAACCTAGTGGTGCGCGCAAACGGGCAATGACGTGTTACCAGGGAGAACTGGGGGCTATGACTTCTGCGCTAGAAGAGGAGACTAAAGTCTGGAGTGTCAGAGCGACATGTACCCAGGCATATCTAGTATCTGTTGTTTAGAGTACATGTTGATAGAATCCAAAAGTTATCAGGGCAAAGGCTACTTGATACTAAGACTGGTGCATGCATTATTCTACATGTAGTGCAGTGCTAGTGATATTCTATGAATATTAATACAGTATTTCTCTTACATGGAGTCATAAAGGCTAGAGCATGACGGAAACTATTGATGCGATTCAGTAGCTTAGGAATGCAGAGAAGGAAGGGCTGAACTGATAACTGGAAACATAACATATTCTTGGCAGACTGGGAGGCAGAGCCAGGCCGGGCCGGGCACTGCGAGGAATGAAGTAAGCTAAGGGTCAGGGATACAGGTGGGGGCTGTATTGCTCCTCGGAGAGGGTTCAGGAGACAGGAGCTGAATCTGAGTCCGGGCCCTTTTGAGGCCTAGAAACGGGGACAATTCAATGAATTAACGTGCACACTGTAAACTGTGGCAACGTAGGTTTACATAGGCCTGACATTCGTTGCTTTCACGAAGACTGGAAACTGGCATACTAGAGATGGACACAACTGTAATTGCGTCTTTAATCAATCAGAGGGGAATACATGCATATCGATCATGCACATATAACAAAATATGGGGAACACGTAGGCACATATAACATGGCAAAATTTACTTTTCCACATTCCCTCCTTGTGCCCTACGTTTCTATCAGGAAACATCAATATTCATGTTACCATCTATCATTTCATATAGCATCATTTGCTCGTCTCGAATTGTCTTGGAACGGGATTTAGGACTAGGAATACAAGAGGTAGCACAAATGCCGCAAATCGCAGGGCCACATTGTATACAGAGGCAGCAACTGAATATGATCATTACTGCAATACCTAGGAATGACAATACTTTCCATCCCCAGGCAGATATAATACTCCAGAGCCAACCGGACCATGTCCAGGTGCCTGGATTCTGGTGTAACTGATGGGCAATTTTATGAAGTCTGGTTATAGCTGAATAAACAGACGGCGCGTTATTAGGAATGAAAATGCAGCAACTAGATCCGATGACTCTACATGCTCCTCCTCTATCGGCCAATATGACGTCAAGAACGAGACGATTTTGGAGCACGACAAATCTCATAGCAGATTGCTCTTCGGTTAAGTTACCTAGAGCAGAAGTAGTCTCATTCACTACTGCTTCAAGGGTTCTGGTTAACCTACGTATTAACTTACTATTCTGGACAGGTCCTATAAAAAAGAAGAAACCTTTATTGAAGTCTTGATACTGTTCTAGAGTAGTTTCAGTTTGATCGACAATTGGGGACTCAATCTCCCTTCTATGTCTGACGTGTACTAGATGTGTGTTTCTGTGATAATCAGATGGGGCTAGAAAAACTGGTGGCAGTAGGAAGGCAATGTAACATGTTCCATCCCAATCGAGGGGCAGACGAACATATGCGGTCTGACCACATACAAAATATGAATGACGTGAGGCTTTGAAAATAGATTTCCCACTGTCACTATACTCGACAATAGTAGTACAATCACTATGTCCTACATGTGCGGAACCATTCTTTCTGACACATAATTCGCCTTTGACTGGTAGTACTGAAATAGCAGGTAAATCTGGAGTAGTATCAGACTGAACATTCAGGATCATAAAATTCGAAGAATAATTACCCAAATCATATACTTCATTTTCTAGATCTAACCCTGTTCTATGGGAGAGACCTTGCTTGTCTGGGAAACATGTTCTGTTCAGAAGGGACATATCATTGGAGGATGACGTTAAAGTGGACCATGCTCCACACGAACCATTATGTGAAAACGGATAAGGAAAGAGTGGCAGAACTCCCTTCGGTGTCTGGAAAGGGGGGAGTCGACCACACACCCAACAATTAGTGGCATTGCTGGTCTGGTGTGAATAGTGTAACATTCTGATAAATGTGTTATTGCGCATAGCAAGACGATAGGATAGCTCGTGAGGAGGCATATCACTAAATGTGTGCTCTACTGTAGCATTAGAAAACTTGTTTACATGGGAAACTGGAAAACATAAATGTAATGCATAACTTGTGCAGGTAACCATAAGACTTAGAAACAATATAAAACTTAGAAAAACGATACATCTTATAGAGTTTTGACTAACTCTCTCACTATGGGGGTCTATCTCATACATGTCAGAAACCTGTCTAACCGTTTCACCCGAGAGGGACTTAGACAATTAAACTGGCTGACTTATTTTACTAGACCTTAATTTCTTTTTATACTCCTGTTGCGGAGTTTCCTCTAACAGGGGAGGCTTGAGTTCAGAGTCTGTTTTTAGGCAGTCTTTAGTAACGGAACAGTCCTTTGCAAAAGATTTTTCACGAAGTCCATGGAATTTTTTGACGTGGGACAGGTGGACCCATCCTTTCCTGCCCTCTAACTTCACTGCTGTCCTTGTAGTTAATAAGACTAGGCGAGGCTCCTTCCAACGGGGTTCCAGCGGACTTGAACGATCAAAGTTCCTGACCAACACGAGGCTTCCTGGAATGACTTCATGCGGTTTCACCTCGGTGTTGTCTGGAAATGCGGCGGCAACCTGTGAACGACAAGAGTGTAGGGCAGACATCAAGGAAGCTAGGTAATCTGTCAGCATATTACTGGAAACATCTGTAATACTGCGGGGTCTAGGTGTACCCCACATGTTTGGGGGGCGGCCGAATACGACCTCATACGGGGACAGACCTGAACTGGAATGTGCAACCATCCGCATATAGAATAAGGCTACTGGCAGGGCAACTAGCCAGTCTACACCTTTCTCTTTGCATACTTTCACAATGCGAATTTTCAGGGTCTGATTATGTCTCTCTACGAGACCAGCTGCTTCAGGATGGCGCACACAATGGAACTTCCACTGGTACCCTAACAGAAGGGAAACATGTTTCATAAGCTCAGATGAGAATGGCTGGCCGTTATCAGAATACACGACCCTAGGGAGTCCATAGCGGGGAAAGAATTCACGAACCAACTGCTTGGCAGTGGTCGCTGCTGTGTAATCTGGAACGGGATATGCTTCTGTCCACCTGGACAAAGCGCATACAACTACGAGAACATACTTGAAACCTCGACATCGCTCCATCTGAATATAATCCATCTGGAGGACTTCAAAAGGGTGGTCAGGGGGTTGGAATCCACCTTGTTCCACCGGGACACTTTTACCTGGATTGAATTGGCAACATATCATACAGGTACGGACTTTCTGCTTGGCTGCAGCTCGTAAATGCTTGTTGAACCATAGATTCTGAATACTGTCTAACATAGCTTTCTCTCCTAGATGTGCTGGACTATGTGCGGTATTAATAATGACTTGAACCATAGAGTCGGGGAGAAACCATGTGGCTTTTCCCTTCGTCACCCATCCTTGATCTGTCTGGACCCCTCCTTGTTCGGACCATTTCTTGATTTCTTCGGGAGTAGCATGTAACTGTATGTCTATGACATCTTGTGTAGGGTCCTTAACTGTCATACAAGTAGTCTGATCTAGAGTGAGTGTCTGTGTCGTGTTAACTGGAATGTCTGGAGTCTGAGCTGTAAGCTTGGCTGTTCGATCTGCTAGATCGTTACCTTGGGAAATGATGTCAGTAACTTTCGTATGTGCCTTGCACTTCATGATAGCGATAGCTGTCGGTAAATGTATTGCATCTAACAGAGCTTGAATGAGGAGACCATGCTGAATCTTGGTTCCATGAGAAGTCATGAAACCTCTCTCCTGCCAGAGCACTCCGAAGTCATGTACGACTCCGAATGCATAACGTGAATCTGTATATATATTTACTATATACACGTATGCAGGCTTGGGTCAGAGCAACTAGCTCAGCTGCTTGAGCAGACAGGGTGTCAATACGATGTGTTTCTATAACTTCAGTTTCAGTAGTCACTGCATACGCGGCTACTAGTTCTCCTGTACTTGTTCTCATACATGAACCATCCACATAAAGTGTCAGGTCGGGGTTAGGTAATGCAATGTCTGTCAGGTCTTGTCTTGGCTTTGTCATAGTGTTAACAACTTCCACACAGTCATGTGTGGCAGGATTTGAAGTAACTGACGGTAACAGTGTAGCGGGATTTAAAATGTTGCAGCGTCTGATTTCTATGTGTGGCTGGAACAGTGTCAGTTCATAACCTGTTAAACGTGCAATTGTCAAGTGCTGAGTCTGTGTTCGGTTTAAAAGAACTTCCACGGAGTGTGGAACTTGTACTGTCAGGGAGTGTCCTAACACTATGGAATCACTTTTTCTGATTGCTAGAGCTGTGGCTGCAACTGACTTGAGGCACGCAGGCAGAGCCTGGGCTACTGGATCTAATGTGCTCGAAAAATAAGCACAGGGCTTGTATTGTCCTGCTTGATCTTGTGTGAGAACAGATAATGCAGTACCATCACGTTCTGTGACAAAAAGTGTAAAAGGCTTACTGTAGTTCGGTGTTGCTAGAACAGGTGCTTGACATAAGGCTTTCTTTAATTCATTGAAAACAAGTGTATGTTCCTGGGTCCAAGGGAGGACAGTCGATACGGCTGCCTCCTGTGTCGTTAACTGTATCAGTGGCTTGGCTAGAAATGCGTACTGAGGAATCCATTGTCTGCAATAAGAAGTGAGGCCAATAAAAGCTCGTACCTCCTTCTGTGTCTTGGGCTGTGGAAGACTCGCTATTAACTGGATACGGTCTGGTGTCAACTGCCTACCCCACTTGGACAGTAAGTGGCCTAAGTAGATCACTTGCTGGACACAGAATTGAAGCTTGGAAGGGGACACCTTGTGCCCCTGCTCGGCCAGAAAATACAGAACTGTAAGTGACGCGCGCTCGCAGTCACGTTCAGAACGGGCTGTGATCAGTAGATCATCGACATACTGGAGCAGGGCAGTGTCAGTTGGCATGTGAACATTGTCTAGTTGTCTTTTAAGTGCTTGACTGTAAATACTAGGACTTTCTGTGAAACCTTGAGGAGCTCGTGTGAATTTATAGCTCCTTCCATTTAAACAAAAACCAAAAAGGTACTGGCTGTCTGGATGAATGGGAACACTGAAAAATGCATTCTTGAGGTCGATAACAGTAAAAAATGAAGCTTCAGAATCAATGGCTGTCAATAGGGAAGAAATATCGGGGACTACTGGATACTGGGGTATGATACATTTATTAAGTTCTCGAAGGTCAATCACTAATCGATATACTGGAGGTGCATTTGGATCAGTACGTTTCAGGACCGGAATGATAGGAGAATTACATACATTGGAGTCAGTTTCTACAACCACTCCTTGAGCAATGAGCTCGTCAATAATTTTGGATAAGGCTGCTACAGCCTCAGGTGGCAATCTGTACTGTCTGATTCGTGGCAAAACTATACCTTGTTTGAGAGTCACACGATGGGGTGTGATGTGCATACATCCTACATCAGTTGGACCTTGCGCCCATAAATGCTGCGGTACATTCAATAATCTGGGATCAAAATCGCGTAATACATAGTGACCTTTAAAGTCTCTCAAAAACAATCGGACTCCTTCTGGGGAGCAGCAAATTACTGCACCTAATTCTTTCAGTGTTTTAATACCTAACAAATGTTCTGGACATGACTTCGTAAGTAACAAATCAGTAGTTCGGGACAATGGACCAACTTCTAGGGAAACTGGTGTTGAAATTTCATTAACAATTGGCTTTCCTGAAAATCCAAGGGAAACATTTTTAGAGCCTGAGAGCGGAGCCCCTGGAACCTCGTCATGACTGATAGTAGTCCTACTTGCCCCTGTATCAATCAGAAACTTTCTGTCTTTCCCTAATACTTGACTGTGTACATAGGGACCCTCTTGATCTACAGGTATCTCGATGAGAGGCAAGCCTACCTCCCTCTCTAGGCTGTTTCATGAGTACTGTTGATACTCTGGATACTCTGTCTGGGCATACTGGTACATTTGCTGTGTAACATGCTGTGTTGCAGCGATGGGCTGCGGTGCTGGAACTGTCTGTTGTGCGTTCTGCGGTGACTGAGAAGTCTGTGAAACTTGTTCTTGTCTAGGCGGACGTGGTCTTTCTTTAGTCCTACCAGTAGCTATGTTGTGTTTCAGAACTGCACACTCGTTTATAAAATGACCTGGCTGTTTACAATAATTGCAAGTCCCTTTAACGGGAGCTGCAGGATGACTGGCTTGATTCGGACCCCTCTTCTGACTGTCTTGTGGAACAGATTGTGCAACTAATACTTTTATTTTAGTGTCTTTCATACGTCTCTTTTCGTGTTCTTGCTCTTCCCTGATTCTATTCTGGTGATACTGGAGCATCTGGAGCATTTGTGACGGAGTATTAGCTTGCCAACTACTTTCGACTTTCAAAACTCGATTTTTAACTTGTGGACTTGAATTCTCGACTAGTTTGGTAACAAAAAGATGAGGGTATGACTCGCTACTCGTCTTCAAACCACTGTTAATAATAAAACATTTTTCAAATCTAGAATAAAAATCACTAGTGTCTTCATCCTGTTTCTGTTTACATGCTGAGATTGCATCCCAATCTTCCTTTTTCGTGGCTAGTAACCTTGGCAAAACTTGAATCAATAACTCGGGCAATTCTTTACATTTGTCCCCAAGACCGGTACCTGGTACTCGTATTTTATCTTCAGCTTCTAGAGCTGTCCAATCAATCTTTTTCTCTCCCACCTCCCATTCTTTTTCCTTGAGTTTTTCATATACCCCTGCGGGCAACAGGACCTTTAACATTTTAATGATATCTGGATACGTGTATTCTCCCATACGGAGCATGTCTTTTAATTCTCGATGGAACCCTGCTGGATCTTTGTCATGACAGGGAATTAACTTTTTCATCTCTAAGAGTTCCATCTTGGTGATAGGGGTGTAAACAAACACTCGTTGCATTTCACCACCCGCTGTCCTAACTGGGTGTACTTCTCGTAACGGATGCTGTCTATCTATGTAAAATGATTTACTTTCTGGAGGTGAGACATGAACAAAATGCGGATTCAGAAACGTTCGATATTTGTGGCGCTGTTCTAGAATGATACTAATTAAATCGGTACCAAGACCTCTCCATCTATACTGGAGTAACTCGTTCAGAACATCATGTAACGGACCTGGATCAGAATGCTGTCCCTCATACTGTGTAATGAGGTGCTGGATCATATACATACCCACCAGTCGCTGCTCGGCTGGGGGAAGTTTCAGAAACATTTGTGCCACTATTTCGTCTGGAAAAGTGGTAGAATCAGTAGTCCATCGGACCGCTGATCGGGCTAGTTCTTGTTCATGCATAGTACTAAGTTCACTATAACCGATTCGTGATTTCAGAATGTGATCGGTAGCTTGAAATACTTGCTCAAGAGAACCTTGTTCTGGTGCTGGAGAAAGGAAAACGTTCTTGTGTTCTAGGCGTGAATGTCGGTCGGGAAGTCTAGTTTTACCTACATACGCTATTCTGGTGGGATTCTCGTCGTCTACCTCTTCAGTAGAAGAGTTGTCTTCTTTCTCGCTTACTTGTACTGCTTTCCGTTTCTCGTGTAACTTTATTATTTCCCTACGGATTTTCTTGTACATACTGTCTATACAGGTCTGGGTCTTGTGTCTTCCCTCGGCTATGTGGTCACTCCACCTGGTCAGGACCTTCATTTCTTCCGGATCTTTATCTGGATAATCTTGTTCCCTTATTAAACAATTAATTAGAAACTTCAAAAGCATGAGCTGAATCTCGACTTTTCTTTGAACCATGGCGTCGCCAATACTTCCTGGATCTACTCCTGTACGGATAAAACGATATATTCTGTCTAGATATTCTTTCATATTCGGTAGGGTGTCCAAGTACTCGGTCACCCGTCTTACACGCAATGAATATATAACCATATTATCATCGCCTGGGACTGGATCATAACGGCATTCTGTAAGGGCTCGCTTGATATCTGCAACGGACTGATGTTTGGGCGAACGCTGTAACGCTCGGGCATGTAACTCGATTAATGTCAGACGTTTGTGTTGGGGCGGGGTTCCAGGAGGACTTCCCCCCGAGGCCCCTAAACTAGAATCGTTGACGGGTATCGTACGGGCTGGCAGAGTGACTGATGTAGCGGGTACTTGTACTGTGGGCTGGACCGGGGGTACTGTAACAGGTGCTGTAACGGGTGCCCCGGTGGCTGGAGGAACAGGAATTACATTATTTACGGGAGCTGGTGGAACAGGATTTGCATATTCTGGGACTGTGTCGTCCAAATAGGACGAGAGAAAAATATCAGCTGCGGTTGGTTTGTGACGTAGCTTAATCGGAACTAATGGCGGCGGAAAATTACATGGTGCTTCCGGGGTTGCTTTTGGCAAGCCCTCGGCAAGAAGAGGATACATACCCTTAATAAGGGCATTTCTCTGTCTGTCTGACTGTTCGGTTTTAACTCGTTCACCTATTTCGATTAATTCCCTTTCTTGGGCTCTTTCTGAAGATTCCCTACTTAATTCTGTCTTTCTGATTTCTTTTTCTGTTCTTCTATGAGATTCTTTGCGCCATAACTCGATGGCATCTTTCTGGGACTGTCTGGATTTCTTTTTCCATAATGCTTCTTCTACTCGCATGATGCACTCGGCATCCCATGTACCTGACACGGGCCATCTATATTTCTCTTCTAATTCCTTGGTGTACTCCACCCATAAGTCTAGATATAATATGGCACTTATGCCATGTTTATGATACATAAAATGACCTGGACTGTCCCTAGGCGGGACAGGAACTGCTTCCTCGAGCAGACCTTTTCTAGTTCTTAACTGACGTAATTTCGAGAACAAAGGCATAATTTAGGCTGGAGTCTGGACACAATACAATACACGATAAACACAATAATAACTGAAAAACGAATCACTCATACCACGACATTGAAAACACATGGAATAACATTTATAATAACAGTTAGGACAGAATACTGAATTTTCTCGAGAAACAGAACTTACTGGAACAGAAACTTACTAGAATGACTAGATGCACTGCTAAAACAGTACGAAACTTACCGGTCCCATAAAGAGACACGTCAGGACCCGCGTCCACCTAGATGAACACTTCGTGTTGGATCTGTGTACCCAAACCCACGGACCAGAGACAAATTAATTGACCCTGTCTAGATACTACCCCAGCAACGGTACTCACCGGGCAGCAAGGACGGAAGGCCTCGGACTGGACTGGACTGCTACAACGACGGACTACGAACTTCGGACTTCAGTTACAGGTGGGCCTCTGGATACCTCGGACCTTGGACTCTCGGCTTGGGCTCTGGTCGGGACTCGCCGCGTTCCTCCACCGCCTCGTCTGGACGCTGGACCGCAACCTCCGTCTCCTCCGTGGGCCTGAGGGATACTTGAAGCAGAAATATCTGCACGTGCACGGTATGGTTCCGTCACAGCTGCAGAGGATCAGGGGGCCTGCGTGGCTTCTCCGGCGCGTGGGGAAAGGGCAAGTGCCTATTCGGGCGCCATTATGTGGTAAATAAATAATTTATTACCGGATCTATTTTTCAGAATAATCAATAAACAGGTAGCTCAATAAATAAGAGTCAAGATTCGAGGTAGCTGGAGTTTACAGGCTTTAATCAGGCATAAAGGACAGGAACAGGACAGCCTGTACGGGAATAGGATGGCAGCTGCCGGGGGCAGGAATAGGCTAACTTTTAATAACAGTGCACAGTCTATATACTTAAACAAATACATTACATTCAATACAGTAGGCGTAGCAGTAGGCGTGGTTCGTAACAGTCGCGAAAGATAAGGGCAAAATGATGTAACAAGAAGGCGTGTACAGGGCGTATACATAGACATGTGATGCAAACGTAACAGAATATGTCATAAATGGGGCGGAAACATGGAGGGGGCTACCTGAGCAGCTGGGACCTCTAACCTAGTGGTGCGCGCAAACGGACAATGACGTGTTACCAGGGAGAACTGGGGGCTATGACTTCTGCGCTAGAAGAGGAGACTAAAGTCTGGAGTGTCAGAGCGACATGTACCCAGGCATATCTAGTATCTGTTGTTTAGAGTACATGTTGATAGAATCCAAAAGTTATCAGGGCAAAGGCTACTTGATACTAAGACTGGTGCATGCATTATTCTACATGTAGTGCAGTGCTAGTGATATTCTATGAATATTAATACAGTATTTCTCTTACATGGAGACATAAAGGCTAGACCATGACGGAAACTATTGATGCGATTCAGTAGCTTAGGAATGCAGAGAAGGAAGGGCTGAACTGATAACTGGAAACATAACATATTCTTGGCAGACTGGAAGGCAGAGCCAGGCCGGGCCGGGCACTGCGAGGAATGAAGTAAGCTAAGGGTCAGGGATACAGGTGGGGGCTGTATTGCTCCTCGGAGAGGGTTCAGGAGACAGGAGCTGAATCTGAGTCCGGGCCCTTTTGAGGCCTAGAAACGGGGACAATTCAATGAATTAACGTGCACACTGTAAACTGTGGCAACGTAGGTTTACATAGGCCTGACATTCGTTGCTTTCAGGAAGACTGGAAACTGGCATACTAGAGATGGACACAACTGTAATTGCGTCTTTAATCGATCAGAGGGGAATACATGCATATCGATCATGCACATATAACAAAATATGGGGAACACGTAGGCACATATAACATGGCAAAATTTACTTTTCCACAGGGCGGAGCCGTGAGGGGAACGGCGGTAGAAGGCAGACGCCGGGAGGCTGACCGCGACCAGGGACCACACTTCCCAGCGGCCCCTGAGGCAGGCAGCGCGCTCGTGACGTGCCGAGAGCGCCCGGAGGCGCCAGTAAAAGGCTGACCCCCCGGGAGCCAGTGGGGGAACACCAGTGACTCACCTGTTAAACCGCCATCGGGCGGAGCCGTGAAGGGAACGGCGGTAGAAGGCAGACGCCGGGAGGCTGACCGCGACCAGGGACCACACTTCCCAGCGGCCCCTGAGGCAGGCAGCGCGCTCGTGACGCGCCGAGAGCGCCCGGAGGCGCCAGTAAAAGGCTGACCCCCCGGGAGCCAGTGGGGGAACACCAGTGACTCACCTGTTGAACCGCCATCGGGCGGAGCCGTGAGGGGAACGGCGGTAGAAGGCAGACGCCGGGAGGCTGACCGCGACCAGGGACCACACTTCCCAGCGGCCACTGAGGCAGGCAGCGCGCTCGTGACGCGCCGAGAGAGCCCGGAGGCGCCAGTAAAAGGCTGACACCCCCTCTCGCCCCGCGAGTCGCTCGCGGGAGCGCCCGGGGCCAAGCCCGGGCAAAGGGCGGGCCCTCTGTGGCCCTCTAGAGGCCGAAGGAGGACGGGACGGGTGCAGCCCTCTTACGTTCCCATTTTAAGGTATCTGACTATATATTTAGACTCTGTGTGTGGTAAATTGCACTAAGGACTAAGGAGTAAACTGCTAACACCTGGATTGGGAGAAAGAACATAACAAATATTACTTACCTGGTGTGACTTGTTTTACCGACCACGTGGCCATGTATAATATGTCCTAGGTATCCGGGTACTTGTATAATTGATTGATTTTTGAAGTGCCTAACAGGTTTCTATTTCCTACTACGTGACTGCATCAGTTTACTACTACTTATTGTCAGCATGTCTCCAAGGGGGAGTCGTAGTAGAACAGCAGCTGCTGGGGGAAGTTGCAAAACTGGCCCTATCGATAACTTTATAATTAAGGCCAATGATGCTATAAACCAGGGTATATCTCTTCTAGAACGCAGGGTTTCACAAGATCTTGCCCATGCCAAACGTTCTTCCCTGGGACTTATTGATTCCGCAACTACCCCTATCCAGGTTTTGCCCTCTAACATTAGACCGTTATTAAATACGTGTGTCGATATTCATACCATCCCAAATGAAGTAAATCTATCTGCTTCTATTCCCCTCATAGATTCCGACACAGACATCAGTATGGATCTAGGGAAGACCCCTGATTTACATATGACCCCTTCCCCTGAAATTATATCAGTAGAAAATACTAGGGAAATAAGGGGCAGACGAGAGGGTGCTATTAGAAAACAACAACAAAAACAATATGCACCTAACTGTAAATCTTCAAAGACTAGTAAACATGTCCCGCCCCAAAATCAAACGGGGGAAGATGCTAACCTTAACTCATATCCGAATATAAGTAGGACTGAGGAGACTACCAAGGATTATGAGGACAAAGAAAGAGAAGAGGAGCAGCAGGGTGGGAAAGTAGAAAAGGATGGTAAAACAAATGACCGCATCGAAATAGCAAACGATTACATGCTGGCAAAACTGGGTGAACTTCTTGGTATTTATCTATCGCCCATTGAAAGCAGGCTCACCCGGATAGAAAAGCAAATAGCTGAACTAATCACCCCCATTCAGAATTTATCTAAAATATATGCTGCAAATGATGCAAATAAATCTATTTCCACCAAAACAGTAGGTCCTGATTCCAATACCTCCCAAGCACTATCTACAAATGTAGCTATCTTACCCAAACCAGCCCCAGTTCTACCGAAGGGGATAAGTGCTAGCCAACCAACAACTAACTGCAATAATAATGCAGCCTCATCTATAAGGAAGGACCAGACTACCAAACAGACAACCGTGCCTATGGCGGGCCAGCCTCCCAATTCCATAGGTGGCTCTACTCTGGCCCAACTACCACAAAAAACAAATAGACAGGCCCCTTCCCGCATTAATTTACCACCAGAATGCGGGGCTTATGTCCTTGTTTTAGTTAATGTTCCCAAATTAAGGAAGGACCAAGAGGAGACTCTTCCATCCCTCAAAAATAAAACCCTTCACTGGTTAAATGCAAATTGCAATTTCCCCATAGAAGGAGCCAGGGAGATTATTAATACTCAGAGGGTGGGATGGATAGGCCCACTCAGAAAAAAGTTTGAGGGGGATTGTGTTACAATCAACTTTAAGAACCCTAAATGGGCAGAGAAAACACTAGCTAGTGCCCCATCACCCTCAACTTGGGGAATTTAACACCACACTCCTTCCACTAGGCTATTTTTATAGACATTTGATACCCCAAAAACAAGTCATGGTGAGCCACCCCACTACCTCTTTTCAAGATTCGAATTTTGGTGCAAGGATCAAATCACCGCTTTTCTTACAAAACCAGGATTATGGCCATCTGAACGGCCATAATAATTGGCGGAACCAGATCCCAATGTCAGCAGTACCCCTTCTTACCCCCTGCAACATTTTCAATTCTCAAACATGCACCAACACAACTATAGAGATGGGTCTTATCCTGCTTCTGACCCTTATCAGTTTCAACCGATAACCGAAGTAAGGTCAACATTTAACATTCCTACGTACAATCGTTTTGAATATTTTTCCAACCTAGATGACCAGGATTGACTGGATTCAATTCCCAACATAGACATCCACAGCCAAGTCTCAGTCAGTACACAAGAGGGATATTCAGCATTAGCTGTAGACTGTCAGGCTTTGAATGGCACATTGGAAACCATGGAATTGATGCCCGTTCATAGTAATGTCCCTGTTGTTGTTAATACTACTTTTGAAAAAGCAGGGAGCATTAGGGTAAGTCCTGGTAACCAACGTAATATTCATGGGTTATCAATTTTAAGCTGGAATGTTGCAGGACTGGAATCCAAACTATCGGATCCTGCATGGATCGAGATAATTAATGATGCAGATATTCCTATGTTTCAGGAAACATGGGCTGTTGACAACCTGAATATAGAGGGCTATCACTGTTTCAGCCTAACATCGCCTAAACCGAGTTTTGGCCGAGCAGTGGGTGGCCTCTTTGTTGGAATTAAGATTCTCGCAGGCGGTACAATTAGAAACCTGCAGAACGACGGTCCTGGTAATTCCAATATTCAGATTCTTGAATATAAGTTGAAGTCAAAGACCACAGTTTATATAATTAACTTTTATATTATTATGATTTTTATCATGTACCGAATAAGAATTTTTTGGCATTATCCAAGGTTTTAAGTAAATTGGAATGCTCCATTTCAGTAGACAAAAAGTCAGGTATTTTAATAGGGGGTGATTTCAATGCAAAATTAGCAGTGAGTGTAGGATCTGCTAATCAGATTTATTCTGATCTAGCTGAGCGTAGAGGTTCGGAATTGTCCAAATTACTCATTGAATTTGATTTAGATGATGCTCTGAGAATAGGACATAAATCTGATTCCCCTTATGCTCCAACATTTATTGGTAGAGATAGTAGTTCTACCATTGACTATGTATTCACATCACCACTGTTAACAGATTGTATAGTAAAAACTTCTGTGGTACAAACACCCCTTAGTGACCATAATCCATTGGTTGTAATTTTGGATCTTGCTCCAAGTGCGATTTTTGCGAAGTTAAATGGTGCAAGGGACATTACCCCATCAATTGATGGCCTTCGGTTAAAATGGAGGGGAGTAGATTGTGAGGCTATTTTAGCCAGTGTGCAAACGCTATACCCACATCTGATTGACTCTTGTTTGTCTCCAAGTGATAATTATGACCAAATAATTGCCAATTTTGAAGTTTTGTGCTCAACTATCAAAACTCTTTTGTCTGTCCCATTACCCAGGGAAGGTAAAGAGCCAAGGTGGTTAGATTCATCATGTTCCCTGGCAAACAGAGAATTAAGAAAGGCTCTTTCTATAAAACCAAGGTGTAAAGCCACCGTCCAATTAGCCAGGAAAAACTACAAACTCAAAACAACAGAACGGAAGGCTAACCTACTTTCTGATCAATGGGACTCTTTGGTAATCAGTGCAAACTTGGGTGGCAGCGGTCCCTTTTGGTCGGCTGTCAGAAAGACAAGGGAAATGGGAAAGAAACTTACCCAAATTAGTTGTAATATAACAAGTGCAGCATGGGAGGCCCATTTCTCTGGTATTTATGCAGCCCCCTTAGAGGAGCATCCTCCTCTTCCTACCTTTGGCCAATCAGGTGGTCTATTAATCCTAGATCATGAAGTTAAAACAGCTATAAAAGAGAGTCTGGGAAACAAGGCACCCGGACCCGATGGTCTCCCCATTGATATTATTAAATATGACGCTGATTTGTGGACACCCATATTTCTCAATATTTTTAATAGTCTCCCAAAAACAGCCATGCCGACTACATGGGCTACTAGTATTATTGTCCCAATTTATAAAAAGGGAGATAGGTCTGACCCTGCGAATTATCGCCCTATCTCCCTTTTGGACAATACTTTAAAAGTATTGGGTCGTATAATTTTCCATAGAATACTGGAATGGGCAACTGACATTGACTTTTTAGATCCATGTCAGATGGGGTTCCGTAGTGGGATAGGAACAGCGGAGCAATGCTTAAACTTAAAACTGATAATTGATAAATATAGTATTGCCCGCTCGTCCCCCACTTATCTCGCGTTTATGGACCTTTCATCCGCTTTTGATCTTGTTAATAGATCGAAGCTCTGGTCCATCCTTTCAACCAATGGCCTTGATATCACTCTTGTAAATTTTTTAGCCTATCTACATACTGACCTGAAAGCACGGGTACGTATTGGGATGGGCGGTGAGGTATCAGGAGCCATTGATATTGGAAGGGGGGTGAGGCAGGGGTGCGTTTTAGCACCCCTGCTATTCATCATTTATATTAACGGTTTATCCACCTGCCTGAAAAAAGTTACCACAGATGTCCCAATCATTTTAGGGAAACCACTTCCAGTGCTCCTATATGCAGACGATGCGGTGCTTATGGCCCGCACTCCTAACGCTCTTCGTCTGCTTGTACATAGTTTTGTTAAGTTCATGGAGGATCTGGACTTGAGGGTCAATTTAAAAAAATCTTTTATCATGTCCTGCGGCCCTGGCAAAAGGAAACTCAACACTATACAGTTAGGTACAGACAAATTGGAATCTGTCCCTATATTTCCGTATTTAGGTTTGGTCTTCGCTGCAAACGGCTCGTGGAGTGGGCATTTGGCCCACGCCACGAGCAAGTTCTCGAAGGCCAACAACTCTGTTTTGAGTCTCCCCCGCCCAAAGAAAATAGGTGCCACTAAGGCTATTTTAAAGATTTTTATATTACAGTGCTCACCTGTTGCCACGTATGGAGCAGAGGTATGGGGATCGAGAAACAGCCTCTGCATCCAAAGGGAGGAAAATCGCTTTTGTAGGAAAGTGTTGGGTGCACCGATCTCCTCATCCAATTTTATCTGTCATAGTGAATTAAATCTTCCACATATAAGCGATTTTATTAGAGCAAGACCTGCACTTTTCTGGATTAGAATCTGGAGGAATGATGCTGCTGCTCTTACTCAAAATATTATAAAGGACTGCTTAAGTAGTGATCACGGAATGAGGATCCCATGGCTGTCCGAAGTTTCTAAATCACTAAATGAAGTTGACAGAGGCACTTTGTTTAGCGATCCCATGACTATAGAATTAAAGGATAAAATTGAGGTCAGTAACGCACTATATGCACTTTACAATAGTGAAAGGTTAAGAAGTGAATCGCAAAAATCAACTGTAATGAAATTTATAGGGAATGGACTGTGTAGACAGATTTTGCCACCCTATCTCTCCCTGCCTATGACCAGCTGGGAGAGATCATTATTGTTTCGTTTAAGGGCAGGCACTGTAAAATTTATGTTGTCCTTTCCATTAGGTTACTGTCACAGTATTGACTCTATCTTATGTCCCTGTGATGGTGTGAGTATTCAGGATGATTTGCACTTTTTATTTTTTTGTAAATTTTATCTTAAATTTATTAAATGGTTTTTAACTCCGTATTTTAAAAAATCCAGACCACTGACTCTCAAAGACTCATATAGTATGTTGATTGCTCTGGATAGTGATGAATTAATTTTTCGCACCAGTTCTTTTTTAAGATTGGCCATACGAGCACGCAAGTCGATGGAAAATCCCTGAACATAGTAATCAGTTTTAATTGTGTTATTATGGAAATGTAGCATATTGTTCTGAAATATATTGTATTGTCACTGTATGGAATGTAATGTCATGTTTTATTTTTACTAATCATTTGTATGTATATATATTATCATGATTTGTTGATGTTATGATCGGTACTTTTATGAATTTTAAGAAATTCGAATAAAGGTCTTTTGAACTTGAACTTGAACTAAACAAACGAATAATGGTAAAGAAGACACTATCATGTTTTTGTTAAGAGCTCTTGTTGGTCCTGAGCTCCAATACTCAGTAATTGAAAAAGAGGCGTTTTGCATGTTTTGGTCCATCAAGAAGCTAAAGAAGTTTTTCTGGGGAAGTTCCTTTGTTGTGCATTCAGACCACAAGCCTCTTCAAGATTTGTTTTGCAAAAATGGGCTAGATGCTGTCTTGTCTAGAATTTGCAAGTGGATTATAGCACTTCAAGACTTTGAATTCGTAGTAAAGTACATCCCGGGGGTAGACAATAAGGTTGCAGATTGTCTCTCTCGCTTGGTACCCAAACCGTTGGATGATCTTGAATCTGAAGACACATGCAAGATTGATGATTTCAATGTGTGTGAGGGTGTTGAAGGTGTTGTATCTGAAGCAGAATGGAGGGATTCCTTGCAAAGTGATTCTGTCTTGCATGAGGTCTGTAAACTTGTTTCTCATGGGTGGACAGGCATTAAAACTCAGTCTGAAGGGGCACGGAAGTTCTGGAATGTAAGGGATGAACTTTCACTCTGTAATGATCTGTTGTGGAGAGGAACACGCCTTGTTCCGCCAAAAATAAAGGAGCGAGTTCCCTTACATTTTTGGTGGCCCGGTGTTGATATTGTGGTTGAGCGGTTGGTTAGGGACTGTGCTGAGTGTGGAACTTGCGATAAAATGTGTAAAACACGGACACAACCTATGATAATACGTGAATCTTCTACACGGTGTTAGCAACATGTGGCCCTAGATCTCTTAGGGCCAGTCTATTTCAAGGCAGGGCAACATTATGTTTTGGTTTTGATAGATATGTACTCTAGGTGGCCTGAGGTGAAGGTCACCCAAACTGTCGAAACCAAGGATGTGTTAAAATGTTTAGAGGACGTCTTATGTAGGGAAGGCCTTCCTGAATCTCTCTTGACAGACAATGGTGTACAACTAGTGTCAAGAGAGATGGAACAGTTTCTAGCTAAAAAAAGGGATTGCACATAAACTTTGCTCTCCCTATCACTCAGAATGCAATGGAATGGTTGAGAGATTCAATCGTGTTCTGAAAAAACCTATCCAGCTAGCTAAAGAGCAAGGACATGACTGGAGAGCTGCAATATTTGAAAGAGTGAAAGCTTACCGTTTGACTCCCCACTCCACCACTGAGAGAGTCCCTTTTGAGCTATTTAGAGGGCTCACATTTAACACCCTTTTGTTTCAGTCATGGATGAGAGGTAAAGGTGCCGACATTGAGATTCCCGAGGATCCTCGATGGAGGGCTCTTCAGAATCTCAAGTCAGCAAAAATTAAAGCTAACTTTGATGTGAGGTATGCCGTTGCTCACACCTCAGTTAACATAGGTGATTTTGTGATGGTACGTTTTTCACAGAAGTCTGGAGGTACCAAGTTCTCTACCCCTTGTAAGGTTGTCAAGCTTCTCCTTAATGCTGTAAAACTTGAACAACATAATTGTGGGATTCGCCAATTTGGGCTACAAATTTAATTTCAAGAAATCCTTTATTGATTGCGCTCCTTTTCAAAGTCGCCCCTTTCTGTAAAACCATAATAAGGTGGTCAGTCAGCCGAGAGGCCGAGACCCCATCAGAGGCGGCCATGTGGAGCATGGCGGTGAGGGGAGCCACTGTGCTGTGTTTGAAGTCTGCAGGGCAGCACCAGATGTGGGACTGAGGGGTGTTTACATTAAAGCTGATATCAAACATCCCAACCTCAAGAGGTAGTGCGCATGGTAGAGCACTTCCTCACATGTTGTGTCTAGCCAGGCGGAGCTGACAAAGCTGAGACAGCCAAGTGGAGGTGACAGAGCTGAGAGAGCCGATTGTAGGTAAACCAGTGGCGAGGAAGATGTGTAGGTAAACTGGTAGCAAGGGAGAGAAAGATGCTAGATGGTGAGCTAAAACCACAAAACTCTGAAAATACGCACCCTGAAGGCCGTTCTCAGCGTGGATAAGCCTACTTACCTTCTCCTTCGCTGAGCAGGAAATAAAAGAAGTACCTACAAAAATATTAAAGCACCTTCAGTGTAATGAAACTGTAGTTCGCCAGTGCTCCCGAACAGCAAGTATTTGCAATGCAATAGGTCTCACATTCACAAGAGTTTGAGCTATTGGCATTGTAAATGGCAATGCCTTTTATTTATGTTTTGGGTTTTAAAACACAAATAAGCGGCATTGTCATTTACAATACTAATAGCTTAAACTCTTGCAAATGCAAGACCTATTGCATTGTAATAAAGGGCCTTCTCAACCGATTGTTAGCTTGTTAGATTGTAAATATCAGAGGAAGAGACCGACCTGAGACACCTTCAAAGCAGTGATAAATAGTGCAGTGAAGAAGATGTGTAAGTGTTACAAACTACACAGACACAAAGTGTGAAGTGAGAGTTACCTATGATCCAAGCTATAAACACTAACAAAGTGCTCCAATACCTTTTGCTCTGTGGTTACAATGTCGTGGCTCATGAGACAGAGCGGAGGGGGGCTTTTTCCTGTTCTCTCCATGATTTGGGTGTACAGTGTGGCATTGCGTAACGTCATTGCTATCTTTGGCCTAATAAACAAAACTTCCGATGTATTAGGGCCCTGGCTTCACCTTCTGGTACAGGGTGGGCGGGAGGGATGGTCTCAGTTGCAGCTCTTGCATAGTACAGTGCCCCCGCTATTACTAGTGAGCGAGAGGCACTGAGGTGGTGGTATTGGTGGTGGTGGTATTGGTGGCGCTGGTATTGGTGGTGCTGGTATTGGTGGAGGTGGTGGTTTTGGTGGTGGCGGTATTGGTATTGGTGGTGGTGGTGGTATTCATGGTGGTTGTACTGATATTGGTGGTGTGGTGTTATTGATGGTGGCAGTATTGATGGTGACAGTGTTGGTATTGGTGGTGGTGGTGGTATTTGTAGTGGTATTGGTGGTGGTGGTACTGGTGGTGGCATTGGTATTGTATTGGTGGTGGTGGTATTGGTATTGGTACTGTTGGCGGTGGTATTGATGGTGGTGGTGGTATTGATGCTGGTGGTATTGGTGGTGGTGGTGGTATCGATGGTGGTATTGGTGGTGGTGGTATTGGCGGAGGTGGTGGCTGGTATTGATGGTGGTGGTATTTGTGATGGTGTTGTTGTTAATAAAACAGGCTTTTGAAAACAACCCGTCAGGTGGCTTTAGTACAGATGATGTGTAACACAGATATGCTAGTGTCTGCTACAACCGATTAACACAGGATTATGTCCTACCTGCAATTCACATGACTTAATGCGCTAATCGTTTCTAAATCCATTTTACTTGAGGGGTTGAAACCGACACAAGATAATGCTGGGTTAAAGTGATTGAAAGTAGGCGCCCCTGTTACGGGGCGGCCGTTCTGCACAAAAAAACACAAGCGGATTCATGTCCGGCCTGTAGAGAGAGAAACTCAATAAAGGAAATAGTGCTTACAGACTAAATAACAGGTCCTGTGTAACAACTGAAGTAAAAGGACCAGTCACCATGGGAGGGTACAAATGAAGACAAGGCCGTACTAAGGAGGGACTAACAAGCCTATTAAAGGATCCGAAGTCAGCAGTTACGAAAGACAATGACACAAGCTAATTACAAATATGGGAGGATAGTGGGCTCGGCTTCTCTCCCATACTCTACTTCAGCAGTCTCGCAGTGCAAGCAGCATATGCTCACTGCCGCTAGGCTCGACCTAAAAAGCTGCAGCAACAAACACTCTAAAATCATTTATTTTAGTGGAAAGAATCAAGACAAAAAGTGCAACAGTTTCTTCTGCAGTAGCAGTTACCAGCACAACATATAATAAATGGTTGAACTGTAGCAAAGACTCTTTAACTGCATGTAAGGAGGATTGACTTTATTGGAAATCTTGCTTTGAAGATGAAGAATTCCGTAAACCTCTTAAAAAGTTGGGGCATAGCGAAAATTGTGAAGGTAGGTGATATATGAAGTTATACCTCATCACTTTTTCCTGAATATTCGAAAAATAAATACAAATTGCCATCCTGGTAGAAGAACAAATAGAGGGATCTTCATATTTTTAACACATTCGTTTCTTGCTGACAAATTGAATTATGAAAGGAATAAAAGGTTTGCCACAAACTAAAATATTAAAGACCCTTCACTTCAGCAAATGTTTTCATAGCAATGTGGGCATAATTAGAGTTGTCTGATTGACCAAATTAGACCCTGGAATGCCCTGTCACAGGTTTGTATAGCTCTGTTGCAGAAAGCAAACTGGATTTAACACAGTGGTGTCCACAGCAGAACATTGGCTTGAGGACTCGATTGGACACCAGTCTATGAGGAGGTCAGTGTAGGAAGCCCTGTATGGCCAGTCTCACTGCAAGTTTGATGTGCGGGAAGCCATAGCTGCATGCCTCGCGGGTTAAGTGCAATGAATATTGTAAGTACCAATAGCAAGAGGTGATGGTAAATGGGCACCTACATGCCTCCAGGAGGCAAAGAGCTCAATCTTTCATTGACTGCGCGTTTTTTTATGTTTTGGCCTGGATAGCAGAGATATACTAAGTGTGTACCAATGGGCAGCGGCATGGGACAGGGCCAGGACAAGGTGAGAGACATAGTGTGGAGCATTGAGGAGAGAGAGGGAGGACAACGTGACCCCATTCCATGCCTGAAACTCTCAACAAATTCCTGACTTTCCAGCCAACTAACAAATGCATGGTGAGATTTAGAAGCCTGTTATGTTTTTACAACGAGCAAAGCAGAACTACAAGTTTCTGAATGCAAAGAGCGGATGAAATAGTCAGACCTGCCTGAAGGTGTCCCGTGTGACACTGAACCACGTGACAGCGACATGCAGGGAAGCCAGGGGAGTACTGAGAAGGGAGCTCGATAACTGGAGCAAATGGAGCTACACATTCACTCTTTGGTCTTCTCTGGGGTGAGATCGGAGCTGATTCAGAACGCTGCTCACGCGCTGGCTTCTCTGATGCAATCGCATCTAAGGGGTGAGCGAGGGGAGGCAATGAGTCTGATGGTGCAAGTCACCTTTCGTGACGTCACTCCCTGTCTTGGCGTCAGCGTCCCCCCACTTCTTTTTTAGGTCTCGGCTGGCGTGGGCTGCGCACATTACCTTGCACAGTCTCACTGGCGAGATTTAATGATTTAGTGGGCTTTCAGTAAAGGGCTTTAAGCCCCGCCCCTCTATCCCGTTGGCCGGCGTCACCGTTTATTCTAAACGGTGGCCAGCCATTGGGAAAGACCTTTTAGTGATGTGGACTTTTCTCTTTTACAGACGGCCCACTTGGACAGGCTCGTCTGCCTTCCTTCTGCCTTGAAAGGTTTCTTATCTTTATGGGGCCATCTGTTTCAAACACATGGCCCCATAAAGAAAAGAAATTGGTTTGTGACGCTCGGAAGTGAAAGCGGACCGTGCTTGTTTTACCTTTCAGCATGCAGTCTCTCTCCTTCACCCCTGCAATTCTCTGTGGTGGCATCACCACCACCTCCTCCCTCTCGCCCCATTGTTTCCCAGCCCTTCTCCCCTCGTTTTGTTAATCCCTTCCAAATCGATTGAACCGTTTTTTTATTTTATATTTTTATATGCTGCAGAGCTGAGGGGGCTGCTGTGTCACATGGCTTGGAGGGGGGGAGCTCTATGACACGGTCAATACTGACCACAGCGTAGTGCTTTTGTTTTTTCTTTAGATTTCTTTGTTTTTACTACACAACAACTGTTCCTTAGTTTCAATACAACCATGGTCTGTGCTGCACCCTACAAAGTGACCTTTAGTCTGCAGCTGCTTGGAAACACACGAAGGCTGTTGTGCTCAGTGCTCTGAGGGAAAACAAATCTTGTGGAAATTAGTGCTGTAGGTGCGTCAGACTTAAATGGCTGTCCAACTAGACGCAGTACAGATCCATACCTCCTTTATTTGGTAGACTTATACAACGCGAACTTGGCAAATCAACAGAGCACATTAATGATGACTAGATGTTTTCCATGAATGGCAGGCGTTACACATTTGTAATGCATCAGAAGTATGTGATTTCAGAATCACAGGGTGTTGAGCCGACGCCGAGACTCGAATCTGCTTTCTCGGTTGCAACGCGGCAGCTTTGGCCGTTTTATCTCCTCCGCGACGGCGCACGTCACACTTAACTTCGCACACAACAAGGTAAGACCATGACTTGCACAATGGAGTTTATGATCAATTTTACAGAGCAGATGTAAAGAGACTATCTTTATGAATGAAAAGCTGAGCATGAGTTGAATCAGGCCCAGACATATCGATTTACACCGCACTCGAGCCAATACCGCCCGATACAACCAAGCACCAGACTCGTGTAGCCTTAGTCAGCAGGAAATGCTGGCGATTCTGTATGTGAGGAACACCCCATGAAACTCTATTGTAGTGGGGGAGCACGTTCAAACAGGAAAGTCCTAGAGCGTAATGTAACATCGGGCAAAGCGGTGAGATGGCATTGCAGACTTTCTTTTAGTTTTCACCAGGAGGTTTGGGGTGGGAGAATTCACCTTGCCATCTTATCTACCCTGCAGCTCGTTTCTCAAAGCCTTGACTCGAACAATGGTAAAATTCAAATAAAACTTCACTTAGTTTTATCTACTGTCAAGAGATGACCCGCTGCCCCCTCTATTTACAAAAACAACAGTTGATGGACAGAATGCAGAACAATGTCATACATTCACCCCAGTACAGAGATCTGCGCCTAAATCCATCGTTTTTTGCACTCCACACCACCCCAGTTCAGGCATGGCCATATGCAAATCAGCCTTGACCCTGTGCCTCATGGGAACAGTCCAGCCCGAACTGCCAAGCCATGTATTCCCTGAACCAGAGTCTAGCATCCTAGGACTGGTTTCTGGCTATCAGCCATCATCAGCCAGGATAGCTTGACTCCAGTGGTGTTGAGAGCATGGGACTCACGTCTGAGCATACCCGTCACAATCGGGGTGACAAATGCAAAAACAACAGTTGATGGACAAAATGCAGAACAATGTCATACATTCACCCCAGTACAGAGATCTGGGCCTAAATCCATTGTTTTTTTGCACTCCACACCACCCCAGTTCAGACATGACCATATGCAAATCAGACTTGACCCTGTGCCTCATGGAACAGTCCAGCCCGAACTGCCAAGCCATGTCTTCCCTGGACCGGAATCAAGCATCCTAGGACCGGTTTCTGGCTGTCAGTCATCATCAGCCAGGATAGCTTGACTCCAGTGGTGTGGAGAGCACAGGACTCACGTCTGAGCATACCCGTCCAAATCGTGGTGAAAAATGCAAAAACAACAGTTGATGGACAGAATGTAGAGCAATGTCATACATTCACCCCAGTACAGAGATCTGGGCCTAAATCCATCGTTTTTTTTTTGCACTCCACACCACCCCAGTTCAGACGTGGCCATATGCAAATCAGCCTTGACCCTGTGCCTCATGGGAACAGTCCAGCCCGAACTGCTAAGCCATGTCTTCCCTGGACTGGAATCAAGCATCCTAGGACCGGTTTCTGGCTATCAGCCAGGATAGCTTGACTCTATTGGTGTGGAGAGCACGGGACTCATGTCTGAGCATGTCCGTCCCAATCGGGGTGACAAATGCAAAAACAACTGTTGATGGACAGAATGCAGAACGATGTCATACATTCACCCCAGTACAGAGATCTGGGCCTAAACCCATCGTTTTTTTGCACTCTACACCGCCCCAGTTCAGACATGGCCATATGCAAATCAGCCTTGACCCTGTGCCTCATGGGAACAGTTCAGCCCGAACTTCCAATCCATGTCTTCCCGAGACTCGAATTTACTTCCCCGGTTCCAACGCGGCAGCTTTGGCCATTTTATCTCCTCCGTGTCTGCGCACGTCACACTTAACTTCGCACACAACACGGTAAGACCATGACTTACACAATGGAGTTCATGATAAATTTTACAGAGCGGATGTAAAGAGACTATCTTTATGAATGAAAAGCTGAGCATGAGTTGAAGCAGGCCCAGACATATCGATTTACACCGCACTCGAACCAATACTGCCCAATACAACCAAGCACCAGACTCGTGTAGCCTTAGTCAGCAGGAAATGAGGGCGATTCTGTATGTGAGGAACACCCCATGAAACTCTATTGTAGTGGGGGAGCACGTTCAAACAGGAAATTCCTAGAGCTTAATGTAACATCGGGCAAAGTGGAGAGATGGCAATGCAGACTTTCTTTTAGTTTTCACTAGGAGGTTTGGGGTGGGAGAATTCACCATGCCATCTTATCTACCCTGCAGCTCGTTTTTCAAAGCCTTGACCCGAACAATGCTAACATTCAAATAAAACTTAACTTAGTGTTATCTACTGTCAAGAGATGACCTGCTGCCCCCTCTACTTACAGCATGGGCAATCAAACCCGCCCCTTATCCCTTAACCAAGCACAAAGATTTCTGAAGCCTCAATAGTTCCATTCATTTGGTTACATGTCATTAAAAAAACACTGCCAAAGCCAATAGATTATACAAAGGAGCACCCTATTGGTGTTGCTAATGTTTGTTTAATATCTTTATTGAGCTGACTGGTATAGTTACAGCACACCTATGAGTACAACAACACTCTTTAAGATGATGATTTGACCATGTTTCTTGCATGCTGTCCAAAATTTCCCGCAGCGAATCCTTCACAAATGGTTCTCGGATATCCAGGCTGTGATGCATTTCTTTCTATGGGCGGGTAGGCCATCGGGCATAGCCTTTGGCAGGTGTACACAATCAGCATATGACAAGGGCATGTCCACAGCTGTTGTCGACTCTAATACTGGGCATCACAGCTGATTGCCTTTAACGCCTCGCTGTACAGAGGTGGGACAGACCCAGTGATTAGGAGCGGTCAGTGAGTAGGATTGGGTGGCTGTTGTGGACATGCTGTATGGCGCCCCTATCCCCGGTCTTTTTCCCAAATTATTGAGGGTGGGCCTATCGGTATGGAGAGCGGCGATATGCTGGACAGGATGGAATGTCAAACTCTCTCAAGAAACCCCACTCCTGAGAGGGCAATGGCTGCATGAGATGACCTCCCTACAGGGGTTTGGTAAATGGGATCTGTTTGGAATTTCTGAGCTGGGGCATGTCTGGGGAGGATTCTAAATGAAATCCTTTCAAGACTTACAGAGTTAGGACTCCACTGCTCGCAGTTCTTCCAATTCCTTTAGCTCCACCATGAGCTTGAGTCTAATAGGGACTCTCTGGAGGAAGTTCCTGAGTTCAGTCCCATGTAGGCATAGGTGCTAAGGGGGCCACTGGGGGAAAAGGGGATATCCTGCATTCACAAGTCAGTGGTCATTAGGTATTCAATTCTCTCAATCAACAAAAGAGTGCCACTAATGTAAAATAATTAACATGATAACCAAGGGTGGGGCAAGTGTACAGAAAAAACCCTCTGTTTTATAAAAGAACCCTCAATCACCAACCTAGTTGGTGACATGCTTCATCATTGGGTTCCTACCAGGGAGACCAAGTGCCTCACTGCAGCCCAACACTAACATTGTTAATAACGCTGCAGACAAGGGGGGTGGGATTGTCATACAGGATGCAGTAGCCTACAATGCTGAGTGTATACGCCTCCAGAATAACCAGACAAACTATGTCAGTCTCGCTTCTGATCCCTCACCCCAGCTCCACAATGACATTCTAGATCCAGTGGCTGATGCTGAAGTCAATGGTCACATCACGAAGCAGGAGGCTGACTTCTTTGTTGATTGAGAGTATTATTCAGGGGAAGAAGAGTGATTTCCTCTCCCTTTCTCTCTTGTTGTTTGTATATATTCAGCAGCACACAGCTGCGAGAAAATTACCTGTTTTGGTTTATTCTTTCATACGTGCAATTCCCTCACCACTAGCATGGAAGCTTCTCGGTCTCTCATATTCAAAGGAGGAGGTTGACGCCCTTGTAGCAGACCACTACTTGTTTTCAGACACCTCTATTACCCAAATTATATCTCAGACAACAGAATGGGAAAAACTTACGGAGCAAAGAAGAAACCGTATCCGTACCATTTTACATGACAGCATACTTAAGGAATATTTAAAAAACAATGTTGCACCAAAAGGCCTTTTGGTGACTAATGCTCCAAGAATCTTCTTAGAAAATGCATTGTTCAGAAAAGAATGGGCTCAGATCGCGTGGCATTGTACCCGCGACTGGCTAGTGCTTATTATAAAAACAGCCCTCCGTCTCTCAGAAACACTTTTGGTAGAAATTCAACTCACTGAGACCCATTTTAGAACCACTCTTCCTGGATATAAGAAGAGACTGGACGCATTAAATTAAGAGTTAAATGAACACAAAGACACTAGATTTGAAATGGTGGTCATACACAAATACGTATCCGTCTGCCAACCCTTACTATACACCACCAGATAGAATTGACTACAATACTGATGGTTCTAATGATGATGGTGCCACCACAAGTGGGGATGGTTTAAGACAAAAACAACGAGGGAGAGGTAGAAACAGAAGACAACAAACTCTTCAACCATGGCACTCCTTCCCACAGATGGGGGGCGGTGCCTTTCATCAACCCTTCCAGCAACCACCATTCCAGCAAATGATGGGTTGGAATCCTGCATTCATACCACACCCTCACTTCCAACAGAACATGTACCACCCACCTTTTTTAGAGAGGGGCCGGAGAGGGCGCGGCTGGAGAAGAGGGGCCAGTCAGGTTAATTGGGAAAAGGACGAGACAGTAGGCAACAACATGAGGAGCAAGACCCAGGACCAGCGAGCAGGCCCAAGCAACCTGAGAGCCTGATTTCTAATCTCTCATCAGTGGTCCTTACCAACGAAGAAAAAGCAGTCCTAGAGAAGGGACTGGGCTTCATACCCACTGCTCATTTGGATCACTTCAAATTGCATTGTGAACTCTCCGAGTTCTTTTGCAAATTGAGACTGAACAGTTTCTTCAAAAAACAGACCATGGAGGGGTCCCAATCTACACCAAGTGATACAGGACTAAGGCTGAAGTCCACCTTTACTCCTCCTCCACATACCATACCCTCAGAAATTACAGCTTTCGAACAAGCTATTTGTAATGATGTAGAATCATTTGAAGTATCTTCAACCTTTAAAAATATGAGGGCCACTGAGTTCCAGGCACTACAAGCTCTGCGGACCAACACTAACATTGTTATTAAGGCTGCAGACAAGGGGGTGGGATTGTCATACAGGATGCAGTAGCCTACAATGCTGAGTGTAGACGCCTCCTGAGTAACCAGACAATCTATGTCCGTCTCGCTCCTGATCCCTCACCCCAGCTCCACAATGACATTCTAGATATAGTGGCTGATGCTGAAGCCAATGGTCACATCACGAAGCAAGAGGCTGACTTCTTGACAACCACTTAGGGCAAAATACCGTACTTTTACACACTGCCCAAAACTCATAAGAACAGAGTTCCACCTCCGTTCCGGCCTATTGTTTCAGGCATTGGTTCTTTACTTGAACCATTGTCGAAATTTTGCGACTGCTTTTTTAAATCACTGGTTCAGGCAACCAGCACATACATCAAGGATACCAAGAGCCTGCTCTCGATACTACCGGAAATTGAGTTTCCCAATGAACCATCATTCCTGGTGTCTCTAGATATCGAAAGCCTGTACACCTGCATCCCACAAGATGACACCATCAGGGAAATTAAAGAGACCCTAGAGACAGCATCGTGGGATTTCAAGACACCCAAGGATTTTGTAGTCGCATGTGCAACTCTTGCACTTAAGAACATTTTTTTTTAGTACAAAGGCGAGATCTACCTACAGTCAACGGGCACTTCAATGGGCAGCACATTTGCCCCTAGTGTAGCTGGACTGTACGTGTATGACTTTGAATGTAAATATATCCTGTCGGCACTCAACCCCTTTGCATCGAATTTGCGAAAGCCGCAGCAACTTCAGGTGTCGCAAAAACACACCCAGACTGACTGATCATTTTTTGCAACTGAACCACACCCCTAATGATCTCAGGTGGACAATCATTGAGCAACCACAACTTAGCCCTGGGGCACAACATGTGCTCTTTGAGAAGGAGCAACAATGGATATATCGTCTGCCCACACATCAAACCGGGTTAAATGATAACCTACCTTGGGGCTCAGTGATGCGACGCTAGTTTAATCTAAATAACACTTACTTCCTGAATAATGCATTGATTAGACCTTTAGGCATATGTTACACTATGACCCACCGCAACCATTTGACATTTTGTACAGTGAACTAGGTCTCATTAGAAGCCCAAACCGGCATTCATTCCGTCTTGTTAAAAAACCAGGTCTCCCCACAAGCATTTTGTTTATTGGCCCACTGATAGTACACACTCAGCAGACTGTTTATTTATTTATCAGCCATACACTAAGTCACAGGGACAGATAGTAATACACATTTTATGCCACCTCTCTGGGTGCCTTTTTGACTGCGGGGTCTTAATATCCTTACCCCTTTTCTTTCCTTTCAAATTTTGGGATTCCCTTTCGAACCTACCACCTTAGTTTTGCAAAACTATACGTACTATCTTCCCCGGATACCATCCAAACGCCAGGCCTCTTTAATTGTGGGTTAAGTACCATTTGTAGAATCCTGAGTGCTAGGCCTCTACCGACCCTGGCAAAGGTGGCACGCTTGCGCGGGGGCAGATCGCACACAGCGCAAACACTCAGGCTGACACCGGTGTCTGTGTCGGAAGTGACGTGCCCGAGCGCCCGTCCCTCTTTTATTTAGCCCCGCAGGCCATGCCTGGCTTGTGGATGTGGGGATGCGTGTACGTGCGGCAACTAGACCGCTGGCAGCATTACATCCCTATCCAACCATACAAATTTTTCAACAGCAACTGAAAATTAGTTCTTATCTTGGCAAGTAGGTCAAACAAAAAGTCTCAGTACTTGCATGTCCCTTGATGACAGCTTCAGGGTCTCAGCAAGCAGGCATAGTCCTTTAGCTTCTGACTCGGTGGTGGATTAGGCCGCAGATTGTACCTCCGGGTGTTGCCCCGGCTACTTTCACTACCTTGATAGGCATCTCCGATTGCATCAGACGGCGTTTGAGATACCAACGCCGGATCAGGTCTTTCTGTCTGGCTCTCTGGGGGTATGTTATCTTCTTCTCCGGGTGTTGCGGGTGTGTGTGGTTCGTTGTCCTCTTCCACTGTTTCCACGCATTGTCTGGGCTCTAGTGGGACCGCCTTGAACCAGGAGATATTTCGTGACACTTCCTCTTCACCTTTCCTTGCGGTGACCATGGTGCCTTTTGTGGACGTTACTGTCCATATGCCCGGCTCGTACCGAGTTTGGAATTTCCCTCCAGGACGTCTGTTTCGTACGATCACCTGGGTCCCCTGGCTTAAGTGTCTTGGAGCAGCTCTCCGGCATCGGCTAGCTCGCTGATTCCTTTGTCGCCTCCGTTCCTGTGCTTCATTTGTGTTGGTCAAGTCCGGTGTCCGTTCCGGGATAGAGGGAAGGAGGTCTCTTCGTTGTCCTTGGAACATGAGGGTCCATGGGCTCTGTTGTGTGGTGCAGTGAGGAGTGCCCCGGTATTCCCGTAGAAATTTGTGTAGTCTCTGTTCGGGATCGGCTTGCTCCACCACCGCTATCCGGAATACCTTATTGAGGGTCCGCATAAATCTTTCAGCGTCCCCATTGGCCTGGGGCCATTGAGGCGTGATGCGACGATGTAGGATGCCCCTTGTTTTGAGAAATGTGGAAAATTCGGCCCCGTGGAATGGCGGTCCATTGTCACTCCGTATTTCAGTTGGGTATCCAAACATGGAGAATATTTTTTCCAACGCCGGTCCTACGTGTGTGAATGCAGTGGAGACAACCCTCTCCACTAGCGGGTATTTTGAATAGGAGTCAATGGCCATGAGCGTGTGTCCTTCCCCCGGGAAGCTTCCAAAGTCTATGCTGACATTGGTCCAGGGAGATGTGCAGGCTTCTTCCGTGATTATTGGTGCGGGTTTCTCAGGATCGCTCGTCAGTTGGCAGGACATGCAGTTTCTCACGTATTCTTCTACCATGGCTTCCAGCTCCGGGAACCACACCTTTTCCCTCATACGTGCCTTCATTTTCGTCACGCCTTGGTGACCCCCATGGGCGAGTTGTGTTGCCCGGTGCCTTAGGTTCTGTGGTATCACCAGCCGTGGCCCTCTTAGTAACACTCCTTCGTCCGTGGTGCTTAGCTCATGCCGGACCCGCCAGATCTTCGTAAGTGCCTCTTTATCCTCCACGGTCCATGAGTTGGGTGGGTGTAGGTAGTCGGCCCACGAGCATTCTTGAACTGCCTGAAGCGACCTCATGTAGATATTGTCGGCGGCAGCTGCTTCCTTGATCTCTTCTATCGTCATGCACTGTGGACATGAGGTGAGGGCCACCCACTGGGCGTATTCCTCGCAGTCATCGTCGACTGATTCTGGTGCCTGTTGTGAGGGATGGCGCGACAGATAGTCTGCAGGATTTTTGGCCCCTGGGCGGTATACCACCTCCATCTCGTATGGCTGTAGCTGGATCACCCATCGTTCAATGCGAGGCGGTGGGTGTGGGGCCGTTCCCTTGAAGAGGGGCACTAGGGGTTGGTGGTCAGTGACCATAACAAAGGAATGACCTTGGAGATATAAGTGGAAATGACTACAGGCCCATTTGATAGCAAGAGCCTCCCTCTCGATCTGTGCGTACCTTGTTTCATTCGGAGTTAAGGCCTTACTGGCAAAAGCTAAGGCCGTCCACTGTCCGGGTTCATGCTCTTGGGTCAGGACAGCTCAGAGACCAACCGGACTGGCATCGACGATCACCTCCGTACGCTTCGTGGGGTCGAAGTAGGAGAGGGTGGCTTTCTCCAGGAGGGCATTCTTGATTCCCTGGAAGGCTTCATCTTCCTTCGGGCCCCACTGCCACGTGGCATTCGTCTTGGTCAGTGCTCGCAGTGGTTCGCTTCGAGTTGCGAGGCCCGGTATGAATCGGCCACAGTAGGTGGCCATTCCGAGAAAGCTTCTCACGTCCGTCGGGGACTTCGGCGCTAGGGTCTCCTTTATGGCCTTGGACTTCCTCGGGTCAATCTGGATTCCCTCCTGGTTGAATACATAACCAAAGAACTCGATGGTGGGTTGAAAAAACTGACATTTTTCTCTGTGGAGTGTTGCTCCATAGGTGCTCAATCTTTTCAGGACATCTCGAAGGTGCTTGTGATGGTCCGACGCGGTGGCAGAATGTATCAAAATGTCGTCGCTGACATTTATTACCCCCGGCAAACCAGATAGGAGTTCTCTGATAGTGTTTTGGAACACTTCTGCCGCCGATGAGATGCCGAAGTTTAACCGCTTGTAGCGCCGGAGGCCAAGATGGGTACTGAAAGTGGTGATGAATCGGCTTTCCTCCGCTAGTGGTAGTTGATGGTATCCAGCGTTGAGGTCGATTTTCGAAAACCACTTTGATCCGTTTACGTCGGCCACGATGTCATCCATAGTGGGGGTCAGATGTCTCTCCCTCCGGATCGCTGCATTCGGTAGCCGCATGTCGATACATAGGCGAATTTCACCCGGTTGCTTAGGCTTTTCTACAATGACCATTGGTGAGACCCACGGGGTGGGCCCCTCCAGTTTCTCGAGTTCCTTTTCCACCAGTGGGCGAAGGTGAAAGGGTATCCTGCGGTGACGCAGGGCGGTAGGAGCAACAGACTTGTCGATGTGAAGTTTGATCGGCTCACATTTTATAGAACCCAGGCCTCTGAATAGTTCAGGGAACCGTCCTAACAGTTCCTCCACTTGATGTGCTCTAATGCGATTGGCAAATGCTATTAGTTTTAGGTCCTCAGCTGTGTGACTACTTAGTAGGGTGTCTGCTTCTCGGTTGATGATGTGAACCGTCGCCATTACCTCTGACTCGTCGGCCTGAATAGGTATTGTGATTTTTCCCTTGAGAGGCAGTGGTGTGTCCGCTCCATAGGCGAATATCCTTGTCTTGGATGGTAGTACCTGGGGCCGTGGGCGTAGTTTGTTGAATTGTTGCAGGCCCATCACATTGACGGTGGCGCCAGTGTCAATAATGGCCTTGACCTCGTTTCCTCCTATCTGCACAATGCACATTGGTTGTGGCCGCCGTCGTTGCTTGAGCTCCCGTGCGAATGAGACAATGTAGGCCTCTTCATCCTCCGATTCCGAATCGTCGTACACCGTGGGTAGGTGTCTCTCTGTCTTCGCTGACGGTGGGTCAGCCAGCGACAGCTGACGAATGGCCTTGGTAGGCGTCCATGATTTCTTGAAGCTCTTGGATGTGTTCTTTCTGCGGCAAACCGATGCGAAGTGGTTTGGGATTCCACAATTTGCACATGTCTTACCCTGGGCCGGGCAGTCCTTGGCCACGTGGGGCTCGTGGCCGCAGTACCCACACCGGGTTTGGGGCAGGTCTCTCCGATATTCCTTCTGTGTTGGTCCACGTGGTTGAGATCGTACTGCGTCAGCCCGTTCAACCTTGATCGTTTCAGTTTTGATCTGGGGTTTGTGTAGTGCCTGTTCCATGGCGGTGGCTCTGACGTTCGAGAGTTCATCAGATCTGGGCAAGATAAGGATATCTTCCAATGAGATCCCTGGTTTGCGCAGAATCGACCCTCTCAATGTCTTGTCTCGACACCCTTGGATAATCTGCCTCCTTATGGCTCTTGGTTGGTCCTCGTCGGTGGAGCTGGCTAGCTCCCTGACGCGAGTGTGGAATTGGTCTATCGTCTCGCCCTCCCGCTGACGTGCCTGTCCCAATTAAAACACCTCGAAGTCCACGTTTAGTTAGGGGTCGAAATGGCCGTTGAGAGCAGCAACCGCCGCGTCATAGCTGTCTGTTGCTCCCGTATTAGGTAGATGTTTGAACAGTCTGAATATCTCATCCCCTGCATAGTGTAGTAGGAGTGACCTTTTTACAGCATTGTCAGTTTCTCTCGTGACCACAAAGTAATTTTCCAGTCTCTCAAGCCATATTTTCCACCTTGGGGAGGCGGTGGAAGGGTCTTCCGCTTCACTGAACGGCGGTAGCACTCCCACTGCGGCGTGCTGAAACGGGATGTTGATGGTGGGTGCTGGTGGGTCTTCGTCCCCCATGGTGGCAGAGCGACTGTGCTCGTGTAGAGTGGTCTGGGCGTTCCTCTAGTCTCCCTCTTGCGTGGGGACGACGTGTGGTCCTGCCGGCTATCCTTCCCGACAGCGCGGGTTGTCGACGCCATGTGGCAGATGCACGGCTCACCTCGGTTTTCCGCGTGTCCAGTAGGCCTCCGAGGCGTGGGGGAGTCGCGGTGCTATTCGGCGTCCTCCACCAACACCAGGTCGCCGTCCGTTTCCCTCCTGGACGCAGCAGGGAGTCCCCTGTGCGCTCTCCACGATGCACGCGCAATGCGTGAGCAACTGCAGGGCGTTTTCCGCGTCTCACGCGCATTGCGTGAGCATTGGCAGGGTGGTGTACCGGCCCGCGACTCACGCGAGATGCGTGAGGAAATGCATTCGGTTGCGTCAGCGGGCCAGCCGTGACAGCCACAACGTCGCTGGTCCCTCCGGCAGAGGCAGGAAAGTGTCCCGAGGCCCAGGCGGGGAATCCAGGGAGGCAGGAAGAGGTCTGCAGGCCCGGGGCAGGCAAAACGCCGCAGCCGGCGAGCACGCGGCAGGCACCGCGGAAGGGAGCGCACAGCTCCGGGCAGGCTTCAGGTGCACGGGCGAGGGTTGGGCCCCCTCCGCTCGTCGCCAATGTAAAATCCCGAGTGCTAGGCCTCCACCGACCCTGGCAAAGGTGGCACGCTTGCGCGGGGGCAGATCGCGCACAGCGCAAACACTCAGGCTGACACCGGTGTCTGTGTCGGAAGTGACGTGCCCGAGCGCCCGTCCCTCTTTTATTTAGCCCCGTAGGCCACGCCTGGCCTGCGGATGTGGGGATGCGTGTACGTGCGGCAACTAGACCGCTGGCAGCATTACATCATTCACAACTTTTATACAATTTCGTGCTTTCTTTGTCTGCTCCATAAATACTAATAAAGTTACCTCGGATTAACACATTCTAGTTTTCTTTTCAGTAGCTTGTACGTCATGTCTTACGTTCGTTGCGTTGTAATCATGTGACTCCAGAATGGTTTTTCAAGCACTATCGGCGTCCACACGGCAACATTCGGGCCGCGGACGACCGTAATGCAGGTCAAAGAGAGGGATTGCTCCATAAAACGAGTAAGTGTTTGTATGCCTGGGAGAGTGTAATGGAGCCGTCACATCAAAAGACGGTGTCCTACTAGAACAACAGAGCCTTTTTTAACTTAATCTTTCTTGTTTAAGAAGCTACATGGCAAACAAACCTCCGCCGCTAAACCCATGGCGTGAAGCCATTGCACTCTTCACGTAAGCCTATGATTGTCCTAAATCTTCCTTGCTGCAGTATACACCTTTTTTCTGAAAGTGTATAAAGTTAAGATGACGTTACCTAACTAAATCTTTTTAAACGAGGGAGTAACACAAATGAGCACAGACTACGTGAATGGAGTACAAGTTGAGCCTCTGCTCTCGCTAATGGTGAGCCTGCACTTGTGTAGAACCGGAATACACTTACTGAATACACAGTGTCGGCTTGTAAAGAACCTCTGCATGACTAAGTAACAGAGGTTATCCACTAATGTGTGAAAAATACGAGCACTGGTGGGGGCACTGGTTGATCCACGGCACATAGTCACTGCAGAAAATTTACCTCAATAATCATCAGAGAAAATGTATAACAATGGATACTTTTATGCTTTTTCTCTTGTTTGTTTCTTCTTTCAGAATAGGGTTCTTGGAAATCCCAGGAGCTCTCGTTCGGTAAAACCGTGTGTTTTACTGCACACACACTCCCTAGGTTAGGGTACGCCTTAGCGTGCATATACCGCCGGGGAGGTCTTGGTCCTGATGAAAGCTTAGCTGAATTAGCATTTAGAAGCAGAAAAATGTTGACCACATATTCACTTTAAACCTAGGATATGGTTGGCTCACACTAAAAGCCAGCACGTGTCCGCCTAACTTGTTATTAATGATTGTAGGCTGCCCTGTTAATAAATTATTTCTGGGGATAGCTTGCCATCTTTTAAATTTGCACCACCCTTTGCACTGACACACTGCCCAACAAAAATCCCGCTCCGCTGTAGTTCAGGCTTCGTAGAACACCAGGGAGGCACTCGGTCTCCCTTGTGGTAACCCACTGATGAAGCATGTCACCAACTAGGTTGGTGAGTGAGGGTTCTTTTATATAACAGAGGTTTTTTTCCCGTACACTTCCCTCACCCTTGGTTATCATGTTAATTCTTTTACATTAGTTGTCACTCTTTTGTTGATTGAGAGTATTATTCAGGGGAAGAAGAGTGATTTCCTCTCCCTTTCTCTCTTGTGTGTTATACATTTAGTCTTCAAGAAACTGAGAACCAGATTGGAAGGATGGGTGGACACACTCGAGGACTGACAGGTGGCCTTTATAGCACCAAGAGAGCTAGCAAGTTCATATATGCTCCGCCTAATTCAATGAAAGTACCTGCACACCACATATCTGATGCTGACCAGGCTGTGGAAGGCTCGCCTATGTGCATCCTCAGATTGCGCATGATGCAGAGAGGAAGGAGCAGGCTTCTTCCACATGATGTCTGGCTGTACAGTGATCTCTTAGTACTGGAGGGCTGTGTTGCACACCCTATCTCATGTGTTGGAGAATCCCATTGAAGTTTGCCCGCAGGTGGCACTATTGGATTTACTTGAAGACGTTTAGGGATCCAGAGGGTAGAGAGCGCTTGTGAGCCTGGGTACTCTCATGGACAAACAAGACCTTGTCTGTGACTAACTGCGGCTTGAAGACCCAGTGTATGTGGCCCGAGGCTGCCCTCACAAGCAAGAGAACATTGGGGACAATGGTGGGTGCACTATGGAATGAGTGTAATTGTTGTTTGGATTCGTGCGGCTCTTGACGTTAACTGCACTGACTATTTGATATGGTTGGCTTTTTGGATTCTTTGTGTTGGCAATACAAATAAACATTTTTGTTATTAAAAAAAATAGGGAATGAACACCCACATCAGTTAAGTGTGTGGGTTTAAAATTCCAAGCTGTGGAAAACTATGAGTAGGTTTGTTTTTAATTTCAATATGTTTTATTAATATTATCTGCAGGTAAGGTACACAACATAACAGGTACAAATGGGGATTCTACCCTTTGAAAAGCTGTAATAACAATTTCATAGTACAGTAGATCTGGATGGTTGTTTGGTTAACATTGTGGTTCATAGATAATGTATCTTAATATAAAGATGGAACCTAAATAGGTAGCATTTGAAATCTGATAGCTGAGGTCGGTGACCATTGGATATGTGGATTAACAACCTATTGAGTTTCTGCTTATAATCCTGCTATAGCACCCCAAAAAGACAAAAAAGACGGAGAGAAGAGAACAAGGAGAATGTAACATGTTATAGAAGCAGGGGCATGTGGATTGAGAGAAGGTATGGGCATGGGGCATTGATAGACACGCCAAGCCTATTACAGATGTGTGAGTGGAAATCCTGCTATAGGTGAGTCGCTACTTCATTAAATGTATCCAATAGATACCACATAGTGCTTGTTGCTGCCTGTGTGATGAGTTATGCCTGCCCCAGATATAAAACCCATGCCCACCAGGTGCGCAATGCATACATTCCAACCCTCCCGATTCAGACGGGAGACTACCAATTGCAGTGGTTGTGTCTCGCCTCTTGATTCCTGCATGAAAAAACCTGATTCCTCGGCGGGCTTCAGATGGCAGGGGCTGGACTTGTGTGACTCTGATTTTGAAATGCCAGTAATCTGTTCCTGCAAGGAAGTGCACAACATTTTTGGCGCGCTTTCTTTGCCTGCCATAGCAATTTCTCCCTGCTCCTGACAGGTATGAGAAAAAAACATATATTCGAATTTCTGATACCTGATCCTGCAGCAGCATAAGTACAAGTCCCATCCACGCAAATAGATCCGATGTAGGACGCAGTAGAGGTCAATAAATGGAAGAAATACATTCTCCCGATTATGTTTTTAAAATCTTCCACTTTCCTCTTCCAAAGTGTTGCCACGTATGGAAATGAGGCATGATTAGCAAGTTTCCAGTAAGTTAAAATCTGTTTAACTTCAGTCGTTATTAGACATCAAGCAGTGCCTACTACACGCGGTTGAGTCAAAGAGGGGCGTGGGCACCAATGGGCCTAGACTCACTGTGGAGAAGTCTAGTGCAATGTGTTGTTTAAATATTCTATATAGTCATTATGGCCCTTTCTCCTAGTAGGGTTTTATTAGTCTGCCACTGAAGAACATGTGTGTAAAGTCCTCTGGCTCTTCTTTTCAAGTTCCATCAAGGGTTTGATTCAACTAATTTGACTTTGGACAGTCTGCTTGGGATCCAGTACTCCAAATGAAGTGGAAATAACGTCGATTTTGTAAAGGAGGGTATAAGCTCTTTAGTGGATATGGTTTCCCAGGTTACTTCGTTAGGAGGTTCACTGCCTTATTTTCGAAAAAAGAAATCCCATTTGGGTGGGAGCAGAGATAGGGATTTGTTAATGTGGGAGTTCAATAGTTTGAAGATCTGAAGCGGTGTGTCCTGCTGATTGCATTTTTGTGAGTAAAGTGATTATGTCGGTGTCTTGTACAGTTCCAGTTTTTGAGATCTTCGGGGCATATCATCGAGGAAGAGCGGTAAACATCGCTAAGGGCACTTAGCGTGATTCTGTTTATTGCCGTCTAACGCTGAATTGCATCGCCTAGTTAGCAGCATATTATCAAGGCTTTGTGAACTGGCGATGAAATTCCAAGGATGGACTGCGAGAAACAGAAACATCGCCTGGAATCCAGCGATGATAATGGAGATGCTTGCTGATAGGGGAGTGTGGCCGTAAGATGGCGATCCACCTCCCACTATCAGCATAGCTAAGTCGAAGTAAAAGCAGACGTAAAATTCATGCGATAACAGCGGTTAGTGCGGTTTTTACATCTCTAGGGCCGCATTGTTAATAGTGCAAAGGTCTATTTGCGACCTAAATCATGCAGACATTGTGAGGAACGCCCATTTTGCATGTCATTAGCCATAATAATCGCTGACATGCAAAATGGAGAAAAACAGCTACTGCATCAAAGAAACACGCGTTAGCATGTCCTTGAAAGTAGAGAGATGTTTATTTCGCCGCTTTTCGGCCAAAATCAGCTGCTAAAGCGGCGAAAATTGGCTCTTTATTTTTAAAAAGGTATAGCGGTCCAAATTGGATAGAGTTTTGGTTTGTTGCAGTTCAGCAAATAACAATGGCCTTGGGGTAGAATCTAGATCTTTGATCGGTGATACACATTTTTCTGCTCAGTAGCGACCATTTATGTTGGTCAGTTAAATCAGTGTTCTTCAGTCTGTGGGGCGCGCCCCCCTGGGGGGGCGCTACACCATCCCAGGGGGCGCGCGCACCCACTCCAATCTGACCTTTGTTCCCTGAGTCCGTGCAAGTCTTCTTGGAGGACTCCGGTATGTGAAAGGGGTAGGGAGGGGAGATCAATGAGGCACGACGTGCCCGTTCTTTTGTCTTGCAAACTCTCCCAGGAGGGGGTTAATTCACAGAGCTGACAGCTTCAGCTGCAGTGGAAGGCAAGGAGGCTCGTCTTCTAAAACCCAAAGCAAACAGACAGACACGCTTTCGGTTTTAGAAGACGAGACTCCTTGCCTACCAATACAGCTGAAGCTGTCAGCTGTGTGAATTAACCCCCTCCTGGGAGAGTTAGCTCTTCCCAGAACTGAAACAAAGTCTCCAGAGAAGGCGGTTTAAGGCATGGACAAAGTGGGCTCTGGCCCAGGGCCCCAGTAGTTGGCTGAGTATGCATCTTCAGGTAAATTAAATTGCTGTGTACCATGTGTTAACTTATGTGCGCACTCGTGCATGCACAATATATTCAAACACTTAGGGCAGGATTCACAAAGCTGCAGCTGGGTCTAATTCTTGTTTTTGGTGTTCTTCGGCATGTTTTCTTATGTGTTGGAGGAGATGGACATAAGAAGCTACAAAATGCCTTCTTTGTGTTTATTTATTTATTTATCGCAATTTTTAAAGCGCATCAAATACCCGTACGGGTGTCTCGGCGCTGTTGAAATAACCCCGCTTGTGTATCGCAGCCCTCTCTTTGCTGTCCTCTTCACTGTTTAATTAAGAAAACATTGATTCAAGTTGCAGCTGGCAGCCGCATTATTTGGCCTTTTGGTGTTGTGCCCACCTCTTCCAACCCCCTTGGTACCGCCACCATTGCAGGGGGTGAGGAGTAGGCCCTTTCATTATCCGGGGAGCGAAGTGGCACGGGGAGTTGATTATTACATTGCTCCTTAGTCCTTTTCGGTGTCATACCTCGAACTCACTTCCATATTAATCCCCCGCTTCTGGCTGCCACAATGAAAGGAAATGCTTTTGCTGGCGACAACATCGGTTTGCATGATTGGCTGGCTAGATTGAGACTCAACAGACAGTGGTAAGATTGAATATTTATTGGCAGCAGGTTTCTGTCATTACTTGTTTTTAATGTATCAAATGTAGTTTTTTTCACTAAGTTTGCTTTTTTTGTTTTGGGCGAAGTTTGTCCGGACTTTTCATCAGGGCTGGAGTTTGAACAATGTATTTGCCACATGGATTATAAACAAAATGCTGAAACTACTCTTAATAATGTCTCTGAAAGCCTTCATCAATTAAATGTGAACTTTTAAGAGAGAGCATTTTTTTTAAAGACAGTTTCTCAAACGTTTGAACCGTAGCAGAAAACATAGGCAAAGAAACCCTGCAAAGTAATACGTTTGTTAATGTCAGGAGTGCACAGACTTTTATAATGCCAATAACCTTTTGACTGCAAATAAACAGCTTGCAAATTGCTAAATATGGTTATAAATAAGAAGTATGTATTCATTTGTAATGCTTATGAGCTCCCGGTCCCCCCTTCTTTTTGTTGATTCATTTGTAATGTGACTTTTCTACCTTTGTTCTCTTTTATTATCAGTCATGGATCATTCATGCAGCTCTAGAAAAAAATTAAAAGTTCTTTCTATTTATATTTGCTGTTCAAAGTATGCACAGACAAGTGCTGAAAATACAGCTTTAGGTGACTGCTTACTTTTATACCATCTGTGACATCAAAATAATGAGCTGGCAACCCTAATCATAAGACTGGAAGTTTGTTGAGGGATCAGCACATTATTTATTTCTTCCACCCTGATCCCTGGTTACTGCCATAATAGCAATAGTTTAACACATTTGAAGCCCTACGCTGCCGTCAATAACATGCTGAGTTACTTCAAGTGTCTGGGAATGCACCCTGCATTCAGACCACTCACTCCTCATTCTCGCCCTTCACTTTCACTCTCAACCAGCACTCACACTGATCCCGATTCACTCACACCATTCACCCACTTACCCTCAACTCACAGTGATCACTCTGTACTCACAGCGATCACAATGCGCTCACACTGATCACCATGCACACACATCATTCTCCCGCTCACCCTGCACTCACACTGATCACCATGCACTCACACCATTCACCCGCTCACCCTGCATTCACAGTGATCACTCTGCACTCACAATGCACTTGCGCTGTTCATCCTGTACCTCACCCTGCAGTCACACTACTCAACCTGCACCTGTGACACTTCACTCACCTTTCCCCCTCACTGTTCAATCTGCAATCTCACTCCAATAATCCCACCACTAACCATACATGTCTTCGTCTCACTCTGCACTGACATGCGCGCCCAAATTCATATGGTCGCCTCACTCACCCCTGTACACAAGTATGGCAAGTCGCGCCCCATTAAGGTTTTCGTCCTAAATTACAAAAGGAGACATTTAAATGCACTACAATCCATCCTTCCAGGGCCCCCTTGATAGAGACAGTTCTGTTTTTGCCCTGATGGACTGGAATAATTCCTCAACAGATTCTTGCAAATACCGTTTTGTTTAATTTCTTTTTAATGTAATTGATGTGAGGGAGTCTTTTACTATTTGCAGAGAAATGTGTTTGTTTCATGCAACAACCATAAAAAAGTTAGATCCAAGCGGGTCCTCACATATGAGAAATTGGAGGATATCACAGATATTATTCACCGTAAAATTAGAGGGCAGCTGCTTTGTTACAACAGTGAAAACACATCACTATCTCTGGATATTAGCTGTAAACGCTTTTAGAATTTTGACTACAGTGCCTGTGCACCGTTAGTAGCCTGGCTAAATAGGGTACAGCAGAGCTGAAAATAAATCATTTAAACTCAAACCTGTACTGAACAGGGGCCCCCAAAATAGTTTTCGCCCAGGGCACCCAAAATCCTTACCATGTCCCTGCCATCACAAAGTCTATCAGACAACATTACTCTGAGGTAAACTAGACAATATCATTAATTTATTATTAGTTCTATTTTTTTTTAAACATAAGCCTGACGTGTCCCAAACCCCCACTTCTTCAGGCAAGCAACTTATCATACCACTAAGGAATTCTCAATGAGGTGTTTGTTCAGCGCATTCTCTGTGGACTTTCAACTGTCTTCGGATCCATAACTGGTTGGTGGGCAATTATCCCATTATAATGCTGCCTAAAATGTTTGTTAATGATATCTAGAGAAGATTTGTTTCTCGTGTACCAGCTCTGAGCTAGGAAGTGCTCGAAACATCTGACAACACTGTCTCCCTTACAGTCCCTGTCTTGGCTGAAAATGTCTGCAGAATATTCAGCTTTGGGAGAAACTGCTATGAAAACTCTCTTGCCTTTCAGCTCGTCCTATTTATGTGAGATTGCGTACTCAGCACTTGCGGTATTAAAGACTAAGTACCTTTCAAGACTGGATGTGGAGCAAAACCTGAGGATGGCAGTAGCAAAAATCCATCCACAGATTGACCGTCTCTGAAAAACAGGCACACTTGTCACATTTATGTTGGTGGTGTTATTATCAATCCATGTCATGTGTAAAACAAAGCATCCTAGTAAAAACAATTTGCACACATTTTATCTTGGAAAGTGGTGTTTTGAGATGTGTAATAAGCCTCTGTCATTTCAACACACCCACTCACAAACCTGCAGTTTACTAAACACTCTTATTGTATTGAATGGTATTCGCTGAATATACCCGGAATGTGCGCGTGGCGGTCGAGTCCAGAAATTTCTGTCAGTGGTGGGGTGGCCCAACATCTAAAAAAAATGCAGCTGGGGGGGCTCAACCTACAAAAGTTTGAAGACCTCTGAGGTAAACAGTCGTTTTTTTTTGCAGTTCCAAAGGTTGGAATTCGAAAAGGGCATAGGCATTTTTTGTCGGAGAGCTGGATAGCTTTGGCTCTGTCTGTTTGAATTTGTTTTGAATGTAGGGTTTCATAACAGGGTATCTTTCTAATCAAAATAATATGGTAGTGTGAGACACGTTCTAGTTAAATGTGGAGCCAGTGATGTTGCGCTGGAGGGTTTTCCAAAAAACACCATGCTCCTTGACCGGCAAAGTAGGCAGTTTGGTAATTGACTATCAAATCTACAAGTATTCCCTTTGGCAACTAACTCTACCACAGGTTACATTCACTCGAGTTTCAGGGTGACATACACTCTGAAAATCAGTCCCAATTCATACCTCATACACACAAACCCCAAAAAGAAAATGTATGGTGCCAAATAATCATTACAACAAAGAGTAAGTGAAACTGCACACCTATCTTTCTCAATATAAACCTTATTATGTTCCAATAAACTTAACTTTATGTTTGTGTGCGTGCTACCGCTATGTTGAGTGATTAGACCCCTATCACTCTGGGTATGTAAAGCATAAAGAAGGCTCTGGATCACCACAGCCTGAAAACGGTGCACAGCCTGATGGACAACAGTGGAGTCGTCTCAGCACTTGTAAAGATCAATTAGATGTGTTAACTTTCAACAAAGTTCACAAGAAATTAGCATATATGAGCTTATTCTTTTATGTAGACATTTTAGATAAAAAAATTCAACACGTGTCTTGTATGCTGTAATCACAAAACAATTACATATCAATTTTATGCTGTCATAAATACTTGTTTCACAAAAGCATTTCAATCAATATCTGGAAAACTAAAATTAGAACAAAAATAATAATAAAGGAAAATCCCAATGCATTTCGGGTTCTAACACATGAACCCTTCTTCAGGGGATAAACAAGTGTGATTCTGAATCCAGCAATGTGTTCAATGATTTAGTCCACAGGAAAACCAATCAGCACGATTGGTGAATCGATATCGAGGGAGTCCCTCTGCAATGATGTCAAGGTGCTAAAATGTCATCCCGGTAAAATTAATCGTGGAGCTAAAGCTGGTTCGTACTCGCTTCTAGACGATGTGAAGCTCGCCCTCGGTATCAAAATGTATCCGAATAAACCCCCACGCGTAGTTGGTGCTCGTTAGTTGAAACGTCTAAGATTGAAGTGAGCCACCATCCATGTGTCTCCCGGTTATCCTCTCTCTATTCAGTATCTGCTGCGTCGACTGGCCAGTCAACGCGGCAGCCTACACAACTTTTAAAAAAAACATATTTTTGAGTGCGACGGTCTCGCGCTTATTTTTTAACAACTGTAGCTGGCAATGCCTGCTAGAGCTCCTAAGAGATTTTCAAAAATACTCTTTCTTTCTTGTCATTTTTCCTGCATTTCATAGACTTTCCGGAAAATCGCACGTGCAGAAGATTATAAATGTGCAATGCTGTTCCTTTGTACTTTGTGTACAATTTTCAATATTTTGTTACCCTAAACAAAACATGGGTTGCTACTCAATTTTTTTTACAAACCTACGTAAATACTTTCATGAGGTTCCATATTACAAGGACCTCTCTTCCTATAAAGTATTTCCCCATTCTTCTTTTTCAAAAAACGCAATTATTTTGGTAATCTGACACGGTCACTGATTCTTCATGTTGTACTTTTTTTTCTGCAATATTCAGCAGTCTTTCTCCTGTTCAATTTAATTATTCATTGGGAACCTGTCGTTTTGTTGTGCAGAGATTAGTGTGTTTTAGAAACTACTTGTATTCTGCTTACGTTCCATGTTTTACCACTCTTGGTCCCAGCTTTCCTCTCTGTAGCATTGGCATAGCCAATAGGTCTCGCCTTTGGGACCTTATAAGTGTTTAGCCATGCAACTGTTGTTGTTGCACCAAGTAGACCTATTGGCTATGCCAATGCTTGTTATACTATAAGGCCCGCCTTCCAATGCAAAATAATATGCGGAGACCAAGCTTAAAACTTTACATATATTGGCAGGGCAGAACTGGGGGAATCAAAAGCAGCCCGGGAAAAAATGTCCAAACCAGCCCAGCTCGCTTCACTACCTCGTGCAATCTGTCTCTTTCCATGCATCCATCCATCAATCCAACCGTCAGTCCATCCATCTATACATACGTCCATTCATCTATCCTTCCCTCCATCCATCCGTCCCTCCGTCCCTCCATCCATCTATAACTCCATCCATCCATTCATCCATACGTCCTTTCATCCATCCACCCATCTCTCTCCTCTCCCTCTTTAACGCCCCTCCTACCTCTCTCATCTCTCTCTACCATCCCCCTCCTCCTTCTCTCTCTTTCCACCATCTCTATCTCCCCTTCTCTCCTCCCGCTCTACCCTTCCCCCCGAAGCTCCCTGCCTGATTCAGTTACCCCCCAGGATCTGGAAGAGACAGCCTCCTAGGGCTCCGGCCGGGCCCCTGGACTGCCCTGCATGTTGGATGTGTGCTATACAGTTCAGCAGACAAACAATGAGAGAAAAAAAAGAAATTCAAACATCTCTTCTTGTTATGCCTGATTTAAACTCTTCGACATCGTGAAAGAGCTCTCCAACCCCAACGCCGCTAACAACGACATCACCCCGTCGCAAGACCTCTGCAACTCCCTCGCGTCCTACTTCCACAACAAGATCGCGGACATACACAACAGCTTCAGCAACCAACCAACGGAAGCCACAACCGCAACAACGCCACCCACCACCACCCTCCGCACCTGGACGCCGATCAGCACCGAAGACACCATCCGCACAATGAACTCCATCCACTCCGGATCTCCGACCGACCCCTGCCCTCACCACGTCTTCAACAAGGCCGACGCTGTCATCGCACCCCACCTGCGGGACATCATCAACACCTCCTTCGACACCGCCACCTTCCCTGAGAGCTGGAAGCACGCCGAACTCAGCGCCCTTCTCAAGAAACCCACAGCAGACCCCACCGACCTCAAGAACTACCGACCCATCTCGCTCCTCCCGTTCCCGGCCAAAGTCATCGAGAAGACCGTCAACAAACAACTGGCCGCCTTCCTCGAGACGAATGGATCCCTCGACCCCTCACAGTCTGGCTTCAGAGCGAACCACAGCACCGAGACCGCCCTCATCGCTGCCACCGATGACATACGAACTCTGATGGACAACGGAGAAACAGCGGCCCTCATCCTCCTGGACCTCTCCGCGGCCTTCGACACTGTCTGCCACCGCACCCTTGTACAGCGCCTCAGCAACATCGGAATCCAGGAGAAGGCACTGGAATGGATCACCTCCTTCCTCGACGGCAGAACGCAGAGAGTCCGTCTACCACCGTACAAGTCAGAGGCCACCGAAGTCATCTGCGGCGTACCCCAAGGATCCTCGCTGAGCCCCACCCTCTTCAACGTCTACATGAGCCCCCTCGCGACCATCGCACGCCAACACAACCTGAACATCATCTCCTACGCCGATGACACCCAGCTGATCCTCTCCCTGACCAACGACCCCGACGCCGCCAGAGCCAACCTGCACGAAGGGATGAGAGAGGTAGCCGAATGGATGTCGACCAGCCGCCTGAAGCTGAACTCGGACAAGACGGAAGTCCTCATCCTGGGCTCCACGCCCTCCGCCTGGGACGACTCCTGGTGGCCCCCCGCCCTGGGCACCGCACCCAAGCCGACGGACCACGCGCGCAACCTGGGCTTCATCCTGGACTCCTCCCTCTCCATGACCAGACAAGTCAACGCCGTCTCCTCGTCATGCTTCAACATCCTGCGCATGCTACGGAAGATCTTCCGGTGGATCCCCACCGAGACGAGGAAGACGGTCACCCAGGCCCTCGTCACCAGCCGACTGGACTACGGCAACGCCCTCTACGCCGGAACCACCGCCAAGCTCCAGAAAAGACTCCAGCGGATCCAGAACGCCTCAGCAAGACTCATCCTCGACATCCCCCGACACAGCCACATCTCCGGACACTTGAGAGACCTGCACTGGCTCCCGGTCAACAAGAGAATCACCTTCCGCCTCCTCACCCACGCGCACAAAGCCCTACACGACCAAGGCCCGAGCTACCTCAACAACCGGATCAACTTCTACACTCCCACGCGCCTCCTCAGATCAACCAGCCACGCCCTCGCCGCCGTCCCCCGCATCCGAAGAGCGACAACAGGAGGAAGATCCTTCTCCTACCTGGCTGCCAAGACCTGGAACTCACTCCCGTCCGACCTGCGCATGACCCAAGACCACCTCTCCTTCAGGAAGAAGCTCAAGACCTGGCTGTTCGAGCAGTAACGGCACCCCCCCCCCCTCCCAGCGCCTTGAGACCCTACGGGTGAGTAGTGCGCTCTATAAATGTCTTGATTGATTGATTGATTGATTGAAAGAGCCATTATTTTGTTTGGTGACAAGCCATGTCTACTAAGCATGGGCGGATTTTGCGAATTGGCAATCCGCGAACTTGCGTATTTACGGATTTGCAATCCGCAAAATCCGCGAACTCTCGCGAATTTGCGGATTGTTTTTTTTTGGTGTTCGCAAGGGTTTCTGCCAGTTCGCGAGGGTTGTGTACCAGTTCGCAATTGCGAACTTACTTGTCGGCTCGCAACGGCCGCGACTATGTTGTTTCTACGTCTGGTTCATCATCACAGGTTCACAGCACCCTCTGTTTCACCACTGCCACCCTCTGGTACACCCATGCCACCCTCTGGTACATCAATGCCACCCTCTGGTTGGTTTATCACTGTAGATTATGGGGGTGAAAAAAAGCAAGCACACCTGCCCTGCTTCAACTGACATGAATTAATTTGGGGTTGATTAATGTGTCACTGAATTTAAACTTCCAGTCTGGCTGGCACCTGCTTCCTTATCTGTAATTTGCTTTCTGTTGCAGTGCAATTTTTTTTCACAGGACCTTTGTGGCCTACTTGTAGCTATTCTCTGAGCCTGCTGTGAGGGTCAGAGCAGGGTCATAGAATAGTTGCAAGTAAGCAACTGAACTCTGAAGGGGCCCCTCAGGAAGCACTACAGGGAATGGTTACTAATGATAAGATTGAACTTTTGCACCTGCTGAGTGCTTTCAGTTTTGTCTGTAATTGCTTTCTGTTGCAGTGTAATTTTTTTAACAGGACCTTTGTTGTATACTTGTAGCTATTCTCTGAGCCTGCTGTGAGGGTCAGAGCAGGGTCATAGAATAGTTGCAAGTAGGCAAATGAACTCTAAAGGGGCCCCTCAGGAAGCACTACAGAGAAAGGTTACTAATGATAAGATTGAACTTTTGCTGAGTGCTTTCAGTTTTGCAAAAATCCAAATATCCAGCAGCATCCACAAAAAGTAACCCTTCTAGGTCAAGATCCAAATCAAAGTGACCAGCACATGAAGAAAGCACTGGGAGGAGCCTGCTGGACAGGAACAGGAAGTTGGAGACTGTGGGGCACTTCCTTCCTCCCACCCCCGCGCCCCCAAAATGGACTCCTTGCAAAGAAAAAGTGCAGGCAAATGTCAACCTGAGGAGTTATTCTGATCATAATTTTCAAGGTTTATGCTGCCTGCTGGTGGATTTCTTGTGCGAAATTGCAAATTTTGCAATCTCGCAATGACGAGATTGTCGCTGCCCGCCGCATCTACGTGTTCGCAAGTGTTTACTCCAGCGAAATTGTATAGTATTCTAGTTGGCAAGTGCGACCAAGCAAAAAATCCGCTTCACACGGATTTTACGAATTTTCGGCAAGTTTGCGAGAGTTCGCGGATTGCGAATTTGCCGAAAATCCGCAAAATCCGCGAGCGGAACGGATTTTACGCCCACGCTTAATGTCTACTAATGTCCGTAGATAAGGTTTTGCATCAAGAATCATAAGCGGTAGAGTGGGAGCACCGTGTGGGGTGCCCCCTCAGCGCAAAGTAGTGATAAGTAGTGATAAGAGCTATTTGTGTTACTTTACATGCTAGCTTCCGGGGCAAATAAAGTTTTGTGATTAGTTATCAACACTGTGCTTCGGTTTGTGTCACTTTTTGTGACTCTGAACTGGGGTAAAGTGTTAATTAATCAGTCACCACATATGAAAGCAGCAGCTGTAGAATGCGCTGCGCCATCATGCTGTTTGTCGTTTCATGGAAATCAAATGAGACGTGTGGTGTTAATCAACAACCAATAACAAAACAAAACAATGTATCCACTATGTTCATGCAAAACAGGATAAGGATAGGGAGGGATGAGAGAGGGCGCGAGCGAGGCTCCCAGGCACGTATTCATGTTTACCTTCGTTCCTACATAGAAGTCACCCCTGAACTCCAGCTGGAAGTATGTATGTGTGTCGATTTCTCCCGGCATCACCAGTTTGCCAGTGGCGTCAATCACCCTCACCCCTTCGTTGGTACCAGGCTGGCTCCGACCGCATTCACGAGGCCTACGCCAATGTAGACATCCACAAACAACAAGCTTTCAGTGTTCACTACTCTCTTGCCTCGGATTAAAATCCTGTCCTGGGCAGCCATTGCTGGGCCTCCTGTGGCTTGTGGTTGGTGAATAATCCCGCTGCAGAGGGAGAGTCTCTGAAGACCCACGCGCAAGCTCAGGATCCCCTTGACAGGGGCGTAGGAGACACTAAAATTCTGGGGGGGACAGGGACAACCTTGTGGACTTCCCAGTGACCCTATACAAATCACCGCCCGTTAAACAAATACAATTGCATACTTTCGAAGTGAAATTTTGAGAAAAGCTGGCATGTTGTCACAGTTTGCATGTATGCATGTTTGTTATTGCATATAGTAATCAGACTAAATGTTAAAAAAACATGTATATGAATTTTGCATCTTCATACACCAAGCAAACAAAGGTCGCGGACTTAGGGTGGGAACGTCGTGTTTGCAAGTGCATTATGGTTTGAAAAATACCTGCTGCTGCATTCCTGGTCTCCAGCAATTTTCAGGCAACAATAAAAATGTGAAGATAACTTTGGTGATTAATAACCTTTATTGAGAGAGATCAGAGGTTTGTCTAGTGGAAGTTTTGACTATTGGTAAGGTAGCCACAGTGGGGTAATATGCCTGCAGCACAAACGTGTACCACGCAGATCACAAAATGCATATCATGTAAATAGGTCCGTGAGTTACTACTTTTGTCTGAGAGATTATTTTGGTATTTGCAGTTTATAAGTTAAAATTCTAACATAGAAGAGTGAGCTATTAACCATCATCAAAGAACTGCATAAAAACTTCAAGGTATAGATTAGAACGTTATGATTTTTCCCCAGTCTTTCCCTATCCTACTGTTGGAAAATGGGTTCATTAGGATAGAAATCAATTCTGATTATTAAAGAGAACCCCACAACCACGGTGTTATGATTTAAATTCTGAGTTTTTGCTTCTTTAGTGTTGCAAAGCCATCCTCTGCCCTGGGCACTCCCCAACGTTTTGCTGACTGGTACTGGTGGTACCTGACCCTGGCCTTTGCCTGAACAGGCACAGGGCCAGTGTTATTCCTAAAGAGACACCTAAAGATACTGTGAAAACACGTACATAATAATAATAATAATAAAACCACTTTTAGAGCGCCTGGTTACACCTAGGACAGTGTGTCCCCGCGCTAAGAAATGCTACTACTCCCTGAAGAGGCCGAGTCCGGAACTAGTCAGGATCCAAGGCTACATCGAGGCACTTATTTGCTTGGGAACATACACTAGCGTGCACTATGGGTTAGGGTACCCCTATGATTGGCATGACCTCTCCTATAAGGCCCTAGTTCATAATAGGGCAGGGAGATTAGAACTACCTTTAAGTCCCTAGAATATATTAGAGCATGGCAGTTTAGAGGCCAGCAGCCCTTTCTGCGTTTGCATGTGTGCTCTGCTGAAGCCTGCAGTCAGTTTAAAAATAGCCCTGTGTTGTAGGAGTGCTTTTAAAATGCAAATTGTGCCCAAACTCGAATTTTGGGTTTGGGGAACTTGCAAATTGATCAACTACAATGCTGGGGCAAAATTAAGTTAAGTGGAAAAAATGTTTCCACTTAACTATGGCTGTATCATATTTGCAAGTAAACAGTAAGATTCTATCAATGTGTAGAGGTGTAAAAAAATATTTTTTATTTTAGGTTTAAGTGAAGTAGTGGGCCCTCTCTTAGAGATGGAAAGATGAGAGCGCATGTGCTTGTTAAAATACCCCTCACACACTAAAAAAATCCAATAGTGTCATGCTTCATCATAGGGGTCTTCCCGTCCCTATAACGGGGCGGGGCGTGCTACGACCAGACGGACTACGAGGGAGCACTATAAATGTGACAGGGCTATGTGTGGGTGTAATAGTGTCAGTGAAGTGTAGGGACCTAACTAGTGGGTGCACAAAAAATACAAAAAATTGGACGGAGCGTTGACAATACAAACACTCACCCCCAGTCCCTTGCTCACTTTGCCACTGGAGTCAAGCAAGCCCGGCTGAAGACGGCTGTAATGCCAGAAACCGGTCCTGGGAAGCTTGATTCCGGTCCAGGGAAGACATGGCTTGGCAGTTCGGGCTGGACTGTTCCCATGAGGCACAGGGTCAGACTGATTTGCATATGGCCATGTCTGAACTGGGGTGGCGAAGTGAGCTAAAGAACGGTGATGGATTAAACCCAGATCAGTTGACTGGGGGTGAGTGTTTGTATTGTCAACGCTCCGTCCATCACCACCTTTGGTTTTTGTTTGTTCGCCCTAAGTTGGCAGGGTATGCTCAGACGTGAGTCCCTTGCTCACTTTGCCACTGGAGTCAAGCAAGCCCGGCTGAACACGGCTGTAATGCCAGAAACCGGTCCTGGGAAGCTTTATTCCGGTCCAGGGAAGACATGGCTTGGCAGTTCGGGCTGGACTGTTCCCATGAGGCACAGGGTCAGACTGATTTGCAAATGGCCATGTCTGAACTGGGGTGGCGCAGTGAGCTAAAGAACGGTGATGGATTAAACCCAGATCAGTTTACTGGGGGTGAGTGTTTGTATTGTCAACGCTCCGTCCATCACCACCTTTGGTTTTTGTTTGTTCGCCCTAAGTTGGCAGGGTATGCTCAGACGTGAGTCCCTTGCTCACTTTGCCACTGGAGTCAAGCAAGCCCGGCTGAAGACGGCTGTAATGCCAGAAACCGGTCCTGGGAAGCTTGATTCCGGTCCAGGGAAGACATGGCTTGGCAGTTCGGGCTGGACTGTTCCCATGAGGCACAGGGTCAAACTGATTTGCATATGGCCATGTCTGAACTGGGGTGGCGAAGTGAGCTAAAGAACGGCGATGGATTAAACCCAGATCAGTTGACTGGGGGTGAGTGTTTGTATTGTCAACGCTCCGTCCATCACAACCTTTGGTTTTTGTATCTTTTACATAGCAGCAGGGACTGCTGGCTGCATCATCTGCCGCAATGTAAACAAGCATTTGCAATGCAATAGGTCTCGCAATATTAAAGTTTGAGCTATTGGCATTGCTAATAATAATGCAACACTAATAGCTAAAACTTTAATAATGCAAGACCTATTGCATTGCAAATGCTTGTTGGTATGGTCCACAAGAGGCTTTGGCCTTCAGACAGCAAATTGCTGTATGTGAGGCCTAAAAACAGAGGTAGAAGTATCAGCTGCGAAATCTTTGCAGCTTGAAGACACAAATAAGGTACCATTGGGTAACGTGGCAGCTACAGAAATCTATGTCCTACCTGCAGGTCACCGGCCAGTTACCCAGAGACTGACTTAGTTTTTCATCCTCCCAGGAACTATAAATGATGTACTAGTTAACGGGATAGTTGCAGCAACTAATATTTAAAGAACCATGCATGCACGAATCATCGGACAATGGCAGCGAACATAATATCAACTAGATACAAAGATAAACAAGGTGATGAATGAATGGCCGAGAGATGGATGGGCGGAATAAAGTGATATATGAATGGATGCAGTAGGGTGATGGGTGGATGAATGTAAGAAGGCGATGGATGAATGGGTGCCTGGCGGATAGATGAAACAAGTGGACGAATGGAATAAGATGGATGGATGGGTGGATGAGTGGGGATGGATGGATGGAATAAAGTGATATAAGAATTGATTCAATATGGTGATGGTTAGATGAATGGAGCTGGCTATGAATAAATGGGTGTCTGATGGATAGATGAAATGTGATGATGTGTGGACGAATGGAATAAGATGGATGTGTGGGTGGGTGTTTGGGTTGGAGGAAGGAAGGGTGGGTGGATGGGGATGGATGGATGGGTGGACAGGTAGATGGATGGATGGTGGGTGGGTGGATGGATGGATGGGTGGGTGGATGGATGGGAGGATGCGTGGAAGGGTGGGTGGATGAATGAATGGTGGGTGGATGGATGGACAGGTGGGCGGGTGCGTGGGTGAGTGTATGGATGGGTGAATGGATGGGAGGATGGACACATGGGTGGATGAATGGATGGTTGGATGAATGGATGGTGTGTGGATGGATGGACAGGTGGGCGGATAGTTGGGTGGGTGGATAGATGGATGGATAGACAGGTGGGCGGATGGACGATGGAGGGTGGATATATGGATGGATGAATGGAGCAAGTGTCTGTCGCACACCGTGAGCTGGGTGCATATTCTCTTACCTTGCATTTCAGGGCCGCCTCTTCCAGGGGTACCGCCTAGTGGGACCGGTGCTCCTTGGCCTCTCTGCAAACCACACAGATGGCAGTCTCCTCCTTCCTACAGAAGAGCCGCAGCTTCTCGCAGTGCCGGGTACACTCCCCCTCCACCCTCATCTGCGCCACCTGCTAGCACAAGTCCTTGGCGATCTGCACAATGTGTGTGCATGCAAATCCTTCATTGCTGATCCCTAAGTTTGGTATGCATGCAAATCCTTTATTGCCGATCCCTGGTGAGTTGCACCACTACTGCTGAAAAAGGCCAATGGAGGTACTAATGGGTGCGGTGGACTGTACTCAAGGATCTTGTGACCTCAGTGACAGTCACTGTCGATGGTTGTCTAGGGTGTGCTTCTTTGTATGCCTGCTCGCAAGACTGGAGGTGAACTGCAGTATGGATTGTGGTGGACAGGCCTTCAAGGTTAACTCACACTTTCCGCCATTAGGGTCCACCTACGGGTGCTAAGAAACCAGGGCTTCTAAGGTCTATCGGGCCTTCTAAGGTGTAGCATCGGAATGAGGTCTGTCAGGAGTGTGGTCTGGTGGACTGGTCATGAAGGCTGAAAATGGTGCTCAAGTTACAAATTCAGCATCTCTGGCCAGAGTGCCACATCCTCTCCCACACTGAACACCATACTGCCCCACTGAGAGAAACTTGCACTGCCTTCAGCTACATCTCAATTGGGCTGCGACTAAATTCAAATTATGCTCTAGACAACAGTAAAATGCTGCCTGAAAAAAACGAATAACACCCTGGAAAAAGCAAACACTCATAAGGAATGCAAGAGTAAGCAAAGCATGTGAAATGTATTCAGGAACAACATGGTTACCTTAGCAGTTTTAAACTCATTATTCAGAAATCAGTAAGTGATTTTTCCTGTAAAATTCAGGACATGGCTACAGGACCAGGCAGGAAGGGACCTGTTTCAATGTCCATTGCTTACATCCTTTGAAAATGTAAGCAGTTTGGTTTAAAAACACTGCATCCCCGAACACAGAGCCGCAGTACACATTTTATAAGCTAAAATAATTAAAACAGTTGAAAACGATCATATTAAATGTTTCTACTCCACTCAACCAGGTATTGCAGTCCCTTTAGGAATGTAGGACTTCCCCACCCTGGAAAAACAATGTTGTTCAAAGAAAGAAGAAAAAAAGAAAGTAGCGCTTTCACTGGCAAACTCTGTAAAGTGGTGCTAATGTGTGTGGGTGTAAATAACAATCTGGCCTGTCTGCTGACCACTCTGTATTGCTTTATTTAGGTATTCAATAATGTTTTCTCTCCGTCCCGAGGTTTTTCTTTGGAATTATAAAATGATCAGCAAATGAGGACATTTCCAGTCAAAGTGTTCTTCCTATTTTGGATCCATTTCACAAGGAAACAAATAAAGACAAGGAGAGGCAAGAGAGAGAACATAAGAGCTGTCTCTTGAAATCAGAACTTAACTAGGAGGGAGACAGAGACAGAACGAGATAGAGGAAAAAGAAAGAGAGAGGGGGAGGAGGGCCGCTGCCTGTGGCAGATCAGGAGAAGTTGACACTGTGCTTGCCTTCTCTGGGCATGAAGGAAAAGAGACAGAGTTGTTTTCCTTCTCTGCCCTTAGGAAGCCGAGCATTCTTGCAGCATAACAAAGAGCAGAGGGCGGGTGGCCTCTTTGACTCCTGGCAGGTAAGTGCAGGGCCATTAGGTAGCACTTTCGCGCGCTAATGGCCCGGTGAATGGCCCGGTGAATAAAAGACGGGTGAGGGGAAATTCTTTTATGCCCTCGTCCTCCCCATGCTTGTCCCCCGTGTCCCCCCCACTTTAAAATCTGGGGGGGATATATCCCCCGCGTCCCCCACACTTCCTACGCCCATGGCCCTTGATCTTAAGAAGCACGGTAGACAAATAACAGAACACAGGTTATACTCTTTCTTTTAGTTCCAGGTCACTCTGCAAAGAAACAAAGTTTGTGCCGGGCTAGCAGGTCCATAGTAACGGAGGGTGTCCTTGTCCCCGCTGGTGCAGCTCCTCTATGACAGAGGTGGCCGTCTCTGGACCTTGCTCCTGTGCTTCACCAAGAATGTTTATGTGAGACACTTAATTTGCTCGGCCCTCTTTAATGATTAGCAAGAGACACACATGCCAGGTGCATCATGCCATGTGCTCCCCTCGCTCGTTCCACAGACCACGCCGTGTCTCACAGCCTTGAACAGAGCAGAGACTCTCTAAATAGTGGCCATTCCACTCACCACATAAATCAAAATAAAAGATGGCTGACTGACGAGGCAACATTAGTTTCCCAGCAGCTTCACAAGCACTAGCGAAGCAGATGTTGTCAGGCTATCCAGTTGATGGGACAGTAAAGTACTCGTAGCAAATGTTTGAGATTGCCCTGTTAGTGACCTCATTCCAGACTGTCTCACCCAAGAGTAAGATTACTAAATGACTCCATGACATCAGGGGCACGATTTTCCAGTCTGGGCTGTCCATTGCTGACTGACAGCATCTTGGGGTTTGTATTTCTTGTTCACGCCAACTAAAACAACGGGACAAACAGCACACCTAAAACAAGCATTTGCAATGCAATAGGACTAGCATTTACGCGAGACCTATTGCGGTATACACTCAAAATATCGAGTTTGTATTATCGAGTTACATTAATATCGAGTTAAAAATATAGAATGGACACTATCGAATGGACAGAATATAGAATACAAAAATATCAAATAGAATAGCATTAATATCGAATCAAAAATATAGAATGGACAAAATATCGAATGGACAGAATATAGATAACAAAAATATAGAATGACACAATATAGACAACAAAAATATAGAATGGACAGAATATAGACCACAAAAATATTGAATTTGAGGTAAGTAAATTAATATTAATTTCTTAAAGTATTTTTCATGTTAGTATATGTGTGAAAAGTGTATATTTATTTTATAATTTATTTTAATTAATTCATTTTATGGTACTTAATATTTGCGTAATATAATTCTGTAGGGGGTTGTGGGTTTATAGGGAATAGGGTGGGAAGTAATTTTAATTATTAATTTATTTATTGGTATTTATTTTGAATTATTTGTTAATTAATAATTAAAATATAATTGGTAATTATTTTAATTAATTGATTAGTTGATAAATATGTTTATTGTATTAATGTATTTTCTGTAGCATAGGGGAATAGGGTGGAAAGTAATTTAAATATAATTATTAACATTTTAAAATTTATTTATTGGTATTTATTTTGAATTAATTGATATTTAAATCTTTAATTGGTAATTAATTAAAATATAATTGGTAATTAATTTTAATTAATTGATAATTATGTAAATGTTATTAATGTATTTTCTGTAGCGGGTTGTGGGTTTATAGGGGAATAGGGTGGGAAGTAATTTAATTGTAAATAATTAAATATTATTATTTATTTATTGGTTTTGTTGTAATTTTTAATAATTGTTAATTGGTAAATAATGTGTATTAATTGGTAATTATTTGTAATAATTATTTTTATTTTGTATTTTTAATTGATTAATTATTATATTATATAAAATTATTAATTACCTTTAATTATTTGTATTTGGGATTAATATTTAAAAAATTTTTTTTCATATATGAAGTATTTACTTTCCCTACTGTTGCACTCTCTGGAGTGTGAATAGTAATTTTTACCCCTACGCTATCCAACGCTTTCCCTACTGTTACACTCACTGGAGTGGGAATAGTAAATTTTACCTCTACGCTATCCAATGCTTACCCTACTGTTGCACTCTTTGGAGTGGGAATAGTCATTTTTACCTCTACGCTATCCAACACTTTCCCTACTGTTGCACTCTTTTGAGTGGGAATAGTAATTTTTACCCCTACGCTATCCAACGCTTTCCCTACTGTTGCACTCACTGGAGTGGGAATAGTAATTTTTACCCCTATGCTATCCAATGCTTTCCCTACTGTTGCACTCTTTGGAGTGGGAATAGTAATTTTAACTCTCCCGCTATCCAATGCTTTCCCTACTGTTGCACTCTCTGGAGTGGGAATAGTAATTTTTACCCCTACGCTATCCAACGCTTTCTCTGCTGTTGCACTCACTGGAGTGGGAATAGTAATTTTTACTCCTACGCTATCCAAAACTTTCCGTACTGTTGCACTCTCTGGAGTGGGAATAGTAATTTTAATTCTCCCGCTATCCAACGCTTCCCCTACTGTTGCACTCTCTGGAGTGGGAATAGTAATTTTTACCCTTCCTCTATCCAAAGTTTTCTCTATTTCAATATTTCAATATTGCTTTATTTCGATTTTGGTTGCAAATCATAAAAGCATACCAAAATAAACATACGTATATGCATAAATATATACAGTCAAATAACCATATATTGTACAATTTTAAAAATACAATATTTACAGATTAAAATATAAGACGATTGGCAACCATCAGAATGAATTCATTTAAAATTTAGCATTGCTTATTACAGTGTTAGAATTCAGACTTCGCTGTTGTGCAATGTGAGCTCATACGATGTCGAACAAGACATTTAAGAAAGCTAACAACTAAAAGTACCAACTGCTCACCTTTTAACAGTTGCAAAAAAAGCAAGGCTGGACGACATTGTCTAAAACCTGTGCTCCTTAAGAGAGGTATAAGCCATTTTTTCCTGAGTTCACAGTAAAGTTTGCAGAAAAGAATGGTGGGCAAAGTAGATTGGGAAGAGGTACCATCACAAGGACAGGGCAACAGCACTTTGGCCCAGTTGTTTCTGGTAGGAAATGCAACCAATCTGTAAAAAGAATTCATCCTGAACCTTACCAGAAGATAACGCTCATAACTCGTGGTGTTATAGGTGAGATACGGCTGTATAGTGGGTACTGCTTGTATGAGCAAAGTGTGAATAACGGAAGGTTTAGTGATCTCGCTCATCAGTCTCAGAGCCTCAAGATGAGCCAGGCATTTCTTTTTTAAAACCTTTCTCGGTACCTCGCGAATTGTGGAGGGGTTTGAATAATATTGGTCCCATCCTAAATCATGAGAAAACCTCGCTATATACCGCAGCCACCTAGAGTTATTAGCGTTATCCATTTTTAAACAGTCAGAAAGAATAGATTGGGTAAAGGTTGCCTTGTCTGAGGTCCAAATCCTGTGCAATAATAACAGAGGTTCAGTTTTTGCTAAGTCCGCCGCATATGCGACGCCCAACTCAGGGTGGCAAGCAAAAGTACCCGTGCTACCAGGCACTGCGAGAAGGAACCTCAAAAAAGAGTTTTCTACCCTCTGGATACTGTCTGTGGCCACAAAACCCCACAGACCAGCCCCATACAAAGCCACAGATAGACATTTGGCTTTATATATCGTGATACTTTTTGGGGGAGCTCTCTTTCCCAACTTTCTGGTAAAATTAATCAGGGCTGCTGTGGTTCTTAAAAAAAGCAGTTTGCGTGTTTCCACAGCTGGTGTCCATGAGAGTTTGTGGTCTATTGTTATACCCAGGTATGAGTATTTATCTGTGATCGCTATTTTTTCCTTGTTAAGGTACATCCCCCTCATTTTATTTTTGCGACCTGAACCTGCCCTCATAACAAAGGTTTTGCTGATATTTATTTTCAGGTCCAGACCTGCCATAAACGTGGAGTATCTGTCCAGGTTCTTTTGGAGTTCAAGGGGGGTACGGGCTAGTATGACTGTATCGTCAGCATAAAGGAGTGCGGGAATTGAGCAATTGTTCACCATTGGAAGGTCCTGGCACCCCTTCAACATCTCTCATTCCAGCCCATTCGTATAAAGTGTAAAGAGAAAGGGTGCCAGGACACACCCTTGCCTCACCCCTCTTTCTACTGGAAACTCTGCCGTCAGCTCCCCCCCCCATAGCGGACTTTTGCTGTGGCGTTTGAGTAAAGTTCTCTCAGGATTTTTACTTCATTCAATGGTGCCCCCATGTCGATCAATAGGGACCAAAGTTTGGAGTGGGAGACACAATCGAATGCGGACGATAGGTCCACATAGACCAAAGTTTTCTCTACTATTGCACTCACTGGAGTGGGAATAGTAATTTTTACTCCTACGATATCCAACACTTTCCCTACTGTTGCACTCTCTGGAGTGGGAATAGTAATTGTAACCCTCCTGCTATCCAACGCTTTCCCTACTGTTGCACTCTCTGGAGTGGGAATAGTAATTTTACCCCTACGCTATCCAACGCTTTCCCTACTGTTGCACTCACTGGAGTGGGAATAGTAATTTTTTACCCCTACGCTATCCAGCGCTTTCCCTACTGTTGCATTCTCTGGAGTGGGAATAGTAGTTTTTACCCCTACGCTATCCAATGTTTTCCCTACTGTTGCACTCTCTGGAGTGGAAATAGTAATTTTTACCCCTATGCTATCTGACGCTTTCCCTACTGTTGCACTCCCTGGAGTTGGAATAGTAATTTTTACCCCTACGCTATCCAACGCTTTCCCTACTGTTGCACTTACTGGAGTGGTAATAGTAAATGTTACCCTTTCCGCTATCCTACGGTAAAAATATTGTAAATTGTTTCTTAATATTACGTTTATATATATATATGTATTAACAAATCAATTTGTATTTTTTTTTACTTACATTAATTATTTATTAATTTTAAGATTATTTAAGTATTTTAAGTATGTTTAAGTTAATTATATTTATTATTTCATTAATTTTTAACTAATTGAAAGCATTTTAAAAAATTCGATATTTTGACTAACTATATTTTTTACATCAATATTTTTGTACTTACCTGGTTGGAGATAGGAGGTCGATATTTTGGTATTCTATATTTTTATCTCGATATTTTTGGAACTCGATATTCTTGACATCGATATTGTTTCAGTGATCCACCTATTGCATATTGCATCAGGGACAATGGGCGGGAGGGTGGGGGCATGGGCAAGGACAACGGAAGTACCGGCGGGGGGAGAAAGGGGCACAAAGGAGTGCTCACAGTCCACACACGGTATAACACTTGAAGTAAAGGGGCCAGTAGCCATGAGAGGTGACAAATAACGACGTAGCCATCATAAGGAGGGACTAATAAGCCTCAAAATGAATCAATAGACAGAATTTACAGAGGACAAAGACACAAGCCAATGTGCGGAGAGTGGGCGGAGCTTCCACGAAGCTTCCACTCCGTAAAGCGAGCAGCGCATGCACACTGCCACTATAGGCTCGACCTAAAAAACAGAAGTGATGTATCGGGAGCACCGACCAATGAGGAGCCAGCTAACAACACTGACATAGGAGTGAACCGTTTGCCTGAGCAGCAGGCAGGATTACATGCTGATTAAATGCGGATAACAAATACAACAGGTCTTGCAGACAGCGCATGCGCTCAAATGCTCGACATAAAAATCAGGGTTTTCTATTGACGAGCTACCACAAATGGATTCTCTGACTCCCAAATATCCTGCAGAAAAGGACCACCTACTCTGTTAACACATCAATATTACCATTCAAATTCCTGGACTTACCTTAAGTAACTGCTTATCAAAGTCCATTATTTTGGGCCCGAAAGCAAGCAACAGGATGAACATCAAAATGCTAAAAAAAATATATAAAACAAAGAGTTAAGAACACTTGGAAAGACAGGCAATCGTATTCCAAAATGAGGAAAAAAACAGTCCCAAAATAAAATCTTACCTTATTAGTATTAAATTGTTAAAAGTCAACAGTATTGGATACCTTAACTTAGTTTTTTTGTTTTGCTCAACTTTATTCTCAACTATGTACCAGAAAGTATTATTAAAGGTATGGTAAAGGCAAACCAAGGGCGTGCTAGAAAAGGAGGGTTGTCAACACCCTCTGTTGCCATTTTGATTAACTTCATAACACACATTACTGAACAGAACTTTTTTCTTTGCACTGGGCTGTATTGCCAAAGCAGAGAGGGAATACACAGTCATCTGACTCGTGATGGGCAGATGAAAAGCGAGGTGAGCGGCCCAGTCTTCCGATTTACTTTTGCCTGGCCTAAATACTTCTGCTTGATGGAGAAGGCAATAAGTCTCCTTCTGTTGAATTGACATGCTATTTAGCACAGGCAGTGGAAGGGTGTAGGACTCATTTGAAAACCTAAATAACTATGACCGCATCGCAGTTCACTAGTTTGACCATATGCAGATCCCATTCTCCCTATCTGGCTCTTATACCCAAACATATTGGGAACCCAAGAAAGAGAAAATATGGTTCAGGGGCACATCCAACATTGACACAGAAGCCATGGCCAACCTTCTCACCCTGATTTTGATTACACCTCATCTTGATATTAACGAGGCCACCAACAAGTGCAACTCCTGCATGGAACACCTTATTGACAAATGTGCACCTCTGACATGCAAATCATCCAGACCAAAATCCTCTAGGCTCTGGTTCTTAACAGAACTTTACAGAGAAAGAAAGCTTATCAGAAAATGTGGTTAAGAACTGAGACAAGCACCATCTAAACTGAGTATGACTAAGCTTCGCAAAGTGAGAAAACAATACAAATTACGAATTCTCAGAACCAAATCCTCCCATATCAGAGCCCTCATTAATTCTGCAAAGTATAGAGTGGGAGTTCATTCAAAGTCATTGCACAGACAAACCCCTCCACCACTTGAGCTCTTAAGCCATCCATGGCCCACTAGAACTACTGAGTGGATTTCTTTGATAAAAAAGACATCCACATCTTGCTACCTACCAACAATGCCCTAGAAATGTTAAGATTCTACCATGCAGGGTGTGACAATCATGGTCATCTTTCTCTCCAATTTCAGAACAGGACCTACAACAAACATTCTCCAAAGTAAAACCCTCAAACCACCTTTAGGATATCATTCCAGGTTCTATCCGCAAGTCTCTTGGCACATACCTGCTCCCCATATGGACCACCGTGGTCAACTCCTCTCTTGAACAGGGCTTTTTGCAGAACAACTAAGAGTGGGTCAAATCTTTCCTCTCTTGATAAAACAACCTCTTGATCCAGAGAACTTGAACATCTACCGCCCATTTTTAGGCAAAGTTATCGGGAGTTGTGCAGCGTTCCAACTCACTTTGCACATTCAAACAAACAACCCCTCCTAGACCCTCTCTCTAATCAGGGTTCTGCCAGAGTCACAGTACAGAAACTGTGATCCTCGAAATAGTGGATGACTTCCTTAGAATCCTCAACTTTAGTAACTGTGCACTAGAGTTTCAACACCATGCAGCTGTCATTCAGGGATTGGACGGAGTGGGATGTGCAAAACCATACCAGGACTCTGTATGGAGTTACCTAAAAGCTCTGCTGTGCAAGAGTTAGCTGCAGAGAAGAGAGGGGATCGGAGGAGGGGCATTCACTGTGCGCTGTAGCACTTAAGATAAAATCATTCCTGCAGGGGCCCCCAGCTCTAGAGATCCCAACAGGTACACCTCAAACGGCTGTAGGAGCCAGTTTAGATACGGTTATTTATCAGTCAGTACAGTGTTTACTGCCAGAGCCCGGCATGCTTCTAGTGGCTGCAGATGGTGACCGCATACTGTGTATTTCATTCCTCACAGCAGGGCATCTTCTGACAACTTGTAGCTTAAAATACGAACATGTCTATCTTGGTTACTACGCCTCTTTTACTGCCAGTCTTGTTGGTATTGTTAGTTAATCAATTTAAGAAAGTTCCGAAAACTTTTTCTGTTTTGAAATTGAACCTTCTGCTGTTTTTTGTTTATAGCGCTTGGTTACCTCTGATTATTAAGTGCTATAGAAGTGATGATGATATATTTTCTGACGCAGAGGCAGTGGCATCCTTAGAATTCATTTTTTTGAGGGGTGGGGACGCACAGATAAAGCTGGTGGGGCTTCTTCCAAATAGCAACCATCAATAGTGTGAACACATTTATAAGTGTATACACACACTCTCTCTTCCTCTCACATGTTTAAATCTGTATGAATGTGCAGAGAGCATACGCCTGTATTTTCTGCATAGGAAAGCCAGGCCTAGCTCTCCCAGCCTCATTTCTGACACTGGCTGTGAGCTACAGGTCACCATCTCGACTCACAGCTTGGCCGTCTCAGCCTTCACTTCTTCCGAGGATGAACCATTAAACTGGACATTAATACCACCTACTATTTAAACCGCTTAGAAAATGTAGCAGTTGGGCATGAATTTACAGATTTTAAAGTGAAATATCACCTATACGTTTTTAATGAGGAGGGCTAGGGCGAAACCCAAAATGGTTCATTTACTTATTTTAGTTTATATACAGCTGATCTTCCCTCCGTGTCATCATAGCGATTTACATAGTATAGTCCGTTTAGGAGCTATTAACGGACCTGTAACTAAACAGTACCAGGAGCGTCCATGAATCGGAGATCACACTTTCTTTGTTCACACCCTCATGTACAATCACAAGCACACAGGGGGTTTCAGCCATGAGGAAGGCACTCTGAGGGAAGAGTGGCAGTGCTTGTGTTCAGGCCTAAATTAAAGTAGTACCGTTGTGAGCTGCTTGTTGTGATACACTTAATCTACAACTGACAACTTTTCGACAGTAGCAACAACTTTTTTTTCTTACCACTGTTTCGAGGCGCAGTAATTAGGAGGTGGTGCCAATTTTTTATTTGATGCTACCCAATTGCCCAATTTATGAAGGAGGAAGAGCTGAGGTGGCCTTGGTCGGACTCCTACTCATACGGTGCGGGCAATACAGATGTCATTTATTTATTTATAAAGTTTTATATAGCGCGAACAAGATCCCGAAGGATATCAGAGCGCTTTACAAAGGATGGAAGGCAGGACATAAATCTAAAAACAACATCAAGTAAGCATACACCACAAGAATAATAGCATAATTCCCTGACATATGATTTAAGGTGAGTAATACAAAAAACAGGTATTGTTACTACTCCTAATCATGGTACCGACATTGTCCCATTTAGACTCAATAGGGTATCAAGTGGAATGGAATGGATCAGACCCAGCTTCTGCATCATATTTGCATTAAGGGTCACAACTGTATCATGTGTTATCTTTAAGACGTAGTTACCCCTATCAGATACCCTTTAACTATACTGGCATTAACACTACAATTGATGCCCATTAAAACTGGCCCCACTAAACGTAAAGGCTGGTTCGACCATGCATGTACCACTCTCACTATGGACTTGAAACTGGCTCTCTGTAAAGGACCCAGAGACAACCTATTGATCAAATCCCTTAGATGTATACACATAGAGGTACTATTAGTTAGAAAAAAAGGAATTGCAAAATGAAACATGGTTAAAACTGTCCCAAGCAGCTGCAAAGGAGATTGCAAACTTTTATCGGAAACTGTTAATTCTCCTTTTTTAAAGGATGACTCTTTTCCAAAATTGCTGTCACATGTCACTTGCAACGCATGGGTTGCCCATTTTATTTTTAGCCCACACAAGGGTCTAAGGGTACTCTTGTACCCTTAGACATCAAGCTACAAGAAGTGTCATGGGCCTTGAAAGAAGTTCTGGATGTGGTCCCAGTGGATGTTTTTAAGAATAAAGCTGAGTTATGGATGCCAATTTAAACAATAGTTTTTAACACGGCTGCAGAGACAATGAGCCCGCTGACATGAAGCACATCCATTATAGTGCCAATTTTTAAGAAAGGGCGACAAATCAGACCCCGAAATGAACGGCCTATGTCACTTCTTGATTCATTGGTGAAAGTGATGAGTAAAGTCTTGCTAAAAAGACTAGAATAATGGGCCTGGGACCACTCATTACTTTCAACCATCCAGTTCGGTTTTAGGAAAGGCCTGGGGACCATAGACCAATGTGTGAACCTTGATCTACTTATAGGCAAGTACACCTGTGCCAAAGGCAGCAGATTATATCTCTGTTTTGATGATTTGAGCAGAGCCTTTGACTTAGTAGATCATTCCATCCTTTTGTTCACTTTGCTTGCTATGGGGGCCTAATAATCTATTTTCTGGCCAGATTATATGAAGATCTGCCGAGTAAAGTCCGTTATGGTCCCGGGGGGGAATGCACCAATACTTTTTCAGTTAAGAGAGGCATTCTGCAAGGCTGTTTTAATAGTGCCTCTGTTATTTTCTTTGTTTATTAATGGGGTAGACGAGACCTTACAAGCAGTACATGCCGATGCCCCCCAAGTGGCTGGGTGCACCATACCTGTACTTTTGCATGCAGACAACGCTGTCCTGCTGGCCAGGTCTCCAGTGGGGCTGTAACGTTTAATGCACGATTTTGGTGATTTTATTGCCGCTAGGAAATTGGTTATCAATAAACGTAAAACCTATACTATGGTCTGTGGGTCACGGGACAAACCAAGAAGAACATTTTTTATGGATGAATTACCTGTGACCTTGGTTGATACGTTCTGTTACCTGGGCATTACATTTTCAGGCAAAGAGCCGTGGACTCGTGAAAATACTAATGTCAAGAGCAAAAGGGTCAGAAGCACCCATGGTATTTTTAGATTTTAAGCAAAGCTGGGCTCTAGGCCAGTCAAGGAGATGACAGCAATCTATAGGTCGAGGGTTTTATTTATTGCAACATATGGGGCTGGTGTCTGGGGTTACCACAATAGTTCTGCATTGTAGATGGAGGAAAAAGTTTCCTCAAACTTCTCCTCAGCCTACCCACTTCGGCTTATTCAGAGATCATACATGAAGAAGTGGGGTTCCAGTATCTTATGGATATAGTTGCATCTCACCCATTACTGCTCTGGCACTTCATTTGGACTAAGAAGGAAAACAGTTTTACAAAATCTACCATTTTAGACTGTTTTACTTTGGATAATGCCAAGAAGAGTCCATGGCTAAGTTACATCAGTTCCCTATACAGTAAATTATTCAAGATGTCAGTACGGACGAGTCCTCTCCAGGTATCAATACGTAGTAAGCTGTCTATTATAGAAATGTATGTGAATCTAGGGAGGGAAGTTTGGCTTGATTGGGAATGCAGGAAACCGCGTATGCAGTACATATAAAATGCCTGATTTATGATCTTGCCTATGGGAATCATACCTACATTAGCAAATCAACCAACGCGGAAAAGCACCTGTCCCATATCTTTTACACTTTGTAAAGGGAAAAAAGAGGACTCCATCCACTGGGTCTGCATCTGTCTCAAACTTCGTGACCTATGCTCACAATGGCTAAAAAGAAGCTTAATGATAGAGGCATCATTACATGCAGGGAATCAATGATAGCATGCCTCAATCCGGGGGACCCGCAGATAAACTGTAAATGTATTACATTTTTGGCCATGGTCCCAATCCACAACCCAGGATCAAAAAGTAGACCTGCATACCAGACTTCAAAATCCTGTGTTGATCTACGTTGATTAATTTTTAGAGCAACACTGCATTAGTTATGATTGGACCTAGTGCACTTGCTTATTTCAGGCTCGCACTTGGTATTGCGAATTTGAACTTACATGGCATTAGTTTGAACAAACACATCAGTACAAAGTTTATTCTAATGTCTATGATAAGTGGGCTAACTGAACTCCAGCCTGAGCGTAACTTCTCTCTGCTACTGGTAATTTGCACATATATTGCTGATTTCTCCTGTTAAGTGAAACTGCAGGCTGGCCACAATATTACACTGTCGCTGTGCTTTTTTTCACAAGCAAGGCATAAATATTGCACTATTTTAATAAACTGACCTGGTTTTCAAGACATATTGTAATTAGAAATGATAGGCATATTTTATACTGATGTTATAAAATGTACTACTTATATTTCCTCTTGAAATTAGCATTCCAAATTGTTCAGGCTGTGAGCCTGTGTTACCTATTTGTTATGCAGTCTACCAAGAAGCAAGTCCTTTTAATTGGTATCAGAAGGAGGACAATTGTGTCCTCTATCTGTTATGTATGTGTCCCAAATAGTAATTCAGTTATATTGAAAATTGAATGACTCCTCTGCAGGATGGCGACGCCTTTCGGCCCGTACAATTTTGGGCCTCAGGATTTATAGAAGAAAGATGTACCTACCAATAAAACATTACATATTTTAAAGCCAAATATTGTGCTAGATGAATGTATCTAGAAGTCTACACCTATCACTTAAAAACAGGTACCAGAGCCTTGAAAATGGTCCATCAAAGCCAAAAGGTAAATAGTTTTGTGGTGTTCTTTACCAACATCTCCGTCATGAAAGACATGAAAATCATGCATTTGTTGTGCTCACGATCACCCCAACTGCGTGTGTCATACCTAAAGCTGTCCGGGGGCAAAAAAGTTAACTGAGTTTTCATCACCACTCAGACCCATATGCACCCTGTTTGTCACCCTGTGCCTATAGAGGGGACATGCAAAAATACGACTTTTATGCTAAAATAGTGATAAATGAAATTCATCTTATACACATAGTAGCTGATTGTTGTCAGTAAGCTCACAGTCTGGATAACGCGTTTTATCCTTGGAGGGGAAACAGTTGCTAATAGCTGTAACCTCACAAAAGCACGTGAGGGCCAAAACCAAAATGCTCACAATAATTAGCACTATTCTAAATTTGCATCATAAGAACCCTCATGAGATAATCAGGGTTGATTATGAAAGTGGCAACATTCTTCATCCGCTGAGGCTGGAGCGATAAGCACAAGGACACTGCTGTTCCTGTTATCCGGCAGCAAACCTGCCAGACAGAAATTGAGAGGAAAGAAATATACAGTGGTTGGCGTAAATGAAATTATTATTATTATTGCAACAACCCCTCAAGCACTAGCAGGCATTAGTGAAAGGGATGGTATTACATGCAACACACACTCATTACTAACAAGCCTAACTTCAAAAAGCTGGGTGACCGATGCCTCTATCCTTGTAATTCCGAAGCACGGTAGCCAGCTTGTAAGGGGCGCAGAAAACTCTGGCATTCCCCACTCTCCTCCATGGCCTCTGAGACCTCTAATTCAGCCTGCCATCAACCGATGTCTTGAATCTAGAATTACAAGTGCAGACGCATCAGTGACAACCAGGGTGCACATGGGTTTGAGCGGTGATGAAGACAAATGGCTCTCAGTTAACTCTCGTACCCCCGGGCTGGCTTTAAGTATGACACAGATGAGGTGATTGTGAGTGCAGAATATGCATAACTTTTATGTCCTTCATGATGGAGAAGTTGGCAAAAAACATTACAAAACGATTTACCTTTCAGCTCTGATTGACAGTTTTCTAGGCACTGCTACCTGGTTTGAAGTAATAGGTATACTGTTCCAGATACATTATTCTAGTTACAGTATTTGGCTTTTAAATATATAATGTTTTATTGGTTGGTACTTCTATCTTCCAGAATTGTATGGGGTGAAATGCATTGACACCATACATTAGAGGAGACATTACATTTTTGATATAACCAAATTACTATTTGGGATAGATAAAAAAGAGCTAGAGAATGTGCTTGTCCTCCATATGATACCAATTCGAAGGGCTACCTCCTTGGTGGACTGCATAACAAATAATGAGCGCAGCCATACAGCCTAAACAATTTGGAAGATGGAGGCAGGATTTGATTTGTAATACATCTTTAGGTTGAGCGTGAGCCAGTGCGCAAGCGCTGCTCTGCAAAGTTCTGTGGTAGTTGAGTATCGTTGAGTATCAAAAGAAGCTTTCCCCACTCCCCCACCCTTATTTTTCATTGGCTTGGGTGTTTGTCCTTTGTAAATGCTGGCTTCTGATTCATTATGAGTCTTGTTAGTCCCTCCTAAGTATAGCCATGTCTTCATTTGTATCCTCCCATGGCTACTGGCCTCTTTACTTGGTTGTTACACAGGGCATGTACTATTTATTTTATTAAGTTTCTCCATCTCGTAATGCGGAAAATTTACTGCTTGAACCTCCCACCTTCAAGAAGGCCCAATCCTTTTCAGGCAATGCAGTGAGAAACTGGAACTCACTTCCACCTCAGCTTCCGGACCATCACCTCCTCCCAGGCCTTCAAAACCGACCTCAAAGTTCTCCTCTTTCAAAGACACTTCCAAATTTAATTCACACCCTCTCTATTATCTGAAGGAAGAACTTCCATTATAGAAAATTCTATTGTCCTTGATTATGAAAGTGCCTTCCCAGTGTGTTTTTGCGGTTTGAGTGTCTGACTTTTATTGCAGTATTATCCTTCTACCTGTGTTTGGTACTCTTTTGTAACATGCACACGTCACTTTTCTCTTGTAACATACTGGTTGCTACCTCTTAAATTTTGTTTGCTTTAGACACTTGCACAAGTGCCACCATTGCCTACGTAATGTTTGTTCTTGTTCTTGAGTGTCTGCCATTTTTTGCGGTATTATACCTCTACTTGTACTATGTACGCTTTTGTAACTTGCGCACATGCCACTTTTTCCTCCTGTAATGTACCATTTGCTACCTCTTGTATTTTGTTTGCTCACAATTGTCACTTTTGCCTCATGTAACTTAACGTTTGCTTTTGTGTAATTTGTTCTTATGTAATTCTCTCCTCATGTATCATTACTGTTCCTATTGTGAAGCGCTCCGACACCTTCGGGTAAAGTCCTCGCTATATAAAAACGCATACAATAAAATGAAATAAATAAAAAATTCATGCAGCTTTCTCCCTCCTCCCCTCCCCCTTACCTCCCTCCCCCCAACCTCGCCTTGTCCATGCCTTCGAACCACCCTCCCCAACCCTCCCTGCCATCCTCCCACCCGTTGTCTGTGATGGAAAGTTGTCAAGCATTTGAAATGCAATAGGTCTCACGTAAATTGGAGACCTATTGCATTGCAAATGCTTGTTTAAATTACTTAAATATATTAGGCTTCCTGGTTTGTTCCCCCTCCCTCCCCCATCTATGCCCTTCGTGTGGTTTTGTTCTTTTAACTGGAGCATCGCGCTATCACTTTTAAATGCGTTCCGTACCTCCCCTCCCGACCCTATTCCACTCGAGTCCACGCCACAAGGCGGGCGCAGTCTTAAATAAAGACATCTGATCACATTAAGTACTTAATAATGGCGGCCGCTGCTTTAGTTTGTCCACTTTTTGAACTGTTTTACGCATGTGCGGCATACAGCGCAGTGAATAAATACCGTAGATTATTGTGCTTCAGGAACAAACCAGCCTTCTAATCAGGCAGTAGACGAGCCACCAAATTCCACTCTGAATACCTTTCTCATCTACCTTAAAAAAGGCTGTTCTGAATCAAAATAATGCTTGCTGTCTAGTTTGAAAGACATTGCGTTTCTGACACACGAAAACCAGCCCAGGTGGGGTGGGAGGGCAGGGTGCCCTCCTCACCACCTTCTGTCTACTATCAAGCCCGCTCTGAGCATATACAACCTGTGCTGTTAACATTCCCTCTCCAAATCGAAGGGCAAACGTGAACCTGTTTACCAGACGCATGGGAGGTTCGAGCAGCTCTTCAGTGCTGTTATATTAGAATGTAGAGTATTATTCATGTGAAGTGGAAGAACAAACACCTCCGTTGTCACTTGTGTGAAGGCTGCATTGAAGCTGCAGGCAACAGGACGCGATGTGTGCTTTCCCTGCAGCCACTGACTAGGCTAGACATGATTGCTGAAAGGTCAGTGTAAATGCGTGCACACACCCGGTGAAGTTGACCCCCGCAAACTCTTAAAGTAAATCTTGTAGGACAGAATGGCTTAAAGGAGGCACATTAGCCTGTACACAGTGGCCGATTCGACTAGAATACCCAGACATAATCCACAGCCCTTTCATTTTCAAACCGAGAGTACGTCCAAAAGGTCTGAGCTGTGAGTAGTAGTAGTTCAACCTTTCTTGGCTCCCTTTTTAGGTCGAGCAATTTATTGCTCGAAACCTATTACATGTGACCAAACTCTCTTGAACAAGCCGGATTTCCTACAATGCATGTTGTGTACTGGAGCGTAAAAGCTTCCCCAGGCGCGCGCTTGGCCTCACTCACACCCCATATGCCTGCTCCCCCTCCCCCGCCCCCCACGCCTCGCACCAGACTCCCCCGCCGCTCGCCATATGCTCGTTCCCTCCCACTGGCAGCCTGTGGCCAATGATCACAGTAAAGGCTTTGATCTATCTCACACCCCTCTCCCACTCCCTCCTCCCACTTGCTCCTACTGACCATGTAAAGGGGACGACACTGGAACAATGGCTGCCTCGCCAGGAATGGCCTTCTGTCGGCCCCTTCTTACATCCTCCAGACATGGCTGAGGCAGCTTCTTCCTGCAGTTTGTTCTTAGGTCCATGCACACTACAACTTCGCCTTGCTTTGTTGTATTTTTGCATTGTTAATGTTCATATTTGTTTGCAATTCGCCATGTGCCTTTCGTTTCTGTCTCACTCTCTCCTACCCCTTCACTGTCTTGGCCTCTCCACTCTTCCTCTATTTCTGTCTCACTCTCTCCTGCCCCTTCACTGTCTTGGCCTCTCCACTCTTCCTCTATTTCTGTCTCACTCTCTCCTGCCCCTTCACTGTCTTGGCCTCTCCACTCTTAGTCTATTTCTGTCTCACTCCTGCCCCTTCCCTGTTTTGGCCTCTCCACTATTCCTTTGTTTCCGTCTCACTCTCTCCTGCCCCTTCACTGTCTTGGCCTCTCCACTCTTCCTCTATTTCTGTCTCACTCTCTCCTGCCCCTTCACTGTCTTGGCCTCTCCACTCTTCCTCTATTTCTGTCTCATTCTATGCTGCCCCTTCCCTGTCATGGCCTCTCTACTCTTTTCGTCTCACTCTCTCCCGCCCCTTCATTGTCCTGGCATTTCCACTCTTCCTCAACTTTGTTTTTCTTCACTTTTAGCAATTTGTATGAAGTAATACTGATGGTCCAATATCTATCACTCCAACGTGCATTATTGTTTATCCCTCTGCATAATGTACTGAATTATTGATATTTTGCTATATATCATAGACCACTGTAACTTGTATTTCCTATTTCTGTATTCTGTTTCAATTTACGTTAAAAACAGAAAAAAAACAACCAATAAAAATCCTTTGGAAAAAGAAAATGGTGGACCACTATAAGTTGTTTAGATTGTGAATATGCCACACTCAGCTATTGTTACTTTTTACAATTACTTTCTGTACAATATATAATGAACCCATTTTCTAACCATCTAAAGGGTTTCTTACCACCCAAATATTATGCGACTTTAATAAAGTTCTGATACATTTCTATACTATGCTGGGTCCATACATTGATGCCTTCAGCCTCATGTTTGCACTACACTAAGATTAATTTCTTTGGGAGCTGAAATGCTTTATTCTCAAGGCTGTTTGCGCTGCCAATATCATTCATATGTCATCTTCGATGCAGATGCAAGTTCACCGACTAGGACAATATTTACTGTCTGAATTTTTATGTAAAGCAAACATTTTGATGAACATCATCGAATATTTGTATATGAATTCACTGTAAAGACATGCATCAACATAACAGGTAGCCATACTATTCCTTAATAGCCACGACCATGTACTATACATGTATTAATATCTTGTAATAATACTTTTCTATGTGATATCTTATAAAAAACCTTTACAACTTTCCCTCTAGGAATCCACCATGAATCTTATATAATTCACTAGGAAAAGCTATGGGTGAATCCGGTGCTCCTTGAAGAGAGATGACTAACCGAGTGTTGACACTGCACTGGCTGTTAGGCTCAGGAGGCATGAGAGCTGATAAGTGCAGCTGTCGGCCTCCTGAGTGCAGAAGGCAGATACATGGCCAGGCCATGTGTCTGAGTGGGCACCTGTGACACACTCTTCTATATACTTTCTGGATTGCTGCAGCCCTGTGTTCTTTCACCTTCCCACCATCACCATTTGACTATCAGGCTCAGTGGGATTTAAGGACTGTGAACCTGCACCCAGACCATGTGAATTAGCATATGTATCACATGGCCATGCTGCATCATTAATCTATTCTTTCAGTCAAAAGAATACAATTTTGTCTTCAATTCTCAAGCATGTGCGAATACGTGTAAGCTTAAGTCCCAATTTTGCAACAACCTCAAAGAAAGAGCAATTGTCATATACACCTGTAACGTGTTTTGTTTTCATGTCAATAAAAGTCCAGAAGTCCCTTATTTGCAACGTCTAATAAACGGACTGGTAAAAAGTTATACATATGCAGTGTGAGCCTGAAAGTGGGCGACATTGAGAAATCTAATAGAAGGTTGCTGAGGGCGATACCAGTTGTTAAAGGTATGTTGTCTCGGGCTTTTAGAAACCAGAATTGTGCAAGCCAGAAAGGCTATAATGCGATTAGAACATTCTGATCAATGAGGTTAGAATGTTCTAAATGAAAAAGGGAGAAACAAAAAGACAAACATTAGAATTTCGGAATAGGGGAGGTATTACCAGCCATTATTGGCCCTGTGCCACATCATTGTCTTCAATGGAGCTCTAAACATTCCAATGTTCTAATATAATTTTTTGAACAACAAGTCTGAATATAGGAGCTGTTAATGGTGACTCAATATCTATAAGACCCATTGCTTGCAAAGCTATTAATTGTGATGTAAGAAGAGACGCCAAATACAGCTGGAACACTTTCTCTTTACCTTTTGGCCTTCAGGGCAAACATTGGACCGTTGTGTAATCTTTAACCCATTTAAGTAAAAATTGAACAAATCCACTAAGCGTGGGCCAACCTCTGGTAATGTTCAGTGATCTCAGTGGAGCTAAGGGCACAAGAGTAAGGGTGAGGTCACTATGCTGTGTTTGTCTGAATAAAACCTTAGAAATAAATGCATGGTATATTTGGATATACGTTTGAGTGCAATAGTCAGCTAGTTAGTAAGGCCCTCATTCTACACACTGAACACATTCACTTACAGAACTACTGTGAAGTAGGCAACAATAAAAACTTGATTCAGTTGCCAGCTCTTGTGGTTCTCAGGGCTGGACTGGGAACACAAAGAAGCCCAGGCAAACTTTATCAGACTAGCATTTGTACTGTGCGTAGCTAGCGAGCACAGTGAGCAAGCCTGACCACTACAATGGGACTTTACGGGTGTTCTCCCAAATAGAACATTTTGAAAAAATGGTAGAAATGGTGCATTCTATAGCGCACATTTTTCATTTTATATTGAATTGTATTAGCTTTTAAAGCATATTAAATGATGATCTTACAGTGCACTGGGATACAAAAATCTGTGTTGGTGCCCTCCAATTATTCCCTCACCATCAACTTCCAACAGTTCCCCTCAGCATAACTTCTCTCACACATGTATTTAATTTGATTTATATTCTAGTCCCTCTCATTCCAGTGTAGGGTGGTGTAGCACTTTACATCAAACACATATACAGAGAAAATAATTCACACATGTGTAATTAAGTGTATAAAAAATATTACATAAGACAAAGGTAACTACAAGGTGAAGGATTCAAATGTCATCCATACTGGTAGGTATCATTTAAGAGTAGTTGGACTGAAGAAGCACAAACTCAGAATTCCCATTTTAGCAACATCCGTGGTCAATTTGTAGAACAATAAGTGCCAGTGCCCTCACCGGGAGGACACACCAGCTTGCACCATCCATTGCCCCTGCCTGATGAGCTGCCAATTACAGTATCAACTACTAACCATCACACTCCTACAAGTGTGACAATTCATACTATTCAAGGCCCCCAAAGCTCTAAGAATGGGATGGATGGCATGTATTAGTGATGTTAATGTAATTTAAATTAACAAACAGTTCTTGTTGTGCTCATACTCAAATCTGGGAGACAGTCACAAGCAACGGTGCTAAGAATTAACTGCTGTCGCCCAGCACCGGTAGCCACTGGCTGAAATTAAGTACTGAGCTGCATTAGGAAAATAAAAGACTAAGGAAAAACAGAACTTTTGAGCCTGTACCAATCAATCAATCAGGGGTTTGTTAAAGCGCGACTACTCACCCGTAAGGGTCTCAAGGCGCTAGGGGGGGGGGGTGCAGGTTCCATTCCATCAAGGAGGGGGTCTGTCGAAGAGCCAGGTTTTGAGGTTTCTTGCGAAGATGGGGAGCGATGTTGTCTGTCTGAGGTGGAGCGGAAGGGCGTTCCATGCTTTGGCCGAGAGGAAGGAGAAGGAGCGGCCTCCCGATCTGGTCTTTCTGGTGCGGGGGACCACGGCGTAGGAGAGCTGGGCTGATCGTAGGGTCCTTTGGGGTGCGTGGAATTTGAGTCGGCTGTTCAGGTATGCTGGTCCGGTGGCGTGGAGGGCCTTGTGTGCGTGGGTGAGCATCTTAAAGGTGATTCTCGCCTCGACGGGGAGCCAGTGGAATGTGCGCAGGTGCTGGGAGATGTGGCAGTGTTTTGGCAGGTTGAGGACCAGTCTTGCGGCGGCGTTCTGGATGTTCTGTAGCTTGCGGATGAGGTTTTTGTTTATTCCGGCGTAGAGTGCGTTGCCGTAGTCGAGTCTGCTGGTGACCAGGGCATGAGTGACTGTCTTTCGGTGTTCGAGGGGGATCCATTTGAAGGTCTTACGAAGGAGGCGGAGGGTGTGGAAGCAGGAAGATGAGACAGAGTTGATCTGGCGGTCCATTTTGAGCTCGGAGTCCAGGATGATTCCCAGGTTGCGTGCGTGGTCTGTGGGGGTTGGCGGGTTTCCGAGGGCGGTGGGCCACCAGGTGTCGCTCCAGGCATCGGGGTTTGGGCCCATGATGAGTACTTCTGTTTTGTTGGTGTTTAGTTGTAGGCAGCTGTTTTTCATCCATTTGGTGACGGCTTCCATGCCTTCTCGAAAGCTGCATCTGGCGCTGTTGGGCTCGTTGGATAGGGAGAGGATGAGCTGGATGTCGTCTGCGTATGACACGATGTTGAGTCCGTAGGTTCTAACGATGGGGGCAAGTGGAGCCATGTAGACGTTGAAGAGCGTCAGGCTGAGGGAGGAGCCCTGGGGGACTCCGCAGGTGGTAGGTGTGGGGTCCGAGAGGAAAGGGAGGAGTCTGACCCGCTGCGTCCTGCCGGAGAGGAAGGAGCAGATCCAGTTGAGGGCCTTGTCCTGGATTCCTGCGTTGTAGAGTCTGCATATTAGGGTGCGGTGGGAGACTGTGTCGAACGCCGCTGATAGGTCGAGGAGGATGAGGGCTACTGTTTCTCCTTTGTCCAGTAGGGTGCGGATGTCGTCTGTTGCGGCGAGGAGGGCGGTTTCCGTACTGTGGTTTTTTCTGAAGCCGGATTGGGAGGAGTCGAGGATGTTGTGTTCTTCAATAAATGTGGCGTGTTGGCTGTTGATGGCTTTCTCAATGACTTTCGCTGGGAACGGGAGCAGGGAGATGGGTCTGTAGTTTTTGAGGTCGGTGGGGTTTGCTGAGGGTTTCTTTAGGAGGGGGTTCACCTCGGCGTTTTTCCAGTCGTCGGGGAACGAGGCGGTCACCAGGGAGCGGTTGATGGTGTGGCGGAGCATGGGTGCGATGGTGTCGGCGGCTCTGTTGAAGATGTGGTGGGGGCAGGGGTCCGTGGGGGCCCCTGAGTGGATTGACTTCATTGTATTCAGTGTGTCTTCGGTGGTGAGGGCTGTCCAGTCATCAATCGCTGGTTTTCGGGTGTCGGGGTGGTTGGTGAGGGTTCAGTGTGTTCGTTGTCTTCGTCGAAGTTGTCGTAGATGCTCTTGATTTTGTGGTGGAAAAAGGTGCTGAGTTTGTCGCAGAGGTCTTGTGAGGGAGGGATGTCGGTAGACTCGCTGGTGGGTTGGGCGAACTCCTTGATAATGCTGAAGAGTTCCTTGCTGTTGTGTGCGTGGGTGGAGATTCTGTCTTCAATCGCTTTTTTCCTCGTTTCTCTGATGAGTTGATGGTGGGCCTTGGTGGCGGCTCTGAAGTTGTTGTGGGCTTCTGTGGATTTGGTGTTTCTCCAGGCCTTTTCGAGGCGGCGGCATATGAGCCTGGATTCTCGAAGTTCGGTGGTAAACCATCTGGCTTTCTTGGCACGGGTATTGTTGTTTTTCTTGAGGGGGGCTATGGTGGTGGTGCTGTCCGAGATCCATCTATGCAGGGTTCGGGCTGCGGTGTTGGGGTCGTCGTTTTCCGCGATGGTTGGGGTGGAGTTGTTGAGTGAGGAGGTGAGCTGGTCGTCGGTGATTTTGGTCCAGTTTCTTTGTGGAAGCAGGTGCTGGTGTCTGTGGATGGTGGGTGTTCTGAAGGTGAAGTGGACGCAACGATGGTCGGTCCATGGGAGTTCGGTGGTGTGGCTGAAGGTGATGGAGTTTCCTGTAGTGAAGAGGGGGTCGAGGGTGTGTCCTGCTGAGTGCGTGGGCTCGGTCACGATCTGGCGGAGTCCAATGTTGTGGAGGTTGTCCAGGAGGCATGTGGTGTTGGGGTCCAGTTGATTGTAGAGGTGGAAGTTGAGGTCTCCCAGCAGGGTGTAGTTGGTGGATGCGATGGCCTGCGGGGAGATATTGTCCGTGATGGAGTTGGCGAAGGGTCCGCGGGGTCAGTAGATGAGGGTTCCTCGGAGGGCGGCGGTGGGGCTGGCCAGTATCTTGAAGTGAAGGTGTTCCATCAGTTCTGTGGACTCGGCAGGGAGTGTGCTCAGACGGAGGCTGGATTTGTGGACGATGGCGATTCCTCCTCCTGGGTGGGTGGGGCGGTCCTTCCTGGAGATCTTGTATCCTTGGGGGATGGCGATGGCGATGTCCGGTCCCGAGGTGGTGTTGGTCCAGGTTTCAGTGAAGAATGCTACGTCCGGGGTGGTGCTGTCGAGGAGGTCCCAGATTTCTGTGGCGTGTTTGTGGAGGGATCGGACGTTGAGGAGGATGCATTGCAGGGTCTTCGGTTCGGTTGTGTTCTTGTGGGCGGCTTGTGCTGTATCCGTGTTCTTGGCGGTGCTGCAGGTGTGCCGGCAGCGGTGACAGCTGAAGGGTCCATGGGTGTCGGCTGGTGATGCTAGCTTGCAGTTGTTGTTGCAGCCTGGGTTGAGTGCGTGGAGTGCTGCTGGGTCGTAGCGTTGGTGGGGCGGAGGTCCAGGGTTCCTGGTGCTGGTCGCGGACGGGTCGCAGACGGGCGCAGACGTGCTTGCCTTTGACACGCCTTTGGTGCACCAGCGGCGCGCCCTCGGCCTTAGTGGCAGCCATTAAGTAGGGGTCGGGGAGGGCTGGACAGCTGGGAGGCGGGAGCGGGGAGGTGAGCTGGATTGGGCCGGTCGCGCTGGGGGGGAGGGGCCGCAGGGGCAGCAGCGGCGGGGAAAGGTAAAGGGAGGAAAGAAGGAATAAAGAAAAAAGGGAAGATAAGCAGAAATAAGGCACAAAAGAGCAGAGATGCAGAAAGGTGAAAGATAGAAAGGGTAGAAAAACGAGTGAAAACGAGTGAAGGAGCAGAGGGAGAGAAAGGGAAAATGGGCAGAAATAAGGCACAAAAGAGCAGAGGTGCAGAAAGGTGAAAGATAGAAAGGGTAGAAAAACGAGTGAAGGAGCAGAGGGAGAGAAAGGGAAAATGGGCAGAAATAAGGCACAAAAGAGCAGAGATGCAGAAAGGTGCAGAAAGGTGAAAGATAGAAAGGGTAGAAAAACGAGTGAAGGAGCAGAGTGAGAGAAAGGAGACAGAGGTCCACTGGACCAACAGGGATGAGGTGCAGGGAAACCTGCGGGTGGAGGAGGGCCTCGATCACCAACACTCAAGAGTGCAGGGGTAGGGGCACCTCACTTAATGGTGGAGCTGCGAGGGTGGGAGAGCAATTTCACTGACAATGAGTCAGTGGTCTTGCTCGCCTGTCCCCGCAGTGGCCGCCATTAAGTAGGGGTCGGGGAGGGCTGGACAGCTGGGAGGCGGGAGCGGGGAGGGGAGCTGGATTGGGCCGGTCGCGCTGGGGGGGAGGGGCCGCGGGGGCAGCAGCGGCGGGGAAAGGTAAAGGGAGGAAAGAAGGGATAAAGAAAAAAGGGAAGATAAGCAGAAATAAGGCACAAAAGAGCAGAGATGCAGAAAAGAGCAGAAAGGTGAAAGATAGATCACCAGGGATGAGGCGCAGGGAAACCTGCGGGTGGAGGAGGGCCTCGATCACCAACACTCAAGAGTGCAGGGGCAGGGGCACCTCACTTAATGGTGGAGCTGCGAGGGTGGGAGAGCAATTTCACTGACAATGAGTCAGTGGTCTTGCTCGCAGTGGCTTGCAGTTTGCATGCAGCTCTCTGATGGCAGTTCATAGCTCACTATGCTAGAATACTATTGTAAGTTATGAGCTACAAGTAACAAAAGCTGTAACCCATTGAATTAGGCACATAAAATATATTTCTGTGATCTGCATGGTATGGACCTGTCAACTTCAGAACTAATAGGCCATGTGAGGAGGGGGCCTGGCTTTGGAGGGGCGGGGCTTTATGCCATATTCCTCTGCCCCCATCGACCTCCTCTTTTCACCAAAATCAACGCGATCCAGAGGTTGTTGATGCTTCTGGTGATGTCCTGGGGTGTTTTCACACTCCTTAATGAATATTGCCTACTTGCAGCCTCAAAACGACGAGCTGAAAATCCACTCTCTGCAGTGGTTTCCCGCTTGCTTTGGCTGACACCTTGTGATTTTGGCTCCTCACTATGTGACCGTGTAAAGGGAGCAGAAACTGTGTGAAACACAGTGGCACCATGTGAGTTGGCTAGTTTGATAGTACATATCCTTTGCAGCAGGCATATTAACCCCACTGTGTTAATTTAGGCGAGTCAAAACTGCCAATAGACAAAACTCTGATCTTTCTCAAGCAGGAATGTTAATCACCAGAAATATCAATCTTGACATTTTTTTGCAGTGGCAGCTGTAATGTATCGGGGATGACGGGGTGGTGGGTTGTGTGTGTGTAAATTAATATAATAAAAAACAAAACACTTACCTTCAGACCGGCCACCGTCGGCCAAACAGTTATGCGCACTTTAGAGTGGGAAACCACTCTTCCTCTTGACACCTGCCCCGGAAGTCCAGCCCCACCCACACCAGGAAAACGGAAAACTAAAATCATAATAACGCTGGTTATTATCATTTTACTTTTCCTTTAACTACTGCTCGCAGAGCAGTGGGGCGATGCTCCTCCACCTTAACAGAGGAGCCACTCCTGTGTCTGAAAACTGCTGGATATACAGGGAACTGCAGCAAGAGTGAACAGTGAATGATTAGGCTGGCTGGGCCTGCTGAGTTTGTTACTGTGGGCCAGTATTACAGCACTGCTGCTAAACCAGCCCCCACCCCTCTAGCCTCCCAGGGAAATGCCCAATGCCCAGTATGGCCAGTACAGCCTTGGTTGGATTGCACAAGGTGCAGACTAGCAATGTTTCTGAGTTTTCTTGTGAATGATAAAAAAACCTCTAATTATATGTGTCTGTTTATTGAAAACAATAGCCATTTGTGTCCCGTTATATAAATGTGTGCATAGTTTGCACCTGCTGCATACAAATGAACACCGCCTGCCAGCGTGTGTGTTCATGTTAGTGTGTCTGTGTGCATTTAGTGGCAGGAAGATGGATCTAACCTCCCTAGGTGCGCTGACCATCTCGTAGGCAGCTACTGCTCGGTGGACCCAGTGGACAGCTGCTTCTGTAAACCGAATGTCGCGGTCAGTGGATCACTGACAAAATATTGATGTGAAGAATATCGACCTACCAAAATATCAAGGATCAGAATATCGACTTTCTATATACAAACCTGTAAGAGCAAAAATATGAATCCAAAATCTTGATGTTAAAAATATAGTTTGCAAAAAAAATCGATTTTTTTTAAATGTCTTAAAAGTAATATAACATTAATTAAATAATAAATATAATTAAGTAAAACATACTTAAAATTATTATTATTTTTTAATTAATAAATAATAAATGAAATGTAAAAAACACATACATTATAATTTTGTATATATATTAGTTTAATAATCTCAAAACATTATTAATATTTTTAATTATGAAATGTTAAAAACATAACTTAAAATATAATTACATATATATAAAAATAAACCTATAATATACAGTTCAAAATAAATTATATATAATAAGTTAAAACATTAAAATAAATATTATTAAAAAAATAATATTTTACACTACATTAAATATATCAATATTGAAAATGATGCATTAAAGTACTATTCCCACTCCAGCGAGTGGAACAGTAGGGAAAATGTTGAATAGCGGGTGGGTAAAAATTACTATTCCCACTCCAACGAGTGGAACAGTAGTGAAAATGTTGGATAGCGGTGGGTAAAAATTACTATTCCCACTCCATCGAGTGAAACAGTAGAGAAAATGTTGGAAAGCGGGTATATAAAAATTACTATTCCCACTCCAGTGAGTGCAACAGTAGGGAAAGTGTTGGATAGCGGGTAGGTAAAAATTACTAATCCCACTCCAGCGAGTGGAACAGTAGGGAATTCGTTGGATAGCGGGTATATAAAAATTACTATTCCCACTCCAGTGAGTGCAACAGTAGGGCCAGTGTTGGATAGCGAGAGTGTAAACATTACTATTCCCACTCCAGTGAGTGCAACACTAGGGAAAGTGTTAGATAGTGGGTGGGTACAATATACTATTCCCACTCCAGCGAGTGCAACAGTGGAGAAAGTGTTGGATAGCGGGTGGGTAAAAATTACTATTCCCACTCCAGCGAGTGCAACAGTAGGGAAAATGTTGGATAGCAGGTATATAAAAATTACTATTCCCACTCCAGTGAGTGCAACAGTAGGGTTAGTGTTGGATAGAGGGTGGGTAAAAATTACTATTCCCACTCCAGCGAGTGGAACAGTAGGGAAAGTGTTGGATAGCGGGTATATACAAATTAATATTCCCACTCCAGTGAGTGCAACAGTAGGGAAAGTGTTGGATAGCAGGAGTGTAAAATTTACTATTCCCTCTCGAGTGAGTGCAACACTAGGGAAAGTGTTGGATAGCGGGTGGGTAAAAATGACTATTCCCACTCCACCGAGTTCAACACTAGGGAAACTGTTGGATAGTGGCTGGGTAAAAATTACTATTCCCACTCCAGTGAGTGCAAAAGTAAGGAAAGTGTAGAATAGTGTAGGGGTAAAAATTTCTATTCAGACTCCAAAGAATGCAACAGTAGGGAAAGTGTTGGATAGCGTAGGGGTTAAAAATAGCATACTTACAAATTTAATATTTTATATAATTAAATAAATAATTATTAATAAATTAACAATACATTATATAAAAATACCAATAAATAAAAATTAATAATTACTTTAATAACATTAAATTACTCCCCACCCTATTCCTCAATAAACACACAACACACTCCAATAATAATTAATACAATTAATATAATTATCAATTAATCACGTAATAAAAATGAATGATCAATTAATAATTAGCAGTAAACTAATTATCAATACCAATAAATTAAATGTATTAATAACTTAATTACAATTGAATTACTTCCCACCCTATTCCCCTATTAACCCCCAACCCACTCCTAAAAAAAGTACATTAACATATTAATTATTATTCATTAATATCAAATTAATAAATAATTAATATATTTTTTACACATTAAATGTAATTACCAAATAAATGTATAATTAATTTATAAATAAATTAAATTAAGAACAATCTAAATTATTAACTACTAATTTATTAATTAATACAATAATTAAGTAATTTCAATTACATTATTTCCCACACTATTTCCCTATAAACCCACAACGCGCTACAGATTTAAATTACGCAGAAAGTAATTAACATATAGGTAATTAATTCTAAATAATTCTTAATTGATATATTATAATTAAATTACTACCCACCCTATTCCCCTATAAACCCACAACACGCTACAGAACTAAAATACTCAAAAATAATTTAACATAAAATTCATTACTTAAAAGAAATTCCAACATACATTACAAAAATAATATATACCTTTTAACACATATACTAACACTAAAAACTGTAAAAAAAAATTGATATTCTTAACAACGATTTTATAACTTAAGATATTACTTACTTTGATATTATTGAAAACGATATTTCTTACCTGCATGTCGAAATTCTGCTCCACTATATTTTTGATGGTCGATATTCTGTCACTCGATATTAAATACTCGATATTTTGTTATATTGATATAAGAAATTCAATATTTTGACTGTTCACCGCAGTCAGTGCCTGCAGGCTGCAGCGGAGTGGCTCCTCTACTCCAAAGAAGATGCTGACTGCTGGGCGAAGGGCTGGCCACCCATCAAGCTTATGGAGGATGCACAACTGCAGAACAAGTCGGGTCTTTGCATTTGCCGAGTCTCTGGGCGGCAAGGAGGGCTTGGCACCAAAAGTCTGCAGCAGTCTTCAGTTCTTGCAGTTTTGGCTCTTCAGTGTCATCTTCTTCTTTGTAGTCAGTGGAATCAAGGAAGTCAGATCCAGCTTCCTGCCAAGCCTGAAGGCGGCAGGACCTCCACAAGCTCTCCTGAACAAATACCTGGGGTGCTAGACCCTTGCCACGACCAAAGCTTGTTGAACATTCAGCCCGGACTTCAACTACACCACCAAAGACCATCTGCCGAGGGAGATCAGCACCACAGAGGCCAGCACCATGAGTGGCCCATCTATCCTGTTTTTGTCCCTTTTGCTGGTCCTAACAGTCAAGCATGAGCACCTTGACGCACACGAGTCGTCCGACCACAAACCAGAGCCTAAAGAAACCAACTGCTTCCCTATGCTCCCAGGACCCACACAAGCCGAGCTCCCCATTGGAACTTGTCCCCATGTCCTCCCTTGCAGCCTGTTTCCAGATGGCCCCTTTCTCTTAAACCGTGTAGCATGCAAGGCTACCAACCCGCCCAGCACCTCTGCACCCGGACTTACCAGGGCAGATACGACCAATCTGCTGGTAGAACTTTGGTCCGCGTCCCTCTACCAGCTCACGACCAAAAGGGGTCCCACTAAAAAGCATTGCAAGTTTATGTCTGCAGTAAATGTTCTTCCTTCCATAGGGAAGCAGTTCGTGTAAAAACACGCTGTTGGTTAACAATGCTAAAACTGTAAAAAGTCTATTAAGAAAAAGTACTAACCTGATAACAGGGTTCTTGGGTTCAAAAAATATATGTAGATACCTGTTATTTTTCTAAATTAGTGTGGATCTCCTTTTTGAGTGTGTGCATCATTTATTGACTATGTGTATGCAACAAATGTCTAACACTCCTCTCTGATAAGCCTAAGGCTGCTTGACCACACTCCCCTAGGTAGAACACCTTGAGATTGCTAGAGCAAGCCCTTGTCCACTCATAAGGGATATTTACACAGCATACGTCTTTTTGATATTTTATATAAAGAGCCAGCTTCCCACACTGTTCTACAAGATTTAATCTGATAGCAGATAGTAGCTCGTTGAGAGACGAAGACAAATCATAAAGCGTGGACTACTCTTTTAAAATAGACTGTAAGGACATGCTAGTAGATTTTCAGGTCTCTGGTATATGCACGCACAGCATACCAATCAATGTTCAATTTTGTATCATTCCTGGTTAGGATGTACAAAAATGTCAGCAGTCGAGTCATTTAGTAGATACAGTTGATTCTTTACTTTTACCAAGCTGAGCTATGGGCACATCCTTTGGGGCTGGAGAAGCTAGAAAGAGTACTTCACATTAGCATAAAATTCGGAATGACATTGCGGTGTACATTCTGACTGCGAACATCATAATTGGGAGGAGGGAATGTGAACCGACCGAGTCAGTCAGAAGGGCTCTGATGCAGTTGAGGAGATTCCGACTGTCGGGAGGAGACTTTCCGCCCGACAAAGTAATGAGACCGTTAGTGTTGTGCTTGGATGGTTACAAGTTGTTTTTCTTTGAAGAAGAGGTTTTTGCTTTGCGGGAACTCATGGTGCATCTATCTGAAGAAACCAACAATGCACCAAGATAAAAGACTCTTCCGTAGATTGTGATTTTCCCCATTGGGTGAGTACTAGAGTGGGTGTGCGAAGCAGTTGGATGTCTGTTGGATGGCATGTGTATTGTTTGCATTGTCCTGTATTGTTTATGATACTGGAACAGGCATGTGTGTAACACAGTCTTCAGGTGTTTTACATGGTTTTAAAATATGGCGTTCATAACTGCACTCAATTTTTCTGTGTGACAAGGCTGAGTTTCAGTAACTCGTACATATCGTGCTACTTCATACGCATTAATTCCACGCACTGTGTTGGTTAAAAATCATGTAACTGTAGGACTGGCTAACAGATCACATTGCATCGATTTGCCCTATGGGCCTGATTACAAGTTTGGCAGATAGGTTACTCCATCACAAACGTGACAGATATTTTGTCTGCCTTATTACTAATTCCATTGTATCAAATGGAACATAATCAAACTCACAATATGGTGGACAATATATCCGTCCGGTTTGTGATAGAGCAACCCGTCCTCCAAACTCACAATCAGGCCCTTAGTCTGGTGGTCACTGTCAGTGTCTGCAGAAGGTGTTCAAGGTGTGAAAAGTATTGAAGAATCACTTGGCTTCAAAGGCTTTTTCAGCCCAGATGGAGTTTAAGTCTCCTCTTAGCCTTGAGTATCTTGCAGCTGGACTTGGGAAGGGTTGTCGATGTCAACCAAAAATCATCTGCATGGCTGGTGCAGACGGTCAATGCTCTTTTAAGGGTGGTTCCTCAAGCAAGTCATGGTGCTCTCAATACTGCTCCTTGGTTTTGAGCACAGACTTGGTATGAGGTCAATCCTTGATATCTTTTGGTGCCAACTACACCCTATGGCAAAGATATTCCATGGCTTCTGTGTCTGAATTGTAAACCTGAGGTGTGGTCTTAGTCACTGGTGCACATTCGTGGAACCACCATGGTTATTTGTCTTTGGAATTGGAGCTCTGTAAGGAGACGTATGTGGTACACCACTCCCTTATGAATTCCGGGCTACTGCAGGCACATTCCAATTTATTAGCAAAATGAATCCTTCACGCCCTTGGCCGTCACTGTGGAGGGAGACTCAGCAGTCTTGTCACTGCATTTCAGTGTAATGCATAATCCTACAGCTGTGTCAGTGCTGCATTGTCTGGTTGGAATGAAAGGTTTTACTGGTGGATCATCTTGGCCCCTAAGTAGACAGAGGCTACAGACCCTTTGTTGGTCTGACTGCGTTCTTTTGATTACAGGACAGGTAGAATTTAACTGGTGAGTTCCCCATACCCTCATTCTATTCGAGTAATTTTTGTAAGACCTTCTGATGATTCAGCACTGGAGCGGTTGATGGATGTGCAACGTACTTGCTGGTAAATTTCTTCAGCTATTGGCAGTTGATTCTGTGATGGCTAGTTCTTTGGTATGTTCTTCAATGATGTCCTAGCGTACCAGGATCCAATGTTGTATCCTTCCTTGAGCAGCTGAATGCAACTATCAAGAACAAGTCTGAATCCAATGGTGGTAAAAAGCCTGAGGAAGAGTGTGTTTCATGGTACAATGTGAGTTTTAGGGAGACGTCCCATGAGTCAACTTGAAACTTAAATCTTTTCTCAAAGAAAAACAATTGGTAATGATCCAAACCCATTAGTAGATGGCAGGAATGTGCAAAGCTTGTGGTCTCAAGCTAAACATGTTTCAAACTTCTGGTATTTAAACATTCTCCCTGCGGGTCCATCAAAAATGTGTTTAAGAGACAATAGTGTGCAAAATAGAGGAGCTTGCAATGTCATAGATCATAGTATATCTGCTGCTTAGACAAACACATTTTGGAATCTGGTCTACCTATGCAATCACAAATAAAGAAATCACCTACAACATAGCTGGGCAAATCCAGAGCAATTCATTTTTTTACAATGATACTGATTTCTTAACTATTAACTATAAAATTAACTATAAATCCACAAATTTGGGATCAGACGTTGTACTCCCTAGCTCATTGGTTGCATTCACAATGATAATATACATCAGCCAGATTGACGTGTGCTTTTTATCTAAAAACATGAGTTGGGACTAGATGTTTTGTAGTCTGGACATTCAGAGTAAGTGGTTTTTCGAAAGTAAAAAGATCAGATAAAAAGAAAGTGAATATTTTTGCAGCGATTGATTCACCAACACAGTGTTTGTCCTCTATCTACATGAAGATATAAAAAATTATTACAGGAATTCCTGCGACCTTGACTTCAGGTAGGTCGCTCCCCCACACCGCACAGCACCACCTGTGTGACCGTGTCCCCCTGCTCTCTGCCACCGCCGTAGGCTCACTGTAATTGCTCTGCTCTTGCTGATTGTTGTCTCCCCATTTACTCCTTTTGTCCCCCTTCCCTTTCCTTCTTGCCCCTCACCTTGCCCTTTCTCTCCTTGCCCTGTGAGTTGTGTTCATTGCACCTCTCCGTTCCCCTGTTTTTCACCTGTTTTTTCCCGTCGCTGCGTCCCCTGAGGCCCCACCCCCAGCTTGCCCATTCGTCCTCCCGCTACCGCCTCCCAACTGCTCCTCCCTCCCACCTCCCCTTATAACGGCGGCCGCGCGCAGCGCTGAAGGCGTGCCTAAGGCAAGCCTGTCTGCGCTTGTCCGCGCCTGGACCGCGCTCAGCGCCAGACCCCCTGGTCCCTGTGACACCTGACGCCGCTACGACGCCAGCAGCCTCCACGCTCTCTACACCAGCCGATCTCACACCTGCTTACAAGCCAACCCGAAGCGGACCCATGGACCCTTCTCCTGCTGGAACTGCCGCTACACCAGCCTCCTAACCACCACCACACCCACCGAGGTAGGTTGCAACAGCCTCCGATGCCTTCTACTCAACACCCGCTCCACCGGCAAACACGCCATCGAACTCTGGGACCTTCTCGACACCCGACATCGCCATAGCCATCCCAGACGGCTACAAGATCACCCACTGGGACCGCACCAACAGAACAGGAGGAGGAATCGCCATCATCCACAGAAACACCCTCAGAATCTCGACCAGCACTGACGACACGCTTATCACCGCTGAACACCTGCACTTCCAGATCCCCACCGACCCCAACACCACCCTCAAAGGAACGCTTATCTACAGACCACCAGGTCCCTGGCCACAGTACAGCGATTCCATTGCCAACTTCATCAGCGTGCATGTCCTTGCGTCCACGCATCCTCCTCGGAGACCTGAACTTCCACCTCGAGAACACCAACAACAGCAACTCCACCACCCTGCTAGAAAACCTTCCCAACCTCGGACTCAAACAGATCGTCAAGACTCCCACCCACTCCGCTGGACATACGCTCGACCTCATCTTCTCAGCCAACAACCACGTCACCTTCAGCCACACCACCAAACTCCACTGGACCGACCACCGTTGCGTCCACTTCACCTTCGAAGCCGACAACACATCACTGCACACAACGGGCCCCCCACCGCAGCTGGAGCAAAGTCACCTAAGACCAGCTAGTCAGCACCCTTGTCCAAAACCCACCAACGGACACTACAGACACCGACTCCGCCACCCTCAACCTCAGGCAATGGATCGACGACTGCACCAACACTCTTGCCCCGATCAAGAAACCCTCGAACAGATGCCCCGACAGAAAAGCCATCTGGTTCACCGCTGACCTCCAGGTATCCAAGTAGGCCTGCCGTAGTCTCGAGAAGAAGTAGCACCACAAACAGACACCAGACAACAACACAGCCTACAAGAACGCTATCCGCAGACACCACCAACTCATCCGTACCGCCAAAAGGACATCCTTCAAAGAGCGCATTGACAACAATGTACACAACAGCAACGAGCTCTTCAACATCGTGAAGGAATGCTCCAACCCCAGCTCCGACTCCAACGGCATCCCACCATCACAGTACCTCTGCGACTCCCTAGTCACCTTCTTCCATCGCAAGATCGCACACATCCACAACAGCTTCAGCAACCAAGCCTCCCCGACTGACACAGACACCTCAGACTCTGCGTCTGACTCAACGCTGCGCTGAGTCAGACGCAGACGTTCTCGCTGCCTTCTCGCAAGTGATCGCTACGGCAGCACCCCCCCAGAGGCTCCCCTGTTTTCACGGTGCAGGTGATCGCTACGGCGGTACCCCCCAGATATACACACCGGCTGGTGTTTGGGACAGAGCATTAAAAAGAATAAAGGAACCATCCCCTGCAAGAATACCTCTCGAGACTCTTGGCTGACATTCTCACCCCCCCTCCTTGAAGGACCCACTCAAGAAAGTATATACCCATTCAGGCTGTCCTACCTCCCCCGTTTTTGAGTCCTGATGAAGACCCGCCACAGATGCATTCAACTCTGCACTAACACATAGGGTCGAAACGTCGACGTTCTTTACGTGTATCTGTCCACACAAAGGGGCACATTAGGATGGCGGGCGGATCGCTCTTGCCACCGCCGGCCTGGCGGGGCGATCTGCCCGCCATCCGTGCCGGAACGACCCCCCACCATATTAGTATGGCTGGGGGGTCCGCGGCGGACGGAAAAACCGTCCGCCGCTTTTCCACCCCGGTCGCCTTGCGACCGGGTGGAAACGGGTTCTGTATGGTGGCTGTGTCTATCAGACACCGGCAGCCATATTAGGATGGGCATCTTGCAATGCATGCGGAGTCTGCTTTGGGGGCCCGTTGCGGGCCCCCAAGGACTCCGGGGGAGTATGGGGGTGCACATGGGGGGTACCTATGGTACCCCCCTGCAGTTCCATGTACAACATGGCACCGCCCGCCACAATGGTAGCGCCCAACACTGTGGCAGGTGCATCCTAATGCCACCAACGGGACCCCCGCCCTTATGGCGGGCAGTCCCTTTTTGCAATGGAATGGCAGGCGGACAAAGTCCGCCCGTCATCCTAATGGGCCCCAAAGTCTCAATGCAAACAAAGGAATAATTCTGACAGTTGTAACAATTGTACTCTAAAGTGAACACTTATAATTTAATGTTTTGTCTATTTGTATGATTATGTGTCATTTGTTTCAGTTTTTGTATACCACCTTGTCACAAGTCACGACTTGATCACTAAATTTATATAGAGTCTATATGTTTCCTTGTTTTGGACAGCTATTTCCCCCAAAAACTGTGGATTTTTTTTCCCCCAACCAAGGTTCATACTAAAAAGATTTACTTTTTGAACCATATCCTGTAGCGTGAGTCTCCTTATATCCTTCACAGGATTTAGTCTTTGCTTGTGTATTAATTACAAGTTGTTCAAATTATTTGCTTGTGTATGAATTACAGGTTGTTCAAATTATTTGTGATCCCCAACAGAAACATTGTTGTTGTTTCGTTCACTGGCTCCCCATCAACAAGAGGATCACCTTCAAGCTCCTCACCCACGCACACAAAGCTCTCCACAACTCCGGACCAGCGTACCTCAGACTCACCTTCTACACCCCAAACTGTCAGCTTCGCTCCTCCGACCTCACCCTCGCCACACTCTACAAATGTACTGATTGATTGATTGATCTATTAATTAAATGCATGTAAAGAAGAATGCCCCCAATGGAAGATACAGATGTGTAATTACCAGTATTTTGTCTCCGAGTTGCTCCTATAGCTTTTATTTTTAGACCAAGCCTGAGGGCCCTAAATGCCACTGGACAACATACTTCAGATGCAGTACTCCACAGGGTCACTCTTAGTGCTCCTAGGATGCTGGAAACCCTACACTGGTGTCACCTTCAACTCTATACCAAGTTGCTAGCTTGGGTAAGGTTTTTTATATAGTTGGGGTGGAGAAGATGCATCTCAACAGGACAAGGAATCCTGCAATGTGAAAGGAGCACATCAAGAAACCCTATGTACCCCTCAGCATTCACCAACTACAGAAGGGATGCCCAATACTAACCTTCAAGTGCAGGTGACCTAAGTGATGTCTTTGCCTGATTAGCACACCCCAACCATGTGCCCACAATTGTCTACTCACTTTAGTGAGCTCCCACTTTGTTCTTTATCAGTAGCATCCTGCCTTTGTCTGAACTGAGCACAATCAGAGAGTGGTCTGAGTGCTGGAAGACGTATGCCTGAGCCACACCTGGTGGTCCCCTTAGGGTCCAGCGTTTGGCTGATGTGGGCTCTAGCCTGATCCAGAAGCTTGGACAAGCATGGCCCTTTGGGTGCCGTTTGTGCCGGTGTGGTGACGCACAGTGATGATGTGCTTGTGTGATGAAATTTCGCTTGAGGATCAAACATCCATCTACCACTTCAGTAGGTCTCTCATTGATGGGGATCCTGTGACCTACTGTCACTATCACTGTTGTCTCACAGGTTATCCAACTTTACAGGTTCTGTCCAACATTAACGCTCATCCTGGAGACAAAGCTGACTTACCCAGTGAATGACTCTATATTGTGAACACTGTACTAGAAATTGCTTTATTGCCTACAGGTTGCAGACATTATAATGTTTGGTTTGTGGACTTTTCTTGGAAATTGCAGTCCCCATGTGATTATGAACAGTATATTAGAAGGTTCTATTTTTCAAGGGGGATTGTGATCCTTAATGCTCTCTCTTTTTTTTAAAATATTTTATTAACATGAGAGATACATTCAAATCATATATGTAACAGAGTGAAAAAAAAAGAGGAAAGGGAAAGCAAGTAGAACATCAGAACAAATAATTGGTTTTCCCAAACAAGATCAGTCAATTGCAAATCAGAAGTAGCAGATACAAAAAATACAGAAATAAAATCTTAAATAAAAGTACCCCAGATTTTATCCAATTTCGTTAGTGAACGTGCTCCTCTTATTTTAGCTAATGAGGATTCCATATCATATGTTTCTCTGACCAGAGACAACCATTCCATAGCGTGGGGTGGGTTCCGTGATATCCACACCGAGCAATAGTCAATCTAGCACATGCAAGTAAGATAATTATAAGGTCTTTCTGTGAACTGTTCAGAGTCTGTACACCTAGCAGTACCATTGATGCATTGAGAGAAAGAGGTCTAGCAAGTTTATGATTCAGAACCTGTTCAACTCTTAACCAAAATTCGGCCAATTCATGGCATGAGAATAGCATATGTTCTAGATAGGCCGCTATTAAATCGCATTTGGGGCATTTAGACCGATCACTGATTGGGCTGTTTAGGGACCATTTTGATATTCTAGCTGGTGTATAATACAGACAGCATATTGTTTTGTGTTGTTGTAGCCTCATACAGAAGACTGTACTAATCTATTGATACTGCAAAGAGCTGCAGAGATCCGATTAGCAGTAATGTTTGTACCCAGTTGTATACTCCATTTCTCTGCCAGTTTCACACAGTCATCAGTTTTATGGAAATTGAGACATCTGTAGCCCTCACTAATTAATGATTTGATCTTAGCCGAGTAAAAACAATTCCAAATATCTGAATCTGAGATCTTCCTCAAATTCATACTGCGTATAAAATAATCTCGAATTTGTAAATATTTAAACCGCATAGCTTCAGTCAAATTATAAAGGACCTTTAATATCTCAAAATCCATAAAACCATTGTTACCATAAAGGTCCCCCAAGGTTTTTATTCCAGAAATAGCCCAGATATTGCAAGCCCCATCGTGAAAAATTTCAGGAAGTCCTGGATGGCCCCACAAAGGAAGTTTAGGATGAAAAAGCGTGGTCCTACATATAGTGAGGATCGAAAACCAAATTTTGACACTCTCTCTTGCGGTCCTAAATTTGACCCTTTTAAAGTAATTGGGGTCATTCACTTTAGCTAAGAGCATATTGGAGTCATCTCCTCTCCTAAAAATAATACTGGTTATTTGAATTACGTAAGCTATGGAGACGACCAAGGAAAGCTGCAAAAAAATATAACCTGAAATCCGGAAAGTTAAGCCCCCCCTGCTTTAATGGAAGCTTGAGCAGACCAATTGATCGACGGGCTTTTTTATACCCCCAAATATAGGTACTACAGATCCTGTCTAACTTTTTGAAAAAAGGATTGTTAACACGTAATGGGATGGATCTGAATAAATAAATAAATTTAGGGAGTACCTTCATTTTAATTAGATTAATCCGTCCAATAATATTAAGCGGCACCTTATGCCATTTTTTTTAGCATAACGACTGTTTCTTTAAGTAAGATCTCATAATTGAGTGCAACTATTTCACTTATTTTAGGAGAGATATTAACACCTAAGTATGTAGCCGTTCTACATACCCCTTGTACTGGGGCCTGGGATTTATAATTAGGGCTCCCGGTTTTCCGTTTAAACGGATTTTTACATATAAATATAGACGGAAAACAATGTTTCCTTTGTCTGTATTTATATGTAAAAACGGCAAAATACTAGCAAATTTTGCCGGGCTCGAATACAGAGTTATCTCGCCACGCCCCCTGGGAGGTCGATGGGGGAGTGGCTGGAGTAAACAAACACCACACACCAGACATGCACTCCAGCGTCCTCTACGCCACCTCTGCCATGACGCCTGAACCACTACTACAGCTGAGCAACCCCCATGCCACAGCTACACTAACAACATCCCCACCCGCTGTACCAACTACACCGTCGGTGCTGTCTGGCCGGCTTGTTGTCTCACCTTCTGCGTGGCGGGTCCCGTGGCACGATCTGCTCAGAGCTTTCTACCTCTCGGGCCCTCCTTAGTGCACATGTTTAACAAGTCTGGTCTGTTCCGGCCTCTCGGTTGCATAGTGTGGGAATGCCACCCCCATGAAGTGGGCCGAAATGGAAAGAGCAAGAATGGTCCCCAGTTCGTCAGAGCATGTCTATTTGATTTACAAAGGTAGTGTGCTATACATGGAGAATTTAGCTTTGGAGAAAAGGTGTTTGCATACGATTTAGAAATATTGGAATTTCGCCTTTTTACTGTACTCCCCAGGCGCGCAACAAGCATTGGGTTCAAAGGGCTTCAGCCCATCCTCCCGTCCCCCCCCACCTTTGTGAGTGTCAACCTGACGGACACAGCTCACACACAGCCGTATCGAGTACTTCACAGGTCTTTAAAAGACCATTTACTTGTTAACGTGGATTTGTTTTTTCTTTCATCCCTTCTTTCTTAGAGCCCCTGCATCTTCACTCTGCCAATTGCTGGACCCCCGAAATTTTGATTAGCCCCTCCTGAAATTTTACTCTAGTTGCGCCTCTGGTACTCCCCATGGGATAAATTAATGCTTTGACTGCTGAGTTGATTTTAGAGGTATTGTCTATATTGGTATCAAAAGAAATTGGAAAATAAAGATGATAATAAATGAGAACACTGGTACCAATACATATCAACATTATACTAATATTCTTGGGCACAGTATTTTCCCATTCTATCATTTTCATTGGCCTTCGTTGCTCGTGGTCAGCACCCTAGTTCCAGACCCCACGAAATCTTCTGCATGCCCATTCATCCCTGTGGCCTCTTACTTACCCTGCAGTCAAACAGCAATTTGAAATGTTGCCTTACTTTAATCTTTCATGGGCCCCCTGATCGAGCCAGCTCTGTTCTGGAGTCTTGCCCTAATGACCATGAATATATTTTTAAAAGAGTGCTTAACTACAGTTTTCGTGTAATTTCTTTTTAATATGGAGCCAGCATGAGTTTCAGCTTTTTGTGTCCTCTTTTGCAAGGTCATTATGTTATGTTATGTTAAAGTTTATTTCTATAGCGCACGGCTACTCAATAAGAGTGTCCCGGCGCTTTATTTAGGCAGCTCGATATAAAAAACATAACACCTTAAAACAGAGACAAACAGGGAAAAGAAAGACATCCTAAAGGTTAAAAAGCCAGGTCTTGAGGCTCTTCCTGAACAGGAGCAGATTAGATGTGCGCCGCAAGGCCAGAGGCAAGGTGTTCCACAACTGGGGGGCCCTCAAACTAAAGGAGCGCCCCCCGGTACGGGCCTTCCTCACTCGGGGAACCACGGCCAGAAACAGAGATTCCGACCGCAGAGAACGAACCGGGCGATAAAAGACGAGCCTGCGCTGTAAGTACCTTGCTCCAGTGCCAAAGAGCGCTTTGTGAGCCAGGGTCAGCGCTTTAAACATAACCCGCTTCCGGATGGGCAGCCAATGAAGCGACTGCACCGACCCGGACGCTCTCGCTCGCCTATGAAGGCCGAAAATGGCACGAGCCACAGAGTTCTGCACAACCTGCAGCCGCTGAACAAGATAGTCCGGAAGGCCTAAATAGAGGACGTTAGCATAGTCCAGTCTGGAGCCAATTAAGGCTTGCACAGTGATCTTTCTATGCTCTTCTGTGAGCAAAGGCAGGAACTTCCGGAGCATCTTAAGAATGCCAAAGCAAGTGCCCGTCAGACCAAGGATATGTGATCTCAGCGTCATTAGAGCGCACAGGAACACTCCTTCAAATTCTAAATGTATTTACATCTATTATTCTGGGATAGTGAAGTGTGTTTCCAATATTTTTGTAACACAGCAGCATTTATTTATATGTAAATAATCATGCATTGTCAATTTAAATAAATGTGGAAAAATACTAGCTGTAGCGTTGTCTTTTGCTTGTGGCAAACATAAATGTGGATAAATACAGAAAAAATGCCCTAAAAAAAAAAAGGATAAATACAGACGGAAATGGCAAAAAAGTAAATACCATAAAACCGGGATCCCTATTTATAATTCATTAATATCTGTGTTTTATTGATGTTTAATTTGTATCCGGACACCGCCCCAAACCTGTTGGCGTCCTCGGTTCTTCCATGTAGAGCTTCTACCACGTCCGTAGAATATATAGCAATATCATTAGCATCAGCTGTGATTTTTAAAGAGTTCAGGCCAAAATCAAAAGGGGCTATTCAAGATTGAGTCTGTAAGGCAAAAAGAAACGGTTCCATAGACAGTGCAAACAGCAAGGGTGACAGAGGGCACCCTTGCCGAGTACCCTGAGATAATATAAAACTAGAAGATGTCGTCCCTGCATAGCTAATTTTAGCAGTTGGATGATCATATAGAGCTTGTATCCAACTTAAATATTGGTCTTTAAAACCAAGGGCTGTCAATGTTGCCCAGAGATAGTCCCACCCCACTTGGTCGAAAACTTTTTCAGCATCCAACAATATCATACCGAGTGGGGTCGAATTTACCTCCGCAACGTCGAATGCTGTTATAGCCATATTTACATGAGCTGTTGTGTCTCTGCCCATGACAAAGCCGTGCTGTTGAGGGTTTACCAAATGTGGGATAAATGGCGCCAGCCGTGTGGCTAAAACTTTAGCATACACTTTTGCGTCAGAATTTATGAGTGAGATGGGTCTGTATGACCCACACTCGTCAGCTGGCTTATTTCTTTTTAGAAAAAATACAATCTTTGTAGTGTTCCACAAATTAGGGGCTTTTCTGCCTACGCCAATTGAGCTAATTACTTGACTAAAAAGTGGGAGTAATTCGTCAGTACAAAGTTTGTATAGTTCTAATTGTAGCGTGTCTTGTCCAGCAGCTTTGCCCGATGGCAATGCAGCAATTGCAGATCTAATCTCAGCTGTGGTTATATTCTCTGTCAGAAAGTCAAATCCCTCTATTTCTCTATTATTTATTATATTAGCATCCAAATATCTTTGTATGTTCTTTATAGTAGGATGGCTTTCTGGAGTATACAGGGCGCTGTAATAATTGACAAATTGCTCCAATATCTGTATAGGTTGACTATATACCAGATTATTAGGTCCCTTAATTTTCTTTATCAGTGTTTTAGCATTGTCGACCGCGACTTTATATGCTAAAATTTTACCAATTTTATCCCCGCTCTCGTACTGAGATAGATGATATTTATGCAATTTTAAACTGCTTTTTTCTCTAAATATGGCTTTCAGAGCAGATTTAGAATTCACCAACTTATAACCCAATTCAACTGCATTTTCTAGACCCTGACATAAAGCCTCCGATAATTGATTTTCCAGTGACACTATATTAGTGATCATTATTTCGGTTGCTTTCTTACATGCTAGATTTTGACTCCAGACAAACTGTTGCGTATACCCCCTTATACTGGCTTTACGGGCGTCCCAAACCATAGTAGGTAGAACAGAATTGATAATTATTTCGATGTTTCTTAAGTTGTAAGATTAACTCTTGGTTTGATAATAGATATCTAGGGAATGAAAATAGCCTTGGGCCCTGCCTTTTTTGTGAGATGTTAAAGGAGATAAGAATTGGGTTGTGGTCAGAAGTGACCCATGGGCATATCTTCATGCTGCTGGTTTCTAAGATCTTATCTGAAACCCAAGCCATGTTGATGCGTGTACACAGCTTATGTGGTGCAGAATAATAAGAATACCCTGCTACATTAGGATGTATTATGCGCTGAGGAAAATGATATTTTGCCTGACCAAATATGACCAAATATGTCCACTACATATACCCTATGTTACATGTCATGTGCATGTCACCCATGCATATTTCCCTTAGTGGCCTGAATCACTAGGCCTCTGCAAACATGTCCTGCAAGTCAAGTCATCAAGTCTCCCAAACGTTAAGCTAAAATGAAGGCCCATGTATTTGCATTTTGCATTGTGCTCTTTTAAATAAATATCGTACTGGTTGAGCCTGAAACCACTTTCTGAATTAATGTTTACATGACTCCTGACACACTGAAGCTGCAGTTACGTCCCTCCGACCTCGCAAGAGGCCTGCCAAGAAAGTATTATTTATGAATAACAGTTATCTGAGGAAAAGTACACAGAACCCGTCCGAGGGAGATAGGCCTAGCCATTCTGTCTCCATATAAGTAAATCACAGTGCTTGCACCCATAGAAAGCTCATGCAATGAATAAATATGCCCTCTCTGTCTTTTAGTGACGAACAACCTTTGCTTCTTTTGCTTGCTGACTCTAGATATCAGTTGTACTAGATGTGCTGGTCGCCTTGACATAAAAGATCTCTCTGCTAGGTTGGAAGTCAGCCTCCACCCAGTTACACGTCAATTGCACGTCATGCTCAAAGTTGCACAATTAGGGCACAGTTCGAGCTGGTCATGCCAACTCCTCCTCTAAGTACCCACCCACCTATGACACCTACCTATCACCTCGCTATGACTCATCAAAGTACACACCCTCATGTACACCCACATGCTCTTATCTCATTTTCTGTCTTGCGCCTGCTCCTATGTACAAGGAGTGAAAAGTATATAATATAATGTTTTGTTATTAAATGTTAGAAGACTCTTCCTGAACCTCTGTGGTGATGGAACATATTCTCCCTTTGACTCGAGTTATTGGAATAAAGCCCATTTTAACTCAGATACCACGGACTCTGCTTCTCACTTGATGCATGCTAATTGTTAATGCCTAGAAATTCAGCCAGGGTAATATTTTATTTACCACATAATTTGGCGCCCTTTCAGGGACATATCCCTTTCCCCACTCGCCGGAGTTGTGGGTCTAGTCTTTTCCCCCTTCTACAGCCGTGACGGACTTCAAAGCGCACCAGCAGGTCTTCCTGCCACTCCCTCAGGCCCACGGAGGAGGACGGACTGCGACCAGGCATCCTTGTGAGGCGGTGAGGAAAGCGGATCGTCTCAACCAGAGGCCCAGCCCGTGAGAGAGCAAGGTCCGAGGTCTCCAGAGGTCCACCTGTTCCAAGGCGCAAGCGTAGTCAAGTCAAGTTTCCGAGGCCTTCAAGTTTCAAGTTCTGCTTTCCCGGTGAGTACCACTATGGGGATTGCATCTAGTTTCAAGACGGGCTCATTTTAAATGAGAACGGTAAAGACGTGTCCACGGTTAAGTTAAACGTGGGCCCGGTAAAGACGTGTCTCAATTTTTTGGGACCGGTATGGTTGTACTGTATTTTCAGTGCACAAACTGTTTTTCAAGTACATGTTTAACTCTCTGTATCAGTTTAGGTTGTATCTGTTTTAGTGTTTCAATGTTATGTTGTTTTAGTGTGAATGATTGTTGATTGTTGCAGTCTATTTTTGTGTATTGTGTTTCCATTGTATTGGTTTCTGTTTTCAAGATTACGTCAGATAGGGACCAGAAAGGGTATACTAGAATAGACAGTTAAAATACGGCCTAGAGACACACCTGGTCATTTTATGTATAATAAGCATGGGCTAAACGCCATTTGGAAAAAGAAGTCAAGACCCTCTCAGAAAGACGCCATTGAGTTATGGCGCAAAGAGTGACACAGGAGAACAGAGAAAGAATTCAATAAAGCAGAGAGAACTAAACAAGCCAAGAAATGCCGTTGTTAACTGGAATTTATCCCGTTCTGTCAGAAAAACTAGCTAAAGTGACCACCTCAGAAAGACCCAGTAGGTAGAGAACGCCACCACCTGTACCCTTTAGAGTATGTAGAATTAAAGCCAACAACATCTGAAGAGTTCATTTCCTTGTATCTAGACAAGTCCCTTCTGGACTGCGAAAGTGCCTTGTGAGTAACTAGTTGGTTTATTTGTGAATTGCGCTTTGTGCTTAAGACTTGTGAATAGTATGTTACATCCATGTGTGTAACGCCTTGTGAATGGCTTGTAGTTGCTTGTGAATAGCGACTTGAGATTAAGACTTGTGAGTAGTTTGTTGAATTTTCTTAAGTATAGCTCCTTGTAAATATGCCTTGTGAATAGCGTGTCATTTTTGTGACTTGTTGAGTTTCTTGTAAATATGGCTTGTAAATAGCGCCATGTAGTTATGGCTTGTGCAGAGCATGTTATCATCAGGTCCCTAGCCATTACGTTAGGCAGGAGAGAGCTGGATCTCTTTCAAGTGCTTAGAGAAAATGTTTTGAAGATGTGCGTATGTGTTCTGTGATACCGTGGAGAGATGAGTTCATGACTTTCCCATGTACTGCAGTCATTGGGGAATGATTGTGCTTCGGCTGCCAAAGAGTTAATATCTTTTATTGAGAAGGCAGTATTTGTTTTAACAAGGTGTTGAGGGATTCTGGCGGTTTTTTTTTGTGGTGTTTGCGGGGGGGGCGTGTTTTTGAGCGGAAATTCGTACCCGTTCCAGTGGAGGGATTTGGTTGCTTTTTAGTGAGGATTTAGGGAATAGCTTGAACTACTGTGATGCAAAATTTGAAAAGGATCTGAGCTGTGGAAGTGGTGGAAAAAGCATGTTTTGTGCGGGGTGCGATTTGCCATGTTATCCAATGGGCGTATTCAGTTTGCAGATTGAATGGTAAAATGTTGCATGGAGGGTAAAGGAGTGTTTTTGTGAAGGGTTTTGTCTTGGAATACTTGATTTAATGTGTTTAGCTCAGAGGACGGTAAAGTTGTAAATAAACCAGTCGGATTGAGATAAGGGTTTTGCACGGAGGGTGCTTAGATGTTTTCAGGGTTGACAAGAAAATATAAATCAGATCCTTCATAGAATGCGTTTTTATTAGTGTAATAGAACAGTGTGTTTTTTAAATAGGAATGTTTCTACAGAATATTTTTCCCAATGCAAGCTGCCCTTTAGAATAGCGTGTGAATGTTATCCACTTAATTAGGAAAGTGGCTATTTGTGAAATTAATGAACGTGGCCCTTTTTGATAGCTATAATACACTACCATCTTAATGCATTGCTATGTGTCCCCTACATTAGTTTAATTTGCATTTAGTTTCAAGACTGACCTATGTACTTTGACAGGCTGCTTCAATTGATATGTGCAGAGAACAGTCCCCACTTAAATTAGAAAACATGGCCTTTTGAAAAAGTATGAATCTGGCCCTTTTAATAGGTAGAATAGAAAAGCTGACACACTTGCTTATGAAAATATTGGTTATGCAATGCAGAATTAAGAAGTTCGACATGTTATTTTCAACAAAAAAAAAAGTAAAATATGGTGTGTTTCCATGCCATGATTGTTTTGTTCTGTTTATTGTTTCCCTTGCAGCTAGTAGCAGTACAGAATTATTTTAAAATGCTAGCATGTCACTTAGTTACAAAAAAATATATATGTCTTTATTAATTTACTTTTTACCACGTTTTAAAGTTTGCTTCAGTTAAAGTTAGAAAAGCTCTGGCCTGGGAAGAGATATGTTATGACGTACAAGGAATGTGTTTTTTAACCTTGAGACAGTCCGTCCGAGACAGAGATGGCCTGGTTCCCAGTAAATGTTTATGTAAAGGGAGGGCTACTCCCTCTTGGAGCGAGCAGTGCCTGTCTTATTGGCCATCCTCCAATTCTTTTCCGCGGACAATTATTGGCTGTCCTCCAGCTGAGTCAGGCTCTTCCTTGCAGCCAGCTTCATTGACTTCAGATAATGTCACGCTTGCAAATGGATAGTTATTCCCCCAGTAGTGTAAACAGAATAATTGGCAGGAGTCTTGCTCTTGCAATGAGTTCAGCATCTGGCAGTCATTCAATTTTAGATCTCAGTGTAGCCCGGCTTGGAATTGATTCAAAACTCCGAGCGCGAACATAATTCTAGAGGGAGGGGCTGTTTCTCACAGAGGCTCCAGCCTTCTGTCTATGACAAGATTACTTTGGTTTTATTCAAATACATTTAGAGAACATATTGTAGGTAGTATGGTCATACTATTACCAGGATTTAGAGTAGGATTTATTGTAAAACTGCAGAGGTTTTGGATAGAGGTTCCCCAATATAAAATAGTGCTTTTGAATTGAGGATTCATTTTTATTTGTTTATTTATTTTTATATAATTATTTTTGCTAGATTGATGACAGTGAGCCCTAGCATTTACAGTCAGACACTAAAGACAGCTAGACAGTATTCACATGCCTGCCAACACATAAACGACATTCTAATTACAGCAAGATCAGATCCAGACTGTGGCATTGCATCTCTGACAGTCTTGCACTTTCTGTGTAAAGCAAGTGGTGTACAACACTTGCTTTCCAAGGAGGGTACACACGGTAGACAGCTAACACAAGAATCATACAGCTCATTACTAAACTTTCACAGCCCAGGACACAAAAGGAAGTACGTGCCTTTATTGGCCTCACTTCTTACTGTAGGCAATGGATTCCCCAGTATGCATATCTAGCCACACCACTCATACAGTTAACTACACAGAAGGCAGCCATTTTGACTGTTCTCCCTAGGACACAAGAACACACCTTGGCATTTGAGGAATTAAAAAGAGCATTATGTCACGCGCCAGCTTTAGCGACTCCATGTCACAGTAAACATTTTATGCTTTTTTATTTTTATTTATTTTTACATTGACTGTAGCGAGACTGACAGGATATGAACTGACATTATTTCAACCACACATAGAGATCAGACGTTGTAACATTCTGAATCCTGCAACGCTTTTGCCCTCAAGTACAGTACATGCATCACCACATGACTATGTGGACGTAATGAATAAACCAAGACAAGACCTGACAGATATTGCACTTCTAAACCCAGACCTGACACTCTATGTAGATGGATCATGCATGAGAACAAGTACAGGAGAATTAGTAGCAGCGTATGCCGTGACCACAGAAGTCATAGAGACACAGAATATAGACACCCTGTCAGCACAAGCAGCAGAGCTCATTGCTCTGACACAAGCCTGCATAAGAGCAAAGCACTTCAAAGTAAACATTTATACGGAATCACAATATGCCTATGGCGTTGTTCATGATTTCGGGGTCCTGAGGAGGAAGAGAGAGGTTTCTTGACCTCTCATGGTGCCAAGATTCAGCATGAGCCAGCTTATTCAAGCCCTGTTAGAAGCCATACATTTACCTACAGCCATTTCTATCCTGAAATATAAAGCTCATACCAAAGTTACAGACACCATTACCCAGGGTAATGGCTCAGACAGCACAGACACCACCAGACACGACAAGGACAGAGGTACCATTACTGACATAAAGCATGACAGTCAGGGATCCCACTCAAGATGTACTCGACATACAGACACATGCCACAACAGATGAGATAAAGAAATGGACTTTACAAGGAGGGGTCCAGACTAACCAAGGTTAGATGACTAGGGGAAAAGGTACAGTGTTTTCTTCTCAGCACATAGTCCAACACACTTGGGAGAGAAGGCAATGCTAGACAGCTTACAGAATATTTGGTTTAACAAGCACCTACGTGCAGCAGTGAAACAGAAAGTGCGAACATGTATGATCTACGAACATGTATGATCTGTTGTCAGTTCAATCCAGGTAAAGGCATTCCGGTGGAACTAGGCGGATTTCATCCTCCTGACCACCCTTTTGAGGTTCTCCAGATGAATTATATCCAAATGGACAGATGTAGAGGATCAAGGGTTCAACAAATATGTCTTAGTAGTTGTGCACTGTCTAGATGGACAGAAGCATATCCAGTTCCAGATTATACTGCTGTTACAACAGCCAGACAATTAGTGCACAGTACTTCCCCAGCTATGAATCACCTCATGTGATTTACCTCATGTGATCTATTCAGATAACGATCAGCCATTCTCCTCTGAATTAATGAAACAAGTGTCACTTCTGTTAGGAAAGAAGTTCCATTGTGTCAGACACCCAGAAGCAGTAGGCCTTGTAGAAAGACATAATCAGACCCTCAAGACAAAAAATTGCTAAGATCTGTACAGAAATAGGCGTGGATTGGATGGTTGCCTTGCCGGTTGCCCTCTTTTACATGCGTATGGTAGCTCATTCCAGAACAGGCCTATCTCCTTATGAACTTATGAACTATATGTGGGGTACGCCTATGCCTAAAAATGAAAAACTAACTGATGTTGACAGTAACATGCTGACAGATTACCTGGCTTCCTTGATTTCTGCACTACTCTCTTTTCATTCACAGGTTGCTGCCGCCTTCCCTGACAAACACCCAGGTCAAGGAACATGCCATAGCACCAGGAGAATTTGGACTCCTCAGGATCTTTGATCGTTTAAGTCCCCTTGAGCCACGTTGGAAGACGCCGAAGTTGGTGGAAGGACGTAAAGGCCGAACTCACCTTCATCACTATTTGGAACTTTGGAATTTCGAAACTTTAAAAAAAAAAAAAGAACACTGACCTTTGCTAGAAAATACCCCTCAGCAAGAGTATAGGTCTAGAGTAAGATCTAGTAAGTCAGACGTAGTTTAATTGTTTAAGCCCACCCGGTGGTGAATCAGTTAGACTCGATTCTGACATGCATAAGATCACAAACAAGAATAGTAAAAACGAGAATAGTAGGAAGAGAGATAAGAAGGAAAAATACTGCAAGAGATTACGCAGTAGATGTATAGTTACCTTAATCATTCTTTTTATTCTGTGCATTGTTATAATTGGTGTTAGTTTATTGCTACATGTTTTCTTTCCCATTTCCTCACATATACACTCTTCCAGTAACAGCACCGCAGAGCACACATTTAGTGACCTGCCTCCCCATGAATTGTCATATCGACTAGCACTACGTAACAATACATTTATTCGAATGTTACACCATTCTCACCAGACCAGCAATGCGACAAATTGCTGGGTATGTGGCCAACTGCCTCCTTATCAAGAAACGAAGGGAGTTTTGCCCTTCTACCCTTTACCGTTCTCACACAATGGTTCGTGTGGAGCATGGTTTGCTCTAATGACCTCAATAGATAGAAAGTACATAGCTTATTCAGGTGGCTGGATATATGGAAACCTGAATAAAGTAATGAATGAAGCATGCTTTCCAGACAAAGACGGATTCCCCCAAAGAAAGGGATCCGATTTAGAGAATGAAGAGTACGAACAGGGAAATGCATCTGTTAATTTTATAATGTTAAATGTTCAGCCCAAGCAAAACACAGGTCCACCGTTTATATCAGTCCTGCCAGCAAAGGGTGATTTATGTGTTAGTAAGAAAGGCTCAGTACATATGGGACACAGCGAGTGTAACACTGTAGTAGAGTTTGATGATAACGGACTATCTTCTTTCAAAACATCACGCCATACCTATTTCATTTGTGGTCAGACAGCCTATGTACATCTGCCCTTAGACTGGGGTGGGACTTGTTATATAGCATTCTTATTGCCACCCGTTTTACTAGCCCCCTCAAATTATCATAGAGATTCACAACTAGAACATGTTAGACAAAAGAGAGAGACAGATTCTGCAGGGATTGATCAGACTGAAACAGCTTGGGAGCAATATACAGATTTCAACAGAGGATTCTTTTTCTTCATAGGTCCCGTCCAAAACAGTAAACTGATACGCAGGTTAACAAGGACTCTTGAAACAGTTGTAAATATAACTGCATCTGCCCTGGCGAACTTAACCCAGGAACAGTCTGCTATTAGACTTGTCGTTCCTCAAAACCGCCTCGTTCTAGACGTCATCTTGGCGGATAGGGGCGGAGCCTGTAGAGTCATCCGATCTAGTTGTTGCGTTTTCATCCCAGATAATGCACCATCTGTGTACGAAGCAATAACAAGACTCCACAAGATTGCTAATGCCATAAATCAAGATCCAGGCACATGGACTTGGTCCAGTTGGTTCTGGGGTGTAATATCTTCATGGGGATGGAAAGTTATGTCCTTCCTAGGAATGGCCCTACTTATGGTATTTGGTTGCTGTCTCTGTCTGCAGTGCGGCCCGGCGATTTGCAGCCTGTGTGCTACTGCCTGTATTCCCAATCCACGTAAACAAAGAGTTAAAGATGAACAAATGATTCTGTATGATGAACTATACGGTCTCATGAATATAGATGTATCCTAAAGGGTTATGTAGGGAACAAGGAGGGAATGAGGAAAATGATATTTTGCCTGACCAAATATGACCAAATATGTCCACTACATATACCCTATGTTACATGTCATGTGCATGTCACCCATGCATATTTCCCGTAGTGGCCTGAATCACTAGGCCTCTGCAAACATGTCCTGCAAGTCAAGTCATCAAGTCTCCCAAACGTTAAGCTAAAATGAAGGCCCATGTATTTGCATTTTGCATTGTGCACTTTTAAATAAATATCGTACTGGTTGAGCCTGAAACCACTTTCTGAATTAATGTTTACATGACTCCTGACACACTGAAGCTGCAGTTACGTCCCTCCGACCTCGCAAGAGGCCTGCCAAGACAGTATTATTTATGAATAACAGTTATCTGAGGAAAAGTACACAGAACCCGTCCGAGGGAGATAGGCCTAGCCATTCTGTCTCCATATAAGTAAATCACAGTGCTTGCACCCATAGAAAGCTCATGCAACGAATAAATATGCCCTCTCTGTCTTTTAGTGACGAACAACCTTTGCTTCTTTTGCTTGCTGACTCTAGATATCAGTTGTACTAGATGTGCTGGTCGCCTTGACATAAAAGATCTCTCTGCTAGGTTGGAAGTCAGCCTCCACCCAGTTACACGTCAATTGCACGTCATGCTCAAAGTTGTACAATTAGGGCACAGTTCGAGCTGGTCATGCCAACTCCTCCTCTAAGTACCCACCCACCTATGACACCTACCTATCACCTCGCTATGACTCATCAAAGTACACACCCTCATGTACACCCACATGCTCTTATCTCATTTTCTGTCTTGCGCCTGCTCCTATGTACAAGGAGTGAAAAGTATATAATATAATGTTTTGTTATTAAATGTTACAAGACTCTTCCTGAACCTCTGTGGTGATGGAACATATTCTCCCTTTGACTCGAGTTATTGGAATAAAGCCCATTTTAACTCAGATACCACGGACTCTGCTTCTCACTTGATGCATGCTAATTGTTAATGCCTAGAAATTCAGCCAGGGTAATATTTTATTTACCACAGCGCCATGCATCCTTTATGATATGTATGCGTCCCAATTCTATAATGGTGGCTCGTGTCCTGCGCATCCGTTGAAAAGCTCCCCGTCTAGTGGTATCTATATTATAATTCATTATGCAAATAAAATCCCCCATAATTATGCGTTCTCCTTCCCATTCCAACAATTCCATGTTCAACTGATCAATAATAGAAGGATCATCTGTATTCGTCCATAAATTACACAAAATACATTGTTACGATTTTCCAATCCAAAACTAGTTGAGTGATAGCCTATCTTCCCCCGTTATCAACGGCAGTTTTGACAACTTCTGCTCTAAATTGTTTCTGTTTCAAAATAACAACCCCTCGTATGAGACATTCAGTGCTTAGCAAACTATTACATCATAGCCTAATTGCCCCAGTAGCTTTCGGTATTTATGGGAAATGTGAGTCTCAGATAGTAGAGCTATTTGAGGGTTATACATTCTTAGCTCCTCATAGACTAGTCGTCTCTTATTTCTACTATTAAGACCTGCTACATTCCATGCCAGACATCTCAGTCGATACATCCCATTGATGTGTTATCCCCTTCCATTCTAACCATACATATAACTGTCTCCCTATTACCAAGTTTTACAAATCTCATTCTCATGCTGTTAGTTTTAAAGTTTTTTTCCCCCTCGGAAAGCCAACCCGCCCTGCACCCATCCACCCCATACCCCACTCCCTTGGGGGAGGATACCCCTCTATACCCTGCTGCCGCTGACTAGGCAGCACTGCATAGTAACAGCATCGGAGGTCACCCCTGCATCCCGACATAAATGCAAGAAGGAAGAAGAAAAGAAAGAAAAAAGGAGAGAAAAATAATTTGTCTGAGTATTATTCATTTAATTTATAGTTTATTGTGATTATACACAGCTAAAAAAGAAATACCATATTAACTACGAAAGAACCTGACCTAAAAGTCTCAGAGTAGTAGAAAAAAAGGGTGAGAATAGAAAAAATCAGATCCTATTAGATAAGCCCTTCATAAAGTTGCCTGTATTAACATTGAGTTGCGAAGTACTTAATCTCAAACAAGCTGAGCAGATATCTTTACCACCCCACCAAGACTTCAAGATGTTAATTTAGAGAGTGCCTGCTCCGCTTCCTTGTCATCCGTTCAAAAATATGTATGGCCGCCATTTATTACTTTTAGACACGCGGGTTCTTGAAGGAAGGCTTGGCCCCCCCAAAGACTTAAACGGGTCTATAAGCTGACGCAGCTTCCAACTTCTTTCCATCGTTGCTTTACTCAAATCAGATCGCACAAAAAAGGAGACAGATACTATTGTAACAGGGGAATTAGGTCTAGCTTTCAGTGAGACTGCCTGTCTCAATAAAAAATTCCCAAAATAAATCAAAAACGGGTGAGGAGATTGCCCCCCCCCCTTGTTTCTCTGATTAAGCGGTAGTCTATGGACCCTTTGGAGTTGTGAGTCCCAGTCCCAATCAGACAAATCCGGGAAGGCCTTCTGGAACAGTTGGACTACATATGCCCTTGGATCTGCCCCTTCAGAGCCTTCTGGTATTCCAAAGAGTCTAAGGTTATGTCTCCTTTGCCGGTTCCCCATATCCTCCAGCTTAATTTGTAAGCTCCCAATCTGTGCCTGATTTGTATTTGCCAAAGTCTCAGTGCGGGCAGACATCTCCTCAACCCCCACCACCCTTTGTTGCAGTTCTTCAATCTCCTGGGTTATTCCACCCAGTTTGCCAGCCATCTCCTGTAAGGAATTTTGCATTTTACTGTTATCTTCCCTCAGCTGCAAGAAGTGTTGTTGCACTTCTTGTCGATGGTCAGTCAGTGTCTGTAATATCAGACTATGAGGGAAACGGGTATCTACTAAATCATCAGGAGCAATAGCACTGGCTGTACTGGTTATAGGCGAGATTATAAGGGGGTGGCCACTTGGGTTGAATCAGAAATTGAGCTATAGTTATTTACCCCTAGTGTAGTTGCAGCTGCTACTATTACTGCTGTCATAGTCCTAGATACAACTATAGATTGATTCCCCTCTGACAAAACCAATTTTGTACCTACATGCACGATAGGTGGAAAAGTTACAGAAGGTACAGAAGGTAGACGAGGTATGTTAGAGCCATTAGGTAAGGGGAGGCCTTTCAAATAGTCTCCCTCCGTAGGACTAGTGCCGGAGAGGCGTAGTGCCATGTTCTTGACCCCACCTTTTGCTTGGATCCATTCACGAAGAGGACTTTTATCGACAATACGTTTCCCTCATAATGTTGAGGTAGAGATATAGTTATTAACAATGTTGGGATTATTTTTCCCTTTCTTTAATTAGTTCTTCGCTTTGATCTTCCCCTTCTCACAGCCGGAGGACCTAGCTGCATCTCCCGGGGAGGTAGGCAAATCTTCCACCTCTTCAGTAAATTCCTCATAATCATCATTAAAACATACCTCGCCCCCTTCACCAGTAGCATTAATCATCTCACCTGTAGCCGTGGTTACTCTCTCTGCCGTTGAATGCACTCCTGAATTATCACCCTCAGCCTCAGTGAGGGATAGCATGGGAGGGCACTCCAGATTTAGGGCCCGATTACGATTGCGATGAATCCGCATCCTCCAGGCCGGCGGAAGCCACCGCCGGCCCGGAGGATGCGGATTCACTGCTGCATTCAGAGAAATGTGGTAGTGCAGTATCAGCTTGATGTTGTTCAGAACTGGTCGGCTCCTCACTTTGGGACTCATCTGTGGGATAAGCATACTTGATTTTATCATTCGATGAGGATGGTGGCAGGACAGGCAAAAGATCAATAGTGGTGTCCATCTAATCCTAATTCGGCGGGGGGGTCATCTACGGACGGCAAGACCGTCCGCCGCTTTTCCGCCGCGAGACCGCGGCGGAAAAGCTTTAATATGGTGGCAGTGTCTATCAGACACCGCCAGCCATATTAGGATTTGCATTTTTATATGCCTTTCCGCGGCGGCAATGCCGCCACGAAAAGGCATACAGTCTTTTCTTTGGAGCCCGTTGCGAGCCCCCAGGGTGAAGGGGGGGGGTGGGGGTGCACATGGGGGGTACCTATGGTACCCACTTGCATTTGCATGCACGAAGCGGCAGGCACCGCGCGTTGCCTGCCGCTTTGTGCATGCAAATGCACTGCTTGCATTTTTAACATTGCGGCAGGTGCTGCTTCAAGCAGCACCCGCCGTAATGTTAAACATACAGGATGTGACCGCCAGGGTGGCGGTCACATCCTAATTTGCACGGACGGACCGCCGCTGCCCCTGCGGACGGTCACTCCACCTCTGGGATGGCGGACGGACGCAGGTCCGTCCGCCATCCTAATAGGGCCCTAGATGTTTTTAAAGTCTCGGTCTGATCTGTTTCCAGAGGAGTTTCCGATAGTGACTTATCTGACTTGTCTAATGGCTCTGTACATTTCAGTTCAGTGACTCCCAAGTCAGTAATATTCATTTTTTCAGAAATCTCTGAGTTTCCGAGTTCTTTCTGACCCCTCAAGCTTACATCCCCCGCCTATGGTGAACTTCAAAGTATTAGGCGCTTCTGAATGCTTAGCTAATGGAATACTAGGATTAGGGCTATTACTTGTAAACTGAGCCGGGGTAGCAACACTGTTGCAAATCTTCACAGGGGTGATGACTACATTTACAGAATCATCAAAGTGTTTATTAACAGAAACATTGTTTTTTGCAGTGAACTTTCCACCATTGGCAGCCAAAGAGTTATTTGAAGCAAGAAATAACGAAGCGTGGATCAGCTGCTTACCAGAATGCTGGTCGGTTTTCCCCAGAGGTGGTGGTACCGTTCCTGCCTTTACCGTCGTTGTCGTTGCCGTGATGTCCGCTCCTTCAATAGCAGACGCTGGGTCAGCTGTAACGGCATTTCTCCCTGCTCGAATCCCCCTGGAAGCATTCTTGGGTGCCATCCTAGTTCGTGGAGCTGGAGACACTGGAGACAGTGGGGTCGTATCAGAAAACGTTGCCAGCATTGCCAAAGCTGTTGGAGCTGCTGGGGAGACAGACTAGACCTGGCCAGCCAAGCCCCAGCTAATCGAGCAACCGCGGGATCGACAAATGAGCAGTCTGCAGCAGCCACTCGAGTCGCCCTCCATGGAAGTGTAGCATCCGCCGTAAGAGCACAGACACACATGGCGAAAGTAAGTATTTCTGTTTTCTTCCTTTTTTTCCTTTGAGAGTTTAAATTGCGGTTATGAATGTAGAGCCGTCGCTAGAAAATCCTGTCTCCACATCTCTCAAGGGAGCGCGGGACCTCCGACCAGCTGCAGCTCTGCGGCGATTCAACCTGCCATCTTGCTCTTCCCCTCGAACTCGTGACGTGATCCTTAATGCTCTCAAAGAATTCTGTAAATAAAATAAAACAGTTTTGTATTTGTGAGCTACCAGTGATCGCAAACAGTATGGTTGGAATGTAACTTAGTCTGTGATGCTACTGCAGTTTCTTTGTATTATGTTGTTATTTCACTCAACTGAGTCAGTGACAGTGTTACTATTTATAGATCTATGAATATTGGATGTTGATCTTTTGTCTGGCTGGGGTATCTATAAAACACTTTATCTAGGCTCAACCTTCAACGCACCTGCTTTGAACTAAACCTTCACTGCTCGATGAAGCTACTCCGAGGAGTCATGGCGGCTTGTGTGGCCAACTCTTCATTTCAGAGTAAGTACCTTGTATACTAGTTTGTAGGATTAGAGAAAGTCATAAGTGTGGCACAAGGAAGGGCTATTCTCAAAGCGGTCCTCCAACATCTGCTATTGGGCAAGTCATTATACTGTACAACCAAAGGATTTGATATTCTTAGTCGCATGGCATGAGGGAGGTGTGTCTTACTCCTTACCCCTCTGTTTTGTACAGCAGGCTGTAGTTAGTTGGAAGACCCCCATCTGAACCTGGTTGCCACCAGCGGGATAATGTTTATTTCGTTGGAAATCGGCACATGATGTTAACAGGCTTTCCAGGAAGTGATTCTCCTGTTGAAAAAAAATGTATTTAGCGATTTAATTATACATATTTATTATAAGGTACATCTTCAAATGATTGGCTAGAAAGTGGCTTTCTCTACACAGATGAGCCTTATAGAGAATAAGTGTTTTGGCTGTGCTTGGTAGATACCTTCACAACTGCATTGACATTAATAAACATATCTCATGAATGTAAAAATATATTCACTCAAAACATAACAAATAGTATAGTTCCATCAACATTACATTGTCGTCCATTCCAAACCAAAAGGTGAGTGATAAATATTCTCCTCTATAAAGTATTAGCACTGTGCCGGGGACCGAGTGTGACTACAGTATGGTGAGATCCCCGATGGATGTTCAGGATGCTGGTTGGCATGAAAATAAAGTTTCTGCAACTATATAATGAAAGGAGTTTCTATGCCCTCTAAAATGTGTTACATTTATTGATTTCAGAGACAGATCTCAAGAGCAAATGCTGAAGTCACAGACCAATCTTCTTAGGACAACTGTATTTCTGACATCAGCTCCTCCGTCTTGAAGCAGTTTTCTTGAAGGAACACAATCCCCATCTTTACTCCACATCAATTTCCCCTCAAATTATTTTCCTCCATGTGCAGCAGTGAAGGGTCTCTGTGCATTGTAGTCATGGATATTGTTAGAAATGGGATCCCTGGTTGACCGAGGCTTGAGCCAAGGCCAGGCAGAAATCCCCATTTCCAGTTAGGGTAGGGAAGTCACCCGCCAAGACAACCCCTGCTCACCCCCTTGGTAGCTTGGCACGAGCAGTCAGGCCTATCTCGGAGGTCATGTGTAACGCATTTGCGCACGCACCCCCAGCAACAACCTTCCGGGCCCCCCACAAAAGGACTCCACACAAGATATATATGAAAATAGCTTTTGTATTAAAAAGGACACATAGGAACACATACCTTACAGGGTGCCAGAGGCACGGGCAGGATTTACAAGGGGAAATATACAGGACAGGGCCATGGGACCACTGCCAGGGATATGCACATGATGGAGTTGGCATTTAGAACATATAACAACTGGGAGTTTCCTCGAACTAGGACTAGAACGCATAATCACCAGGAGCTTAGCATTAGAATACGTCACGCCCCGGGGTTACATAGGACTAGCAATAGAACTCACTCTAACCAGTATCAACATACATGAGGCAAGGTTATACAGGAGGGAAGGAATGGCACGGTACATAACACCACAGGCACAGCCCCTCCCTCACATCAGCATGTTAATCTCTCCATTCCCAACCGGGGCAGACCCACACAGACTCCTGGAGTCAGGCTCCCCAGCTGGCTTCAGCCCATCACGCGCCAGCATACTTACTGCACACACACACCGATGTCTGGAAGTGGCACTTCCCTTCTAGACACACACAGGCCGCATACATCATCTTGTAGCATTCAATCACACGAGTCCATACATACCAGACTCGAGCCTGTACCCCTCACGCACCAGGAACTTTCAGGGACACACACATTCCCCATGCATTCCTATGGGAGGGCAGTCCTCACCCATTTACACGCACTCAGAGTGGGAATCACCATCCCCAGGTCACATTTAACAAGCAAATCTTCAGGGGTGGACCGTCCAGAAGGGCCCAGTCCAACACGGCCCCCTTCCAGCCAAAACGCAGGGTAGGCCAATCACCACCGTGATGGACTTGCCTGCTTTGGGCGAAAAAAACCATGGACGCGGGCCTGCACTGCCGGGACACCCTCCAGTTCTACGCCACGTTGATCTCATCGACACACACAGACTAAAAAAATGAAAATTAAAAAACATAGGCCCAACCAGGCTACCCCACTGGTACTCCTTAGTTGACCACAGCTAGGACCAGGCCCTAGGCCACCCAGATACCACTGGCCCATACCAACCCGGAGTGGGGGGTGGTAACCCCTGGCCCACGACAGCCATTCTCCACTCCCTTTCTTCGGGTAGTACCACTTTACCACTTTCTCTTCCACCCAGGGTCCGCACCCTCAGGCTGGCCAGAGGTCATGGGCAAGAATGCCCCACCCTACCTCTACTTCTGAAGTTCCGCGCTCTCCCAGGAGAAGCACCCTCAGAACACGATCTCCTACCAGTTTCAGAACTTCCTCCCTCCACTGGTCTACCACCTGGGAACTAAGTTCACCGGATGCCCAGGAGTCAGACTCCCTCTGACCCCCTTCCAGTTCCGCACCTAACATTCATTCAGCACGATGAGCCGCGACAACGTCAGCAGGGCTCCAAGTTCAGCTCTCCCCAAGGCAAGCCGCGACTCAGTCAGCAGGGCTTCCTTGTCCGGGATACAACGTAACATTCACTTCAGCACGATGAGCCGCGACAACGTCAGCAGGGCTCCAAGTTCAGCTCTCCCCAAGGCAAGCCGCGACTCAGTCAGCAGGGCTTCCTTGTCCGGGATACAACCTAACATTCACTACAGCACGATGAGCCGCGACAACGTCAGCAGGGCTCCAAGTTCAGCTCTCCCCAAGGCAAGCCGCGACTCAGTCAGCAGGGCTTCCTTGTCCGGGATACAACCTAACATTCACTACAGCACGATGAGCCGCGACAACGTCAGCAGGGCTCCAAGTTCAGCTCTCCCCAAGGCAAGCCGCGACTCAGTCAGCAGGGCCTCCTTGTCCGGGATACAACTCAACCTTCATTCAGCAAGGGGGGCACCTGACGCATAAAACACATTCAGCGGTGTACGGAACACATGATGCATCAAACGCAGTCAGCGGGGTAAGGAAGGACACAAGTCTCGTTGATTCAGCAAGCTCCCCATCTCAGAGAACTTACACTCCATTATTCAGCAAGCTCCCCATCCCAGAGTACTTACACTCCATTAATCAGCACACCTCAACATTCATCCACACACCCTCCCCATGACTGGTAAGACAGTTCCCACCGCCCCTGATTCCTCACGAACGGGGCAAATGCCGGGTGGGCACCGGCTGGTGGAATATAGCGCTCCCAGCGCTAGGAGCCGGAAGGCGATTCAGAAAAGGGGGTGGTGATGAACAGAGTGTCTGAATTAAGCAGACCACTCTTACCCAGTCCAAAGATCAGGGCTTGATCCATCACCGTTATTTATCTCACTGCCCCATCCCAGCTCAGAACCTGGCTATATGCAAATTAGTCTGTCCCTGGCCCAGTGCATCATGGGAACAGGGCAGACCAAACTACCAAGCCAATTCTTCACCAGAAAGGAGACAAGCTACCGGGGACCGGTTTCTGGCATTTCAGCCTCTTCGGCCCGGCTTGCTTGAATCCTGATGGAGCAGTGAGAAAGGGACTCATGTCTGAGTATACCCTGCCACACCTATAGTGGCCAAAAACGATTCAGAAAAGGGGGTGGTGATGAACAGAGTGTCTGAATTAAGCAGACCACTCTTACCCAGTCCAAAGATCAGGGCTTGATCCATCACCGTTATTTATCTCACTGCCACATCCCAGCTCAGAACCTGGCTATATGCAAATTAGTCTGTCCCTGGCCCAGTGCATCATGGGAACAGGGCAGACCAAACTACCAAGCCAATTCTTCACCAGAAAGGAGACAAGCTACCGGGGACCGGTTTCTGGCATTTCAGCCTCTTCGGCCCGGCTTGCTTGAATCCTGATGGAGCAGTGAGAAAGGGACTCATGTCTGAGTATACCCTGCCACACCTATAGTGGCCAAAAACGATTCAGAAAAGGGGGTGGTGATGAACAGAGTGTCTGAATTAAGCAGACCACTCTTACCCAGTCCAAAGATCAGGGCTTGATCCATCACCGTTATTTATCTCACTGCCCCATCCCAGCTCAGAACCTGGCTATATGCAAATTAGTCTGTCCCTGGCCCAGTGCATCATGGGAACAGGGCAGACCAAACTACCAAGCCAATTCTTCACCAGAAAGGAGACAAGCTACCGGGGACCGGTTTCTGGCATTTCAGCCTCTTCGGCCCGGCTTGCTTGAATCCTGATGGAGCAGTGAGAAAGGGACTCATGTCTGAGTATACCCTGCCACACCTATAGTGGCCAAAAACGATTCAGAAAAGGGACCGGCTGGACAACAACGCACACGACAGCAAGGAACTCTTCAACATCGTGAAAGAGCTCTCCAACCCCAACGCCGGAAACAATGACATCACCCCGTCGCAGGACCTCTGCAACTCCCTCGCATCCTACTTCCACAACAAGATCGCGGACATACACAACAGCTTCAGCAACCAACCAACGCAAGCCACAACCGCAACAACGCCACCCACCACCACCCTCCGCACCTGGACGCCGATCAGCACCGAAGACACCATCCGCACAATGAACTCCATCCATTCTGGATCTCCGACTGACCCCTGCCCTCACCACGTCTTCAACAAGGCCGACGCTGTCATCGCACCCCACCCGCGGGACATCATCAACACCTCCTTCGACACCGCCACCTTCCCTGAGAGCTGGAAGCACGCCAAACTCAGCGCTCTTCTCAAGAAACCCACAGCAGACCCCACCGACCTCAAGAACTACCGTCCCATCTCGCTCCTCCCGTTCCCGGCCAAAGTCATCGAGAAGACCGTCAACAAACAGCTGGCCGCCTTCCTCGAGACGAACGGATCCCTCGACCCCTCACAGTCTGGCTTCCGAGCGAACCACAGCACCGAGACCGCCCTCATCGCGGCCACCGATGACATACGAACTCTGATGGACGACGGAGAGACAGCGGCCCTCATCCTCCTGGACCTCTCCGCGGCTTTCGACACTGTCTGCCACCGCACTCTAATACAGCGCCTTGGCAACATCGGGATCCAGGACAAGGCACTGGAATGGATCGTCTCCTTTCTTGCCGGAAGAACACAAAGAGTCCGCCTACCACCGTACAAGTCAGAGGCCACCAAAGTCATCTGTGGCGTCCCTCAAGGATCCTCACTGAGCCCCACCCTCTTCAACGTCTACATGAGCCCCCTCGCGGCCATCGCACGCCAACACAACCTCAACATAATCTCCTACGCCGACGACACCCAGCTGATCCTCTCCCTGACCAACGACCCCGCCACCGCCAGAGCCAACCTGCACGAAGGGATGAGAGAGGTAGCCGAATGGATGACGACCAGCCGCCTGAAACTGAACTCGGACAAGACGGAGGTCCTCATCCTGGGCTCCGCGCCCTCCGCCTGGGACGACTCCTGGTGGCCCCCCGCCCTGGGCACCGCACCCAAACCGACGGACCACGCACGCAACCTGGGCTTCATCCTGGACTCCTCCCTCTCCATGACCAGACAAGTAAACGCCGTCTCCTCGTCTTGCTTCTACATCCTGCGCATGCTACGCAAGATCTTCCGGTGGATCCCCACCGAGACAAGGAAGACGGTCACCCAGGCCCTCGTCACCAGCCGACTGGACTACGGCAACGCCCTCTACGCCGGAACCACCGCCAAGCTCCAGAAGAGACTCCAGCGGATCCAGAACGCCTCGGCCAGACTCATCCTCGACATCCCCCGACGCAGCCACATCTCCGGACACCTGAGAGATCTGCATTGGCTCCCGGTCAACAAGAGAATCACCTTCCGTCTCCTCACCCACGCACACAAAGCCCTACACAACCAAGGCCCGAGCTACCTCAACAACCGGATCAACTTCTACACCCCCAAGCGCCTCCTCAGATCAACCAGCCACGCCCTCGCCGCCGTCCCCCGCATCCGAAGAGCGACAACAGGAGGAAGGTCCTTCTCCTACCTGGCCGCCAAGACCTGGAACTCACTCCCAACCGACCTGCGCCTGACCCAAGACCACCTCTCCTTCAGGAAGAAGCTCAAGACCTGGCTGTTCGAGCAGTAACGGCCCCCCCCCATACCAGCGCCTTGAGACCCTACGGGTGAGTAGTGCGCTATATAAATGACCAGATTGATTGATTGAGATTGACCAAACTACCAAGCCAATTCTTCACCAGAAAGGAGACAAGCTACCGGGGACCGGTTTCTGGCATTTCAGCCTCTTCGGCCCGGCTTGCTTGAATCCTGATGGAGCAGTGAGAAAGGGACTCATGTCTGAGTATACCCTGCCACACCTATAGTGGCCAAAAACGATTCAGAAAAGGGGGTGGTGATGAACAGAGTGTCTGAATTAAGCAGACCACTCTTACCCAGTCCAAAGATCAGGGCTTGATCCATCACCGTTATTTATCTCACTGCCACATCCCAGCTCAGAACCTGGCTATATGCAAATTAGTCTGTCCCTGGCCCAGTGCATCATGGGAACAGGGCAGACCAAACTACCAAGCCAATTCTTCACCAGAAAGGAGACAAGCTACCGGGGACCGGTTTCTGGCATTTCAGCCTCTTCGGCCCGGCTTGCTTGAATCCTGATGGAGCAGTGAGAAAGGGACTCATGTCTGAGTATACCCTGCCACACCTATAGTGGCCAAAAACGATTCAGAAAAGGGGGTGGTGATGAACAGAGTGTCTGAATTAAGCAGACCACTCTTACCCAGTCCAAAGATCAGGGCTTGATCCATCACCGTTATTTATCTCACTGCCCCATCCCAGCTCAGAACCTGGCTATATGCAAATTAGTCTGTCCCTGGCCCAGTGCATCATGGGAACAGGGCAGACCAAACTACCAAGCCAATTCTTCACCAGAAAGGAGACAAGCTACCGGGGACCGGTTTCTGGCATTTCAGCCTCTTCGGCCCGGCTTGCTTGAATCCTGATGGAGCAGTGAGAAAGGGACTCATGTCTGAGTATACCCTGCCACACCTATAGTGGCCAAAAACGATTCAGAAAAGAGGGTGGTGATGAACAGAGTGTCTGAATTAAGCAGACCACTCTTACCCAGTCCAAAGATCAGGGCTTGATCCATCACCGTTATTTATCTCACTGCCCCATCCCAGCTCAGAACCTGGCTATATGCAAATTAGTCTGTCCCTGGCCCAGTGCATCATGGGAACAGGGCAGACCAAACTACCAAGCCAATTCTTCACCAGAAAGGAGACAAGCTACCGGGGACCGGTTTCTGGCATTTCAGCCTCTTCGGCCCGGCTTGCTTGAATCCTGATGGAGCAGTGAGAAAGGGACTCATGTCTGAGTATACCCTGCCACACCTATAGTGGCCAAAAACGATTCAGAAAAGGGGGTGGTGATGAACAGAGTGTCTGAATTAAGCAGACCACTCTTACCCAGTCCAAAGATCAGGGCTTGATCCATCACCGTTATTTATCTCACTGCCCCATCCCAGCTCAGAACCTGGCTATATGCAAATTAGTCTGTCCCTGGCCCAGTGCATCATGGGAACAGGGCAGACCAAACTACCAAGCCAATTCTTCACCAGAAAGGAGACAAGCTACCGGGGACCGGTTTCTGGCATTTCAGCCTCTTCGGCCCGGCTTGCTTGAATCCTGATGGAGCAGTGAGAAAGGGACTCATGTCTGAGTATACCCTGCCACACCTATAGTGGCCAAAAACGATTCAGAAAAGGGGGTGGTGATGAACAGAGTGTCTGAATTAAGCAGACCACTCTTACCCAGTCCAAAGATCAGGGCTTGATCCATCACCGTTATTTATCTCACTGCCCCATCCCAGCTCAGAACCTGGCTATATGCAAATTAGTCTGTCCCTGGCCCAGTGCATCATGGGAACAGGGCAGACCAAACTACCAAGCCAATTCTTCACCAGAAAGGAGACAAGCTACCGGGGACCGGTTTCTGGCATTTCAGCCTCTTCGGCCCGGCTTGCTTGAATCCTGATGGAGCAGTGAGAAAGGGACTCATGTCTGAGTATACCCTGCCACACCTGTAGTGGCCAAAAACGATTCAGAAAAGGGGGTGGTGATGAACAGAGTGTCTGAATTAAGCAGACCACTCTTACCCAGTCCAAAGATCAGGGCTTGATCCATCACCGTTATTTATCTCACTGCCCCATCCCAGCTCAGAACCTGGCTATATGCAAATTAGTCTGTCCCTGGCCCAGTGCATCATGGGAACAGGGCAGACAAAACTACCAAGCCAATTCTTCTCCAGAAAGGAGACAAGCTACCGGGGACCGGTTTCTGGCATTTCAGCCTCTTCGGCCCGGCTTGCTTGAATCCTGATGGAGCAGTGAGAAAGGGACTCATGTCTGAGTATACCCTGCCACACCTATAGTGGCCAAAAACGATTCAGAAAAGAGGGTGGTGATGAACAGAGTGTCTGAATTAAGCAGACCACTCTTACCCAGTCCAAAGATCAGGGCTTGATCCATCACCGTTATTTATCTCACTGCCCCATCCCAGCTCAGAACCTGGCTATATGCAAATTAGTCTGTCCCTGGCCCAGTGCATCATGGGAACAGGGCAGACCAAACTACCAAGCCAATTCTTCACCAGAAAGGAGACAAGCTACCGGGGACCGGTTTCTGGCATTTCAGCCTCTTCGGCCCGGCTTGCTTGAATCCTGATGGAGCAGTGAGAAAGGGACTCATGTCTGAGTATACCCTGCCACACCTATAGTGGCCAAAAACGATTCAGAAAAGGGGGTGGTGATGAACAGAGTGTCTGAATTAAGCAGACCACTCTTACCCAGTCCAAAGATCAGGGCTTGATCCATCACCGTTATTTATCTCACTGCCCCATCCCAGCTCAGAACCTGGCTATATGCAAATTAGTCTGTCCCTGGCCCAGTGCATCATGGGAACAGGGCAGACCAAACTACCAAGCCAATTCTTCACCAGAAAGGAGACGAGCTACCGGGGACCGGTTTCTGGCATTTCAGCCTCTTCGGCCCGGCTTGCTTGAATCCTGATGGAGCAGTGAGAAAGGGACTCATGTCTGAGTATACCCTGCCACACCTATAGTGGCCAAAAACGATTCAGAAAAGGGGGTGGTGATGAACAGAGTGTCTGAATTAAGCAGACCACTCTTACCCAGTCCAAAGATCAGGGCTTGATCCATCACCGTTATTTATCTCACTGCCCCATCCCAGCTCAGAACCTGGCTATATGCAAATTAGTCTGTCCCTGGCCCAGTGCATCATGGGAACAGGGCAGACCAAACTACCAAGCCAATTCTTCACCAGAAAGGAGACAAGCTACCGGGGACCGGTTTCTGGCATTTCAGCCTCTTCGGCCCGGCTTGCTTGAATCCTGATGGAGCAGTGAGAAAGGGACTCATGTCTGAGTATACCCTGCCACACCTATAGTGGCCAAAAACGATTCAGAAAAGAGGGTGGTGATGAACAGAGTGTCTGAATTAAGCAGACCACTCTTACCCAGTCCAAAGATCAGGGCTTGATCCATCACCGTTATTTATCTCACTGCCCCATCCCAGCTCAGAACCTGGCTATATGCAAATTAGTCTGTCCCTGGCCCAGTGCATCATGGGAACAGGGCAGACCAAACTACCAAGCCAATTCTTCACCAGAAAGGAGACAAACTACCGGGGACCGGTTTCTGGCATTTCAGCCTCTTCGGCCCGGCTTGCTTGAATCCTGATGGAGCAGTGAGAAAGGGACTCATGTCTGAGTATACCCTGCCACACCTATAGTGGCCAAAAACGATTCAGAAAAGGGGGTGGTGATGAACAGAGTGTCTGAATTAAGCAGACCACTCTTACCCAGTCCAAAGATCAGGGCTTGATCCATCACCGTTATTTATCTCACTGCCCCATCCCAGCTCAGAACCTGGCTATATGCAAATTAGTCTGTCCCTGGCCCAGTGCATCATGGGAACAGGGCAGACCAAACTACCAAGCCAATTCTTCACCAGAAAGGAGACAAGCTACCGGGGACCAGTTTCTGGCATTTCAGCCTCTTCGGCCAGGCTTGCTTGAATCCTGATGGAGCAGTGAGAAAGGGACTCATGTCTGAGTATACCCTGCCACACCTATAGTGGCCAAAAACGATTCAGAAAAGGGGGTGGTGATGAACAGAGTGTCTGAATTAAGCAGACCACTCTTACCCAGTCCAAAGATCAGGGCTTGATCCATCACCGTTATTTATCTCACTGCCCCATCCCAGCTCAGAACCTGGCTATATGCAAATTAGTCTGTCCCTGGCCCAGTGCATCATGGGAACAGGGCAGAACAAACTACCAAGCCAATTCTTCACCAGAAAGGAGACAAGCTACCGGGGACCGGTTTCTGGCATTTCAGCCTCTTCGGCCCGGCTTGCTTGAATCCTGATGGAGCAGTGAGAAAGGGACTCATGTCTGAGTATACCCTGCCACACCTGTAGTGGCCAAAAACGATTCAGAAAAGGGGGTGGTGATGAACAGAGTGTCTGAATTAAGCAGACCACTCTTACCCAGTCCAAAGATCAGGGCTTGATCCATCACCGTTATTTATCTCACTGCCCCATCCCAGCTCAGAAACTGGCTATATGCAAATTTGTCTGTCCCTGGCCCAGTGCATCATGGGAACAGGGCAGACCAAACTACCAAGCCAATTCTTCACCAGAAAGGAGACAAGCTACCGGGGACCGGTTTCTGGCATTTCAGCCTCTTCGGCCCGGCTTGCTTGAATCCTGATGGAGCAGTGAGAAAGGGACTCATGTCTGAGTATACCCTGCCACACCTATAGTGGCCAAAAACGATTCAGAAAAGGGGGTGGTGATGAACAGAGTGTCTGAATTAAGCAGACCACTCTTACCCAGTCCAAAGATCAGGGCTTGATCCATCACCGTTATTTATCTCACTGCCCCATCCCAGCTCAGAACCTGGCTATATGCAAATTAGTCTGTCCCTGGCCCAGTGCATCATGGGAACAGGGCAGACCAAACTACCAAGCCAATTCTTCACCAGAAAGGAGACAAGCTACCGGGGACCGGTTTCTGGCATTTCAGCCTCTTCGGCCCGGCTTGCTTGAATCCTGATGGAGCAGTGAGAAAGAGACTCATGTCTGAGTATACCCTGCCACACCTATAGTGGCCAAAAACGATTCAGAAAAGGGGGTGGTGATGAACAGAGTGTCTGAATTAAGCAGACCACTCTTACCCAGTCCAAAGATCAGGGCTTGATCCATCACCGTTATTTATCTCACTGCCCCATCCCAGCTCAGAACCTGGCTATATGCAAATTAGTCTGTCCCTGGCCCAGTGCATCATGGGAACAGGGCAGACCAAACTACTAAGCCAATTCTTCACCAGAAAGGAGACAAGCTACCGGGGACCGGTTTCTGGCATTTCAGCCTCTTCGGCCCGGCTTGCTTGAATCCTGATGGAGCAGTGAGAAAGGGACTCATGTCTGAGTATACCCTGCCACACCTATAGTGGCCAAAAACGATTCAGAAAAGGGGGTGGTGATGAACAGTGTCTGAATTAAGCAGACCACTCTTACCCAGTCCAAAGATCAGGGCTTGATCCATCACCGTTATTTATCTCACTGCCCCATCCCAGCTCAGAACCTGGCTATATGCAAATTAGTCTGTCCCTGGCCCAGTGCATCATGGGAACAGGGCAGACCAAACTACCAAGCCAATTCTTCACCAGAAAGGAGACAAGCTACCGGGGACCGGTTTCTGGCATTTCAGCCTCTTCGGCCCGGCTTGCTTGAATCCTGATGGAGCAGTGAGAAAGGGACTCATGTCTGAGTATACCCTGCCACACCTATAGTGGCCAAAAACGATTCAGAAAAGGGGGTGGTGATGAACAGAGTGTCTGAATTAAGCAGACCACTCTTACCCAGTCCAAAGATCAGGGCTTGATCCATCACCGTTATTTATCTCACTGCCCCATCCCAGCTCAGAACCTGGCTATATGCAAATTAGTCTGTCCCTGGCCCAGTGCATCATGGGAACAGGGCAGACCAAACTACCAAGCCAATTCTTCACCAGAAAGGAGACAAGCTACCGGGGACCGGTTTCTGGCATTTCAGCCTCTTCGGCCCGACTTGCTTGAATCCTGATGGAGCAGTGAGAAAGGGACTCATGTCTGAGTATACCCTGCCACACCTATAGTGGCCAAAAACGATTCAGAAAAGGGGGTGGTGATGAACAGAGTGTCTGAATTAAGCAGACCACTCTTACCCAGTCCAAAGATCAGGGCTTGATCCATCACCGTTATTTATCTCACTGCCCCATCCCAGCTCAGAACCTGGCTATATGCAAATTAGTCTGTCCCTGGCCCAGTGCATCATGGGAACAGGGCAGACCAAACTACCAAGCCAATTCTTCACCAGAAAGGAGACAAGCTACCGGGGACCGGTTTCTGGCATTTCAGCCTCTTCGGTCCGGCTTGCTTGAATCCTGATGGAGCAGTGAGAAAGGGACTCATGTCTGAGTATACCCTGCCACACCTATAGTGGCCAAAAACGATTCAGAAAAGGGGGTGGTGATGAACAGAGTGTCTGAATTAAGCAGACCACTCTTACCCAGTCCAAAGATCAGGGCTTGATCCATCACCGTTATTTATCTCACTGCCCCATCCCAGCTCAGAACCTGGCTATATGCAAATTAGTCTGTCCCTGGCCCAGTGCATCATGGTAACAGGGCAGACCAAACTACCAAGCCAATTCTTCACCAGAAAGGAGACAAGCTACCGGGGACCGGTTTCTGGCATTTCAGCCTCTTCGGCCCGGCTTGCTTTAATCCTGATGGAGCAGTGAGAAAGGGACTCATGTCTGAGTATACCCTGCCACACCTATAGTGGCCAAAAACGATTCAGAAAAGGGGGTGGTGATGAACAGAGTGTCTGAATTAAGCAGACCACTCTTACCCAGTCCAAAGATCAGGGCTTGATCCATCACCGTTATTTATCTCACTGCCCCATCCCAGCTCAGAACCTGGCTATATGCAAATTAGTCTGTCCCTGGCCCAGTGCATCATGGGAACAGGGCAGACCAAACTACCAAGCCAATTCTTCACCAGAAAGGAGACAAGCTACCGGGGACCGGTTTCTGGCATTTCAGCCTCTTCGGCCCGGCTTGCTTGAATCCTGATGGAGCAGTGAGAAAGGGACTCATGTCTGAGTATACCCTGCCACACCTATAGTGGCCAAAAACGATTCAGAAAAGGGGGTGGTGATGAACAGAGTGTCTGAATTAAGCAGACCACTCTTACCCAGTCCAAAGATCAGGGCTTGATCCATCACCGTTATTTATCTCACTGCCCCATCCCAGCTCAGAACCTGGCTATATGCAAATTAGTCTGTCCCTGGCCCAGTGCATCATGGGAACAGGGCAGACCAAACTACCAAGCCAATTCTTCACCAGAAAGGAGACAAGCTACCGGGGACCGGTTTCTGGCATTTCAGCCTCTTCGGCCCGGCTTGCTTGAATCCTGATGGAGCAGTGAGAAAGGGACTCATGTCTGAGTATACCCTGCCACACCTATAGTGGCCAAAAACGATTCAGAAAAGGGGGTGGTGATGAACAGAGTGTCTGAATTAAGCAGACCACTCTTACCCAGTCCAAAGATCAGGGCTTGATCCATCACCGTTATTTATCTCACTGCCCCATCCCAGCTCAGAACCTGGCTATATGCAAATTAGTCTGTCCCTGGCCCAGTGCATCATGGGAACAGGGCAGACCAAACTACCAAGCCAATTCTTCACCAGAAAGGAGACAAGCTACCGGGGACCGGTTTCTGGCATTTCAGCCTCTTCGGCCCGGCTTGCTTGAATCCTGATGGAGCAGTGAGAAAGGGACTCATGTCTGAGTATACCCTGCCACACCTATAGTGGCCAAAAACGATTCAGAAAAGGGGGTGGTGATGAACAGAGTGTCTGAATTAAGCAGACCACTCTTACCCAGTCCAAAGATCAGGGCTTGATCCATCACCGTTATTTATCTCACTGCCCCATCCCAGCTCAGAACCTGGCTATATGCAAATTAGTCTGTCCCTGGCCCAGTGCATCATGGGAACAGGGCAGACCAAACTACCAAGCCAATTCTTCACCAGAAAGGAGACAAGCTACCGGGGACCGGTTTCTGGCATTTCAGCCTCTTCGGCCCGGCTTGCTTGAATCCTGATGGAGCAGTGAGAAAGGGACTCATGTCTGAGTATACCCTGCCACACCTATAGTGGCCAAAAACGATTCAGAAAAGGGGGTGGTGATGAACAGAGTGTCTGAATTAAGCAGACCACTCTTACCCAGTCCAAAGATCAGGGCTTGATCCATCACCGTTATTTATCTCACTGCCCCATCCCAGCTCAGAACCTGGCTATATTCAAATTAGTCTGTCCCTGGCCCAGTGCATCATGGGAACAGGGCAGACCAAACTACCAAGCCAATTCTTCACCAGAAAGGAGACAAGCTACCGGGGACCGGTTTCTGGCATTTCAGCCTCTTCGGCCCGGCTTGCTTGAATCCTGATGGAGCAGTGAGAAAGGGACTCATGTCTGAGTATACCCTGCCACACCTATAGTGGCCAAAAACGATTCAGAAAAGGGGGTGGTGATGAACAGAGTGTCTGAATTAAGCAGACCACTCTTACCCAGTCCAAAGATCAGGGCTTGATCCATCACCGTTATTTATCTCACTGCCCCATCCCAGCTCAGAACCTGGCTATATGCAAATTAGTCTGTCCCTGGCCCAGTGCATCATGGGAACAGGGCAGACCAAACTACCAAGCCAATTCTTCACCAGAAAGGAGACAAGCTACCGGGGACCGGTTTCTGGCATTTCAGCCTCTTCGGCCCGGCTTGCTTGAATCCTGATGGAGCAGTGAGAAAGGGACTCATGTCTGAGTATACCCTGCCACACCTATAGTGGCCAAAAACGATTCAGAAAAGGGGGTGGTGATGAACAGAGTGTCTGAATTAAGCAGACCACTCTTACCCAGTCCAAAGATCAGGGCTTGATCCATCACCGTTATTTATCTCACTGCCCCATCCCAGCTCAGAACCTGGCTATATGCAAATTAGTCTGTCCCTGGCCCAGTGCATCATGGGAACAGGGCAGACCAAACTACCAAGCCAATTCTTCACCAGAAAGGAGACAAGCTACCGGGGACCGGTTTCTGGCATTTCAGCCTCTTCGGCCCGGCTTGCTTGAATCCTGATGGAGCAGTGAGAAAGGGACTCATGTCTGAGTATACCCTGCCACACCTATAGTGGCCAAAAACGATTCAGAAAAGGGGGTGGTGATGAACAGAGTGTCTGAATTAAGCAGACCACTCTTACCCAGTCCAAAGATCAGGGCTTGATCCATCACCGTTATTTATCTCACTGCCCCATCCCAGCTCAGAACCTGGCTATATGCAAATTAGTCTGTCCCTGGCCCAGTGCATCATGGGAACAGGGCAGACCAAACTACCAAGCCAATTCTTCACCAGAAAGGAGACAAGCTACCGGGGACCGGTTTCTGGCATTTCAGCCTCTTCGGCCCGGCTTGCTTGAATCCTGATGGAGCAGTGAGAAAGGGACTCATGTCTGAGTATACCCTGCCACACCTATAGTGGCCAAAAACGATTCAGAAAAGGGGGTGGTGATGAACAGAGTGTCTGAATTAAGCAGACCACTCTTACCCAGTCCAAAGATCAGGGCTTGATCCATCACCGTTATTTATCTCACTGCCCCATCCCAGCTCAGAACCTGGCTATATGCAAATTAGTCTGTCCCTGGCCCAGTGCATCATGGGAACAGGGCAGACCAAACTACCAAGCCAATTCTTCACCAGAAAGGAGACAAGCTACCGGGGACCGGTTTCTGGCATTTCAGCCTCTTCGGCCCGGCTTGCTTGAATCCTGATGGAGCAGTGAGAAAGGGACTCATGTCTGAGTATACCCTGCCACACCTATAGTGGCCAAAAACGATTCAGAAAAGGGGGTGGTGATGAACAGAGTGTCTGAATTAAGCAGACCACTCTTACCCAGTCCAAAGATCAGGGCTTGATCCATCACCGTTATTTATCTCACTGCCCCATCCCAGCTCAGAACCTGGCTATATGCAAATTAGTCTGTCCCTGGCCCAGTGCATCATGGGAACAGGGCAGACCAAACTACCAAGCCAATTCTTCACCAGAAAGGAGACAAGCTACCGGGGACCGGTTTCTGGCATTTCAGCCTCTTCGGCCCGGCTTGCTTGAATCCTGATGGAGCTGTGAGAAAGGGACTCATGTCTGAGTATACCCTGCCACACCTATAGTGGCCAAAAACGATTCAGAAAAGGGGGTGGTGATGAACAGAGTGTCTGAATTAAGCAGACCACTCTTACCCAGTCCAAAGATCAGGGCTTGATCCATCACCGTTATTTATCTCACTGCCCCATCCCAGCTCAGAACCTGGCTATATTCAAATTAGTCTGTCCCTGGCCCAGTGCATCATGGGAACAGGGCAGACCAAACTACCAAGCCAATTCTTCACCAGAAAGGAGACAAGCTACCGGGGACCGGTTTCTGGCATTTCAGCCTCTTCGGCCCGGCTTGCTTGAATCCTGATGGAGCAGTGAGAAAGGGACTCATGTCTGAGGAGCCGGAAGGCAGCGCCCCAAGGCGCTAGGACAGCAGGAAAGCGCTAGAAGCCGGGAGGAAGCGCCCCAAGGCGCTAGGACAGCAGGAAAGCGCTCCCAAGCGCTAGAAGCATGAAGGAAGCGCCCCACGGCGCTAGGATAGTAGGAAAGCGCTCCCAAGCGCTAGGGCCATAGATAGCAGAGTCCAAAGGAAGTCCAGGATCCCAGTAGTTCAGGAGCAGGGCAGGGCTCAGGGAGGCAAGCCTTTCCCCTGAGCCCAAGCCACAGCATGCCCCTGGCAGGATTCAGTCAGGACAAGCAGGCAAGAGAGAGAGAAGAGGGCACACCCTTCTTTTATACATGGGATCCCTTTGTCTCAAAAGGGGCAGGCAAGATGAGAACCAGCTAGAACTGGTTATAAGGAATTTCCTGTTACTGGCCAGGCTAGGACACCAGACGCACCCCAGGTGGGTGGAGCCAGCATTGTGGGGGAAAGCCCAGACCCATACAGGACCCAGGCACAGCCCCTCCCTCACATCAGCATGTTAATCTCTCCATTCCCAACCGGGGCAGACCCACACAGACTCCTGGAGTCAGGCTCCCCAGCTGGCTTCAGCCCATCACGCGCCAGCATACTTACTGCACACACACACCGATGTCTAGAAGTGGCACTTCCCTTCTAGACACACACACGCCGCATACATCATCTTGTAGCATTCAATCACACGAGTCCATACATACCAGACTCGAGCCTGTACCCCTCACGCACCAGGAACTATCAGGGACACACACATTCCCCATGCATTCCTATGGGAGGGCAGTCCTCACCCATCTACACGCACTCAGAGTGGGAATCACCATCCCCAGGTCACATTTAACAAGCAAATCTTCAGGGGTGGACCGTCCAGAAGGGCCCAGTCCAACAGATATGTGCACCAATTCATCATGCAAGAGAACACTTTTCTCATACATATGAAATCAAATGGAGCAAAGGGCCAATTGAGTCTAACGTTCTAAGAGAGGTACCACATCTTAAGGTGTGGTGGCCTTGGGGGCTAAGCTTTTAAATTATATTTCACTAGGCAGGAAGGTAGTTAAGCAAGTACTCTGTTAATTCTAATATAGTTCAAGATGAACAATTCAGAAATATATAAACGTTTAGTTATGGTTGTGGCCATCTAACACTCCATTCAGATCAATTATTTGTGGTTATAATGAACATGCTTAATGCAGTAGTAATAATAATCATCTCTATAATTTTAATTGCTACCACAGATTCACATTTTCATTGCTCTGTTAATAATAGTTCTCAAAATTACTCAATTCAGTGGCGGCCTTTTTTCTCACCTTGAATGGATAAAGGGTTGAGTCACCGTTGGCAAGATTGTACCCTATTGCATGTATATTTAATGCAGGTTTAAGTGGGTGGCTTTCAGATTACTGAGATACCTCAATAGCCTTAAAATGGATTTTTGTTTAGGGTGCCCCGCTTTCACCCTGGGAATGATTATTTTTTTTAAATGGAAAGAAAGAGTGCGCCAGAATAATTAACTACAAACTTAACTTAATTGTTAGATCTTTTAACACACAACAAAGTATTAATTGAAGACAAAATCTGATTGATTTGGAGGGCTTGCTAAACATTTAGCCTTAAAAGTGATACCTTGGATCACAAATTCTCGTAAAATTAGTTAAGCCCTCTTTCATGAATCTAACATCTAAAGTCAGTTCAAGACAATGGGATCATAAAAGGTGCACCACATCACGTCAGTAGGTTTGCTTTCACTAGCCTGCAATGAACGCTAATCAAAGGCAGGGGATGACTTAGGGCCCTGTCCTGTTATCAGCGATTACTATCTTTCACCACTCTGCAGTCACTAAAGGAGGAAAGCCTAAGGAGTCTCAGAAAGAGTCTCATTAGGGTTCCTGTCTTAGCCTGTACAATCTTAGCCCCTGGGGTAAGGTGGATAAAGGTAAATGGGAGGAGAATCCATGATCCTTATTCTGATGCAGGATGTTAGGTGAGGTCAGACAATGCTCTTTCTCTCTCTCACGAAGCATCTTCTTTTCCTTTGGTGCTAACAATAGTTCAGTAGCCGTGTACCTCGTCCACACATTTTCACATAAAATAGAAATTACAATTGGCACTTGTGTGACAATTGCCTTCTGTGCTCTGCAGAGAGGCCAAGGGTTGAATGATCATGTATTTTGAACATTTAGACATGCACTGTAAGTTCATACTGCAATCAGCCTCAACTACACAGCTTTCAATTGTGCCCAGGTAAAAACAGCCATCCACAACATGAACACACTTAACACAATCATAATCACATTGCCTAGCACCAACTCCTTGACTGCTGCCAATCTGGTTTCAGACCAGGTCACAGTACTGAAACTGCCATGGTCAAACTTGTCGACGACACTTTACGTTTACTCGATCATAATGAATCCTGTCTTTTGATCCTTCTTGACTATAAGCAGCGTTTGACATGATATTCTCCTGAACTTCGAGGATGGGTCTTTCTTTTACTGTCTTAAAATGGTTCTGCTCATTCCTACTAACCAGATCTCAGTGAGTTCTAATCAATCAGAAGGTCTTGATTGGCTTTCCTCAAGGTTCTTTACTTTCCCACCCTGTACAATCCCTACATAGGACCTCTGGCTGAAATCCTCAAACTGTATAATAAACTCCTAACATATGTATGTTGATGATGCCCAACTGTTCATGAAGATTGGCTCCCCTGTTGACATCAGCACCCTCAATAACATCCTGATAAAAACTCAACACTGGCTAACTCTTAACCACCTCAAACTTAACACCCTCAAAACCAAAATTCTATTGATCTCTACACCCAAACCCACCTTAAATATCAAAGACTGGCCCCCATTTCTCACTACCTCGAACTGTACCCAGCGTGTTGCTGATTCACCAAAATCCCTAGGAATAACACTGGAAAACAACATCTGCATGCTGAATCCCAGCAGCACCACAACCAAAGAGGCCAATTAACATCTCCATGTTTTAAGAAAACTAAAGTCCTTCCTGCCCACCTGCAGATCTCAAAATATGCTTTCTATCTGGTGTGACTAGATGTACCACTTTAAATTCATTGTTGGTGTTATTACACTATGACTCTGTATCATTTATGCACGCTATATGTTTTCCCCTTTGTTTAGCATTCAGGCTCCACCCTGTGATTCTATATCTTACTCTTTGTACATTCAATGCTACTGTTATGTTGTACAGCACTGTGACACCATATTTAGGTCTTGTTTCCACTATATCAAACTTCATAAATAAAAATAAAAAATACAAGAGACTCAGTGCACTGTATACACTATACAACAGATATTTGTTGCGCATAAAGACTACAGATACATATCTGGAAAATTAGTACTCTTAGGCCCTCATTATGAGAGGCCAGATTAATTGCGATACTTGCAGTAAGTGCTGTTACTACGCATATCTCAATTGGGAATTTCGCTAAAATTATTGGTATGTCAAATCTGCCAATATTTATCAGGGGAAAAGTGACTGTTATTTACTGGAACATGCTGATTTGGTGCAGTAAACACCAAAATCTGCATGCTATTTACCTAAATTCTCTAAAAGGTGGTGGTAATGGAGTCAGATATAACAGGTATAATACATACTACACCAACTACTGTCAAGGGGGGGCCGAGAAAAAAGGGGGGTCCCAAAACGCGTTTTTCCCATGTTAATTTCCATAGGGCGGTTGGCCTCACTTTTAGCCCGAACGGCTGAATGGATTTGTACGAAACTTGGCAAAATTGTAGGGACTGTTAGCCCGATGTGCCTTTGCTAGGTCTCAATATATGTGCTCCAGTGGATTTTGAGAAATTAACGTTCAAAAAAAGATATATATCTGTAACAGCGCACCGGGCAGTGCTCCGCTTCGCGTACTTTTCGCGTTACGGAGCTTTGCGAAGCGAAGCTGATTGGCTCTCCGGTGTCTGTAAACATTCCAAACAGTACGGAGCGGCCGCCATCTTGTCTCTCGGTAGGATCGAGAGACAAGAGGAGGCCAAAGCGAAGGGGCAAATGACCATAAGGGGGCATAGTAGATCCTTCCTGACCCCATAGGTTTGATGTGGAGGCTTTAAAAGGGCTCCGTGGGGCAAAAAAAAAATTAAAAAATCTTTTTTTTTTGGTGGGGTGCGCCCGGTTAGCGTAACGGGAAGCGGACTGGGGAGTGTACTACAAGGAAACAAGAATGATTGACTTTTAACTTATTGTATGTTTATAGACTTTTTTTTTCTTTTTTTTCTGCTGAGTGACGTCTCGGCCTATCTCCACGGGATGCAGTCCCTACCATCTCGGCGTTTAAGCCCAGGGGGACCGGTAGTGTGGGAGAGATAACGTCTGTTAACGTTCGATTCGAAGGAAATCAGGAAGTGTTGAAAAACATTGTCTGCGCCATCTTGCCTTTTTTCAAATGCCACACTTTTGTCGTGCACGGCAGCCATTTTAGATGCCTTGACCAGACCCACTCTCTGCACGCTGTCGATCCTTAGCATGGCTCCCCACCCTCGCAAGCATCTCCCCCAGGCACTGGTCACCCCCGCTCTCTGTCTTATGCATGGGCAATAAACCTCCCCCCATCTGCGCTGTTCTTCCCTGAGAATCACACCCTGTGCCCGCCCGACACCTCCTTTTCGCCCTATTCACTACCGCACCCTCTGACACTCCTCTTCCTCTGTGTCCGATTGTCCAGGCCGGTCCCAGGCTATCAGGTAGCCCTACAGATGTAGTTTATGGCCCCAGCTGTAAAGAATCACCCCTCTTCAAAGGAGTTATAGTAGATCAAGGCCCACACCCGATGAGATCCGTCACACCACACGCGTTCCTACTATCTGAAAACCATCCTGTATTGTGATTGGGGAGGGGACCGAGCCTGAAGCGGAAGATTCCAGGGATGCCTCTTTGTACATCAAAGTTTTTACAATTATGTGTCACATTAAAAATATATAGCACTCCAACAAAGTAGTAGGATTATAAAACTTTAATAACTTATAAATATATACAACGCAACAAAAACAGTAAAAACATTTAAACATTTTTAGGAAAAAAGAAGGAACAATGGTCAGTAGCGGTCGGTTGTGCGAATAGTCCCAAGGCTGCACAACGTCCTGAGTTCTGGATGGCACCCAGGTGATGTTGCCTGGGTGCCGCACTGGTTTTGGGTATCCTACAATGCTGCTCCGAATAACGGCGTGGGGCGTCCCGGGGGGTGGGTCGTCAGTAGCGGTCTGTTGTGCGAATAGTCCCAAGGCAGCAGAATGCGCTGAGATGTGGATGGCACCCAGGTGATGTCCAGTAAGTTGCCGCACTGGTTTTGGTATCCTACAATGCTGCTCCGAATAACGGCGTGGGGCGCCCCGGCGGGGGGGGGTGAGGCGGCGTGAACGGGCCTCCCCAGGTGGAGGCTCGTCTGCTGTAGTGGGGCGCCCCTTTACCGTTTCAGTTGCCATTCCGTCCGCTTTTGGTACACTGTGTCAAAATCCGCCATTCAGCTGAGTTGCGCCCACTCTTGCGGGGCAGCGATAGGCGGCTGCCACAGGACTCTCAAAATGGCGGCAGGCTCTTTCCTTTTTGGGCCTGGTCCACTGAAATGGCCCTGGGACACCTTGGAAATCGGACGCTTGTCTGCTAGGTCTTGGACCCCATTCTCGAAAGCGTCCCCTCAGCCTTGAGGATTCTACAAAAGTCTTGGGGGCCCCCGACTCCTGCAGGCTTCCGGTGGGGAGCGGCTGCCATGATTGCTCGCGGAATGATCACGACGGAGCCACGAGATGGTGGTGCTCTCATGCTGACGCCAGCTTCAGTCTGAAACATCCAGAAACAAGGTGGGGCTTTCATCGTTTGGGGAAAAAAAAAAGTTTTCATCCAATGAAAAGTGTTGTTTTTAGGTCATATGATCAAGCCTTCCATCATTAGGAAACCAAAAGTAAAATGAACCAATGAAAAGTTTTATAAACAAGTCACATGACCTGTTATGCGGCATAGGGTATAAAAAGCGTAGAAAATCCGTTGGCACGTGAGGTGGCGTCAGTAGCGGACCGATGTGCGAATAGGCCGAAGGCAGCACAACGCGCCAAGATCCGGATGGCACCGAGGTGGTGTCTAGCAAGTTGCCGCACTGTTGTGGCCATCCTACAATGCTGAAAGTCAGCGTGGGGCGCCCCGTTGGCCTGTGAGTTCGCGTCAGTAGCGGACCGATGTGCGAATAGGCCGAAGGCAGCAGAACGCGCCAAGATCCGGATGGCACCGAGGTGGTGTCTAGCAAGTTGCCGCACTGGTGTGGCCATCCTACAATGCTGAAAGTCGGCGTGGGGCGCTCCGTTGGCCTGTGAGTTCGCGTCAGTCAGTGGGGGTTGTTTGAGGATCTGACTGCATTGGAAAGCAATGTGATGCTGTGCGTCGCCCCCAAGATGAAGGTTCCTCGGCTGCAGTGGGGCGCCCCTTGGTGTTTCACTCGCTATGCAGCTGAGTTGCGTGCGCACTTGCGGCGAATAGGTCGAAGGCAGCACAACAATATTTTCTGAATAGAAGACACCACAAGGCGCTGAGATTCGGTTGGCACCGAGGTGGTGTCTAGCAAGTTGCCGCACTGGTGTGGCCATCCTACAATCCTGCTCCGAATAACGGCGTGGGGTGCCCGAAGGGGGGGGGGGAGGAGGCGGCGTGAACGGGCCTTCCCAGGTGGAGGCTCGTCTGCTGTAGTGGGGCGCCCCTTTACCGTTTCAGTTGCCATTCAGCTGAGATTCGGCCGCTCTTGATGCTACAGCGACAGGTGGCTGCAACAGGACTCTCAAAATGGCGCCTGTTCTTTGGATTTGGGCCTGGTCCACTAAAATGGCCCTGGGACACCTTAGAACTCGGACGCTCGAATTTTTTTCCTTTCCTCTACATGCAAAAAAAGGTAAATGCCCGGTACGTTACACGCCTCATCTGCCACGATGTACTCTCCAGAGGAACCGAGTGCTGCATAAAAGAGAGATTTGGAGGAGAACCCCCGATCTGCCAGTACATTCACCAAAGAAGTGGCACTGACAGCATCAGAGGCAAGGGAAACGGTCCCAAATATTTAGAAGAACTTTGGAAAGATTAAAATGACATGTTTAGATTGTGGCAAATTAATTTCATGTGGACAGATGAGTGTTACTCTAATAAATACAGCATATGAACATCATCATAGTCGATGGTTGGTAGAGACATTTTGACTATATCCTGGACCTGCCCGTCCTCGCCCAAAATGGCGCCGGAATAAATGGGACTCGTAACTCCTTGTTGTGTACTGGTTGCAGAACCTTGAAATCACAAGATACTTATGCAGTTTTGAAGCACATGGCGGGCGGGGACGAGAATTGATTGAATATTTCGACATCCCTATTGATATTAAGTTCTGATGTGTTATTGATTACTGTACTATTGAAAGTTCGAATTAACGTCACCCATGGTACTTGCCCGCAAATGTATATCTAGATAATTTTATTGTAACTGGCTCTGTCGTATTTTAATTATTAAATGTACGTCCACCGATTCCGCAACTGTTAGACACCTTAGTTCTTGCAACCTAATGGCCCGCCCGTTACGTTCCTCTACAGTGTAAATGTCTACTCATCATATACGATTACAGTTTGCTCCGTGGCCGGCCCACGTGGTTATAGGCCCGTATTTGTATACTGACGTTTTCACAATAAAGGTTTTTAAAAGAAAACATGGTAGTAGTTTTTACATTGGTAAAGTTTTTAATAATAGTCACTGTTTTAGAATCAGTAAAAGGCAAGTGAAATAAAGCAGTCCAATTACATGAAGGGTAAAAGGTATAATACGCAGGAACTCAGTAAAGATAAATGGTCGAGGGCTGTTGTGTTTTCTACTCCTGCAACATAAAGTGATCGATAAGAATCTGATATTCAGGCGTATTGGCGACTAAGACAGCAGGCCGAGCCTCTTTTGCTCAACGGCTCCGTCATGGGACGAAGAAACGCCCTTTTTCTCGAAAAAGGAATATATTTTACTTGCAGGACAGTTGTAAATTTTCCGGGAAAGTACATTAGCCTGGAACATTATAACATATGTTTAAGAAAAAATAATGTTCGAAAGTAATAAAAAGCGTAATTTTTAGGTCATATGACCAAGCCTTTCATCATTAGAATAAGAAAATGAACCAATGAAAAGTTTTATTAACAAGTCACATGACCTGTTATGCTTACGCTAGGCGCTGCGCGCCGCGCCCCGGATCGCTTCCGGGAAGCTGCGCTTCGCGCACCGGAGCACTTCCGGGTGCGCTAACGCGGCGCGTCATATGACGCATTACGCGACAACGCAGGTCCAGAATATAGTCAAAATGTCTCCACCAACCAGCGGTCGGAACACAACCCCTTTCAGCAGGCTAAATAGTTCTGTTAAATGACAACAGAAGGGACAGGCAACAAGAACCATCATTTAAAGAGGGGAGGGCAAGTTCTTCTCTACCGGGTCACGTTGGGGCGCTACCGGAACTGATCGAATTGGTAGTCTACAGTGTTTTTGGATGTTTCAGACTGAAGCTGGCGTTAGCATGAGAGCACCACCATTTCGTAGCTCCGTCGTGGCCATTCCACGAGCAATCATGCTAGGCGCTCCCCACCAGAAGCCTGCGGGAGTCGGGGGCCCCCAAGACTTTTGTAGAATCTTCAAGGCTGAGGGGACGCTTTCGAGAATGGAGCCCAAGCTCTAGCAGACAAGCGTCCGAGTTCCAAGGTGTCGCAGGCCCATTTTAGTGGACCACGCCCAAATCTGAAGAGCCGTTTTGAGAGTCCTGTGGCAGCCGCCTATCGCTGCACCGCAAGAGCGGGAGCAACTCAAGTACATGGTGAGCGAGACGCTGTAGTCGAAAGAGCGGGCGGTAAACAGCTGAATAGCGGAAGAGGCACAGTGTAGCAAAAGCGGGCTGAATGGCAACTGAAACGGAATAGGGGCGCCCCACTACAGCGTGTCTTTAGGTGAAACGGATTGTGGGACAAGGTGAAGAATGGAAGAGTCACCAAAAGGCAAAAAGTTCCGCTTGACCCCGGGAGCCGGCCACCTATGTCGGGGGCGATCTCAGGCCACACCAGGGCAACACGACTTGGGGAGGGGGCCGGAGCCAAGCGCCCCCTCCGAGTCCGCGCCATGACACCGTCCCTCGGGGGCCTCCGTCAAGCGGTTCAGGGTGGCACCGCATCACATTGTTTTCAAATGCAGTCACGTCCTCCAACAGCCCCCACTTACATTAAGAATAGTGAAGCTGAAGCAAGTGCAAATAGGCTTCAGACAGTGTTACAAGCACTCCTCAAAACTTTGAACCATCAGAGTGCATGAGTTTCATGCTCGATCGATTGAGCTAGCCGGATCGGGCAACAAAAAGTATAAAATAGTTATGTAAATAGTTATTTAATAAAATGTTTTACCCTGTTACTTTGCTGGTGTGTTGTATATATTTGTAATATTTGCATAGAGTTTATCGTTATTTTGGGCGGGGTGGGTGGCGGAGCCGAGCTGTCTTGCAGCCATCATGGTGTGGAGTTCAGTTCATCTCACTAGTTTCGTATTTCTCATGAGGGGTTGTTCCTAATGTTTCTATTTTAGCGAGGTCAAAAAGAGATCCCATTAGTGGCCTACTGATTTTGCTCGATTCCTTTTGTTTTTTTACACGATTTTTCGCTATCTGCAAAGACTAAACAGAGTATTGCGACTCTGTGCTTGTTTGTAAATAGAGAATGAACCAAAGAGAACCAATTCTAAAACAGTAAATGCTTGGATAACAATCAATCAAATGGAGAGAGAAGCAGGCACGACGGATTACAACGGGGGCAAAAGCCTGCGTTAACTACCCTTCACTATCTGCAAAGGGAGAGTACTCCTAATAGAAATGAGGGGGGGGGGCAGCATTCAAAGCAGATCAGTGTGCATAAACACGAAAAAAAAAATTCTTACCACGTACTTGACATTCGACAGCTTATGATATTTGCTATTAAAAGACCATTGAAATTCACTGAAAAAACCATAGGTTATAGACCATATATAGTTAGGAATTAGCATTTACAAAACCTTGAAAATTCACTGAAAAAACCATAGGTTATAGACCATATATAGTTAGGAATTAGCATTTAAAAAACCTTTTTTTTACTCACACAAAACCATTGAAATTCCATATATAGTTAGTAGTACTAACTATATATCGCGCACCCGCAATCCACTGCTGATCATGTCACATATTACATAATTCATGACATGGTCAGTGACATCACTGATGACATCACTGATGACATCTCAAATGACATCACTGATGACATCACTGATGACATCTCAAATGACATCACTGATGACATCACGGATGACATCTCAAATGACATCACTGATGACATCACTGATGACATCTCATTTGACATTACTGATCACATCACTGATGACATCATTCATGTGATAATACGATGAACCTCTTCAGACTCTAATATAACCTTAGATACACTCAGTGTAAACAGACACTCACAGACTGTCACTCATCCATGGAGTTACTTATACACCTAGTCAGTCATGCAAAGAATCAATCACACTTCCATTTCCTCAACTATACAGTTATACACACCTTACTTATTCAAACATATACTAACACATATTTACTCTCTTTTACAATCCCTGATACAAGTTCACAATCATCCATACAGCCACTCACACATTCACTGGCTCTTATGCACAGTTATTTATATATGCCAACTCTCACATGTACTGTGTTTTACATATGTACTTACTTTGACATGTAGCACTGAGATATCCATTCACTCACCAATACACTGATGCACACAGTCAACCACCCATACAGCTGTTTCCACGTGCACTTTTGAACCCATACATCTAGTGAATCAACTGCTCACACATCTATGCACAGAGTCATACACTTCCCAGCCACCCACACACACACTCAGTCTCCCATACAAATACTTGAGCAACCAATCAATAACCCATATACTTACTCATATAGCTACTGATCAACACATGCAACCGACGAACGCCACGTCCGACACGACCGAACCAACGCCCCCCACCACCACCCTCCGCGCCTGGACCCCGATCAGCACCGAAGACACCGTCCGCATGATGAACTCCATCCACTCTGGATCACCGACCGACCCCTGCCCTCACCACGTCTTCAACAAAGCCGACGCTGTCATCGCACCCCACCTACGGGACATCATCAACACCTCCTTCACCACCGCCACCTTCCCGGAGAGCTGGAAGCACGCCGAACTCAGCGCTCTACTCAAGAAACCAACAGCGGACCCCACCAAACTCAAGAATTACCGCCCCATCTCGCTGCTCCCGTTTCCGGCCAAAGTCATCGAGAAGACCGTCAACAAGCAACTGGCCGCATTCCTCGAGACGAACGGATCCCTCGACCCCTCACAGTCTGGCTTTCGAGCCAATCACAGCACCGAGACCGCTCTCATCGCTGCCACCGATGACATCCGAACCCTGATGGACAACGGAGAAACAGCGGCCCTCATCCTCCTAGACCTCTCCGCGGCCTTCGACACCATCTGCCACCGCACCCTAGTACAGCGCCTCTACAACGTCGGAATCCAGGAGAAGGCACTGGAATGGATCATCTCCTTCCTCGACGGAAGGACCCAGAGAGTCCGCCTACCACCGCACAAATCAAAGGCCACCGAAGTCATCTGCGGCGTACCCCAAGGATCCTCGCTGAGCCCAACCCTCTTCAACGTCTACATGAGCCCCCTCGCGGCCATCGCACGCCAACACAACCTGAACATCATCTCCTACGCCGACGACACCCAGCTGATCCTCTCCCTGACCAACGTCCCCGCCGCCGCCAGAGCCAACCTTCACGAAGGAATGAAAGAGGTAGCCGAGTGGATGTCGACCAGCCGCCTGAAGCTGAACTCGGACAAGACGGAAGTCCTCATCCTGGGATCCTCGCCCTCCGCCTGGGACGACTCCTGGTGGCCCCCCGCCCTGGGAACCGCACCCAAACCGACAGACCACGCACGTAACCTGGGCTTCATCCTGGACTCCTCCCTCTCCATGACCAGGCAAGTCAACGCCGTCTCCTCGTCGTGCTTCAACATCCTGCGCATGCTACGGAAGATCTTCCGGTGGATCCCCACCGAGACCAGGAAGACTGTCACCCAGGCACTCGTCACCAGCCGACTGGACTACGGCAACGCCCTCTACGCCGGAACCACCGCCAAGCTCCAGAAGAGACTCCAACGGATCCAGAACGCCTCAGCCAGACTCATCCTCGACGTCCCACGACACAGCCACATCTCCAGACACCTAAGAGACCTGCACTGGCTCCCGGTCAACAAGAGAATCACCTTCCGTCTCCTCACCCACGCACACAAAGCCCTCCACGATCAAGGCCCGAGCTACCTCAACACCCGCATCAACTTCTACGATCCCAAACGACACCTCCGATCAGCCAGTCACGCCCTCGCCGCCGTCCCCCGCATCCGAAGAACGACAACAGGAGGAAGGTCCTTCTCCTACCTGGCCGCCAAGACCTGGAACTCCCTCCCGACCGACCTGCGCCTGACCCAAGACCACCTCGCCTTCAGGAAGAAGCTCAAGACCTGGCTGTTCGGGCAGTAGCAGCACCCCCCTCCCCCTAGCGCCTTGAGACCCTCCGGGTAAATAGAGCGCTCTATAAATGTCTATGATTGATTGATTGATTGATTGCAGCAGTTTACAGTACAACAAACATAATGATGCACAAATTAACACAGTTCAGTCACTAACCCATGCACTCAGTGAGACACATTTAACCACTCACTCATACAGTCAGTCATGCACCTACTAAATCCTTCATCCAGACACTTCTACATCCACTCATTCTTCAATATGTAAGACATATTTTAACTTTACAGAAATACACAGTCACTGGATGTTGTCATCAGTGATGTCATCAGTGATGTCATTTGAGATGTCATCAGTGATGTCATCAGTGATGTCATTTGAGATGTCATCAGTGATGTCATCAGTGATGTCATTTGAGATGTCATCAGTGATGTCATCAGTGATGTCACTGACCATGTCATGAATGATGTAATATGTGACAGGATCAGCAGTGGATTGCGGGTGCGCGATATATAGTTAGTACTACATATATATATACTATATATGGAATTTCAATGGTTTTGTGTGAGTAAAAAAAGGTTTTTTAAATGCTAATTCCTAACTATATATGGTCTATAACCTATGGTTTTTTCAGTGAATATATATATATATATATATATATGAGATTCTTATCGATCACTTTATGTTGCAGGAGTAGAAAACACAACAGCCCTTGACCATTTATCTTTACTGCGTTCCTTCGAATTATACCTTTTACCCTTCATGTAATTGGTCTGCTTTATTTCACTTGCCTTTTACTGATTCTAAAACAGTGACTATTATTAAAAACTTTACCAATGTATATACTACTACCATGTTTTCTTTTAAAAACCTTTATTGTGAAAATTTCATTATACAAATACGAGCCTATAACCACGTGGGCCGGCCACGGAGCAAACTGTAATCGTATATGATGAGTAGACATTTACACTGTAGAGGAACGTAACGGGCGGGCCATTAGGTTGCAAGAACTAAGGTGTCTAACAGTTACGGAATCGGTGGACGTACATTTTATAATTAAAATACGACAGGGCCAGTTACAATAAAATTATCTAGATATACATTTGCGGGCAAGTACCATCGGTGACGTTAATTCGAACTTTCAATAGTACAGTAATCAATAACACATCAGAACTTAATATCAATAGGGATGTCGAAATATTCAATCAATTCTCGTCCCCGCCCGCCATGTGCTTCAAAACTGCATACGTATCTCGTGATTTCAAGGTTCTGCAACCAGTACACAACAAGGAGTTACGAGTCCCATTTATTCCGGCGCCATTTTGGGCGAGGACGGGCAGGTCCAGGATATAGTCAAAATGTCTCTACCAACCATCGACTATGATGATGTTCATATGCTGTATTTATTAGAGTAACACTCATCTGTCCACATGAAATTAATTTGCCACAATCTAAACATGTCATTTTAATCTTTCCAAAGTTCTTCTAAATATTTGGGACCGTTTCCCTTGCCTCTGATGCTGTCAGTGCCACTTCTTTGATGAATGTACTAGCAGGTCAAGGGTTCTCCTCCAAATCTCTCTTTTATGCAGCACTATAATTAATTGGTGCCACTTCTCCATATGACGATGCATGGTATAGTTACCATAACTATATTTTTTTTCGGTTCCTCTGGAGAATTCATCGTGGCAGATGAAGCGTGTAACATACCGGGCATTTACCTTTTTTTGCATGTACAGGAAAGGAAAAAAAAAATCGAGCGTCCGAGTTCTAAGGTGTCCCAGGGCCATTTTAGTGGACCAGGCCCAAATCCAAAGAACAGGCCGCCATTTTGAGAGTCCTGTTGCAGCCGCCTGTCGCTGTAGCATCAAGAGCAGCCGAAACTCAGCTGAATGGCAACTGAAACGGTAAAGGGGCGCCCCACTACAGCAGACGAGCCTCCACCTAGGAAGGCCCGTTCACGCCGCCTCCCCCCCCCCCCCTTCGGGCACCCCACGCCGTTATTCGGAGCAGTATTGTAGGATGGCCACACCAGTGCGGCAACTTGCTAGACATCACCTCGGTGGTAACCGAATCTCAACGCCTTGTGGTGTCTTCTATTCAGAAAACATTGTTATGCTGCCTTCGACCTATTCGCCGCAAGTGCGCACACAACTCAACTGCATAGCTTCCTAGACACCACCTCGGTGCCATCCGGATCTTGGAATCTCAGCGCCTTTTGGTGTCTTCTCTTCAGAAAATATTGTTGCGCTGCCTTTGGCCCCATTCGCACATTGGTCCGCTACTGACGCCATCTCACAGGCTAATGGGGCGCCCCACGCCGACTTTCAGCATTGTAGGATGACCACACCAGTACAGCAACTTGCTAGACATCACCTCGGTGCCATCCGGATCTCGGCGCCCCACTGCAGATGAAGTGCCTCTCAACTATGAAACCACCACGGTGACATCCGGATCTTGGCGCGTTGTGCTGCCTTCGGCCTATTCGCACATCGGTCCGCTACTGACGCCATCTCACAGGCTAATGGGGCGCCCCACGCCGACTTTCAGCATTGTAGGATGACCACACCAGTACAGCAACTTGCTAGACATCACCTCGGTGCCATCCGGATCTTGGCATCTCAACGCCTAGTGGTATCTTCCATACAGAAAATATTGTTGCGCTGCCTTTGACCCCATTCGCACATCGGTCCGCAACTTAGACATCACCTCGGTGCCATCCGGATCTTGGCATCTCAGCGCCTTGTGGTGTCAGTCAGAAAATATTGTTGCGCTGCCTTTGGCCCCATTCGCACATCAGTCCGCTACTGACACCATTTCACAGGCCAACAGGGCGCCCCACGCCGACTTTTACCATTGTAGGATGGCCACACCAGTGCCACAACTTGCTAGACACCACCTCGGTGCCATCCGGATCTTGGCATCTCAGCGCCTTGTGGTGTCTTCTATTCCGAAAATATTGTTGCGCTGCCTTTGGCCCCATTCGCACATCGGTCCGCTACTGCCGCCATCTCACAGGCCAACGGGGCGCCCCACGCCGACTTTCAACATTTTAGGATGGCCACACCAGTGCGGCAACTTACTAGACACCACCTCGGTGCCATCCGGATCTTGGCGCGTTGTGCTGCCTTCGGCCTATTCGCACATCGGTCCGCTACTGACGCAAACTCACAGGCCAACGGGGCGGCCCACGCCGACTTTCAGCATTGTAGGATGGCCACACCAGTGCTGCAACTTGCTGGACACCACCTAGGTGCCATCCGGATCTTGGCGCGTTGTATTGCCTTCGGCCTATTCGCACATCGGTCCGCTACTGACGCCGCCTCACGTGCCAGCGTATTTTCTCCGCATTTTATACCCTATGCCGCATAACAGGTCATGTGACTTGTTTATAAAACTTTTCATTGGTTCATTTTACTTTTGGTTTCCTAATGATGGAAGGCTTGATCATATGACCTAAAAACAACACTTTTCATTGGATGAAAACTTTTTTTTTTTCCCAAACGATGAAAGCCCCACCTTGTTTCTGGATGTTTCAGACTGAAGCTGGCTTCAGCATGAGAGCACCACCATCTCGTAGCTCCGTCGTGGTCATTCCGCGAGCAATCATGGCAACCGCTCCCCACCAGAAGCCTACAGGAGTCGGGGGCCCCCAAAACTTTTGATAAATCCTCAAGGCGGAGGGGACGCTTTCGAGAACGGGGTCCAAGACCTAGCAGACAAGCGTCCGATTTCCAAGGTGTCCCAGGGCCATTTCAGTGGACCAGGCCCAAAAAGGAAACAGCCTGCCGCCATTTTGAGAGTCCTGTGACAGCCGCCTATCGCTGCACCGCAAGAGTGGGCGCAACTCAGCTGAATTGCGGCTTTTGACACAGTGGACCAAAAACGGATGGAATGGCAACTGAAACGGTAAAGGGGCGCCCCACTACAACAGATGACACTCCACCTGGAGAGGCCCGTTCACGCCGCCTCCCCCGGGGCGCCCCACGCCGTTATTCGGAGCAGCATTGTAGGATACCAAAACCAGTGCGGCAACTTACTGGACATCACCTTGGTGCCATCGTTCTGCTGCCTTGGAACTATTCGCACAACAGTTTGCTACTGATGACCCACCCCCCGCGACGCCCCACGCCAGAAATCTGGACGTTGTGCTGCGTTGGGACTATTCGCACAGCCGACCGCTACTTCGTTGTTTTTCCCTAAAAATGTTTATATGTTATTACTGTTTTTGTTTTCTTGTATATATTTATAAGTTATTAAAGTTTTATAATCTTACTACTTTGTTGGAGTGCTATATATTTTTAATGTGACACATAATTGTAAAAACTTTGATGTATAAAGAGTCATCCCTGGAATCTTCCGCTTCAGGCTCGGTCCCCTCCCCAATCACAATACAGGATGGTTTTCAGATAATAGGAACGCGTCTGCTGTGACGGATCTCATCGAGTGTGGGCCTTGATCTACTATAACTCCTTTGAAGAGGGGTGATTCTTTACAGCTGGGGCCATAAACTACATCTGCAGGGCTAGCTGATACCCTAGGACCGGCCTGGACAATCGGACACAGAGGAAAAGGAGTGTCAGAGGGTGCGGTAGTGAATAGGGCGAAAGGGAGGTGTCGGGCGGGCACAGGGTGTGATTCTCAGGGAAGAGCAGCGCAGATGGGGGGTGGTTTATTACCCATGCATAAGACAGAGAGCGGGGGTGACCACTGCCTGGGGGAGATGCTTGCGAGGGTGGGGAGTCATGCTAAGGATCGACAGCGTGCACAGAGTGGGTCTGGTCAAGGCATCTAAAATGACTGCCGTGCACGACAAAAGTGTGGCATTTGAAAAAAGGCAAGATGGCGCAGACAATGTTTTTCAACACTTCCTGATTTCCTTCGAATCGAACGTTAACAGACGTTGGGGCATATTACCAAAGTTAAGCGATATTTATCCCTAACGATGCTTAGCAACGATTTTTTTACCGCTAAGCATCGTCAGAAATTATCGCAGATAAACCTTGCTATTATCAAGGTTTATCGCAAATACGATAAAAAACGACCGCAATGCATTAATATCGCTGAAAACTCAGCGATATTCATGCATTACCGAGCTAATGCTCTTAGCCATGTTATCCACCTCCCATTGGATAACATGCCTTAGAACTGCTCAGGGCAGGTGCTAGCTTTTGGAGATATTCGCGCTTATCGCGAATATTTCCAAAAGTTGATAATAGGAGATAGCGATGTTAGCGACTGTTTCCAGTCGCTAACATCTTGGCATGCCCACTTTGCATGTCATTAGTGATAAATATCACTCACATGCAAAGTGGGGCCCAAGATGGTCGCTATCTCCTACTAGCCGTCGCTAACTGGTGTTAGCAACAGCTAGGTAATACAGATATAATTTTATCTCCGCGAAGCGGAGCGCTGTTACAGATATATATCTTTTTTTGAACGTTAATTTCTCAAAATCCACTGGAGCACATATATTGAGACCTAGCAAAGGCACATCGGACTACCAGTCCCTACAATTTTGCCAAGTTTCGTGCAAATCCATTCAGCCGTTCGATTATTATTATTATTATTTTTTTTGCCTCGCGGGGCCCTTTTAAAACCTCCACATCAAACCTAAGAGGTCAAGGAGGATCTACTATGCCCCCTTATGGTCATTTGCCCCTTCGCTTTGGCTTCCTCTTGTCTCTCGATCCTACCGAGAGACAAGATGGCGGCCGCTACGGACTGTTTGGAATGTTTACAGACGCCGGAGAACCAATCAGCTTCGCAAACCTCCGTTACGCGAAGCGGAGCGCTGTTACAGATATATATCTTTTTTTGAACGTTAATTTCTCAAAATCCACTGGAGCACATATATTGAGACCTAGCAAAGGCACATCGGGCTACCAGTCCCTAATATTTTACCAAGTTTCGTGCAAATCCATTCAGCCGTTCGATTATTATTATTATTATTTTTTTTTGCCCCGCGGGGCCCTTTTAAAACCTCCACATCAAACCTAGGGGGTCAGCGAGGATCTACTATGCCCCCTTATGGTCATTTGCCCTTCGCTTTGGCCTCCTCTTGTCTCTCGATCCTACCGAGAGACAAGATGGCGGCCGCTACGGACTGTTTGGAATGTTTACAGACGCCGGAGAACCAATCAGCTTCGCTTCACAAAGCTCCGTTGCGCGAAAAGTACGCGAACTGGAGCGCTGCCTGGTCCGCTGTTACAGATATATATCTTTTTTTGAACGTTAATTTCTCAAAATCCACTGAAGCACATATATTGAGACCTACAAAAGGCACATCGGGCTACCAGTCCCTACAATTTTGCCAAGTTTCGTGCAAATCCATTCAGCCGTTCGGGCTAAAAGTGAGGCCAACCGCCCTATGGAAAACTCAATGTTAAAAACACGTTTTGGGACCCCCCTTTTTTCTCGGCCCCCCCTTGACGAACCCCCCCCAAATTTTCAAGGGCTGCTCAGAAACAAAATGTGCCATTTTCCTGAAAATTTCAGCCAATTCCGTCCACAAACGCCAAAGTTATTAGACATAGAATTTTCAAAAATCCCATAGAGAAAAAATCCTAACTATATATACCTACTGGCGACCGCCAGTAGGTAATATATATATATGTATATATATATATATATATATGCATCCGATAGAAATCGCTTATACCCCATCCTGCTTTGCTTGCACGATGAGTTGGTGGCGAGGTAGTGAGCCTCTAAACATTCAATCCGATATCTGCAATCTCAGCGCAGTAAAGATTTTCCAGCCAAAAACACCACAGTACTGCCACTCATAGAGTTGTTACAGCCCGTTTATTTTGACACTGGCAACAGATATCCCCCAACGCGTTTCAGAGTTACAGCACTCCTTGGTCAGGGGATAGGTCAATGCTTTGTTTCCGCTTCATTTAAAGGAACCGGGTCATGCGTTTCACTTTGATAAACTTAAACAAAATACTTCATTTTGTCGACTTCATTATTTGTCAATAAGAAAGAAATGCGTTTGAAGTGCTATGAGCTACACAAATTCAAATCATAATATCCGCTCAATGGTTTCATAACAATCTTTATTGTTTCTATTATTTGTTTTTTGTTTTTAAAATGCCTATTTGCACAATAAACCAACTCGTGTCAGCCAAAAATCTTTCATCCTGATGACTGAAATAGACCTCTTAACAATTATGCCCTAGTGGGCTTACACACAGTGTTTGGCAAATTTAGTTGCTAACATAAGGCAGCTCGGGTGAATATCCACACCTTTCATCAAAGCAGATGGTCATACCATTCATGCTTGTTATAGCAGTTATATCTTTTCAAAGTTATTCATAGTCAATAAAGAATATGGAGCATGCGAGTCGCAATACGTGACTAATACAGCCCTGTTGGGCAGGCAACTTGGGTGTGCGAGTTAGTAGTCTTGCAGCTGCATTTTGCAGCACCTGCAACTTTTTCAGATGTTGTTGCTGTAGATTAATGTATGCAAAAAGAACAAGTGATGGACAGATGCAGAACAATGTCATACATTCACCACAGTACAGAGATCTGGGCCTAAATCCATAATTGTTTTTCTCCCCATGCCATTCCAGTTTAAACCCAGCCATATGCAAATCAGCCTTGACCATGCGCCCAATCGGAACAGACCAGCCTGAACTGCCAAGCCAGGTCCTCCCTGGACTGGAAACAACCCCATCAGGTAGGATAACTCGGAATAACAAATGCAAAAAGAACAATAGATAGGTAGAATGCAGAACAATGTTGTACATTCACCTCAGTACAGAGATCTGGGCCTAAATCAATTGTTTCTTTGCTTCCCATGCCATTCCAGTTTCAACCCAGACTTATGCAAATCAGTCTTGACCCTGCGCCCAGTGGGAACAGTCAAGCCCAAACTGCTAGGCCAGGTCCACCTTAGACTGGAAACAAGCATCCTAGGACCAGTTTCAGGGTTTCACCCAGGAATAGCTTGAATCCAGCCAGGATAGCTTGACTCCAGTGACATGGAGAGCACAGGACCCACGTCTGGGCATACCCATCCCACTTGGGTGACAAATGCAAAAATTAAGAACAATAGATGGACAGAATGCAGAACAATGTCATACATTCACATCAGTACAGAGATCTAGGCCTAAATCCATTGTTTTTTTGCTCCCCATGCCATTCAAGTTCAAACCAAGCCATATGCAAATCAGTCTTGACTCTGCGCCCAATGGGAACAGTCTAGACCGAACTGCCAGGCCAGTTCCTCCCTGGACTGGAAACAAGCATCCTAAGACCTGTTTCAGAGTTTCACTCCTCATCAGCCAGGATAGCTTGCCTCCAGTCGCATGGAGAGCACATGACCCACGTCTGGGCATACCTGTCCCACTCAGGGTGATAAATGCAAAAACAACAATTGATGGACAGAATGCACAACAATGTCATATATTAACCCCAGTACAGAGATTTGGGCCTAAATCTATCGTTTCTATGCTCCCCATGCCATTCCAGTTTGAACCCATCCATATGCAAATCAGTCTTGACCCTGCGCCAAAAGGGAACAGTCCAGCCTAAACTGCCAGGCCAGGACCTACCTGGACTGGAAACTTGCATCCTAGTACCGGTATCGGGTTTCACCCCTCATCAGCCAGGATAGCTTGTCTCCCGTGGCATGAAGAGCACGGGACCCACGTCTGGGCATATCCGTCCCACTCGGGTGATGAATGCAAAAATAACAATTGATGGACAGAATGCAGAACAATGTTGTACATTCACCCCAGTACAGAGATTTGGGCCTAAATCCACAGTTTTTTCCTCCCCATGCCATTCCAGTTTGAACCCAGCCATATGCAAATCAGTCTTGACCCTGCGCTGAATGGGAACAGACCAGCCAGAACTGCCAGGCCAGGTCCTCCCTAGACTGGAAATAAGCATCCCAGGACCGGTTTTGTGGTTTCACCCCTCATCAGGCAGGACAGCTTAACTCCAGTGGCATGGAGAGCAGATGGCCCATGTCTGGGCATACCCGTCCCAATCGGGGTGACAAATGCAAAACGAACAATTGATGGACAGAATGCAGAACCAAGTCATACATTCACCCCAGTACAGAAATCTGTTGTATGTCGATTTAGATTCCGTATGAATTTTCCCAATTCATGCCCTTATATAGGTACATTTCACATTGCCCTTATAGAGGCATAGAAATCCAGCCCTTATTTAGGCATAGCCCATGCTACCCAAATACAGGCATGGCTACTTCCATCCGTTCATCTACGTCACAATGATTTCCTGGAAAACCAGACTCTTAAGCCGTTCGGTTCGGGACTTCCCCTTGCTTGGATATTGATTTCTCCAAGAACTCATTTATTATGCATGAACAACTATTCCTTAGGGGTTCATTCATGACGTTCATATGCCCAACTTTACGTCAAAGCTGGCATTCCTAAACACCTTTAAGGTATAAATATACCTTCACTTGCTATGGCAAAGCACGATGTGGTTCGGTGCAATTCGACTACCTACTTGCACGATGCAGCTCGCTACAGCAAGTGCCGAAGGAATCCAACTCTCCAGCTGCCGCACTGACCAAGAAGCTGTCATCCTCCTGCCGAGAATCCAGCTCCAGTGTTTCTGACTCCCCTTGCCGGGTGTTGGGAAATCGAGTCCGATACAGAGATACCAACCTCTCTCATTCTAAGGTATGGAGCTGATTAGAACCTAGAGAATCCTTTGGCAATTCTTGGCTGAACTAAAACTTATGCTAAGCAGCACCTACTTCCTCCCGGGTACTAGAACTAGGTTAGGTACATTGGGGTAGGCGTATTTTAGAAGCACCAGTTGATTATTTTTAGCCTGTGTTATTTATGTGTGTACTTTTATGTATGTCATAGCAACAGACAATGCTATTACAGTATTATTTTATATTACTGTTCTCGCTGTATGCAGTATACTTTGCATTCTGTCTAACGATAGTAGCAGTTCATATCTCTTGCATGAGAAATAAGACTGTTCAATAAATCCTTTTATTGAAACGCCCGTCTCACTATTTCTGTGCAACTCTGTAGAAACGAAGCATGCACGATAGACTGAGTGAAATAGTTATCTATTGTTTCCACAACTCTGAAGATATTATTCCAGTTCTAGGAGGAAACAAAGTTATCATGTTTATGCAGTTGTCAGAGACTAATCCTTTCTTGTTTACTCGAGAAAGTTTCTAGTGACCTCTGAGTTAGCTGGCACACACACAATTAAGTTTAGAATACTCTATAGTGACATACTGACCTAAGTCCTATGTCAAAACTATAGTGTATATTATTCCAATGCTCAGAGCCTATTGGGAATGTAGGAACTACACTACAGATCAGGGCCTAAATCCATCATTTTTTGCACCCTATGTCATTCCAGTTTAAACCTAGCCATATGGAAATCAGTCTTGACACTGCACCCAATGGGACCAGTTCAACCTAAACTGCGAGGCCAGGTCCTCCCTGGACTGGAAACATGCACCCTAGGACCGGTTTCGGGGTATCACCCCTCATCAGCCAGGATAACTTCACTCCAATAGCATGAAGAGCACCGGACCCACGTTTAGGCATACCTGTCCCATTCAGGATGACAAATGAAAAAAGAACAATTGATGGACAGAATGCAGAAAAATGTCATACATTCAACCCAGTACAGAGATGTGGGCCTAAATCTTTATTTTGCTCTTCATGCCATTCCAGTTTGAACCCAGCAATGTGTAAATCAGTCTTGCCCCTGCACCCAATGGGAATAGTCCAGCATGAACTGCCAGGAAAGGTCCTCCCTGGCCTGGAAACAAGTATGCTAGGACCGGTTTGGGGGTTTCACCCCATATCAGCCAAGATAGCTTGGCTCCAGTGGCATGGAGAGCACATAACCCACGTCTGGGCATACCCTTTCCACTCGGGGTGACAAATGCAAAAAGAACTATTGATGGACGGAATGCAGAACAATGTCTTACATTCACCCCAGTACAGAGATCAGGGCCTAAATTCATCATGTTTTGCTCCCTATGCCATTCCAGTTTCAACCCACCCATATGCAAATCAATCTTCACCCTGTGGCCAATGGGAACAGTCCAGTCCGAACTGCCAGGCCAGGTTCTCGCTGGACTGGAAACATGCACCCTAGGACAGGTTTCGGGGGATCACCCCTCATCAGCTAGGATAGCTGCACTCCATTGGCATGGAAAACACCGGATCACTGGTAAGTGAGGCATTCCTGACTCTCTCCTCTTCTTTCTGCAGGCCATAGGCCCAATAATATTTTTTCATTACATATTTTGATGGGATTTTTTCTGTCTCTGGGTGCAAGCCAAACTCCCCAAGGCCAATTGCCTTCAATAACTGTTTTACAGAGATCAACCAAGGTACTCGGTTTGATTTGCTCAATCTAATCAATTCAGCCAATACCGCTGCATAATGTGCTAGCTCCAGGAATACCCAAATCCTGTGCCAGTATAATAATAGACGCAGCAGAGCCTTCAGGGTTACCTTTTTAATACCGAATTCCATAAGTAGTGGCAGCCACGGGATACTCAGTGGGAGCACAGCCAGTTCTCTAGCGAATTTGTACTCAGATTTTGTCAACCCCATTGTGTCTCCACATCCCCACAGCTCAACCCCATACAATGCGGCTCCCCAAAGCGTTAGCTTCATAGATTCTCAAGGTAGGAGAAATGGGCCTAGTGTAAGTAGCATGCAGTTCTTTTAAAATAACTCCCGCTCTTTGTTTATGTTTTGGTGTAACCACGTCAATTTGTTGACCCCAGGATAAGTTAGGTATAAGTCTAGTGCCTAGGTATGAAAAGGAGTCTAAATAAGCCTCTGAGTAAAATATTAATGAGAAATCACAATAATGATTGGGGCAATATAAAATACAAATGTTTTAGGATGCTCAAGAGTTATTACTCCTGCATAACCCACACTATCTCTTTCTACTAAAATATGATCATCTCTTCACTGTTATCTAGAAAGACATCGGTAGCTCACCTTCAATCACAATTGATTGAACTAATAATTTCCCTATCAAAGTCAAAAGATACTTTATTCGGTTTAAATCACAAAAACCATAAAAGTGTACAAGCATTAAAAAGGTCCACAGGTCACCAGGCTGCATAATATATGATAAAATACAACATATATAAAAAACAGGGAATGCCCAATAAGATATGCAGTACATGGTGGCAAGAGTTTAAAAACAACAACATAAACATTGATCACCTAATTGAAGAATTCATACAGTGGTTAACATTTATGGAAGATCAACTAGGACCAAGCGATCTTTTTGCCAAGTCTCACTGCTATGGTTAAACATTTTGCCACGTTAAAGATTTCCCATATTTCTGTCAAAAGTTGAAGGTACAACAAAGCTGGCTTCACTTGCCTAAAGCCTTTTCCTTTTAACAATGGTATAATAAATTTTGATCTAATGCCCTTGAAGTGATCACAGAAAAACAAAAAGTGAGCAGTGTCCATAATTGAACAGCCGTTGCATTTGCATAAATCTAAGTCCGTGCTCCTGGTCCAGACAGGGCGGCCAGAAATTAGAAGGTGAATTTTATTCAATCGGAACCTCGTTAGCAAGTACCTATGATTGGCATCATTTACAACTTTAAGGTACAGTTCCGGTTCAGAGCCAGAGGAAACGATCAGCTGATGGGTCCTGACAGAGGGCTTTAACAGCTCCCTGCCCTCTCTGTCCATTTCTCTATTCAGCAAAAAAGTGTTTTTTGCCCATTTCAAGTCTCCTTTCACCAAACTAGAGGGTTTATCGAACAATTCGGGCCGGCCCAGCTTTTCGCACATTTGTTGCACATATTTCAACCAGGGAATCTTTTCCCAGTGATCTAGCAATAAACAATCTTTTAAAATTTCATGGTTCACTTCAAGCTCTGGGTTTAACCAGACTGCCAACCATTTTAGTAGGGGGGCCATGGCAATTTTATCCTCCAAGTAACCCACGCCGCATTCCTGATGAACTATGAAGCTTGCAGTGGATCTTGGGAGGGAAAGAAGTGTTTTAAAAAAATTGTCCTCTGTGACCTGAAGCGATGTAACTGGCCTAAAGCCCCACAAATCGGCCCCATACATGGCGATGGCGGTACATTTGGCAGCATATACTTTTAGTACTGCCTCGATGGGCTTCACCCCTAGTTTACGGGAGAAGCTCAGCACCGCCGAGATCGAGCGTGCCAAAGCTGTTTTTTTCTCTACCATTTGAGGAAACCACGTGGAGCCTTCATCAAAGACAACCCCCAAGTAGGGAAATCTGGGAACTCGTGATAGCTTGTGTCTATTACAAAATAATGACATCACATTTTTTTTAGTCTTCGCTTTGTGGCCCACTACCATTACATGAGATTTGCCAAAATTAACACTTAAATCAAGATTATTCATAAAAACATAAAAAGAGTTCAACAGGCATTGGAGTCCTACTGCAGTTCTAGCTAGGAGAGCAGCGTCATCCGCGTACAGTAGGGCCGGCAGTAAATATTTCAGTGCCTTCGGGAAATCCTTGCAAGCAGCGCCCAAAACTTTACCTAGGTCATTAATATATAGTGTAAAGAGCAGGGGAGCAAGAATGCAACCCTGCCTCACGCCATTAATGATGCTAATTTTTTCCGTGCAGTTCCCCTTTCTATCATAACGGACCATTGCTGTAAGGTCCCTATGGAGATCTGCTAGGAAATACACTATGTTAGGGTCTATTCCGATGTTAAGGAGCTGGCCCCACAATTTGGATCTGTTTACTCGGTCGAATGCCGAGGACAGATCCATAAAAGCAATAAACAATGACCCTTGCTTAGCTAAGGTGTACTTCCCGATAAGCAATTGTAGGTTTAGGCTTTGGTCAATAGTACTGCGCCCCTTTCGAAAACCATACTGTAGAGGGGAAAGTGTATTAGTCTCCTCTAACCAGTTAGTCAATTTACCTAAATCCACTCTCCCTAAAACCTTGACTGCAGAATCAATGAGGGATATGGGTCGGTAATTGCCAGGATCCCCCCGGTCCCCTTTTTTGTAAATGGGTACAATGACCGACTGTGTCCATGACTCAGGAATGCCTGTCTTAGAAACTCTATTAAAAACATTGGCTAAAACTTTGGACCAAAACAAAATATCGACTTTAAAAAGATCAGAGGGAACGCCATCTGGTCCAGGAGCTTTATTGCTGGTCATCATACCGATGGCCACTGCCACCTCCTCCTCATTCACAATTAAGGTATAAGGCGATTGAGGGAAGGCAGTCATACCTTCTGCCGCCATAGTCTCTTTTTCATAAACAGACCTAAAGTGCAAGTGCCATCGATCTTCTTGGATTCCACAGTCCAGTTCATTATTACTGGAATCCGAGAAATAAGGTTGGTTGACCACCGCCCAGAACTTGGCGCTGCTTTTTAAGACATCTATTGAGGTCAGATCAGCCGAGGCGTCCTCTCTAATTTCACGCTGCCTTCTTTCGATTGAGGTCTTGTATTCTTTCCTGAGGGTGGCCACGAGCCGTTTGTCTACTGGGTTGGACTTAAGTGCAACCTTAAGTTTATGGTTGGCCGCTGAGCAGTTTTTGTCAAACCAGCCTTCCTTCCCTTGTGTTCTACCTTTACCCTGACGAGTCAGGTTGGAGAAAATGTCGAGGCAAACCTTTTTATACGCCTCCATAATTTCCCTATCATATTTACGAGTACCACTACTTGCCAACACCTGGTTTACTCTTACTGCAACTTGGGTTCACCCTAAGAGAAAATAGACCCATTGAGCTCTCTGAAATCGCCTGCCTGTAAGACTCAATTAACTTAATACAACAAATATTCCACAGTGAATGAAAAGAGCATCATTCTTCTGCTGGACACAAAACACCCCTCATCAAGCAAAGCAACAGTGTATAAAAATATGTATGCTATGTTTCACATAAGATCTTAGAGTCTGTTGCAAATATATTAAGTTGAAGTAACCTACTCTGACTTGTATATATACTGTTTTCATTTCAGCCTCTGGTAATTTGTAATTTGTAGTAAAGTCCCACTATTCTTCATGCCTCTGTTTATTTGTAAACAATGTGCCTCTTCTTTATTTTTGAACTGCGATGCCCGCTGTGTGTTGCAAAAGTGCATTTAAACATTTCTGATGTTTGCTCTTTCTGTTTTCAATGCTGTCTCTACAAACCCATAAATAAAATATATTTTAAAAAAAAAAGATCTATAGAAAAAAACAAGAGAATTCTACAGTGCAAACAATTTCTGCCAGAGCTGCCAAACTAACATCACCTTCAAGAGAAAATAAATCAATTACTTTTCACTTTGAATGTTACTCTCCACAATGATTTCCTATTGAAGACTTTTCAATTACATTTATGAGTATTCCCCTAATACCCAAACACAAGAAATTTCTCTCTTCAAAGAAGTAATCACGCCCATCAGAGGGAACATTACAACAACTTCCCATTGAAGCACTCACTTTTAAAACCAATATGTGGATCACCTTCTGTTCAATCAGCTTGGAAGAACTCTAAAGAATAAAAATAAAACCTGAAGTCTAGCAACTACTCCCTAATCAGCTATTGACATATGTTAGACTTGACTTTATCAGCGGGTTTACCCCCAAACCTTTTGACCTATTTTAGTTGGTTTTAGGACTCTGGGCACTTTATCACTGCTATTCAGTGCACTGTGTGCACCCAGGGCCGGTAAATCAAATGTGGCTAGTGGGCTTGCAGCACTAGTTGTGCCACCCACACAAGTAGCCTTTCAAAGGTGCCTCAGATCTGCCACTGCAGCGTCCACGTGCAGTTTTACTGCCATGTCGACTGGCAAGTGCACCAACTTGCCAAGCGCTAACCTTCCCTTTTCTTACATGTCAGGCACCCCTCAGGTAGGCCCAAGGTACCCCCATGGGCAGGGTGCAGAGTATGGGAAAGGTAGGACATGTACTGGTGTGTCTTACATGTCCTGTTGTGAAATACTGCAATTTTGTTTTCACTACTTAAAGACTAAATATGGACTGTTCTTTACTAAGCATCTCCAAGTGCTTGATGTAGAGATTGCCTCCTGTTGGAAGTCTCAGGGAAATCAAAGACTTCAACATCTTCTGGGTACTGACTTCTGGAACAGGTGTTTTCAGCTGCCACAGACGAGAAAGGTAACCCAACGCCGTCAATGATGCCGCTGCCAGCTATGTCACCTGATGGCACTGCAGAGGGCTACGCTGCCACAGAGCCGCTGCTTGCACCATGACCTGTGGGCACTGCACTCTGCACCGCCTTGCTTCACACCTTAGTCTCACCGATGCCAACGCTCCAATCTGACATCGACGCCACAGCCTGCACTGTGTTTAGAGGCACCGCTCGTAAGTTACTCAACACACCGCTCCATCCCACACCGCAGAATTGGCCCACCAATGCCAGTGCCATCGACTTCAGTTCATCAACTGAAGCCGCTGCCTGCACCGCGACCTGTGGGCCCCGCACACCGCATTGCTCCAGCTCGCATTGCAGCCTTGGGTCTATTGACGACAACGCCTCAGCAACAACAATGCCGCTGCCTGCACTGTGACCTGTCAGCACTGCAAGGAGCACTGCCCGGCTTTGCACCGCAGCCCTGGTCTCACCGATGCCACTGGATGACTGTCAGTGAGCCACTGCCTGTACTGCGACCTGAGGGCACCGCGTAACGCACAGCTCTGATTCAGATCACAGCCCCAACACCTACCGACGCTGGCGCTCCTTACTTCAAACTCAAAGAGTTTGACCTTCAACGCGTGTGACTTCAGGGGTCCAGCAACTCCTGCAACGACTTCCAGAACTGAGGCCTGCTGACACCGCTCTTCTGGAGCTCACAGCAAGGTCTGACGCCCTGCAACTCTAAAGGTACCGTTTTACGGGTCTCTCTGACACCCTAGCTGGCCCGCGATGCCGCGATCAGCCGGAACTGTTGGATTTGTTTGTTCACAACGCCATGATAGCTCCAGACGGAGCTATCTACATCAAGGAACTGTATATAAAGCCTATTTTTGCATTATTCGTATTTTGATCACTGTATGTTAGATCTTTATTAATTTGGTCTTGTTTCACACAGATAAATATTGCCTATTTTTTCTGAAACTGGTATGGTATCCTTTTGTAGTGTTTTCACTGTATTACTGTATTACTGTGTGTTATGTGCAAATGCTTTACACGTTGCCTCTGAGATAAGCCTGACTGCTCGTGCCAAACTGCCAAGGGGTGAGCAGGGGTTATTTTAGAAGTGTACCTCCCTTATCCTGACAAGGAAGAAAGGTCTCTACTTGGACAGGGTAACAACCTGCCAACTAGAGGCTCCCATTTCTAACAACATAAAATTCAGGTTTTAACTCTTTGAACAAATCTATTCTCTATATTCAATGCCCTGATAGTACAGGAAGTGTTCCCTGACTCATTAATTAAACAGGTCAAAACATAACCATCCATAAGATAGTAATCATTAACCTCAAATATCCAGCTTTAGACCTATATGCTTATTATATTCACCAAAAGTATCACTGACTACATATATCTATATATCTGCGTATATAAAATCCCTGTGCATATCCTGTACATTATTTTACTACTGCTGATAACAAATTTATTCTATATAGTTGTCTACAAATGTATATGTTATGTATATTATTTGCCTCAATGCTGCCTTATTACTGTACATTCTTTTTATATTTATACCACCTTCAAATATTGAGCAAATCTTCCTGTGCACACACTGAACCTTTATTGTAAAGCAAGCAGCTACCCTTCAGGGTAAAGCAGAACTATTATAAAGTACAATTGGATATGTTTTTTTTTTAAAAGGCACTTACAAGTGGACTATCAATTGGGCTTCCCCACAGGAACAAAGCTTTAAACAGCAACATTAAAAATTTAAAATGCTGTGCATCACATCCTGGATTTGGCTGCTTCCTTGTCAGCATCTCAGCAGCATTCGTCACAATTCACCATCACAGTCTAAAATCAAGTCTGAAGCTTCAGATGGGTCTCCACGTCTAAGTACTGGAACAGTTAGAATAGAAGGGATTTTTATATAGCGCATGGCTACCCGGAAGCATCCCAACGCTGTATGGTCACTAGAGTAAGGAGAGAGCCAGGTTTTGAGTCGTTTACGAAAAGCTAAGTGATTAGGTTGTCTCCGCAGCTGCAATGGCACGCTGTTCCACAGCTTGGAGGCATTATATGAAAAGCGGCGGCCTCCACTTCCGACCTTCTTTATCCTTGGTACCACTGTGAGGTACATCTCATACGAGCGAAGGGTTCTGGAGGCCTTATAAGGGCGGATCAAGGATTTGATAATGGGAGGCCCATTGTCACCTAGAGACTTATGGGCGACACACAGGGCCTTGAAGTGGATTCTTTCCTGCACCGGTAACCCATAGAGCATGCGTAGTGCAGGTTTTGAAGAGCTTAGTTTCTGGATTCCCGTAAGCAGCCTTGCCTTAGAATTCTGCACGGTCTGCGATTTTGTGTTTACATGAAGGGGGCGCCCGGGTAAAGGGCACTGCTATAGTCTAACCTTGATAGCATAAGTGCTTGGACCAGAGTTTGTTTAGCTGGCTCTGGTAGTAGTGGCAAAACTTTTCGAATCATTCCTAGTAAGCCACAACAGAGTGTGGTAGTTTTCCTGACTTAAACTTTGAATGAAAGATCTTGGTTCAGTCAAACACCCAGGCTTTTTATTTCTGTTTTCGGTGTGGGTGCTGGGCCCACACAAGCAGGCCACATGCTGTTGGCTTTAAAGTTTAGCTGGTTACCAAGTAACATAATATCAGTCTTATCACCGTTGAGTTTTAGTTGGGAAAGACTCATCCAATTAGTGACTTCCTCAAGGCAGTGGTGAATATCCGGGGATGTATGATTGGTCTGGGTCAGAGCCACCACCAACTGGGTGTCGTCGGAATACGTAACTGTATGGGGCAACAGTCTCCACCAGTGGAAGCAGCGAGATAGGGCCATAGTAGCCCAAATCTGTGTGGCTTTTTGAGCAGAGCTTTTACCATAGTTTTCTTCCATTCGGGGGTGGGGGGGGGGCGATCCCTAATGAGAGGGAGGAGTTGTTCAGACAGGGCATACTGGAGGCTACCGTAGTCTCTGCCACCTTTAAAACTTTGAGAGGTACAGGGTCCAATGGTGACCCTGATTTAACGTTAGTTAAAGTAGCTGAGAATGACTCCTGAGTCGGTGGTGTTAAAGTCTCCAGATTGTATTGATCTCCAAGCTGGCCTGTGGCAATCGACTCGAGTGTGTCATTATCTTTTTGTGGGAGATGTTTAAGAATATTGTGAACCTCACTGGCAAATATTTCTGCCAGTTCATTACAGCGGTCTCCTGACAGGTTGGGGGCCGCCGGGGGATCTGGAGCTTTAAGGAGTTTGTTTACAATCAAGAAGGTCTCTCTGGAGAAATTGGCTGCCCCAAGATCTTTTTCCGCATAATAGGAGGTTTGAGCTTGTTTTATTTAAGCCTTGTAATTAACAATGGCTATCCTATATTCCTGTTTCTTTGCTGCTCAGAAGTCCTTCCTCCAGCTCCTCTCTAGGCGTTTGCATTTTTGTTTTAGCGCCCGCAGTTCAGGGGAGAACCATGCGTTCTTGTTGCAACCTATTTTCTTTTGGATTAGTTTCTTTGGAAGCACTGTATTCAGAGATTCCTCAATCCAGTGTGTGAACTTCAGGTAATTTATGCTAGGATTAAGTTTCAAATTAGGTTCGGTATTTTTCATTACCTGAACCCACTCTTCCAGCGGGAGTTTGGACCAAAGTCAGACCAGAGTTCGCATTGGATGTGAGTGTGGTGTGAGGGTAGATGGGGACCATATTGTAGAAATTAGGAAATGGTCAGACCATGGTATAGGCGTGGGCACTTTTGCACTAAGGTCCATCAGGTAAGAAAAAATAGGATCCAGAAGGTGACCCTTAATATGAGTTGCTTGGGAGATCTTCGGGTGTAGAGTTTCTGAGGGCCCAGATGCAGTGTTTCTGGAACCTGGTCCCGGTCCGGCGCAGGCAGTGCAGACGGGATTGCCTTAGGCATGCCTTTGGCGTGCCAGTGGCACGCCCGCTGCGCGCGTCCGCTGCGTGGTCACGCCATCTGGCGTATTTGTGCTGTCAGCTGTGCGTCGGGTTCAGCAACTAGAACGTTGACCCGGCGCCAACTCAGCATGATCCCTCATCCCTTGAATTCCCTCACTACCCCTGGAGCATTGAACACAGCTCCACAATTACTAAGTGACAGAGTAAAAAAACAGTCCTCGTGTGATAGCAGCAATTACAATTTTTAAAAGCAGAGTGACAGAGTAAAAAGCAATAAAACTGTCAGGATCTGATTGCACAACAGTAAAGTGCCTGCCTAACTTTTAAGGACTACGAGTCCCAGATGACCTTGCGGCTCGTAGGCGGGGTCTATATAGACCTTCTGGACCCGGAAGTCGGGTTGTATCGGATTTTGTTCTTCTTCTGGTTCGGTAGCGGAGCGGCTGCCCGTTATCCTACGGTGCTGTGGTGCTTCGCCGATCCTTCCGCGAAGACACGGACACCCCCTGCAACTTCCGCTGGTGTTGGGAGAACGCCGGTATACATGCTGTAAAAATCAGCGCTCTGAGTTGGCTGACTCGGAGACTTTGGGTCTTGTGGTGCTTCGCTGGTCTCCCGTTATTTGCGCGAAGACACAGACCCCTTCAGACTTCGTTCCTTGGACCCATTAAGGAGTGTGTCGGCTGATGCGCTCCTCCAGTGCTGTGGTGCTTCGCTGCGGTAAAGCGAAGACACGGTCAACGGGTCGTTGTTTCTCCGAGGGATCAGGAGAGAAGGCAAAGGGGAATCCTGACTCGCCTGTTTGTTTTATTTTTGAGAGAGATCTACTTTCCGTTTGGCGCAGTGAGGACGTCTTTCCACCAGGCTGACGCTTCCCATCAGACGCTATATACCGAGGAGCCCAGGAACCCTGTTGACTCATTTCGGTTGGCGGTAGGTGACGGATGATGCGTATTGCTGCTGTTTGAACTTTGCTCTTCTAACTTATGACCCTCTTTTTCTTTTGGGGCTCTGGTGCTATGAACATCGGATTTTGACCGGCTCTTCTGTGACGGAACAGAAGGGGAGCGGTCCTTAGTACTTTGGTAGGCTGAGTGACAATTAAAGGGACGCGGGTTTTCATCGGTAGTGGTTCTGGTGTCTTACCCAGGTTACTTTCCTGAAGTACCACGATAGGAGAGGCCCCAGGGTCATACCTAGTCGTTCCGCGTGGGGTCCTTCACTCAGATTGCCTCAGCCGTGCAGCACCATCCCGGCCCCTCCTTTTTCCCTTGCCTGATCACCTCTAAGCTCGAGGTACATTTACTACCGAGCTTGGGGAGATCTGGAGGTGGACCCTCTAGAGCATCACCCGGATCCCGAGGAGCATCGAGATTCTCTGACAGAATCCGATACCCACGAAACAACGTTCTTCCTGGTCCGGGTGTTCCTCTATCATGGCTACAATGGATGACGTGCTGCAGGCTCTTCTGCTGGTTCAGCAGGAGTTGGTTGCGTCCAAGGAAGAAACCGCGGCATTGAGGGAAAAGGTGGATAGACAGGCTCGTAACCCTTTTGATGCTTCTTCATCCACCCCTCATGTGCATGTAACGGTGCCCCCTCCTGTTCCATTGGCCACGCCAGAACGGTACTCAGGGGACCCTCATAAAATCCAAACGTTTCTTACCCAAATAGCGTTACATTTCTCTTGTAGGCCCGCGTCCTTTCCTAACAATCTGTCCAGGGTTGCCTTTGCGATCTCTTATCTCACGGGAATGCGGCCGATTGGGCGGTCCCACTGGTACGGAACGATGACCCTTTGCTTTTGAATTGGGAGGAATTCAGGAAGGAATTCGAAAGAGTGTTTGACCGCAGGGCTACCACCTTTAGCGCAGATAGGGAGCTGTTGGGGCTCAGGCAGGGAAAAAAGGATCTGGTGTCGTACATGACGGCGTTCAACCGTCTGATAGCGGAGACTGCCTGGCCTGAAGAAAAGAGGATGTCTCTTTACTATCAGGGTTTGTGTGAGGAAATTATAGACGTGCTCGCGCAAATAGACCCTCAACCTACCTCCTGCATTGACCTTATTAATCTTACCTTAAGGCTTGACCACCGCCTGGCCGAAAGGCACGGGGGGAATCAAAGGAGAGATAGGTTTTCATCGGTAAAAGAACAGGAGAATCGGACCATGTCTGCTTCTAAAGAAGCAGGGCCAGAACCTATGGATATTGGAGCGATTCGGGCCCCTTTATCCAGAGCTGAAAGGGAGACCCGACGGGCCCAGGGCCTATGTATGTATTGCGGAAAAAAAGGACATTATGTCCGGGACTGTCCGTCCAAACCCAAGAGAAGAAACACCTATTTCCCAGGGAAGAAAGTGGCTATAAGCGTGGTAGGAGAAACCAAAAAGGGTTCGGCATCTTCTGTGGAGACAGGAGAGGAGGTCCAGGGTTCCGAGTGGCAGTTACCATCGTTGGCTACGCCAGAGCATAAACACTCCGAATCACACATTGTGTTAGAAATGTTGTTGACCATTCATCATACGACGCACCACGTCCGGTCAATGATAGACTCCGGGGCTACGGGGAATTTTATTGACCAGGGACTGGTGCATCGATTGGGGTTGAAAAGAGTGCGTAGCGAGAAACCTGAGCCAGTGTTGGCGGTAGACGGCACCCCCCTGAAATCAGGACCCATAATCGAACACACCGAAACCTTAGAACTAACTCTTCCCGGGGATCCACAAGATCATGTGGAAGAAATATTATTGAGGCGCCTCAGTATGAGATCATACTGGGAATGCCGTGGCTGTGGCGACACAGTCGTACCATGGACTGGAGACAGAAAGCGCTTTGTTTCAGGTCTAGAGAGTGCCTGTCACAGTGCATGAGGAATCATGGTTCCGTAGCTCTGACCCTTGCCTTGACTTATCAAGTGGCCACGGCCGCTGAGAAGGCGGTTACACTACCGTTGGAGTACAACACCTATCGTGATGTGTTCAGCGAGGATAAAGCCGATACGTTACCACCCCATCGCGAGTACGACTGCCGGATCGACCTAATAGACGGAGCAGTCCTTCCGTCATGCAGAGTGTACGCCCTGTCTGAACCTGAGAACCGACATCTAAGAGAATACCTGGAGCATTACTGTGCTATCGGGTTTATCCGTCCCTCTCGCTCTCCTGCAGCCTCCCCTCTTTTTTTTACAGCAAAAGCCAATGGAGACCTCAGGGCTTGCATAGACTATTGTGTCCTGAATAGAAACACGGTGAGGAATCATTATCCGCTTCCTCTTATCCCCGTGCTGTTAGACCAGGTGCGTGGAGCTACCATTTACACTCGCCTTGATCTTCGGGGGGGCCTACTACCTGGTCCGTATACGCAGCGGAGACGAGTGGAAAACAGCGTTCAAGACACGATTTGGACTATATGAATACTTGGTAATGCCGTTCGGGTTGTGTAACGCCCCGGCAGCATTCCAGTTTTTCTTGAACGACGTCCTGAAAGAATATCTGGACCGCATAGCGGTCGTATATATCGACGATATTCTTATTTATTCGGATTCCCCTGCCCAACACCCAACGCATGTGGGTATGATACTACAACGATTGCAGGAGAACCACTTGTATTGCAAATTGAGCAAGTGTGAGTTTAGCGTCCAACAGGTAGAATTTCTGGGTGTGATTCTGAATCCCCAGGGGTTCAGTATGGCCGAAAGGAAAGTGGCAGCGGTGCAGGAGTGGCCGGTCCCCAAAACCGTGCGTGAGGTACAATGCTTCCTTGGTTTCGCCAACTACTACAGGCGTTTCATAGCACACTTCTCACAGTTGGCAGTAACTATAACCAGATTGTTGAGGAAAGGCGTTCCCTATGTATGTACTCCTGAGGCTACTGAAGCCTTTGTACAGCTCAAGGAGGCTTTCTGTTCAGAGCCAATATTACGGCATCCTCAGGTCGACGTTCCTTTCATCGTTGAGGCAGACGCTTCGGACGTGGCTATTGGGGCTGTATTGTCGCAGAGGGAACGGGAGACAGGCCAGTTACATCCGGTGGCGTTTCTGTCCAAAAAACTGACACCGGCAGAGACCAGTTATACTGTGGCAGAGAAAGAGCTCCTGGCCATAAAAAAAACCTTCCAGGAATGGAGACACTATCTGTGGGAGGCTCAACACCCTGTCACGGTATATACGGACCATCGCAACCTGCAGTACATGAAGACTGCCAGACATCTAACACAGAGGCAGATGCGATGGACTTTGTTCTTTTCCGGATTCGATTTCGTGATAACCTTCCGTCCTGGCTCTGACAACAGAAAAGCGGACTCGCTGTCCAGGCAGAGCGATGCAGAAACTCCGCGCACAGTCTCACCTGAGGCTATTGTGTCTCCCGAGAGGGTCCTGTGTGTTGTTACCGTGGACGATTTCTTAGATCAGGTGAAAAAACACTGTTCCTTAGCACAATGGCAGGAGTGGGTTGCGAAGGACCAACAGCGCTCTCTTCAGCATGGCATACCATTGCATCGCAATCGACTGTACTTGCCACATCACGAGGTCCGACAGAAGGCATTCAACTGGTGTCATAACGCGGTGTTAGCCGGACATCCTGGATGTAAGAAAACCCTTTCGTCGTTGCAGCGATCCTTTTGGTGGGAAAACATGGTAAACGAGGTCAAGACCTGGGTCTCTCAATGCGACACTTGTGCTAGGGCCAAGGGGGAGTGCTGCAAAGCGAAGGGGGTCTTAGTGCCGTTACCTACCCCGTCCAGCCCTTGGCAGAACATCAGTCTCGATTTCGTGGTGGGGTTACCCATGGACCAGGGGTGTAACGTGATACTGGTAGTGATCGATAGCTTAACTAAAGCAGGCCACTTTCTTACATGCAAGAACTTGCCTACTGCTGCCCAGACAGCTCAGATGTTGCTCCAGCAGGTAGTTAGGTTGCATGCCCTTCCCAAGGTCATTGTCTCTGACAGAGGCCCGCAGTTTGTTGCCAGGTTCTGGAAGGCATGGTGAAAAGCGTTGCAGGTGGAGGTGGCCTTGTCCACGAGCTTTCATCCGCAGTCTGACGGTCAGACCGAGCGACTCAACCAGACTCTCAAAAAGTTCCTGAGGTGTTACGCGAAGGAGGCCTCGGATTCCTGGGTATCGTTGTTGTGGTTGGCGGAACTTACGTACAACAACTCCTGGCATAGCTCCATCAAAGAAACACCTTTCAGGGCAAATACCGGATTCCATGCCATTACCCTACCTTTGACGATTCCGAGTGAAGTCACAAATCATCCGTCGGTGCATGCTCAGGTCAAAGATTTGCTGAAAATACACAAACGGATACATGCGGAGCTGGTCCGGGCAAAACTAACCTAAAAGAAATGGGCGGACGTCCATCGGCAGGCTGGGCCTCAATACCAGGTGGGGGACCGGGTGTGGCTGTCCACCAAGAACATCAGATTCAGGTATCGCAGTATATTCCACCCACGCTTCATCGGCCCGTATCCGGTCCTTCGTCAAGTGAATCCTGTGGCTTACCGACTGAAACTGCCAGCCTCCTTGAGAAACCATCCCGTCTTCCACTGTAGTCTGTTGGAGCCGGCGTTTGGGCGCCGGCGGGTGGCCCCTCCTCCGATGGCTAGGGATGGCCAGCTTGAGTACGAAGTGCGCAGGATCCTGGATTCCCGTCTTCGGCGGGGCCGTCTTTGGTACCTCGTATCCTGGAAGGGGTATACCTCGTAGGAGGATTCCTGGGAACCCTGCACGGGGGTGCATGCCCCGAGGGCGGTGCGTTTGTTCCATGCTCGCAACCAGGGCAAACCTGGATCTAGGAGGCGCTAGGGAGGAGGACGTACTGTCAGGATCTGATTGTACAACAGTAAAGCGCCTGCCTAACTTTTAAGGACTACGAGTCTCAGATGACCTTGCGGCTCGTAGGCGGGTCTATATAGACCTTCTGGACCCGGAAGTCGGGTTGTATCGGATTTTGTTCTTGTTCTGGTTCGGTAGCGGAGCGGCTGCCCGTTATCCTCCGGTGCTGTGGTGCTTCGCCGATCCTTCCGCGAAGACACGGACACCCCCTGCAACTTCCGCTGGTGTTGGGAGACCGCCGGTATACATGCTGTAAAAATCAGCGCTCTGAGTCGGCTGACTCGGAGGCTTTGGGTCTTGCGGTGCTTCGCTGGTCTCCCATTATTTGCGCGAAGGCACAGACCCCTTCAGACTTCGTTCCTTGGACCCATTGAGGAGTGTGTCGGCTGATGCGCTCCTCTGGTGCTGTGGTGCTTCGCTGCGGTTAAGCGAAGACACGGTCACCGGGTGGTTGTTTCTCCGAGGGATGAGGAGAAAAGGCAAAGGGGAATCCTGACTCGCCTGTTTGTTTTGTTTTTGAGAGAGATCTACTTTCCGTTTGGCGCAGTGAGGACGTCTTTCCACCAGGCTGACGCTTCCCATCAGACGCTGTATACCGAGGAGCCCAGGAACCCTGTTGACTCATTTCGGTTGGCGGTAGGTGACGGATGATGCGTATTGCTGCTCTTTGAACTTTGCTCTTCTAACTTATGACCCTCTTTTTCTTTTGGGGCTCTGGTGCTATGAACATCAGATTTTGACCGGCTCTTCTGTGACGGAAAAGAAGGGGAGTGGTCCTTAGTACTTTGGTAGGCTGAGTGACAATTAAAGGGACGCGGTTTTTCATCGGTAGTGGTTCTGGTGTCTTACCCAGGTTACTTTCCTGAAGTACCACGATTGGAGAGGCCCCAGGGTAATACCTAGTCGTTCCGCGCGGGGTCCTTCACTCAGATTGCCTCAGCCGTGCAGCACCATCCCGGCCCCTCCTTTTTCCCTCGCCTGATCACCTCTAAGCTCGAGGTACATTTACTACCGAGCTTGGGGAGATCTGGAGGTGGACCCTCTAGAGCATCACCCGGATCCCGAGGAGCATCGAGATTCTCTGACAAAAACGCGTCATAGCAGCAATTCAATTTTAAAAGTGGAATGAGGGAAGCAGCGAGCAGGATGAGGGAGGCCGCGAGCCTCTTAGGGCGATTCTACTCAGGTCGTACCTCTTCTAGTTCACATACTTTCTCTCAAATCACAAAATCACTGTCAGATGAGAAATACTGGAAAGCTCATATTTGGAAAAGCATGAGTAACTTAAAATGTTCCTTATAGCTCAACCTTAGATCCCACAATCATTAACTCACTTCTAGAGTGGATGATCACTTTATTCATGGACAGGAGTGTATCCATCCACCTGTATGAGGATGATTCACAACTTTACCTGAAAACGTCATTGATAAAAACATTCTCATCCTTCCCTTCTACCTCACACAGTTTCAGAACCAAAATACAAACAATTCTTTATTCTGAGTCGGCAAAATTAGTTCCTACTCTTTAGACACAAAAATTAAATTGACCCCCTCACTTATGAATGAACTAAAGGTGTAAGATAATCCTTCATCCTTCTGACCATCACTAATATCACTGGGTTTCACTGTTAGTTCCACCCTTCATTTAGCTCACACATTAATAAAGCAATTGTTTTCACCATCACCTTCAAATAATTAACTAATTAGGAACATATTTAGAGTTTGGCAGATGTTATGTACACGGCATTAAGAGTACATTGATATCAATAGCATCTAATAAGGGGAAATCGACACCTGCTACTCTCTGGTGGATGTCACACTCTAAATTCTAAATAATGCAATTAGGTTCCATTACTGCTTGAGAAACGCAACGTACACCACTGTGGGGCATATTTACAAGCCCCTATCGCCACCACAAATTCACTTTTAGTGACGTTGTGATGGCAATAGGGGCCTCGTATTATTTACAAGGCAGCGTTAAGCCTTGTAAATGAGGTGGGCAATGGGTCTTGCGGTGGGCAACACCCATTGATTTTGACTGTGCCTCCTATTTACACAAGGGCAGCGTAAATAGGAGGCAGTGCCTAAATTAGGACCAGGGAAAATCTGGTCTTAAACAGGCGAAACAAGGAGAAATACTTTATTTCTCCTCGCTTTTTTGCTGTTTCCATGTGTGCTGCCTTTTGCAGCACACATAAAAAACAGCAAATTGCCTACGCCTGTTTATGTGCAGGAATGTCCCCCTTCCTGCACATAAACAATAATTTAAAAAAAATGCAGTTTTGCTACTATGTGTGCTGCGCTACTATGTGTGCTGCATTAAGCAGCACACATAGAAGTTACAACACTGAATTTAAAGATTGTTTATGTGCAGGAAGGGGGACCTACCTGCACATAAACAATCTTCCCCTCAACACCGAGTGCCTGCTTTGGTGCTAGGCAGCTAAAGTTAGCGCCAGCGCAGGGGGAAAAGCAGGGCTGCACCATATTCTAGTAAATATGGTGCAGCCCAGCATATCTACATTGACGAAGCATGTCGTTAGCCTTCTTGGCTTAACGAAATGTTCACCACTTTATTGTAAATATGCCACTTTATGTCTTAGATTCTCATTTATTAACCTATTGAATGAGGTTCTTCAATACACAGCCATACTGTTATCCAGAAAAAACATAAGCACATCTCATCATTATTAAAAGGCTAAAACTTGCTTAAAGATAGGATTAAATTCAAAATCGATGTCTGGCACACAAAGCAATGAATTTAAATTACCCATCCTGCCTAAAAGAGTGAGGAGCATATTTAATAGGAAACTGTTGGAGCGTGGCGTTAAGGCCAAGAAGTCTAAAACCATGCTCCAACAGTGCATCCCTGCCTTGCCCTTCAGCGCTGGCGCTAAATTTAGATGCCTAGCACCAACACTGGCACTCTTGCACCATTGTGCAAGGGCGCCTGTGTTGCAGGAAAAGATTGTTTATGTGCAGGGAGGTGTCTCTTCCTGCACATAAACAATCAGTATTGCCAATTTGTAACTTCTATTTGTGCTGTATAGTTGCAGCTCTGCATTTTTTTAATGATTATTTATGTGCAGGAAGGGACACCCTTCTGTACATAAATAATCATTAAGGTCATTTTGCTTTACACAGAAACAGCAAAAAGGAGAAGAAATAAAGCATTTCTCCTTCTTCCGTCATGTTGAGACTAGGTTTTCCCTGGTCTTAATTTTGGCGCTGCCCCATATTTACACCACCCTTGTAATTATGGGGCAGCTCAAAATAAATGGCTGTTGGCTAGACGCTGACTTGTGAATAAGGCGAAGCCCCATAGGAACGTTGGAAAAAGTGATGTACTTTTGGCGATAGTGGCTTGTAAATATGGGGGGGGGGGAGGAAGAGGGGCAATATACAATGGGGTACTAGAGTTGTGGGTGGGAACATGATAACATGATGCCTGATGGTGTCAGAGTGAGTAGAGGGAGTGTGTTGTTGCCAATTGGGTGGGTGCAATGGATGCTCAGATGGGGCACATATATAGGGCACCAATCACTCAAAGTGTGGAGAAGCATCTCCATACACGGTGTATTCACCTCAGTAGGCCCATTACATTAGTTAATTCGCCATTATACCATGCACTGTGTTCGCACAGAAGATTTGATTTGCGATGTCATAACTGTTCTTGTAAGTGCTATTATTTTGAGATAGTATATAATGGTATAAACAGTGTATGGAGAGGGCGCATGTTATAGTTAATGTAGTGTGGCTACCAAGTAAAATGCGCTGTGTATGGAGGTACGTAAATTATAATAATTTGAAGGTATTGTGAAAATTCTAAGTCAAAAACTATAAGTTATGAAATGTATTTTTTTCTGTACTTTTAACTTTTGTTGTAGCTAAAGAATAAAGTTATATTAAATTAAAGGTGGAGCGTAAATTATAAATTTAAAGTATACCTATAACTTAAGAATGTTTGTGTATTTTAAGTTTGGCTAATGTAGAAAGAATAAATAAGGTTAACTGCTTACTATAACTAAGATTTAATTCTCAGGTGTTTCAATACAGAAATATTCTGTTTCTTACCATTTCGGTTATTGTAATAAATGCCTCGTAGGTGGAATCGTTTTTTTAAATTACTATTATTTTAGGTCCAAACGACCGACTGAAGGTCTCTGCCAAACTTCAGTAAAACAATGAGCAATTTCAAGTAGTCTGAGACATAAAACATTCAAAGACTGCACTTATAAAACTGTCGTTAGGTCATATGACAGGTTTGTGGATTTCGACCTTCAGTTAGGAGTTAGAATTATTCGCTTTTTCCAATACGCTTTAAAAATGCTTGGACCATTTACTCACCGAACCGTCCATCAAATCTTTGTTTAGTAAAAGCAATAAAATAAATGTGACGGCTGAGGCAGATATGTCCAGGTTTTTCCGCACGTTGATGGCTTATTTCTGCTCCGGTGGGAAACGCTGGATCACTTGCTCACTGGAAAGGAAGATAAACATCACTCAAGTTATACATTTAAAAATACAGTTCGACGGTTCGCAAAACGAATTTGTAATGGTGCGACAAGCGGATGATAAACAATGCAAATACGTACTTTGACCACTAGAAGTCACCAGAGTAAAGGAAATAAAGTCTATGCCGCCCTGTTATGCTCAGCTCTTGCTTCCTGCTATGCTACTCTGTCACTGCAAGTTTTTTTCTTCCCTACTGCGCTTCTGGCCGTAGAAATACAACTATGCACCGACACCCGCTCTGTCCCTTTTACCACCCCATGATCCATGCGCGTTAATGGCGTTTCGTGCCCTCTACAGTCATTAACCCCACTTCCTTCCTCTCTCCTCCCTTTAACTTATATCACTCAAAAACTTCACCTTCTCCCTTCCCCATTTGTGCCTCTCTCCATCTCCCCTCGTCTCTTTCCTTCGTCCTTACCTCGCCCTCAAACTTCTATCAAGGGCTTTAAGTGGGCCGGGTCTCACTGAGTCTGAGCATTGGCAGTCTTTTTTAAGGGGGGCCTCGAAACGGGTCTCTATCGGGCTCTGTTTTGTGCCCTGGCACAGGCGGTCCTTTTTTGCACCCCAGACTGCAGTGACAGAAGGCACATCGATGTGCGCGTGGTGAGCGTTGTAGGGGAAGGGAAATCCTTTAAAGAGAGTCATTTTCTCTCAGGATTTCCCTTCTCTTTTTGAATCTCAGGAGCAGCAACATTGTCGTGGTGTCACTACCAGGGCTTTAAGTGGAAGTGTTTTCAATATTATATACAAGCCATAGTTGCTGCTTATTTATCTTATGCAACTAGCAACCATTGACAAAGCCAATAGTCCTGACTTGTAGGTATGATGTGACTTATTGTATCATATATCATATCTGGACGCAATGACAGGAACAGCAGAATACAAGTCGGGTGGCACACTGTGCTAAACACAGATTTTTAGCTTACATGTTTTTAAGCCATGCCCTTAATTACAATGACCACGCCCCTTTGAGATCCACTTAAAGCCCTGCTTCTATCTCCCTCTCTTGCTCCTCTCTCACTCACTCCTCTGAATCTTGCTGGTCTCTTGCACCGCATACTCTTCCTCACTCACCTGTTTCTTTCAGCACCGTTCCCCCCAGCGTCTCGCTTCTTCCTTCCCATCTCCTTCCCTCAGTGCACCCTCTCTTTGACACCGCCCTCCTGCACTTTTCTCCCCACTCCTATCTCTCCACCTTCATTCCCCCTCTTCCCCACTACCTTTCCCTCATATCGCCCCTCAAATTAAACTCTCAACGTCCTTCCCCTTCTACCACCTCACATCCTACACACAGGGCCACTGGTCTCATGCGATTCTGCTGCCCAGGCGATTTCGCATAATTATGGATTTGCTGCATTTGCCACATAATCCATCATCTGACGCAAAATCTGCTGATTTTAGCTAAACAAAAATTTGTTTCGTGCTCAAAAGGATAAAAAGTTACAAAACACATGGTGACTCAAAGGCTTCTGGCAATGATAGACTGGTGATTTTCGCTTATTGCTGTGTTTGGGTGTGAGTGATATTGATTCTCTGGGGCATATTCATGAAAACTGTTGCATCGCTGCGTGAAAGTAGCGATTCAACAATTTTCACTACGCCCTACTTGCGGCACGGCACAATGGATTCACCGTATTTACAGTATGGCGCTTCATGTCGCAAGGAGTGACAGATGCGTCAGGAATGCTGACGTATCTGTCAGCGCAAAAGTCATGGATTGCTGGAGTTGTATCACAAGCGTCATGTGTCAACTCCAGCAATGCATGGGGCAGGTCCATACACATTGCACTACGTCAAACTTACGCCTGCTATGAGGCAGGCATAAGGGGCTCATAAATAATTCCCTCTGTTTCTATGCTAGGCAAGAACTTCAATGCCTTAAAAACTGTGTTGGAGGGCGATACATCTTGTAATTATTTACATTTTCATACATTACCTGAAGCAAAATGATTTCGCACTTCACTGTTGTTAAATCAAATGGGAATGGTTGAGTTCAAATGACTTATGAAACGATCATATATGATAACAAAAAAATCTGTGACAAATATTTTTGCAGAACTGTCTGTGAGGTTGAGTGACAACACCAGACAGCAAGCAGGTCTATGGAGCAAAATGAACAATTTATAATTCAATCTTCATTTTTGGATTTACGTTGAAAGGAGGTAGTGTAACAACATAGATATTACTTAACCTATCCACAACATCAAACCCATAAAATCAATTCCATCCACTGCCTTTTGATGCAAAAAGCATGTTAAGATTAGAAGACAAATTGCACTGAGCTAGTTTCAGACGGCGCCATTTCATCTATTTTTTAATGAGATATGACGAAAAAAATGTTGTTTGATATAAAGTTGAAATCGTATTCATCTCAACTCAGTCCTCTCTCACATTATTCATTAATGCTATGTTTGATTTTACTGTCTGCGTAATTTATAAATAAATAAAGTTCAAGGGTCTTAAATGTTTCTTAGGCGCAAGCTGCTGGGGTGGCCAAATACCAAAGTGGACTCTTGATCACTCTTGCGGTTTCTTTTTCATCCCTGCTTTCTCCCTTTCATTTTTCTTTCTGTTTTCCTATATTTCTCTTCATTCTTTCTAACTTTTCTATCTTTTTCTCTTTTTCACTATGTCAAAATATTGTGTTGAAAAATAGGTCCCGGTCCCTCAAAATGGAAGCAGCTGACAATTACCTGCAACCACCAGCAATAATTAGGCACCAAGGTCAGAGCAAACAGACTACACGGGGGTGTAGCTCTTCACCTGCATCCCCGGGGAGATTTGTGTATGGCCCACACTTGATCCTCTATACTAAGATCATGTGGGGAAGGAGTATTTCCACCTTCTTTCATTCTGAGATATCAATTGTTTAAATTTCCTATCATCATAGTTTGTACCCGTTGTGTGGACTCGTGTGTCTCTGTGTTGTTGTATTTTTCAAGTTAGGTTAGACTTTAGTAAAGTAGACAAAAAGTGATGGATTAAATGCTTGAATTAATCCCAACCACTGGTAATTACTCTGGGCCATATCCCTGTCCATTGTTATTTTACATACCATGCTACCTCAGTTTGGACCTAGACGTATGCAAATCAGTTTTAACCCTGATCCAATAGGAACAGTTTAGCCTGAAGTGCCAGGTCCTCCCTGAACCAGAATTCAAGAAACCTAGGTTCGGTTTTGTACTAGGTAGGGCTCATCAGCCAGGTATAGCTTGATTGCAGTGACACAGTGTGCATGGGGCCCACATCTGGGCATACCCACTGCACTTAGGGTGTCAAATGTAAAAACAACAATGTGGTTTGAGGCGAAGTTTGAATTAATGTCAGGCACTGACAATCGGGCTAGACTGTTGTCACGCGAAGAAGGGTAAAAAATGATTTGCATATGGCTGGGCTTGTACTGAGGTGGCATGATGGGCAAAAATGATAGATTGGGATGTGGCACGGACAATTGCCAGTGGCTGAGATTAGGTCAAGCATTCTATCCATCAACTTGTTGTTTTTAGGTTAGACTTCAGAGCAAGGGCATTTTTCAAATCCAACTTTGTGTTGTTTTTTTTTATGGCATCAAACAACTTGTAATCAGCCGATTGCCTGTGGATCGGGTCCTAGGACACCAATGAAAGAGATAAAATATGGGGTACTAAATTACTCGACGTTAAGATTTGACTCTATGATGAAACTTGGTATGAGATATCACCGTAAACGACGTGGGGATAAGTGATTTATTGCTGATCTAACCCTGATGAAGTTCTAAAGGATAAAACGTGTTTGCTGGGCTGATTACAATTTGTTTGATACCAAAACAAATTCAATAAAGTTAGATTTAAAGACACGTACATGACTCCAGAGGAACTGAATTTACCCGTAGTTCACGATGGATACATATGGACATCGCAACTCATGGAACTTTTTCCCTAATGCTCTAACTGAGTGACATTTATGATATATTATGCGCTCCTTTTCAACTGTTCTATGTGTTAGTCACCTCTTTTTTATGTTGCTAGAAAGCGTAGTGCACACTATCTTCATAGTAAAAACAGACTTATTTAGGTTTATAGGGTATTCAGTCAAAATATTGAATTTGAAATGTCGACTTACACTAATCTCGAGTCTTAAATATTGTGACACAGAAATATGGACGGCAAGAATATCGTGGTCAAGAATATCGACTGTAAGGTAAAAAATATCAATGTTGAAAATATAGAAGTCGTTAATATCATTTGAAAAAATATAGTTGTTTAAAATATAATTTGTGTTATGTATTTTAGTACATATTTTAAATGTATGTGATGTATTTTTTTATATAAGTATTGTTTATGTTTTTTAACATATGATGTATTTTTAGTAGTTATTAATTTTATTTTAATAGCATTTTGTGTTTTTCAGTTCAGTAGTGGGTTGTGGGTTTATAGAGAAATAGTGTGGGAAGTAATTTAATTATAATAAATTAATGAATATATTTATTTATGAATTTTTTTTCAATTGACATTTTATAATGTTAATAGTGTTTTTAATTTTTTTTGCTAACTTTTAGGTGCGGTTGTGGGGTTTATAGGGGTAAAGCTTGGGAAGTAATTTATTTTTAATTAATTGATAATTAGTTCTTAATTAATATTACTTAGTTAATTGCCAATTATTAATGGTAATTGTGTAATTAATTTTAGCTGCAGGTTGTGGGGTTTATAGGTGTAAAGGGTGGGAAGTCATTTATTTTTAATTAATAAATAATTATTTGATCATTAATATTAATTAATAGAAAATTAATTATGGTAATTGTGTAATTAATTTTAGGTGCAGGAATCTGGGTTTATGGGGGAAAGGGTGGAAAGTAATTTATTTTTAATAAATGAATGATTATTTGATAATTAATCTGAAAAAATGAATTAATAATTAGTGTAATTGTTTAAATATTTTTTGTGTGGGTTTTGGGTTTATAGGGGTGAAGGGTTGAGAGTAAATACATTTTACTTTATAGTTAGTTGTTAAATACTTTTAGTTATTTTATTGAAAACGTTTTTGAATTGTGTAATTCTTTTTTTTACAGTTTAATTGTAGGTGTGGGTTTTGGGGATTATAGGTGTAAAGGGTGGGAAGTTAATTACATTTTATGTGTTTTCATTTGTTTTTTAATTAATAATATATGTTTGATTGATAATAAATTCTGTTAATTATGCAAATACATTTTTTTCCGATGTGGGTTGTAAGTTGTGTGGTGTCATAGGGTAGGAAGTAAAAAGACTACATTTATGTAATAATGAATGTTTTTGTTAATAAATAATTTTTTTAAACTTTTTTTATTTGTTTGAATTTTTTTAATGTTATTTAACAAAAGAATTGCAGGTATTTGCGATATGTATTTAACATTATAATATGTTTATTTTTGTTTTTTAATATTACATACTTTTTTTAACATATTTATATGTTTTTAATTACAATAAAAAATATTTTTTTATTTTGTTGATGATATTTTGTTTGTTTTTAATTTTGAACTGACTGGAGTGATAATAGTAAATTGTACCCCTCTGCAATCCAACACTTTATCTATTGAGGCACTGACTAGATTGGGAATAGTAAATGTTGTCCCTCCACTATCCATCACTTTTACATGACCGCCCGGACTTGTTCCTGAACGGTCGCTCCCTCCCTCACCCCCTGGTCTCACGCACTGTGGGTGCTGCTGGTCACACTTGGGTATCGTTACTAGCGCTGCGTGTCTCCTGTATTGCGCTGTGTTTGCCTGCATCGCAGCTCGTTTTTCGAGAGCTCTGAAACTGACCTGGAATTGCCTTTGGCGCCGCTCGCTCCGCTCTGCATTGCAGCGCGACAGTTGCTGTGGCTCTCTGTGCTTGCTGGCGCTTTGACTGGACAGTAGGCGCTTTGGTCCATTTGCTGCCCCTGCCTCACTTTCCCTTTGACCCTCCATTTTGTTTGTTGCAGTTCCCTGGCCCGCCCCTCCTCCCCGCTACCGCCTCCCAGCTGCTGCCCCTCCCACCCACGAATAGAGGGCTCTCCACCTCCTCTGACCCACTGTGACCGCCCAGACTTGTTCCTGAACGGTCGCTCCCTCCCTCACCCCCTGGTCTCACGCACTGTGGGTGCTGCTGGTCGCACTTGGGTATCGTTACTAGCGCTGCGTGTCTCCTGTATTGCGCTGTGTTTGCCTGCATCGCAGCTCGTTTTTCGAGAGCTCTGAAACTGACCTGGAATTGCCTTTGGCGCCGCTCGCTCCGCTCTGCATTGCAGCGCGACAGTTGCTGTGGCTCTCTGTGCTTGCTGGCGCTTTGACTGGACAGTAGGCGCTTTGATCCATTTGCTGCCCCTGCCTCACTTTCCCTTTGACCCTCCATTTTGTTTGTTGCAGTTCCCTGGCCCGCCCCTCCTCCCCGCTACCGCCTCCCAGCTGCTGCCCCTCCCACCCACGAATAGAGGGCTCTCCACCTCCTCTGACCCACTGTGACCGCCCGGACTTGTTCCTGAACGGTCACTCCCTCCCTCACCCCCTGGTCTCACGCACTGTGGGTGCTGCTGGTCGCACTTGGGTATCGTTACTAGCGCTGCGTGTCTCCTGTATTGCGCTGTGTTTGCCTGCATCGCAGCTCGTTTTTCGAGAGCTCTGAAACTGACCTGGAATTGCCTTTGGCGCCGCTCGATCCACTCTGCATTGCAGCGCGACAGTTGCTGTGGCTCTCTGTGCTTGCTGGCGCTTTGACTGGACAGTAGGCGCTTTGGTCCATTTGCTGCCCCTGCCTCACTTTCCCTTTGACCCTCCATTTTGTTTGTTGCAGTTCCCTGGCCTGCCCCTCCTCCCCGCTACCGCCTCCCAGCTGCTGCCCCTCCCACGCTCCGCCCCCTCCACTACCCATTTATGACAGATGACCCAACGCGCAGCGTTCACGCGCAGCGGTCGCGCCCCAGTGGCGCCAAAGGTGCGCCAAAGGTAAGCCCGTCTACGCCCGTCCGTGCCAGGACCGCGCCTAGCGCCAGACCCCCTGGTCCAGGCAATGCCCAGCCCTCCCGCATTACATACGACGCCTCCACCCTCCTAGCCCTTAACCCCGGCCGACTCTCCAACTGCGCCCAAGCCGCTCCTGGACACACCCATGGACCCTTCACATGCTACTCCTGCAAGTTCGACGGCACCAAGAAAAACTCCTCATCCACGATCACACAACAGATATCTGACTCCAACCACCTTAAATGCATCCTGCTCAACACCCGCTCAGTCCACAAACACGCCATCGACCTCTGGAACCTACTAGACACCATTTCTCCCGACGTCGCCTTCCTAACAGAAACATGGATGAACGCCTCATCTGCCCCAGACATCACCATTGCCATCCCGGAAGGATACAAGATCATCCGTAAGGACCGCACCGACCAAACAGGAGGAGGCATCGCTATCGTCCATAAGAACTCCATCCGCATCTCAACCAGCTTAGACGTCAACCTTACCAGCGCCGAACACCTTCACTTCCAGATCCACACCGACCCCAAGACCACACTCAGAGGCACACTCCTCTACCGACCTTCAGGACCCCGTGCACAATTCAGCGACGTTATCACTGACTTTATCACCCCACACGCCCTCCCCTCCGAGGAATACATTCTGCTGGGAGACCTCAACTTTCACCTGGAAAAGAGCAATGACAGCAACGCCACCTCCCTTCTGGACAATCTCGCCAACCTCGGACTCAAACAACTTGTCACTATGCCCACCCACATCGCAGGTCACACACTCGACCCTATCTTCACCTCCAGCAAACATGTCTCCTTCAGTCACACCACTACTCTCCACTGGACGGACCACAGCTGCATACACTTTATCTACAATAAGACCACAACTCACAACCATCCTCAACCTACTCTGCGAAGAAACTGGAACAAAATCACCATCGACCAGATCTCCTCATCGCTTCTTCAAAACCCCCCTGCCAACTCCTCAAACCCCGACCAAGCAGCCATTAACCTCACCCAATGGCTATCCAACAGCGCCGACATCCTAGCACCGCTGAAAAAACGTCAAATCAAACTAGGCAGCAAAAACGCCTCCTGGTTCAACGATGATCTTAAGAAATCGAAGAAACTCTGTCGCTCCCTCGAGAAAGCCTGGAAAAAAGACCCAAACACCAGCACCAGGGACGCCTTCAAAAACGCCACCCGCATACACCACCAACAAATCCGATCTGCCAAGAAAGCCGCATTCAAAGACCGACTAGACAACAACGCCCAGAACAGCAAGGAATTATTCAACATCGTCAAAGAATTTACCAACCCCTCAGCCAACTCCAACGACATCACCCCCTCTCAAGCCCTCTGCGACTCCCTAGCTTCGTTCTTCCACAACAAGATCGCAGACATCCACAACAGCTTCGACAACCGACCCGGAGACCAACCCACCCAACCTTCTGCAGGACCTTCACCCCCCTTGAACATCCTTAATGACTGGAACCCAATCTCCACTGAGGACACCATCCGCCTGATGAACTCCATCCACTCAGGATCCCCCACAGACCCCTGCCCTCACCACATCTTCAACAAAGCAGACTCCATCATAGCACCACACCTCCGAGACGCCATCAACTGCTCCCTCAACTCCGCCACCCTCCCGGAAAGCTGGAAACACGCAGAACTTAGCGCCCTTCTGAAAAAACCCACAGCGGACCCCACCAAACTCAAAAACTACCGCCCCATCTCGCTCCTTCCATTCCCGGCCAAAGTCATCGAAAAGGCCGTCAACAACCAGCTCGCCGCCTTCCTCGAAACCAACAAATCCCTCGACTCCTCACAGTCCGGCTTCCGAGCCAAACACAGCACTGAGACCGCACTCATCGCAGCAACAGACGACATTCGAACCCTACTGGACAATGGAGACACAGTCGCCCTCATCCTCCTCGACCTCTCCGCAGCCTTCGACACAGTCTGCCATAGCACCCTTCTACAGCGCCTCAGAAACATCGGAATCCAAGGAAAAGCACTGGAATGGATCACCTCGTTCCTCACCGGAAGAACCCAGAGAGTCCGCCTCCCACCATTCAACTCAGAGGCCACTGAAGTCATCTGCGGCGTACCCCAAGGGTCCTCACTCAGTCCCACCCTCTTCAACGTATACATGAGCCCCCTCGCGGCCATCGCACGCCAACACAACCTCAACATCATCTCCTACGCGGATGACACTCAACTGATCCTATCACTCACCAAAGACCCCAACACCGCCAAAACCAACCTACATGAAGGAATGAAAGAAGTAGCCGAGTGGATGAAGCACAGCCGTCTGAAACTGAATTCAGACAAAACAGAAGTCCTTATCTTAGGTACCTCCCCCTCCGCATGGGATGACTCTTGGTGGCCAGAGGCCCTTGGAAAAGCACCCATCCCGACGGACCACGCACGGAACCTGGGCGTCATCCTGGACTCCTCACTCTCTATGAACAGACAAGTCAACGCCGTTTCATCATCTTGCTTCAACATTCTTCGCATGCTCAAAAAAACATTTCGCTGGATCCCCACCGAAACCAGAAAAACGGTCACCCATGCACTGGTCACAAGTCGACTGGACTACGGAAACACCCTATAGGCCGGTATCACCGCAAAACTCCAGAAAAAACTACAACGCATCCAGAACGCATCAGCCAGACTCATACTAGACATCCCGCGTAAAGACCACATCTCTAGTCACCTGAAAAACCTCCACTGGCTCCCCGTCAATAAGAGGATTACTTTCCGCCTCCTAACCCACGCACACAAAGCACTTTACGAACTTGGACCCGAATGCCTCAACACACGACTTTCCTTCTACACCCCCTCCCGCCAGCTACGATCCTCCAACCAAGCCCTTGCTACCGTACCTCGCATCAATAAAACCACCATGGGAGGCAGATCCTTCTCCTACCTCGCAGCTAAAACCTGGAACTCACTCCCCACTCCCCTTCGTCTCACTCACAACCATCTTGCATTCAGAAAGCAACTTAAAACTTGGATATTCGACAAGTAACTCCCCACCCTTCTTCAAGCGCCTTGAGACCCTACGGGTATGTAGCGCGCTATATAAATCTTCTGACTTGACTTGACTTGACTTACATATTGATGCACTCACTGGAGTGGGAATAGTAAATTTTATCACTCCGCTATCAAACACTTTCTCTACCGTTGCACTCACTGGAGTGGGAATAGTACATCTTGTCCCTCCGCTATCCAACACTTTCCCTATTGATGCACTCACTGGAGTGGGAGTAGTAAATTGTAAATTTGATCCCTCCACCATCCAACACTTTCCATACTGTTGCACTCACTTGAGCGAGAATAGTACATTTTGTCCCTCCGCTATCCAACTCTTTCCCTACTGTTGCACTCATTGGAGTGGGAATTGTAATTTTCACTCCTCTGCTATCCAACACGTTCCCTACTGTTGCACTCACTTGTGTGGGAATAGTACATTTTGTCCCTCTGCTATCCAACACTTTCCCTATTGAAGCATTCACTGGAGTGGGAATAATAATTTTTACCCCTCTGCTATCCAACACTTTCCCTACTGTTGCACTCATTGGAGTGGGAATTGTAATTTTCACGCCTCTGCTATCCAACACTTTCCCTACTGTTTCACTCACTTGAGTGGGAATGGTAAATTTTGTCCCTCCGCTATTCAACACTTTCCCTACTGTTGCACTCACTGGAGTGGGAATAGTAATTTTTACCCCTCCTCTATCCAACACTTTCCCTACTGTTGTACTCACTGGAGTGGAACATGTAAGTTTAAAGATGTTTAAATAGTTTAATGTTTTAATTTATAATAGAATGTTTTTTTCAAATAGATGTTATGTTACTGGTATATGTGTGTGTGTATATATATATATATATATATATATATATATATATATGTATATATTTGTTACATTTTTATATACTTTTAAAATGACAAAATACATTAAAATGATTAGTTTGATAATTGTTTTAAAGTAAATATATATATATTAATATTTATATGTGTGTTAAACTTTTTTGAATTAAGTTTATTTGTTACATTTGTTAAAATGTATGTTAACTAATTTATTTAAATTTCTTAATTTTATTCTTTAATATATTTAATTTATTATATATATAATGTATGTATGTGTATATATATATATATATATATATATATATATATATATATATATATATAAACATATTTTGTTCAACTAGATTGATGACATCAATATTTCCCCCCCCCCGATATTTTAGTACTTACCATTATAAGTATAGGATGTAGATATTTTTGACATCAATATTTTGGTCACAATATGTTTGTATGGGGATATTTTGGGTGGCGATATTTTGCCAGTGTACCAGCTTATGGATCTCGGACCAGACCCCAATATGGTGTTGTGGTGCTGTTTAATGGGAGGAGTTTGAGTGGACACTTTGGGCCCGATTCTGCTGCCGCCGGAAAGGGCTCCGACCGTCAGTTGGAGCCATTCCAACCACATCGGAATCAGCTGTTTGTATTCCTTTCCGACCGACCCATTTTAAACGGGTCGGTCGGAAAGGAATCCGGACTGGATTTCCAAATGGCTTGCGATGGGCTGGGAGAGCCTGGCTGCCATTCAGAAATCCGCCATCAATTCCTCGGGCGGCTCTTTCCAGCTGAGGGATTACGATGGAAGATTCCCACTGCCTTGGTGCAGAAAGGCTGTGGGAAGCGGACTTTGGGGGCTCCCAGCTGGGCCCCATGGGTTCAAGGCCTCCTGATGGAGGCCTAGGAGGCACCCATGGTGCCCCCTTGTTGGCCCCTTGTTGATCCCTGCACCCCGTGGCTGGCACCTTGAAGTGGCTGCCACGGGGTGCAGGGATGAACAGCACCTCTTCACTTTACACTCAGAGCATGCATTCTGGTCGGAATGCATGCTCCCAGTGTAAAGAATAGAAATGTGACCGAACAGTGTTTGGTCGCATCCTACTTCCTGGGTTGGGATCGCCGACAGGAGGTTGGTCGGTCCCACAACCGAATCTGTCGACATCCGAATCGCCCCTTTTGTTGTAACAACATGATGCAGGAACAGCAAGGTTAGTGGAACATGGAGCTGGACAGGGAAAAATTGATGGGTTTCGTTTTTGTAACATCAAGATGAATAAATAGGGAAAGAAGAGCTCACAATAGAGCATGAAACCAATCATTATTAGGCTAACAATACTGAAAGGGGAGAGATTACAGTTATAAGTGACAGCGAAAGCACAATATACTTAGAAGGAAATATTACCAACAGTATTCTAAGATATGTTACATGTAGTGGGACAGGGTAGTCACGGTGTACCCAGAAAGGTTTCAGTTCGTTCATGTCAGTGGTGAATGCAGGGGAGCGGGTTCTACGCTTGGGGTGGTCGCAGATGTAGAAAGAGTAGGGCTGGGAAAGAGTTCTTGGTCTCATGACATGAAGGAGATCCTAGCTTTAAGGCTGAAGTATGTAACTTACACAGAAAATCCTTGGGTAGCTTGAGGGTGGGGCTGCTTTGTGGATAAGGCAGACAGTGTTGAAGATACATCTGCCTTTAGAAGGGCGCAAATGTGGCGAGCACGGAACCGGTGCAATGGCATTACATATCAGCTTAGAGAAGGGTCCTAGAGGAACATCTCTTTTGGCTATTTTTGTGATGTGTACAGGTAAATGCAAAACTCTTTAATTCATGGGCCAAAGCAGATCTGTAAATATTCTGCACTGTTTTTAAAATGCTGCAGTAAACTGTACTGTATTACAAATAAATACACCTAGGCTTATAGTAATCCCCTAAAGTATTCTAAGGTATGTGATGTTTTCTTGTGCCATAGAAATGAGTTAAATAAATAATGGATGACAAACCCCTGCTTCGACTCAAACTTATATTCTGAAGCTTTCAGTGTTGGTGTTTCACCTAAGAAGCACCCTAGAGCCTATTAAAGCATTCCATACCTTCACATCAAACTAAGAAGATTGTCCACAGAATCATTACATGAAATACAAACCAATGGTATTGATTGGTTCACTTTTTATTCTGGTTGTCTCCAATCCGAGAAATAGTACCACATCTAGTTTTATAATAAAATGGGATGGAGAACAATTTCTCCAATAATATAATAGTTTTGAGCAATCGAGTATGTTTTCTTAGAATAGCAACACATTCTTCTTGCTTCAATTATATAAAGGACAAAGGGTCCTATTCATACACCGATAGAATTACACTTGTGCATGGGTGCAGGTTTAATACTTTTTACAATTTCCCACCATTCCCAGGAGTTCACCTGGAAAGCCGCACCACAGTTTAGAATTCAGCACAGGGGAAGTGGAGCATCCTGTGTAAATGCCCTTTTCTTATCTCTTCTCTTACACAGCCAGTGAATTTGAGGGTAAACTTTTCCCGCCTTTCGGTCGGAATGCCCACAAAAGTATTTGTTTATGGGCATTTGCAATCTTCCAAAGCAAACCATGTTTTGCACTGTCCACACCTTTCATATAATTTACTACTGTAGATATATGCGCACCGATGACAAAGAAAGTAAATGCCTTTACACCTGGCTTCAACCTCTATTTAAATTTCTGGCAGATATTAGGTATTTTCAGCTGTCAACATACATTTACAGCAGAAAATACCTCTGTGAACCGGGTTCTTTATATTTTAATGTGTGTTATGACACTTTTCAACATAATACTGCACGAGCCCCAGCCACGCATTAGATTCAGAACTAACATATATTTTACCGATTTCTTTAAAAGTTTCACTTATACACAAAGTTTACACTAAGCAAAGTGCTAATTTTTTAAGTCGAGCCTGGGCAGCACATGCTGTATTCAGTACATGGGCTTTTGGGGACCTGAGCTGCTTTTTAAAATGCCTTATCTCTGGTTGGTTAATCTGTGCATCTGTTACGCCTTTTGGTGCTCGGTTCCCTCCCAGCGGACATCACCAATTGATGATTTTGGTTGGTCCGCTCTGGCCATTTCTTGGCTCCTCGCTGGCACTCGAAAATGCAGCATCCTTTCATGTCGTTATTTGAAGGGGGAACAGTGAGGCCCTTTTCTACAGGCCACAGGCCTTCTGAAGAATTTCACGGCATTCCAGAGGTACGACCAGGATTAAACAAGCATTTGCAATGCAATAGGTCTTGCATTACTGAAAGTTTTACCTGTTGGTGTTGCAAATAATAATGCAACGCCAATAGCTCAAACTTTCAGTAATGCAAGACCTATTACATGGCAAATACTTGTTAATTCACGGGATTGAAGAATAGAACCAGGGAAAGGAAGTGGTTTATGTTCCTCTGATCCAGCTTGACTACAGACTGACCATCAAAGCTTACCGCTAACTAACAGGCACACCTACAAAACCTATCATCATGCATAGAATATTTGCTGCCCCTAAATGTCATAAAAAGCTCTCATGACTTGTGGAAGTTTAAAAAAAGGATATAGCAGTGTTTAATAGTATTATCTAAACTAAGGAGAAGTATTATACATTCTCCACCTTTGTCCACAACAATTACTTTCAAGAATCTTACGATGTCAAGGATTTCTTTCTTATCTGTACATCAACAGAGCCATAGTAAAGCTTGTAATTCCCCTGGTGGTGCTAACCCATGTGCCTGAGGTAGGGTGACTTTCAGAACCAGGAACAGGGATGGGCACAGACATAGAAATAGTACTAGGCACAACCACACATACACATACACACACACACACGCGCGCACACACACACTCACACACGCACACACACACTCACACACAATAACAAATAAACATTCCCTCCCCTTGCTGTGAAAAGCTCCAGGGTCAGGCTGTTGGTGAACCAGCCTAGGCTTTTAGGCTCTGCAGTCTTGAATCACATGATTAAATCCTGTTATGCTTGTGGTAAATAAATAATTAATTACCGGTACTATTTTTCAGGATACTCATACAAATAGATAGCTCAATAAATAAGAGTCAAGATACGAGGTAGCTAGAGTTGACAGGCTTTAATTAAGCGTAAAGGACTGGAACAGGACAGCCTGTACGGGAATGGGATGGCAGGGCCCGGCAGCTGCCGGGGCAGGATCTGGGAATGGCGTAACTTTTAATAACAGTGCACAATATTTATAGTTAAACAAATACATTACATTCAATACAGGGGGCGTAGCAGTAGGCGTGGTTTGTAGCAGTCGCGAAAGATAAGGCATAAAGTGGGTGTAACAAGAGGTGTGTACAGGGCGTATACATAGGCATGTGATGTAAACGTAACAGAATATGTCATAAAAAGGGGCGGAAACATGGAGGGGGCTACCTGAGCAGCTGGGACCTTTAACCTAGTGGTGCGCGCAAACTGGCAATGACGTGTTACCAGGGAGAACTGGGGGCTATGACTTCTGCCCTAGAAGAGGAGACGAAAGTCTGGAGGGTCAGAGCGACATGTACCTAGGCATATCTAGTATCTGGTGTTTAGAGTACATGTTGATAGAATCCAAAAGTTATCAGGGCAAAGGCTAACAGACACTAAGACTGGTGCATGCATTATTCTATATGTAGTGCGTGTGCGAGGAATATTCTATGAATATTAATACAGTATTTCTCTTACATGGAGACATAAAGGCTAGACCATGACGGAAACTATTGATGCGATTCAGTAGCTTAGGAATGCAGAGAAGGAGGGCTGGACTGATAGCTAGAAACATAACATACTCTTGGCCGACTGGGAGGCAGAGCCAGGCCGAGCCGGGCACTGCGAGGCATGAAAGTAAGCTAAGGGTCAGGGATACAGGTGGGGGCTGTATCGCTCCTCGGAGAGGGTTCAGGAAACAGGAGCTGAATCTGAGTCCGGGCCCTTTTGAGGCCTAGAAACGGGGACAATTCAATGAATTAACGTGCACACTGTAAAGTGTGGCAACGTAGCTTTACATAGGCCTGATATTCGTTGTATTCACGAGGACTGGAAACTGGCATACTAGAGATGGACACAACTGTAATTGCGTCTTTAATCGATCAGAGGGGAATACATGCATATCGATCATGCACATATGACATAACATGGGGAACACGTAGGCACATATAACATGGCAAAATTTACTTTTCCACATTCCCTCCTTGTGCCCTACGTTTCCATCAGGAAACATCTATATTCATGATACCATCTATCATTTCATATAGCATCATTTGCTCGTCTCGAATTGTCTTGGAACGGGACTTAGGACTAGGAATACAAGAGGTAGCACAAATGCCGCAAATCGCAGGGCCACATTGTATACAGAGGCAGCAACTGAATATGATCATTACTGCAATACCTAGGAATGATAATACTTTCCATCCCCAGGCAGATATGATACTCCAGAGCCAACCGGACCATGTCCAGGTGCCTGGATTCTGGTGTAACTGATGGGCAATTTTATGAAGTCTGGTTATAGCTGAATAAACAGACGGCGCGTTATTAGGAATGAAAATGCAGCAACTAGATCCGATGACTCTACATGCTCCTCCTCTATCGGCCAGTATGACGTCAAGAACGAGACGATTTTGGAGCACGACAAATCTCATAGCAGATTGCTCTTCGGTTAAGTTACCTAGAGCAGAAGTAGTCTCATTCACTACTGCTTCGAGGGTTCTGGTTAATCTACGTATTAACTTACTATTCTGGATAGGTCCTATAAAGAAGAAGAAACCTTTATTGAAGTCTTGATATTGTTCTAGAGTAGTTTCAGTTTGATCAACAATCGGGGACTCGATCTCCCTTCTATGTCTGACGTGGACTAGATGTGTGTTTCTGTGATAATCAGATGGGGCTAGAAAAACTGGTGGCAGTAGGAAGGCAATGTAACATGTTCCATCCCATTCGAGGGGCAGACGAATATATGCGGTCTGACCACAAACAAAATAAGAATGACGTGAGGCTTTGAAAATAGATTTCCCACTGTCACTGTACTCAACAGTAGTAGTACAATCACTATGTCCCACATGTGCGGAACCATTCTTTCTGACACATAATTCGCCTTTGACTGGTAGTACTGAAATAGCAGGCAAGTCTGGAGCAGTATCAGACTGAACATTCAGGACCATAAAATTCGAGGAATAATTACCTAAATCATATACTTCATTTTCTAGATCTAACCCTGTTCTATGGGGGAGACCTTGCTTGTCTGGGAAACATGTTCTGTTCAGAAGGGACATATCATTTGAAGATGACGTTAACGTGGACCATGCTCCACACGAACCATTATGTGAAAACGGATAAGGAAAGAGTGGCAGAACTCCCTTCGGTGTCTGGAAAGGGGGGAGTCGACCACACACCCAACAATTAGTGGCATTGCTGGTCTGGTGTGAATAGTGTAACATACGGATAAATGTGTTATTTCTCATAGCAAGACGATAGGATAACTCGTGAGGAGGCAGATCACTAAACGTGTGCTCTACTGTAGCATTAGAAAACTTATTTACATGAGAAATTGGAAAACATAAATGCAATGCATAACTTGTGCAGGTAACCATCAAACTCAAAAATAGAAGAAAACATAGAATAACGATACATCTGATAGAGTTTTGACTAACTCTCTCACTATGGGGGTCTATCTCATATATGTCAGAAACCTGTCTAACCGTTTCACCCGAGGGGGACTTAGACAATTAAACTGGCTGACTTATTTTACTAGACCGGAGCTTACTTTTATACTCCTGCTGCGGAGTTTCCTCTAACAGGGGAGGCTTGGACTCAAAGTTTGTAGCGGGACAGTCCTTGAAAATAGGGCAGTCTTTAGAATTCTGGCAGTCCTTAGAAATGGAACAGTCCAATGTTTTTATGCGACATCCATGGAATTTCTTGACGTGGGACAGGTGCACCCAGCCTTTGCGGCCTTCCAACTTCACGGCCGTGCGGGTGGTCAGAAGGACTAGTTGAGGTTGCTTCCAACGGGGCTCCAGCGGACTTGAACGATCAAAGTTCCTCACAAGTACAAAACATCCTGGAACGATTTCATGCGGTTTCACCTCGGTATTGTCTGGAAATGCGGCGGCAACCTGTGAACGACAAGAGTGTAGGGCAGACATCAAGGAAGCTAGGTAATCTGTCAGCATATTACTTGAAACATCTGTAATACTGCGGGGTCTAGGTGTACCCCACATATTTGGGGGGCGGCCGAATACGACCTCATACGGGGACAGACCTGATCTGGAATGTGCAACCATGCGCATAAAGAATAAAGCAACTGGCAGGGCAACTAGCCAGTCTACACCTTTCTCTTTACATGTCTTAGCAATACGGATTTTCAAGGTCTGATTATGTCTCTCTACGAGACCGGCTGCTTCAGGATGGCGTACACAATGGATCTTCCACTGGTACCCTAACAAGAGGGAAACATGTTTCATGAGCTCAGATGAGAATGGCTGGCCGTTATCAGAATACACGACCCTAGGGAGTCCATAACGGGGGAAGAATTCACGAACCAACTGCTTGGCAGTGGTCGCGGCTGTGTAATCTGGAACTGGATATGCTTCTGTCCACCTGGACAAAGCGCATACAACTACAAGGACATACTTGAAACCTCGACATCGCTCCATCTGAATATAATCCATCTGGAGGACTTCAAAAGGGTGGTCAGGAGGTTGGAATCCACCTTGTTCCACCGGGACACTTTTACCTGGATTGAATTGACAACATATCATACAAGTACGGACTTTCTGCTTGGCTGCAGCTCGTAAGTGCTTGTTGAACCAAAGGTTCTGTATACTGTCTAACATGGCTTTTTCTCCTAGATGTGCTGGACTATGTGCGGTATTGATAATGACTTGAACCATAGAGTCGGGGAGAAACCATGTGGCTTTTCCCTTCGTCACCCATCCCTGATCTGTCTGGACCCCTCCTTGTTCGGACCATTTCTTGATTTCTTCAGGAGTAGCATGTAACTGTATGTCTATGACATCTTGTGTAGGGTCCTTAACTGTCATACAAGTAGTCTGTTCTGGAGTGGATGTCTGTGTCTTGTTAACTGGAGTGTCTGGTGTCTGAGCTGTAAGCTTGGCTGTTCGATCTGCTAGATCATTACCTTGGGAAATGATGTCAGTAACTTTCGTATGTGCCTTGCACTTCATGATAGCGATAGCTGTCGGTAAATGTATTGCATCTAACAGAGCTTGAATGAGGAGACCATGCTGAATCTTGGTTCCATGAGAAGTCATGAAACCTCTCTCCTGCCAGAGTACTCCGAAGTCGTGTACAACTCCGAATGCGTAACGTGAATCTGTATATATGTTCACTTTCAGGTTCTTGGCATGTATGCAGGCTTGGGTCAGAGCGACTAGCTCTGCTGCTTGAGCAGACAGGGTGTCAATACGGTGTGTTTCAATAACGTCGGTGTCAGTAGTCACTGCATACGCGGCTACTAGTTCTCCTGTACTAGTTCTCATACATGAACCATCCACATAAAGTGTCAGGTCGGGATTAGGTAATGCAATGTCTGTCAGGTCTTGTCTTGGCTTGGTCATAGTGTTAATGACTTCCACACAGTCATGTGTGGCAGGATTTGAAGTAACTGACGGTAACAATGTAGCAGGATTTAGAACGTTGCAGCGTCTGATTTCTATGTGTGGCTGAAACAATGTCAGTTCATAACCTGTTAAACGTGCAATAGTCAAGTGCTGAGTCTGTGTTCGGTTTAAAAGAACTTCCACAGCGTGTGGAACTTGTACTGTCAGGGAGTGTCCTAACACTATGGAATCACTTTGTCTGATAGCTAGAGCTGTGGCTGCAACTGACTTGAGGCACGCAGGCAAAGCCTGGGCTACTGGATCTAACGTGCTCGAAAAATAAGCACAGGGCTTGTACTGTCCTGCTTGATCTTGTGTAAGAACAGATAATGCAGTACCATCACGTTCTGTGACAAAAAGTGTAAAAGGCTTACTGTAGTTCGGTGTAGCTAGAACAGGTGCTTGGCATAAGGCTTTCTTTAATTCATTAAAAACAAGTGTATGTTCAGATGTCCAAGGGAGAACAGTCGATACGGCTACCTCCTGTGTCGTTAACTGTATCAGTGGCTTAGCTAGAAATGCATACTGAGGAATCCATTGTCTGCAATAGGAAGTGAGGCCGATAAAAGCACGTACCTCCTTCTGTGTCCTGGGCTGTGGAAGACTCGCTATTAACTGGATACGATCTGGTGTCAACTGCCTACCCCACTTGGACAGTAAGTGGCCTAAGTAGATCACTTGCTGGACACAGAACTGGAGCTTCGAAGGGGACACCTTGTGCCCCATCTCGGCTAGGAAATACAGAACCGTGAGTGACGCACGCTCGCAGTCACGTTCAGAACGGGCTGTGATCAGTAGATCATCAACATACTGGAGCAGGGCAGTGTCAGTTGGCATGTGAATATTGTCTAGTTGTCTTTTAAGTGCTTGACTGTAAATACTAGGACTTTCTGTGAAACCTTGAGGAGCTCGTGTGAATTTATAGCTCCTTCCATTTAAACAAAAAACGAAAAGGTACTGGCTGTCTGGATGAATGGGGACACTGAAAAATGCATTCTTGAGGTCTATTACACTAAAAAATATGGCTTCAGAATCAATGGCTGTCAATAGGGATGAAATATCTGGGACTACTGGATACTGAGGTATGATACATTTATTAAGTTCTCGAAGGTCAATCACTAATCGATATACTGGAGGTGCATTTGGATCAGTACGTTTCATGACTGGAATGATAGGAGAATTACATACATTGGAGTCAGTTTCTACAACCACTCCTTGAGCAATGAGCTCGTCAATAATTTTGGATAAGGCTGCTACAGCCTCAGGTGGCAGTCTGTACTGTCTGATTCGTGGCAAGACTATACCTTGCTTGAGGGTCACACGATGGGGTGTGATTTGCATAAAACCTACATCAGTTGGACCTTGCGCCCACAAATGCTGCGGTACATTGGATAATCTTGGATCAAAATCGCGTAATACATAGTGACCTTTATAGTCCCTTAAAAACAAACGAACTCCCTCTGGGGAGCAACAAATTACTGCACCTAATTCTTTCAATGTTTTAATGCCTAACAAATTTTCTGGACACGATTTCGTAAGTAATAAATCAGTAGTTCGGGACAATGGACCTACTTCTAGAGAAACTGGTTTTGAAATTTCGTTTACAATAGGCTTTCCTGAAAATCCAAGGGAAACATTTCTAGAGCCTGAGAGCGGAGCCCCTGGAACCTCGTCATGACTGATAGTAGTCCTACTTGCCCCTGTATCAATCAGAAACTTTCTGTCTTTCCCCAATACTTGACTATGTACATAGGGACCCTCTTGATCTACAGGTATCTCGATGAGAGGCAAGCCTACCTCCCTCTCTAGGCTGTTTCATGAATACGGTTGATACTCTGGATACTCTGACTGAGCATACTGGTACATCTGCTGTGTAACATGCTGTGTTGCAGCGATGGGCTGCGATGCTGGAACTGTCTGTTGTGCATTCTGTGATGACGGTGAAGTCTGTGAAACTTGTTCTTGTCTAGGCGGGCGTGGTCTTTCTTTAGTCTTACCAGTGGCTATGTTGTGTTTCAGAACTGCACACTCGTTTATAAAATGACCTGGCTGTTTACAATAATTGCATGTCCCTTTAACGGGAGCTGCAGGATGACTGGCTTGATTCGGACCCCTCTTCTGACTGTCTTGGGGAACAGATTGTGCAACTAATACTTTCATTTTCGTGTCTTTCATACGTCTCTTTTCGTGTTCTTGCTCTTCCCTGATTCTATTCTGGTGATACTGGAGCATCTGTAACATCTGGGACGGGGTATTAGCTTGCCAAGTACTTTCGACTTTCAAAACTCGATTTTTAACTTGTGGACTTGAATTCTCGACTAGTTTAGTAACAAAAAGATGAGGGTATGACTCGCTACCTGTCTTCAAACCACTGTTAATGATAAAACATTTCTCAAATCTAGAATAAAAATCACTAGTATCTTCGTCTGGTTTCTGTTTGCATGCTGAAATTGCATCCCAGTCTTCCTTTTTCGTGGCTAATAATCTTGGCAAAACCTGAATCAATAACTCGGGCAATTCTTTACATTTATCTCCAAGACCGGTACCTGGTACACGTGCATTATCTTCAGCTTCTAGAGCTGTCCAATCTATCTTTTTCTCTCCCACCTCCCATTCCTTTTCCTTGAGTTTCTCATATACCCCTGCGGGCAACAGGACTTTTAGCATTTTAATAATATCTGGATACGTGTATTCTCCCATACGGAGCATGTCTTTTAATTCTCGATGGAACCCTGCTGGATCTTTGTCGTGACAGGGAATTAATTTCTTCATCTCTAAGAGTTCCATCTTGGTAATCGGGGTGTAAACAAATACTCGTTCTAGATCGCCACCCGCTGTCCTAACTGGGTGTACTTCTCGTAACGGATGCTGTCTATCTATGTAGAATGATTTACTTTCTGGAGGTGAGACATGAACAAAATGCGGATTCAGGAACGTTCTATATTTGTGGCGCTGTTCTAGAATAACACTAATTAAATCGGTACCTAAACCTCTCCATCTATATTGGAGTAACTCGTTCAGAACATCATGTAACGGACCTGGATCAGAATGTTGTCCCTCATACAGTGTAATGAGGTGCTGGATCATATACATACCCACCAGTCGCTGTTCGGCTGGGGGCAGTTTCAGAAACATTTGTGCCACTATTTCATCTGGAAAAGTGGTAGAATCAGTAATCCATCGGACTGCTGATCGGGCTAGTTCTTGTTCATGCATGGTACTAAGTTCACTATAACCGATACGTGATTTCAGAATGTGATCGGTAGCTTGAAATACTTGCTCGAGAGAACCTTGTTCTGGTGCTGGAGGAGGAAAAACTTTCTTGTGTTCTAGGCGTGAATGTCGGTCGGGAAATCTAGTTCTACCTACATACGCTATTCTGGTGGGATTCTCGTCGTCTACCTCTTCAGTAGAAGAGTTGTCTTCTTTCTCACTTACTTGTGCTGCTTTACGATTGTCGTGTAACCTTATTATTTCCTTACGAATTTTCTTGTACATACTCCCTATACTACTGAGGGTCTTGTGTCTACCCTCGGCTATATTATCACTCCACCTTGTCAGAACTTTCATTTCGGTCGGATCTTTAGTCGGACAATCTTGTTCCCTTATTAAACAATTGATTAGAAACTTTAATAGCATGAGCTGGGTCTCAGCTTTTCTTAGAGACATGATTTCGCCGATACTTTCTGGATCGTCTCCTGTACGGATGAAACGATATATTCTGTCTAGATCTTCTTTCATATTCGGTAGGGTGTCCAAATACTCGGTCACCCGTCTTACACGCAATGAATACAGGACCATATTATCATCGCCTGGGACTGGATCATAACGGCATTCGGTAAGAGCTCGTCTGATATCTGCAATGGACTGATGTTTGGGCGTACGCTGTAACGCACGTTCATGTAACTCGACTAATGTTACACGTTTGTGTGGCGGCGGGGTACCAGGAGGACCTCCCCCCGCGGCCCCTAAACTGGAATCGTCGACTGATACTCTTCGTGCTGGCAGAGTGACCGATGTAGCGGGAACTTGTACTATGGGCTGGACCGGGGGTACCGTAACAGGTGCTGTAACAGGTGCCCCGGTGGCTGGAAGAACAGGAACTACATTATTTACAGGAGCTGGCGGAGCGGGATTTGCATATTCTGGAACTGTGTCGTCCAAATAGGACGAGAGAAAAATATCAGCTGCGGTCGGTTTGTGACGTAGCTTAATCGGAACTAATGGCGGCGGGAAATTGCATGGTGCTTCCGGGGTTGCCTTTAGCAAGCCCTCGGCAAGAAGAGGATACATACCCTTAATAAGGGCATTTCTCTGTCTGTCTGACTGTTCGGCTTTAACTCGTTCACCTATTTCGATCAATTCCCTTTCTTGGGCTCTTTCTGAGGATTCTCTACTTAACTCTGACTTTCTGATTTCTTTCTCTGTTCTCCTGTGAGATTCTTTGCGCCATAACTCGATGGCGTCTTTCTGGGACTGTCTGGCTTTCTTTTTCCATAATGCTTCTTCTACTCGCATGATGCACTCGGCATCCCATGTACCTGATACAGGCCATCTATATTTCTCTTCTAGATCTTTAGTATACTCGACCCATAAATCTAGATATAATATGGCACTTATGCCATGCTTATGATACATAAAATGTCCTGGACTGTCCCTAGGCGGGACAGGAACTGCTTCCTCGAGCAGACCTTTTCTAGTTTTTAACTGACGTAACTTGGAGAACAGAGGCATGACTGGACTGGAGTCTAGACACAATACAATACACAATAAACACAATGATAACTGTAATATGAATCATTCATACCACGACATTGAAAACACATGAAAATAGCATTTAGAATAACAGTTCGGGCAGAATACTACCTGAAATACTGAAAACAGAACACATGAATTTATCGAGAACAGAACTGACTAGAATGACTAGATGTCCTGCTAAAACAGTACGAAACTTACCGGTCCCATAAAGAGACACGTCAGGACCCGCATCCACCTAAGTAGACACTTCGTGTTGGATCTGTGTACCTAAACCCACGGACCAGAGACAAATTAATTGACCCTGTCTAGATACTACCCCAGCAACGGTACTCACCGGGCAGCAAGAACGGAAGGCCTCGGACTGGACTGGACTGCTACGACGACGGACGGACGAACTTCGGACTTCAGGTACAGGTGGGCCTCCGGATACCTCGGACCTTGGACTCTCGGCTTGGGCTCTGGTCGGGACTTGCCGCGTTCCTCCACCGCCTCGTCTGGATGCTGGACCGCAACCTCCGTCTCCTCCGTGGGCCTGAGGGATACTTGAAGCAGAAATATCTGCACGTGCACGGTATGGTTCCGTCACGGCTGCAGAGGATCAGGGGGCTTGCGTGGCTTCTCCGGCGCGTGGGGAAAGGGCAAGTCCCTATTCGGGCGCCATTATGTGGTAAATAAATAATTAATTACCGGTACTATTTTTCAGGATACTCATACAAATAGATAGCTCAATAAATAAGAGTCAAGATACGAGGTAGCTAGAGTTGACAGGCTTTAATTAAGCGTAAAGGACTGGAACAGGACAGCCTGTACGGGAATGGGATGGCAGGGCCCGGCAGCTGCCGGGGCAGGATCTGGGAATGGCGTAACTTTTAATAACAGTGCACAATATTTATAGTTAAACAAATACATTACATTCAATACAGGGGGCGTAGCAGTAGGCGTGGTTTGTAGCAGTCGCGAAAGATAAGGCATAAAGTGGGTGTAACAAGAGGTGTGTACAGGGCGTATACATAGACATGTGATGTAAACGTAACAGAATATGTCATAAAAAGGGGCGGAAACATGGAGGGGGCTACCTGAGCAGCTGGGACCTTTAACCTAGTGGTGCGCGCAAACTGGCAATGACGTGTTACCAGGGAGAACTGGGGGCTATGACTTCTGCCCTAGAAGAGGAGACGAAAGTCTGGAGGGTCAGAGCGACATGTACCTAGGCATATCTAGTATCTGGTGTTTAGAGTACATGTTGATAGAATCCAAAAGTTATCAGGGCAAAGGCTAACAGACACTAAGACTGGTGCATGCATTATTCTATATGTAGTGCGTGTGCGAGGAATATTCTATGAATATTAATACAGTATTTCTCTTACATGGAGACATAAAGGCTAGACCATGACGGAAACTATTGATGCGATTCAGTAGCTTAGGAATGCAGAGAAGGAGGGCTGGACTGATAGCTAGAAACATAACATACTCTTGGCCGACTGGGAGGCAGAGCCAGGCCGAGCCGGGCACTGCGAGGCATGAAAGTAAGCTAAGGGTCAGGGATACAGGTGGGGGCTGTATCGCTCCTCGGAGAGGGTTCAGGAAACAGGAGCTGAATCTGAGTCCGGGCCCTTTTGAGGCCTAGAAACGGGGACAATTCAATGAATTAACGTGCACACTGTAAAGTGTGGCAACGTAGCTTTACATAGGCCTGATATTCGTTGTATTCACGAGGACTGGAAACTGGCATACTAGAGATGGACACAACTGTAATTGCGTCTTTAATCGATCAGAGGGGAATACATGCATATCGATCATGCACATATGACATAACATGGGGAACACGTAGGCACATATAACATGGCAAAATTTACTTTTCCACATTCTGCTTGAATGGGCTGAGGCAGGCACAGCAAGCGACTCTAAATGAATTAAGTTGTGCCCCTGGAGTGATGAGAAGACCAGTTGGAATATATGCCTGCACAACTGCTTTTGCCTTATTAGGGCTCTTCAGCCTACACAACACTGTGATTAATGTGCACATTCATCCGATCCTCTCTCAACAATCAGGATATGTATTTGTTTTAGAAGAAAAAGCCAGCACACTTGGACGGTCCTTCAAAACCAGCAATGTCTGGGCAAAACTGGGGCGTCTGGTCACCCTAGCCTGAGCGGCTTTGTAATTGCTGCAAGTAATGACCAGAAGAGTTCTAAAAACTGCTGTGGCTCTTTTGCCTCTATGGCTCTCTCAATACCAACCACTCATTTGATATTTCTGTCACCGGTCCTTGACATCACTCCCCTTTCTTCTTCACTGCGCCCTCCCATAGATTCTGCTTAACTCTCTCTTTCAGCCAGCACTTCATGTTCTTTCTCTCCATGTCGGACCATTCAGAGCTATTGATTTATGCAAGAAGATGTATTTCCAAAGAAAACGCGAGTATGCATTTAAATGAATGAACAATAGATTTCACAGAGAGAATGTATTCTGGCACTGCTGTTCACAAGCACTATTGCATGTATACACGTAGGGCCATAAAAGGATACTATTTACTGCGGTTTGTAGATAAGTATTTGAAATTTACACCTTGAAATGCCGCTGACTGCGTGACCCGCAGGGGAGCATGGGCAAAGCAGCGCTTTAGTGCCACTAGTCGCAGCACCCCTGTACATGAGAGGGTGGGCGGAGTAAGGTGAAGCTGGCTCCTGGCCCTCCCCGCGGTCACCGGACGCTGGCTGAAGGGGGCGGGCTCACCTGTTGGGAGGTCGTACCCCTCCCCTATTTAACTCCAGCGCGCCCCCGGCCAGGCCTCTTTGTCCTGCCCGCCCGCGGCCCAAGCGCTGTTCCCTCCCTGTCCCTGACCCAGCTGCTTGTGCGGCGGGTAATGGATAGAATGTTGTAATCATTCTGCGGATTACACTCGCTGCTGTATGAAAATATGTATGGCATTCCAAATATGTATTTAGGTATATACCCTGTTGCTTTGCCATGTAGTGTTATCTTGTGTAATTATTTGTCTCAGCTTGGTAACGTGTAAACAAACATCACTACTGCCCAGGTCTTTCTTGTGAGGGTGATGTGCTTGTTGTTGCTTATATACTCTTTATTCATAATTTATAAAACCATCTAAATAATTCAAATAGTTTATCACACAGAACCACCATTAAAAGAAGAATGCATGACCATTAATCATCCCATACAACTATGATTCCATATGAATTAATGAATTAATGATTTCTTGTTTAACATCTGTTTATTGAAATCAAGCATATAAAAGACACATGGCGCAGTAAGAACAACGGTGATTAGGCATCATAAGCTGGGTTGATACAGAAATACACCAGTGTAGAAGCGACTTATCAAGGCAAAACACCCCCACCCCCACACCCCCTACACAGCCGGAGCGAAGGGCCAAGGCCTAGGGGAGGCACAGGGGAGGAACACAGGTATAAAAGCCAGTCCAGAGTCCAGGGTTCCAGGGGAAGAGTGCGGTAATACCACAGCTATGGATACAGAAGAATCCTAATGGTCAGTGCCCAAGCTACTATGAAACCCTCACCACACCGAGAGAAGATACCACACAATGCAATAATATTAAACAACTGACGCCATATTAAAAAAGACCAAAAACAGACAACAGAGGGAAGAGAGAAAAAGAAGTCAGGAGGAGTAAAGGAACAGGGAGAAAAAGGATAGACTAGCAAAGGAAGTTGTCCCCCGGAGGAAGGGGAGTCAAAGCTGGATGTGCCTCGGGGAGGCGAGGCCCAGGATTGGGGCCAAGGTGCTCGGGGGCCAAGAGACCTCTCTGCTGGGTGGTGGGAGTCATTCTGGGGTTCTGGTTTTCGACCCCTAGAGAAGGGCTCCAAGGAGTCCTCAAACAGCTGCAAGGCTCGCAGCCGGGGGGCATCAGATGAGAACGTTCAGTCTTGGTGAGGTGACAGGTAAGCAGCTCTCAAATGTGCTCAAATCGTGTGACTGTGTGATTAAGCCGTGCCGTGAGTAATTCTAAAGCCAGGACATCCCACAGCCGGAGAAACCAAGCAGCAATGGGAGGAGGATGAGGTTTTTAACAGCAGGCAATTATGGATTGTCTCACCGTCCCCAGCAAGTGAAGGATCAAGTGCCATTCTGCGTTAGTCATGGCTTTCAGCGTGACCAGTTAAATGCCCAAGAGCGCTAATGACAGGGTAGAGGGGACCGGGAAACCCACCACCTCCTTCATGCCTGTTGTCAACCGAGTGGAATTTATGGTCCTCTGCACTGCATTCAAAATCTTGAAATCTTCCTCTCCAGCCATCTTGTTCAATCTGTTGTCACCTTACTCCCCTACGCGCCAACTTCTCTCAACGGGACAACATCTGGCGACTGTGCCCTGTATAAGGAGCGCACGGTCGGGCGGGCTCTCTTTCTGTCTACTGGCTGCTAAGCTTTGAAATGCTCTGACATTTTCCATTTGCACCACGGAGAACTACATGGCCTTTTGCACAGCTATTAAAACTCATCATTCCCCCACAGCCTAGTGCCGCCTTCTGATTCCAGCCTCTATGTTCTGCTTCAGCGCTGGGATGCCTCTTTGCTGAGGAAGCTGTGCGCTATTCAAAACATGCTAACATAACATAACATGTGACTGAGGACCTCCTTCCAAAACAGCGCAGGGCCAGGGCAAGACCACCAGATGTGCAGAAAATCCCCTCTATCACACCGGCACCACCAGCAGAGCGAAGAGGAGTTTGGGAACATCCGATGAAGGCGAGTGGGGACATAGTACCAGCGCGTAATTAGTTTGTATGCTGATTCGCGCTGAGGTGTACTGCGGTAGACCTTAGGAATGTCCCTCCACAAGCAGACCCACTCCTCTGGGGAGATGTCAGTGACCAGGTCAGAAGCCCAATGTGTCTGATAGTTATGAGGTAGAAGTGGCTGAGAATGCTGTAGGTCCAAGTAAATTTTGGGATCAAGCCCCGCGACCCTGCAAACCTACGAACCAAAAATTCAAAGGGTGTGAACTGTTGAGTTACTTTCTGAGTGTACGTTGGGAAGCTAAGCCAATGCCTCAACTGATAATAGAGCATGCACACTTTTTCCGAGAGGTGGAAGACTTGTTTGCATTGATCAAAAGTATGAAGGGTGGTGCTCTGGAAAAAGTCATGGATGACTCGCCGGCCTTCCACAGTCAAGGCAGCAAAAGCCTAGATGGCGGGCGAAGGGTGTTGCAGCACGGTCAGGAGGAAAGCTTAAGCCCACAGGACCTCAGCAGCGACCCTTCGCTGGATCACCATGGTGAGCCAAGCGTTTCTCCCCAGGAAGCAGGCCCGGTGACAGCAAATGCGGGATACGGTGGCGCGGAGACTCGGCAGGGTACGGCTGACTCCATTCGTGCTGAGTCCATGCCCCCGAATGAAAGATTTCTAAAGCGCTACAGACTAGGGCATTCTGGAACTAAGGAAAGGAATATTACAGAAAGAAACATCACAAACAAATATTTGAAATAATTACATGTCACAAAATCACAATCAAAGAGAAATACAATGAGTATTATTTAATGTCATTACTATAAGGCACTTAAGATTCTCTTTTCAAACAGTGTTACGGCCACATTTAAATACTTATATCTGGGGTCACTGCACTTAAAACCTACAAGTCACCCCTAAGTCAGGCCATTCAATCCTGAAGGCAGGGTGCTTGGTTATAAGTGTGAGGGTGCCCCTGCATGAGCAGGCCCCCCTACAACTTTCGGAGTCCATTCTCCTGGGTTGTAAGTGCATCAGCCATTACGATATATAGAGTTGCCATGCGCCATTACGCGTTGGCTATCTCTAAACTGGCTATAGCGAGCCCTGTTGTGTTTGGTATCAATCATGTTGGAATCAGACACTAACACCGTAAATGGTGTGGTGTTGGAGGTGTGATTCCATGCATTGTAAAGCTCCTCTGGGAGGCCCTCAATTCTCCTGGTACCAGTTTTCTAGACCTGGACAGCAAACTATGGCTGCTGCCAACCAGAGAAATTATTCTGCCCTCCTGCTGCTGAGTCAAACTTGAGCAGGGGAAGGTAGGACAATAGGTTTCCTGTCACATAGAGGTGTGACCACCTCCCAGACAGGACTTCGTGTAACGGGGTAGGGTGGGGGCACTTGCCAGCACCACAAGACTGCTTTGAAGGGCACATTGGTGCACTTCCTGCATACTCCAGTTGAAACCAGTTCAGGGAGACCTTGGCTCGCGCTCTGGTGCGAAACTGGACAAAAGTCATGGGAGTATCCACCCGACTGTCTGCCCCTCCTCTTGAAGCGACCCCTGAATCGTCCCAACCCTTTCGTTAGAGTACTTAAGGCTTACCTGTGGGTGGGTCCCTAGATTCATCATGGGACATGATTCAGATCCAAAACCACTTCAACTTCATCAGGTTGGGCACTTTGGACTTTGCTGGACTTCGTTTTGTGAACCAAGACTGCAACTGGGAAGACTCCTGCTTCCCCTGGTATTGTTGTCCTGCCAGTCTTCAGCAACATCTGTGCCTGTGCTCCAAACAGGGTTTTCACAAGGCCTGTGAACATCCAAAAAGTAATCTCCCTTGGAGTGAAGGAGTCACTCCCCTGCATCTGCAGGCACCACAACAAAGCTGACAGGTCTGGTGTTCCTTAGCTCCTATGGACTATGAGAGGTTCAGCAACACAGGAGTGGTTCTGCAACTCCCTCGATGCCTGCACTGTCTTCATAGTGTAGTGTAGTTCCTATATTCCCAATAGGCTCTGCGCATTGGAATAATATATCCTATAGATTAGACATAGGACTGAATTCACAAGAAGGGATTATTTTCTGACAACCGCATAAACATGACAACTTTGTTTCCCAAGAATAAGAAATATATCCCTCAGAGTCGTAGAAACAATAGATAAGTATTTCACTCAGTCAATCGTGCATGCTTCGTTTCAACAGAGTTGTAGAGAAATAGAGAGACTGGCGTTTTCAATAAAAAAGGTTTATTGAACAGTCTTCTTTCTCATACAAGAGAAGTTAACTGCTACGTCCGTAAAGCAGACTGCAAAGTATAATGCGTACAGCGAGAATAGTATTATAACATAATACTGTAAAAGCATTGTATGGTTTCCAAGCCATATAAAAATACATACATAAATAACTTTGACTAAAAATACTCAACTGGTGCTTCTAAATACGCCTACCCCAATGTACCTAACCTAAGTCTAGTACGCAGGAAGAAGTACCTATTGTGTAGCATAGATTTAGTTGTTTTTGCCAAGAATCTACCCAGCTCCCTACCTTAGTTTAGAATGAAGGAGGTCTGGTATCTCTGTCTCGGGACTCGATTTCCCAACACCCCGCAAGGGGAGCTTGGAAACACTGGAGCTGGATTCTCAGTGAGAGAAGGGCAGTCTCTTGATCAGTGCGTCAGCTGGAGAGTTGGCTACCTTTGGCACTTGCTGTAGCGAGCTGTGTCGGGCAAGTAGATAGTCGAACTGCTCCGAACCACCGTAGTTTGCCATAGCAAGTGAAGGTATATTTATACCTTGAAGGTGTTTAGGAATGCCATAGTTTGACGTAAAGTTGGGCATATGAATGTCAGGAAAGAAGCCCTAGGGAATAGTTGTTCTTTGCAAAGTACATGAGTTCTTGGACAAATCAATATTCAAGCAAGAGGAAGTTCCCTAACTGCTTAAGCCGATTTTCCAAGAAATCGTTGTGACGTTTGGTACGGATGGAAGTAGCCAGGCCTGTATTTGGGTCTCATGGTCTATGCCTAAATAAGGGATTGATTTCTATGCTTATATAAGGGCAATGTGAATTGTACCTATATAAGGGCATGAATAGGGAAAATTCACTCAGAGCTCTAAACGACACACAACACCCACACCAGTTTCTTATGTACAACATTACTAAGTTCTAAACACATTAAACCATATCTAAACATGATGTGTAAAAAACCCACCCAAAATACATAAAAATGCATTGGTACTGGTTGTACATGAAAAGCATTTGTGCTGTACGCATTTAAAGCAATGTTTCATTCAAAGCATATTGTTTGACATTTTGAAAATACTATCCGAATGAATCACGAAAATACATTTATGAAATGGCTCCTAATTACAGAAAAAAAGTTGAGCCCATTCCATGGCAGATTATAAAAACTGTTTGAATGTGGACAAGGTCAAATATTGTCTCTTGGAAGTTATTTCAAAGACATCTAGTTCTCTATGAATAGTTCTACTTTGAGCAGATTACTTTGTGCCAAAACATAAAAATACAAATAAAAGATACAAATTTGGAAAAACAAAAGCTTGATCATAGAAAAAATAAACTTTCGAAGTTAGAAACTTGTTTTGAAAAAAATGAAGGTCGAATTCATAGTCTCTCGAACACTGTGTGCCAAATCAAAAGTCAGTGTTATTATTTGGAGAAAACATCAAATCTTCTAAATCTGAAAAGAATTTGTCTACCATTGTAGGTGAAAGTTGGATTACCTAGTTAAGAAGATTAATTGCACAAAGATGCAAAGCATCGCCGTCAGCGTTGGTCGTGTTAGCAATGTTCGAATTTGATACCTGTGTGCCATTTCCTCTCTTACCTCACTGTCAGCATTTTGCGTCTGTGAGATCTCATTGAATGCCGCCATCAGAATTGGTAGCCGCTGGGGACAACACTGTGCATCGGCCTTTACCGGGTCCAGCAAAGCATCAACATCCGTTGGCATGACTGATGGGAGTGTCAGACAGATGTCTAGCACGCATTCTTCTTCACATAGCAGGCATCGCAGAACAGGTAAGATGCAATCTTACCAGATTGGTCTGAATGACATAAACCATGAGGTATTTAATTCTCTTAAGCGAGTTAATTCCAAAATGTGGACTATGCGCTCACCTCACTTCATCGCCAGTAGAGTATTTTCCACAGTGGATTGGCTTGCCATATCGGAGCAGAAGGAGCAAAAATAGCATCTCTGTTGCAAGTCCTAAAACGAGAGGCAGGGAGAGTGCACGAAGGTTGGAAATATGCCTAGGACTGCTTCAAAAGGTGCTAACAGTCCCGAAAAAACGTCTTAAATACATGTACAATACCACTCGTATCAGACATGTTTAAGATACGACCTAACATTTCTGAGAAATGTACAGGGCAGTTTGTAGTTAACAGGGTGTGTATCGCTGCAGAAGTCCTTGCGATTTGCAGATCATAGGTCTCTTTGGCCGAGGTCAGTGGCACAGTTTTCTTTAAAAGAATGGCTTTCATTCTGCTCAAAGTATCAATTCATATAGAAGAGATGTTCAGTGAAGGCCGTAACGGCGACTCCGGTCTGTCTTGGTTTTTAGAAACAATACTTGCATACAGCAAGTGACCCTGGCTGACACAGTTACAAGATAGGCTAAACCTGGCAACATGCCACAGCAGCTGTGATCCTTCAATATAATGTAACTTCCATTAGAAAGCTGCCTAAACATTGGATCAATCACTGCAGCTGGTGAACCTTGCAGGTGGCAGGATAAATTGTTAGAGGAACCATCGCAGGCCCGTGTAAGTTTATACCCTGACATCGGAGAGAACCGCTTAGTGCGTTCTCACAATTATTGACACTAAGAAACACTTCTTTCCCCCCACTCCAACATCGGTGTTTATAAGGTAATTCCCATGATGTCTTGATGTATTCTTTACCCAACCTTTCATATAGGCCTGCTGGTATATGTTTTAAGCAATACCGAAAATGGAAAATTGTAACAGGCAGAGTCATTGTACAGTGTATTATCCATTCAATTGCTGGTTTTTCAGCGACTGTAAATGGCAATCTTTCCAGTTTTTCAATGCTCAGCACCGTATAGTCTGCTATCCTGTGTGCCAATTTGATCTGTTTATCAGTGAGATTGAATTCTGAAAACAGTGACATGGTATTGATTAAATGCCAAGGCACATAGCCTGAACGAAGGTTTTGTAACGTCCAGCCTAATAGCATTATAGTACGCAATTGCGACCTGTTGCAACATGACCAAGTCCTGTTCCATTATGTCTATGGCAGAACATACTATGCTGTCCAAAGAATATATCCTGGATGACAGAGTCGTTAACCCAGTGTCAACTACAGAGAGAGATTTCTCTAAATGAATACAATCAATTTCTCGTACTCGTTCTGTAGTCTCTGCTTGCGTAATCTTCCATGCTTCATTACTGTTAAGACACGGAACTTGGCGTAGTACCTGACAGCGCTGTTCCCGCCGTATCAGGACTACACACCCCAGACCACCTCTGGCGGGAACTACAACTCCCGTCATGCTGTGCGCGGCGCATGCGCGAGGCAGGCACACGGAAGAAACAGCTTAAAACGGACCGGGAGATGGGGGCGGCTGTCGGATATTTCGAGTCCGCCGTGGAGTCCGGGAGTTACCTCAGGTGAGCGGTTCCTCTGGAGAGTTTACTCTCACCTCCTTGTCTACGCGCTGCTAGCGCCAGCACGCCCTGTCCCCGCTCGAGGGTTCGAGCATTTCCTGCCTTAGCGCTTGAAGCGCCAGCACGCCCAGTCCCCGCTCGAGGGTTCGAGCAGTACTTTCGCGCACTTGAAGCGCCAACACGCCCAGTCCCCGCTCGAGGGTTCGAGCAGTACTTTCGCGCACTTGAAGCGCCAACACGCCCAGTCCCCGCTCGAGGGTTCGAGCAGTATTATCGCGCACTTGAAGCGCTAACACGCCCAGTCCCCGCTCGAGGGTTCGAGCAGTACTATCGCGCACTTGAAGCGCCAACAAGCCCAGTCCCCGCTCGAGGGTTCGAGCAGTACTTTCGCGCACTTGAAGCGCCCACACGCCCAGTCCCCGCTCGAGGGTTCGAGCAGCGTATAGCACATAAAGCGCCTACGAACTCAGTCCCCGCTCGAGGGTATTCGAGTGACTTGAACTCGAAGACGCAGAGAGACATTCCCCGTTCGAGGGTTATCGAACACTGGGGGCTCTGCCTTTTGCTTTCCCTCCATTCTTTTGCCCTCTGTTGGGAGGTGTCTGGACCGGCATCTATGCAGAGGACGAAATAGAGAGTGCGCCTTCCCTAAACCTCCATTCCACAGTTCGAGTGGCATTGTCGGCCACTGCTTAGCACGGTGTCCTCTGTTGGGTGGCTGTCGGGACCGACAGTCGTGCAGAGGACGGTTGGACGACCTTTTCATCGGCTCTGCCAAGCATCTTTTGACCATCTGCTTTGTTGTACGCGTGTATTCTTTGGTGCTATTAAACCAACCGTGTATCAACATCTCCTCGCGTTGTTACTGAGTTCTCAACCCCGGGGTACTCAGGGGGTTACATAATATCCGACCTGCTTATTCACCTTAATCCACCTCCTGGTTGAGAAAGGAGAATGGCATCCATGGAAGACGTATTGGCCGCGTTACTCGACGTACAAACAGAGCTAGCTGCATCCCGGCAGGAAACCGCTGATCTAAAGGCCAGGATGGACCATGTACAGCGGAACCCCTTCAATGCAGGGGCTCATGGCGCAGGCCCACAAGCAGCAGTTGTGGTGGAAATGCCGGTCGCTATACCGTTGGCCACGCCAGAGCGATACAGCGGTGACCCGGCCACAGTGCAGGTGTTCATCACACAGGTGGCCCTGCACTTCTCCTGTAAGCCCAAGTCGTTTCCTACGAATCAGGCGAGGGTGGCATTCATGATCTCGTATTTGGCAGGAAACGCGGCTCAATGGGCTGTTCCTTTGGTGAGCAGAGACGACCCGTTGTTGTATGACTGGGAGGCTTTTCAGGAAGAGTTTGTCAAGGTCTTTGACAGAAGAGCTGATTCCTATACAGCGGACCGCGAATTGCTCCAGCTGAAACAGGGCTCCACGGGCCTAGTTCAATATCTGAACGCGTTCAGGCGTCTCATAGCGGAAACCAAATGGCCACCGGCCAAACAAACAGCGCTCTTTCATCAGGGTCTGAGTGAGGAGTTGAAGGACGTAATCGCACAGATAGACCCCCAACCCGCACTTTGTGAAGACCTGATCAGTCTAGCGCTAATCCTTGAGCATAGACTAAGCGAACGCCGTGGTGTGGGGCCCCGAAAAGACAAAACCCCCTCCGCTTCAGGCCACACCGGCGCCAACGAATTGCCAACACCTCCAAGAAATGAACCCATGGATATCGGGGCTGTCAGAGCCAGCCTAACGGCAATAGAGAAAGAATCCCGCAGGAAACAGGGCCTTTGTTTATACTGCGGAAAAAAGGGACACTACGTCCGTGAGTGTCCGGTGAAACCTAGAACAGGACCCTCACGCTCCAGCCGGCTGTCCACCGCTTCGGTGGAAAAGAAGGCGGAAAACTAAAGGGCTCCCGGAGCAAAGAAGGGGATTCCTGGAGTCATGGATACATCCCTTCCATACAAAGGCGGGGCGTGAATGGTGCCAGACACCTGTTCATCCCTCTGCGAGTTAAGGTCCAGGAGGAATGGGTCACTGTTTCTGCCATGGTGGATTCTGGGGCCACGGGGCTGTTCATGGACGAGAAGGAGGCTGAACGAATAGGGGTACCACTTATGCCCTGTTCGGTTCCTGAGGATGTGTACGCGGTGGATGGGCGCCGGTTGGTTTCCGGGCCCATCAGTCAACACACGGGGAATATGGAGGCATGCTATGGACCGCAACATCAGGAAGTCCTGGATTTTAATATCATCTGTGCCCCGCAGTATGGAGTCATCTTGGGGTTGCCATGGCTGAAGAAACACAACCCTTCCATCGATTGGGAGTCCCTCACCGTAACGATGGATTCACTGTTCTGTTCCCGTTCTTGCCAGGACACAGGGTGCTCAGTCACGGAGAGTGCACCAGGGTACAATGTGGCCACGGCAGCCGAAAAAGACGTTGCGCTCCCCCCGGAGTATCTACCATACCAGGACGTATTCGACGATAGGCAGGCGGAAACTCTTCCTCCTCACCGCACATACGACTGTCAAATCGATCTGGTACCGGGTGCTACTGTTCCTAGCGGGAGACTGTACGCGCTCTCGGAACCCGAGAACGTACATCTCCGCTCCTATTTGGATGATATGTTAAAGATGGGATTCATTAGGACTTCCAAGTCCCCAGCGGCCTCTCCTCTTTTTTTTATCCCGAAAGCCAACGGAGAATTGCGTGCGTGTGTGGACTTTAGGGCGTTAAACGCCATAACCGTAAAAAACAGCTACCCCCTGCCACTCATCAACGTGCTCCTGGAGCAGGTCAAGAGCGCAAAGGTGTACACCAAGTTGGATCTGAAAGGGGCATATCACCTTGTACGGATGCGGGGAGGCGACGAATGGAAGACAGCTTTCAAAACGAGGTACGGCCTCTTTGAATACCGAGTAATGCCCTTTGGGCTGTGCAACGCCCCCGCTGCATTCCAATTCTTCCTGAATGACGTGCTCCGAGACATTTTGGACGTCTACGTAGTGGTCTACATAGACGACATATTAGTGCATTCAGACAACTCGGAAGACCACGTGAAACATGTGTCATCAGTCCTACAGATACTCCGAGAAAACTCCTTATTCTGCAAAGTCAGCAAATGCGACTTCCACGTCACCACCGTGGAGTTCTTGGGGGTGATGTTAAGCCCCAACGGACAGACGATGGCAGAAAGGAAAGTAAAGGCTGTTGTTGCATGGCCGTCTCCCACGAACGTTAAGGAAGTGCAGAGCTTCCTTGGCTTTGCCAACTTCTACAGGAGGTTCATCGAGGGGTTTTCGGGAATGGTGGCTCCCATCACCCATCTGCTGAGGAAATCATCACCTTTTCTGTGGGACGCAGGAGCTCAGAGAGCGTTCGAGGCTTTGAAACAAGCCTTCATCACCGCTCCTGTGTTGGCTCACCCCGACCCTGAACGACCGTACGTTGTGGAAGCCGATGCCTCCGATCTGGCAGTGGGGGCCATCCTCTCACAGAGGAATGGAATGGGAGTGCTTCATCCGGTGGCTTTCATGTCCAGGAAACTTAACAACGCCGAGAGGAATTACCACGTGGCCGAGACGGAATTATTGGCCATCAGGGAAGCATTCATGGAATGGAGGCACTTGCTGATGGGGGCCCGACACGTGGTCATGGTGTTTACAGACCACCGGAACCTCCAGTTCATGACCGCAGCCAGACAGCTGTCGCCGCGTCAGCTAAGGTGGATGCAGTTCTTCTCTGGCTTTCACTTCACCATCACGTACCGGCCGGGCTCAGAAAACAAGAAAGCTGACGCTTTATCCAGGCAATCCAGCGATGGGGAGCGCCCCTCGCCGATCATCAGGCCCATCATCTCCCCAAGTGCAGTGGTAGGAGCCATCCAGCCGGGAGCCTTCCTCAGCGGTATCCAAAGAGGGATCCGTACGTTCGAGTGGAGGGCGTGGCTTCAAAGACATGAGGAATGGAGGGTTAAGGACGGGATACCGGTGAAGGGCGAATGTATACTAGTCCCCACGTCCACCCTGAGGAAGCAGGTCTTTGAGTGGTGTCACGAGTCTCCTAGCGCGGGACACTTTGGGCTGGAGAAGACGCTGGACTACGTGTTGCGTCGGTTTTGGTGGCCCTCGGTACGAACGGATGTTCGTGGGTGGGTTGCTGGATGCCAGGTATGCGCAACCATGAAATCGGACCACAGGCGACCCCAGGGACTCTTGCGCCCGCTACCAACTCCGGTCCGACCCTGGGAACGCATTTCTTTGGATTTCATTGTGGGTTTGCCCAAGGATAAAGGGTGTACCGCCATCCTCGTTGTGGTGGATTACCTCACAAAGATGGGACGCTTTATCGCCTGCAAAGGGGTACCCACAGCGGGACAACTGGCAAGCATCCTACTGAAGGAGGTGGTGCGGGTACACGGCCTGCCCAGTGTGATAGTATCGGACCGCGGATCCCAGTTCACGGCCCGGTTCTGGAAAACATGGTGTTCGGCTCTTCACGTAACAACGGCCCTATCCACCAGCTATCACCCACAGACGGATGGCCAAACAGAACGCCTCAACCAGACCCTAAAGCAGTATCTCCGCTGTTTTATCGACCAGGGCAAGGAGGAGTGGGTGGATCTGCTGTGGCTTGCGGAAATCGCATACAACAATGCCACACATAGCTCCACGAAGGTGTCGCCCTTCTACTGCACCTATGGGCACCACCCGAGGTTCCTTCCGTTGTCCCATCCTGGGGCCACCCCTGGGGTGCCTGAAACCAACAGGAGGGTGGCCCACATCAAGGAAACGATCAGGAAGGCCAGACGCTGTTTGGTGACAGCCAAGGAGGCGTACAAGGAATACGCACACAGGAGAAGGCGGCCGGGGCCGATATACAGACAGGGTGATTACGTATGGGTGTCCTCGAAAAACCTAAGATTTCGCAAACATAGCGTGTTCCACCCGCGATTCATTGGGCCATACAGAATCAAGACCTGTCTCAGCCCCGTGACGATGCGGTTGGAGCTTCCAAACACCATGCGAATCCATCCGGTGTTCCATGTGTCGCTGCTCAAACCGGCCCTCACGGTCAGACGGCCTGTCCTTTCTACGAACATGGTGGAAGCCGACACGGAGTACGAGGTCGAGGGCATCAGAGATTCCAAATGGAGCAGAGGCAAGCTATGGTATCTGGTGGCGTGGAAAGGGTTCGGGCCTGAGGATCAAACGTGGGAACCGGTGTCTGGTTTAAACGCTCCGCGTTTGGTGTCCGCCTTCCACCTGAAGCATCCGGACAAGCCGGGCCCTGTGTGAGGGAGGCTGGATGGAGGAGGATGTACTGTTAAGACACGGAACTTGGCGTAGTACCTGACAGCGCTGTTCCCGCCGTATCAGGACTACACACCCCAGACCACCTCTGGCGGGAACTACAACTCCCGTCATGCTGTGCGCGGCGCATGCGCGAGGCAGGCACACGGAAGAAACAGCTTAAAACGGAGGCTGTCGGATATTTCGAGTCCGCCGTGGAGTCCGGGAGTTACCTCAGGTGAGCGGTTCCTCTGGAGAGTTTACTCTCACCTCCTTGTCTACGCGCTGCTAGCGCCAGCACGCCCTGTCCCCGCTCGAGGGTTCGAGCATTTCCTGCCTTAGCGCTTGAAGCGCCAGCACGCCCAGTCCCCGCTCGAGGGTTCGAGCAGTACTTTCGCGCACTTGAAGCGCCAACACGCCCAGTCCCCGCTCGTTCTCAAGCCCGGGGTACTCAGGGGGTTACAATTATACATGGCATAGATACCGCCGTATATAAAACGTTTATGACGCAGTTAGGTAGGTCCTTGTAAGATGTCCCTCAGGTCAGCGCCATCTTTAAGTAAAGATAAGTGTTGTTTTACTTCCTTTAGTGTGGACTTGTGTTGCCATTCAAGGCACAGTTTCCCTACACTGTATGATGTTACTATCCCTGGATGCTGTCTGTGAACATTTCTTGGATCTGGCCTAATGAATGTGAACCCTTGTGTCTTATTCAGGAATCTATCTTGACAGTTGCTTGTGTCTGTGGGCCAGATTAACCATCTTTTCCAATCAGGATCTGTTCTGTTGTGAAGCAAAATAGTGTGTATGTCGACCTCCCCCTCTGAAGTGTTATTGCTATCAGTCGTAGGTGTAGGTATGGGCGGGTTGTTTAAACCTTTTATCTTGGCTAACCCAAGACAAGATGTCTACTGAACAGTGTCGTTCAAAAACATTATTTGCTCTGGGATGATGCAGGCTCTAAATAAAGCTTCTAATCCTGCACCTGCCAGGCTTTTGTGCTCCAGACCGTTTTTGTCTCAATGGTGTCTTTCCAAAAGTCAAAGCCTAATGTGGAAAGGTGAGCATAAAAGGCCGCAGAATAAATTTGCTTTGTATTTGTCAACCTACTTTTCATTCCTGTCTTATTAACATTTTTAAAGTGAAATGATTCTGGATTTGAAACATTATACCCTGAAAAGTATGGAAATTTGCCCACATTTTCTTTTTGAGCTACCCTTTGGTGGTATAGGACAATGTTTCCATTGGTTATAAGTTAATTTATTTCTAGGATTTGCACATTTATGCAAGAAATGATTACCATAGTGATTATAACAATACATTTGTTCATAATCTGATGAACCTTCTAAGTATTCATGATTTGTAAACTTTGCAGACATTTCTAAGTCTGACATCATATTATTAACAGTCTCGAAGTCCCAATTATCACTCAAGGAAATCTTGAATTGGTGTGGAATCATCAACAGCTCCGCCGGACCAAGAATGTCATATTCAGTTCTGTCCCAAGCTATACCACCTGGTATAGGAACGGCTGTGATGTTCACTGATGACAAGCCTCTTTGTTCACGATGAGATGATTTGTGTGGCCTGAGAAGTAAGTTGATGTTCTTACTTGCTGTGTCCTTTTCAACATATCAACATATCTTCCATTTATCAGCATTCCCAAAGTAATACAAAAGTCAACCAAAGTAGAAGAAAAAAGTGCACCCAACACAATCCAAAGTTCAATCCATGGAGAAACCAGATATGTCTTTTCCAGTTGATGAAAAAGTTCTGTTGCTTGTTCTTTAAAAGTTCTTTTTACTGGCATCATTTCAGGTTCGCTGGGATCCTCGGAAAACGTATCAAAGTTAATGAAATAGCCAGACGCAGTTCTGTCAATTGTTGGGATTGCTTCAGGATTCATTGAAATCACTGGAACCACTTGATCACTTGTTACATTTGTATAGTCAGTAGCTATTTCATTGTAGACAGGTGTTTCTTGATGAACTGTTATTTGAGTCTCAAGAGGTACAAGTTCCATGGATTTGTTGCATAGTCCTTCTTTTCGCACTGCAGATTCTTCAAAGGTGATGAGTCTCTCAGTTTGAACCACTTGGATAGTAGCCAGATTCGGGCGTCCGCTACATCTTTGGAGTCCACTTGGCCTACTATTTATGATCGGCCACATTATGTGGTTTGACCAGGTCGATGGACATGAACCTGTTCTCCTTTTTACCAGCAAGGGGAGGCAGTAATACTGTTCTTGATCCGTGGATGGCTAGGACAGGTACTGGTTGTCTGTAAGAAGGCCTAAATTCCTTCTTGTCCGCGATCTTTTCTCTGACAAGATCCCCAATCTTTGGAATCCAGACAGGTCTTGCTGGGACGAATGGTTTCTCTTCAGTGGTTGTTGGCTTCAGGAGTACGTTACTTTGTCTGGATCTTATTTCTTTTAAATCCTGTAAAACAGCCAAACGATCTTTGATATCAAAGGGTTTTTGTTCTACCACTGAAGTGTGACAATCGAGGTCGGCACAATCATTCTAGTTCCAAAAGGGATTTCATATGGAGTGATACCACCTAGAGAACTTCTTGGCAGATTGTTAAGACTACGTTGGACACTTATTAGATGTTTGACCCACCCATCACCCGAGCCTAATACCCTAGCTGTTATAGATTGCTTTATGTCCCGTTTTTTTCTTTCCACTACCGAATTTCCCACAGGATGGAATGGACTAGAATACCACAATGCATCGCCCATATTGGCAATGGCCTCTTTGTAAGCTCGAGAGCTAAACGCAGGACCCTGGTCAGAATGTAGCGTGCCGACTGCGTATGTGCCGATAAAGACTCGCAAATCTTTTATAACAGTTTGGGCGTCAGCCGAGCGCTGAGGCCACATCCAAATGAATCTTGAACACAAATCCACTACGACCATGATATATTTATAGTTACCATCCCTTTGTAAGGGACGCAGTGATCCAAGTAAACGCAAGCTAATGGTTTATCTGAAATTAACAGCGGGGTCTGCACAGGACGTTTCACAGTAGAGACTTGTATCTTTTGGCAAATTTCACATTCCAAAACATAGTTTCTGGTCTGTTTCCTCATGCGTGGCTACCAATATCGCTGTTTTAATAATGACACTGTGGCGGAAACACCTGCGTGTGCAGAGGCGAGCCCTTCATGTGCTGCTAAGATTAGTTCTAATCTATGTTCCATGTTTGGAATCACTCTATTCCCCACTCCAGGGATTCGAGCAAACGGAACAATATTTTTATCAGTTATGTATGTGTATTTGAGGGGAAAGCCTTTTGGTAATGTTTTACCACTGTCTTTGCTTGAAGCATTGACAGCTAGCATTATTTCGCCATCTATTTTCATTTTTGAACGAGTGATTGCAGCTACGGAAGCCGTTAGCCCAGCTGCCTTCGCGGCTTCATTAGCCAATGAATTCCCTGCAAAGTGAACGCCATCACGTTGATGACTCATTGTATGGATCACGTGAGCTTTTTGTAGTTCTTGTCATAACTGAACTACTTGTTCCCATAGCAACTTATGCTTAATTGTGCCACCTTTTGCATCTTTGAAACCGTTTTCAATCCAGTTCTGCAAGTATTCATTATAAGATTGAACGCAATAATATGAATCGCACACTATGAGTGTGGGGAATTCGCGATCAGTATTTTCAAGCGCCATCTTGAATGCTTGTAGTTCAGCTCGCTGAGCTGTACAATCTCCTAGAGATTGTGTTTTAGTGACCATAGGTCGGAATTTACCGTTGCGCCAGCGACCTTTCACGATCGCGCTTGCAGCACTATAAGCTTGTTTACCCCCAATAGCGGGTTGTGCTGATCCGTCAGTATAAATGATACATTCATACTGTTCTAGAGGTAGGCTCTCAGCAGGCAGAGGACATTCTTGTTCATATTGTAGGAATTCCTGTGTTTTCAAATATGGGTCAAAAACGTATTCAACGTCTGTTGCAGCAAGAGAATTAACCCATTGTATCCATCTTGGATGTAAAGCCTTAGCATTTGGAATGCGCGCTTTTGTCACTGCCTCTAAGGCAGGTACAGGAGTAACGACCAGTATGCGCTTACGCTGTGCGAGGGCCCTCTCTTTTGCTACGGCAGTTTAAACCGCTGTCAGAATTTCTTCTGTAGAACTGAATTTCATTTCTGCTTGTGTGTACAAATGTGATTTGTAAGCTTTTGGTAATTTTTCTCCCTCATTGAAGGTTAAGAATGTGAATCCGCATCTTCCGGGAATGATTCCGATCACTAATTTGCGTACGTTTACGCGTGTTTGTAAATGCGTTGTTGCTAACATGTCTTTTTGGACTAAACGCAAAATTTCTGTGTGTTTTTTAGACCAATTAACTGTTTTAAAATCAGGTTTGATTAGTTCGTAGAGAGGTTTCACCCTCTTTGCATAGTTTAGAATGTAAGTTCTTCTGACATTTAGGAAACCTAGAATTGACTGTAAGTTTTTCAGCATTTTTGGAGGTTGGAGCAGCACACACTTTTCTAAAAAGTTGGCTGCCAGGCTTTTTTCTTCACTACATAACTCGTATCCTAGAAAAAGGACGTTGAGGTGGGAAATCCTCGATTTTTTTAAAATTGAATTTATACCCTTCAGAGGCGAAGCCCAATATTATGGTGTTCACCCTGTTCAAGTGCCTATCCAAGTCATCGTCTGTTAGATAGATGTCATCGACATATGATAATGCCTCATCATCATAGGTTTGTAGTAACTCTGTTACTCTGGCTGAAAATAACCCTGGACTATTCTTGAATCCCTGTGGGAGACGACAGAATTGAAACTGTGTCCCCATAATTGAGAAAGCAGTCAAATATCTACTTTCTGCTGCAATATTTTGACAGAAGAAGCCGTTAAAAATATCTAATGTGGTTTTATATTTTTTACACACAATGTTATTCATTAGTGCTGCACTGTGTGCATTTGGTACTGCAAAAGTTTTGCAACAAGAGTTTAAATGTCTGTAATCCAAAACTAAACCATATGTATTGTCTGGTTTGGAGACAGGAAACAAAGAATTCATGTACGAGGTGCATGTTTCAATCACCCCTTGGTATTCAAGTTGATCTAATATCTCCCTCACCTGTTTTTTAGCTTCTTTCTTAACTGGGTACTGCCTTAGTGCAGTTGGTTGAATTTGTAACTGGATTTTATGTTGAGGAGAATCCTCATCCCATCCTACATGATTTTTATATAACGCAGGAGCCTGGGCTACTGCCCATTTCCTGGCATAGGTATATTTTTTATGATTTGGAATATGATTGGAAAAAGCTGGCATAATGATGTCTTCGCCATGTGGGCACTCCCTGACAAATTCAGGTGGCCAGTCTTGTTCAGCTAGTAGAATGTCATAACTCTGAGAGAGCTTCTCCAAAAGAGTGCTCTTATTTTTCTAGTTTTGTCCCCCTCCATCCGGAGTGTTACTTCATATAACTTATGTGGGACACTAACCCTGGTATCTGCAGTTTCAACTTGGATGTACTCATTCAAGTCCACTGTCTCCAGATGATCCTTCAAATTCGTGCGAGCTATAGTGACTTCTGCTGCGCTGTCCAACATCGTTTGAGCCCATTCCCCGTTCTTGAGTTGTGTCCTCTGATTTTTAGACCTACTACCTTCTTTTTGGTGAATTGAGTTTTCTTATTTTTTGGATCGTGTTGATCGTCTTTGGACTACACACGTTTTTCCTTTTGTTCTGATCGTCCTCTTTTTTCGGATTTCCATGAGGAATTCTGAAAGGTACGAGAGGAACATGTATCAGTATCTTGATATCTATCAGGTTTTCTCAAATTATCCCTATCCTGAGGTTATACCTCCTTTCAGAGGGCTCCTTTTGAGGATACCTACCTCGGATTAAGAATGCTTCTCATTAGAAGTTTGTTTAGTGTCCTCCCACTTCTTTTTTGGGAGGAGTAGGAGTGTTTTTAATAAAGACCTTTTCAGGACTTTCAGTCAGTTGGGGTTTCACTGGTTTACCACCCAAACTGTCTCTCCCTTGTTCTTCATAGGATTTTTCAATTATTTTGGCCAGTTCATATGGTTGCTCAGTTACATCAAATTCTCTTAACTTTTGGCGGATCGCTAATATTAGCTATATTAGCTAATATTATTGTTGAGACCTGTTTGAAATCTTTCAGTAGTTTCATACCCAGATTTAAAGCAGTTCTGCCCCGTATTAATTTTGAATCTGTTTCAGGACGTCTGGTATTACCGCCATAGACGGAACACCATGTGTTTTGGTGTAGATTGCAGCAAAGACTGTACCCCAAGTGTCGCAGTCCTCCAGGTGTGGTGCGATCCCCATTGGTAAACAGATTGTTAGAATCCTATGTTTCTCATGAGGGGTAATATCAGGAAATACTGCCTTGATTTGAGTAATTTTTTGAGCTATCCAGAATTTGTTCTGTTTTGCGGGTAATTTGCCAATGACTGATTGTATAGTCTGTGGTGTAATTTTATTTGTGTTCCCCTGGTAAGGTGTGTGTTGTGGAATTCTTATTGCTGTTTGGACAGTAAAGGTCGCACGACGTATTGAACCAATTGTCCGTGGATTTTCATTAGCTCTTTTATTTCAACTAATAGTTCCACATCTGTCATATTTTCAATGGCAGAATGTGCTGTATAGCTAGCTAATACCGGCCATGTTGCTCCTGGTCTACCTAGTGGACCGAGCCTGGTAATGTGATGTGTATGTTTTAGGGTGCCTTTAAACCAGAGTGCATGCTCTTGGTATGTTAGTGGAATTTCAACATCCTCAAAAGGAATGTATTCCTCTGGAGCTTCATCTTCTTTGTAGAAGTGAAACACTTTTGTTCTTGGATTTGCTTCAGGGAAGACTATCCATGAATAGAATACCTCTGTCTGATGATATTCGTGTGCCTCAATCACAAAAACTACCCTACCACCTCTTGCTGATAGGCTATTTCTTATAAGTTTCATAGTGATGGCTTTCCTTAAAGTTTCTGGAATGCTTATAGCATCCGCGTCGGTCTCTTGGAGGCCTGTAAAGTTTAAAACTTGTACGGCATTGCCGCCTGTAGCTTCACCGTTCTTGCATTGCTATCTGGCATTTTTGTTTAATGAACGTTTGCAGAGCAAGTTTCAAGGAAACAAAGATAAGGTGCATAATATTTTGGAACACTGTATCCTTCAACGTTGAAATAACCAAAAACTAATACATAGGATTTTTGTCCTACTCAGCTATGGCGGAGATTATCCCTTTACCCACTCCAGACGTCTGTTGGAGTTTTTACGAAAAAAGGGGTCTCTGAGAAAAGCACAACTGAGTTACTTTAGTATCTAGCATTAAATTAGTGCCTTACCAAACGTTGGGTGCCATGTAGTGTAGTTCCTATATTCCCAACAGGCTCTGCGCATTGGAATAATATATCCTATAGATTAGACGTAGGACTGAGGTCGACTAGGTCTCTATCAAATATACTAAACTTAATAGTGAGTGCCAGCTAGCTCAGAGGTCACTAGAAACTTTCTCAAACTCACCAGAAGGGATTCTTTCTGACAACCCCATAAACATGACAACTTTGTTTCCCAAGAATAAGAAATATATCTCTCAGAGTCGGAGAAACAATAGATAAGTATTTCACTCAGTCAATCGTGCATGCTTCGTTTCAACAGAGTTGTAGAGAAATAGAGAGACGGGCGTTTTCAATCAAAAGGTTTATTGAACAGTCTTCTTTCTCATACAAGAGAAGTGAACTGCTACAATTGTTAAGCAGACTGCAAAGTATAATGCGTACAGCGAGAATAGTATTATAAAATAATACTGTAAAAGCATTATATGGTTTCTAAGCCATATAAAAATACATACATAAATAACATTGACTAAAAATACTCAACTGGTGCTTCTAAATACGCCTACTCCAATGTACCTAACCTAAGTCTAGTACGTGGGAAGAAGTGAGTATTGTGTAGCATAGGTTTAGTTGTTTTTGCCAAGAATCTACCCAATGTTTCTCTAGGTTCTAATCAGCTCCCTACCTTAGTTTAGAATGAAGGAGGTCTGGTATCTCTGTCTCGGGACTCGATTTCCCAACACCCCGCAAGGGTAGCTTGGAAAAACTGGAGCTGGATTCTCGGCGAGAGAAGGGCAGTCTCTTGATCAGTGCATAGGCTGGAGAGTCGGCTTCCTTCGGCACTTGCTGTAGCAAGCTGTGTCAGGCAAGTAGATAGTCAAACTGCTCTGAACCACCGTAGTTTGCCATAGCAAGTGAAGGTATATTTCTACCTTGAAGGTGTTTAGGAATGCCACAGTTTGACGTAAAGTCGGGCATATGAATGTCAGGAAAGAACTCCTAGGGAATAGTTGTTCTTTGCAAAGTACATGAGTTCTTGGACAAATCAATATTCAAGCAAATGGAAGTTCCCTAACTGCTTAAGCCGATTTCCCAAGAAATCTTTGTGACGTTTTGTAGGGGTGGAAGTAGCCATGCCTGTATTTGTGTCGCAGGGTCTATGCCTAAATAAGGGATTGATTTCTATGCTTATATAAGGGCAATGTGAATTGTACCTATATAAGGGCATGAATCGGGAAAATTCACTCGGAGCTCTAAACGCCACACAACAATAGCAAGCTTGAAGCCAGTATCCCTCGTCAGAATCACTGGAGCACTACCCCTGTGCTCCGTGTCAACTTTCCACTGCCAAGGCTTGTTGACTCTCTCCTCCAGGGATCTTCGGGCTCCAAGAAGCTCCAGCTTCAAGCATCTCCTGCAGCCATAATCTTCGCCTGCACTGCATCCTTTGCACCGTGGGCCTTCATCCTTTGGTGAGCTGCTCGAGGTCCTCCTGTGAAACCTGTGCCTCTGGCCTGTGGGTCCTCTCAAGGGTCCTCTTTGGCTCCAGTTGGCTCTCCTGCTTGCTCGGGCCTGCTCCGACTGGTGAGCCACTTCGACCTTGCTGGTCCCGGAACTGCACCTTTTTTGACGATTACATTGGTTGCTGTTGCCAAGGCTTGTTGATGCTCCGGCTGGACACTGACCCCTTGGCTCTTGACATCCAACATGGGACAGCTCGTGAACGGCTCCAGGTCTTCTACAGCATTGCCTGGTCTGCACAGCTGCAACTTCAATGGCACCGTCAACCCTCCTGCATCTCTGACATCAGTGGGCATTCATCTTCCGTGCCACCCGGTCACTCCTGCGAGGTATAGACTCTGTCCCCTCTGCTTGCAGGTACCTCTCAACTAGAATCCACCTTTGGGTTCTACTGGACTCTTTCACCTTCGTCGCCAACTGCATCTTTCCTGAAGTCCTTCATTGTGGTCTATGGCGTTTTCTGATGTCACTTCACACCTATGCCCCCGGATTTCCAGGTTTAGGTATCCTGGTTACTGGGGTATCCACGGGTGGGGTGACGCTTCAAACTTCCATCTTCCATGGGTTTTCTTCAGGGTCCGCTGGGAAGGGTCTGTCTTTTTTAAAACTGCAACCTTGACTTACCCATTGACTTGTATTGAGTATGCGGTCATGTTTCCACTCTGCACACAACCTCCATGGAGTTCCTAGAAACTCACCTTGGGTGGTTCCTTGGGTCCCCAACTCTTCTACATGTTCTGGGTCCATTCTCGACTCAGGTCCTGATTCACATCCACTATTTTAGTATATGGTTTGGTCTCCCCTTACAGTCCACTGTGTATTTGTGTTACTTACGCGTTCTATTTCCAAAGTATTGTGTGTATTGTGGTTATAGCTCTTGGTAGGAGATATTGCAATGTGTTAGTGAGTGTTTATAACTACACTGGGTGGTTCTTTTTCACTTAACCTACATGATAGGATTAAGTCCTGGTAAAATACGCTGCTTTACACTCCTTCTGGCCTAATCCTGAATGCTGCTCTCCACAGCTACCACTTAGAGAGCTTTCTAAGGTTGCCTAAGACCACTAAAATCACCATAAGGGTTGTCTGGATTAGTGCAGGGCGCTACACTTACATAAATGAGCACCATATACTGAGCCACCCTTTTACACACACTATCCACCTTTGGCAGCAATCAGTATGCCCTATGTTGGTTTATGATCCACCACAACTCCTAAATAATTATGTCAGTCAACAGTCTCCAATGTACATTTGCAAAAAACAGTTACTCTTTTTTTTAATTAGCATTTACAAAGACATGGAATGTCTAACATACAAACAATATGCTGATCATAGCACAACAACATCCATCATCCAGTACATTACAGTTCGATAATGACACTGTAAGATATCTCCTGATATAATATAGCTATAATGCACAGTTAAACAACTTGAGACGCATGTAAATAGTGCACCAGGTATTTCCAGTAGTCCATGGGTTTGGAGCCAGCAGGCAATTCCTCCTCATACGTTTGCAGAGCTTCCTTGCAGTATGACATATCTTGAATCCACTGTCTGACTGTGGGAAACTTTCTGCTTCCCCAACAGAGTGATATTCTGCATTTAGCTAGGAGCAAAGCAATGATGCAAAATTTGCGCTTACTAGCATGCACGCCTGGAACAAGAACTAGCAAACAAGTACGAATTTTGCACACAAGGTTAAATTCCAACATAGCACTCAACACCTCGATGATTTTCACCCAATACTCATGTATCGCTGCACAGTACCACGCCAAATGTATAAAATCTACCATATCGGTCTTACAGCGTTGACATTGAGCATCTGTGTGCAGATCATATTTATACAACCGTGCCGCGGTATAGTAAGTTTGATGCAAGTATTTATTGTGCACCATAAGTAGGTTGCCATTGGGTGTTAGCATACCAGTTAATGAACAAGTTACAGTCCATTTCTCTTCTGCGAGTGGGTCGACTAATACCTCATTCCATTTCCTTAACGCTTTATATGTGGTGTCAGCTATATCTTCTTGCAATGTGGAATAAAGTTTAGAGACCATTTTTGTGTTACGGGGTTCAGTAATAATCAGCTGTAGTGCCGACAGTTAGAACAGCTCCGCAGGATACGACTGGTATAATTTCATGATCGCTCTCTGTAGTCTGTAATATGTGAAGCAAAACAATAATGTATGGTTGCTAATGTATGCGAGTTTGTTGGGTGTTCTAAAAGTGCCATCTCGGTACATTTCACCTGTAGTGTCAATTTCCACCTGTTTCAAGAGATCCATGCCCACCTCTTCTTGGGTAACCAAAAGCTCTGGGTGATGGAGCAATGGTAATGCAGGGCCATATAGCAGGAGTTTATGCGCCAGCTTACCCATCTTGCGTCAGGCTGCATCAGTCGTATCTATAGTATTTATAACGACTATGTAATGGGGGTCTGTGGTGTGTTATGACATCAGTCAGTGGTATTGGCAGTGCATCCCCTTCTTCGATGGCTACGTGAGTAAGATAAGGGACTGGGTGATACCAATAATGCGCATATTGCGTTTGTGCACATAGGAAATACAAAAGAAAGTCCGGGACCTTGAAGCCTCCACGCGAGTAGGGCAATGTAAAAGCGCTCAGTTCAATATGAGCCTGTTTGCCTGCCCATTTCAACGGTTTCACCATTGCAGATAATTTGTGAAATACCGCCGCTGGGGGAGTAATAGGGATATTGTTAAAAAGATACAGGAATTTGGGTAAGATGACCATCTTAACAATGGCCAAGCGATCAGCAAACGTTAAGGGCAATTGAATCCAAAGCCCTATTTTGTCCTCCATGGTGCTGATCGCTCTGTCATAGTTAGTGCGAATCACAACTTCTGGGTCCCTATGATACCACACCCCTAAGTATTTTACAGGTTCTGACTGCCATTCTAGAGGGAGCTCAGTAGGGTGAGGGTGAGTTGTGTCTGTCAATGGTATGATAAGAGATTTGGACCAATTAATGTGAAGACCCGTTTGACGTCCGAATGTAATATATTCCATGAGTAGGGGGGCCAAATTAGTCACAGAATCCCGCACATATAGCATCATATTATCCGCATAGAGAGATATATGCAGTGGTCTTTGCGGGAATTGGAATGCTGAATAGTGATGTTTTTGTCGGATCTTACATGCAAGTGGTTCAAGGGCTATCGCAAATAATAAGGGGGACAGTGGGCATCCCTGCCTTGTACCCCTCATAATGGGAACGGCCTCAGATATGTAGTTGTCAACCTTAATATGCGCTGTAGGTGCTGTATATAGAATTTTCACCCATTGTAAAAAGATGGGTGGGAAACCCATCCTATGTAAAATAGTGTGAAGATATGACCATTCAATAGAGTCAAATGCTTTTGCAGCATCTAACAGAATTGCAACGGCCTGTGTGGTGGGGGTGAAATAATGTGACAATGTGAATAGTGTTCTACTGTTATGATTCGTCGCTCTTATGAACCCAGACTGATCCGGTAAGATGAAATTAGTCATCAATGGTTGTAACCGAACAGCAAGGATCTTGGCCAAGATCTTTGTGTCTATATTCATGAGAGACAGCGGACGGTATGATTCACAATATTCTGGGTCCTTTTTGGGCTTTAAAAGGGCGATTAACATGGCTTCTCTCAAGGTGGGCGGTAGTATTTGCTGATCATTGGCATCACCATATATTTGAACCAAATAGGGTGCCAATAGGTCTACAAATGCTTTATAGAATTCACAGGTGAAGCCATCAGGGCCTAGTGCTTTACCATTTGGGAGCGATTTGTTAATTTCAGTTACCTCTTCTACTGTAACTGGCAGGGACAAGTAGGTTCTCTGCGTGTCTGAGAGCCATGCTAGTGACACATCTTCCAGATATTCCATAATTTCAGAAGGTTGTGCCAAAGGTTGTGATGTCTATAAGCTACTGTACCCTCTCATAAATTCACGTAGTATCCCCTGTGCGTCCCGCTGCACCTCCCCATTGGCATCCCTGATTGCCATGACTGTTTGTGGGGGACGACTCATACAAATGTTGGAGGCTAATACCCTGCCTGGACGGCCCCCCTCTCCATATGACCTTGCCAGCTGTCGTTTTGAGATATATTTAAGCTCATTGTCTGCGAACGTTTGATATTCGGACATTAACTCCCTTATGTCACCCAATATTTTCGCATCGTGTGTGCGCTCGTATTCTCGCTCCAGGTTGCTAAGTGTGGCCTCACGGATGCTGAGTTGCCTGCGTATGTCCTTTAATATACCCACATTAGTGCTTATACATACTCCCCTAATGGTAGCCTTAAAGGCTTCCCAGAGTATGCCTGAATCCTCAGTGGTGGGGCATTTAATTCAAAGTACTCGGTGATGGCTGGACGAATAGCTTCAGTATACGTCTGATCTAACAGTGCTTTGGCATTAAATCTCCAGACATATGGGGGTGGTACATAGTGTGGCACTATGATGGACAGCAAGACAGGATTATGATCCAACAGTGTTTTGGGTAGCTGGTGTATATTTTATGTCCAAAGCCCTACCTCTTCAGTACCCAAACAGTAGTCTATGCAAGACCAGCTATTATGCACCATGAAGAATGCGCAACCTCCATACACCCCGGATTACGCTCTCTCTGAATGTCATGAAGGTGTACCTCAGACAAAATATCCTTTAATATTCCTACTGCCTTCTGGTGTGGTCCTGTTATAGCCCCTGATCTGTCTAAATCGTTATTCAGAGCAACATTGAAACCCCCCCCAGATTATATTTGTTTCAGCTAGGTCAGTGATTTTATGCCAGATTGTGTGATAGAACTCTGGATCGTCTATGTTGGGGCCATAAACATTGATCAACGCTATCCGCTGCCCCCTTAATTTCCCTGTGATAATAACATAGCACCCCTGGTCATCTGTTATAGTATTGCCTACATGAAGTTGCGTCCCATTTATGACCAAAATCATCACCCCCCCCTTGAGTATGAAGAGTATGGAGAATTGTGTATGGATTCCGCCCATTTGTGCCCAATGTTACTCTTACAAGTAGGTGCGAAATGTGTTTCCTGGAGGAGGGCACTATCGATATGAAGCCTGTCAAAATACGTAATCATTTGGCAAATTGTTTTCAGGTTGCTAAGCCCCCTGACGTGCCAGGTTAGTAAATTTAGATGTAGTGGACGTAAATTAGTAGTGGCCATACGTAGGTATTAACGTGCAATGTAACATATTACACATTACATGATGTGTGCATATAGCGTACCATAATAATAGGCCAGCAACATTAAACCTTTTGGCGTTAAACTGGATATCCGCGATGTTTCTCAAGTGCCATAATCCGCACAACCTTAACCAACCTTTCCCCTCCCACCCCCCACCCACTTCAGCATCCCAACCATGCCTAAGCCATCCCCTTACTTGCAAAAACATAATAACGAAAACCTTTCGTGGGGAACTCCCACCTAGGGAGTCCACCAGGTGCACACAACTACATCCATCGTAGTGGATGTGGTCAGGTCTACATTAGTAATGCAGGTCTAATAGCAACAGAACAGAGCCATTATCTTATAACCTGTACATATAATAAGCCCACTGGAGTATTAAATGAAATTGAGGCACTTGTTCCCCCGTCCATGGTCCACATTATAACAAACCAGTCAACGGGAGGTCTTAGAAAGAGGAGAATGTAACAAGGTTATATCCTACTACACCCACTAGGTGATTTCAATAAAACAGCAATAGAATATAAAACACACCATTACTTCCCCCAGTGTCACTACATTCCCACCCAATACACAGTGCTATCAATGAACACATCATAGCCCAATTGCATAATAACTACTGTCCACAGAGTTCAGTGAATACGACTTTCTGCCAGTGATGCACAGAAATTTAGCGTCAGTGATCGCCTATCGTGATAGGACAATATATGCGTAATTTATACAGTACCACCATATGGAGTCTGAGGTAACACACGCTATCGTCGAGGTGTTATATAAACATGTGCCTGCCACACATCCACATTGGTCCTTACGTGAAATATGCAGCGTGCATCCCCATCCATGGCACCTCGCAGCTACCCAACTACTACCAGTGCAGTGTACATAAACTGTAGCAGAAGTGTTCCAACAAGGTTGTATGAGGCCATAATGGAAAAGTGACACACATCAGTTCATGTGGAGAAGAACAAAGAAATTTTCTAACATCCAAGTTTAGTTCACTTTGAATCCTGCTGGTGTTCCGTACGCCTGTTTGCTATTTTCTTAATGAAGTCCTGTGCCGCCTTTGGTGTTTGGAGGTTAGTAGAGCGACCATTCCATGTTACTTTCAGAGTTGCTGGGTAGAGCATGGCATATTCAACACCTAAATCACAAAGTTTCTTTTTTGCCCAGTGAAGTCCTTCCGAGCTAGTTGGACTGACATGGTAAAGTCCGAAGTAGAATGCTAGTGTGTTGCCCTGGTAGTTGACTTGCTGCTTCTCTCTCGCAATCCTCAGCACTGTGTCATGATCCTATAATTAAGGATACGAGCGACAATAGATATCGGAGCGGCGCCCTGTGGTGGTCGCGGAGCCAGGGATCTAGGTGCACGCTCCACTATCAGGACTGACGAGAAGCTATTGGAGCCAAAGACCTCACAAAGCATGTCCTCTACGTAGGTCTCCATCCGCCCGGTGTTTGTCGACTCAGGAACTCCTGTAATTCTGATGTTATTACGGCGGGACCTGGCTTCTAAATCCTCCTCCTTGTTTTTGATTACTTCCAGGATTTTTGCCATGTCTTCACACTTACTCTTGGTAGTCTGTGATTCGTCCTCGACGGCAGACAGCCGAGTCTCTGCCTCATCCAGACGTACACCCTGTTTGTCGAGTTTGGCCGACATGTTGTTAACACGCTGAGCAAGGGAGCCTAGCTTACCACTCATGTCTTGCAGACTGTGCTGTATGACTTGCAGCACATTTTCCATGGCGGTACCTGTCCCAGTCTCTGTACTCAATTCAGTGTCAGAGTGCGTCATTGCACCCCTGGTCTGTCGTTTTGCTTCAAACATTAGCTTTGATTGCTGCCTATCTGGCTTGCCCATTTTTATAGTTGATGACCCTTTTGATGGGTGCACACAAAAATGTGTGAGACGTCAAAAGCAATGCGGTGTGTCTTCAGTATGTCGCGCCCCGGAGCAGCACAAATGCAGCCCCTTTCCCCTCTGGCGATCCAATAGCACCAACAGTACTGCACAGCACACAAACAGCCGGTAAAAATAGTGAAAGCTAACACACGACAGTCTAATTGGGCAGGACTGTACAGTTGCTTCAGAGATGCAGGGCTTCAAGCAGTTACACTATATATGCTCCCTCACATTTCCAGTATAACATATGTTCAGTCATCTTCACTGTACCCATACCAGACTGGCAGGGATCACTTCTGTGCGAATTGCGGTGCTGTAGGTGCAACTGGAGAGATCACTGCAATATAACACTCGAGACGGGCGTCAGTTCACTGCAATACCAAGCACTAGAGCACGTGATACTTTGCACATCGGAGAAAACAATGTATATATTCCAGCATGCAGCAGTATAGGTGATTGCCTCGTGGGTAGGTTGAACTTCCACAATACAATGTCTCTGGAGTTTGGAGCGCAATCTGTGCCAGTGTTAAACAGAGGGACCAACTTCCACGGTAAACGAAGAAGAATCCCTCCACCTCCAGGACACAGAAGCAAGAATGCGGACTGAAACACACTCCTGTCTACTGTCCCCTAAAAGTATGAGGGAATAACCCAAGGAGTGTCCACCACTCTCCTCATACGAGGGGATCAGCTTGAAGTAGGAAGAGTCTCAGGTGGCGGTCCAGGCTAGGAAACAAAACCAGGTTTGTACTATGTAATATACACTTCAACTAAAGAATGCTGTAACTTGTATAACATTGACATGCGTGGTTGTACCAGGTATTCTTACCCCAAATGAAGGTCGGGCTCTCCTTAACGATGAGTTCAGAGAAGAGGGACTTCAGAAGAACCAAGTAATAGGTCAGTACAGACAGAACTCACGAAGGACTCACACACCAACTCACAAAAGAAACAATAGAGGGAGTGAGGCGTACCACCCGGCTGAACAGGGGTTTGAACAGCGGAGCAGTAACACTCTCAGGAGGAGAGACACCTGGCCCTAAGGGGCTTCCAGGGCGGAGCGCTCTCTCTCAGAAGGTATCAGAAGGTATCAAACACAACAGGGTTAAAGAAAGGCTGTTATTAGTCACAGCGCTGGAAGGAAAAGAATAGTGTCGAGCATAACGCCCGCGAATTGTGTGAGGAGTGCTAGGAGAAGGAGACGAGCAAGACGCCCGCAAAATGCGTGTGAAAAAGTAGGTAACAAACCAGGCACACGCGCTAATACGGAGAAATGCAGAGGATCGGCAAGAACTTTCTCACTGAGCACACGGAAGGTGAGACACTGCGGGAGAGGGTCGGAGACCAGCAGCAGAAAAGGAATTCTCCACAGACCTCCAGGGGAATTTGCAGCACGCCAAGACGGACGCGAACAGGAACCAGGAAGAGGAGAGGGGGGCGTGGTACTGGAACAGTAAGCCAAGCCATGGCTACGTTCCGACGGGTCCCCTTACTCGCATTAGGGAGCGTCAACAAAGAGTAATAGATAAAAGTTAGGGCTCTGGGTGAAATACCGGAATCTTAGCAATCCCACATGTCAATGCTCCTAAATCCTAACAGTACCCCTCCTCAAATGCTTATTTCCAGGACCAGGCTTGAAGGGATGGAGTCTGTGAAATTGTCTGATTAATCTAGCTGCATGGATATTTTCAGCAGACTCCCAAGATCTGTCTTCCGGGGGGTACCCCACCCAATCTATGAGGTATTGGAGTTTGCCTCTAGACTTCCTGGAATCTACAATTTTACGTACTTCGTATTCCTCTTCACCATTGATTTGTACAGGTGGAGGAGGGATCTCAGGGACAACGGAGGGAAGGTATTTTTTGATCAAGGAACTGTGGAAGACGGGATGTATTTTCATGCATGGGGGTAATTGCAGTTTGAGGGTGACAGGGGATATGATTTTCTCTATAGGAAAGGGTCCTATGAATCTGGGTTGGAATTTTCTCGAACCTTCCATCCTAAGGTTTCTAGTGGACAGCCACACTTTCTCCCCTACCGTGTACATGGGTTCTGCCCTTCTGTGTTTATCAGCTTGTCTTTTCATGGCTTCTTTGGCTTTGCCTAGCTCTGCCTTTGCTGATTCCCATACTTCCTGGACGTGTGCATGGTGCTCATCTAGTGCTGGTACAGTTATTTCCTTCTGCTGTAACACAATAGGAAGCATTCTAGGGTGTTGCGCATGCAAAAAGAAACAAGCATTTACAATGCAATGGTTTTGCCTTTGTTAAAGTTAGAGCTATTGGCATTGCTCTTGACATTTTTTTTATTTTTGTTTTTTTTAACATAAATAAATGGCATTGTCATTTACAATAGCAGGGCACAGGGAAGGGGGGGCGAGGAGAGACGAAGGAGAGCTGCGGGCTCAGGGAAGGGGGGGCGAGGAGAGACGAAGGAGAGCTGCGGGCTCTTGTTGTAATGCTTGCATGGATGAGTTGGTGGATGCATGGATGGGTGCATGCATGGATGGGTGTATGGATGGGTGTATGGATAGATGCATGGATGGGTGGATGGATAGATGCATATATACAGCCAATCCCTCAACAATTTATGCAATCCACCAACCCATCCAACCAACAACCCATCCATGCATCCACCCATACATCCATGCATCATGCATACATCCATCCATCATGCATCCATCCACCCACTGCGTCCCACTTCGACCCCTCTAAATATAACTCATTTTTTCTGTATATAGAGATGACTGTATTCACTAGTATATCCAGTAGACCTTTCTACTCTAACATTCCTATGTGACTCTTGCAGTACATCTATTCATATCCTTTCCATATGTATATAGAAATATAACAAGAATCAACAGTCTCTTCTTTGTGTGACTACATCTAGTACATTTCAATTGTTTTCCTCTTTGTATCTTTTACTTAACGCATGTAAATCAAAGTCCTTAGGTTTGGCAACTGGTTCTTATGTAAAGCGCTCCGACACCTTCGGGTAAAGTTCGCGCTACATAAAATCACATTAAATAAAACTTTACCCTACAAATCCAACCATCCATTTGTGCCTAGGCTTACATTTTACGGCCTCGAAGCACACAGACAAGGGACAGTTTACTAAGTCGAGGCTTTGTAGGGTGCATGGCAGGGGACAGTTTTAGGCGCCAAGGGAGGGTAGGGAGCAGAGTCAGAGTACTTCACGGAGGTAGGGGGCAGTTTTTTATGGTTCAGGGCAGGGTGCTGCGGTACTTTTTGGAGCATGGCCTTATTTTAAAGGGCTCAGTTCAGGTGGAGGAACGGCACAAAACACCAGGCAGACAGAGGGCAGAAGGACACAAAAACGAGGGGAAACAATTATAACTGCTGGGAAAAGACATCACCGACAGAAGCCTGCTCCCAAAAAGCTTAAGCGCTAACACACCAAATAACAATACAGAAAATGTGTAACAGGACATAACTAAGTGAGATTGGATTGGACTGCTTTGTAAAGCAGAGGCCGTGATTTGTTCACCCCCTGGCTGGTGGTTATTGGTGCAATACATGTGTGAGAAGGGTACGAGGGCTTGCACAAGACTGTCACTAATGTGCACTGAAGGAAAACATGTTGAAAACCTGCCCTTGTTTTAGTCTGGCGGGCTTTTTTCTTGACCCTGAGAGGACAGGCGAGTCTCTAGGGGTGCTCCGGACTTCACAATGACTTGCACATTATTATGCACACTCAGCAGTTTTCATTCCAGTGGTGGCGGCCGGTCACCTCTGGGAGCCGGTGGCTGCCCTGGCGAGTCTGGAGGGGTGCTCCGGACTTCACAATGACTTGCACATTATTATGCACACTCAGCAGTTTTCATTCCAGTGGTGGCGGCCGGTCACCTCTGGGAGCCGGTGGCTGCCCTGGCGAGTCTGGAGGGGTGCTCCGGACTTCACACTGACTTGCACATTATTATGCACACTCAGCAGTTTTCATTCCAGTGGTGGAGGCCGGCCACCTCTGGGAGCCGGTGGCTGCCCTGTAAGGGAGGGTTGTTGAGCGTGGCTTCCAGGCGCACAAAGGGCGGCTTGTTGTCTGAAGGGGCCGACGCGGCGAGCACCAGGCCCGGTCAGACCGGGTGACTCAAGCTCCTCTAGTGGCAGGCGAGAATGCACATTCATTTTGTTATTTATTTACCTGATTTTTATATCGCAGATAATAAAGTAGAGGGCTGACATGCCCGCCTTGAAAACAATTGCACTGTGTGATTTCTTTTTTTGGTACAACTGTCTCTAATTAGACGGGGTGAAGGTGTGGGGCCGCACACCCCCAGGGCCATATCCAATTAAGGTACTCGGGGTCGTGAAGGGGTTGCTTTCTCAGAGAAACTTTAAAAACGAATGATTTAATGTAGTATATTTTAGTTTTCATTTGCGTTTTATAAATCGTTCCTATTAAAAGATGTTTTCAGAAGTGCGCCGAATGGATGGTTGATTGACAGGTAGAACGTCGTGCGTCGGGGTACAGCCAAAGCAATTATGTTGCTCTACAGTAACAATAACCATTTATGTAGCGCACACCAGAAACCGAATTGACGGCAGGCGCTTTAATGATAGATGGTATTATTGCTCAGCTAACGGGCACTAAATGCCTCCACCTAGAATGATTCATTTGTCCAGTCAGGGCTAGTGCTGTGACCTGCGGTGCTCGGAGCAGGCGCTTTATCCACTGAGCTCTTTGCCGCCTGCGTGATAAACCTCCAGCCTCAGTGCCAGAGTGCCAGGTAGTAGACAGAGGGGACAAGGGGAGCTTGAGAGCAGGCATTCCGTCCTGGAGCTCCTTAACACACTCTTTCTATGCAGGAAGCGGGAGGGGGGTTGGGAAAGGAACGGCCAGCGGGAGGGGGGGGAGCGGGAAAGGAACGGCCAGCGGGAGGGGGGGGGCGGGAAACGACTTAACACACTCTTTCTATGCAGGAAGCGGGAGGGGGGGTTGGGAAAGGAACGGCCAGCGGGAGGGGGGGAGCGGGAAAGGAACGGCCAGCGGGAGGGGGGGGCGGGAAACGAACCGACAGCGGGAGGGGGGACAGGAAAGGAAAGGAACCACTCACCTGGACTTCCTCGGCCGGCGGTCGGCCGCCAAATGGCCCAAACAAACCTCGAAGAGCCCAAAAAAAAGCCCCGCCCACCGCTGCATGACGTGGCCAAAAGGGAAAAATTCTCGGGAACGCCCCCGAATCTGGTCCGGCCTTGACGGACAGATCCGGCTCCCAATGGCTAGCCTCCATTTATGGAGCAAGCCAATGGGAGGAGGGGGCGAGGAGGGGGCGGATACCCGACCCCACAGAGCAAAACATAAGATTTTGCTAGCGCATGCGTACTTCGTACGCATTGCCGAGGCAAAACCTAAAAAGGGGATACGTCTGTAGCGGAATGACTAGAATTATTGTAAGCAAATTCTGCCAACGGAAGAGCTTGAACCCAAGTAGAGGGGATGGATGTTAATAAACACCGTAGGAACTGCTCTAGGGTCTGATTGGTTCTTTCTGTTTGCCCATCGGTTTGGGGGTGATATGAGGTGGACAGTCTGTGATCGATACCCAGAACGGAACACAGCCCTCGCCAAAATTTCTAGACAAACTGGGGTCCTCTATCGGAAATGATGACTGAGTGTAATTCATGCAGTTTTACAATATTGTCCAAGAAGACAGATGCTAGTTCTTTAGAAGAAGGCACTTTTTTCAGAGGAATAAAATGACTCATCTTTGACAATAAATCCACTACTACATAAATAGTGGTGTACCCTTGACAGGAGGGCAGATCCGTCATAAAATCCATGCTTATTGTGTGCCAGGGTGATGGAGGAATGGCTAGTTGTCGTAGTAGCCCTGTAGGTGCACAATGCGATGCCTTTTGACGAGCCCAGGTGGCGCAAGATTGTACATAGGCTAACACATCTTTGGACATGGATTCCCACCAAAACCATCTGTGACACAACTCATGTGTTTTACGACTGCCAGGATGTCCTGCCAAGGTGCTGCTATGACACCACTCCATGACCTTTTATTGAAGAGAGGGAGAAGCGACACATAGTTTGTCTTCATGATAATACAACCCGTCTCTGATGGTATGTAAGGGATTGTGCAACCAGTCTTCTATTGGTATAGCAAGGAGATGTTCCTTGATATCATTAAGGAGTGTGGAGTCTTTTTCTCCCACCCCAAGTATCTTGTTCGCAGGAATAATAGGAAGGGGCTGTTCCATGTCTGTACTAGTGTCATGTCCCAAACGCGACAAAGCATCGGCTTTTCCCTGCTGTGATCCTGGGCGATAGGTGATCAGAAAATCGTATTCACTAAAGAATAACAGCAACCTCATTTGCCTGGGAGTGAGCGCTCTTGCTGATTTAAAAAACTGCAGGTTCTTGTGGTTGGAATAAATGGTGACTACATGAGGGGATCCTAACAAATGGTGTCTCCACTCCTGAAAGGATAGCTTGATGGCCAACAGTTCTCTTTCTCCTATAGTATAATTTCTCTCAGCAGGTAATAAAGTTTTCGAGAAATAAGCTATAGGATGCATTTGTCCTGTCTCGGTGTCTCTCTGTGAAAGGATTCCTCCTACAGCATATTGAGAGGCGTCTGCCTCCACAAAAAATGGTTGTGTGTTGTCTGCGTGGTGAAGAATGGGCGAAGTGGTGAACTTGTTTTTCAAATCACAGAAAGCTTGTTCTGCTTCAGCCGACCAGACAAAAGGCACCTCTTTTTTCAACAGTTTGGTTATTGGGGAAACAGACTCAGAAAAGTGGTCGATAAATCGCTGGTAAAAAGTGGCGAAGCCTAAAAAAGACTGTATGTCTTTTATGGAAGTAGGACTCGTCCACTTGACCAAGGCTTCCACCTTCTTGGGATCCATCTGAATGCCCTTAGGCTTGATTACGAAACCCAGGAAGTCTACTTCGGTAGTGTGAAACAGGCTTTTATCCAATTTGGCGAACAAGTGGTTTTCCTGCAATTTTCTCAAGATTTTCCGGACATGCTCTACATGATCAGTTTCATTCTGTGAGAATATAAGAATGTCGTCGATATAAACGATGACAAAAATATCGATATATTCCCGTAAAATGTCATTTATGAAATATTGGAACGCTGCAGGCGCGTTACATAAACCAAACGGCATGACGCAATATTCATAAAGACCGAATTTGGTGCGAAAGGCTGTTTTCCATTCGTCACCCTGCTTGACGCGGATCAAATGGTATGCTCCTCTGAGATCTATTTTGGTGAAGATTTTTGCTCCTTTAATTTGATCAAGGAGGACTGGGATCAGAGGAAGGGGGTATTTATTCTTTATGGTGATTTTATTCAATGCTCTGTAATCCAGGCATGCCCTGAGCCCACCTTCCTTCTTATCGATAAAAAACAGAGGGGATGACACAGGTGACGTAGAGGGCCTGATAAACCCCTTGTTTTGCATGTCATCCAGATATTCCTTCAGATACTCAGTTTCAGAGGGTGTCAGAGCATAAATGCGACTGCAGGGCAGTTCTGCCCCAGGTATTAAGTCGATGCGACAATCATAGCTCCGGTGCGGAGGCAACTTAGTGGCTTCTTGTTCGCAAAAAACGCCCCTATAATCCAGATACTGGTCAGGCACTCTCAGGTCAGTCCCTGTTTGGACGGCACAATATAAAGGGTGTTCTGGTTCTATAGCTTCTTGGTAACAATGAGCTTTGCAATATGAGGATATCAAGGTGACAGTTCTTTTTTCCCTGTCTATTAGGGGGTTGTGTACCTGTAACCATGGAACCCCCAAAATAGCACCGAAATTGGGAGCATTTATTAAATTGAAGACCATGCTCTCAGAATGCCCATTGTTAAAAACTATGACCATAGGTGATGTTTGATAGCATATCAACCCCGAGGATAACTCGGACCCATCGACTGCCCATATGGATTCAGGTTGGGGTTTAGCAACAAAAGACAGACTCAGTTGTTTAGCGAGTTTGATGTCAAAAAAGTTTCCTGTAGCTCCGGAGTCTAAAAGAATAGACATGTTGTACTGTTTGTGATTCATGTACGTGAGGGTGATGGGAAATGTAAAGTGTTTTATCACTTGGTGTGTTAGGAGTTTATTGGTAGAGATCTGCTGGTGTTTGTCGCTTGAGGAATTGATCTCTCTGTCCTCAAGCATTCTAGTTTTCTGAACTAGAAAGGCTACTGGCTGCTAGTCTGGGTGTCTTGGGGCGAACTGGGCAATCTTTTGCGTAATGGCCCCCTTTTCCACAATACAGGCATAAGTTCAGCTTTCTTCTCTTATCCTTTTCTTCTGTGGATAAAGGACCTCTTATTCCCCCTATTTGCATGGGTTCTGGAGTATCTTTTAGGGGGGGTTTCTCAAGCCTGGGTAAAACATATCTGGGGACACTACTGCGAGTCTTTTCCCCTTTCCTCTCATGCAATCGATGATCCAGCTTTACGACTAGATCAATAAATGAGGCACAGTCTTCAGGTGGGTTAACTATTTGTGACAGTAAGTCTTTTAACTCATCACCTAACGCACGGTAAAACAAAGAGGTTCTCTTATCTTCGGGCCAATGTGTTTCAGAAACCAGACGATTAAAACTAGTATAATAGGAAAGGAGGTCTTTGGATCCCTGTTTAAGATTTAGAAGAGCAGTATCACTGGCTTGCATATAAGTATGCTTAGCGAAGAGGCTTCTCATCTTCTCTTGGAACAGAGAGAGATTGTATAGCAAAGGATCATTATTCTGTACCATTGGAACAGCCCATTCAGCTGCATTCCCCGCAAGGTAGGAAATGATAAAAGCTACTTTGGCGGAATCGTCTGGGAACGCGGCGGCTTTGCATAAGAATTGGAGCTGGCATTGGTTCATAAACACATTATATTTGGTGCTATCTCCTGTGAATCTCTCGGGCATGGCTAGAGGAACCGGGCTGGGAGTATGTACTGTGACTTGGACAGGAGATACAGTGGAATCACCGCTAGCCTCTTTTTCAGATTCTGTGGACCCCAGAGTGAATCGGGCGGGTTGTATGTAGCTCTTGCGGGATTTAGGGATAGTTCCTGGTTCTCTATCAGCTGTTCTTAACTGATGTACCTCTGCCTGTAGTCTTTGATTTTCCGCCCCCAATCTAGCCACCTCAGACTGAAGGGCCACTAATGCAGCAGTGAAATCGTCCATGGAATGGGCCTGGAGGTTTAGGTCAGGAGCACCCAAAGAAGGGTCGGGATTCATCTTCGCTCGGGGGGAAGATATTTTGTGGGCTTGGCTTTCTGTTAAACAGAGGGACCAACTTCCACGGGAACGAAGAAGAATCCCTCCACCTCCAGGACACAGAAGCAAGAATGCGGACTGAAACACACTCCTGTCTACTGTCCCCTAAAAGTATGAGGGAATAACCCAAGGAGTGTCCACCACTCTCCTCATACGAGGGGGTCAGCTTGAAGTAGGAAGAGTCTCAGGTGGTGGTCCAGGCTAGGAAACAAAACCAGGTTTGTACTATGTAATATACACTTCAACTAAAGAATGCTGTAACTTGTATAACATTGACATGCGTGGTTGTACCAGGTATTCTTACCCCAAATGAAGGTCGGGCTCTCCTTAACGATGAGTTCAGGGAAGAGGGACTTCAGAAGAACCAAGTAATAGGTCAGTACAGACAGAACTCACGAAGGACTCACACTCCAACTCACAAAAGAAACAATAGAGGGAGTGAGGCGTACCACCCGGCTGAACAGGGGTTTGAACAGCGTAGCAGTAACACTCTCAGGAGGAGAGACACCTGGCCCTAAGGGGCTTCCAGGGCAGAGTGCTCTCTCTCAAAGGTATCGGAAGGTATCAAACACAACAGGGTTAAAGAAAGGCTGTTATTAGTCACAGCGCTGGAAGGAAAAGAATAGTGTCGAGCAGAACGCCTGCGAATTGTGTGAGGAATGCTAGGAGAAGGAGACGAGCAAGACGCCCGCAAAATGCGTGTGAAAAGGTAGGTAACAAACCAGGCACACGTGCTAATACGGAGAAATGCATAGGATCGGCAAGAACTTTCTCACTGAGCACACGGAAGGTGAGACACTGCGGGAGAGGGTCGGAGACCAGCAGCAGAAAAGGAATTCTCCACAGACGTCCAGGGGAACTTGCAGCACGCCAAGACGGACGTGAACAGGAACCAGGAAGAGGAGAGGGGGGCGTGGTACTGGAACAGTAAGCCAAGCAACGGCTAAGTTCCGACGCGTCCCCTTACTCGCATTAGGGAGCGTCAACAAAGAGTAATAGATAAACGTTAGGGCTCTGGGCGAAATACCGGAATCTTAGCAATCCCACATGTCAATGCTCCTAAATCCTAACAGCCAGCAGTTAAGCTTCACGCACACAGCTGATGCTATACAGGAAAAATCTCTTGCGAGCAGCGGGCGTGACAGTGGTATAAAAATGCGCTGTTACTTACACGCATTTATAAGCTGAAGAGTGCAGCAGAAAGTGTCCTCAGTCAATCCGCCGTTACTGTGGCCGCCATTTTGTGAGTGCGAACCATACAACTCGCTAATTATACCACACGACACATGTACCATCCCCCGTATAGCACTTCAGCGCTGATCTGGGGAAGCAATTTCGGGCACTAGTCACCACATAGTTCGAGCCGCGGTATAGTATCGCGGTCCACACATGCTCCAAGCCGACACAGTTTCAGGGTGCCGCCATCTTGTGCGCATCGGACCGCACCACCCGCCAATCTTACAAAGATAATTTACTGGCGCCATCAGCGGGTTGCAGGACATCCGACGTAAACATCTTGAGGGCTGATTGTTCCGATTCGCATAAACCTAGAGCTATGTATGCAAAAATTCGGACTGGGCCAACACTATAGGAGGATGGTAATGGCACTGTACAATGAACCCAAAGCCCGCGTGGTTGTGAATGGAGGCACATCGGAGCTACTAGATCTCAAACGAGGGACGAGGCAGGGATGCCCGTTATCCCCAGGCCTCTTCCTACTAGCGATTGAACCCCTACTGAGCATGATCCGCTCAAACCCTGACATTAGAGGCATACCTATAGAGGGTGAATCCTTCAAATTGGCAGCATATGCGGACGATGTCCTCATAGTAACAGAAGACCCCGAGAGTTCCATTAAAGCACTAATGAAAACCATAGATCAGTATGCGCAAGTGTCGGGATACAAACTTAACAGAGAGAAATCTGAATGCAAACCACTGAATATACATACCAACAAGACGGTACTGGGGACCTCGGGTCTAATATGGCAGAAGAAAGCCATTAAGTACCTGGGCCTCCTGTTCGAGAGAGACTTGCGGACCACAGTAGACCAGAACGAACAAGTGATCTTACACAAAATAAGGGAGAAACTAGAGAGATGGTCACCAAGATTTACCACATGGTGGGGAAGGGTGGAGACCATCAAAATGATGGTCACCCCTATGATCAACTACACGCTCAACATGCTACCACTAACCAACACACCTGACTTCCACAAGAAACTGGACAAACTACTAAACACATTTCTATGGAGAGGGAAGAAACCTAGAATCAGCCTTCAGAAACTCAGACTTCCCAAGGTTCTAGGAGGTCTGAACATAACGAACTTCAGAACCTCCCAAACAGCCTGCTTGGCAGCACAAGGACTACACTGGATATCACCAAAGAACGATTACACCCCGGCCTGGCTCTCCCTAGAGCGGAGACTACTAGGAGGAATGGAACCCGTGGCACTACTCACAGCGACAAAACACCCCGCGATTAAACAGAACGCAATCCTCAGGAACACACGACTGGCCCTACTAAAATTAGACAAACTACTAGACATCAGCGTCAGACAAACTCAGCTAGAGTCGTTATGGCACAACCCCAGAATTAAGTACAGGAATAAAACACTGGATATGCACACCTGGTACAGGCAGGGCATAACAACGGTGAGCCAGCTACAGGAGACAGGGAATCAGACATCGTTTGACAAACTCAGACAACAATACAACTTTGACAACATAGAGCTCTATAACTTCCTTAAAATAAGAGTGGCAATAGCTAAAGCCAACATAAACACGCTCGCCCCATCAATAACACAATACGCTAACAGCCTGAACATCACGGGACACCAGGTAGCGCACATATACAGAGCCATGACCCCCAAAACGTCCAAATTGAATAACAGAACTGTAAGCCAATGGGAAGAAGCAGCAGGGAGAGAGCTAAGCGAGAAGGAAAGGGCAGATTTATGGTCCTCCACATCAAGGAGGAAGGTGACAACGACACTTGACCAGACAAAATTCTGGCTAGTGCACAGGGCCTACTGGACCCCAGCACGGCTTGCCAACATAGGTATCAGAGAGACCGACTCCTGCTGGAACTGCAACAGGCAGAAGGGAGACCTAGCACACCTCCTATTCCACTGCGCAAAAACAAAGAAGTTCTGGCACTCCATAATCACTCTAATCAATGACATGACAGGAGTCACACTATCAATGGACTTCCACCACCTAATTCTGGGGTACACTGACCCTTCCATAACATCCGAAAATGACAGAGACCTGATTGACCTCCTGCTAACAGCAGCGGTCAAAACGGTGTTGAATAACTGGAAGGACACAGCAAGGGCCACCTTTAAAGCCTGGTTCAACTGGGTCATTTTCCTAAGGGGAGCCGACACCATAACGTCCAACAGCCAAAGGGACTCAGGGAAAAAGAGCGAGATATGGCTGTCACTAGACAACTACTTGTCCTCTCACAAGCCACCCTAAACACTCAGACCAGACAATACTACAAAACGCACACATGCACCCTACTAAACAACATAATGTGCCTACGCCTCTCTCTCTACTTCAGACACCTTTCTTCTTTTGATCTTCTATCTCCTCACATCACCAGGGGGGCGGAAAGATAACCAAGATAACCATACTGGTTGGCAAAGGGACACGGGGGAAACTGGAACGTGCAAGAACGGAGAGAAGAAGATGAAACAAACTATAGAATGGACTGGCAAGAGCCAAACTAATTAAAGCCAATTTATACAATGCTTGACAACCCCCCCCCCCCGGCGCTCTTTCTTCTCTCTTTTTCCCCATGTGTTTCACCCAGTACCATGTGAATATGCTCTTTGTTTTCAATAAAAAAATTACTGAAATTAAAAGTCAGCTGCATGTCATTTGGAGACCACAATAAAGGTTTTAATGCCGATAATTGTGCCTGACCGGCGGAGCCAACTCACGAGGCAGCCATCCCGCAGTGCGTCCTCTAGTGCCCCCAAAAACAGTTACTCTTCATGCTATAATTTCTCAAAAGTGTAATGCAACGAATAAACCTGCCTAATGCTCCATTTCTCTTGGGAGCCCTACAGATGTAGACTTAAGTAGCAGAATGGCACCTCCAAAGGGCCAGGCTGGTATAGGTGTGACTCCTAACTCTAGAGGGAAGTACCCCAATCCAGATCACTATAAGAGATATTCAAAAGGAGAGGGGGCAAGTACACAACAGCCAGATCCCACACCCAAGCCATTATACATATTACCTGATATTATTCTGCCATCTGAGTACGTAGAAAAAGCCCATTGGAAAACCCACTTAACTAATGGACAAGACATCGAGGACCAGTCCAGTGTAACATTTTAGACCATAGATGAGCTCAGTTAATCTCAATTATGGTGAAGAAGACTACATATATATGGTATAGTGGCACACCCTATTACCAACATTCCATGCCAAGTGACCATTTGAGTCATTGAGATAATACCATCACGTTCCACCTACTCCAACAGGTATGTTGGGGTAAGGAGACACTATTGATAGGAAATGGCTGTTAGATAGCCTATCCGACTTCCTCTTCTTATTACTGCAAAAAAAGAGGCTGCGTAATAATGGCATCGAGCATCTCACAAGCGATTACACATCCAAACCTTGAGTCTTTGAGCTGTTGCTTTCCAGCATAATTTCCAATATCAATTTCCGGATCATATCACTGCTCATCCTCAATCCTGGGGTCAGAGAAGGGGGCACGGGGAGAAATGTCAGGGATTTTCACTGCATCCAACTAAACAAAATGTGTGGCACTACACAGCTGTCTGATAAGTGCATCCCATACGTGTCCAGAGTATGCTGGCAGAAAAGTGGAGCCCTGGTCAATATCAATATCCCTTGATACCACCCCCTAAAAATTTACATCTTTTTTCCCTGCATAACATGTCAAATATATTGCCAATTACACTCTTGCGTCATCCTTTTTATATTAAACCACATTTGTTAGATCTGTTCGCGTCTTAAAAAAGCTTCTTTCAAACGCCACTGGCATCCTAATTGTGTGCATAATGCACAAACACTCCCTTCTTGTTTCCATGGCCTTTAATGTAAGCCAAATTGGACGGCGCTTTCTTCTTCACATGATTCCACATTTGTCTGCCAAGGAAGATAACATCTGCACATCCAACAGAAAGGTCATTCAACAGGATGACAGCTTGTAAGAAATAGTATGAATAAAACAACGAGGAAATATCTAAGGAGCACAACTTTGTACAGAGGAAGACAAAATAAGAATATTTGACGTCACTAGTATGGAGTCAAAGCATCTGGTGGAAAATCATAAAATAGAATTTAGTAGTTTTAGACCACTTTCCATAGGTTTACTGTTCTTATTACTTAATCACCCCAAGTTGTGGCATTCTCCTCATTCAGAGATTCGCATCAGTTGCTACTTTTCGAATATATCCATCTCAGAAGCAATTTGTTGTTTATAAATCAAGTTTTATCCCATTTTCCACCAAATGTGCCAGAATGTAGACTCTTAGGACCCGAAGTTTGGCGGTGCAGCACTGGGTCCGCCCGCTGCCGAACTGCCAAATCCAGGGCACTCTAGTTCCTGCAAAATTTGGAGTTTAAGATCCATGCCATGCAGGAACTTTTTGGGATGTTCCCATTACGGTGCCCACTTTCAGAGGCGCTAATGTGGGACCACCATAAAAAGCCAGCCAGACACGAGGAAACTAGTAATCTAGCGGGCGGTGCTCACACAGGTTTGGTGGTGTGGAAGCTGGCTACTGGTACTGCGGTCCACTTCTGCACCACCAACCTCGTAATCAGGCCCTTGGAAACGAGGTACCAACCAAATGTAGTCAGATCAGAGGCTGCACATCAGTGCATTCCTTTGTTAAGCTCTGTCTGTGCCTTTTCAGAGTAGTGCCTGGCCCAATGCTTCAGATGATGCTTAGGAGGATTTTCATTATGTGGCACATTAAAGCCACATAACCAGGGGAAGGGCCATGAGCTGAGCCTCTACGCTTACTGCATTCAAATATTTCCGAGTTTATGCGGCAATCATGCCCTGCAGGAACCTGTAATGGAATTTCCACTCTGGTGCCTGTTATGGCTCTCCTATGAGCCTTTAAACAGTCACTGCCATGGGCCAGCTGCCACCGGCCCGCCTGACCTGGATTCATGTCGGAATCCAGCAGGCGGCCTAAATATGGCTCTGACAGTGTCGGAGCGGGGCACTGACTTGGCGGTCCGCTCTTGCACCACCAAAATCATAACAAGGCACTTGCTATTTGTTTCCTACTAAGGGCCTAGTTACCATGTTGGTCAGAAAGCTTCAGACCGCTGGTCGGAGACTTTCCGACCGATATTGTAGGCTTAAAGTCCGACCACTGTATTATGATGATGGCGGTCAGAGTTTAACCCGGCTGGGGAATCCAATGTGGTTGTGATGGAGCCCATCGGCCATACGGAAAGCCCTCATAATCTGTTTCCGTAATTGGAATTATGGTGGTAGTTTCCGATAGCCAATCTATGTCGCCCTTACCAGGATGGATTGGCTGTCAAACACTGACTTTGGGGACCCCAAGCAGGGCACCTTTCCCCCTGGCCCTCCGCATTTAGCCCTGGGGGTACCTATTGTGCCCCCCCTGAACATCCCTGCATGGTGCCTGCCACGCGGTGCAGGGATGTTTAAAAATTGTGTGCGCACCGCCTGCCAGATTACAAGTTTCCTAGTGGAGAAGTGTGGCTCAATGGTTAGAGCGGCAGACCCTGAAGCAGAGGTCTGGCCCGGACCAGGGTTCAAGTCTCGCCTCGGCGGGTCTTGGGCTCAATTTTCCCGGACCTGATAATTCTCGCCTCGGTGCCTATTCTAATCATGGGTCCCAATCTGCAACTCTGGGCAATAGCTTGCTTAATCTCCACAACGGCCCCAACAGTGCTAGGATGCCTGGCTTCACCTTGGGGGTGCCCAGGAGTGGGCACTTCACAGGGAAAGGCCAGGAAGGGTTCCACAGCGGTATGTGTACAGCGCCTTGAGACCTTTTCGGGTGTGATACATGCGCTATATAAGCACTACATTTACATTTTACATTTACATTTACAGTGCCTCTGAAAATGAGCACCACAATGGGAACCCCACAAACATTTCCTGCATGGCTTGGACTGTAAAGTCCTTGTCATGCAGGAACTGGGAAGCATGTACAAGGGGGGCTCATGTTGTGCCCCCATGCATGCATCCCATGCGCATGGGCCTCAGGGGGCCTTGTAGGACCCCCTTTGTTTTAGGACCGTCAGCCTTTTCATGAAGTAAAGACCTCCATGACAGTCCTGTAACTTATAATATGCATGGTGATGCCGCTGGGGTACCATCAGTTTATTGATGAGCCCCTGAAAGTCTCGCCACTGCCAGGGAACAGTGGTTTCCTTGTGGTTGCAGCGATACAATGGCAGTCCGAACGCCAAAGTTGTAAGTGGGCTGTTGGACCGCCACCACCACGTGCCCTCAAGTCTGGCTGTCCTCAGACCTTGAGACTTGTAATTAAGCCCTAATGAGATACAACCTCAACAAAACCCTAACTTTCACTGCCCTAAAAGGCAAGCTTTAAAAAAAAATGCTACCTGCTCCTTTCACCAAAGCTAGACTGTCTAACCCTTTGCACAAAGAACACCAATCTAGACATAGAGTATCCTGCAGCCACTGCTGCATATCCAACACACTGTCACTGGTAAAAGTGCTGAATGGTTGAGTGCTTAGTCAGGCGCCAACTTCTGTGGGGCACTGTTCCTTGAGCTGAAGCAGAATTTCAGCTGAAGGGGACATGACAGTGCACCAAAGATGGGCTCTTTGCAGTACATTTTGAATGTTTCCAGGTCTTAACCCAACAAAAAGAGTCTTTAAAAAAGAATTGGGCTCACCATGACAACAAGCTTTGGGGCTTATTAACCTCATGGGTGCTGCTGACGAGCTCAGCTCGTCTCATGACGAGCTGACCTCGTCACGGCCGTTGGAACGTTCGCACGTGGGGCTAATTTCCCCGCTGTGCTGAACGTTCTAAAAACAGCCGTGACGAGCTGGGCAGCTCCGCTGCGCCTCATGACGAGCTGAGCTGGTCACCAGCACGGTGGCGCTGCGTGTGGCCCCCTTTCCCCCGCACAGCAGGGGGGAAACACCCCGCAGCGAAGGGGTTAAGAGTCTGGTGGTCCACGGACTATAAGACTCGTGTGGCGCGGTAGTGGCAGACTTCCAACCACACTATTAGGACCAGAGCTGTCCGACCCCTCTGGAACCCCCACAACTGCCAGGAACTAGAGATGGCGGGGCATTCTTGAGGCTGCAATATGCTTGGTGGGGCCACTGTTGCATTACAACAGTGCTGGGCCACTGCAATAAAAAGTGTGGCAGTGAGGAAACAAAGGGGGCCCTTCAGAGCCACCTGTTGGCTCACACCATGTGGATGTACAGAGAGGGCCACAACATGTACATACACACCAGTACCTGCACAGCATGGACAGCAGCAGTCCATGCCGTGCAGGTACTGCCTTTGATGTTCCCATTGCTGTGTCTATTTCATAGGCACAGCATTGGAATCTGTAAAGATCCGCCCACCAGACAGGAGAAAACTCTTGATCTGTCGGGAGGTTCCTACGCCGGTTTGGCAGTGGCTACATGGGGAAAAAGTGTTGCTGAAGAATGCGTCTCGTTTTTTCCCTGAAAATGGTATCAGCAAAGAGTTTGTGTTGTTGAAATCACCATCTTCCCAGCTTTCAGGGACTGACAGACTTTTGTCAGAAAACAAAATTTCCACAGTTTTGGCATTTTCTGGGACATACCATATGTTTGCTATTTTTCGTACTTTCAACCTCTTTCCAGTTAGTGGTAGAAATGGATATGAAAGCAATAATAGATCCTAGAAAGCTACACATTTCAGAAAAGTAGACACAATTCTGAATTCAGAATCATTTGTGTAGATCCTTCAAGTTTTTTTACAGAAACTAACAGTTGAAAATAAGTAAAACTGAAAATGAGTTGAAAGAAACAGCCATTTGTGCCAACGTTTTCACCTGTAACTTCTTCTAAGTTTCACAGATTTTTTAAAGCAATATACTGCTACATATGGTGGACCCTTTTGGTTGTGAGGATATATAGGACTTGTAGGTTCACCAAGAACCCGAGGAACCCAGAGCCAATAACTGAGCAGCATCTTGCAATGCTTTTTCATTGTGTACGCTGTGTATATGTTGTGTTGTAATATTCTTATTTAAGAATGTAGAAGTGTTCTTAGAATAGGAATGCATTTGTGGGGTTCCAGGGAGGGAGAGTTGATGGGAGATGAGGACATGTAAAGATCGTTATGAGCAGAGTTGCCAATAAAATACTTGAAGAAGGTACCCTGACTGAGAACCGTCTTTACAATTTTGGCGACGGAGGATTGGGCAACTCTGCGTGGACCCACTGAGATTGAAGGAAAGAAATAAAGTGAAGGACATGAAAATACAGACGGACAAGAATAATTCGTACTGAAGAGGAAATTGACATAACTGAGGTGAGCGGAATGACGGAATGACGGAATGAGAAGTAAATTACATTTTAAAACTAAAAGAAAGAAAGAAGAAGAAAGTATCGTGTTACCGTTAAAGCAGCGAGTGTCAGCTGAAGAGCGCGTGCGGCGATTGAAGCTCTGAGAGGTGCGTGATGTCAGCAAAGGAGCGCGCGCGGCGAATGAAGCTATGAGAGGCACGTCGGCGCACGGCAGCAAGAGGAGCAGCGTCTGGTGATTGTGACGCGGGAAGAGAGGCGCGTGAAGAGCGACTCTGGCACTGCGTACGGCAGCGGAAAGCAGTGACTGTGACGCGTGAAGAAGGAAGCAATGTTCACACGCTGATTGGCTAGCGTGTGACGTCATCGCGTCTGCGACCATTTTAACGAGTTGGGAAGACTCGTACTTAATTTAAGAAAGGAAACGATTGTTAAGCATTGGAAAGGCAGTTTAAAAGTGAAAAGTCGCTTTTGAAGAATGAGATTGCAAACAAAAGGTTAATAAAAGTAGAATTAAAGGAAGGGAAAAGAAGAACAAGCACTAACAGAGAAGAAAAGTTTATTGGAAGCGGAATTAATACTTTCTTAAAAAAAAAAAAAAAAAATGTGTGCGGCACAAACATTTACATTAAAGCCACCAATACCATTTTTAACAGAACCTGGAGAACCAAAAATAAGATGGCAAGAATGGAAAGTTTATTTCAATAATTACATGTTCACTATCAAAAATGATGAAATGACACCGGAAATAAAAAAAGGGATATTGCTACATTCCTTAGGACCAGAAGGAATCAGACAATATGTGCGGATGCAAAAGAAGGAAAGAAGTGAAGATGAAACGGATGTATATGAGAATGCTTTGGACTACTTAGAGAGATATTATGCACCAATGGTATGTGTAGCAATTGACAGATACAAGTTTTTCAGGAGGAAACAAGAACAGGATGAAAAGATTGATGATTATTTGAGCGTTTTGAAAAGAATGGCGGAGAAATGTAGATTTGGACAGATTGAAGAAGAGTTAATAAGAGATCAAATCATTATGCTCACAAACAATAAAAGGGTGCAAGAAAGATTATGGACAATGGGAGATGGAACACTGAATAAGGTGTTAGCGGTAGTAAGAAAGGCTGAAGTATCAGTCAGATGTGCAAAAGCAGCCCTGGAAGAAGAGAAAGGAAAAGATAGAGAAGAAGTATGTGTTGTGAGAAAAACTGTAAGAGCAAGCAGCGTTGGTGCAGAGAAGAGAGATAAATTTGATGAAGAAAAAGCGGAGAGGAAATATTTTCAAACAACAAAAAATGAGTATAAGAGAGAAAACACAACTAATTTAGCATGTTTTAGGTGTGGAAGTTATACACATTTGGCGAACAGCCAAGCATGTAGAGCAAGAGATCAAAAATGTACAGAATGTGGATTAATTGGTTATTATGCAAGAGTTTGTTATAGAAGAGATAAAACTACAAGGGTAAAGTATGTGACAAAGGGAGAAGATGATTTGAGGAAACAAGTTAAAGAAGATGATTCTGATGAAGACGATGACATTTTTATGATAATAGATCTTATTTTGGATGTAAAAAGTAAAGGAAGAAGTAAACCCAAATGTGAAATTGAAGTGGCGGAGGTAAAAGTGATATTAGTGGCAGATTCAGGATCGCCATATACTGTAGTTAATTTGGATATGTGGGAGGAAAAATTTGTGAAGGAGATTGGTGTTGATCTAATGAAAAGTGACATAAATCCAAGAGGGTTCACTGGGAAAAGCATTCCTATGGTGGGGTGTAGAAATGTGACATTTGTGTTTAAAGGGAGAATAGCGGAGGGAAGAATGTATGTTGCGGAATGTGGACCAAGTGTTTTAGGATGGAAGGATCAGGCAAGCTTGGATATAATACTAAATCCGAATGCAAAAGAGCAGGTTATGGTGTTGAGTGAGAATGATGATTCAGCGGGAGAAATGATTTAACGGAGGAGATTAAAGAAGAGTATAGTGATGTATTCTCAGGAAATATTGGCGTACTAAAGGGATTCAAACATGAGATAAAATTAGAAGAGATAAAATTAGAAGAGAATGCTGTTCTGGTAAATTATGGAGTGAGAGACGTTCCGTTTGCAGAATTGGGAAAGGAATTAATAAGGTTGGAGACTTCAGGAATGATGGAGAGGGTTGAGTCATCGGTATGGATAGGTGTGAATTTAACACAAAATGATGGAGGAGAGAATGAAATGGTTATTGGATTCACATCAAGGAGCTTGGCACCAGCAGAAGAACTTGAATCTGTAATAGAAAGGGAGACCCTTGGTTGTGGGTGGGAAATGGAACATTTCCGAATAGCAAGACTTAAAATGAAATTGCAGGATTACAATTACAGGATTAAATATGTTTCTGGTGTGCAAAGTAAAATTGCGGACTGTTTGAGTAGAATGCCTGTACCAATTAAAGAAGTACCTAGGAGTGAGTGGGGTAGGTGTCAAATTACTATAGTGGAGGAAGAGTTTGAGAAGCCAATTAAAAAAAAAGAATGTCTTCTGCATTATGAAATAGATGAGTTGACGGAGAAAATAAAAGAGAAGATTTTTGTAGGGTGGAGTGGAAGGAAACCGAATGCAGAAGAAGAACGGAGCTTTTGGGAAGTGAGAAGTGAGTTGAGTGTAGAATCAGGAATTGTTTATAAAGGAAGAAAAGTTATACCATTCGGAATTGTTAGGGCAAAGAAGAGAGTTAAAAATTCAATTTGGTGGTCAAGTGTTGGTATTGAGTTGGAAAGAGTAGTGAAGGAATGCGCTGATTCGGATAAAAGTTTAACGAGTTTAAAACCACCTTTGTCACCTGAAAAGTGTTCTGAAATGGTTTAGGAATTGTTTGCCATTGATTTTGTTGATCCAGTCCAGAGCAAGAATGGAGAAGGTAGGTTTTGTCCATTTGTGATGATGAGAGGTAGGAAACTGTTCACGGGAGATGACATAGGATGGATGGATAGTACCAAATATGTAGAATGGTTACCGGGAAGAGTTGAAGAAAATATTAGAAAAGCACAACAAGTGTACAAAAAGAATTTTGAAAAAAAGAGTGTGACGAGGGTGGAAGAACTTTGGGTGAAAACTAAGAAGTGGGGAAACGTGGCAAAAGGAGGAGGTGTATTTTCTAAGCTATGTAGAGTTGTGGAGTGTCAAATGAACTCGGCTGGACTCAGCGATGGTCGGGTACGGCTTATGAGTCGAATAGCTAAATGTGGAAATGTTAAAAAACGGAAGAGGAGGATGTTGGAGGAGCTACAGTTGTGTTCAAGGATGGGTTGTGGGAAAATGAAGTGGAAGATGAAGTAAGAGCTGAAAAAGATAATTGTATAGGAAATGAAGAGTTGTGTGGTAGAAAAACTTGTACGGTTACAAGGGGACTGGAAAGATTTGGAAGAAGTCATCCGTACTCCTTACAAACTTAAAGACTATATATATATATATATATATTTTTTTTTTTTTACCTTCTTCAAGTATTTTATTGGGCAACTCTGCTCATAACGATCTTTACATGTCCTCATCTCCCATCAACTGTCCCTCCCTGGAACCCCACACATGCATTCCTATTCTAAGAACACTTCTAAATGTTAAATGTTAAATGTCGTATACTTGTAAAGCGCACAGCTGCCCCAGCAAAGGGGCGTCCCGGCGCTGTATACCGCTGGGGAACCCGTCCTGGCTTTCCCTGTGGGATGGTCCCTACTGGGAATCCCCAAGGTGGAGCCAGGCATCCCCGGCGTTGATGGGGCCGTTGTGGAGATTAGGCAAGCTAATGCCCAGAGTTGCCGAGTTGGACCCCAGGTTAGAGTAGGCACCGAGGCGAGAATTGTCGAGTCCGCTGACCCTGGTCCTCGACCCTGCCGCGTCGGGAATTGAACCCTGGTCCCGGGCCGACTTCTGCTCCCGGGTCTGCCGCCTCTAACCAGTGAGCCACACCACTCCACTACATTCTTACCTAAGAATATTACAACAGTATACCAATTTACTTGGTGAAATATAAAGATTGAAAAATAGGTATCAAAGACACCTATGGATTTCCAAAATTGGAACAAAATATAGAGTTTAGAAACAGTAGCTATTTGCACATCTCTTTAATTATGGGTACCCATACTAGCATGTGAATTATAGGATGTTTTTCAAAGTGACTTCTTTTTTACTCATTGTCTTACATTTCAAAGGCAGAAATGCATTGAAAGTCAACAGGTAATAACAGTTGCTGTACAATTCTGTGTTCTCCTAAGTCTCCTGAGAAAAAATGGTACCTCACTTGTGTGGTAGGCCTAGTACCCGCGACAGGAAATGTCCCAAAATGCAAGGTGGACACTCCACATTTTTACAGTGAAAACAGGCTCTTTTTTTGCAAAGTGCCTAGATGTGGACATGAATCCTAGCTCAGCCAGCACCAAGGGAAACCTAGCAAAACCATACATTTTTCAAACCTAGGCACCCAGGGAAAGCCAGGATGGGGTGACTTGTGTGGTTCCCACCATATTTTCTTACGCGGAATCCCTTGCAAACCTCAAACTTTGTTAAAAAAACATTTCTGTGATGGAAAGTTCTGAATCTGTGTGGCTCCACAAAATTCTACCCACCCCGCATTCCCAAAAGTCTTCCGATAAAAATGGTACCTCACTTGTTTGGGTAGGCGTCTGTCCGCGCCAGGAAAGGGCCCAAAACGCAACGTGGAAACACCACATTTTTACAATGAAAACTGACCCTTTCTTTGCAAAGTGCCTAGCTGTAGATTTTAAACCCTAGCTCCACCGGCACTTACCTAGACCTAAACCTAGAAAACCTATACATTTGTGAAAATTAGACACCCAGGGGAAACAAGGATGTGGTGACTTGTGTGGCTCTCAACAGGTTCAGTTACCGAGAATTCCTTGAAACCTTAAACTTTGTAAAAAAACATTTTCCTCACATTTCTGTGGTAGAAAGTACTGGAATCTGCGTGGATCTACAAAATTCCCCTCACCCTCATTCCCGCAATTGTTCCAATAAAAATAGTACCTCCCTTGTGTGGTACCCATACATGGCGGCCGCTGGCACGCCGAAGGGGCGCCAAAGGTGTGCCTAAGGCAAGTCCGTCTGCACCTGTCTGCGTCTGGACCACGCCCAGCGCCAGAACCCCTGGCCCCTGCACCCCCCACAACGACCACCACCGATACGATGCCTGCACACTCCACACTCTCAACCCCAGACGGACCCACACCTGCTTCAAGGTTGCCCTGAAAAGCACACAAGGTCCTTTCACCTGCCGGAACTGCAGCTACACCAGCCTTAAAGCCGCTGAACAACCGGCCAAGAAAGACCTCAACCACCTCCGATGCATCCTACTGAACACCCGCTCCGCACGTAAACACGCCGTCGAGCTCTGGGACCTGCTCGACACATCATCCCCGGACGTCGCCTTCCTAACAGAGACATGGATGAACGACTCCTCTGCACCCGACATCGCCATAGCCATCCCAGATGGCTACAAGATCACCTGCAGAGATCGCACCAACGGAGTCGGAGGAGGAATCGCCATCGTCCACAAGAACAGCATCAGGATCTCGACCAGCACCAACGACACTCTCAGCAACGCCGAACACATGCATTTCCAGATCCACACAGACCCCAACTCCACCCTCAGAGGCACCCTCATCTACAGATCCCCCGGACCCTGATCCCCGATCCCAGTTCTGCGACTCCATCACCGACTTCCTCAGCAGGCATGCCCTGGCCTCCACCGACTACATCCTCCTCGGAGAACTGATCTTTCACCTTGAGAACAACAACAACAGCAACTCAACAACCCTGATCGAAAACCTCGCTAACCTCAGACTGAGGCAACTCGTCACAATGCCTACCCACTCCGCCGGCCACCCGCTTGACCCCATCTTCACCGCAAGCCCCCACATCACCTTCAGCCACACCACCGAATTCCTCTGGACTGACCACCGCTGCATTCACTTCTCCTTCCAGAAATGCACCACACACCACCGCACCCAACAGGTCACTCGGCGATGCTGGAGAAAAATCATCGAAGACCAACGACGTGAAAACCGTGCTCTCAGCCCACCCACCGAACCCTCCAACACCAACGACTCTGCCCACAGCCAAAGACGCTGGATCAACGATTGCACCAACATCCTCGCCCCACTGAAGAAACTCCCCCACAGACACACCAGCAAGAAGGCCAGCTGGTTCACCCCAGAACTCCTAGCCTCCAAGCAAGCCTGCCGGAAACTAGAGAAGAAATGGCACAGCAATCAGACTCCGGACAGCCACGCAGCCCACAAGGATGCCTTCCGCAACCACCATCACCTCATCAGGACTGCCAAGAGGACCTCCTTCAAAGACCGCCTCGACAACAACGCACACATTAGCAAGAAGCTCTTCAACAACATGAAGGAACTCTCCAACCCCAGCTCCAACACCAACGACATCCCGCCATTGCAAGCCCTGTGCGACTCCCTCGCCACCTTCTTTCACCGCAAGATAGCAGACATTCACGACAGCTTCAACACCCAAGCAGCCCCAACAGACAGCAACACAACAGACTCTCAACACGCCATCGGCCTCGACCCCCTGCTAGCCTGGACCAGCGTGAGCATCAAGGACACCATAAAGACCATGAGCACAATTCACTCCGGCTCCCCGTCAGACCCAAACCCACACCACATCTTCAACAAAGCCAGCAGCTCCATCGCACCCCACCTGCGCAATGTCACAATCTCTATCTTGAGACCGCGACCTTCCCAGAGAGCTGGAAACACACCGACATCAACGCCCTACTCAAAAAACCAAAGGCAGACCCCGACGACCTCAAGAACTTCCAGCCCATCTCGCTGCTCCCGTTCCCGGCCAAGGTCATCGAGAAGATCGTCAACAGACAACTAACCCGATACCTCAAAGAAAACAGAATCCTGGACCCTTCCCAGTCAGGGTTCCGCAGCAACCACAGCACCGAGACCGCCCTTATCGCTGCCACTGACGACATCAGGATCCTGCTGGACAACGGTGTGACCGCAGCCCTCATCCTCCTGGACCTATCAGCTGCCTTCGACACAGTCTGCCACCACACATACGTGCACGCCTCCTCGCCGTAGGGATCCGAGGCAAAGCCCTAGAATGGACCACCTCTTTCCACTCCGGCAGAACCCAGAGCATCCGCTTCCCACCATTCCAATCAGAAGCCTCCAAAATCATCTGCGGCGTACCCCAAGGATCCTCCCTCAGCCCGACACTGTTCAACATTTACATAGCCCCGCTAGCACACGTCGCCCGACAGCACAACCTCAATATAATCTCCTACGCCGATGACACTCAACTGAACCTCTCCCTCACCAAGGACCCCATCACTGTCAAACCCAACCTCCACAAAGGAATGAAGGCCGTCGCTGACTGGATGAAGACCAGCCGACTGAAGCTGAACATGGACAAAGCAGAGGTCCTCATTCTCTGCTTCAACCCTTCAGCCTGGGACGAGTCCTGGTGGATGACGGCACTGGGGGCAGCCCCGACAACCACCGACCACGCATGCAACCTGGGAATCAACCATGACTCAACACTGTCCATGACCAAGCAAGTCAACGCTGTCTCCTCCTCCTGATTCCACACCTTCCACATGCTACGCAAGATCTACAGGTGGATTCCGACTGAAACAAGAAGAATGGTCACCCAGGCCCTCATCAGCAGCAGACTCGACTACGGAAACACCCTCTACACGAGAGACACAACCAAGCTCATCAAACGACTGCAAAGCATCCAAAACGCCTCGGCACGACTGATCCTCGATGTACCACGCCATAGCCACATCACACCCCACCTTACACTGGTTGCCCGTCAACTAGAGGATATCCTTCAAACTCCTCCACAAACACAAGGCACTCCACAAGACCGGACCAGCCTACCTCAACAAACGACTTTCCTTCTACATTCCCAACTTCTAGCTCCGCCCTGCTGACCTCGCACTGGCGCCACCGTCCCGCGCATCCGAAGAGAGACGACCGGCCGAACCTATGACAGACCCAAGACCTGCTGACCTTAAGGAGGCTACTCAAGACCTGGCTGTTTGATCAGTAGCGCCCCCCCCCTCCCAGCACCTTGAGACCCTCACGGGTATGTAGTGCACTCTACAAATGTGTTGATTGATTGATTGATTGATTGATTGATTGATAGGCTAGTGCCTGCGACAGGAAACGGCCCAAAACGCAACATCGACACACCATATTTTTACAGTGAAAACTGAAACTTTTTTTACAAACTGCCTGGCTGTAGATTTTGAACTTTAGCTCTGCAGAAACCTAAGGAAACCTAGCAAATCCATACACTTTTGAAAACTGGACACCCAGGGGATTCTAGGAAGGGATGACTTGTGTGGCTCTCGCCAGGTTCTGCTACCCAGAATCCCTTGCAAACCTCAAACTTTGTCCAACAAACACATTTTCCTCAAATTTGTGTGATGGAAAGTTCTGGAATCTGTGTGAATCCACAAAATTCCACCCACCTAGTATTTCCCAAAGTCTTCCAAAAATGGTACCTCACTAGTGTGGGTAGGCCTAGTGCCCGTGACAGGAAAGGGCCCAAAACGCAACGTGGACACACCACATTTTTTCACTTAAAACTGACCCTTTTTTTACAAAGTGCCTGGCTGTACATTTTCAACACAAAATCTGCTGCCACCAATGGAAACGTAGCAAACCTATACATTTTTTAAATCTAGACACCTGAGGGAATCCAGTAGGGGGTGACTTGTGTGGCTCTTACAAAGTTCTGTTACCCAGAATCCCTAGCAAACCTCAAATCTTGTTAAAAAAACAAATTTTCCTCACATTTCTGTGATAGAAAGTTCTTGAATCTGCGTAGATCCACAAAATTCCAACCACTCCACATTTCTTAAAGTCTTCAGATAAACATGGTACCTATCTTGTGTGTGTAGGCCTAGTGCTCGCGATTTTTACAGTGAAAACTGACCCTTTTTTGCGAAGTGCTGAGCTGTAGATTTTGAACCCTAGCTCTGCCGGCACCTAAGGAAACCTAGCAAACCTATACATTTTTTTTAATTAGACACCCAAGGGAATCAAGGCGGGGGCGACTTGTCTGGCTCTCACCAGGTTTGGTTACCCAGAATCCTTTGCAAACCTCTAACTTTGTAAAAAAACAATTTTCTGGCCATTTCTGTGATGGAAAGTTCTTGAACCTGGGTGGATCCCAAAAATTCGAACTACCCCGCATTTCTTAAAAATGATACCTATCTTGTGTGGGTAGGCCTAGTGTCCATGACAGGAAACGACCCAAAACACAACGTGGACACACCACATTTTTACAGTGAAAACTGACAATTTTTTTGCAAAGTGCTTAGCTGTAGATTTTGAACCCTAGCTCTGCCGGCACCTAAGGAAACCTAGCAAACCTATACATTTTTAAAAACTAGACACCCAGAGAATTGTTGGGGGATCCATGCAAGCCATACTTCCCTGAACTCCCCAGGGTGTGTAGTTTTCAGAAATGTGTGGGTTTGGTAGGTTTCCCTACTTGGCCACCAATCTCGGGGCCAAAAACCCAGGTGCCCCCCCCTTTGCAAAACCATGTAATTTTGTGATAGGCAATTTTGTTGTCTTCACATTATGTTTTGGGCCCTTGACTGTCGTGGGTACTTGGCCAACCCGCACCATTTTTACCAGGAGACCTGGGCGAACGCTGGGTTGTGGGATATTTGTGTCGGCCCGGTGATCCCACAACTTTTTCTCACAGAAACGGGAGAAAAATTTGTGTTTTTTTGGCTAACTTTGAGGTTTGCAGGGGATTTTGGGTAAGAAAACTTTGGGGGATCCACACAAGCCATACCTCCCTGGACTACCCCGGCTGTCTAGTTTTTAGAAATGTCTGAGAATGGTAAGTTTCCATAGATGGCTGCTGAACCTGGGACCAAAAACCAGTTTGTTTTGTGATAGATAGGGTGCACCTGTGCACCTGAGCACATAGAAAGTGAAACTTAAATGAGCCTACAGGCTCATTTCAGTTTCAGTTTCTATGAAATGACATCAGCATGAGGTGCATGCTGATTGTCATTTCACAGAAACCAGGGGAACAGCCTCGGGAGCTGGGGAAACTCTTCTACAGCTCCCGAGGCTGTTGGAGGGGGGGAAAGGAAATCCCTCTGGTGCATGCACCAGAGGGAATTTCAGTACCATGTGTGAGGACGGTTGGGAGTCATTCTCAGCACACGAGCACCGTGGCTCAGGACGACTCCAGGCCGTCCTGAGCACCGAAGTTGTTAAAATATCGTGTGATATAAATATTGTATAGGTGTTGTATTAAATATCGATGTCAAAAATATCAATGTTAAAAATACCGTATGTAATATATGTTTTTTAGTTAAAAATACTTTGTAATAATGTTTTTAAAAAAAAGTAAAATAGTGTGAATTGTCCGTAAATTTTTGTGTAAGTTTATGTGTTGTAAGTTTATCAAATTGTTTATTTTTTTAATGTTAATAAATATTTGTTAGGAGCAGGACGTGGGTTATTGGGGCTGAGGGTGGGGAGTAAATACAACTATTATGAAAATGAGTGTATTATCGTTTACATTTATTTTTAATTAAGAACAATTATATAGAATTTTTAAAAAGTTTAAGAGTGGGAAGTTGGGTTATATGGGATAAGGGTGGGGACTATTTTAAAATATTATTAAAATGTGTGTAATATTTTAAAATATTTTTATAAATAGAAAATAACTAGAAAAAATTTAGTAACGGGATATTGGGTTATAGGGAAAGTGGGGGGAGTATTTAAAAAGATATATTATTTCTTAATTTTAATTGAAATAAAATGGAGTTATTTGTAAAGGAATAATGGATTATCAGGAAAACTGTTAGGGAGTACTTTTAAATATTTTATTTTTTATTTTTTTCACTTTTTAATTATATTCAAATGTATAAACATATTTAGGGGCCTATTACGATTATGTATTAGAATTGAAACCAGTCGATCATTCTAGCTTGCTTCTAAAATGGATGGCTCGTAATCCCAAATGCCGGGCCTTTCCGCCCTTGGGATAACGATGCATGGTTTACTGCATGGTTTCCATGCCGGCCTGTCTGACATGGACACCATGTCAGAAAGCGTGTTTAGGGGCCCCAAGCATGGCCCTCTTTTGTGTGTGGCCTCCGGTTGCGGGCACCTATGCCGCCCCCTTATTGTTGCCTGCCACAGGTTGTAGAGATTCACAACACCTCCCATTTCCCTATGAGAGCATGTAATACTGCCTGTTTGCACCCGTACTGCATGCTCCTATAGGGAAATGTTGGAATGTGACCGAACAGTGTTCCGTCGCCTCCTAATGAGGTGGGCGGGACTGCCGACCAGAGGTCGCTCGGTCCCGTTTACAAGAAGGTGTCGGGTAGACATTGTAAATGCCCCCTTAGTATTTAGTAGTGGGATGTAGCATTGTAGGGCCAAATGGTGGGGAATTCTTTCACATTTTATAATATTTTATAAAACTAAAATTTTAGGAAGAGAAACAAATAATTAGTACGGGGATGTATATTTATAGGTGATATTAGTGGGGTATAGATAAAAAAATTGAGAATTATGCTATTTTTGGGGAAGAACTATTATTTATTATTACATGCCTCTCAATCAGGCTTCCGGCCCAATTTAAGCACGGAGACAGCGCTATTGGAGGTCTCGGAGGTCATTAAGGAGACGCTGGATGTTGGAGGCAGGGTGATGCTGGTTATGCTGGATTTGTCGGCAGCCTTTGACACCGTCCCCCACGAGGATCTCCTCGTAAGACTTCATGAGATCGGTATGAGGGGGACGGTGCTCAGTTGGTTTCGTTCTTTTCTAGCCAACCGCCGACAAACGGTCTGGGCCTCCCTTGGATCCGCTGAGATGTCGCCTTTGGGAGTCGGAGTTCCTCAGGGCTCCGTGTTGAGCCCAACTCTATTTAACATCTTTATGACCCCTTTGGCGACATTGGTGGAGTCCTTCGGGGCCCAGATCGTATCCTATGCCGATGACACCCAGCTTCTTTTCACCTGCCAGAAGAGTGAAGTTTTTGATGGCGAAAGTATCCGTGGGTGCCTTGGGGCTGTTTTCAACTGGTTCCAGTTGAACAGCCTCAAGTGCAACTCGGACAAATCCGAGATACTTTTTTTCGGTTGTCCATCTGATCCGGATTGGCATGGGTGGTGGCCCGCCGACATGTTCCCTCCAGCTCATTCATCCCAGTCATCCAAGAACCTGGGAATTAAAATCGACAATGGGCTGACGCTCAAATCCCAGGTGCTGGCTCTTACAGGAACATGTTTTGGCATCCTCAGGATGCTCCGGAAGTTCTTTCCGTTGCTCTCTGAGGAACACAGGAGAATGACAGTTCAGGCCCTCATTGGATCCAGATTGGATTATTCTAACATCTTGTATCTTGGCCTCCCGGACTACCTATTACAACGTCTACAGGTGGCCCAGAATGCTGCCGGGCGAGCCATCTTTGGCCTCCATAGACAAGCCAGTGCCTCTAGCCTATTGCAAGCTCTACATTGGCTCCCCATCCGGAAACGGATAGCATTCAAGGCTTTGACGATGGCATACAAAGCTCTACATGCCATGGGAGCTCAATACCTGCAAAGGAGGCTGGCTTTTTACCACCCGGCACGATCCCTGAGATCGGAGTCCCTCTTCTTTGCCGTAGTCCCCCGAATAAAAAAAGCCCGCATTGGAGGACGGTCATTTAGGCTGTTAGTTCCGCAGCTGTGGAATTCCTTACCTCTGTCCCTGCGTTCCATGCCTAATCTACTTGCGTTCAGGAAGGGCTTAAAAACTTGGCTCTTTACCTGCTACAGACCTCCTGCCCTGGCTGGAATCGTGACTTTCTTGTTCTTATCTTTCTGTTATGTTCCGTTTGTCCCTTTCTAGGTCATGTAGTACAAAGCGCCGGGACACTCCTAGGAGTAGCCGTGCGCTATAGAAGACCTTTGTAACATAACATAACATAACATTTGTTTAAATGAATTGGGCGGTGGTGTGTATTCCTATTATGAAAACTTTTAGTGAGTATTTCTTTTTGGTGAAAATTATTTTGAAATATGTAATCTTTTTTAAGGGGATTTGGGTGGGTTTGTTTATGTTGTCAATTGTTAGGGGTATATAAATAAATTAAACAAAATTGCATTAAATTTTGAACAAATGAAAAAATATATATTTTATAATGTTGAAACATTTATAGGTAGTTTTGTATGTGGATGATCTGTTTATGTAGAACAGTTGGGATTTTCAGTTATTTCTATTCTCTATTTTTGTAAATCTGTATAATTAGGACATTTGAAAGATAACCTACATTAATTTATTAATATTTTGGTGCATGAGGAAAAATATTTTTAAATAATATTTAATTTTTTGTTTCTTTAATAAACATTATTTTTGGGAAGTTGCTGTCTTATTTGTTTGAATCTATAATGTGTTTATTAACGAAATGCATATTTTAGAAAAATATTTAGTATATGGGTTTTGTTTAGTTTTTTGATAAATTATACCAATATTTGAAGTGTTCAATGTAAATTATATACAAATAATATTTATTTTAATGTCAAATATTAAAATATTCAAATGTTATTTGCAATTTAATTAAAAAGTATGTAATACAATAAGTTAATATTTTACAACATTTATAAGGTGTGCAATAAATGTATATTAAAAAAGGAAATTTTGAAGAATTTTAAACTTTTTACATAATAATTAAAAATATTTATTAAATAATTGTAATTAAAAAATATTTAGCTGAACGTATTAATATTTTTATTCTATATATAAAGATTTTGACTTTTTTAAACTAGTGTACAGTGTTTAGTTTAAGTGTTGTGGTTTTGCCTTTGTAATAGTTAAAGTTCCATGTTTAGTATGGAGCACTTTCTTTGAGTTTATTTATATTGGAGTGGGAATAGGTATTTTTTAAAGTTTAATGTTCACCACTTTCCCTGAGTTCATTTTTAAATATTTAGGGGTTGATTACAATGGCGGGGTTCCCGCCACCCAATTCCCCCGCCATATCACTAAGGCGGGGGGATCCCGGCGGACGGAAAGACCGTCCGCCGGTTTTCCGCCCGGTCGATGAGTCGACCATGCGTAAAAGGTTTCAATATGGTGGAAGTGTCTGGTAGAACCCGCCAACCATGTTAAGATACATGCAGGGATTTCCCTTTCAGTGGTAGCGTTGCCCCCACGGAAAGGCATGCAGTCCTAGACATTGGGTGACCGTAGCGGGCCCCAGGTATTTTGGGGGTGGGGGGTGCACATGGATGGTACCTATGGTACCTGCATGTACAACTTGGCAGGCACCGCGCGGTGCCTGTCACGTTGTGCATTCAAATGCACAACTTGCATTTTTAACCTTGCGGTGGGTGCTGCTGGCAGAACCACCTGCCGCAATGTTAAAAATGTCAGTGTGGCGCGTGCATCCTAATTGCAAATGAGGGACCGCTGCATGCATTGCGGGCAGTCCCATTTCCCGGGGCTATGACGGGCATACAAAGTCCGCCCGCCACGCTAATCTGCCCATTAGTATCTTTTGTGTGTTTATTGTCCAGCACCTTCTCTGACTTTATTTATATTGGAGTGGGAATAGTTAATTTTGTATGTTTAGCGGTCCTGGAGCGGGGCAACCACAAAACGACCCCACTCAGAGACCGTCATTGCCATAATCAACCGCCCTCCAGTGTACGACTTTCAAAGTCTCTGGTGGGCTGTTCTGTGGCAGTCCCACAGCGGTGCCTTTCGAAAAGGCACTGCAATAGAAGTCCAAAGATAGTTCCTGCAGGCCATGGACTTTCAAGTCCATGCCCTGCAGGAACTTGGGGTGCATAACATGTGCCCCCCTGCAAGCACCCCATGGTGCAGAAGTACAAAGGGACGTGTAGGGGCCTCTTTGTTTACTCACCACCACTCTGGTGTGTAAAAAGTGTTACAGTGAGGAAACTCGTAATATGCTTTCCGGGGCGGCAATAGCCCTGCCAAGCATATTGCTTTTGCCAATGCGGTCCAACCACCCAAGTTGTAATGTGTGTGGTCGGCCCGTTCTGCATCATGTCTATGGCAGTCCAATAGCCCACTGTTGTAAAAATAAGGCCCTTAGGGGCACATTAGTATGGCGGGTGGACTTTGTCCGCCAACCATACCGGTGGGAAAAGGGACCACCCGCTAAGGGTGTAGCGGTCCCGTACATCCCATTAGGATGCGCCCACCACACTGGTGGGAGCATCCCACATTTTTAACATTGTGGCAGGCGGTGCTGAAAGTACCGCCCGCTGCAATGCCAAAATTGCATGTTGTGCTTTTCAATGCACAATGTGACAGGCACCTGCCACGTTGTACATTGAAATGCGGGGGGGTATGTGCACCCCCCACACCTCCGGAGTCCCTGGGGGCCCACAACAGGCCCCCCAAGCAGACTCCGCATGCCTTTAAGGCATTTCAAAACCCACATTCTAATATAGCTGGCGGTGTCTTTCAGTCCGCCGCGGACCCCCCAGCCATTGTAATATGGCGAGGGTTCATTTCTGCACGGGTGGCGGGCGGATCGCCCCCGCCGTGCCGACGGTGGCTACCGCCAGCCCGATGGGGGCGATCTGCCCTTAGGGGCCCATTAAGATGGTGGGTGGACTTTGTCCTCCCGCCATCCCAACGTAAAACGGGACCGCAATGTGCTAAAAATGCACATTGTGCACTTCAATGCACAACGTGGCAGGCACTGTGCAGTGCCTGTCACGTTGTACAGTGAAGTGTAGGGGGGTACCATGGTACCCATGAGCACCCCCCACCCCCTCGGAGTCCCTGGGGGCCCGCAATGGGCCCCCACAAGACATTCACGCATGCCTCTCCGTGGCGCCGTTGCTGCCATGGAAAAGCATGTCCCCACCTTCACCCTAATATGGATAGCCTTTTCTGCCCGGTCAACTCCTTGACCGGGCGGAAAAGCGGCGGACGGTCTTTCCATCCGCCGCGGTCCCCCCGCCATAGTAATATGGCGAGGGGGAAATAAGAGGCGGGCGGGGAAGGATCGGGCTGATCGCCACCCCCCGCTTGGCGGTGGTGATCCGCCCAACATCCTAATCGGGCCCCTCGTGTCCAGGACATTCCCTGAATTAAGTTATAGTGAGAATAGGTAATTTTGTATGTTTAGTGTCCAGCATCTTCCTTGAATTGAGTTGTATTGGAGTGGGAATAGTTAATTTGATATGTTTAGAATCCTTTGTATGTTTAGTGTCCAGCGCCATCCTTGAGTTAATTTATATTGGAGTGGGAATAGCTATTTTGTGTGTTTAGTGTCGTGCACCTTCCCTGAATTAAATTACATTGCAATGGGAGTAGTTCATTTGTATGTTTAGCGTAGAGCATTGAGCATATTCCCTTAATAAAATGATATTGTAGTGGGAATTGTAAATGAAGAATACATATTGTGTTCTCTATTCCTTAAGTTACTTTGTAGTGAAAGGTGAGTATGTTCCCTTTGGTATGTTATTTTGTGGTAGAGAAAGTGAATGTTTTGTATTTAATTTTAATATTGGTATGAAATAATAATAATTCATTTTGTTGTATTTAATAATATGTAATAGTGTAAATTTATATAATTCTTGTGGTATTTTAGTAGTGTACTTACTTTTGCTTTATATGTATACATTAGTATAAAGAAACAAATATTTGTTGTAAATAGGTTATTTACCGCACATATGTATGTTATGCAAGTTTGTTTCAGTTGGAAAAAACTTTTATAAATGACAGAACATTGGTTTTATTTAGCAATATAACACATTGTAAATATTTTTGAATAATTGAATGAATTTAGGCCCTAATTAGGATGTGGGGCGGAGTTGCCTCCGAACAACATCCCTTCAGTTTCGGACCAGACCAACCACAGGTCGGCTGCCCGAAACCGTAATTATGATGCGACCACACATGCTGCAGTTGCAGACTCCCATTTCGCTATGGGAGCATGGGCAGCAGTTGGAACTCGTCCGCAACACAAGCTCCCATAGAGAAATGGGAATCACTGTAAATCCCTGCCACACGGTGCAGGGATTTACAGTGGGGCACCATAGGTGCCCCCCTCGGCCCCCAATCAGAGGCTGTGTAAGAAGGGGGGCCCCTAGCAGGGGACCCTCAAAGTCACTATATGACAGGCTTTTCATGCCGGAAAGCCGGAAAATTAAATCTTGTCGGAAACCGACATCATAATCCCAATAGCTGAAATGTAGTTTATAAGGGGTTATGTTAATTTTCCGACTGGCCGACAGCTCCTTGAACCCATTGGTAGCCAGCCGGATTGACTGGCCAGTTTGAATTCTGACCACCGTAATTGTAATACAGCGGTTGGTATTCAAACCAAGTATGTCGGTCGGTAAGTCTCTAAAGTAGGGTCGGAGGCTTACCGACAGACATCCTAATTAGGGCCTAATTGTCAATGTTCAAAAGTAATTTTTATTAAAAGAAATGTAGCATATGATTGGTATACAATAGGTGTAGATGGTACAGAACTGGAAATATACATTAACATATCATTGCAATTTTGGTAAGTAATATATATTGTTGTAACATTTATTAAACAATCTAATATTTTAAATAATGTTATTTAACATTTTATTTTGGGTAACATTTATTATTATTTGTATACAGAAAAACATTTATTTCGTATACGTTTTACTAACATATATTTTTTGGTGTGTTCTGCTAACATATTTTTAGCTTATTTAAACATGTTTTTAGTGACTTTTTATATTATTTAAGCAATATATTTGTAATACATAATAAATAATATTTATGAATTATATATTATTTATTATCTATTTTACAACGTTTTAGAAAATGAATACTGTGTACAATATTTTTCAATAATTGTAATTAGTACATTTTTTATAATGTCTTTTTTTTAAGTATTGCAAACTTATTTTTGATTTGTTATTAACATAAACATTTTTATATCTACTTAATAAATAGAATATATTTTGGAAATTTTTGTAACATCAAGTTTATTTTAACATTTTGAAAAAACCTTTCCTAAAATCATTTTTATTTTATTTTGCTATTCACATTGAATTGAATGGGGAAATAGTCTTTTTTCGATTTTTATTTTGCGGTGATGGTTTTTTTTCACTAATTGTGTTTATTATTCTATCGCTGTTGTCATTTGGCTGTTTTGGACAAGGGAGGTTGCGTTTCAGAGCTGAGTTTCTTTGGTAAAGGTAAGTTTATTTTTAACTATTTTTAAGGTAATTAAAAGGTGGGGGAGGTAGTGAAGTTATATATAGAGTAGGTAGTGTATTATTTTTGATAATGCTGTGTAGAGCAGCATGTTGTTGGTAGTGTATGCAGTAGCATCAGTCTAATGTTTTGTTTATAATACAGAGGCCCTGATTAGGATGCCAGGCGGACTAATGTCCGCCGGTTACCATTGCGGAATGGGAACTGACCAACCTCAGGTCGGCGGTTACAAGAGCATTATTTTGATGCGACCACACCCAGTGTGGTTGGAAACATCCATTTTTCTACAGGAGCTCCTGCGACAGGCGGAAAACGCCTGCAGCATAAGCTCCCATAGAAAAATGGATGTTACCAAACATCCCTGCACCGGGTGGCAGGCACATTAGGGTCCCTATGTTTGCTAGCCCATCCTCTTATGGGGGCCTTTATACACCTTATGATATAGGTGTTCCTTGACCGAGGAAAAACTCTAGCTACTCTGTTCATGTTTATGAACCTACACAATTGTGCAAGAAAATTTACAGAATGACCTCACATACCATCCAGGTGTCAGGCATCATCATCCGCCATCCCACGTTCACCATAGAATCCTCTAATGACAAACGAGCCCACACTAGGGCTGTCGTTCAAGCATTAGCTGGAAACTGAGGAGAAAAAAAAGGGAAAGGGGTCCAATACTAAAAATCCCTGTCACCTACCAGTTACATTTTAGAACCTTTATTCCTTGGTGAAGGAGGGATGGTTAAAACACACATGGACAAAAATTGCCCTGTTATGGTGCTAATCATCCGATTATAAACAATAAGGTTTGTTTAGTCAATCGGGTCGACATGTTTCAGCTCCCAAAATGGCCCCTACAGGGGCCCGGGCTTTCTTCAGGACCAAATTGAACCCTATATGTCCCTACAGTGCTTCCCTATTACATGCGTGCGAATTCACAGTTTAGAGGAAGAAATGAGGAAGTGCAGTTTCACATACAGGCTTTTTGTGCAAAATTGGAACTGTCTACACTTTTCTGCATTAAAGAGTGCCTGCTAAAGATACAACAACGAATTATTTAAGTAAAGTGCGTCAGTCAACGGCCGCGGTAAGACTAGAGACAAAGGCTTCCCAGACCATGTCAAACCAGCTCCAGGAGATAAAGACGTCGCCAGGAGCAAGAAGCTACGAGCAGCACACAGTAGCCTCCAAATCGCAATCTCCATCTCCTACAAAAAGACGAAGGTGTGAGCTGTCAGACGACTAGCCCATTTAAATTTGGGCCCATATGAGTTCAAAAAAGAAAAAGACTCTAAACCACAATTTGTAGTAAGACATGTATGTGTCCCTTACTCTAAACTGTCATGTTTTGATTGGGAATATTTCCCTCTATGATTTGCTTTACAAAGGTAAAGATCAAATATTACAGTTCAAGAGACAGTCAAGTTCCAATTTAAACCTGAATAGGAAGCCATTTTTAAGTGCATACACTAATGTAAACATCTGTGTTGCCTTGGCCTTACAGGGCTAATAGGATTCCCTGATAAGATGTCGGGGGAGGGATCGATTTCAGGGCTGGATAGGTCATATGTACACCCCTGATGGATTGTCCCCTGCCATACAGCAATCCTGCCCAGGCTGCACATTGCTGGCAGGTTGAGGCTATAGAGTGGCACGCTCAATCCCCTCATCCAGTCCAAGGGAAAGGGGCTGTAGTTGGATGTAATGGTCAGCTAAATGAAATCACTAGTCCATAGTCCATTTGTTTTGCCAGGTTTCCTATAATCGTGTGCTCCTTCTTACTTCAGTAGCCCATGTGCATGTGAATGTGAGCGCTTGCTGGCTCCAAGATCCAGACTCACAGACTGGAAGGCAGAAGCAGGTGAAAGGAACTTTGGAGAAGAACTTTTTATTTTTCTCAGTGAGACATCCCAGATGGAGAGGAAGTAGCCTTACGGCAAGAGAGGTCGACCTCGAAGCTGGGGAGCCAGGTTTGAGTCTTGGCAATGATGCTCAACATCCCATGATTCTGGGCAAATCGTTTAATCTCTCTTTGCCTAACAAAAATGAATGTGTCCATCTGTAATTAAACTGGTGCTCATGTAAAGTGCTCTGATACCTGATATCCTTGCGTCTAGTTCGCGCAATATAAAACAAAAAAATAAATAAAAATACAATACCCGGTTGGCCCTTAGTCCACTCCGAGACCTTCTGTGCTAAGAGGAAACTATGTAGAAGACATAAAGATGGGTGGCTAATTGAATACATTACACATATATACACCCACACACCACTGAAAAAGAAAACATATTCTGCAGAGTAGCCAAAGTGCGTTTGTGTCAAAAGGTTTTCAGCAGACTGCTTGCATACCCAAATGCAGTCGTCCTTGTGTGAGTTTCATGAGTAATACACACATTCACACACCCGGGCTCATGCTCACTCAATTCTAAAACATACGATGCCTGCGCGGTGTCTTAATCAAGCCCTGTAATTTGCACATCATTTTAATTTTATATTTGTCCTTTTGCAAAATCTGTGTGCACGACATATATGTAAACACACCCACTCGCATGCGATCTTACCCTTTATAGCAAAATCATGTGCCTCATGGACGGGTGGGGGAGGAAGTCCTGTAGTCACACCCTAAAAAGGTTACACCAGTTAGATGAATGAAATTTCATACTGAGAAACCAGAGAGCACCACGCAATTATGAGCAGTTAGAGAGGAGCTCTTGCCACATATACGGCTTACTTCGTCAAGGATCTCCTGCGCCGGATCGCCTACAGTGTTTCCCTACCCTCCTCCCGATGCTGCCGTCCCGTTTCTGTTTTGCCAGCCTTGTAGTGCTTGGCGTACCATTCGGTGACATCATCGGTCGCGACAGACTCTGGATCATGGGAAATGTAATCCTAAGCACTGGAATTATCACTGAGTGGGGGCCCGAAAACGCTTGGGGGCACTGACGAAGCAGTAACACCTGATACCTGTGAGCCTGCCTGGACACTACGCTCTATTGCCTTGCTCTCCCCCGCCGCCGCACCTGCCACCGCGGCCGCCGAGAGGGGGGAGCACTCAACAAACCAAGCCTGCCTACATTTCCCAGGGTCCCCTGCTGGGACTCGGGGACGCCGCCTGCAGCGTCACTTTCCCGCGCCCGGAGGCGCATAAAGACGCGACGCTCCTGCTGGGGAGCGGCGCCCGAAAACGCTTGGGGGCACTGACGAAGCAGTAACACCTGATACCTGTGAGCCTGCCTGGACACTACGCTCTATTTCCTTGCTCTCCCCCGCCGCCGCACCTGCGACCGCGGCCGCCGAGAGGGGGGAGCACTCAACAAATCAAGCCTGCCTACATTTCCCAGGGTCCCCTGCTGGGACTCTGGGACGCCGCCTGCAGCGTCACTTTCCCGCGCCCTGAGGCGCATAAAGATGCGGCGCTCCTCCCGCATTGCGGGACGCGCGCGGGCGGAGCCCCGGCAGAGGGCGGGCCGGTTGTGGCCGTCCGTGGACGACCAAGGACGGGACGGGCCACCCCCCTTGGACCTGCCCTAAGGTATTTCCCGTGACTTTTTGTTGCTTGACTGAAAAACTACACACTGGAGGACCTGGGCACTTAATAATAACATTGGAACAAGCACACTGAAATACATAAGGTATTAACGTGGAAACTCCAGTGTCAATTGACCTATTCATCCAGGTTAACTATAAACATCATTGGCTCAAGCATATCGGGAGGAAGGGGGTAATAGCCTTTATTACGTTTGCAAATTATGGCTACCAAACCTAAAACAAGCTCCAATAAGTGCAAATTAGGAACCCCCCTTAAATCGAAAAACCCAGGGCTAGAGACAAATGAGGCAGTAGCCCACAAAGCCACCCCGACAGTTTTCGATCTAATGCTAAGGAAGGTTGCAGGAGACATAGAGCATGCAGAGAGACGCATATCCATGACCTTAACCTCTTTGCCCCTGACTCCTACACAAACTGGGGATTTAAACCCCAATGACACATTAGATAAAGGTAGCCGGGACAATTCATTTGATGCTGTCCCCTGTGCCCAACTAGTATTAGAGGACGAAGAATCTATAAATAGAGAGGTAATTAGAACACCTAGGCAAAGAAGTAAAAAGCGCAGAAACAAGAATTTACAAATAAAATCCTGGAAAAAGCCTACTAAGTGTAACAAGCCAAAAGATACAGAGGATGAGGTTTTAATAATAGAACCTAAAGCCCCCCCAATTCCCCCGAGGTGGCTTGATCCCGTAATTCTAGACCTGCAAAAGCATTTGGAGGCGTTTATAACCAGCCAAATTAAACCGCTGGTTAGCAAACCAGATAAAATAGCCAGCGAATTACAGAGACAGGGTAAGGCCATAGAAACTTCAATATCTAATCAATTAGATAAGGCTTTGCCAGTAGTCAATCTACCAGCCCCACAAACCCTAGTACCTAATAACTGTGTAAGCAATGAGAAATGCACCATTGCACAAGTGCATGCAGTACCTAAAGGGGTAAAAGATGGGGGGATGGAGGAATACAATCACATGGAAGTGTGGACAGAAATAAAACAGTAGGACAGGGACATGCAATACAAATGCAGCCAGAGATAACTGTTATCCCTCATCAAATAGATAACCATCAAATAAGTAGGGAGCAAAATGATAGATCTCAAGGACCCCTACTATGTGTAAATCTACCCCCAGAAGCAAGCCCCTTTGCTGTTATCTTTGCTGGGGTACCTGAGCTCAGACGGGGCAGAGAGAATCCTATACAGAACTCAAAAATAAGATCACTAACTGGCTACACATCCACAGACCCCTGCAGGAGGGGGAAGGGGGGGAAATTTTACACGTAAGGAGGGTAAACTGGGTGGGTACCAGAAGGAAAGATATAGAAGGGAACTGTATCATTGCCAACTTCAGGAACCCGAACCTAGTGGATTACATATTGGCTAACAACAACAGAATTATAACCAGTACGATAAGGACCATGCCACTAGCGTACTTCTACCCTAGGAAATTCCCTACATATCCGCGAATTTCCAACAGATTAGAAGGGGTAGACTTACAGATGGGCACTGGGCAAGGCCTATGGAGTATGCCATTCAGCCCTCATCATACCAGGGGGGATCACAGTGGACAAACAGATTTAGCCCCTTACAGTCCCTGGACGAGAATGAATGACTAGGGATAGAAAGTGAGGAGAAGGACGAAAAGGGGATAACGTTTGATAGGGAAGCTGTAGCCCAAGGAAGCGAACAAAGGCAAAAACTTGTAGAACATCCACATAGCCAAGTTAAAGAAAAAGAGAGGGTTAGGATAGAGAGGACAGTTGACCTGAGTCTATCCGAGCGGGGCATAACAGTTGGTGAAGAGCGAGTAGGAAAGTTGAACATTATGTCATGGAATATAGCGGGCCTATCCGGAAAATTTGAAAATCCAGACTGGAGGAATCAACTCCAGGGATTTCACATATTAGCCTTCCATGAGACATGGGCAGTCAATCCTTCCCCCTACCAAATAGAGGGCTACAAGTGCTTCTTCATGCCGGCACAAGAAAGCAGAGCAGGAAGAGCCAGAGGAGGGCTGGCACTCTATGTCGACCTAACCCTAGAAGGTAGATGGTCAGTACCAACCTGGACGTCACACACCCTGCAAGCTGTAACGTTCCAGAGTAGAGGGTTGAGGCTACAGCTGTTTAATTTTTACAACCCAGGATTTATGAATGGGAAGAATGCCGCCCTATGTGAGATAGACAAAAGACTCACACAAGAGGCGGAACAGAGGAAAGGTGGGGGGAACCAATGATATTATTAATGGGCGACCTTAATTGCCACGTCTGTCCAAATTTGCCCCCGTATCATCAGACTGGGACATCTGCCCACTTAAAGATGGGCCGCATTTTGAACATAACCATGAGGGCATAATACTAAATACAATAATAGAAACCCACTCATTAGCACATACCATTGATTTAATAGTCCCAGAGGGAGAGGGCACATATGTTCCAACGTTTAAAGGATGAGGGTCCTCTACAATTATAGACTACATAATGATATCTACCTTCGCCAAAAATAGAATTACAAAGGTTAGAACGAAATGGAGCATCTTTAGTGATCATAACCCCCTAGTTTTGGAAATTATACACACTAGTGGGGGGGAGGTTTAAACATGGGGATACTACACTGCAGCCCACAGATCAGGGCAGGCGATTAAGGTGGGCAAAGATAGATTCCCAGGAGTTCTATAAAACACTAATCCAAAAAGGAGGAAAACAGGTTGAAGACTGTTTGGACCCCCTAATAGAAGGACCAGAATTAGTTACATCATTTGCATCCTTGACAAATTTAGTTGATAAATTACTGGAAGTAAGAGGTCTTTTTAAAAAAAAATTATTTTTATTTGAGAAAGATGGTACATATAAGGACAAATTTCATAAATGATTACATACATGATAAGAACATTGATATACATTTGATATATTTACATGCATTTTCTAAAAGAAGTTTATTAGCGGGAGCGAGGAGAATAAATATATATATAGCAATAGAAAACAGTTTCAATTAATTAAAGGCGAGCCTCTTTTAACCATTTCTATCTATTCTCCAATTAGTTACAGGAGCCCACAGGCGTATACCCTTCTTACGCTCCCTCTTGCCTGTATATTCATAGAGGCAAGATTCTATGTTATGAATTCCTAAAAATCTTGAAAGCCACATCTGAAAGGATGGAGGGTTCGTATCTTTCCACGCCGCAGAAATTAGAATTCTAAGTACAGCAACAGATAAAAACATTAGATCTCTTTCAGCGTCCCCCAGACCCAACTTGGAATCTATACCAAGTAAAATTAAGGTAGGGGATAGGTCGATGGACTGACCTAGCAGCCCCTCCATAAATTTCGTTATCTCTTTTTTAACACTATCTAACTGTTTGCAGAAAGAAAACATATGTATAATGTCATCCTGACTTTCATTACATCTAGGACAATTATCATTTTTGCTTATACCCCAGGCAAATATCTTCCCAGGTGTATGATACAGATTAAAAATAGTCTTGTAATGTTGTGCGCGAAGATTTGATGCCCGGAATATTTTTTTATTCAATAAGAGAGCAAGATCCATATCGACATCAGAGTCTCCCAATTTTGTCACCCAATTGGACTCAACCTTCTCAATGTCATCCGGGGTTTGATCCAATAAACAATTGTATGAAATCTTAATCTTCCTACAACCTCTATTTAATAGCTCAATCATTGGGAAATCTGCTGTACATGGAATCCGAGGCCTGGCTGCCTTAATTGCCCTGGTAGCTTGACCATATACCAGCCATTGACTATCTAGAATACCAAATCTTTCCTGCAAGATTTCAAACCCCAGGATTTCACTTCCTTCCATCACATCTCCCAGGGATCTAAGCCCCAACCTTTTCCACATCAGCAAATTACTATCATTTTTTAGTTGGGGAAAGAGAGACGAGTTGTACAATTGCAAATAAGAATTAACTTTCGGGATATTGAAGATTTTCATAATTGCTTTCCAAGCCTGCCATGCTCCGAGCAGTGTCTTCAATCCTGTTTTTTTATAAAAGCTTTGTTCCAATTCACACTGAAATAAGTTTATAGCCTTTTCACCCAATAACATCTTATATATCTGGGGAGGACAATGTTGATCTACAGACCCAAATGCTATATCAGATAAAGATGTAGATTGAAATAAAATAGTCATTAGGGTTAACAGGCAGGACCAGTGATATAACTTTAAATTCGGTAATCCCATCCCGCCCCTTTCTCTAGGTAGCGCTATTAAGTTTGTGGATCGCCTTACCCTTCCATATTGCCATACAAATCTGATAAACATAGATTCAAGTTGTTTCATGATACTGTCCTCTATTAGTAAAGGGATGGCCCGGAATAAGTAAAGAACTCTGGGGAACATGCACATTTTGACTGCATTCACCCTTCCTATTAATGAGAGGTGTAGCACATCTATTCTTTTTAATTCTGTCTCAATATTCTTAATGAGCGGCAGATAGTTCTCGCTTACAATTTTCTCCACATTGGCATTGATTTTCACCCCTAGGTAAGGAGCAGAGTCGACGAATCTATAATCAGTTTTGGCGATATTTTTGGAGCAAATGACCTGCGTTTTTGTTTCATTTAAAAGATAGCCTGACTCTTCCCCAAACAGCTTAGCCATCTGAATCAGGACAGGAAGAGTTTGTTGTGGGTTATTTGTTAACACTGCAAGGTCGTCAGCGTAGGCCAATATTTTACTTGAATAACCGTTGCATATCACTGGAGCTATCTCTGGGCAGTCAAGGATACCCTGAATGAGGGGGTCAATATACAACGCAAATAGAATAGGGGAGCAGGGACATCCTTGCCGAGTTCCTCTTTTTATATGTATAACCCCAGATTTTTCGCCCATTGCTGTCCCCTTAGCTGTCGGTTCTACATACATGGCTTTAAGGGCACCTATAATATTGGGACCAAATCCCCTCGTTTCTAAGATGGCCCAGAGAAAGCTCCAGTCCACGCGATCAAAAGCCTTCTCTGCGTCGAGCAGGATCATGGCGATATCCCCCCCCACGGCCGCCTGGGCGTCAAATAAAGATATTGCCCTACAAGTATGATCAGTTGTACCCCGGCCGGGGACAAACCCATGATGCTGCCATGGGGATACGAGACCGCCAATGACCCTGCCCAACCTCTTTGCCAGAATTTTTTAGTACAACTTGGTATCGGAATTTATTAATGAAATGGGTCGGTAGGATCCCGCCTTCTCCGCTGGTTTCCCCTTTTTATGGAAAATTGCTATATTTGTCTCTTTCCAGGAGGCGGGTGTTAATCCTGTACACATAACCCCATTAAACAAATCTACCAGAAGCGGAGTGATTTCGGTTTCTATTATTTTATATACCTCTAAAGGAATCCCATCGGGACCTGAAGCTTTCTGAGAGGCTAATTCCCGTAATGCCAATGTTACTTCGAATAATGTATTTTCCTCATCCAATTTTTTTTGACTGACTCCTCTAGATAGGGGCCCCGATCTCGTATTCCTTCCCCTGGTTTTTTAGTAGGTTCCTTCTGCTCATATAGCTGCTGATAAAATTTCTCAAATACTCTCAGAATGTCCTTGCTTTCTGTATACCTGATCTCGTCCTCTTCTATACATAAAATAGTATTTCTTGCTTTTTCCTGCCGTAACCTGAGGGCAAGCGCTCTCCCTGCCTGCTCACCAGTCTCATATCTGTTAACCCTATTTGACTGATATTCTCCTGTGGCTTTTATAGTTACCTCTTTCTGGAGTGCAGCTTTGATTGTCAGTAAGGCTTCCTGACTTACAGTGGTATTGACCCCTTTGACTATATCCTTCGTATGTTGCTCTTCTACTTTTACTAACTCTTTCATTAAACCCTCGATCTTATTTCTATCTTCCTTTCTTAATCTTGCAGAGCAGCTAATAGTTTCACCCCTCAATGTTGCCTTAAAGGTTTCCCAAACCGTATTTCTAGATGCGCTATTCCTATTTGCTGCGAAGAATTGTGGGACCCATTTTTTCAAATGATCTATAAATCTATTATCACTAAGGAGCTTTTTCTCGAAAGACCAAGAGTTACTTTTCCTTTCCCTCTGACCTATATTATATGATAGAATTAGTGGGTTATGGTCAGAGACCACTTTAGGAAGTTTGAGTATGTCAACTTTAGGTAACTCAGAAGATGAGATCAGGAAATAGTCTAGCTTCGTGTATTTTTGAGCAGGATTAGAAAAGTATGTAAATCCAAAATCCAAAGGGTTTTTAGCCCTCCATACGTCATGCATCCCATGAGAGCCTAAAAGTGATCGGATAGATTGATAGACCTTAGGTTTGCGACCTACATATAATTCAGATCCGACCCAATCAGCCGAAATATTAAAGTCCCCCGCTATTATCAACGGTGTAGCCCATCCCACAAGTTCAGTTTCTAAAAAATCAAATATTTCGGGTTCATCCTGATTGGAGCCATACGTCACACATAGCGTGAAACCAAGGTCTAATTCAGCAATTACCCATCTCCCATTACTATCCGCCTTAACCTTCCTTGCTTTGCCTAGGGAACCTCGAATCAGTATAGCTACACCCCGGGTTATAGACGTCTGTGTAGAACAAGCTACTAATTCAAAACCACCCAAGGAAAGTTGATTGCGTTTTGACCATGGGAGATGGCTTTCTTTTATACAAATAATATCTATTCTTTCGTGCCTTACTAAGAATGCCAATCTCTGCCTCTTCCTCCAATCATTCAGACCTCCCGCATTAATAGTGCATATTCTAATGCTTGCCATTTAATTGTTTATGTCTCTCATCACTTAAATCCTTAATCATTCTGTTGTCCTTCTCATCAGATCTTTGTCCAAAATTGTACCACTTTCCTTTTTTCTCCTTTTTCCACCCATTCACCCCCCAAACCCAACCCACCTCCCTCCCTCCTCCCCTTCCTCCTAGACCCTTGCCCCACCCACCCTCCCAACCCCCCCTACTCTCCCCTTTTCGTGAGGCACACAGAACTAGTCTGTGTTGGTGATGGAATACAGTGATCCCAGTGAGGACGCTAACATCAATTACAACTAACTACAAAATTTGTGGAGCCCAAAACAATTCTACTTAATATAAAGAAAAAGAGATAACCAAAATATCAGCGTTTCACAACGCTACGCTGCTACCGCTTATATCAGCTCGTTCCTACATTGAATATCAAAAACATTGACAGTAATAATCATAGGGAGTCCAGATATTCTTGAACTTTTATCTCTGATGAGAAAAATAAAGCCTTGCCCTTATTTACTATCTTCCACTGCGCAGGATTTAACAGAAAGGCCAGCAGATTCTTTTCCTGGCAGGGCTTAATCATCCCTCTCAGCCGCCATCGCCTCCCCACAGTAGTGTGGCAGAAGTCAGGCCTGACAAAAAAGGATATTCCTTCGGCATTTCTTTTTGTATTTGGTCTTGCGAGGTCTGATATAGCTTGCCGTAGGACAAAGTTCCCAATGTACATCAATACCGCTCTTGGATAGGCTCCCTCCTTCGCGTTCTTTTTAATGTTAAAAGGTATACGATGGACTCTTTGAACTTCTGTAGACCAGTTCCATCCATTTAGTTCGGGAAAAGCCAGGGCGAATAACTTAATTATGTAAGCCTTAATGTCAGACCCCTCAATTCCCTCCGGAATTCCAAGTACGCGCAGGTTATTTCTGCGTAGTCTATTTTCCATTTCTTCTAATTTCCAATGGATGTCAGTCATCTGTGCATCATATGACCCAACTTTAGAGACCGCAGCTGCCACCTCTGTCTCAGTAGACACAATCCTATCTTCTAAATTTGCCACTCTGTCACCTGTAGTAGCGCAAACTTTGGATAGTTTTCTAACTACCCCCTGCATTTTTTTCATGGCGGTATGAGCTTTCTGATTCTCCCTGCGGGTTTCCTCCCTGTGAGCAATAATCTCTTGATGTATTCTCTCTAGGAGTGTCATTTGTGCTGATTCCGGGGCAAAGCCATCTTGCAATGAACTATCCAGAGGCTGATCCCCGCTTGACTCATGTTTGTTATTGGTACATGAAATTTTTTGGGCTGTTGCCGGTTGCTCTAGTTCAGGATCACTTTCCGAGTCTATATAGGAGGAACCACCATCTTCATCCTCAGACCATTCTTGGCCGTCAGACGCGGAATAGAAAGCCTCACTTGGGGCACTTTCCTTCACAACCCCATTTTGCTCTCCACCTGGTAGAGTGTCTGTAACACATTCTGTACCATTATCACCATTTGTCTGATTTGCTATGACATGTGAAGCTTCAGGGTTTTTTTCCACTGATTCGGATGGAATTAAACTTTTAATCTTAGTTTGGAGTGGTTCATTAACAACTTGCTGTGCCTCTTTTGATTTTACACCCTCCTGGTCTGACACATTAAAGTTTATATTCTCACCCATTTTTAGCAGCTCTCCCTCTTTTGCTATAGTCGCAAATTCTGGGGGGTCTTTAGTGGGATTAATAACTTCACTGGATACAGAACATTCCTGGGTACAGATTATTACACCCTCGCTGACATTTTTATTTTCGAAAGGTTTTACATTATCCACCACTCCTTTCTCCTTACCGGCTTTTGCAAAAAGTTCGGCAATAGAAGTTGTTACTTGCCGTGTTCGTACCCCTGCCGGCTGCTGCTGCTGTAGTTGTTTCTTCTTGCTTCGTTCATCCGCAGGGGGTGTATGAATTTCCCCAGGTTCGGCACATTCCTTTCCCCCCGCCGCTTTCTCTTTGTCCTTCTCCTTCTGCTTTCTCCTGGCGCCGAGGGATTTATCCACAAGATTTAATTTAGGGGCCATAACACTATGCTGGAAGCGTTTCTTCAATAGTATTCGCGAGGTATCGTCCCTCCTCGCCTGCCTCCAGTTGCCACCGCTACTCTCGACGTCCACAACGTCTCTCAGCTGAGAGCGCACCCGGCACTTCCCCTTCTCCTTACTCCGCCTCCCGGCAGCAGCCAGCCGTTTGCAGCCCGGGAATGCAGCGGAGAAAACGTCTATCAGATCCCGCAGGTCCCACAAGATCTTTTTCGCAGACCCACGGCAAGCACTACGAGTAAGTACTGCCTGCATTAACCCAGGTCTTGCTCTGGGAAAGCACTTCAGCTATCGCTCGGTCACACAGCTCCCGCTAAGCTATCGTCGTCAGCAACACCGTGAGCGGCGAGTCTCTTATTTCTCAATTCCTTCCTCAGCCAGATAACAAGCGGCTGCTAGCGCATTAGTTTCCTCAACATTAGTGCTCCGTTTTAGAAATGCGTCCTCACTGCAGCACTGCTTCGGCCACTAGTGAGCGACCGCCATCTTGCCCCCTCTCGTACTGGCCATCCGGGTCGGAAGTAAGAGGTCTAAGTAAGGGTCCCAAGCAACCAAGGTGGTTCGATAAGAGTTGTTCTAAAGCTTTAAGGAACCTAAAAGTATGCCTCAAAGCTAACCCAAGGGACAATGCAGAAGTGGCTAATTGTAGACTAGTCTATAAAACTAAAGTAAAGGAGAGGAATAACACCCTACAAGCAGAAGTATGGGCTGATTTGAGAGAGGCGGGAGAAAACAGGGACTTGGCAGAATTTTGGAGAATTGTAAATAGGCCCTGTTTCCAAGATAACTCCGCCCCGGTGATTAGCACCAATATCCTGCCAGAGCAATGGGTTGCTCACTTTCAGGGTCTTTACAATAAGTCTAAACTAGCAATTCAAGAAGGGGAGTGGGAGGGTACCCGTTGTGCTGAAATAGTCCTCGCAGTAGAGGAGATAATAAAGGCAATCCAAGGTTTGACCCCGAGTAAAGCCCCTGGCCCAGATGGTACCCCACCAGATCTATACAGAAGCAATATAGACCTATGGGCCCCAATCCTAACCAGGGTCTTAAATGCGGCTATTAAATCAGGGCTACCACGCTCCTGGTCCACCGCATTGATCGTACCCATTTTTAAGAAAGGCAGTAGGGATGATCCAAAATGTTACAGGCCTATTTCGCTTATGGATGTCTCGTCCAAAATATTAGGTCGAGTGATCTTGAATCGGCTTATGGAGTGGACAGAGGAGCACCGAACTATAGTTGACATACAGTACGGGTTCCGAGCCGGCAAATCAACTAGTGACCAGTGTCTGAATTTGTATCTGCTAACTGCCAAATACACAAAAGCCAGCAAGGGCACGGTCTACATGGGATTTATGGACCTGGCTGCGGCCTTTGACAATGTGAATAGGACTAAATTGTGGGCCATGATGCACAAGATAGGCATTGATGTGGGGTTGATAAATAGCTTGAAAGAGTTGCACTGGAACACCACCGCCAGGGTCCGTTTTAACCCAGAGGGGGGGCGTACTGACCCATTTTTATGCTCAGGAGGAGTAAGGCAAGTGTGCATTCTCGCCCCTTTTCTTTTTTCACTCTACATCAATGCCTTGGAGAGTGCTCTCATCTCCCTAGCTGTGGACTGCCCTAAAGTAGGACCACGTCAAATCCCAGTACTATTGTACGCGGATGACGCGGTCTTGCTTGCTCGAACACCGAGGGCCCTACAACAACTGGTGGATGGATTTGTCAAGTTTATGGCCAATCTAGATCTATCTGTTAATCTAAATAAATCCTTTGTTATGGTGGCTGGCAAAAAACCCGTAAATAAGTATGTGTTCAAAATAGGGTCACATACTTTGGACAAAGTAAACACCTTTCCCTACCTGGGCCTTCTATTTGATTGTGATATTCAATTTAGCCAACTGGTCGAACATTGTACGAAGCTAGCTCTTCGAATGGTGCTATATTAAGCTTTGCTCGTAGGCTGGGGCGATGGTGTCCCGAACAAGTAATGACTTTATATGGTTCAATTAGTACGACAAAGGCCTTGTATGGTGCGGAGGTGTGGGGCTTTAGGGACTGCAAACAATTACAAGTAGAGGAAGATAAATTTCCCCGCAGAATCCTGAAAATCCCACACTCCATCCCTGCCGAAATTGCTCATACAGAACTGGGGATGCCATATATCTCAGATTATGTTAAGCTGAGGCCAATTATAGCATGGATGAGAATTTGGACCAATCCGGAGGCATCACTGAGCAGGGAAATTGTCTTAGACTGCTTGCAAAGGGACACGGGGCTACAAATTCCTTGGTTAAAATATGTTAAAGGCTCCTTAGTGAATATAGACCAGTATCACCTCTTTAGTGACCAGTCCTTGATCTCTAGCAGCTGTAAATTAAGGGTGAAAAAGTTGCTTCTAGAAAAATTTGAATCTGCTAGATGTGGTCTTGGTCCTGTGAAGAGATCAATAGCAGCTCCTGGCTTAGTGAGAAATGGGGTGGGAATGGAACCCTATCAGTTTCTGGTGTATAGCCAATATGACAGATTTTTAATGTGCCGTTTTAGGCTCAATCTGTTACCTAACATTTTAGCTTACCCCGCTGGTTTTACTGTAACGATTGAGCAGAAGGGTGCCTGCGGCTGCGACAATAGGTCTCCGCAGGACACCCTTCATTTTGTACTTTTATGTTCATTTTATAGAAATCCTAGGCGTTTATTTTTGGTTGACATCCTTAGGAAACAGAAATTTTGCCATGCAAGAGTTGCACTGTTTTTCTTACAGAAAGCTAGTGATACCCATACCTTATGTGCCATTTTAAGTTTTTTAAAAGTAGTCGATTTACTGGACTGAACTGAACACTGAGTGTGTGATCTATCCTGAAGTGTATGCTAAAAAGCCACTATCGCCACAGATCATGTGCATTGCAGGATCTTGTAAAAGTATTCTAGCCTCATGAACCAGCATAAATCAATATGTACTATTAAAGGGCCGGACTATGTTGCCGGAATTTTCACATAGGCGGTGCTAGGTATTCTGGGAGTGGTAGTCTCAAGATATATGGTTCACGTAGAGGAAACGTAACATAACAGGTGTATTTGTAAAGCGCACGATTACCCGTAGGTGTCTTGGCGCTGAATAACAGATGTTTATTGTTACCCAGCTCAATGGTACTCATTTTATCGACCTCAGATGGATGAAAGGCTGAGTGGACCCGCCGGGATTTGAACCTGTGACCATGAGGTTGAACACAGGCCCCTGCAATGGAAGGATCTGCCTCTGTCCTTCTGAGCTATGTTCTGTGTCTACGTTTTCTTCTCTCTTAAGATAGACAGGGACATTGTTATAGCAAGAGGTACGGAAGTAGTGTTTAAACAAAATTAAATAACGCCCTACTTGAAAGTTAGTTTTCACCTAATAGGTGTTGTATGTTATGATTTTACATCAGGATAAAATGAGTAAACCGAACTACACATGCAGCCACGGTATCTCATCATTCAGATCATTTATATGAGTCTTTAATCGGTAAACCCATCTCTGTTCTCTTTCGAAAGGTGTACAGGGCTTTGATATCCATCGTCATAAGTAGGTTTACACTGGCATCAATGCTCAGATCATTCAGGGGGCGCAGTTGTTATGGATTGGTCAAGTCTCAGTTCCTGATAAGTTTGTTCTTTTTGTATAGATTCCAGTAGTTTGTGAAGGGTGAGTTGGTTTCTGCCTATTGTGGACGGGAAGGCATTATGCCATCCTTTCACTGCGTTGTTAGTTTTAGCTTGTTGGGCTCGGGTATTGTAATACTCATTCCACCAGGGAATGTGAAATTTTGGTTGCCATCTGTGTCCTAATCTGTGTAGCCTCCCTTCCCATGTGTCTTCAGTGTAATCTATTAGGGGAGCTAATTAATTTTGATTTGTTTGATTGAAGGGACTTTCTAATAATAGGTTATAGTGGTTTACTACTTCAGTGATGGAGACGTAGGCTAGAGCTATTATTTTTTTTATTTCATATGCAAAATGACTATTTCTTGCATATTCTAAACTTAATGTAGATTTTGCAGATGGCGCCATATTCTCTAGTTAAAGTGGTATTAGCAACCTTGCATGGCTGTGTGGGGGAACATTTTAAGTATAGCTTGTATCATTGCTTGTTCAAAAGCAATGATGATCTCTTGGGGGTAGTAGTTGTTAGTTTGCTTTTTTATTTGGGTTATGAGCTCTAGATAGGTAGTTGTTTGTTTATTTGATAATAATGCATAGGTGAAAGTTATGTTCCCCATGGATGGTATAGAGTTGATAGAATGATTTGGGACATATTTTAGATGTTCCATCCATCCTCCATGTTTCAAGTTGCCCTAGTTTTAATAAGTTTGTAGTGGTAGCAAAGAATTCATTTTTCGTGACTTTTGTTGTCATACAAAAGGAATTGTTCCTCTGATGGGGTCACTGTGTATTCAAGTGGAAATTCTTCCTCACTAAGGGTCTGATTATGAGTTTGGCGGTGTGTCGCTGGATCTGCTGCACCGCCAAACCTGTGGTCGGACTGCCCTGCAGATTACAAGTGTAACTCATGTCTGGTGGGCTTTTTTTTTTACATTTCCATGGTGGTGCCCTGAAAATGGGCACTGCTATTGGAACGCTAAAAACAGTTCCTGCACGGCATGGACTTAACAGTCCATGCCATGAGGTACTGGGGTGCATGCACATGGGGGGGCACATGCTGTGCCCTCTGCATGTACCCCATGGTGCAGAGGCACCTTTGTTTCCTCTTTACCAGGGTTTCCATGGAGGAGGAACCGCCATGAAATCCACAGCGGAAGAGGAAACTCGTAATATTCTTGGTGGGACAACGGCGGTCCCGCCAAGCATTTTGATGCCGCCAGACTACAGAAACACACCCGGTGAATGGCGGTTCCCTGGCTGCTGCAGCAGATCAATGGCACTCTGACCATCCTAATCGCAATAGGATGGGAGGTAGACCACCGCTGCTACGCCTCCACGAGTCTGTCAGTCCATGGACCACCAGACTTGTAAATTTAAAGTTGGTATAACAGGTAACTGGCAAGTTCTGTACTGTGGGACATGGGGTAAAATATATTTTAGAATTTTATATGTTTATTGTTGGGAGCTAGTTCTTGCTTCTTTAATGTTTTCTAGGACATCTTAAACTTCAATTTCAGTCACATTGGGGGTAGTTATGTTCTTTAATGCTTATAACTGTTGTTTTTTGAGTTGTTGCCCTCCTCCTGCATTTGAGTAATATTTTGAACATTTCCAATTTATGTGGTTAGATGATCTTTTCTCTTGGCTGTATGTGTAATTCATATAGCATTGAAAAAGTCGGTCATTTTCTTAACTGTACTATAATTACAAATATATATATAAAAATAGTTAAATATATGTTAAGCATATATTTTTACATGTTAACGTTTTGACATTTTTTTGGAGACTTACATATATGTTGCACTCTCAACTTCTTGCTTTGTTGAGAACGTTTCGGTTGTATTTTTCTGTTTTCAGCTTTCGGCTCTTTTCAGTTTTTTTTTTCATTTTTTAATATTTTTATTGAAATCAGAGATATCATGCAGATCTTATCACATCTTTTACATACAGTTGACAATTTTTTTCAAATTTCCCTATAGGCCAGAAACCATGAAGTTCTTTGTAAATTCATGTATGTGCACAGTTTTTTCCCAGAAATCCAGATCATATTCCTTCTATAAATAAACATATCTACCCAATCCCTTGACGCCCCTTTTCTTCCATGCATGTTATAAGAGGTTCCCGTATACTCTTGCCTTTCCTCCTGGCCCTTACCCCTTTACATTTATACAAAGTAATTTCCTGGCGGCCAAGATATAACAGCCTATAAAGCCATTGAGAAAATGTAGGTGGCTCACTATCCTTTCAAACTGTGGCAATAAATAAGCGTACTATCACCATTGTTACAAACACAAAATCCCGGTCCCTCAAAATGAAGTTTAATCGAGCATCAAAGCCTAACAGCATCACTGTTGAAGTAATTTTAATCTCTCTATTAAATAACTGAAACCAACATTTTTCAATACCCTGTTTTAGCGGGTTCAACTTTTCACAAGAAAAAAACAAGTGTATGCTGTCCGCTGGGCCCACCTGACATCTTGGGCATTTATCTTTTTGCCTATTCCCCCACCAAAATATTTAGCCGGCACGTAATAGAGATCGTATACAGTTTTATATTGCTGGGCTCTGAGGTCGGCTGCCATAAGTACCTTGTTCCCAATCTCTAATACCATATCTATATCTATTTCCCCATCCTCTAGCTTACAAGCCCACTTAGATTCTGTTTTACCTATATCATCTGGTATCTTTGCTATTAGTTCTTGGTAAAAATCCTTAATTATACTATCTGGGCTTTTCTTCATTTTCAGTGTACGGACCAAATCCATATTGGTAAGGCCTAAAGGAAGCCCTCTAATTCGATTTTGGATTTGTAGATATTTAAAACAGAAATTTTTGTATATACCACATTTTTTAACTAATTCTAAAAAAGGTTTCCTTTCTGCATTTGAATATAAATCTGCTTGTAGGATAACCCCCGCCTGTTCCCATTTCCTAGCCATCCCATCGTACAATGTTAGTGCCAAAAAGTCAGAGCGCCAGAGTGAAGTGTCAGACAGCCAGAAAGAATCTCGTCTCCACGACGGTCCCGGACGCTTCCCAGGAAGTACGCAACTATTATATCGTGGCTCTACTGATGTTGCTGTATCAAACCTTCTATTGAGGGAAGCTGCTGTTTAATGAAAATGTCGTTACCTCAAATGTAGAATGTAGGTCCACTGACATCTGTTTATACAAATAAAGTGGCAATAGAAATTGAATGTGACTTTTGAAGCACTCCTGCCTGAACTTTGTTAGTTGATGGCGTATTAAGCAGCGCCGAAGACGGTGTCGCCTGTGGACATCATATTTAGGGGTTGCGCAGTATACTCCGCGGGATCAGTCGTGGCATTTCTTTGGACAACCTCCATATCTTTCCTATATATCTTTTCGGACAAGGACACTTTTCTTTGAGCTTGAATTGTATACTGTAATGTGGTGCACCCGTGCTTTTTTTGGTTCTAATTGTTGAGTTCCCTAGGAACGGGCACTCTGATAGTGGGTGCTTATCGGTGTGCACACGGACCCTTGAGAAAATATAAAGGGCAATGTATACTTTTTGGAGTAATATATGATTAGGTGCTGGCAGTGAGAAGGCTCCACTGTCTTTCCAAAGAATTTTTTGCCAGAGTGAAGTGTATTTATTATATCTACAAATTTTGCAGTTTTTTCCACTTTTTTCCAAATCCTTACCACCATCTGGATGCATTTATAGCGAGGGTTTTTATATATTGGGTCTGTTTGTCATTGCAGCAAGCCCATGGCATCATTACCCACAGCCAATTGGTATATAGTGGGTATTTGAGATCGTTCCAACTCATCCCTTTGAAGATGATATAGTGTTCCAGATTGTTGCAGGGCCGCAGCCGAATAATCCAGCTGTACGCCAGGGGCTCCCAACCCTCCCCGGTCCCTAAGTAGCATCAGGTATTTATAGGCTCTGTGTACCTTTTTATACCCCCAAATAAATTTAGAAAACATTGCCTCAATTCTATGTATTTTTGTAGCAGTAAGCTCCAGTGGTATTGCCCGAATAAGATACAACATTTTAGGGAAGATCTTCATCTTGATTACATTTATTCGACCAATAATTGTGAGATGTAAATTATTAATGCGTCTTAGGTCGCTATTTATTATTTGCAGTACTGGATCAATGTTAATCGCCCAAAGTTCATTGATGTCTGCTGTTATTTTAACCCCTAAATACGTTGCTGTCTTAACTACACGAGGATCTTGAAAAGAACACTTCAAAACAAATAATTTGCGTTTTAATTTTGTCTAAAAGATACCCAGATTTCTCCCCAAATTCGGCTGCCAAGTTTTCAATTTCTTTAATAGCAGTTCGGGGTTCGGCTGTGATAATCGCAATATCGTCTGCTTACGCTAACATTTTTGTCTCATAATCACAAATTGTAACTGTATATATGAGCTGATTATGTAAAATACGGCTAATAAAAGGATCTAAATAATATGCAAACAAAATAGGGGAGCAGGGGCAGCCTTGACGTGTCCCCTGGCTATCTCTACCCTCCTAGAAGTATGACCCATAATTTGAATCTGGGCATTTGGTTTAAAGTACATTGCCTGGAAAGCCTTTACAATTCCTAAATGAAATCCTCTATCTACCAAACTCCTCCATAAGTATCTCCAGGCCACTCGATCAAAGGCCTTCTCCGCATCCAGGAGGACCATTGCAATTTCAACCTCATCCACCTCTGCTATATCCAAAATTGAAATAACCCACCTTGTATGGTCTGTGTTCCCCCTGCCCGGAACAAAGCCATGTTGCCATGGTGATATAGGAGCAAAGATGGTCTTTTGTAGTCGGGTGGCCATTATTTTTTAATACACTTTTGCATCTGCATTCATGAGCGATATTGGGCGATACGATGAGGGTACTTCTGGAGATTTACCTTTTTTAAGAAAGACAACCACAGCCGTATCCTGCCACAAGATGGGTGGGATCCCTCTGTATTGAATACTGACAAATAGATCTTGCATAATAGGAAGTATTTGAGGCAATAGTAGTCTATACATCTCTAGGGGGATTTTATCAGGGCCTGTAGCTTTCCCAAATGCAAGGGATGCCAGTGCCTCCTGTGCTTCCTCTATGGTTATTTCACTTTCTAGGTCTGTGGCAGCCTCAGGATCTACTCGTGATAGGAGAGGGTATTCATCTGCTCTTTCGTCATATTCGTCAACTTCCAGCGAGCTTTCCTCTGAGCTATAAAGCTTAGTATAAAATTCCTCAAATACCCCAATTATTTCTTGTGGTCCAGATACTACTGATTATTTCTGTCCCTCATTTTGGCTATGTTATTTCTGCCAGATTTCTGCCGTGTTCTTTTTTGTAAAAATTTTTTTTAATTTTTTTTGGCAGAGGCATAAAAAACTTACAAAAACAAAGCAGTATCTGATCAACAACCCTCATTCACATTGTTTCTAGTACATTATCGGTATAAAAAATATCATTACAATAAACAGTAATTATTAGATTTAAATCCAGTTTGCAATAGGGAACCATAAATTCCTAGCGAAGATCTTCTTTTTCTGTCCCTTCAGTTTATAAACTGCTTTGTCCATTCTATATATATTTAGCAACTTTCCCAGCCATTGTTCAAATGTGGGCGAATCTATATCCAACCATCTAGAAGTAATGCAAAAACGATATACAGCCATTCCAATAAACAGAAAATATTCCTGATTAGCAGTTAGGTTTTCAGAAGGAAAATAAATACCAAAAATTATCAAAGAAGGGCATAGCTTAATATTGACATTGAGCAAGTTAGTCAAGAATTTTTCAATCTTATCTATATATAACGCCAATTTGAGACAGCTGTAAAACATATGACATGAGTCCGCTGCTAAGATTCCACAACGGCTACAATTAATACCCTTCGTGGCCTTCCATTTGGCTAATTTCGCGGGTGTGTAGTATAGGTCCAGGGTAGCCATATAGTGTTGGCTCTTAAGAGAACTATTAATTAGTACCTTCTTACTCATCTCAAAGGCCCTTGCCAGATCTATTCCTTCTATGCCCAATTTTCTTTGCCATTTCTGGGCCTGCTGATCTAGATCATCATACAACCTATTAACCATTAATTGATAAATCATACCAATACGGCTATTCGTCCTGCAACTTTCTAAAATATCAACAGTCTCCATAGCATCATTATATAACAGATTTTTTTTTTCCAAAAAGCTACGGATCTGTAAATATTTAAAGAATTCATTCCTAGAGAGGCCAAATGTTTCTTGGAGTTCAGAAAAGGACACAAAAATCCCACTTTGATACAGTTGCCCCAGTAGATAAATCTGTCTCATTTGCCATCGATGTATTGCCGTATCTTGAAAAATCCCCGATAATGACATATTACCAGAAATAGGTGTATAAAAATTGAATTTTGAGATTATCCGCAGGGTTTTATTGATTTGTCTCCAAACTAAAAAAGCGGACAAAAACACCTTGAATTTTGTTCTCTTATAATAGCTCGGTTCCGTGAACTTCAGTAGACATTGACGAACTTCTGTGCCCATTAACATTTCAAAAATAGAGGGTGCCATAGAAAGTTCGGTAACATGATCATGAAATAATAGCACCCTAATTGCTTTAAGAGTAATAGCCCAATAATACAATCTAAAATTCGGAAATCCCAACCCAGCACGTTCTTGTGGAAGAGTACACCACTTTAAAGATCTTCTTGAGCGGCGGTACCCCCACAAGAATCTGGACAGCATCCTATCAATCTTATTAAAAAGAGACATCGAAAAAAATAAAGGAATAGTACGAAAAAAATAAAGAAATTTGGGGAAAATCATCATCTTGATGACGTTGGTACGACCGTGTAAAGATAAATGTAAATTATTTACCCTTTTTAGAGTTCTATTAGTTGATATAAGCAAAGGATCCAGATTTAATCCAACAATGGCATCAATTTTAGAAGAAATAGTTACGCCAAGATATGTACCAGTAGAATTTATTGGAATATCAGTAGGTATACCAGTCTCAGAATGTATAATCTGGGTCTTTAAAATATTAAGTCTGTAACCGGAGAATTTGCCATATTCTCGAGCTACTTCAATTATTTTAGGTAGCGCAGTGGTAGCATCGGAAGTTACAATGGCCACATCATCTGCGTACGCGAGAACTTTATGATCTACCTCGTGAAGTTGAACTGGTGGAATATCAGATTCCATAATTAATCTGTCCAAATAGGGTTCTAAGTAAAGAGCGAATAAAAGCGGGGAGCAAGGGCAGCCCTGTCTGGTCCCCCTAGTAATTGAAAAAGGTTTAGAAGTGTCAGTGCCTAATCTTATTACACCCTTGGGGTTAGAATAGAGTGCTTGTATCGCTCTAATAAATTGTAGCGGAAAACCCTTCCATTGTAGCACCATCCAAAGGAACCCCCAGTCGACCCTATCGAATGCTTTTTCAGCATCAAGCAGAATCACCCCGACTGGAGATTCCTTTGCCTGAGCCCAGTCCAATAATGTGATAACACGTTTAACGTGATCTGTAGTATCCCTGTGTCTAATGAAGCCATGTTGAATATGGGAGACCAAGCCTGCCATTACATCATTTAATCTGTTTGCAAGAATTTTAGAATAAATCTTGCTATCTGCGGTGATAAGGGAGATAGGGCGATAGGACCCTAATTCTTTTGAGTCCTTATCCTTTTTTACAAAGACAACTATAGTGGCCATAGACCAAGAATCGGGAGATTTACCTTGAGACGCTAAATAAATTTTTTTTAACAGCTAGGGTTTAAGCATATGTCTAAATGTCCGATAAAATTCAAGAGGTATCTGGTCTGGCCCCATCGCTTTACCTGCCGCAAGACTCAAAATGGCTTTCTCAATCTCGTCCCAGCTAATTGGCCTTATAAATGAATCTGCCTCTTCAGGACCCAGTGAAAGCTGGTTAGCACATCTAAGATAATCTACAGGATCAAGAGTCTTGTCAACTTCGTTATTGAGATCATTATACAGTGTCTTATGAAAATCATGGAATGCCTCTAATATTTCTTCCCTACGTTCATGAAAAACACCATTCATGTCTTTAATACACTGTATTTCATTGGCTGAGGCTTTTTGTCGCAGGCGTTGAGCTAAGACTTTTCCGGTGCGTTCACTGTATTCATACCGTTCAGTTTTATATTGCTTAAATTTCGCAGCTACTTCATCAGCGATATGGGTACAAAGACCAGAGCGCTCAGTAACTAAACGTAATTGTGCGTCCTCTATTCCTATGTTGTTTTTGCAGGCAGTAGATAGATTCATCTCGGCTATCCTAATCTTATTTAGCCTCTCCTTAAAATCTGTTTGGGTTTTCTTCCTCTTATAATTTGCAAAGCTGATTGTCTCTCCCCGTACAATGGATTTAAATGAGTCCCACACTATTTGTGGAGAGGCAGTATCATTATTTATTAAGAAGTAATCTTTAATAATTATAGCCATGGATTGAAGATATTCTTCATCTAATAGCAAATTTCTCTGGAATGACCACAGTCTAATTGGATTTGGACAATCAGTGGGAAACTGAATCTCAGCAATCATAGGATTGTGGTCTGAGATAACTTGAGGTAGTATTTCAATATGAATTTTCTCCAAAAATATAGAGGATACAAAAAAATAGTCTAAACGGACGAATTTCCGATGAGGAATGGAGAAAAAAGTATATCCTGGATCTTTAAAATAAAATTTATTCCATGCATCAGTTAGCCCATAAGTTCTAGTCTTACGCCCCGTGTATCTCATCCCTAATTTAATATTCCAATCAGCTGCCAAATGGATATTTAAGTCCCCACATACTATTATTGGCTGCGTCCATGTAGCTAGCTCTGCATTCATAGTGTTAAATACTTCGGCGTCATCTAGATTAGGGCCATAAATACAGCATATAGTAAATTTGCAACTTCCAATAATTAATTCAGCGAGCCCCCATCTACCCCATTTATCAGCTAATGTTTTCGAGCATTTCCCAACTCCCTTTCGCATACATATTGCTACGCCTCTTTTTATACCCATTTGTTTTGACGTGACTAAAACTTCTAATCCCAGATTATTCAAAAGAGAACGCTTGTCCCATGAAATATGCGTTTCCTGAATACATAGTAAATCAATATATAAAGACTGAAGCATTGTTCAAAGCATACCAATCTTTTTTAAATCATTCAGACCATTGATATTAATTGTGCATATTTTCACCATTTTATCCATATTGAAATAATACAAAAAAATATTAGCTATGATCATCACTGAATGCTCTTCAATATTGTCATTTGAGTGCCTTATATTCATCCTTGTATTGAACACCTCTGCCTTACACCCCCACCACCAACCGATTTCTGCTGTGTTCTTAATGCTTAATGCTAATAGTCGCACCGTAGCCTCCCCATATTCATAAAGCTCCCCACGGTAGGCTTGAAACATCTGGGCGACTTTATTCTGAAAGTTTGCATTTATCTCTGATTTAGCTATGGCTAGTTTAGTCATTTGTTCAGCTATTAAGCACTCCGGAGCCCCCTTGTTTATTATTTGAGTATGTTCTGCCTCTAATTTAGATAGTTTTTTAATTAGTTGATCAGTTTGCATTTTACGCTGTTTTTGAGTGCGAGCAACATACCATATTACCTGACCTCTCAGGGCAGCTTTAAAACTATCCCAGACTATCTTGCAGGATGCACTGTATCTATTGCAATCGAAAAATTCCTGTGCCCACTGTTTAATATAGATACAGAATTCCTCATCTGAGAGCAGCTTCTTATCAAAAGACCATTGAGCCCTTTGTCTACCTTTCATGGCCCCTCTTAACTCTAATATCAAGGGGTTGTGGTCAGAATATAGTTGAGTATGTTTTATAATGTCTAAACTACCTATCAATAAATGAGAGGCAAGGAAAAAGTCCAACCGTACGAAATCCGTATGCAGATGGGAAAAATATGTAAATCCAGGATCTGCTTGATGTTTTTCTGCCCAGACATCACAAAGACCATGAGTATCTTTGAATGCTCTGATTGCCCTATATACCTTCGGTTTCTTTCCTAGATATATTTGTTTCTGGACATTCATCACAATCTGGTGTATATTAAAGTCACCACATACTATCAGCCCCTGAGACCAGTTAGCTAATTCCATTTCCAACACGCTCCAGATACCTTCGTCATCTAAGTTAGAGCCATAGATATTCACAACTGTTAGACCGCTGGGCAGTTCTACTATTGCCCAGCGAACCCACTTGTCTGCGGCTGATCATATTTCTGGCCCATCCCGTAGTCTAAGATATATCGCTATCCCTCTGATCATCGTATCCTGAAAAGAGCATGCCGCTAGAGAATAGCCCCTAATATCTAAGAGGCTCCTGTTTCACCATGGTATATGAGTTTCTCGTAAGCATATTAAGTCTAGATTCAGTGTTCTGATTATCTCAAAAACCTTTTCCCATTTTTTTCTGTCATTTAGGCCGCCCACATTAGATGAATAGATCCTGAATTTATCCATATTTTTTACTGTTGGTTCCCTTATCTGCAAATTCAAAAGAGGGGGGAGGTAGAGGGATCTGCTAGGTTCACCCTCCTATTCTAATTGTAGACACAAATAATCTGAGATCACGGATAAAGAACCTAGCCGTGGAGGTAGATTATCATCAGTGTGATGTACATAATCTAGAAAGGGAAAAAATGTCCTTTCTTGAGTCCCCTCACTCACCCGGGTTTCCTCACGGTGACATGCTTCAACATAGGGGCCATCCCAACCGACTGCGGGTTGAGGCGTGCTGCGACTTACGAGGATACGAAGGAGCACTGTAGTGAGGAACTATGTGTAGTGCAGTGGTGTATGTGGAGTGGGGTGAATTAAAAAAAATCGTAACTGGTGGGCGAAATTACTTTTATTCTTGCTCCTAGTTGATATATTAAAAACGGGGTGGGTATCTAGGTTAGCCTGGTTATAATAAGTCAGGGGTCCTAGTAGAGGGTCAACATGTTTTCAGCTTCCCCCAAAGCTCTTCTTCAGGACGCCACAGGGACCAGGCGTGTATGTACCACTCCAAAGACTCAGTGATAAAGTGACTTACAAATGATGTCTAATAAGCATTAGGTAAAAAATATGCATGCAACATTTAATAATGTTCAGTAGGTATCTGAAATGAGGGAAAGCAACAATGTTAAGAATAAACAATCTGCCCTTAATAGGGTAGGTCAGACAAGAAATAATATTGTTCCTCATTGGTAGTGCCTAAAATGGGACAAAAACATGGAGAAGTGTGGCTCACCGGTTAGAGGAGGCAGACCCTGATGCAGAGGTCAGACCCGGGACCAGGGTTCAATTCCCGACGCGGCAGGGTCTTGAGCTCATAATATCGACGGACTCGATAATTCTTGCCTCGGTGCCTACTCGAATCGTGGGTTCACACTCTGCAACTCTGGGCAATAGCTTGCTTAATCTCCACTTTGGCCCGACTGCAATGGGATGCCTGGTCTTCACCTAGGGAATGCCCAGTAGGGGTAATCTCGCAGGGAAAGACCAGGACGGGTTCCCAAAGCAAGCGCCTTGAGACCTTACGGTGATAAGGCGCTATACAAGAGCGTATGATTACGATTATTTTTATTATATGTGCCAAACTAGACACGAACAGTGGAAATGCATGTTAAAACAAACACTGTACACCCATAATCCTGAATAGGAAAAAAGCGTTGTTATTTAGTGCATGGTGCCCGAGATGTTGTTTAAAAAATAATCGATCCTCGTGATAGTGCCACACAATAAATAAAGACATTTACAAACATAGAACATAACGAACATACTTTACAAAAGGCAGTGCTATGCCTCATGGTCAAATGAGGGGGCAAGAGAGGGAATTCTTGCGACTGAGACGCACCTGCACAGCAAGAGAAGACTATAACATCCAAGCTAAAGACCTCTCAGAGAAACTCATAGAACTGCACTATCCCAAACAGCTAGTCTCCAAAGCCAAAAGAAGAGCTGCCAACAATCACAGAGGGGCACTCTTAGAACCTAAGACTAAACAAGGGGTGACACAAGAAAAAAGACCAATATGTATCACCACCTGCAACATAGCATCTGACAAAGTAACAAAGATCATAAAAAAATATTGGCGGACTCTGAACAGCGTTAAGCTAGACATCTGAAAGCCAATGTTCACCACAGGAAAGGGAAAAACCTAAGGGATTACCTAGTTCACACTTGCCCCAAGAATGAACCGAAAGGAAATGGACAAATAACCCCAAAAAACTTTACCAAATGGACACTACCCGTGCAGCAATTGCAGTGTATGCCATCTGACTGCAGCCACAAAAAAAGTTGAATTCAACAACAAAATGACCTGGGAAATACGCAACTTCACTAATTGCAATACATCGGGGGTGGTATACATGATTACGTGTACCTGCAACCTACATTACGTAGGGATAACCACATGAAAAGAAAGCATGAGGATTGTAGAACACCGCAGCAACATTAGGTGCAAAAGAAACACCAAAATGACATTGCATTTTATTGAGAAACAACACACTCCAATGACATGAAATGGGTGATCCTCAAACATATAAAGAACATTGACAACCCTGAACAACCACTCCTGGAAATGGAGCAACGTTGGGTGTTCAAGTTGCGCACTGACATCCAGGGTCTTAATGATACCATTCCATGGTGACACTTCTCTAAATGGAACCTTCTCAGTACAAACGGAATACGCTCCAAAAAACCTTAATTTGCTGTCACACAAACCCCCATGTCACTGCCAAAAAGCTGAAAAAACCTCAATGAAGTGACCAGTGCAATTTCCATCTGCAGGGGAAACAGCACAATTACATAATCAAAATATCACAGGTATTGCCAAATCCGTTTTTTATATCACACATCCACTGTAATGTTATGTCAACTTTAGAAACTGGAATTCAAAACATAGTAGTTAATCCTCGCTATGTTCCTAAAAAATCAATACTTGAAACCCCGGCCCACTCAAATCAAGGCAAACTAAGTGTACGCATAACGAACAATGAAATTAAACAACTAAATGGAGAGGTTTGTCATGAGACAAGGAAAGAGCCAATCAAGTCTGGCGATGATCGCCTTCAAATAATTTTTACTCCTGAATACAAGACACAGGGTAGGCATGACATACTAAATAGGAGTAACATCTTGAAACTCATGGCCAAAATTAAGGAACTAAGCGATATAAAAACCACAGATTTAGAACAGGTTCAATTTCAAAGAGAGTCTAAGGACACAACAAACGATCAAACACTGACTACTTGAAAAACCCCAGGGACTGTCCAATTAATATTAGGGTGCTCGGATCTATTTAAATCATGGGGTATACAATTATCACAGCCCGTTGCCCCGCGTTATCCACTACCACTGAAGAAATCATACGGAACGCGGTTTACCAGGAAATTTGCCGACTTTGCTCCCCAGAAGCCAGTCTATTCAATCTTATATAATGCTAAAGGCGGAAGCGACCCAACTCTTACTCAGGGAGGAACGGAAGTGGACAAAATCTAGGAATCTGGACTTTCGTTGGATCACTGGAAGTGGCTTCCCAGTATGCTAAACGATAAGCAGAGGAACTGACCCAATAAAGATATGGCGAATCAAGCTGCAAACGAGGGAATACATGTGATATCATGGAACGTCGCTGGCGCAAAAACATTGTTGGAGGAAGGAATAGCATTAGATGAATGGGCGAAAGGCGATATTATCGCCTTGCAAGAAACATGGCTGCAAGAAGAAATCGCACTGGCCGGCTTCATTCATTACACCGTGGCTGCCGAAAAATCCAAAACCCATGGACGAGCCATTGGAGGCCTAGCAGTTTACGTGTCAACCTCCCTAAATATTTATTCCAAACAGCTCAATTCTCCAGATCTAAGCCTTCAATTAATTAAACTTTCAGGACAAAAGGCAACTGACAACAAGACAACAATCCTGATTAATTACTACACGCAACCGAACTCAGGAGATAAAAAGGTAAAAAATGCCGTACTGTGCAATGCAATAATGGGCCTTCGCTCCACCGAGCCATCATGGAACATAATATTAACGGGCGATTTTAATTCCAATTTGATACACTCCCTTGAGGAAGATGAAATATTGATGGCAGATAATATGCATTGGAGCGTTCCACAGCAGACACAAAGTGTGGCAAGGACCCGCAAGGATCCGCTCGGCTTACTGTTGGTGACAGAACTAGAGTATCTAGGTATGCGTGTCCTGAATGGCAGGACTGATGAAGACCGCCCACCGAAAAAAACGTACTATGGGCCGCACTCCCAATCAACGTTGGATTTTACAATTGTAAGTCTTCCATTAATTCCCTTATTATTCGGCTTTCACATTGAATATAAGCCCCTGAGTGACCACGCGATGCAACATATCAAATTCAACTTCCGCACGGAAAGATTCCAACCATCATATATATCGGAGGGACATCTAAGCACAATCAACCAAAAGCGCATTAATTGGTCCGATGCAAATAAAACGGAGTGGTTTTCAATAGTAGAGGCCACGCTAAATTGTTTAGGTAATGAACCAATGAACAATATACAGTTATGGAACTATTTTTCTAGAAAAACTGATGTCAAAAATGAAATTACCAGAAACAAAAGTCAAAAGACTCAGTCCAAACAGTAAATTACCGAAGTCACTGCTAGACCTAAAGAGGAACCGGCGAAGAATTCACAAGAAGTTACAGACGAACGACAAAGATGAGCAGCAATTGGACACTTTTTACGCGCAAAGATATTTATACAAAAAGATGGTTTGGGAACACAAAAGGAGTATTAACGAGAATGTCTGGACGAAATTGCTTTTCAGCTCAAAACTCTCAAACTCAAATACATTTTGGAAAATTATAAATCAACTAACAAGACCTCGAAATGTATTGACCTCAAATGTGCAGGAATCTGAATGGGCCGCCTTTCTCTCCTCTAAATTTAAGGAATACCCAGTAAAAGCTCCTGGGAACACACAGCTCTCACCGCATCAACAAACCAGGACAAACGATGAAGACTGCAGTAGTCAGTCACCAATTACCATCCAGTCTAAACACCTAATTCCTGTCGCAACACACGAAAAATATTCTGCTGAGGAGATAAAGAAAATAATTAAAAAGGGCAAAAGCAATGGGGCTCCAGGGCCAAATGGCATCCCGCAAGCTACTTTCAAACATGCTCCGGAATTTTGGAGCCCACTGCTTGAGAAACTCTTCGATGACGTCCAAACTTACAACCTAGTGCCGGAAAGTTGGCAAGGGTCCATTATAACGCCCATATACAAAGGTGGTGATAGATCAAACCCTTTAAATTACAGACTAATTGCACTTCAGGACGTCGAAGCCAAATACTTTGCATCGCTATTGCTAAATGATCTGGTAAAGTGGTCAGGAGAGAGAGATTTGATCCCAATTAATCAAACAGGGTTCAGAGAAGGGATCAGAACAACATCGAATATCTTATCCATTACAATGATTGCGGAAAAATGCAAGCGCACCAAACAGGACTTGAACTTGTGTTTTATTGACCTCCAAGCGGCCTTTGACAGTGTGGACCGGAATTTATTATGGGCTAAATTAAGAGCTTGGGCGATTCCAGAGAGCATACTAAGGGGCCTGTTGCTATTACATTCTGAAACCTGGACGCAAGTAAAGCTAGGGGACGGGTCCCGACTATCGAGAAAAGTGTTCACTACACAGCTCGCTTAAAACAGGGTTGCGTCCTGGCCCCTCATTTGTTCAATTTGTTTATTTCGGATCTTTCAGGAAAGTTAAACGGATGTAATGCCCACTCGCCGAAATTAGGTGACTTACAATTGACACACCTGGCATACGCCGACGATATCGTCCTCATGAGCCAGACAAAAGTCGGCCTGTCAATGTTGCTAACGGTCCTATCAGCCTTTCTGTCCGCAAACAACTTGGTTCCTAACTTTTCTAAATCTAAAACAATGTTAATTACCAATCGTCACATAACATCACACAATGTCTGGCTAGAAGGACAACAGCTGGAAAGGGTGACAAGTTATAAATACTTGGGATACCACATCGATGACAAGTTTACCTTAAAGGCCCAGAAAAATTATTTAACCCAAAGATCAGGAGCCTTAATATTCGCACTTAGCACCTTGTCAAAAAAATTGGAAGGTCCATCTTTAAAACCATTACTTACTGTGATTGCTAACAAAGCTCTTCCAACCTTAGCTTACGCAAGCATAGCAATGAATGGCAAGGATTCCGCTCTCTTAAACAATTTAATCACCAAAATCTATAAAAATTATTACAACTTCCGACCTCTGCTTCGCCTGCACAAATTCGCCTAGAATTTGAATTAAAGAATGAAAGTTTGGAACGGCTTTACTCATGAATTAAGGAGTGGAATCGGATCAAACTGAGATCCACAGATAATAATCTCAACAAATTCCTATGGCAGGAATTAGAAACCCCCAAAAAATCAGAAGCAAATAAATACCTGTCTAGTGCATTGGAGATAACATGCAACGTTAATCTTTGGGAAAAAAACTTGCCATTTTCATCATTCAAACTGGCATTAAACAAAGCTGCCAAGTTTCATTCCCTGATCATCTACCGCTTTGCTTCCATCGTCTCTTTTTTGTCTTATGCTCAATTATGTCTATGTTATATGTTTTTATAAACTATTCTAAACTGAGTTACCCTCTTTGAGGGATTTTGGCGTACTCCTGCTTTTTAAATCGTGACCCGAAGTCGAGTCCTGTGCAGGAGTATCTTGACAATACTGTAAGTCTCCAGCTGCAATATCAGACCTTGCCCCCAGTGGCACCTCTGAGGCAGCCTGCGCTGAAATCGATACAAGTCCTTTTTCCTTATTAGTGTAAGTTTTAGTCAGTTCAGTGTCAATGCTGTCCATCCCAGCCGAAATCACAGCACACGCCATTTTTTCTTCACTATCCATTTGAGCTTTTGTGAACCTTTGAGGGACTTTTTTTCCCGCACCCAGCTTATTCTCTCCGCCCTGTGCATTTATATCACCGACGGTGCCTTCCAAAGCTGCTTTAGCATTGATACCTGAGTTGGATAGAGCTTCCAATCTGCTCTCATCCATCCGTTCCATCATACCCCGGCTTTTGCCACCACAAGCTGATTTTGGGGGCATGGTACCTGCTTCCTGCCACAGAGTGCAACCCTTGACTGAGGTATGGTTTATCTCTCAATATCACAGAGCTCTTAACACTTTATAAGTTTTCCTAAGTTTTAAGCCAAAATGGCAGCATTTTTTTTATTTCCTCCTTTTTAAAGTCCATATATTAGTCCAGTTACAGCGTTATAGCGTTTCATTCAAATTACATATTCCCCGGCTAAGCAGGCAAGCAGCGTTTTTGTCCTTTCCCCCGATGTAGAATTTGTGCTGATTACACCGTCGTCCTTACAGCAGCCTCGAAGCAGCCTCACAGCCGCCTCAGTACGCCGGCCGGCAACCAGGCAGCCAAGCACCTTCTTGCCCTCCTTTCGATCAATTACAAGCTGTTTCAGGCAACGAACAGCTGAGATGCCACCCTGACGTTCTCCGGCCCGAGCAATGGCCCGCCGCCTCCTCCTATTCCTCCTTCCAGGTAGGCGAAATACAAACGAGCAAGAAACAATGTTGCCGTAGCTTTGAGGTCGTCACAGTTAAGGATTTCCTCACAAAAGCGTTTCTCTAAACTTTCACGCAGTGATCGCCGCCTCGATATCTTGCAACAGCCTTCCTACAACAGAGAAGGGGAGCTCAATGAGGAGCTCATCTCTCACACGGCTGACTAGCGGCCGCCATCTTTGCCGAACAGCAAGTGTTTTCTGTTTTTTGAAAGCAATGGAGTTTAAGGAGGGTTAGGTTGAGGGTGAAGTAGGTTAAGTTGTTTAATTGTTTTTTAAGTTGCTTTTTAAGTATAATTACATTTTTTTGTTGCTTTTGTTCGTTATTTAGTGAAGTTTGTTTGTTTGAAGTTGGGAGAGTCTGTAGAATAGGAAAAAATACATTAGCACATTTATTAACTTAATTAGTTAAGGAAATGTTACTTTTAAGTTCATTTAGCAAAATGTTAATATAAATTAGAGAGTATACTTACTTTGTTTTGTGGATCCTTAAAATAATTTTTCAAAGCTGTTGTTTCGTAGCAAAAATCCTGCAGAGTTTCGTTCTTCTCCCGTGTTTGCAGTTTTTTAGGTAGTTTGTTGTTAATTATTTGGCGTCTTTTATATTGTTTATTTATTTGGTTGAAGAATTTTATTGGTTATTGTTATTTGTAGTTTTATTATATCGGTTATTATAGCAACTGTTTTATTGTTTTGGCAGTTATGTCTTTAATTTGAAAACAGTAATGAATTTTGTTTAAAGGTGTATGTGGTACTAGGGCCTTATTATTAGTTTGGAGGTGCGGAAGTGAGAGCACCCCACTACCGCACTGTCAAACCTGTGTTTGAACTGCCCGCTAGATTACAATTTTTCACATGTTCGGTGGGTGGTTCCTTGGTGTTCCCACAGTGGTGCCTATGAAATAGGCACTGCAGTGGGAATTTCAAAATCAGTACCTGCATGGCACGGTGTGCTGCAGCCAATGACGTGCAGGTACCGGGGTGCTTGCACACATGGGGGCGCAACTTGTGCCCCCCTGCATTTCCCCCTTGGCGCAGAGGCACAAAGGGGCCCTGTAGTACCCTCTTTGTTTTATCATGCCATACTTTTCATGGCGGTTGCAATGCCATGAAAAGTGTGTCGGGGAGGAACCTTGTAATATGCTTGGCAAGACTGCAGAGGCCTCGTCAAGCATTTTGCGGCCTCAAGACATCCACGCCACCGTCAGGGATCTCTGATCTGTGGTCCCAGGGCGGCTTGACTGCCCTGGTCGGAAGACCGCCATTGCCGTGCTCCTGAGAGTCTGGCGGTCTGTGGATTGCCAGACTCATAATAGGCCCCTAAAAGGGTTTTTTTTAAAAAAATGATTTGTATTTATTTTGTGTCAAAAACAATATTAAATAGTTTTGGTAAATAATGTATATCTAAATATTTGAAAAGTGTATTTTTAAATTATTAATAACATTTTATTTTTATGGAAATTTATTTATTTACATATGGGATATATTTTTATGTTTGTATTTTTCAATTGTGGAATTGATGTATTGTATAGCTAAGTTTTATGAGTTTTTATGATATTTATATTGTTGATATTGTTAGTTTCGACAGTTTTGTTATTTGCTTTTTAATTTATAATATTGATATTTTTGTTGACACTTTTGGTAATATCGATGTTTTTATGCCAATATTTTTATTTGATATTTGTCTATTTTACAATTAAGTATAGATTGCTAATATTTTTGTTGATGATATTAGTGTGAGGATCATGTTGCAGGTCGATATTAGTAGTGACAATATTATGTCAGTGAACCGGTGATAGTATCAAACAGTTTGAAAGAGTCTAAAAGGCTGATTAGGATGAGTGTCAGAAAGCCTCCGACTTCAGGTCAAGGCTTTCTGACACTCATTATTGGTTTCCCTTCCGACCGCCTAATTACAATCCAGGCGGTCGGAATTGAAACCGGCCGGCCCACATATAAATATATATATATATATATACGGCAGTGAGTAGTGCCAAAAGTATAGATCCACTTGCCCAGAAATATACAAAGCTCGAGAGACTATTTGAAAGAGAGACACGGAAATGGTGGGAAGCGACTTCGCTTGAGAATTACATCAAGGTGGGGAGAGTCCCACGGGGTTTACGCGTATATACTATTCCAGCATACGAAAATCCAGACCCCCAGCTCCTCGAAGAATGGCACATACATACTGCAGAATTCTGTAAAGGAAGTTTACTATTACTTGTCAAATTCGCATGGAGCGATAGGGAGAAGGCATTGAAGGAAATAAAATCACTTGAGGAAGAACTAGAGAAATCTCCGGAAAACGCACAACATCAAGAGATGATGGTTGAAATGAAGAAAAGATTAACCAGATATGAAATTAAGATCAGATTGAGAAAAGAGGAGAAATTTGATAGGGACGAACGGGATTATTCAATGGGGAGAGTTCTTACTTTCGCCAAGAAATTTGATGGCCCAAGGAGAGACTTATCCAGGCAAAAACAAAATCCTGGACAGCCCCCGGAAAGAATCGAAACCTCGGAATCGGAAGTCACTGGATCTGACGAAGAACTGTCAGCAGGACCATCCAGGTCAACGAAAACTCCTTTTCACGAGGAATTCGATTTAATCTGACATGCGTGGCTCAGGGGGGGGAAAGTAAAGCCCCCGGAACCAGACACAGAAAAACAAGGAGGGGCGGTCGGAAGAGGACGCGGAAGAGGCAGAGGCAACAATCTGGCACGCGGGAAAGCAAAGAAGGGGGGCAACCGCTAAGTACATCTGAAACTCTGACTATCGTAAACCTAAGTCCTAAACAACTGACCAAGGATGAGGAAACCATATTAAAACTAGGCCTCTCGTTCTGCCCTCAAAAAGATCTGGAATTTACCCAAACCAGAATTGATCTCTTCAAATTTACCAGGAAACTAAAGTTACACAAGTATTATAAAACCAAGCCAACAACACAAGAAACACGACAAAATAAAATCTTGGAAACTGATAACATCCAATTGGGTGACTTGGAAACCCTGGAAATCTTGGAGGAGATAAGATCTGAAACCTCGGTGAGCAACTCTGATGAAATAAGTCTGACACAGAGAAGTAGGACGGTGGGCATAGATCAAGAAGCTCCACACAGTCCTTTCAAACCTATCTCCCACTTCCTACCACAAATGGCTCAAGATGCGATTGACATTTTCTCTGAGACTGTGATAAAAGATCTGATAAAATTACGCATGTCTAAAAAGAATGAAAAAGGAAGAGTCAACAACTCCTTAACCACAGGACAAAGAAAAGCCTTGAAAAATCTTCAAGACGACACCTCCATAATCTACAAACCTTCCGACAAAGGGGGGAATGTAGTAATAATGACTAAAGATATGTATGTGGGAGAGGCCAAGAGACAACTCTTGAACCGAGAACATTATGAACTTACCACCATGAGAAAATATCAAGAAAGCATACAAGAATATGACAAGTTAATACAGAAATGGCACAATAAAGATATGTTGAACACCGAGGAATATCTTTTCTTACGATCAAACCATCCAGTAATTCCTACCTTTTATCACCTGCCCAAAATACATAAAGATCTTAGGGCACCACCTGGCCGTCCAATAGTTTCATCAATGGGCAGCCTAACGGAGAATATGTCAGTATTCATTGATCACTTCCTCTTTCAATCAGTGCTCAAATTATCTTCATACATCAGGGACACGAAAGAGTTCATTGTAAAATTGCAGGACCTAGTTTGGGATCCCATGTATGTTTTGATTGTGATGGACATAACAAGTTTATATACTTGTATTGAGCACGCGCAAGGCTTGAAAGCGATTGAATATTTCATGATGAATAGACCTTTGAAGTATGCGGGACACAGCACTATGCTGCTAGAGCTAACGGAATTTTGCCTGTTAAATAACTTCTTTCTTTTTCAGGGTGAGCTCTTTAGACAAATCTCCGGGACGGCCATGGGAACCTGCTTCGCCCCCAGCTATGCGAATTTATTCGTAGGCTGGTGGGAGGAGCAGGTGGCCTGGTCGGAAGGGAACAGCACTTGGACCAGCAATGTGATCAAATGGCATAGATACATTGACGACCTCTTCCTGGTGTGGAGGGGGTCAGAACAAAGTGCCAGGGATTACATTTCACACTTGAATACCAACAATGTCAATTTGAGATTCACTGGCGAGGTGAGCTCAGTGGCAGTGAGCTACCTCGATCTTTGTGTAACTATTTTTGACAACCAAGTAACAACATCCCTATACCGTAAACCCACCGCCGGGAATAGCGTTTTACACGCGGAGAGCGGACACCCTGCGAACCTAAAACGAAGTATCCCCTACGGGGAGCTATTGCGCCTCAAACGCAACTGCTCACGAGAGGAAGACTTCCAAAATGCAGCAAAAGAGAGTGTAGATAGGTTCATACAAAGAGGCTATAGTCCCGCTCTCTTAACCCAAACTTTGAAACGAGTATCAGGGACTGATAGAGCTGAACTGTTAAAGGAAAGAATAAATCACAAGAAATCTGATGAGGGCAAATTCCGTTTAATAACAACCTACAGCAATAATGCCAATAGATTGAAAGAAATACTGCGCCATAGTTGGCATATTTTAAAGACTGATCCCATCATTGTTGCAGACATCCCGAAAAACCCACTAGTAACTTTAAAAAAAACAAAGTCCATCAAAGATCTCCTGGTACACAGCCACTTGGAGGCTCCCATTGCTAGGACAAATACTTTGGCAGAGATGAAAGGATTTTATCCCTGCGGTAAATGCAAGGCCTGTGCTTACAGCAAAAGGGTCTTGGGCTATGAAATCCCAGGAGTCACTAGGAAGAAAACCATTGGCTCTTTCATCACATGTCAAACACCTTATGTGGTGTATTGCCTAGTATGTCCCTGCAACTTAAAGTACATAGGGAGCACCATAAAAAGTGTGAAGTTGAGAATCCTCGAACATATGAGGGCAATAGCCAACAAGGATATGACATCTCCTGTAGCTAAACATTTTGCTATCAAACATCGGAGCAATAGGGATATGCTACAATACTTCGGGGTGGATCAAGTACCGGAACATGAAAGGGGCGGTAATCGACTGTTGAAGTTGAGACGTTTGGAGTCACGTTATATCATTGACTTACAGACAAAAATTCCAACAGGTCTGAATAGTGGGGAGGAATTAGCCATCCACCTGGGCAAATAAACTGAATTTGTAAATACCACAGCCAACCCATCTAACTCTGAAGGAACCTGTTTTAACCTGGGGGGGTGCCCCCGGTTATTGATGAGCGGTTTCTAGTGATAGGAGCCGCGCAAGCCGATCCACGGCAAGATAGCAAAGGAATTCCAAATCATTAGGCAATATTACTCATGTTGTGGGATAAATTTCTTGAACGCGTGCACTCAATATGGAAAAATGGCTTTGATAATCATTGAATCAAAAAAATGTATATTTAAGTTGTACGTGTTTCTGATGGATTTTTTACCCCACAGGAGATACTGACAAAATATGTATTCAATTAGTTAGCCGATTCACGGCTTCGAAAATTAATTGTATCGAATAATTTAAAATGCAATTTGCCTATTGATGTATGTAACAATGTTACTTTTGCACATTCCAATATGGCGCCCGTAGTTTTGAAACGGGTAGTCCTTTTACAGTTTCCTTCAGAAGTAACGCGCTGCATAAAATGTTTTCCTGGTAGCGTTTTTGTAATCACATTGACAAAGGGCTTGACCCGAAACGCGTCTGCACAAGGATTAAAGGAATACTGAAACTCACCCCGTGAGTGCTGCTTTTCTTCTTCTCTCTCGGCTGGGAGAGGAGTTTTTTGGAGCTTGAATATATATATATATATATATATATATATATACATATATATATATATATATATACACAAACCGGCTTGATACCGGTGAATGAGGAGGCACTCACTCAGGCACAAATAAGCTTTAGATCAACAGCTTTATTTTTAGCTTGCTCGTCTTTACCCAACGCATTTCGCCTTAAGCCGAAGGCTTGATCACGGGTGTCGAGCTCTAACACGAGCCTTCTTTTATGTTTAGTGCACAGTGAAAAAAGACAACAGTGAAATGCAAATGCATTGTGGGAAAAGTAGTTTTTTATCTGTGAGAATAGTGTTAAAGTGCTCAGTTATATTTAAAATTACTTTGGAAGCTATTTGTTTTTTGGTTTTCAGCGGATAATTTGTGTACTGATGATAGTTCATTTTCATTGTCCATGAATTTTAAGTCTTTGGTGACAGGCTTTATTGCCATCCTCATATGATAATACAGCCTCCCTGGTGAGTATTTTAGACAAGGTGAGGAGGGCATCACGTTTTTGCACTTGCAGATTAATCTCTCTTGTTAGTGTTTGGAAGTTGGTAGGGACAATTATATTACAGATGTACATGTAGTTCTTCTGTTTGGTTGAGGCCTCTTGGCTCGAGGGTCCTGAAAGCAATGATGTGTCTCGATTCTTTTTGTCTTAAAGCTTTTCTTCGGTTCCCTCCACTTTCTGAATCTGCTTGTTGGTCAATTGCACAAAATATAAGAGTTTCCCAGTTGTTGTCATGATGTTGACTCATATGTTTTGCAATCGCATTGGATTGATCTCCATGGGTGAGGGCTCGTGTGTGCTCCAAGATCCGTTTTTTGGCCTCAAAGATAGTGCTTCCTATGTAGCTTTTGGCACAAGGACATGTTACCATATATACTACAAATGTGCTCTTGCACGTTAGGTGTTGCTTAATTTTCCACTTCTTTCCTCCAAACATTTCCACTTCCTTGGTTGCTGACGCTATTTTACAAACCTTGCATTGTTTGAAGGGTCAAAAGCCTTCACGGAGCAGCCATGTTAAATTGGGGACATTCTTGTAATGGCTATGGACTAGTTGGTCGCCCAGGTTTTTTGCTCGGCGAAAGGTGACATGTGGGTGTTCTCCAATGATTTTGGCCAAGGTTTGGTCTGAGCGTAGTATGCCCCAATGTTTTTTGATCGCTTTGATTAGTGTTTGTTTTTCTTTCTGCGTTGTAGGAAGTTATGAGTCTGATTTTACCTTCTGTTTTTGTTTCTTTAGCTTTGTGTAGAATTTGCTTTCTGTCTGTTTCAATCACTTTCTTTCTTTATTTTGCCACTGTGTTTGGTTGGTATTTTCTCCTGATGAATCTGTTAGAGGCCTGTATGCTGTGTTTCTGGAAATCTGATTGCTTTGAACAATTTCTTTTAAGGCGGAGAAATTCCCCGTGCGGGATACTTCTCTTCAGCTTGTCCGCATGAAAACTCTGTCCATGTAAGATTGAATTGGTTGCAGTCTTTTTTCGATGTAGTGTGGTTTCCAAACAGTTATTCTCTATTTAGATCTCTGTGCCTAGGAACACCACTCTTTCGCTCCTTATTTCATAGGTAAACTTGAGATTTGTAGATGTGTTGTTCAATCTCTCAAAGTATTGTTCAAAATCTTTTTGTTCTCCGTCCCAGATTATAAAAAGGTCATCTATGAATCTCAGCCATAGAATCGTTTTCTCTTTCCGTGCATAGTGTTCCATTTTCCAGGCCTCATTTTGTTCGTACCATCCCATTGTGAGATTGGCATAATTGGGCGAAAAGGAGAAACCCATGGCACACCCACGTATTTGCTTGTAGATATTCTTGTTAAATAAAAAAATGTTATTGTGTAGGCAAAGGAATATCATTTGGTTCAACATTTTGTTGTGTTCCTTGTATCTTATGTTTCTTTTGCCCAAATAGTACCTGCAAGCATTCATGCCAATGTGATGTTCAATATTAGTGTACAATGATGTCACGTCCATAGTGATTAGTTTGAAAGAAGATTTCCAAACAACCTTTTCTAATCATTTCAGGAGATCGGTTGTGTCTTTTATATATGATGGTAACTCCCTTCCTAGGGCTTCAAGAAACTGGTCAATGTAGTTTGAAATCCCTTCCAGTAATGAATTGTTGGCCGACACAATTGGCCAGCCTGGTGGTTTTTGGCTATTTTTGTGAACCTTTGGGAGGCAGTAACATGTGGGGAATGTAGGAAATTTGTTTGTCATATATTTCTGTCCATCCTCACTTAAGCCAGCAGTTGCCCAGTCATTTAAAGATTTTGTGATTTCTTGTTGCAAGCCTTCAGTTGGATCTTGTTTTAATAGTTCATAACAATGTTTGTTTGTTTTCTATTTTTTTGTCCTCCGATAGATTCCTCCGGAGGACAAAAAAATAGAGATAAAGCCAGCAGATAAGGGCGGGAATATCGTCACCATAAATAAGATAGACTATGTAGAGGAAGCCCACTGCCAATTAATGGACACAAATTGTTATGAACTATTAAAACAAGATCCAACTGAAGGCTTGCAACAAGAAATCACAAAATCTTTAAATGACTGGGCAACTGCTGGCTTAATAAGTGATCACTTTAACACTATTCTCACTGATGAAAAGCTATGTTTCCACAATGCATTTGCATTTCACTGTTGTCTTTTTGCACTGTGCACTAAACATAAAAGATGGCTCGTGTTAGAGCTCGACACCCATGATCAAGCCTTCGGCTGAAGGTGAAACGCGTTGGGTAAAGACGAGCAAGCTAAAAATAAAGCTGTTGATGTAAAGCTTACTTGTGCCTGCGTGAGTACCTCCTCATTCACCGGTATCATGCCGGTTTGTGTGCATTTTTACAACGACTGGTTCTGTCGTTTTGAGGAACTTGCACCACGCCATAAGGAAGAGCGCCGGCGTTCCATTTTAGAACCACCAAAACGAAAGCCATATCCCCAGACGTTCAAGCCCCCAAGATTACGGTTCACGCGCTGGGCATGGGCAGTCATGAAAATGCATCCTTTCCTTCGTGAAGTCACGAACTGCGTGTCGGCATCGGGAGGCGGGCCTGGGCCAAGCTAATACCTTGGAAAACATACGAAAACTGCCGGAGCAGACACCAGTGAAGCCCAGACCAACTTGCAGAACGGGGCCTCTGTATCGTGTCTCTGGTTGATACGAACAATGTGCACAGCTAACTCCTCCAAAGCGAAGAAGCAGAGGCCACACGGGGATTTTCACGGAAGCTCTTTATTGGTGATCACACGGCATAATGCATTTCGGCCTGGACGGCCTTCCTCAGGTGCCCCAATACTATAAAATGCTGCCACATCCGAGTTTAAGATTGTCCTGCATCATTTACATTGGTAGGAAAGACACTCCACCCCCAGTCATGTGTCCGTCCACCTCCTGCCGATCATAGGAACTGCAAGTCCCAGAGTTCTATTGTCCAGGTAGGTGTTACGTGGGGGAATGGTATGTTTAAGTGCTCAATGCACTTGCGGAGGGCAGGGCAGCACACGTTGTGGAAAAAAAATCAATGTTCCGATTCCTTTGACATCCCAGGGATTCCTCGGGTCCTCAGGTCTTGCTGCAATTAGTTTCAGACCTGGCGCACTCAATGGTGGGTGCTGGTGTTGGGCTGAACTTTGGACCCCACACTTCCCTTTTGTATACAATCATGCCGCACTCAGTAAATCTTTTTTTTTCCTTTAATGGCCGACACCACTACTCCACCGATGGTGTTCACTGTTAAAGGAATTCAAAGGATTCCCTGAGAGAAGCATGATTGTATACAAAAGGGAAGTGTGGGCTCTAAGGTTCACCAAATATATATATATATCGTCTCCACCTCAACTATAGTCTATATAGACTACTGCTGCCTGTGGCATCCCAAGTTTTTCTTTAGATATTGTCATTATGTATTATTGTATTTACTGCTCATGTAACCTGTGCACCTGCTGACGCGATAACTTGGTAAAGCAGTTTATACGTATAAATACTTACCTAAAACCTGTATCGTCAACACAGTTGGATGTTTGACATACACTTCGTCTTACTTCTATCACTATGTCTTTGTATATACTGTAAAACTAGCTCATGTATTTGCTGTTATGCCAACCCTGTAAAGCGCTCTGATACCTCCGGGTCTAGTTTGCTCTATACAAAACTTGTAAAATGAAATATATAAATGAATTAACCCTCTTTATAAAAAAAACATTATTGTAAGAACTGGATGGTGGTGTCCATGCTAGGATGAGAAGCCCATTTAAGCTTTGCCAATCTACAAAAATAATCTATAAGGACTAAAGCATACACCTTACCAATGGAAAAAGTCTCATAGGGTCCCACAATATCTTATCCCATGGCCTAGCAGGAAAATCTGAATTATTCACACTAACTTTATATGTAATCAACATTATATCAGAATTGGGACCGATAGAACACTTTTTCACAATGTCTGAAATCTCAGAATCCATGTAAGGCCACCAGAAAATTGCTCTCACCCTTTTCTTTGGGAGTGGTTCGCCTAAGTGACCCATATGATCCAACTTCAAAATGGTAGAGCTATCTCTTATGGGTAGAATTAAATAATCTTCTTCAAATAATAAATCATCAACCATATATATCAAATCCTTAACTTTCCATATCACTTGAAGTGCAGGACTCAAAACTTTTTCTTGTGACCAACCCTTATTAATATGATCAATCATTCATCCATACATCTTTTGACAACTCACTACCAAATAGAGAAAGTATCTCTTCAACCAAAGCTACAGCACATTCTTGAACAGACACAGAAAATGGTATGGCAGCTACATCAGGTAATCTCGACAAGCAGCCTGCAACATCATTGACTGCACCTCCAATATGATCTGCTTGAGAACTATCCTCATACATTTATTCTAATTTGGCGTGCCCATGCTCTACGAGTACCATTACAATTAAGTAAAGATAGTAACGGTTTGTGGTTAGTCTTAATGGTAAATTACTTGCTCCTCAAATAAGTCTTGCAATGTTCCACAGTCAAAGCGCATGCTAATGCCTCTCTTTCATTTGTCAAATATTTTTTCAGGACATGATAAAGGTTGTGAAGCAATAGCAACTGCTCTTTCAACACTTTGGTATCTCTGATTAAGCATTGCCCCTAAACCTCCTGTGCTGGCATCCACATATAAATAACATCTTAATTGTAGATCAAAAGGTAACAGAAGAAGCGCATTGACTATGGAACACTTCAATTTATCAAAGGTTTCCTGATGAACATGGTCTACACAAATTTCACATCGGTATTTCTGTTCAGGGCAGGGCGATGTGTGAAAATATTTCTACAAACCTGGAATAAAATTCACACAAGTCTAAATATGAGCATAATTGATCCTTATCTATAGGTGTGGATAACTTTTTAATAGCTTGATTAAGACTAGGTTTAGGTTAGATGCCCTTCGCAGAAATATTGTCACCAAGATATTACCCCTCCTGAGTCAGAAACTTATATTTTTCCATTTGTAAACTCATACCACTGTTTGATAAAATCCACAACACATCTGACAATTAAGAGTTATGCAAATCTATAGAATCTGCAAACACTAAAATATCATCTTGAAATGCCATGGCCCATTGCATGCCCTTGAACAGAGTAAACATGAGTTTTTGGAAAATGTACACAGCCAAAGCTAGTGCAAAGGGCATACAAACATATCTATATGGACCATCTGGAGTAATAAACTTAGTGAGATGTCTACATCATTCCTCCATTTCAATCTGGTGATATGCAGATTTAAGATCTAAAGAGGTAAAATACCTTGCACTCTCTAATTGAGCTGAGCAATTCCTGAATCTTAGGTCGTGGATGACAATCTTCAATTATCTGCTTATTGAGTCTCAAGTCTGCACATAACCTCAAAAACGTGATTTTTCCTTACCAAAATGACTGGCGAAATCCATTACAATGAATCTACACCATGAACCTGTAATTGTTGCAATTCAATACTAAGATCTTTTCTTACACTAAGCGGCAGATTCCTCAGTTTATGTTTAACCAGGTGTGCACTAACCTTCAACTTGATTTCATGAGTAAAACCTTTCCCTATTCCCAGCTCTTTGCGATATATGTCTTTCTATGGAGAAATGACACCTTCAATACCTTGTTGGTGAATTGTCATACAATAAACAAGAATATCAGAAGCAGGATCAAGAATGATTTTAAGATTTCCCTGGTGCCTCTATCCTAATACATGTTGGCTAATCTTAGCATCATACTTTTTTCCAAGAATGGTGTGAGACAAGACTGAAATAGAAGCACCAAAATAACTAATTATTCAAATTTTCGATTTGCTGTAACTATAGTCCTTTATGTCAAGTTCTCTGTTTTTCCAATGCTCCTTGAAGAATGCTTCTGAAACCAATGAAAACTATGATCCAGATTCTACCAACATTATTGACTTTGCTCCATCAATGGTAATTTTACAGGTAGGAGTTTTACATGGATCAGCATCCACAGATGTAAACAGAATATCCATGTTGTCTGTACTATTCCCATTTTCGACCATTAAAATCGTGTTTTCTTTCTTCAAGAAGTCTTGTGGTGTCTCCATTTTGTTCTCCGATACTACGTTTATACTGCATTGAGACCTACACACACTAAAAAAATGGCCAGATTTACCACATTGGATTCAATCTTCAGCCAACGCTGGACACATTGTTTTGCTGGCATGTACATTAGAACCACATCTGGAACACTTGAGTTTATTCAATAATTTAGTTGTGTTCCCTATGTTGAATTTATTTTTGTTACTATTTCATAAGAGCGCAATTTCTGGATGATCATCCTCATTGAGCGCATTGCATGATCTTACAGATCTTTCTATTCCTTTGGCAATTTCTATCACTTCTGCAAGTTTAGAATTCTTGTGGGGCAAGAGTTGTTTCTGTTTTTTTTTGTTATGGCAGTGCATAATTATTTAAATTCCTTAATATATTGGCCAGCTAAAGTGCCACAGTCACATGTCAACACTTCAAAAAGTAATGTAGCCACATAGCTTTCAATGGTTTTATAGGTCAACTAACGCATTAAATAGAGATTGAAACGTTCCAAAACTACATTAGGCTCAAAGCAGAAATGTAATTTAAGCCTGTCAATCTCCTTACGAAATTCATCATATTCCTCAACACCAGTGGGAGCTTGAATAACTGGTAAAAGTTAAAAAATCTCTGGTGTCCCGCACCTATAGAATTTAATAATAAACCTTGTTTTTCTGATAGTGGAAAATGAATTTGCATTGATTGTAAACATGTAATTGTTAACTCCTTTGCAGGGGGATAATTCCCCATGGTGCGGGGTGTAGCCCAGCGCCGCGGTGCTTGTGACAAGCCCAGCTCGTCACAACCCCACCCTCTGATTAATTCCCCAGCACAGGTGGGGAATCAATCGTGCGTGGGCAACGCGCAGCCTTTATGACGAGCCCGGCTCGTCATGAGCACAGCTCCACTGTGACTCATGACGAGCTGGGCTCGTCATGAGCACCGGAGGAGTTAAATAAACCTAACCATTAATTCCACTTCATGGGTTAATCTCCTGGATTTTGCAGTAGGGTGGTGGAGGATTACAATATTTTTACATCCCGCTTTATAAAAATATTATCATGCTTAAAGATAAGAACAGTCTATGCAGGCTTAATTCATATGAATGTGCAGTTTACATGTTAAAATACTCCTTAGACTACGAATTATTTGTGATCCTTAACATGAAAAATAATGAAAATATCACCAGTTTATCATTATCTCCCACAAATGAAGCGTAAAATGTCAAATATTGAATAAATAGGGTGAATTTATTAGCATGATCAACTTAAAGAAATGCTTCACAATTAAGCAATTGGCAGACTTAATGCAGAACTCACTAAATGGCGAAACGTAGAGTGGGTGGTTCAAGACTGTGATGTGCACCAAGAAATGTTCACTCTATCTATGCAGGCCAGAGCAAAATGCATAACAATGATCTAGGTGTCCAATCATTGTGCCGTTGCTACCAAGATTAGTGCTACCAACACATCAAGAAAAAAACACAGCTACATATGAACTTCAGGATTACCAGGAGGGTTTCCCACAACGGCCTCAATAGGGGTTGCTTTGTGCAGTGGTAGATCGAGGCAAGCTAAATAGGAGCTGGTGAAATTCCTGAGGAACAGAGGATACTGCGAATCATCTCTAGAATGTGGTAAGGCAGTACACTGCACTTGTAGGTAAGAATTAGGCTTATTCTTAAGTAAATGTCCCCAGCCGCAAAGTGGTGGCTAAACAAGAGGACGACCAGTGACCAACTGACACGGGACATTACAACGAGAACAATTCTATATTGCATCACGACCGCCTCTGCCCTAACACTGTAATGATCTAATACGAACAAGTAATGCAGCTTACTAGTAAATATAAAATGATTACACTGAGCGTATTACCTCAGTGCATAGCTGTAAACAGACTCCTTGGTATGGAGTTTCCATTCTGCCAATCATGTTTTTTCCAGCAAACAATACAAAGCATCCTGGGGCTTGTAAACTCTTAATAATCTGCAAAAGCTGAAACTACAAGACTGGCTTGAAGTTGCTCTTCCTTTATTATTCGATTTCTATATACGCAGGCTGTTCCAGTTCACAGGCGTGCCTCCTTTAATTTGTGAGAACAGTTGTGGCAGTGTATCAGGACCAATGCAAAAGCAACTGCAAGCTCCACAAGACACAAGGCTGTTGCCTCAAGTTTTTTGCACAGGTCTTTAAATTGCAGCCAAATGGTGATTCCCTTAAGGACCATCACTCACTATGGTGTGGATGGAAAGATTCAGCTAATATGCTCAGAGATCTGTCTGCAGCCCATATTACGGCACTGGATACATTCATCATAGTTACATCAACAAACCCTGAAAATAAGATTATTTACCTGTTTTTTAATTAAATTTCGCAGGCATAAAACAGAAAAAATGGCATTGACTCCCCATTTTCTCCCAGAGGCCCTTTTCACGTTGTTTATTACACGCCCGCCGACCAGAATATGCTCAGGAAACCTATCCAAGCAAATGGAATTTACTAGATAAAAATTATATAACCACTTCGACTGTGGTTACACCAAATGCTTCGAGAAATATAGGCTACTACAGACATTGCTAGCAAAAGATATCTCAAATTTACAAATCAAGAATAGTTTGTGCTAAGTAATAGGGATTAGCCAAAAGATAGATGCGGAGAAAAAATAAATTTAAAAAAAGCATTTGTAATGGCAATATATCTGGGTTTTATGTGCTAATGCTTGCGTCATTAGCACATTAGTGCAAGACACATGGGAGTGAGCTACCAGTAACAGAAAGTGGCGGCTCTCATTGTAAAGTAGTCGTTTATCCAGTCCAGAGCAAGTACTTGGGTGGTGATGGAAGGATACACCCATAGAGCAACCTGTATTTGATGAGAGATAAATACTTCACCGGGCTGAGCCAAGATGTGATTAGGGAAGTCTCAAGCCAATGGCTTGAGAGGCTGGTCAAAGAAAACCAATGGTTAAAAAGAGAGAAATCCATATCCCATTTTATGCATATTGTAAGCAGTCAGTCAACACCTGTGCTGTCAATCCAGACCTAAAAAGCGCAGTGAAAAAACAGTGAGGGCCTCGGGGCCAGGGAGGTGATGGCACTGGCACAAGAGTTCTCGCTGATTCAGCTAACAGCATAGTAAGTTTATTTTTCTACTGCCCTTCTGAGTAAAAAAAAGCGCAAATAATCCCATCGTAGCTCGGGAAGGATGCCATTTTTTCCAACCTACATGACCTCATTAATTTTCCTTTCTTTTATTGTGCCTTATGTTGACAATGAAGCAAGCCTTTTCTTGCATTTTTTTTTTAATGTGCAACCCAAAACACGCACAACACTGATCTGGCTTTTGCATTTTACTGTCTTTTAGCACAAACAAACTCACCTGTGTGGTAGCACTAGAAGAGGAGTGTGGACATGCGGAGTACTCTCCATATCCTAGAGCATTAGGGGAGTCGACACTTCACTGAACTAATGCTTCTCTCTACCACAGACACCACAGGTCCTCTATCTAGGCTTTAGATTTGTGTGGTCTTGCTAGAATTCAGGGGACACGTAGTTCTCGCTATTGAAAAACTTTGAGCGAGTACATAACTACTGATGAAAAATGTCTACCTTAATGAACACGTGCAACAGCTGCACAGACCATTATTTGGGGGTCACATAAAAGAGTGAGCAGCTTTTTGAAGGAAGTATAACAGAGTTTATTATGTAAGAAGCAGGCTCAAGGGCAGGGTACATAGCTACTGAGAGAGCATTCCATCTAACCCCGTTCCCAGAATTTCGAGTACATCTACTTCTCGGAAATAAATACTCTTGTGATGTTTTCTTTGATGTTAACACTAATTAGTGACAAACTGCGCTCATACGACTTGTGAAATGCAATTGGAAATACACGTCATGAATAAAACTTGGCTTCAGCTCATCTACACTCGATTTCATGCCCAACCAAAATCCGCATGTGATACCGGTTCAATTTACATTAAAACGGGAATGCCCACTACTAGGGCATTCATTGTTTGTACACTACGCTTTTATAGATATAAATATATTTTCCAAAAAAGGGGTTCCCAAGCAGTTGCATGGTATTGTCGGCACTCCCTTTTATTGGGAGGAAGAAAATGGCCTATTTCTGAAACCACAGGGAATCAGACACTGCAGAAATCGAGAATGCACACAGTGGTTGCAGCTGAGAAAACAGCTCGCTGTGTTACTATAGTTAGTCGATATTGGTGGGGAAAGGGGTTGCTGGTGCAGATATTGAATACTATATACTTTTGGGTGAACTTTCAAAGATCTATTTCTTGGTATTTTAGGCAGTTAAAAATTAACCCAAAGAATAAATGCAATTGTGTGCACATATTAAACAATCCTACAAGAGTGATAATACATTTGAGGGTTTTCAATATTTCCAATATTTTGAAGGACAGAACAAACTAATTACAGAAATTCATACACCTCTTGGTTCTGCTTATTTATTCGCCCTCTTTCACCCACCTTGACAAAAGGAAAAGTATCAGACATCCTCTCCTAACCCCCACTACTAACAACCAACACAGATACCTTTTTGAAAATGAAAGCTATTAAACTCTCTTTTCAACTACTTCCCGATCCACAGACAAACATCAGCTCTTTAAACAAATCCTGGGATTCTTAGTGGAAATATTCAAAGTGATCTGATGAAAAGCACAGCTAAAGTAAAACGCCAAGATCATTCATAGACCCAATTTCTGTATCTATCACTAAAGATGTATGCTACCAACTTTTACCTTTCTGAACAAATCTAGCTAATTCATCTCCTGCACTAGACAGCTTCCTGTACTGCCTTGTAATGAGGCACGTCCCCTTATGCTGAAGAAACCTTCGGCAGTGCTGAAGATTTTAATAACTTTCAGATGGTCTCTGAACTTCTCTACCTTGTCAAGGTAATTCAAGTGGTACAGCCTCAGCCTGTGAACTTACCATTATCTGTGATAATGACTTCTTAGAGGAGTTCAAATCGAGCTTCAGATCACAATGCAGTAATGAGACTACATTGGTGCAAGTTAATGATGATGGATCCTTGACCTGGGTGATGCTTGCCTACTTGTTCTTATTGATTTACCCACAGCCCTTGATACCAGCATTGAAAGCGTAATCCTTAATTGGCTCACTTCATATCTGACTAATGATTCAGATGGGCTAAAAATAAGCAGCTCATTTTCTATTCCTGTTACCTCATTTCCAGTTAACGGGTACTGCAAGATTCCATTTTGGTTACTGTCCTTCATAAAAACCATCTACAACCTCTTGAGCCATCCTTAGGAACTCACCAAGACGTAGATATCACTGAACTCTTACACACGAAATAAAGGCAGCCATTGCCAGCCTGGCCTCGGGCAAGACACCGGGTTTGGATAGACTACCAGCCGAATGTTGTAAAGTATATATTTAAAAATTAGTGTCAAAGCTTTTAAACTTTATAGGACAGCATTCCACGTGCAGAAATTGCCTGACTCCATTTAAAGAGGCTATGAATATCCCCTCCCTAAACATGAGGTAGATATGAGTGACAAAAAGGCATACAGATTTTAAGTAAAATGTCACCTGACTTGGACATGCCCTTTAATAAGGAACTACTGGCCGGAGGTAGTTGCAATTCTAAGATGATAGACAGACCTGGCCTGCTAAAGCCCCAATGCTAGCTGTTGAATCCCTTTCCTCATCCAAATAAGAGGAAGGTGGGCAATAGATTTTGTGATTTGGTTATGTTAATGGCGAAGACAAGTATTGACACATCGTAGAAATCTGCTAAAGCCCCACCCATTTAGCACAATGGATCAGCACAGATCAATATTGGGCAGAGAAAGTAGCGGAATCGCTTAGGTTAGACCACTTTAGGGGTAGAGGTAGGAGATTGACTAGAGTTCATAGAGTCAATCAAAGATGCAAGCAGATCACAAGACACCATGACAACTTAGGCGTGCAAGCTGTGGAGAGCATAACTGGATATCCAAAGGGAGTCACTTGTCATATCCAAATGTCCAAATGGTACAATTCTGTAATCCCTGTATAAGCCCAGTCCTAATTTCTTTATAATCAGTGACTTGTGACGCATCCAGCTGCCGATTATAAAGAAAAAACACAGAACTCGAATATTATAAGTTATTACCATTAAGTTCTGATGTCACAATGCCTGCTGGCAGAGACAGCAGCCAAGTTGAAAGGCAGGTCAGGTCACAGAGCATAATTGAAACAGCTGTTTAAAGCAACGAAAACAGAGCATTGCTTTTCACTCTTTTGCTCTATTTTTTTATAGCTGACAAGCAGAGAGAACATGTTTATTTTCTGCACTCCTTAACATTTAGGGAAAAGCTAGAATCTTTCTGCATGTTTCTATACATTCCGAGCTAGTGCAGCTTTTGTATTTTTTTTTAATTAAAAAAACGGACTTGTACATAAATTACTTCTAATGTCAGTTTGCAACAAATAACTAACAGGTTTCTGATGTGCTTAATTATTTTTCACTACAGCGTTTCTTTTTATTCTACATATTTGCAACCAGCCTCGCTCTTTCATGTGAAAGAGCTATGCACAAAGGATTTAAGTGGATTTCCGGAAAGACTATGGTGTGACCATGTTTTATATGGGATAAAGTACCCCCTGGCGTACCTAATAATGACATTGCAAGTCACCTTGGAGTTTCATAACCTGTTAATGGAACTCAGCTTTGTATGGTTCTAGAACTCCTCTGTGACTTGCAATATTCTTATAATGTACGGCAGGGGGTACTTTATCCCTCATATATCACCTAGAAGACGGACAGAGGTGGCCCCTGACTTTGCCTCGTCTCCTGCCCCCTACCACCGCACACATCTCCGAGCAATCATGAATCGCACTGGGTATTTCATGAGAACTGGCTCGGCCCTGGTGTCTGTCGATATCTTCTTATTGGCATGCAGCCAGAATTCTGTAATGAACCTGTATATGCACCACCACCTCAAAGGTTGTTTTGGTACTAGTTTAAATGTTATCTATGTGATCCGTGGTCTGATGTATGAGCTATATCCTGTATATAAGATGAGTAAAATTGATGAACATGAAACCCTTGAGTTGATGTTCTTAACTGCTATTGTTGAGATGTAAAAACATAAAATGTTTTTTTTAAATGCTCAACTGTAAGTCAGGGTCTCTTAAACTGATGACAACTCATAGCCTGCTGACACCCTCTATATTATACAAGACTGGGTGATGTTTCATCAAAAGAGACCAGGTACAAGTAAAACCCTAAAGAGCTGTTTTTGAACTGGAACGTTCTGGTTGGCCGAGGCCCTTCTCCACTATTCAGCTAACCCCGACTAACCTACACCCACAGGCTGGAGATAAAAAAAACTTTCCCCTCTGATTCTTGGCCGATCGCGGTCGGAGTCACATTTAGTCAGGGTCCCAGGGAAGAAGGTGAGGGTAGGTAGCAGGGTTAATTAGGTGGTAGTCGACAAATAGTGCTTGGCCACTACTCAGGAAATTCACCCACGGTCTGCAGAGCAGAATTGGGCTGAGGGCGATAGTTGTTCAATCAAAGGATTCCACACTATTCTGCGGAGCACGAGGTGCCACATAGTCTCTTAAACCACTTACAATCACTCTCAGAAACGTTCCTTAGCCGAATCAATTACTGTTACCACCCCAGCCTGATCCTGGCAATACTACCTGGCAACACAAAGTCATCTGGGCCATGTGAGGGGAGGGCAGTTGGTCCACCACACTGAGGGCACGTAAGGAAAAATTGATGAATGGGGGATGAAGCACTGGGGACTCTCAGAAGAAGGAGGCACTCCGTCTGACACACGTCGATCAGAGTAGCACCCGGGTAATCCTGGCCCAACGGAACACAAATTTGCTCCTTGGAATTGAGGCACAATGTCTGGTGCGCATTGATATGAGTCACACCAGACAATTCCGGTCACACACAACAAGGATTTGCAAATTACGTACCTCCCTGGATATGAGGCACAACGTCTGGTGCGCTTTGATCTGAGTGCACCAAACAATTCTGGTGTGACACAATGAAGACTTGTAAATTCTGTACTTCCCTGGAAATGATGCACAACGTCTGCTGCGCATTGATCCAAGTCATACCAGACAATTCTGGTCACACATACAGGCGCTGCAAATTCACAAGGTAGAATGAGGCATTACTACAGGTATTTCCTCACCTTGGAGGGTCGCAACCTGTGAATGGGACACCACACATAATGCGCATGCAGTTGGCATGTCACACGATGCTGGACTGTTCCCATGAGGAGCAGGGCCAAGACTGATTTGCATATGGCTGGCTCCAAATTGGGAGGCATAGTGAGCAAAATGATGATGGATTACACCCATTCTCTTGACTGGGGTGAGTGGTTGAAACATTTCAGCACTCCGATCATCATCTTGTTGTGTTTGCTATATTCGCCCTAAGTGGCCAAGGGTATGCCCAGTCTTGGGTCCCTTGCTCACTGTGCCACTGGATTCAAGCTAGTCTGGCTGATGAGGGGTGATGCCCTGAAATCAGTCCCAGGATGCTTGTTTCTGATCCAGGGAGGACTTGGCCTCGCAGTTCGGGCCGAACTGTTCCCATGAGGAGCAGGGTCAAGACTGATTTGCAAATGGCTGGGTCCAATCTGGGTTGGCATAGAGAGCAAAAGAACAATGGATTAAACCCAGACCTCTTGACTGGGGGTGAGTGGTTGAAAAGTTTCAGCACTCCGTCCATCATCTCATTGTGATCACACGAGAGATGCAGCACGATCAACCAAGAAGGCCATGAGGGGTCCCGCAACCGGTGAATCAGCTCACCACCAACAGGATGCTTATGCACGTTGAGGCCTCACGATGCAGGGGCCACACTCCTTAGATGTGGGCTGTATTTTTGGGGCTACGCGACAGGGAATTCAGTCTCCAGGTACAATAATTAGTTCCACGTTACCAGTTGGGATCCAGCAGACAATGTGGGGACTTAAGAGGGCACCGCTCTCCAGATGTCACAAGTAGCCGGTGTGGGTCCCTCACGGGAGGTCTTTAATGTTCCTGAGATCTCCACAAGAGAACAGCGGGCAAGCCAACAAGCCCTTGGAGAACACACATCAGGGTGCAACCCTACAGCAGCAGTTAGTTAGCCAAGCCAGCCACTGTTCAGGAAGTGCACACGGTCCCTTCCAATGGCAGCAATACTCCTTGTGTGCAACAGATTCCTCTGGTAGTGTGCACCATGCAATTGCAGGATCTCCAGGCCCATGTCTTCACAAGTGCATCTTTCCCCTGCTGAAATATGGCACCAGTCAATCAATCAATCCATCAGGGGTTGGTGAAGCACGCTACTCACCCGTGAGGGTCTCAAAAGGCTGGGGGAGGAAAAGCGGGGCTGCTCCGGTCAGTCGAAAAGCCAGGTCTTGAGAGCCCGTCTGAAGGTGTACAGGGTTGGAAAGCATCTTAGTTCTACTGGGAGAGTGTTCCATGCTGTGACTGCGGTGTAGGAGAAAGCTCTCCCTCCAGCTCTGCTTCTGTGGATGCGGGGGACCTCTGCCAGGGCGAGGTGGGCTGAGCGGAGGTTCCTCTTGGGTGCGTGGAAACTCATTTGGTTGTTCAGGTATTTGGGTCCGATGTTGTTGAGGGATTTGTAGGCGTGCGTGAGTAGTTTGTAGGTGACCCTCTTATCGACCGGGAGCCAGTAGAGTTCTCGCAGGTGCGGAGTCATATGTTTGTGGCACGGTATCCCTAGAATGAGACTGGCGGACGCGTTTTGGATGGGATTTGTTGATTACGGCAATGAGGGCGTTGCCGTTAGTCGAGCCTGCTGGTGAAGAGTGCGTGGGTGACAGTGCTTCTGCAGTCTGGGGGGATCCACTTGAAGGTTTTTCGTAGGATCCGGAGGCAGTTGCAACTGGCGGAGGAGATAGCGTTGATTTGGCGGTTCATGGAGAGGGAGGAGTCGAGGATTATGAAGAGGTTCCGAGTGTGGTCTGTCGGGGTGGGTGGGACCCCGAGTGCGGGAGGCCACCAAGAGTTGCTCCAGGTGGAAGGGCAGGGTCCGAAGATGAGAACCTCGGTCTTTTCAAAGTTGAGTTTGAGGCAGCTGTCCTTCATCCGGGTGGCCATGTTTCTCATTCCTTGCTGGAAGCTGAGTCTAGTGTCTTCCAGGTTCTTGGTGAGGGAAAGGAAGAGCTGGGTGTCGTTGGCGTAGAATATGAGGCTGAGCCCATGCTGCCTGACGATGGTGGCGATGGGGGCCATGTGGATGTTGAATAGAGTCGGGCTCAGAGAAGATCCCGGGGAACTCCGCAGATGATGTCGGTGGGTTCGGAGAGGAAAGGGGGGAGCATGACCATCTGTGTTCTGTCAGAGAGGAAGGATCGGATCTAGTTGAGGGCGTCCCCCTGAATTCCCGCTTTGTGGAGCCTGGTGGTTAGTGTGCGGTGTGAGACGGTGTCGAAGGCTGTGGAGAGGTCCAGGAGGATGAGGGCTGAGGTCTGGCCCTGGTCGAGCAGCATGCAGATGTCGTCGGTGGCGGCGAGCAGGGCTGTCTCGGTGCTGTGGTTGCTGGAGAAACCGGATTGGGAGGGGTCCAGGATGCAGTTATCTTCGATGAAGGTGGTCAGTTGGGGGTTCACAAGCCTTTCTGTGACTTTGGCAGCAAACGGGAGGAGGGAGATGGGTCGGTAGTTCTTGAGGTCAGTTGGGTCAACCAATGGTTTTTTGAGGAGGGGCTTCACTTCCGCGCATTTCCAGTCCATGGGGCAGGTGCCGGAGGCCAGAGACAAGTTGATGGTGCGGGCTAGCTCAGGGGCGATGGCTGTTGAGGCTCTGTGGAAGATGTGCAGGGGCACGGGTCCGTAGGGGCTCCTGAGTGAGTTTTCCTCATGGTGGTGGTGATAAGTTCGATGGATGCGGGGTTCCAGGTGGTGATGGTTGGGGATTCGGAGGTGGTGGGTGGAGAGGTGAAGGCAATAGTTGGCTCGCTGGAGGTGTCGTAAAGGGTCATGATCTTCTGGTGAAAGTAGGCGCTGAACTTGTTGCAGAGATCTTGGGAGGGTGTGATGTCAGTGGCTTCGCATGAGGGTTTGGTGAGACGACGTTGAAAAGTTCCCTTGTGTTGGTTCTTTTGGTGTCCCTTATCAGCTGGTGGTAGTTCTTAATGGCAATCTTGTGGTTGGTGTGGGCTTCAGTGGTCTTATGGTTCCTTCATCTTTTTTCAAGGCGTCTGCAGGCGCGTCTGGCCTCTAGGAGTTCGGTGGTGAACCTGGCAGCCTTAGGAGGGCGTTTAGTGGATGTCTGCCGGAGAGGTGCTAGTTTGTCGGCAAAGTTGGTGATCCAACATTGTAGTTCCTTGACTGCGGCGTTGGTGTCGGTGGTGGCTGAGGGGGGGTCGTGGAGAAGGGAGGCGGTAAGAAGTTCTTCAGTGATCTTACTTCAGTTCCGTCACGGTGGGCGCTGGGATGGTTTGGGTGTGGTGCTGGATGTGAAAGTGAAGTGGATGCAGTGGTGGTCTGTCCAGGAGGGCCGAGTTCTGTGGGTGAACCGGATGTTTGACCCTTCCGTGAAGATGGGGTCCAGAGTGTGTCCTGCAATGCGGGTGGGTGTGCTTACCAGTTGATTTAGTCCCAGGTTGGCGAGATTCTCGAGGAGTGCATTGGAGTCGGGGTCCTGGCAGTTCTCGAGGTGGAAATTTAGATCTCCGAGCAGGATGTAGTCCCTGGAGGTGATGGCGTGGGATGCGGCAAATTCTGTGATTGTGTTAGTGGGCTGGGCGCGAGGTCCTGGTGGTCTGTAGATGAGCGTGCCTCGTAGCATTGTCCTGGGGTTGGTATGGATCTGGAAGTGGAGGTGTTCTATGTTGGGAAGAGTGCTGTTTGGGCTGGAGGTGGAGAATAGGAGGGAGGCTTTGTGTGCAATGGCGAGGCCTCCCCCCGGGCGGTTTGGGTGGTCTTTTCTCTGGAGCTTGTAGGCATCTGGTATAGCCGAGGCGATGTCTGGTCCGGAGGTGGCGTTATTTCAGGTCTCAGTGAAAAAGGCAACGTCTGGAGTGAGTGTGGCGAGCATGTCTCATATCTCTATGGTGTGCTGGTGAAGGGATCATACGTTGAGAAGGATGCAGTTAATGGTGTCGGAGGGTCTGGTGGCAGGCGGTGCTTTAGTGTCTGTAGGCGTAGCATCTAAGGAGAAGGAACTCCGGCAGTGGACGCACGAGAAGGCTCCTTGAGTGTTATCGGGCGAGGCTTGTACGCAGTCCACAGGGTGCCTGGGTTTGAGTGTGAGGAGGCTTGCAGAGGTGTATCGTTGGAGACTTGGAAAACCAGGGTTCCTGGTGCTGGGCGCGGTCCAGGCGCGGATGGCCACAGACGGGCTTGCCTTAGGCACGCCTTTGGCGCGCCAGCGGTGCGTCCGCTGCGCGACCTCGCAGCAGTCACCATAATGAAGGGGAGGGGGGCAGGATCGAGGCAGAGGCGAGCGGGAGACTGGTAGGTGGTGGGGCTAAGTGGAGAGGGTGTCGGAGCTTGAGAGTGGGAGGTGCGATGCACTAAGAATTAGAAGCAGATACCTGTGGAAGTAAAACACAACACAGCAAAACACAAAAGTTACACACAGCACTGGTCAGAGCGCGATGTCCCAAAATGAAGCAGAACCTGTGCAGAGTCGGGCGCGAGGCTCGAACTCTGCTGCTGGGGCTGCTGTAGGTGGTGAGCGTCTGGCGGAGCTGCCGGGGAGAGGGCTGCCTAGACCGAGGTCAGGTCAGCACACACGCTCCCACCCAGAGGTCGCCATAATGAAGGGGAGGGGGGCGGGATCAAGGCTGAGACGGGCGGGAGTCTGGTAGGGGGCGGGGCTAAGTGGAGAGAGCGTCAGAGCTTGAGGGCAGGAAGTGCGATACTAGTTATACTAGTGTGCCTTTGAAGTTGGGGGTGGTTCAGAGGGTTTCCCCTTGACCCACAGTTGTCTCCCCTACATTTCAGTCCTATCTGCCATGGGGCCATGAAATGCAGATCTTATTCTTTAGTGGGGAAAAGATCTGTCTTCCTGAGGCCAAATGTCAAAGCCTCTCTCTCTCCAAGCTATCCAGCCAGGCCCTCAAATGGCAGAGGTCTGTCATTCCACTTGCATGCCCAATGTTTATAGCTGTCTCTGGGGAATGCCCAGATATGCTCTCCCAGCCTTCACTGTAGACTGGAGTCAAACTAAAAGGCACAAGAAGAGTTTTAGAGTAGAGAAATGCCCACTTTCTAGAAGTTAGCTAACAATCAAGGGTTCAGGCTCTTATCAGCAGGGCTGAGCCTAATAATCAAAAAATAACAACCAGCCTGCCAGTGCTGATGTATTTTTTAACATCATAGTTTTACAAGGGGCACAATAAACCATTCAATGTGACCCAGAAACTTCCATTTCATTATTTTTTTATTTCATTCAATAGAAAAGAAATTATTTATTTTTTATACCATAATATTAGAAAACACTTTCAAATCATTATACACAACATAACCTTAATTTAGAATATGACATCACCAATTTACAAACGTATAACAATAAATGACATTCAACATATAATAAAAAACAAATGAAAAAACACTTAGGGCCAGATGTAGGTAAATACCATTTACCGATTCTAAAATACCAAATGTTACTGATTCGCTATTTTAGAATGGGTAAACGGTATTTAGGTATTCATTCGGTAATTCCCCGTTCATTCCTATGGGTCTGGAGGCCCATAGGAATGAATGGGGAATACCGAATCGGTAAATACCGAATCGGTAAGAGGGGGAAGACCTACAAGGGTGGCACCCTGTTGCACCCCTGAATAGTGCATGGGTGCACATGTGGCACACATACATGCATGTCTGCCACATGGCACTGTTAAAAAAGCACAAAATTACTTTTTTAACGGTTTTCGTTATTTACCACCAACTTGTAGTTGGTGGTAAATAACAAATCTTTACAAGTGAAAAGCACTCACTTGAGTGCTTCCTACATTAAGGATTCAGTAATTTACCGAATCGGTATTTAAGAATTTGGTAATTTACTGATTCCTTAAATTACCAATTCAGTAAATTACCGAATCCTTAAATTAGGCCCCTACATCTCAAATGCCTAATACCGGTCGGTAATTTCGGCTGTTACCGACCGGTATTAGGCTTCCTACATCTGGCCCTTAATAATATAGTACACAGTTGGAGGC